>NC_090022.1:127699091-128909591 GCF_037176765.1 Anolis sagrei | reverse complement strand
ACAACACTCTACTTTTTTCACCACTCTCAGTCTACTCTAAACCCTCTAGTCTTGAATTTGCAAGCTGAAAAAACCTACTGGATCTCACTTTTCAAACATTTTCACTTTATATTTAGAATGTCCTTTTCCCTAACCAATAATAATAATATTCTTTTTTTTAAAAAAACTTCATTTATATTCTGCCCTATCTCTCCTGGATTCCAACAAACAGAAAGCCAAACATTCAATGCCTCAATAACAATAAATGCAAGTATAAAAACCCAATACAATTCCAATGCGATTGTCCTGCTTCTTGGCAGGAGGTTGGACTGGATGGCCCAAGAGGTCTCTTCCAACTCTATGATTCTATGAAATATATATAAAGAGCAACTTAAGCATAATAACTTTAATTTAAATAAAACATAATCGAATAAGCAGGAGAAGTCTGTAATAATTAAGTGGTCGTGTTAGGAAAAGAGAGGATTTCCGTGTGCTTTTTGGCCTGCTCTTGTGTCTTAGCTCTTAAGTTGCATTCTGAACTCTGATGCTTGTTTTTCCAGGCTGGATCGCCAGACCCAGGCTACTACATTGGTTCATCAGATCTTCGGCGGCTACCTCCGATCTCGTGGTGAGCATTAAGCATAGTAGAACCTAGCCTTTTTATTTTTTGTTGAGGCTTAGCTAGGAGGCCCCTTTGCTACTCTATTGGTATTTTAAGCATTGGTGATAACATCACAATTCCAGACGGTCTTCCTTTGCCCGGTAGCCCTGGGTCAGTTTACTGCTGGCTTCCTTTGGTCTCAATCTAGGCTGGGAAGGGGGGATATTTGTTATCTTGGGATTTAATGACCCCCACTGAGAGTTTTTCTGGATTAGAAAAAGAAGTCTTGCTGTCCCATCTTTCCCGTTATGGAATGTGATTATGGCAGGTAGCTTTGGCTGTGAAGGGCAGGCAGACAACTCTTCTGCTTTCTTTGCAGTGAAGTGCTCCATGTGCAAAAGCGTTTCAGACACCTATGACCCCTTCCTGGACGTGGCTTTGGAGATCAGGGTATGCCAGAGTTGTTCAATCATTTTATCTTTTTTTGCTCAATAGATTTTTAAAAAGATATACTGTAACAGATGTGTTGCACTCTAGCCTTGAGTTCACCCCTTTTCACCCAGCACCACACCAGAGTCCAGTTTATGTAGAAAAGCATATACAAAAGGGAAGAAAAACATTTCCCCAAAGCTGTATAAAAGGTGTATAAAATAGCAGTAGTTCATATGTACAAAGTTCAATAGTCTATAAGATAAGGTACGTGAAATCCAGGAAATCAATATCATAGGCATAAATCCATAAGCATGAAAACAGTCTAAATTTGCCAGAGCAGGGACAAAGGCTTGAGGAGCATTTCTCCCATGCCTCTTTAAGTGCATTTGGCGGCAAAAATATCAGAAACATTTTTGCCCTTCCTGAGACCATAGGGAAGTAGTGACTGGCACAGTTTCCTGGGAAGATGGATCTGAATGTGGATTATAATTTGCCTATTCCTGCTATAGATGTATAAATATGAATGGCTTTGTAGTGATCTCTGATTTTTATTGAGTCACAGTTTATACAGCAACAAGAATTGTTCAGTTCTCCAGGTGCTGTTTGTGTGCTTGTTTAATTTATACCCTAGATTTCTCCCAACATGGGTACCAAGGTAGTGAACAGTGTTTTCAAACCACATAGTGAGCATTTCTCATGGTTAGGGAATCTGGGATTGCCAGTTGAACAACAGTTGGAAGGCCACATCGTTACTACCTCTACCTTTCTGAGAAGTGCACAAATGTGTAACAAATAGGTGATGTGTAACCGTTCACTTTTTAGTAGAGCACCAGTATATCGAAAATGAAAAAGAAGAAGAAAACCGAGGTGGGGCTTGTTGAGAAATGGGTGTTGAGGTATATGGACACACCACATCTGCAGCCATTCATCCAGCCATGTGTACCTTCAGAAATGCTATTTTCCATTCATGGTGATGTTGCGGTTCTCCTGTTAATTATCTGGGTTGCCCACAAGGTCTCTTCCCACTTTATGATTCTTCTAGGAATGTTTGTATTCAGGCAGAGGAGAACTTAAATATATATTCACCTTCTTGTGGATTTTTCCTAGAAACCAAAGAATCTCAAAGATTTTTCTTTAAAACATTGATCATCTAGCTTTCAGGGCATACATTGGAAGATGTAATAGAAACAGTAGTATAATTGAAAGATGCGGAAGATAACAATCTAAGCATTTTTAGTTGTCCTCAAAGTGAATATCAAGATGTTATAGTATTGATTTCTGCAATTTACGTTGATTGTGATTGACAATTAGATCACTGGAGTATAAAGAAAATGCCACACTAGCTAATGTGTACACATTTTCTTCAGTTCGTTATGCGTTTGTCTTCAAATACTTCATATTGAACTTCTAATCAGAGGAAGCCACAGAAAAATGCTGGCATACTATGGGCATACTTTCTCATGGCCTCCAGTAACCGTGAAGGCTTTAGCAACGACACTTAGCTATGCCAAAATTACTGCTTGCCCAAGATGCATGCCCCCCACCCCCCATTACTGGGCAAAGAGGGATGCCATGCTGTATGCATACAAAGGGGGGGGGCTACTCCATTTCAGCTAATGTAGCAACATCTTTAAGGGATAGATGGATGGATAGAACAATATCTAAAGAGTTGTGATCTGGTCTTCTCTTAATGCTAGTTTTTCAAGGACTCATCCATGGGCTAGCCCAGTGTCCCTCAACTGGCTATCCTCATGTATTGGATAATCAGTTTAGGCCATTTGGAGGGCACTTGGGCAGGAAAAGCCAGTCTTGTAGTCTTCTGTGTGGAACAACCTGGGTGACGCTATTCTTCAGCTGATTTGTATGCTTGTGTCCTTCTCTTGTCTGAATTTCTTCTGTTTGTTTTTACAGCAGGCTGCCAACATTGTTCGGGCACTAGAATTATTTGTAAAGGCAGATGTGCTGAGTGGGGAGAACGCCTACATGTGTGCCAAGTGAGTTGTCTTCTGCTTTGGCTTTTTGTATTGAATTACCTGTTCCATCTTACTTACCAATGAGCTTTACTGAATATGCCTTGGAGAAAAAGGAAAACAACTCAAGAAGCATATTTCTAGAATGGAAGGGTTATTATGAGATGAGGCACATTTGTTCTACTCTGCCGCTTCTGTAATTGCTGACTCACTCTTAAAACATAAATTTGAGCTTTTGAAAATTGCGGCAGGGAAAGGTTAGCTTCATTTAATCAGTGACAGATTAATACCACTGACACTTTTTAGATTGGGTGAAGGGAATAACTGAGCACAAAAGGGCCTTAGTTTTGGGAAAGCTGCCTTCTGCCTGAAGCCATTTCTCTAAATATTTGGAGACTGCAGCATGCAGAGGGATGTGTAGGAAATCACATGGAGGATGCTCTGTAGCGAAGCAGCCTCTACACAAGGTCCTTCAAGGTCTCATGTGTGAGGTGCAGCTGAGCAACTGCATGGCTCCTATAAGTGGATATGCCAAGTATCCCTTGTTCACCTCTTATCTTTCTCCCAAAAACCTTGCACCAACAATCCCGTGCTGCACGTGTGCCATATTGACGCTGCCTCTCCTTCCTGCAGGTGCAAGAAGAAAGTGCCAGCCAGTAAACGCTTTACTATCCATCGAGCATCCAATGTCCTCACAATCTCTCTCAAGCGCTTTGCCAACTTCAGTGGAGGCAAGATTACCAAGGTGAGAAGATCTGGAAACTGGGAAAGGTGTCGGCAATGTTCCTTCTCCCCAAAGAGAACATTTGGAAAAAGCTAAGATAGCCAGGTCTTGCTGATATTGTGTCAGCCAGCCGTGTCAGCCTTATACATGTTGTCGGTCCCAGCACTTAAGCCAATGGTGACGAATTTTGAAGGTTGCTTGATTTCCCCCATTGTCATCTTTTTAAAAAGTAACCTGCCCTTGAACTCCCTGTGTTTACTTCATCCTGCATGGCTTTTCTCATCCTGATTATGAGACAAATTCTTATAGACTATTCTCTTTTCTTTGGTAGGATGTAGGCTACCCTGAATTCCTGAACATCCGTCCTTACATGTCACAGAGCAGCGGTGACCCTGTCATGTATGGTCTCTATGCTGTGCTTGTACATTCAGGATACAGCTGCCATGCAGGGCATTACTACTGCTATGTCAAGGTAAGAATACTTTCTCCAATGATACTGAGAGAGGGGCAACTTTGCCAGAAGGGTAGTATCTCTGTCACTTTAAGGGATTATTTGTATTTGAAGCTCTGGGTTTTCAGTGATAAGTTTTTGCAACAGTATAATTCAGTTGCAGTGTAATATGTAGATTTCTGAATCTGTGACATTGTTCAAAGCTCAACGTTCACTGAAAGCAATGGAATTTTGTAAGTAGTGTTGTATTCTCTTGTCATGTTTGCAAATATGAAAGCCTACAAAAAACATAGCAGTAGAAAAATGTTTTTCTTTGCTGTAAAGAGTCCCCTACAACTCGGACCTTCACATCTCTAGTCTTGCAGTGTCCGGTCAGCGATTCAGTGACTTAGTATTACATGAAAGGTTTACAATAGATTGCTAGATAACACAAAGAGTTCACAAGCAGAGTGAAGGCCCATCCAGACAACCCAAAAACATGGGAGCTGTCTGGGTTTTTACCAGGGGCATCCAAAGGCCACCTTCTTAAAAACAAATTAATTTGGAATAATTTTGGGTTTTTTGTTATTCCAAATTAATTAAATACTCAATTAAATCTGGGCCTTCCTAAAACATTCAGTCTAATGGGGTATTGGGCCTGTGGAACTCACTTCCTATTTGCTCTCCCAAACCTTTTGGCCTCTTGGAGCCCAAAGGTCTGGGATGGCACCCAGCCCCTCCCCTCCAGCCCTCAAAGTACCCCTAAAAAGTAAATAAAACTTACCTGGACTCCTGGCACGAGGAAATGATGCATCAGGAGACTGAGGGAGAGGGCTGGAGTCCATGAGGCCGCAAGGAGGAACTTAATGGCAGGCAGGTAAGTTTTCTTTAGTTTTTAGGGGTAATTTTGGGGGGGGGGGGTCCAGGGTGGCCACATGGCATTCCAGTTGCTATCAGGATGGCATACAGTATAGCCTCCCCCCCCCTCAGAAAGCCTGGCCTTTGGGGTGTAGTGGAGACAGAAATGTGTGCATTTTGGCCTGTCTGGAAGTGCCA
The DNA here is from genome assembly GCF_037176765.1 of Anolis sagrei. Classification (NCBI taxonomy): domain Eukaryota; kingdom Metazoa; phylum Chordata; class Lepidosauria; order Squamata; family Anolidae; genus Anolis; species Anolis sagrei. The sequence continues at coordinate 128,904,399 of NC_090022.1, read as the reverse complement.
GAGATAGCAGTCCTACTAGATTAATTCTAGTAGGAAGACTACTAGAGTTAGAGCCCTTCCAGACAGGACCTATATCCCAGGATCTGATCCCAGGTTTCTGTTTATCCCAGATTATTTGGCAGTGCAGACTCATATAATCCAATTTAAAGCAGAAAACCTGGGATCAGATCCTGGAATATAGGGCCTGTCAGGAAGGGCCCTTGGTCTTCCATTGTGGTTATCACTCATTTTGTTAAGTAATTATATAAACAGTTATAATCCAGAGATGGAGAATCAGTGACCTTTCACCTGAGGATGAATCCATTTCCCTGTTTGTTGTAGCAAACATGAGATAAACTGTAGCTCTGCAACTTCTGGAGGATTATAGATGCATCCCCTCCCCATCCTGATTGGCAGTAATGACCGTAACCTTGTAAAACTAGGCTGCTTTTCCCCCTCCCTTTGTCCATCAGTACTAAGACACGATTACAAAACCTTCTCTTCTCATGCTTTTAGGCTAGTAATGGGCAGTGGTACCAGATGAATGACTCCCTAGTACATTCAAGCAACATCAAAGTTGTTCTCAACCAACAGGCTTATGTGCTCTTCTATCTAAGGTAAGTTGGATGCCCATGGCACGCAGCACAGGCCACTCTTTCCAGCCAATGTGGTTCTTCTTTTGCTGTCTGTCCCTAATTTTATGCTGATTGAGTGGAGCTTATAGAATATGGATAGTGGAGTTGGCTGTAAGAGTTGCTGGGGATGGTAACATGGTTTCTGCCAACACCAATCTTACCGAAAGTATAGCTGAAAGTATAGCTTGACTTGGTTTGACAAGGAGCCTAGGTAGTCCTGGGTAATGTGAGTTTATTAGTTCTCAAGTGCCAATATTGTAGCTGGACTGCTCATCTGGCCAAGGGGTGTGGATGGCATCCTGTCAGTCTTACAATGGTGGTACTTGGCTCTTTTTCTGGTTTTGCCTCCAGGTGTCTGGGTTAACCTTTCAGACCTTAAATAGCTTGAGCCAGGATTCTTTAAAGGGTGCCTTATCCCCCATTGATCTACCTAAAGCTCCCCTTCAAGACTATTTCAAGATACTTCTTTGAGTCTCTCTGTTTTGAGGGGGTGGTAGGCAAGTGACGTGACCTTCTCAAATCTAGCACTGAGCTTTGCAGCACCCTCTCCAAGGAGTCTTGTCAGAGTCCTCTTAAAGGCTTTCTAGAATCAGTCTTCGACTTCTTATCTGGCTTTTTATTTCCATATTCCCCCGCTATTGTTTTGAAATGTGGATTTCCTATTATTAAAATGTTGGCTGTAGCAGTTGTTCTTTATCTGCAGGACAGGGTTGAAAAACAAACATCTATCTCATTACTGGTTCTTTTGCTCTCTCTCTCCTGCTCTCTCTTCAAGGATCCCAAGTACAAGGAAGAATCCTGAAGGGCCTATCTCCAAAAGCTCTGTGTCCAACCGAGCAAGTATAGTCTCTGACCATATGAAGAAAAGCATGACCAATGGTTCCTTGTCTTCACCACTGATGAGTAAAGTAAGCACTGTCCTAACCCACCTGCCCTCCAGAGATAGTCAGTCCTGGGGTTGTTACTGTGCATTAGGGTTAAGGTTACACTACTGCAAACTACAACTCATATAATTTAATGTCTCTCCCAAGTGGAATAAGTAGAGGTAAAGGTTTCCCCTTGACATTAAGTCTAGTCGAGTCCGACTCGGGGGGGGGGGGGTGCTCATCTCCATTTCTCAGCCAAAGAGCCAGCACTGTCTGTAGACTCCTCCAAAGTCATGTGGCCAGCATGACTGCATGGAATGTTGTTGCCTTCCCGCAGAAACAGTACATATTGATCTACCCACATTTGCATGTTTTCGAATTTCTAGTTTGGCAGAAGCTGGGCCTAACAGCAGGAGCTCACCCACTCCCCGGATTCAAACCGCCAACCTTTCAGTCAGCAAGTCCAGCAGCTCAGTGGTTTAACCTGCTGTGCCACCAGGGGCTACACTACCATATAATCCAGTTCAAAGCAAATGACTTGATTATATGTCAGTGTAGATACAGCCACAGACTTCCACAGCTGCATCTCTACATTAGGAGCTTCTGGATGGAGTTGGGATAGAGGAAATGGTTCTTTAGCAAAGATACCGCAATTTCCAACCCCAAGTGGAATAGCAGATGGCAGAGAGAGGTTCCTGCTTAGCTTTTTCCCTAATATGCTAAATTTTGGTGTGTAGCATTTTTCTTGTACCCTCCATCAGATGTATCTTAGGTTTGAACTGTGATGCAATACAGTTTACCATATCTCCTGTTTAAAAACGAGGCCAGAGATAATACACTTTAATGGTAGCAGAAATCTCTTTCTTCAATATGTGAGAGGAATGAAATTATAACACAGGAAGAATAATGTGTACAGCAACTAAATTACTTTAACATAGCAAGGTGACTTTAAATGAATTTTCTAATTGTTTTGCAAAATGTGTGTGTGTACATATGCTTGTGTAGCTATATTATTATACAGGTGCAACCTTCTAGTAGGCTTAGCTCTGCTTTCTTCTAGTTCTTGTGTCTCTCCTACACAGAAACAAGATGCAGCTCAAGTCAAGAAGGTGTCTTCAGATACCGAGGAATCTGGTGTCCCTATTTCCCGCAGTTCTTTTACTACTCACTCCAAACAGCAGAATGGAACATTTTCTTCTCCTTCTCATTCTCCTCTTCCCAAGTTTATACCTACCATTGGATTCTCATCTCCTAAACTCCCCAGCAAGCCAGCCTTTTTGGATGACTTAAGCAAGAGATCCAAGAAGCAGTCTGTTCTGTCCCTCAAAACATCTCAGGACTTCAATGAGAATGGCAGTGCCAGGGTCGATACGGGCAAGCAGAACTCTTGGGGCGACAAGGGGTTGGCATCATCATCTTCACATCTGGCAGGTCCTCCTAGAGGGGATCCTGAGGCCAAAATGCGCGATGGAGGCACAGAGCTACCCAGTAAGGACTCCTCGTCTTTGACCTCTTCTTTGTCGCCATCGCCATCCTCTTCTAGCAGTTCCTCTTCATCCAGTCCTGCACATAACTCCCTCAAGGGACTTCCACAGACAACAATAGGCATCAATGGCTACTGCTCTTCTCAGGAAACGGACTGTGCCTCTGGGAAACATGGTTCTGAGGACTCCAAGTTTGCCAAGCTAAAGTCGCCCTTGTTGGCTAATGTGAACAATCTGGAGCTGGGAAGTACTATGTCACCTCCACCTGCAAAGAAATTGGCACTTTCTGCCAGGAAGGTGCGTTTGGGTTGGTGGGCTTTGCCTTGTTCATCTCTCAGACTGGGGAAGGAGCAGGGGAACATTGCTTATGGCATTGTTCCAGGCTCAGTGGAATGTATCACACAAGGGGAAACGTAAGAGGCTTTCTCACCTGCCAAGACCTGAGCCATCTTTATCTAGTGCCCCAGGCTTGCATCCACAGAAGGGTGGGGCTTGTTTTGTGCTAAGATTCTTCTTGCCAGAGGGGGCTGCTTTCTCATACTCTGCGGGTAACATTGGTGAAGACCTGATCTTCCCTTGTCCCTCCCAAGGCTTCTTAATTGGTGAGGCTCTAACTTAAAGGGAAACACTTAATGTATAAGGCCAGGATAGAGAAACACAGAGTGGTACCCTTTGGGGATAGGTGGCCTGGCATGCCTTTGAGAGTTGGGGAGGTACCAGTGCCCATTGTTTATTCTAACACTTTTGTCTCTTTTACATGTCCTTCCTTATTTTCCCTTTGTTTCTAACAACAAACACTTTTCTGATTCTTCTTCCCTTCCCTGTCCCGCCCTGGCTCTTTTTATTTTTCCCCCATCCCTCTCTTCTTATTCTACCCTCTGCCCCTGGGGTCACGGAAACCTCCTTTTTAGACCACCAAGTTTTTATTTATGTCGATAACTACAGGGCAGCAACACACTGCAGAAAGTGAGCGGCAGTGAGCGTCGAGCGCCGCCCCACTCCCCACCAGCTGCCACAAATACCATCCACCCTGTTCGTGCCGCTGCGCTTGGCTGTCCCAGGTAAGTGGTGCCTTACCTGCCCTTCTGGGTGGTATCCCTTGGCGTATCTCAGTAGTGATTTTGGCCATGCAGTTTGAATGGGTTGTCATACCAGTTTTTTTAAGGCAGCTTTCTCCCTGACTCTGCCCTTCTGTATGTGCTGGACTACAGTTCTCATTATCCCAGCCAGTTTGATCCGTGGCTGGCTAGGTTTGTGGGGATTGTATCCACATAGAGGAAATCCAGTTTGGGGGCGGGGGGGATTCTTATATCTTTCACCATTTTTCTCCAGTAAAGGTACAGTAAAGAGAGCAGGGGTAGGCCAGCTGCCTACCTGGCTGGGATAATTTGTTTGTTTATTTATTTATGATATTTATAGCCATACGGCGACTCAAGGCCGGTTACAGATTGGCACAATTTGATGTCAGGCATTCATAAATTGCCATTAAAAACAATCAATATTACAATATAAAACATAAATCAAAACCGTTAAAACATATAATCATCGGTGTCATCTTGTTAAAAACGTTACCCAGTAACATTGTCTGGCCATTCCATATTCATCATTCATAGTTCCGTGTTATCTATTCTGCTGCATTCTCAAAAGCTTGCTCAAAGAGCCAGGTCTTTACTTTTTTTAGAAAGTCAGGAGGGAGGGAGCTGATCTAATATCCCTGGGGAGGGAGTTCCTTAGGTACATAGATAATTTACCTCATGTAATTTAAAAGGTTTATGGAATGCTTCAGTAGCTTCAACTACTATGCTAACGCACAGATTGAATGAAAAGATGGTGCTTGAAGTGCTACTTTTGTGAGCATGAGCACTTTTTTAAACACCTGGCACCTTTTTTTTGTTCAGTTTGTCCTGTACAGTAACAGCAGACCTTGCTGCTATCTCCTTGTTTTCTTCCTCCTCCAATGCCAAAGAGGGGTGTTTGACTGCACCTAAATTCCCTTGGGAGAATTTAGAAGCAGATTTCAACAGAGCAAATGAAGTCCCAGCTCGTTCTGCCTAGGAGCGCATATAATTTGGAGAAAAGAAGAGGAAAAGTGGGGTGAGGGGGAGGGAGGGGTGTAGAGCAGGTGCTTCGTATGAACTATTTGTTCCCTGTTACTCTGGAAAGCAGAGGACAATTGAGATGAAAGCAAAAGCTTGATTGCAAGAAGGTCGAGTTCTCACTACCACCTCCTTTGACTCCCCTTTCCCCTGATGTTGCCTTTGCTGTTACTGTTGCTCTCTCTACATCCCTATTCCAAGCCATGGAGTAGGGAAACTGGGTGGGCTTTCCTTCTGCATTCCAGGCAATTCCTGCTTGAAACAGCATGCTGCATTTGCAAAAGTATGCACTGCCTGATGTGGACCATTCTTTGGGAAGTTGCTTTTGAGAATTTAGTGCACAATGTACAGGTACTCTTTGCATCCTCAACCACGATCTCCCCCCTTTAGGAGACAGGGAAGTCCAAGAAGCCTTTTTGCCAACTTGGCAAAAGCTCTTTACTATGGAGGGGGGCCAAAGAGCCTTCTGAATGAAACTCAGTGGTTTCTCCCCCCATTTTCCATGGTCTCCTCAGCAGAGCGAACCAGGACGCTGTGTGTACTCCTTTAAAACTGTTTCCAAACTTTCACAACAGCTTTCAGATGTGGCTGAATAAGGCACTGTTATTCAACAGATTAGGGACTTTAGCAATTAAGTTCTGCATTTTAACTACTACTCTTTTTTGAGGGTCTCATCTGTCAAATATGCAGGGGGGACCTGGTAGAATTAAATAGGTTATTTTTTGTAAAAAATAGTATGCCAGGGTGTATGTTCAAGATTACAGATGTGTAGCCGAGAGGTATCTTGCAGGCATATAGGATATAAACAAGAAGTGCATTTCTCAGAAGTTTGTTACCCTGCATCCTCAAACAGAGATTCTTATGAACTGGTTACATTCTTCAGTTGTGTGTCTATCACCATGAGTATCAATAACTGAATTCAGTACTGAACAAACTCCATAACAAGGACACAGAAATTCTCGCAATCCAGGAAGTTCCCTTTCTGTCCTAGGAAAGTATCCTTATTATTATTCCTGCATGTTTGTGCTATTTCCTAGCCATGAAATTAAGCCTGGATGTGGTGTGTAGCTGTGGTAGCGACACTAAGTCTTGGGATAGTGACACAGGCTATAGCTGGGCAATTGAAAAAGGAGAAAATGGTTTTTGTCCGGTCTGATGTCATGAACAACTGAGCCTCAAAGGTTTCAAATATTTACCAGTCAGTGCATGGCTGTTATTTTTTCCCCTTCTCTGTGACTTAAGGGACACTTGTCTTTTATCTTGGTGGGGATGCTGGTACTGACTCTTCTGTAAAACTGAAACTTCCATGATGTTTCATAGCTTCGGAATCTGTTACATTCTTAGCTATATATGATTTTTGCAGGGTGCTCTCACCTACTTCCAAATCTTCAGCACCTCTGCAACTAGCTGACAGCACCTTTGTCGACGTCCCACCCTCATCCAGCTTCAAACCACGCTGCCTCTCTGCTGCTGCCCCTTCGTCACCACCTGCTGTGCCCACACAGGCCCTGAGCCACGCCCACCCAGATAAGGGACCTTTCCTTAACAGCTCAAGGAAGATGAAAAGGAAGCATAGTACCCCAGGGGAAGAACAAGGTACTCATTGCGGCCCAAATGTGACTAACTTCAGTGCAGAGGGTACCCAGCTGCTCAGTCCTCCCAGGAAGAAGAGGCAGCTGAAGGAAAATGGCAGTGTTTTGTCCTCTTCTGTAAGGAAGAGTGACGTGGCAGCAGCCAAGAAGGAAAAAGAGGGGGAAACATATTTGGACGCCAGGTCACCAGATTCTGTTCGGAAGAAGAAGAAGAAAAGGCTTCATCAGAAGGATGAAGACTGCACACTACTACTGTCCACTGTGAACAGGTAGCCATTTTGCTTGTCTTAGTGCTGAAGTGTTGCCCAGTAACTAGATGTGAGAATGCCTACCAGTACCTTGAGTTCTCAGAGCTTTTTCTTCTTGCTAGGATGGTATAGCACTGGTATTCCCTGTAAAGCAGATAGGCACGAAGACTTCCTTGCAGGGCTAAGAGTCTATTTTCACCCCATTCTCGGGTTGGAGAGGCAGTATTGCTGTGGTTCTCCACTTGTGGGTCCCCAGATGTTTTGGCCTTTAACTCCCAGAAAGCCTAACTAACAGCTGGTAAACTTGCTGGGATTTTTGGGAGTTGTAGGCCAAAACACAGGGACTCACAGGTTGAGAACCACTGCGTATTGGCTTGGGCCTTCTATGTCAATGAAGGATGATTTTGTGCAGATGTTTTACTTTGAAGGAGCTCCCCAAGGTGCTGAATCCCAAATGCTTCTTGAGTAATACTATTTTTCCTTTTTTTAAAATCTACTATCTATAGCTGCCCTTCACAGTGTGAGGGAGAAATATCGGGAGAGGAGCCCTGTGACATGAAGAAGAAAAAGAAGAAGAAAAAGAAGAAGAAGAACCAGAACTTGTCAACAGGCTCAGACAAAGGCAGCTATGCTGAAGAGAGTGAGCATCGGAAGCACAAGAAGAGGGAGAGCCAGGGGGATCCGGTGCCTGTGGTGAGCAGCCCCCAAGAAAAACGACACAGGAATGGCATCTCAGCAAGACTTAGCCCTTCAGGTTGGAGATGTGGGATGATTGGTTGATCTTAAGCGGGAAGGGGGATCTGGTAATCCGTGTAATGATAATGTTAGTGGGCATTCATCTAATCCAGTGGTTCTCAACCTGTGGGTCCCCAAGTGTTTTGCCTACAACTCCCAGAAATCCCAGCCAGTTTACTAGGATTTCTGGGAGTTGAAGGCCAAAGTCACCAGAACTGCTGTCTGTTTATAGTCACCTCATTTCAAAGGAAATCAAGTAACTTCCACATATTCATGCAAACCAACCAAGTGAACATTACGCCGATGCATAAATGTGATACTTCTCCAAGATCTCTGTTTTTATGCCTAAACTCCATAATCTCTCCCTATTTGATTTGGGCAAACTGGACACCCATTTTCTTATGTTCATTTTGAAGGCATCAGTTGCATGCACCTTTCCCTGGAGAGTAATAAATGCATAATCCTTTCCTCCTTTCTGCTATCCATCAGCATATCCTTGATGGACCCAATACAGATCCAGAAAGAGAAAAAGTTAGGCTTGCATATGCAACAATCCCATGAACTCTCCTCTTTCCACAGTAGCCTTGGCTTGTAGCAGCCAGCTTAGACATGAGGACAACTGCTCCTTCAACTTCCAGAGTCCAAAGAAGGAAGTGATTCAGCACAAGCATGGGCAGCCTGATGTACTCCAGGAGCTGCTGAAGGATTCCTTGGATAAGGCATATGGAAAGCGAGGTACTTTGGGAGAAAGAAAGAGGGAATGATCAACAAGCAGGGTCTTCCCAACCTGGGGGAATGATGTGATTTCAAAAAAGCTTTCCATGGTCTGTTAAGAAGCATATGTCTCTGTGTTATTAGTACACATATGTTCCAACATGTCGGTAAAATCTGAATTTTGGGAGCAGATTGTAACAACAACAGTATACTGTAGGAAGAATATGAATAAAATGTGTAAAAATAAAACAAAATCAACGAACAAAACACATGAAATATATGCAAGTTTTGAAAGATCTACTGACTTCCTCAAGCAAAAGATGTTTTAGAAAACAAAGAGGAGAAATGAAAAAGGGGGGAAACGTGACGGTGTTAGAGTCCTAAGCCAGATGTATCAGATGTTGTCTCTATTGTAGTACATTTAGTCTGGCGGGACCTCAGTGCAAGTAGAAACCTCTCCCTTTTGGCCTTGTAAGTGCCGAGAGAAAGCCCAGTAAAACATTAACTCCAGAAAGTAACTCCCTTTGGTATCCAGGGTATCTCCTTGTCTTGTAAGACCCATTAGGCCAGTAGTTCTCAGCCTGTGGGTCCCCAGATGTTTTGGCCTTCAACTCCCAGAAATCCTAACAGCTGGTAAACTGGCTGGGATTTCTATGAGTTGTAGACCAAAATACCTGGGGACCCACAGATTGAGAACCACTGTGCAGAAAGCATGGAATTTCACAAGAAGGATTGGAAAAACCTTAAGTGTTGCCTATCTATGGCTTCAACTTCCTAACCTCTCTTCTGGATATGGTTTTTTGGGAGTCAGGGGTAGGTAGGGAGCTCAGCAAAGATGAAGGAGAACAGAATAACGGCTAGAACGAGAGTCAGGAGCATATGCCCCACCTGTTTTTTGAGGAGTGCAATATACTTGTCAACTGCTGAGTTGGCTCCTGTTTCTTTGAGTTTGGTGACATCTGAAGAGCCGCTCTTGCCTGCCCCTGATCTAGAAGAACAAAGTTTCCTACAGATTCCATAAGTTGCTAGAAGTAAACATGTTTGGGAGGTTTGTTGTTTTCTCTCTGTTTTCTCGCTTGAGATGTGAAGCTCCAAGGCAGGAAAACAAATGACAGATCTTTGGTATTCTATAAATACTTTTTCAGTTGTATGCAAAAGAGCCTGAAAATATGCGGCTATCCTGTTTCCCTGTGTACATCTACTGTCCATGAAAGAAATGAGGCAAAGCCATATATTGGATACTGAAAAGGGATTCCACAATCCCGAGTAATTCAATACTGTTACCTTTCCTCTACAGTGCTGACGTGGGAAGGTGAAGTGTCTGCTGTCAGCCAGGATGCCATGCAAGATACTGCATGGTCCAGGAGCCAGACAGTTATGGACGAATGGGATGAAGAGTTTGACAGTGGGAAGGTATAGAGATACTAGTGGCAAGCCTAGCCATTGTTTTTAGTTACTCCTTTTGATTGATTTAAATCCTTAACCAGGCACAGCCTTCCATTGGGTATTATAATAGTAGACATATCTTGAGCCGATGATAATTCCAGAGCCGGAAAACCCATGATTGCATTAATTGGAGCATTTATTTTCTGGGACAGGAAAAAGAATTATCTACACAAAGTTTTTTTTTAATGTGAGAAGTGACTTGAAACTACAAGTCACTTCTGGTGTGAGAGAATTGGCTGTCTGCAAGGATGTTGTCTAGAGGATGCCTGGATGATTTACCATCCTGTGGGAGGCTTCTCTCATGTTGCGCATGGGAAGCTGGAGCTGACAGATGGGAGCTCACCCCATCTCACAGATTCGAACTGCTGACCTTCAGGTCAACAGTTCAGTCGGCACAAGGGTTTAATCCATTGCACCACCGCAGCTCTATGCAAAGTGAGTTATGCCCGTAGCCTCCAAAAGGTGAGGCAAGAAAGTCCCATGATGTCCAAGAGATAGGTCATTGGTCACTGCAAACTTTGCATTTTCTTCCTGCTTGCCTCCTCCTTTCGTGATCTTAACACCTGACCTTACCTATACATTGCTCCTCTTAACTCCTACTTTCTATTCCATTATTCCATTTGCCTTTTTATTCTCTTAACAAACAATTTTATCTACTTTGTCCAGCCTCTTCTTTTCAACTCACGGGGCAATGGAGAAGCTTTGACTAAGGCAGTGATTCCCAACCTGTGGGTTCCCAGGTGTTTTGTAGATTGCAAATCACAATTTCTATGTTCCAAGAATTTCTACATTGAATGTAACATGAGAACATTCAGTGTAGAAATTCTTGGAACATAGAAATTGTGATTTGCAATCTACAGTTTTTGTAATTGTTGTTATAGATATCTGTGCATGTTACACTCCCAGGTGTTTTGACCAACAACTCCAAGAAATCCCAGCCAGTTTACCAGCTGTCAGGATTTCTGGGAGTTGAAGGCCAAAACATCTGGGGACCCACAGGTTGAGCACCACTGAACTAGACAGAACAAATGTGTTGAGAAGTTGTTGTATTTGTTACCATACCTTTTGGTATCTTCTTCTTTTTTCTTTTTTTTTACAATAGTCACATGAGTCATGTTATTCTATACTATTTTTTGGCATTTCCTTGCCCCATCTGTCAAGTGCATCAGTGAAATTGCACTTTAGCACTATAGCTCAAAAAGAAAAGTAGAAAAATTCATTTGTGAAAAAACTTGCCATTAAACCTATAGAGGCACCACAGTCAACTACAGCTTGCCTGGAAAGAAAAATGTGTAGCATGGCTGTAGTCAAGTTCAGGAAGGTCCAATGAATTGCTTCTTTAAAAAATGGAATGGGTAAATGCAGAGCAAACAACTAGTGGCAAAACCCAAGAACCAGTTGCGCAAAACCTCACATTTCCTTGGAACAGACAAGATACAGAAATCGATTCGTTCCCTGCCCCCCTCCCCCCCCCCCCCCCCCAAATTGCATATCTGCCTTACCAGCTATTTTCCATTCTGAGTTTTGAAGGGATGGTGTCTTCAGGATTAGAAATTGGACAAATGCCTATTTTTATCTTTATGACAGGTAAAGAAAATTAAGAAGCTCAAACGTGAGCGGAGAAAAAACTTCAATGCCTTCCAGAAATTGCAAAGCCGGCGTAACTTCTGGGCTGAGACACATCCAGCTAAATTGGCTAGCCTGAGCTATCGACTCTGAGATGGTGAGGAGTTACTAGAGGATAATCACATCCAGAGAAGGAGTGGGAATTGCAACATTGTGTTCTGGGAGCAGGCAGATGGATAAGGACTGCTTTAGAATAGGGGTGAGAATCTTACATTTTTCTAAAGGTTGCTGTACCTCAATTCCCGTCATCATTATTGGTAAATAATCCTGAGAGTTTATATCCAACAACATAGGAAGGGCCTCAGAAATCCCACTGTGTTTTAAAATGTGTATGCTTGCCTCATTGTAGTTAAAGTTACCTTTAAGGTCATTAACTACATTTATTTTGCATTGTGCATCCCAATAGTTGGTTGCTTTTAAAAATTGCAGCTGGAATTGGTAGCTGCGTTGATGTAGGTTTTTCAGGCTGTCTGGCCATGTTCCAGAAGCATTCTCTCCTGACGTTTCGCCTTCATCTATGGGAGGCGTCCTCAGAGGTTGTGAGGTCTATTGGTAACTAGGCAAGTGATGTTTATGTATCTGTGGAATGGCCAGGGTGGGAGAAAGAACTCTTGTCAGAGGTAGGTGTGAATGTTTCAATTGGCCACCTTGATTAGCATTTAATGGCCTAGCAGTTTCAAGGTCTGGCTTCTTACTGTCTGGGGGAATCTTTTGTTGAGAGGTGATTAGCTGTCCCTGATTGTTTCTTGTCTGGAGTTCCCCTGTTTTTTTAATGTTGTTCTTTAGTTAATGTTATGATTTTAGAATTTTTTTTAATACTTTAATACTTGTAGCCAGATTTTGCTTATTTTCATGGTTTCCTTCTTTCTGTTGAAATTGTCCCCATGCTTGTGGATTTCAATGGCTTCTCTGTGTAGCCTGACATGGTGGTTGTTAGAGTGGTCCAGCATTTCTGTGTTCTCCAATAATATGCTGTATGGCCATGTTCCAGAAGCATTCTCTCCTGTAATGGTAACTTGTTGCTTTATTGTTTCTCAAAACTAACTTCAATTGTTGCTTTTAATCTGATTCCTGTGGTACTTATCTGTTGCAGATCTCAACCCCACAGATGAGTCCGTGCCTGCAGCCATGCTGTGGCAGTTCCTGTATCTTGGCGTTGCTACTGACCAGCACTGAAATGCCAATTGTTGCAGGCTACCAACTATTTATGGAATTTGCAGGGAAAGTCCTCCTCTTGACCCAAATGGGACACTGCCATTTCAGAGGGCTCTTGGTGGATCTTCTGTGCATCTTCTAAGGGAAAGCAGGAGCACTGCAAAAAATCCATGCCTGGGGAAGGCACAATCCCAGCAAGGCAGTGGAGGCACTTGGTATAGAGCAAGAGTGGGTCCAGGAGTGAATAGCCTCCTGGGATGAAAGTCACCTTGACCTCCACAAGGCCTTCACCTCCACACGAGACCTAGGCCTGATGAGCTACGCTGCCCTTCCAGAAGATGAAGAAAGCCAAGATCTGTGTCTTAACTTCTGAGAGGTGGACACTATTGCATGAAGTGACATATACCCCTTTCTCTGCTGTCCAGATATGTCATAATAACAGGGTAGCTTTTGTGGCTTTTCTTCAGCCACATGTGTCCTGACCATAGTTTCTCCCTGTCCAGTGAGCATAGAATACTCCTCAACAGATAATATTTTACTAAATAATCCTCCATATCCCATTTCTACACATTCTGTACAGCAAAAGAAGAACTGGTAGTGGTGCTAGTCTGCTTTGTACAATTGGGAGTCCTCCAATTTTTTTGTAATGAAAGAAAACCATTGGGCCCTCAAAAGGTGAAGCTTAGCCATACATTCTCAGTAGCATTCACTAAGTCACCGTGCACTGAGGTGGTGATGTTTCCATTGCTGGAGTCTTACCACTTTAGACTTGACAGGTGTGGAATTGAGTACTTGAATGTTCCCACCACTTTTTGAAGGGGAAAAAAGATCCTGATACATGTTAAGCTAGGAGTTTGCAAACTGAATCTTTCTTGGATCTGCTGTCTTACTCATTGTGCTGCTGTGCTTCTTACTGGAGTCATGGCACCGTTTGTTTGAAGTCATGACTCGTAGAAGATCTGACATCATAGCTTGTTTTTGTTATTAAGAATAGGCTGCTTGAAATCTTGTTGTGTTGTCCACAAGTTAAAGCAGACTTTCCTATTGGCAAAATGTAGATGATCCAAATTGTCTGTGCCATCCTTTTCCCTAGTATCTGTCAAGCCAAAAGTGGGGTGGAAGAACTCCTGTTTTAATACTGTTGGCAGATGTGTTTAATTCCTTCGTATGTGCTGAAGTCTAACAGCTTTCTCTAATCTGGCACCTTCCAGGACTGTTGGACCACAGTGCCCATCTTCCTCAGGGATGATAGGACTTATCAATCCAACACATCTGGAGGGCCCCAACTTGGAAAGGTTGAGCTATGAGTTACTTCTGGGCAGGCTGTCCTTTACCTGTAACTTCCCAAACATGCATGATCAATTTGAGGGGTATCTATGTACATCCCATTTATTCTTGAAACAGCTGCATCTCATTCATGTTGCTTATTTCAACATTGGCACCCATTTTTTGCTATACTCTGTGGGTGCAAAGGTTGAAAACCTGCTTAATTCCTTCTGCTGTGTAACACAGCGATGGCCATTGCATTTACTTTGAACTGACAATTTCCCCCCTTGGGGAGGGGGCACGTAAGACTCTTCACTCTCGTCGAGGAGCATTTTCTCTCCCTCTGGCAGTGCCCGTTCTGCAGTTTCCTGCCAACATGTAGAGACCCTGAACATGGGTACACTTTGCACCTCATGCCAGGGCTTACTGCAGTAGCCCTCGTTGTAGCAACGATTCGTGGTGCAATAAAGGAATGCTTTGTCTATGTCTCCTATTTATTCAGGCTGTCAATTACAGTCATTTGTGGGTGAGTAAGAAAGACGGTGGGTTACTCAATTCTGAATGGCACCCTGCCCACCTGTAATGAAAGATCGCAATACTCTGCTGAAATTACTGTTTGCTACACTGAAAAAGGTAAGTGTTCTCAGCCAGGGTTTACCTATAATGGGTATTACTATATTCTAATAAGGGATGGAGATGGCATCTGACATTTTAATAGAATTTCTGTTGTACTTCCTGCTCTTGTCTTTAGCCTGTGAAGCCTTTTCTAAGATCACCTCCCTCCCACCCACACCCAATTTATGAGGGTTATCCGGAAAGTAAAGTTACAAGATTTTTTAAAAATAGAAAGAATGAATGTATTTTAATAAAACTTACCTGGATTGTAGCATAGGTATTACATTATGTTTCCACATAATCACCATTCAGTTCAATGCATTTTGTCATCTGTGGGATGAATTTTTGATGCCTGTGCATAGAGGGTTTCCTCCGCCTTTTTGGTCCACTTTGTCACTTCGATTTTCACCTCGTCATTAGAAAAGTGTTTTCCACCAAGGTGTTCCTTCAATTTAGTGAACAGATGATAGTCACTGAGTGCAAGATAGGGGCTATGAGGGGTGGCTTAAAACATCCCAACCAAATGAAGTCAACAACAATTCTGCTGCAGGAGTGGTGTGCAGACGCATTGTCATGAAGGAAACAGACTCCTGCCATCAGTATCCCACGACGTTTGTTTTGGATGGCTCTGCGAAGTTTCTTCGTGGTCTCATAATATATTCCATACCCACTTTGTCACATGCTGTCTTGGCATTACATCTTCTCCATAAACTGAAACAATTTCACGATGAGTCTTAGTGGTGTTCATGACCTTGGCATTTAGGTTGTGTATTACACTTGGATGGAAATGGAATGAGGATGCTCATCTCTAACCTTCACAACACCAGTCGATGAGCTACTGATGACTTGCACTGCTCGTTCGCTTCTGGGTTCCCGCTACATGGAAGTGATACCAACTTCCACAAAAATTACGAGAGCTACATACCTTGCAACCTTTCCAGATAACCCTTGTAGTTGGAAATACATCTTGCCTTGTCCCTTTCATCTTCCACACCTTTTGTGCTGTCTAAATCCCTCTATATCTTGGCGCCAACGTGCATTTTTGGTATGTATGGCCATGGTTGCAGGTGCTATATTTAGAGGAAGGCAGTGGCAAATTGAATGGATTCAAGAAAACCTTATCACATGGTTATAAACCAACTGGAAGGCACATAAATATAAATGTGTGGCTGTTGCATGCAATGCAATACAGGGAGAGAACCAACCCTGCCCCTGGCAATGTTGAGACTGCAGTGGAAACTTGGTCAGTGTTTTATGAACACTCCACTGTTCAGTCAGTTTTGCCTAGCTGGGCATAACAACTGTGTGAAGATCTTGGTCTGTAATGGGGTGAATGCTCTTCATGAAGAATGTGCTGCTTGAGACTGCTGAGAGTGTATTCCAACATCCAAAGAACTGTATGATTCCCACCTACTTGCCATATATGTAAACTCAAAGCTCAGGAAGAAACAGGTAATTTGAGGGCAGACCTAAGGTGCATTATGAAAGGTTGAATTTCATCACCTCAAAACTTAGGAAACAATTCAATTAAATCATATTTTGGTGATTTACTACTTCTTATGTTGTATCTGGGTCTTGGACCCATGTGCAATAAATAGTTTTTATATAGTTTTAGCCCAAGTGTTCTTACTCTGTTGGCTTCAAATGCCTCTCTTTCACCCATGCAATTCTTCATCCACCCCCTCTTGCTGACAATTTCATGTGCACAGGTGTACAGATCAAATGCTTTTCATTGGTTTCCCCTCAAGCATGTACATAATGTACAATGCTGCTTTGCGGTGCTTCCCTAAAGTGAGTTCTTTCTTCCTCCCACCTCCTGCTTACATCCAATTTTAGTTTCCTTTAGTTACTTACATCCAATTTTAGTTTCTAAATGTATGCTTGTGCTCATATCAACAGGATCTAAGACAGGGTACAGACAACAGGGGAGGGAACGCTAAACCATATCACAATTTTTAAATCAATTATTTTGTCCCATTAATAGTAAAGATTATTTCAAGTCAGTGTGAAAATAGAGGCTTTTGGTACTGGAAAGAAGCAACAATTGAGTGGGAATGTATGGCCAGTCTCGGGGTAATAATTGTCCTTGATAATTATTCTCAATTAACAAAACTGATAAAGGCTCCTTTTTATGGGAGCACAGCCTGGCATTCCCCTTTTCTTGTCTATGGGGGGCAGGGGGTTCTGGGCAACATTGGGGTGGTGAAGGAAGGCTTGAAAAAGACAGGCCTCGAGTGTTGGGTTGCAGCTACATGTTTGCAGTAAGCAATGCAATGAGGTTTGGCTTGGGAAGTTGTGAGATCCTATTCTTGGTGATCCTCCTGTAGCTCTGTGTGCTTATATACAACAGGCAAGTTAAGAAATGCCTGTAGAATCTGTGTGAAGAGCAAAATGAAAGGGATAAACAGATTAAGCTGCCTCGTCCGTTACCCTGAAAAAGCATGGATTAAAGGAAATAAAAGGTGAAGGCTGTGCAAAGGATGCATTTTGGGGGAAAAATCAAGTGGTCTGTAAAATTCAATATGTTTTATTTAATGTCCAGCTTATTTGACCTAGTTGTTTTATTTTGCATGTGTATATTGTTAGTTTTGGATAAAAAGCTGGCTGAAACATATTGAACTGTTCTTGTTTGATGGTACAGGAACCTATCATCATTCTTTCTATATTATTTCATTATTTGCTACCAAGATTTCTGTGAAAGAAGTAAAGTAGAGGAACACATCTATTTTGTTCACTTAGGTATATCTTTACAATGCTAAGCACTGCTGCTAGCCTGTCTGAAGGTGTCTAAAATGCAATTGACTGTTGAATAACAACAGCAAACTGCCACTCCCTACTTCAGAAGGGGGCGGGGGCGGTGGTGGAAGTATTTCCTTTGTGGATTCCAGTAAGAAGCAAAAGTGAAAATATAATCCATGCCAACATCTGAAATACTGTTATTCAGAGCTGAGGGTTGGGCACACAAACAGAAGGGGAGTGTGTAAAAGGTTTAAAGGATTGCTATGAAGAAAGCAAAAAGCCCAGTGGAGGTTTGTGTTAATGAACAGTGGCATTATATGAGCAAGCATTGCAGCCTCCTGTGCCCTGCGAAATGGAGAGTTGACATTTTGCCTGCTGATCTGAGATAGAAGGAAAGGTTCGGCAAAGTGCTTTTGGCACGCTCTGGTGACAATTCCCTATATCATTACAGGAGATTTATTAGGCTTTGGAAGGATAATAGGTATAATGTCTGCCCTACCAGTGGAAGCAAGAAATTGTTAAGAACAACACCTGAAGGACTGACTGTATTGTCCTACCCCAATAATTTAAGTATCCACCCTCTTTAGCTATTTCAGTGGCAAAAAAGTCTTGTCTCTCCAGTGTGGTCCTGTGTATATTTTAAAGAATAAATACCAACATATGTATGTGTAGTCAGGAACAGAGTTCTGATTTCTCTTCCATGAAAAATACAAAATGTCTACAAGACAGTCAAACATCATTACAGATATACCTCATGTAATAAAGTAGGCCTACTTTGAATAGAAAATTTGGTACCACAAGCAACAGGGAGGATTTCCTGCACAAAACAGCTGTTCACTTGAATAAAATGTTGCTCTCACAAAGGATTGTACCAGCAGGAACCACCTTAAAAGGCCTCAATCCTTCCCATAACATCATTTGTCATGCACCTGATTTTCCTCTCCTTATCTCTAAGCCTCTGGGAAAAGCGAGTCTGTCTTTGTTTCATTCTCTGTCTGCAGTTCCAAGCACCTTGACCTAGCAAATATGCATAGACAAATGCTCCCACATTTCTCTCAGCCTGGCAGGTTCTCATGAGAACTGATACCACTTTCTCCAGTCTCATAGGAACTGCCAGGAGATTCCAAAACAACTCTCTCTAGGCCACTTCTATCCTCCTCTGGGCCCTCTGAATCTATCCCCTCTTCCCCTTCCTCATTTTCTAACAACTCAGAATCTGACCAGGCTACAACAGACTTCAACTCCCAGAAACCCAGCCAGTTTACCAGCTGTTAGGAATTATAGGAGCCAAAGTCCAAATCACTGTTCTAGAAAACTTCTAGAAATTTTCCAAATTGCATCCTAGGATTACTTGTTTTCCACCAGCTGGCTAAATTTATAGAACTATATTCTTATACATGGTGACAGAAGCTGGTGTGTCCTTTCCCTTTTTTCTTTCTGTTTTGCAGTTGATGCATTATCAGTAAGGAATTATGAAAGCAGCTGCTGTTATCTTGCCTGCTGTAGATCAGCATACTAAAATGATGAGTGGCATGGTGTAATTGTGTCCCATGTATAAGATAGCATAGCAAAGCGGTGTTCCTTGTAAAAGGTGGCAAAATCAAAGTTTACTTTTTGGAATTTGTAAAAAAATATGTTCAAGTCATGGATGGTGGAATCTGTGGGAATGGAGACCTCACTGTAGATACTTCCCAGAGAACTCTGACCAGGGCCCATTCAGGCAACTCAGTTATAGTACTATTTTACCACGTTGATTACCATGGAAATATCCCATGGAATCATGGGCTTTGTAATTTGGCCAGTGGTGCCAGATAGAGGTGGTTTCCAAATCCTAGTCCTCATGGTGTTTTGGACTTGTTTTATGTTCACGTTTTATGTTAGTTATAATTTCTGATAGATTACATGTTTATTTAATTTATAGATGTCATGTTTAAGTGGCCTTTTATGTGGGGTTATTCTGGGTTATTACATTTGTGCTTATTGTTATTGGGGCACTTAATGTTTACCTTTTTGTTGGAATCTGCCCTGAACACCCCCCCCCCCCCGAGATATTTTATTATTATTTTATTATTATTTATTTATTATTTAGTTGTTTATTATTTATTTCCAACATTTCTACCCCACCCTTTTCAACCTCCGAGGTGGGACTCAGAGTGGCTTACACCGGCAACAATTAGATGCTGCAACATACAAATAGATATAACAAATATAACAGCAATTTAAAATGATAAATAAAACAGGAAGTTAAAAACAATTTAAAACATTATTATCAAACCATATAGCCATTTCCAGTTCAGTTCAACATCCAAGTGCTGTCATGCCTGCTGTCCAAAAGCTTGGTCCCAAAACCATGATTTACTTGAATGCCAATGATCAGGGATTCTGGAAGTTGGAAGTTCAAAATGTCAGGAATGCTAGAGTTTGGGGAACTGCACCACAGGAACTCCCTAGGTACATCTACACTGTAGAATTAATGCAGTTTGACTCCACTTCAACTGTCATGAATCAATCAGGAGCGGCTCAGGACTTCATGTCTTCCATGGCAACCATGGGGCTGTCCCAAATGGTATCTGGCCCTACTCACAGTGCAGGACACACCTTGGATTTGGTTTTCTGCCAGGGATGGGAGAACAGTGGTGGTATTGAGGAGTTATCTATTACTCCGTTGCCATGGACCGACCAACACCTAATCAGGTTTAGACTCACTGCACCCCATAACCTCTGCAGGGGTGGAGGACCCATTAAGAAGGTCCGCCCTAGGAGACTTATGGATCTGGATGGATTCCTGATGGCTCTTGGGGATTTTCCTGCCACCTCGGTTGGTGATCCTGTTGATGCCCTGGTGTCCCTCTGGAATGGGGAGATGACTAGGGCAATAGACACGATTGCTCCGGAACGTCCCCTCTCAAGTAGCCGAGCTAAACCAGCTCCTTGGTTCAACGAGGAGCTGGCAGCGATGAAGCGAAGGAAGAGGAGACTAGAGCGCGTGTGGCGTTCGGACCCGAGTGAGTCAAATCGAACACGGTTTGTTGCCCTTCTAAGGGCATATGCCGCAGCAATAAAGGCGGCAAAGAAATCTTTCTTTGCGGCCAATATTGCGTCCGCAAAGAACCGTCCGGCTGAGTTGTTTCGAGTTGTCAGAGGTCTATTAAATCTCACCATTCCGGATGGGAACCCTGACAACTCAACGGCCCGCTGTGAAGCATTTGCTCGGTTCTTTGCGGACAAAGTCGCTTTGATCCGTTCTGGCCTGGATACCATGTTAACGGCGGTCTCTGAGGATGTAACACGAGCACCTCCTTGTCCGATTTTGATGGATTCATTTCAATTGGTGAAACCCGAGGATGTGAACAAGATACTTGGAGGAATGAGGGCAACCACATGCATCCTAGACCCCTGCCCATCCTGGCTTCTAAAGGAGGCCTGAGGGGGAATGGTCGAGTGGGTGAAGGTGGTGGTTAATGCCTCCCTTCGGGAAGGCAAAATTCCAGCGAGCTTAAAACAAGCTGTAATAAAACCGCTGTTGAAAAAACCATCACTGGACCCCACTCAATTCGTCAACTATCAGCCTGTTTCCAATCTCCCCTTTTTGGGCAAAGTCCTGGAACGTGTGGTGGCCTCAAAACTCCAGGTATTCTTGGTAGACACGGATTATCTGGATCTGGCACAGTCTGGCTTTAGGCCGGGACATGGTACCGAGACAGCCTTGGTCGCCTTAGTGGATGATCTGCGCTGGGAGCTAGACAGGGGGAGTGTGTCCCTGTTGGTTCTGCTGGACCTCTCAGCGGCCTTCGATACCGTTGACCACGGTATCCTTCTGGGACGCCTCGCGGGAATGGGCCTTGGTGGCACTGTTTTGCAGTGGCTCAGGTCCTTCCTAGAGGATCGTACCCAGAAGGTGTTGCTGGGGGACAACTGCTCGACCTCACAACCATTGTCTTGTGGGGTCCCGCAGGGTTCTATACTGTCCCCCATGTTGTTTAACATCTACATGAAGCCGCTGGGGGAGATCATCCGGAGTTTCGGGGTGCGGTGTTATCTGTACGCAGATGATGTCCAACTCTGTCACTCCTTCCCACCTACTACTAAGGAGGCTGTTCAGGTCCTGAACCGGTGCTTGGCCGCTGTAACGGACTGGATGAGGGCTAACAAATTGAAACTGAATCCAGACAAGGCAGAGGCACTCCTGTCAGTCGAAAGGCCAAACAGGGCATAGGGTTACAGCCTGTGCTGGATGGGGTTACACTCCCCCTGAAGACGCAGGTTCGCAGCTTGGGTGTGATCCTGGATTCATCGCTGAGCCTGGAACCCCAGGTTTCGGCGGTGACCAGGGGAGCATTTGCACAACTAAAACTTGTACGCCAGCTGCGCCCGTACCTTGTGAAGTCTGACTTGACCACGGTAGTCCACGCTCTGGTTACATCCCGCATAGATTACTGCAACGCGCTCTACGTAGGGTTGCCTTTGAAGATGGCCCGGAAGCTTCAAATGGTCCAGCGTGCAGCAGCCAGGTTGCTAACAGGAGCGGCGTTCAGGGAGCACACAACTCCTCTGCTGCGCCAGCGCCACTGGCTGCCAGTTTGCTACCGGGCCCAATTCAAAGTGCTGGCTTTAGCCTATAAAGCCCTAAACGGTTCTGGCCCAGCCTACCTATCCGAACGCATCTCTTCCTATGAACCCTCCAGGAAGTTAAGATCATCTGAGGAGGCCCTGCTCTCGATCCCGTCTGCTTCGCAAGCACGCTTGGCGGGGACGAGAGACAGGGCCTTCTCTGTGGTGGCCCCTCGGCTGTGGAACTCCTTGCCTAGGGATATTAGATCAGCCCCCTCTCTCCTGACCTTTCGTAAGAGAGTGAAACCCTGGCTCTTCGAGCAGGCATTCGGAACCCCGGAATAGATAGTCAAGCTTGAGATGGAGAATGACCCAGGAACGGCCAAGACGATGAAATGGACAAGGATTGGAATGAGAGGATATAGCTCTTTTTAAATTGTCATTGCACTGTCTTTTTTGTATAATTGCACTTAACTGTTTTTGCTTTTGTATTGTATTGATGGCATCGAATTGTGCTGATATGTAGACCGCCCTGAGTCGCCTGCGGGCTGATATGGGCGGGATATAAGTGATGTAAATAAATAAATAAAAATAAATAAACTGTAGTATTTGGCACCAGCACTCTATACCAGAGAAGGCTAAAGACTCCATAAGACTTTTAACTCCCAGGATTCTATAGAATTTAACCATGGTAGTTAAATGGGTGTTAAACTGCATTAATTCTACTGCTCAGATGCACCCCTTGGCCAAGAATTCAAAATAACCCTTGCTAACCTGCCAACCCCAGGTTTGCACAGGACGGGAACCAGGGCAGTTTAGGCAGTGGAATTAAATGGGTATCATCCTGTAGTAGGAATGTATCAACCCCAAGAAACAAGGGCTAGGGGATAACAACCTTTTTTTTTTTGCCCCCACAAACACCCAGAAAACCAAGCAAACCTCGGGATGCTCTCTAGGGAAGGGCTTCTTAAGCTTTTTCCACTCGTGACCCCTTTTGGCCCAAAAATGTTTACATGACTCCAGGTATATCAGTATATAAAACAGGTATAAAACTCAAACATTTACTCGTTTTCCTTTTTATAAAGTACCCTTGAAGCATCTTCTGCAGAGATCACTGTAAACAGTAAAGCAAATTTTTAAACAACCACTAGGTGGCATTCAGAAAAAATGTGACAGCAATATTGAGTTATGGGGACCTATTTCGGATCTGGACAGACAGTTTATAGGGGGCAGATGTACACTGTAGCAGTAATGTGCTTTGGCATGACTTTAATTTCTATGGATCGATGCTATGGAACCATGGAAGTGGAAGAGGCACCCACACTCTTTGACTGAGAATGCGGAAGACCTTGTAAAGCTACACATGCTAGGATGCCAGAGCATTGAGCCAGGGCAGTTCAACTGGTGTCAAACTAGTGGGATCTCACAGCACTTGGCAGCACCATAGAATCATTGAGTTGGAAGAGACCTCGTGGCCATCCAGTCCAACCCCTGTCAAGAAGCAGGAATTGCATTCCAAGCATCTGGACAGATGGCCATCCAGCCTCTGCTTAAAAGCCTCCAAAGAAGGAGCCTCCACCACACTCTGGGGCAGAGAGTTCCACTGCTGAACAGCTCTTACAGTCAGGAAGTTCTTCCTAATGTTCAGATGGAATCTTCTTTCTTGTATTCTGCAGGCTCAACATAGCCAGCTCTTTAAGCCGCTCCTCATAGGGCTTGTTCTCCAGACACTTGATCATTTTATTCGCCCTCCTCTGGACACATTCCAGCTTGTCAACATCTCCCTTCAATTGAGAGGGCCAGAATTGGACACAGTGTTAATCCAGGTGTGGTTTGACCAAGGCAGAATGGAGGGGTAGCACGACTTCCCTGGATCTTGACACTAGACTCCTATCGATGCAGGCCAAAATCCCATTGGCTTGTTGGCTCATGTTTAACTTGTTGTTCACAAGGACTCCAAGACCTTTTCCACACCGACTTCTCTCGAGCCAGGTATCGTCCCCCATTCTGTATCTTTGTATTTCACTTTTTCCTGCCTTCCTTAGTGGAATATCTTGCATTTGCCCCGGTTGAACTTCATTTTGTTAGTTTTGGCTAATCATCTCTGAAGGAGAGCGCGTTTTGGGCAGCGGAAGAGCGCCCCCCTCCCCTCCGCTCCCTCCCATTCAATCTAAACGCCTTGCCTTTGCTGGCTGGCAAGCAGGCAGGCACCCAGGGGCAGAAGCGCGGGCTCCCGCGCGTGGCTTCTCCCTGTCCGCGCGCCCCCCTCGCCCGGGTCCCGGGCTCCGCCCCCGCCTCCCCCGCCTCGCCGTCACGTGACCGCGGAGGGAAGGCGCTCGCGGAGTCGCGGCCGGAGCCCCGCATTGAGCTCGAGCCGCCGCCGGGGTTGGAGACATGGAGGAAGAGGAGGAGGAGGAGAGCGGATACGGTGAGCGACATGGGCCAGGGCACTCAGGCGCCCGCGGGATCCGAGTCCCGCCTTGGCCAAAAGGGAGGATGGGAGTGGCCCAAAGGACCCCCCCCCCCCCGCCCAGCCAGGTTATCGTGGGCCGCCCTTGAGTTGGACGGCAGGGGGATCCGGGGTCTCTGAGGCGTCTCCAACACACCCCACCAAGGCAACATCTGGTGTTAGGCGTCTTGCGAGGGCCCTGGCCGCAGGGGAGACTTGGCAGAAAGAGGGACGGGGGAGAGAGAGCCACGTCGCGGGGAGGCAAAGGGCAGCGTGGTGGGGATCCTGTCGGGAGGAGAGAAGGCAACGATGGGGTGCCGGGTGCCCTTGGCCAAGGATGGATACCTTGCTCGACAACCTCCTCCACGCGCTCTCCCTCCCTCCTTTCTCTTTCTTTCTCTCTCAGGGATGGGTGAGGGTCCTCTCCCCCCGCCCCACATTAAAGACCCCTCAGACTGGACAAGGGGGGCGGGGTATCTGCAGGTAGCTGTTAAGAGCTCCGAGCACAGGGCAAGGAGCACAGCTGGCTCTTGGGAGTCCAGAGGGAGGGCGCTGGGGTCTTTCAGCAGTGAGCTTGCTCCCTCCTGGGTGATGGGTAGGGGTGCTGCCCTTAAAGCCCTGGTTCTCAATCTTCCTAATACCACAACCCCCTTCATACAGTTCCTCATGTTGTGGTGACCCCCAACCATCACATTATTTTCGTTGCCACTTCAAAACTGTGTTTTTGCTACGCTTATGAATCATAATGTAAATATCTGATATGCAAGATGTATTTTCAATTCACTGGACCAAATTTGGCAAAAATACCTGATACACCCAAATTTGAATACTGGTGGGGCTGGAAGGGGGATTGATTGTGTCATTTGGGAGTTGAAATTGCTGGGATTGATAATTCACCCACAGTCAAAGAACATTCTGAACTCCACCAACAATGGAATTGAACCAAACTTCGCACACAGAACTCCCATGACCAACAGAAAATACTGGAAGGGTTTGGTGGGCACTGACCTTGAGTTTTGGAGTTGTAGTTCACCTACATCCAGAGAGCACCGTGGACTCAATGAAGAGTCTGGACTGAACTTGGCACAAATACTCAATATGTCCAAATGTGAACACTGGTGGAGTTTGGGTAAAATAGTCATAGTTGCTAGGATGTATAGTTCACCTTCAATCAAAGAGCATTCTGAACCCCACCAACAGTAGAATTGTGCCAACCTTCCCACACAGAACCCCCATGACTAACAGAAAATACTATATTTCCTGATGGTCTTTGGGGAGCCCTCTGATACCCACTTGCAACCCCCTCCCCAGGGATCCCGACCACCAGGTTGAGAAACGCTGCCTTAAAGGAAAGAGGGAGGGAAGGAGCGATGGGTGCCTGCCCTTGCACACACCCGCTTTGGTGGAAGGCTTATGCAGGCGTTTCTCCACTGGGCAGCACGCAGGGACATGAGCTGGGCAGAGAAGTGTAAACTGGCTCTGAGATGACTAGAGGCTGGCAACAGCTGCATGGGGAGCAGATGCTTCCTCTTTCTGCTTGCTTCTCCCCTCCCTGGCGCTCACTCCCAGAGGCTCTTCTTGAGGCCAAGCTCAAGCCCAGCTGTCACACTGGTGTCTCCTGTGGAAGGAAGGGAGGCTGTATGCTGGAGTTAACTGATAGCACGTTTTGACTCGCCTGCCCATATCCTGCCCATGCAGGGTGTCTTCTGCCAACGTGGCATAAGATGCGGGTGGCAGGGGCCCTAGCACTGGCCTAGTGGTGGGGTTGCAGGTGAGTGGCCCTGCCTTGTGTGAGTGATGGAAGGTCCTCAGCCGAGCCCTGTCTTTAACCCAAACCCACAATTACAGTTGGAGAGCCCTGCATTCTTCAG
This sequence comes from Anolis sagrei, assembly GCF_037176765.1. Lineage (NCBI taxonomy): Eukaryota > Metazoa > Chordata > Lepidosauria > Squamata > Anolidae > Anolis > Anolis sagrei. The sequence goes on along the minus strand of NC_090022.1, from coordinate 128,878,332 downwards.
CTGTGATGGTACATCGCTCACCAAATAGCAACACTCAGAGCGGGTGTGCAGTAGGGACTTTTAACTCCAGAGGCTCTGAGTTGGATTTTCCATGAACAAGAGGGAGCTGAAGGATAGGAGGCTTCTGCAGAACACACCCGTTTTGCACCTCTTACACAAGAGATGAAATGGAGCCACTTCCTGACTCAACCGTCATGAGTAAGGAACTAGAACATGATCACAAAAGTTGTGACAAATAATGTGAACCCTCCTGAAACTTCAAAGCACGCAACTTCTGAGAAGCTTCCTCCAAAGAAACAAAGAAGCTCAAATGTTTGCTTCAGCTGCTATCCAGCCTACCTTGGTTAATGGGGAGTCTTGCTCTTTCATAATGGAGGAAGTGTGCCTGGTCTTGGAGAGGGGAGAGAGATGCTCCATCTACATTAGGCATGGGCAAGCTTTTTTGCCTTGGAGCCGCATTGTGGACCCAACCAAGATGGCCGGTTGGGAGGGAACAGGCCTGTGAAAGAGTGGGGCCAGAAGGGGGTGATCCTCAGGTTGCCCTCTTGGCATAAGGATGGGGCTGCTTGCCCCATCCTTATGCCAGGAAGAAAACGAGACAGGCAGTAACTGCTCCAGTCCTCCTCCCCGATCTTTGGACTGTCCTCTCTGCATTATGCCAGGAGGAGGGCAAGACAGGCGTCGGCCAAGAGCGCTCCGAAGGGATCTTAGCTGTTGCATGCCTTCCTTGGGTCATCGTCTCAGCATAAGGATGGGGCTGCTCGCACCATCCTTATGCCGGGAAGAGGGCGAGACATGCTGTGGCTGAGAGCACTCCAGGGGGCTCTCAGCTGCTGTGTGCCTTCCTCCCCTGCCCTTTCTACATAAGGATACGGCAGCCACCATGTAATTCTACTGAGAGGACAGGGTAAATGAAGAGGGCCTGAGATAAATGCCCAGGGGGCGCATCTGGCCCCCGCGCCTTAGTTTGCTCATGCCTGATATACATACAGACCCAGGGTATATATTGTCCAAGTACTGACGATGACTTCCACTCAGATTCTAAGTCACCCATGTCTTCGCATCCTCTCAATGTGCTACACCTCGACTCTAGACTTCTGTAAGCAGCATTTCTGTACTAGTTGGAGTTTTGGGGCATTTTATTCCAACACATCTCAGCAGTACCTAATTGAACAAAGCAGTGACTAAACTTTTGAACACAGAAGAATGAGCTGTGGAAGCTTGACACAAACATTATGCTAAAGATAATTATTTGTGACTTAGTGATTCACAAATGAAGTTGCTTAAACAACAAGTCACTCCTCAGCTTTGCATGTATAACTTTGCAGTGGAGGGAGATTCCCAGAGATGTGTGTATGTGTTTGTATGTTTGTGTGCTTAATTAATCTCATTCATGTCTCCCCTGAATCCACTTGAATTCTTTAATGTTGAGAGCAACACTGCAGTATCATCGCACCAAGAGAATGAATTAATATGTATGACCCAGTTATGGGCAAGTGGCTGGCTGGGAAGCTTTCCCAGTAGAGTTTTGGGTTCAGATCCTATCTGCACACTAGCTATGTGTCACATACACTAGAATGTAGACACTTATTCAGTGGTCTCTCCTTTCTTGTGTGGTGCATGAGGATCACCTCCTAGGCCTGCTTTATGTAGTCTATTATCATTGTGGCCTCTAGGGCCAGATGCCTTTTTGGCATGTCTTTGCTGAGCTGGTGTGTTGCTCTGGCCCAAATCGGTTTTTAATCTTGGGTAGCTCTTGAGCAGGGCAGCATGGACATGTTTCCATTTAATCACACAAGCACAGGCTGAGGACAATACCCAGGGTATATATTGCCTTCCATAGCCATAGGAGGGAGACCCGAGAGGCAAGCTGTACTCTCTTTCAGCATCACTTGCACAGAAGTACATATGTCATGATCCCAGCAAGCCTGCCCTTGGATTTATCTGGTACCTGGGTATTCCAGCTGTGATCCCAGATACCATGTTTGGGGATGTAGTGCACTGCTAAAACTCGCTGTGCAGCTGCCTTTATATCTGGTGAATCCTGGGACTACTGGATTGGATATATAGTGATAATCCCCCATTCAGGCAAGTGGCAGGTTGCCCAGATCTGCTCATACGATTGTTATTTAGCCCTGTGTATGTTCTCAACCTGGTAGTGCTGCCCGGTCACATGGAGCAACCCTGCATTTTCATCAGCAGGGTAACTTAGGGACAACAGTATCTCTAGGGAGAGATGCTCTCTGTGGTCCTCTCACTGCTGGTCAGGCTACCAACCAACCGCTGGATGGGGCTAAGCTACTTCTTGCTTGAGTACAAGTGACAGCTGGGTATGTTTCAGCTAATTTCTCCACAGTGGCATTGGCAGGGGCCAGAAAGTATTTCCAAGTCTTGTGTGCAAGCTTCCGGCTTCTCATGTTACCTAGTCATCAAGATGACTTCAGTCTCCTGCAATACATTTTCATCTAGATCGGTGGTTCTCAACCTGGGGTCCCCAGATGTTTTTGGCCTTCAACTCCCAGAAATCCTAACAGCTGGTAAACTGGCTGGAATTTCTGGGAGTTGTAGGCCAAAAACATCTGGGGACCCCAAGTTGAGAACCCCTGATCTAGATGAAATTGTTAAATTGGGGAGAAAAAGGAGTGGGAGCTATGCGCAATGTAAGTCAGTGCAGCAGGAAAAGTTTAATATCTTCCTCCTGAGTGAGTGCAGCAGGGGCCCCAGAATCCTGGTTCACTTGCAGGAATGGCAAATGTGAGGTCCTGGAGGGAAATCCACAGTTTCAAAGTCCCAGTCTAGTCCTTTTAACTTCACCAGAAGGTTGTGATCTCTTCTCCAGGGCAGCTTCATATGGCCCTTGCATGAGTTCTTCCCTATTCAGAAGGCTGAATGTGTGACTTCCTTATTCCTCAGTTTAGGATTCCACTTAGATTACTTGCTGGGGGGAGGGGGAGGGGTGTTCTCCCCTACTAACTCCTCGGCAGTATTTATTTTCAAGAGTATCACATGTACTTCTGTGAGACTTGCATGGGGCTGTCTTTTTGGAGATTCAGAGCAAACCCACCATGTCTTTGCTTTATTCTTTGAGTGCTGTAGTTTCTGAAACTGGCTCTGCTTGGCTAGCTTATTTGTTTAAAGGAATGACTAAATTTATACTGATTTGCATGGGTGTTATAAAGTTTCTCCAGCAAAAGAGGAAGCAAGGCCATTCTTGCAAATTGATATGATGGTAACAATATTTCCAGGAAAGCTTTGTGGACTGTGGCATTCTCATTGATTTCACTGAACTGCAGTGCTGTGAGATGGGGCACAGGAGGCCATTGTGAAACTCTGTCCCCAGTCTGATGATCCCAATGCAGAGAGCAAACTCTGAAACTGTTAGTGGTTCACTCCCGTCTTCTAACCTAAGCAGTTTGAAAGAAACGGGAGAGAAACTGCTGTGTGTGCACTCGCGAAATGAATTTCACATCCTCAGCATCTTCCCTCTTTGCTGTGTGGTTGCCCCATCTTTTGGTTCCTCTTCTTGGGTGTCATGCAAGCTCCTCACATTGCTCCTCCCTGCTTTGCCCTTCCCCCTGTGTGGGCTCACAGAAGTCTTTCTTCTTCCCATAGTCTGCCTCAGAGATGGATTATTTTGGTGGGGTTGGGGAGGACAAGGTAAATACAGGTTTTCTCCTAACAGCTGTACCTTTTGAAGCATCTCATTTATATTACACCATTTCTTGGGGTTTGCAGTTTGACTAGCACTACAATGTCTTGCCCGCTAGCTTTTCAGTAGCCTGCAAATCTTTCCCTCCTGCTTATTGTAGTTTGCATTCAGTGGGCATTTCTTGTCTGCTAGTTTGGTCATAAAATCTCTGGTTCTTAGAGCAGAGCAGGAGATGGTTTCATGTTTCATTTAGTTGCTGTAGACATCCCCCCAGCAATTGCCTATGCACTTTGTGGGCAGCTGTTGTGTCCCCTGACACAGAGCAGCTGCCTGCAAAAAAAATGTTAAGTCTAGGCCTCCAGTGCCACATCTAGTCTAAGCTAATAATTTAATGCATCGTGCTATAGAATTGCAATGGGTGTATTTCTGTTGGTTTATCCAATGTCATTGGTCTGCACTTACATTCTCACACAAATATCCTATGGAGCCGTGTGAGTAGGCAGCCTGATGTTGCTCTTACACGTTCCCCTTTTCAACAAGGGATATATCTGCACAGTTGCATGCAGATCTTGGGAAAGTTACTATTTTGGACTGCAGCTTCCAAGGCTTACCATCCATACTATCTGGGGATTATAGGTGTTTTAGTAAAAAAAAGTAATTTACACAAGACATACGTTTTGCTTTTGAGAGCCAAGTCCGCTTTGAAATTGCTCACTTAAGGAATGCCTAATGATCTCTAATGTTGCTGTGCAGCCGGCAGGTGGTGCTATTTCCCCAGAGTCTGCCACTGCTGCTGCTGATGGTGTTTCCCAATTAAATTCCATCATTGGGTGATTTCCACTAATCCTCTGTGCTTTTAACTCCAGGGGATTTTCCTTTCATGATGATGCTATGTGATTAATCAGGAACACTGCAGACATCAGTGAGTGTTTGTTCTCTTCTTTTCACTAAGTAAAAAGGTTGGGTATCCATCTGTTCTTGAACTCATGGGGTGAATTGGTCCTCCAGGGGAGTGCTTTGAACACATGTGGAAATCTCAAGGAAAAAAGTGCTTGCAGTGCTGGGCCTGAGAATTCTTGCTGGGTTTAGTAGGACCTGTACTTAAAACTAGCTGAAATGGGTGGTAGAAAAGTATTACTTCTTCTGCTTGTGTGCTGTCTGCACTGAGCAGGTAAAAACATTGCATGTTTCAATCAGGTGAATGTATCTGCATTTCATTTGATTTTAATTGATTGATGGGTGGATGAGGGTTTCAACACTTAAATGTTCCAGCATGAAGAGAGTCATGAGGCATTAATATAGTAGAACCTCTTTTATCCAACATAAACGAGCTGGCAGAACATTTGATAAGGGAAAATGTTGGATATCAAGGAGGGATTAAGGAAAAGCCTATGGAATGTCAAATGACATTATGATTTTATAAATTAAGCACCAAAACATCATGTTTTACAACAAATCAACAGAAAAAGCAGTTCAATACATGGCAATGTTATGTAGTAATTGCTGTTTTTATGAATTTAGCACCAAAACATCACAATGTATTGAAACAGCTGTGAATCCGGGCAGGAGGCAGACTGCATTATAATACAGAACGTTGGATGAGTGAAGGTCAGATAAGCGAGACTACTGTAGTGATTTAGATTTGAAGCTTCTGTTTTCACATCGACAGTGCTCAACAGAAGCAGTTGAGCACTGTTGTGACTATCTTTTATTGTGGATACCGAATAACTCTGCTGCTACCAAGGGATAGAAAAAGAGAAAAAAATGGTGGAGGATTTTGTGTTAAATTTCCATACGCCAGGCAGATGTTTTGGTGTATTCTATGCTCATCCTCATTGGTTTGTGGGAAAGCCCTGCTGTGGATTCTTTAGCAAGCATGTAGAAACCCTGTTTTATTTGGAAATAGTTACACTGAAGCAATGGTTCATGAGTAGAAGTCACAACAATTATGGGTTGCTTGGTCAGCACATTCAAAGGGCCCTCTCTAGATGTGCCGACACTCTGATCTGGCATGATGTGGGGGGACAGAAAGGGGTGGAATGTTGCTGAGGATGCAACTTCTGTCTCTTGGTTCTGATCACTGTGGGGAAAAGCTGAAATGGTTTTGAGTTGTCTGTTCAACAAGCTGCAGTTTGGCCAAAAGTGTATGAAATTGGGGTGGGATAGAGAGTTTCTGATTACAGCTCAACTTGAATGTTTGCAGTCTCATCTCTCTTAGTTTCCCCTGAAAATACTTTAGGAATCTGCGAGGTTCCATTTACTTCTTGATAATGCCCGCTGTACCACTACAGTTTTCTTCATCTTCTGTGTTGCTTGCTTTTGAGGTGCCAACATTCCCTAAGCATTTTAGCCATGTCTTAATTGCACAGCCGTCATATTGGGAAAGATACCAAAGGCGGGAATAAGAAACTTCTTAAGCATCATAGATAGTGTCTAGTCTCCTTTATTAAAAATCTAGGTCTTTGCTATATCAGCAAAAACACAATATAGCAAACATTGTTGTTTTAAAAGAAGTATTTAGGTGTCATGATTTTGGGGAAAACAGGAATAGTTTAATGGACTGACATTTGGCAGAATCCATGTTGCTTTACTACTGGGTAGGTGAGAAGTGGTGAAGGATGAAGTCTTGTATAGAGGGTAGGGCAGTTTCACCCTAGCTAGAGCTCTCCAAGTGTTTTGAACGACATCCTTCAATGCCTAATGATTGATCATGCTGGTTTGTGTCAGAGTTATAGTCAAGACATCTGGAATATACAAGGTTGGAAGAGGCTGAAGTAGGATTTTTACAGCACACTTCCTTCTTTCTGTATGGTTTTTGAGCTCAGCCATTCTGTTTGTAATCAGACATTGACCTGTATTTAAGAAGTCCTTTCTACCACTTAAGCCAGACAAAAATAAGAATTTGCTCTTTTTCCCCATCTACATTAAAACTCTCTTAAAACTCAGTATATTAGATGCCAGGATAGACTTTGGATTTTGCCTGGCATAGGACAAAACCCTTGTGTTTAGAGTGTTTCTTATTTCAAATTTACTGTGGATTCCTACAATATGGGTCTGTGTCTGCACCCCAGGTATATGAGTTTGGGGACTTTAGCTTCCTGTCCCTGCCTGGAGCAGATTGGCTGTGGCACTAATCCGGCTGCCCGGAGGATTACCAGCCACCAGGATTAAAGGATTTCTGGAAAAAGTGCTGAGGAGGGGAAGGGGGATGGGCTGGCATTGGAGCTGCAGAGGGTGCATGCATGACTGAGAGAAGGCAGGGGGGCTTCTAACTCCCTCTGATCATGGGAAGAGGTTCTTGTTGGCCATGGAAAATGCAATGCTCTTCCTTTCCTGAGGCAGTAAAGCAAAAGAGCTAAGGCCCACTTTAATCAAGAGTAACCTTTACAGTCGGTAGGACACTATCCCTTACATAGAACAAAACAGCTTAATGCTTCCATCATAGCATATACAGATATACGAGGGAATATATTAATGGATTATATTTTGTCTCCACACTACTCAAAGTGGGCTGATGTCAGCTTGCTAGCCACTGGCTGCCAGTCCCTATGAATTTCCAAGATGATAATGTGGCATAAACATTATGCTGCCCCCAGGTACAGTTCAACATTAAATAGTTTGAGAACCATTGTTTCAGCAGTCCACCTGTTCTCTCCTGCAGATACTTTACCGAAGCTATTCTTAAATGTTTTCTACCCAGCTAGATTTGAAGGCCTTGCCAGTTCTCTCTGGCAAGTCCCCACTCTTGCATGCACGCTATCTTACCAAGTGGGGCTTTGGGAATGGACGAAGATAATACTGTATTCCAGGAAATTATGGCCCCCACCCCATTCCCTCGGGCAGCTCTCGGTATTGTAGCTCTGTAAATGGGTTGGTTTTTCAATATTTGATTGCATGCACATTCTTAGTGTCCTTTGGGTAGTGAACTAATAGGTCTTCAACTCATACTCACTTGTTACATTGTTGTCTTTTGGTAACTAAGTTTTTGGCACTAGAAAGTTTGAGTCAAGTCTTTTGCCTGCGGGATTGGTTATGTGTGTTCGTGTACAGTTGATCGGAGAAGCCTGTTGTTTTTTAGCTTCTGATCTGAGCCAGTGAAATGACAATAACTTACTCCTCATGTTCATATGCAAACAGGCAAAACGAGAAAGCATTTGGGCTATAAATGATGTTGCAGATTGATATTCACTTCCATCATGCAGTCCAAATCTTTTCCAGCAAGGCTCTGTCATTGCAGAACTTGCACTTTTGCATGCTGCTGAACATGATAACTTTGTAACATCTAGAAGTCATGAACCTTGGCCACTGAAGGCAGTCACTTGCACTCAGGAGGTAGTATCCAAAGTAATCCAATGTGTTACATTTATGTCAGCAGGGCAATGGAATGTTTCCTGTTTCCCATCTAGTTTATGTACACTGTGATAGAGAAGGTGCTGTCATTTCAGACCTTGGTTCTGAACCAGGTAAATCACCTGTCCTGGTCCTCTAAACACCTGCAAAATACAAAAGGCGTCAGCATAAGGAACATTTCTTGTTATTGCAGCACAATGTAATGGAGATCTGACCTTGGAGTACCGATGTACAAAGCAGTAATAAGCAGCTAGGTGTCTAGTGTTCAACTTACATAAGAACGGGGGTCTGTCTGGACCAACATTCTGCTCATAAAATGGCCAGTCAGCTTGCCTGCCTAAAAGACATGAGTACATCTACACCCTCACCCCAAATTTCTTCGCAACAACCAGTGGTGCATTGTCAACCCAAACTAGTGCCTAGTAGCTCCATCCTCCATGAATGTTCAAACTCCTTTTAAAGCAATCCAAGTTGACACCCCTAACTATATCTAGTGGCAATGAGTTCCACAGTTTAACTGCACTTTCCCACAGTATCCACTGAGTAGCCATTTTATTGAGCTATCTACTTCAACCACAGGGTGCTTTCTAAGGGATCCTTTCTTTTTGGGGAATGATGGTCTCCTCCTCTTTTGTAATTACAGAAGAACCATCTCACAGAGTGGGATGAGACCGCAGAATCCCTCAAGGCCTTGCCCATTAATTGCACTGCTTCTCTCCGCTGTTCTAGGTCAACTGGCTCCCTTAGGGCCAAGAGCTCATTTTAGCACATAGTCATAACCTTTGCCCTATCAGTGATGTCCAATGAGCAGCATAATTGTCACATTCCTGCTGGCGTTGAGACTTCATAGTCATGCTAATTATATTTTAAACATACATTGTAGATGTACAATTGTTTGGTTGCTTGGAAGGCTGAGTAATCCTTTCCCTTGCTAAATTGTACAAAGGCTTCCCTTTCATCACTGGGGTTCACCTTGGGTCCCATTCTGGGAGAAAAGCAGAGGTCTAGTTGTACGGCAAAGCTGTCTTACTTATGTGCAGCAGGCCTTTGGTATCTGCTGTGGTTTTGTTCTAGGACCCTCTGTGGCTACCAAAATCCATGGATGTTCAAGTCTGATTTTATATCACGTTGGAAGTTTTTTTTAAATGGTGTCAGAAGCAACTTGAGAAACTGCAAGTTGCTTCTGGTGTGAGATAATTGGTCATCTGAAGAGACATTGCCCAAGGGAAGCCCAGATGTGTTACCATCTTGTGGGAGGCTTCTCTCATGTCCCTGCATGGGAAGCTGGAGCTGACAGATGGGAGCTCAGCCTGTCTCGCAGATTCAAACAGCTGAAATCAGGTCAGCAGTTCAGTCGGCACAAGAGTGTAGCCCATTGCGCCACCACAGCTCTTAGTGTTGGAGTTAAATGCCATCCCTTATGAGGAAAAGCAAGGTATGCTCTTTGGATTCCCCTCTCCGGAATATTTTTGAGCCATGGTGGTTGAACCCATGCACATGGCTGGCAGAATATAATCCTCTCTGCCTCCCCTCTGAAATCTCCCATCCCACCCTAGCTGCTGCTAATTGAATTTGAAGGCCTTTTTCCACATCATCAAGGAAGCAACTTTACTGCCCTTGAGTTCTTGCTGGAAGATCTTTATGTGACGAGAGAACCAATAAATAGGGAAGGGGAGTATATATGGAGAATGCATCCTCCGCAAGGGGTATGTCACTTTCAGCTGGGTTCAGACATCTAATTTGAGTATTTTGAACTGCTGAAAAATCTCTGTTTGTAACTTCTGCTCAGGTGTGTGAATAAATTGGTTACAATTTGAGGCCTAGACTGAGTCTATGATAAAATCTAACCCTTTGACTTACTGTTCATAAGCAGACTTTCCTGTTAGTTTGGTCTGCCATGTGGTCTTTTAAAAAAAGGCAAATGGCTATCACCTTTTTAATCTATAGTCTCTCAAACTTCCCTCTTAAAGGAGACTGTAAGAATTCTTAGGTTCCTGTGGGGTTTCAGCACCCTCGAAGGCAGTGGTTCTCACCCTGTGGGTGCCCAGGTGTTTTGGCCTAAAAACTCCCAGAAATCCCTGCTGTTTACCTGCTGTTAGGATTCCTGGAAGTTGAAGGCCAAAACATCTGGGGATCCACAGGTTGAGAACCACTGGTCTAAGGACTTTGCTATAGAAATTTCTAAAAGATTCTCCTGTTGGGAATTACCTTGCTTGGCTGCACATTTGTTTTGCTTTGGCTGTTTAAAATATTGAGTGATTGTCGGTTTGTACTGAGTATTAAAATCCGAAAGTACTATTAAAAGTACTGTATATACTTGAGAATACAGTGCTGAAAAAGGTCCGCTCGGCTTATACTCGAGAAAGGGTCCTAGTGGGAAGGCATGGGGCTGAAAGAAGCTTCTTTCTACCAGCTGCGTGCCTTCTCCCCTTTCAGCACAGCAACCCAACTGGATCTCTGTGCCGAGAGAGGAGGAGAAGCTGTATGCCTCAATTAATGTAATTTTATTGGACTTTATTTTTATTTTGAAATTTACCAGTAGTTGCTGCATTCCCCACCCTCAGGTTATATTCAAGTCAATAAATTTTCCCAGGTTTTGTGCCTCAGCTTATATTCGGGTCAGCTTATACTCGAGTATATACGGTATTTAACTATTCGAATCCAAGAGCATTCGCTGTGATGTCAGTCTGATGTCTGATAAAACAAAATGAAGAGAATTGTCATAAGCAAAAGGGCTTAAAGGCAGTAAATGGCACGTAGTTGATATGATTCTGTTAGGTATACAAAGCATTGTATTGTAAAAGCACTTTCTGTTACATAAATTGTAAATATACAATTCCTAGAGGATATTAGACAACTAAATTCATACAAATCTGTACTATCAAATGCATAGGTACAGTGTTGGAAAAACCATTATTACATTTTGAACTTGTAAATAATTTGGGCATTTATTTTAAAAGATATCAGTATTTTAACAGAAAAAACAAAATGCATTTGGAGAAAGCAACATTTACCTGGATATAGATGGGTTACAGATGTTCATCAGATGCTGCCATAAAATACTCCAAATTCTTCATCAGTTCCTTCTTTTATAAACATAAACCAACTGAAACATGTTTTTGGAGTCTTCTATATTGTCTCCAATCAGCACCAACTTTAGAGTACATAGAAAACCAGCTAGAAAACAGGGATCATTTCAACCATGACATTTGACCTTTCAAGTTGCAGTCCAAAATATCTGAATGGCACCAAGCTGCTTGCACCTGATGTTAAGGGACAGGAGCCATTTTTTAAAATCAGAATTCAAAATTTTGCTGGCAATGATGTCTGAGGCAGATGTCCTCCAAGTTGATGCCTCCAGATGAGGAAGGCACCAAGTCAGGAAGTGCTGCTCTAAACATATCAATTTAGTTCACTGACACCTACTTCTTTAGCTCACTGCTCTCATTCAGAAGAAACCAGAACTAATAATTTGTGATTTCCATTCTCAGAGAGGATTTGTTTCTCATTTCCCAGTACTGTGTGGTAACGACAATGTTTTCTTTCCTGTTGGACAAATCCCATTCAGATGTTCTAGGTTTCCTTTTCTGAGAAGAGACACTTCCAACAAGTCCTGCTGCTAATGTAATTATATGTTCTGTTGGTTATGGTTGATGGGTCTTTATCTGGATTTGAATACACCTAGGGTGAGACATTTTCAAGCAAAAGCGCCGTTCATTTCTCTGCCTACTCATTTGGAGCAGTGTTATCCTGTAACTCCTTCAAGTTCTCTTTCTATGTTTTATTGGGTGGAATAAAATATAAGAATAGCCTTTGATGAAGCGACTCCAGCTACCAGCTGACACAGTTTTGGATCCCTATTTCAGGAGAAAAGACAGGATAAAATTAACCAAATCACCAAATAAAATTTAGGAACATTTTCTGTTCATGTCCATTGCAAGGGAGATAGCAAAGGGAAAGGTGAAAGTTCATACCATGTATTGCCATCCTTGCATCATGTCCTGGGAACTTAAACTCATTCTGTGACAAATAATATTGGTGAATGATAGGGTACTGAAGTACTGAGCTACTTCTCCTATGCTATACTATGACTAGATTAATTAATTTTATTCCATCACTACATACACTCCCAGAACTAGTACCCAACACAGCTTACAAAATTAAAATAAACACAATTAAAAGTTAATCCTTGTGTTATAGTCATGGGCTTCTCATAGTGCAGTTGTGTGAAATAAATTGTGGAAGTGTTTTGGATCCAATTGTTACTCTGTTATTCCCTAGGCATTTCTGAGACTGCAGAGTCCTGCTCTGCAAATGTGGTTGCTTGGAATATTAGCTACAGTACATATTTGTTTCTGGGGAAAGCTCAATGAGTTGCTTTTTAAAAGGTGGTGGAACTTGCATTCACAGTCAATCCATAAGGGGCTTTGCCATTAATTTCCTTGTTTTAAAATAGGGAGGAGGGAGCAAGCATGTTTTCTGCTGCCCTGGAGATTAGGAAGAATGGCTTAAAACTACAGGAAAGGAGATTCCACCTGAATATGAGAAAGAAATTCCTAACTGTGAGAGCTGTTCAGCAGTGGAACTCTCTGCCCCAGAGTATGGTGGAGGCTCTTTCTTAGGAGGCTTTTAAACAGAGGCTGAATGGCCATCTGTCAGGGGGGTGCTTTGAATGTGATTTTCCTGCTTCTTGTAGGGGGTTGGACTGGATGGCCTCAAGGTCTCTTCCAACTTTATGATTTTGTAAGATTACAATAATAGTTGAAATAAGCAACCAAAATATTTAAAAAAATGACATGATATCTAAGAGAAAATGCAAGATAGAGAAAATGGACACCATCTCTTCAAAATTTACCCTAAGAGAAAGACAAAATAAAAATAACTAAATGACTAAATAAAATTAAAGAACATTTTCTATTCCTGCCTATTGCAGGGAAGATAAGGGCTTCTTGCTTAGATCAATACAACCAGCAATTTTTAAAAATTGAATGCAAAATAACATAATATTTGAACAGATAATAAATGTAGGCTTACACTGAGGTAAAGTATTTCTGTATTATCTATTCACATTCTTTACTTTTTAAATATTTCCTCCCACCTCCCTTCCCTACCCTTCCCACCACATTTCCCTCTATATCTTTATCTTTAACCACAAACACAATCTTCTTAATCTTTGTACAATGTCTATGCTGGCTTCACCTTCTTCTGCTCATCTCATATAAATTGCCCATTTCTCTTTAATTACTTCTATTTTGTCCTCCTGTGAACCTTCTTGGTTTATACATGTAATGATATCCAATTGGACTTGCTCATTTTTTTCATTTCCCCATCCCCAGTCTATTACTGCCTTTCATGCTAGGGTCATTGCTTTAAATAGATCTTGGTTCTTTGCAGCAATGTTTTTATTCCCTATAATTGTCATTAACATAAGTTCCATATTGACTTGAACGGTTATTTTGAATAGTTTCCCCATAGTTTTTTTTAAATAGCTTCATTTCCTTTTTATATTTAAGACGGAAAATATGCCCCCTGGCCTTGACTCTTGGGGCTAGAATTCTTTTCAATGTAAGCTAGGCAGCTAAAATTATTGATCCTTGTATAAAGGTGATTTGAGGTTCCATTATCTGTTTTCTCTGGACATCCACGTAGTCAGCATATGTGTGTCTCTTTGTGTTTGTGTTACTAAGCCTTAGATTTTTCCAATCCTTGAATGCATGTATTAATATTGTCCTGCCAAATTTACAATAAAAGAAAAAGAAAAGAAACTATAACAGAGTGTGAGCCTCTATGGGGGAAAGGCTCCTATCTTCTTGTTATTTTTCCAGCTCTCTGGTTTTTCTTGCTTATACTGTTCCAAACACATCTTCTTCATTCCTGTCTATCCTGTTCTCCACCCTAAAAAGAAACATCTTGTCTGGACACAGTGCTTTATTTTCCACAACATTTCATTGAGCAGCACAGTTGTTTGCCAATTTCTTAAACCATTTCATTTCTACTCAATGGCATATATAGTATAATGTATAGTATAAGGTATAGTATAAAAGAATACACAATTATACGTAGTTGATGTTACTTCTGCTAATGAGAAATTATTGCCCGATTCCTGTTGACTGGTGAAAGAGGCCAAGTGCTTATTTATTGGGAATACTCATAGATGGAGTCTGAACCAATTTATTGAAACAATTGTCTTGTTCTCTGTCTGAAGAGCAAGGAGATTGAAGATAAGTGGAAATTATTTGATTTGGCTTGCTCCTGGGATAATCTAATTTAGGGAGTATTGTCTCCATGATTAACACATCTCAAAGCATACCAAATGATTAGGAAATTAAGATGTTTTTTTTCACCCTTTCTAGTCATGGAGCTTCCAGAAGCTGCATTAAAAGTACTTCATCAGAATAGAATTAACCCAGAGACTCCATCTAATTTTTTGACCAGCAGTTCCATTAGCCCTGTGGTTCCCATTCTTTTTTTGACCAGGGACCACTCTCTAACATTAGTATCAAAAGGGTTACAAATCAGTTTCTGGTCAACTTTAGATTCAGTTTGGTTATTTGGGGTGCTGATTCAGAAAATTGCATTGGCTTGACAATATAATCTCTCATTTCCAATACAGAACATATGCCATCCAGTAGTCGCCATCTAATTGCCCACAAAAAAACATATTTAATAATCTAGAGCTGATGTGGTTGTAGTAATCTTTTGTGGGTAGTTAGCCTCTCCCCTCCCAATATCCCTGTTGCCTCAGCACTATAAGAGGGTTTTGCGAGACCAGTTGCTCTTGTTGCCGCATGGTTTCAAGACAACAGTGTAGTAATGGTGAGGCTGCGGACCATATTTTATGTAGTTCTTGCAGATCGCTGGTGGTCCACGGACCACAGGTTGCAAACCATTGCATTAGCCAGATAGAGTGAATAGTGAAACTGAATAATATTTGGACAGGATCCTGAAGCTGAAGAAGAGATATATACAGTTGGCCATCTGTATCCATGAATTCTGCATGCTTAAAAATACCCCCAAAAAACCCCACCACCTTGGTTTTGTCATTTGGTGTACAGGGTACCATTTTACTACACTATTGTATATAAAGGGACTTGGGAATTTCTAGATTTGGGTATTGTGTATGCGTGTCCTGGAACCAAACCCCAGCAGATAGCAAGGGCCCACTATATAATCTTTGTGCAAGGTGTTGTGTGAAAGGTTTTGTTTCATTCCCTTTTATCCCAATAGCAATTAATTTGTCAAAAATCCTTGGGAGGCTGCAGGAGTGTTTGTAGGGCTGCATTTATGGTAAGGGTCCCATATTGATCCCTGCCCCATGCAGCCTTCAAGCATTTGGCAGACATCCCAACAGCTGTGGACCTTCTTTTCCCTCTCTCCTGCCCTGCGTTCTCTGCAGCTGAGCTGTGCACCTGTGACTGTAGATAAAACACTCCTTTGTTTCCCCTTGTGCCTTCTTCCAGTTGCTACTCTAACATGTGCTATAGAGTTTCTGGCCTCAGTGAAGGTAACAGCTATTTACAAGCCTCATGGGAAGAAGTCAGATGCAGAGTAAAAAAAGGAGGACATGAGCCCTGTTTATTGGGGCTTCAATCCTCGAGGCAAGTTATTCTTGAAGAATTCTCAGCAGTCGCAGCCCCATGCAAAGCATTGTCTATTGGGCCACTTCTTTTCACCCAGTAAACATTATTTTTCAATTCTTTGTTCCTTTGCTCTTCCTTTCTCGGCTAACAAATTCCAGAATTTGTGGTGGTTGTTTTTGTTGTTGTGTGCCTTCAAGTCATTTCCAACCTATAGTGACTCTTAAGACACACCTTTCCCAGGATAAACTTGGCACAGTTGTGCAGAAAAGGTTTGCTATTGCTCCCCTCTGAGTCTGAAGAATTTGCCCAAGGTCGCCCAGTGAATCTTTATAATCGAGCAGGAATTTGAACAGGGTATTCTGAGTCTCAACCCACCTTTTCATATGGTAATTATTTCCAGTAAGACTCAACATTTTATACGAGGGTTATCTGGAAAGTAAGGTTACAAGGTACGTAACTCTCACGGGGAAGTTGATATCATTGCAGTGTAGCGGGAAGCCAACGGAAGCAAACGAGCAGTGCCAGCCATCAGCAGCTCTTCAACTAGCATTGTGGTGAAGGTTAGAGATGAGCATCCTCATTCCATTTCCCTCCAAGTGCGAAGTTTGCGCTGTAATACACAACCTAAATGCTAAGGTTATGAACGCCGCTGCAATTCATCGCAAAATCATTTCAGTTTATTGAGAGGATGTAATGTCAAGACAGCATATAACAAAATAGATATGGGATATACTGAGACCATGAAGAAACTTCTCAGAGCCATTCAAAACAAATGTCATGGGATGCTGATGGGGGGATGCTTTAATGCAATAATTGGCTGATAGAAGAAACTTATGATCTGCCAACCATGTTTTAAAGGATACCCAGCAAGTTATAAGATAGCCAATACCTATTAGAAAAGGAAAGTGCTAGCCCAGACATGGACAAACTTTGGCCCTCCAGGTGCTTTGGACGGGCTAAAGTTTGCCCATGCCTCTGCTAGCCAAACCCCTTTCCTTGTCCAAATACTTAGCTGACCTTTCTGTTTCATGAGAACTAAAATATCCCAAATCTGTTTTTAAACCCATGAGGCTCGTCCATAGTTGCCATATTTGCCACACACTATACAATTGCAGCTCTTTTACTTTCTGAACCCTTTACATATTTGGCTAGTTTTCTCTATCTCATGTTGCTTAGATAGAAGCTGCTTCCTGAAGTATGAGATCTTTGTCTCTAGATGAGAATTGTTCTTCCTTTGAACTGTACCTGCCAGAGAGAGCTGCATGCTGCGGCTCCTGATGCTTTTCTTTTTTTCTACTGCTGGTTCCACCTCTCTCATTGTGCCATGTTATTACACTCGTCCATACTCATAAACATGTACACACACACATCACACTCTTTGGTGCCTGTACACACTATATTTTGTTCACCTTCCCTTTACGCAGCCACTGTTGCCATGCAACAGCCCAGCTTGCTAGATGCTTAAAGCCCTAAGAATGAAGCCGGATAAAACTGACCTAAAAATACCCTTTGCCCAAACCTCCTCCTGGGTAACTGGGAGGAGTGGCTGGGGCGGGCACAGAGGGAAAAGTTCCCAAACTGGACTGCCCTCTAAGTGGCTGTGTGTGTGTCTCGTCTTGTTGACCGTACCATACGGTTACAGTAAGAGTTTCCTGGCAGGTAGCTGGGATTGGCTGGCCTCACTGCGTGGGAGCCTCTGCTGTTCCTTCTGCTTCAGCTGGACCAGGGATCCCTCGCTCGGTCTCTACCCCCCCCCCCCCAAAGTCTGGAGGAGGAGGTGGTGGCAGCAGCTGCTGCTGCTTCTGCTGGAGAAAACCATTTGGTGCCTGGACTCCAGGCACTCTTCCTTACCTTCCTGTTGGCTGCCTCTGACTTGCAAGGTTTTTCTTCCCTGTCCAAGAGCAGCCACCCCACTCAGGCTTGAGAGAGGGCACCCTCTTAAAGTATCATCATGGGCACCGTGAGTGAGCTCTGTGCTTCCAGTTTCCAGGCCTTCCTCTTCCCCTCCACTTTGGCAGCAAACAAATCAGGTAGGTAACATACCCTCGCTCCCTTGTTTTCTCTCCAGAAGTATGTGGCCAGTGGTAGAAGTGAAATATATGAGGGCTGTGTACGTGTCTGCGTTACTTGTGTACTGCTATGCCCTCTCTTGCAAGATGAGTCATGACAGGCATAG
This sequence comes from Anolis sagrei, assembly GCF_037176765.1. Lineage (NCBI taxonomy): Eukaryota > Metazoa > Chordata > Lepidosauria > Squamata > Anolidae > Anolis > Anolis sagrei. The sequence continues at coordinate 128,860,577 of NC_090022.1, read as the reverse complement.
GCTATCATCTTCTCCTGGCTGGAGGCGGCTAGTTAGATGAGATCTGAGGCATGCCTTCAATGTCTTTACCTGCACTGTGGCTTCCCTCTTCCAAGGCAATGTTCATGCAATAGTCAGTGTTTGACCTAACTGTGACCTTGCCTGCTTCAGCTTGTAGAATTCAAAAATCACTTAGTTTTCAGTGGGAAGGAAGTTCACCCACCCATACCCTCCTGCCAAAGTGCTTTGGCTTTGATTTCATCAACCCACCCATTCACCAAATGGTTTTATTGGAGAAATGACAAGTTGACTATCAAACTTTTATCATTGGAACAAAGCCATTACCAAAGCTAAATCTTAATCGGTAAACTGGAAATCTAACAATATTTTGGTAAAAAGCAATGATATTAGCCATGTGTCCCCTAGCCATTATGCTGCTGGTAAAAGCACAACGCAGGACCACATAACACTAGAGAATAAATCCACTTAAAATCTGGTTTCTGCCTCCTGCAGAATTCTGGGGTTTGTAGTTTAGTGTGGCTGTTAAAGGCTCCTCCCTAAACGACAAACCCCAGAATTCTGTAAGAAGCAGCAACCAGAGTTAAAGTGGATTCATTCTGTAGTGTGATGAAGTAATAAGTGTTGGTTCATGGCCTTGTGTTGGTTTAGAAGAGAGGAGAGAACATTTCTGTTTTTGATATCAGAATACATTTCTTCACACACACAAATTCAGATCAGATGTAGGGCACATTACACACCACAGGTTGACTTCCAGACGTAACTGGTTATATCTTCACAGTATCTTACCTTCTGTAAAAGCAGGAAATATTCTTAATCTCCAATTCTTTGTTCCAGAATTTGTGGTGGTTGTTTTTGTTGTTGTGTGACTCTAAGACACACCTTTCCCGGGATAAACTTGGCACAGTTGTTCAGAAACGGTTTGCTCTTGCCCCCTCTGAGGCTGAAGGAGTAGGACTTGCCCAAAGTTACCCAGCGATTTTTTATAATCGAGCAGGAATTTGAACATGGTATTCTGAGTCTCAGTCCACAAGAAAGAAAGGGACATGTATTTGAAACAGCCTTTACAAAAGATCATCTTCTCACTCAGAAGGCTGGCTGCATAGCAGTGGGATTGTGACTGTGGCCACTTGCCTGGAATCCCCAGAGTATTATAACTTTGTAATGCAATGGATCATAAATTTCTGTGGACCAAATTTGGGTTTTACCTTATGGGAATATGAATGCATGTTATATTTAAAGTAAGCTTGCTCTTGAGGCTTTGGGCCTTCTCCATTCTGAACTCAGTGTTTTCATTTTTTTATAAAAAAAATTCCTGCCATGCTGGAATATTGTGGCTGAGATATCCTATGACAAAAATGGGAAACACCAAAGCACCAAAACAGTTTTGACAAAACAGAAAACAAGGCAACTCTAGTTATTTGAGAAAGTCCAGCCAGGTATTGTTCCTATGACAGTTGAACTGGCCCTAGATTTTCCCCAGCTTGGAGAAAAGGTAAAGCTTAACCTGCTTAATGTCTGCCTGTTGAACAGAGCCACTACTGGAGGGGAAGAAAAGATGGCAATCCGGATACGGCTGTCTGGCTAGCTTGTTTTCTGTGTCTGCTCCCTTGCTGTGTGAAAAACAGATGGGCGGAGGTACTGCTTGCTCTGATAAGTTTGTGGCTTTTTGAACAAACAGTGTTCATAGCGGAGGTAGACTGATCTACTCTTAAAGCTACTTAAAAATTAGAGGCTGTTATTTCAAGTGCAGATGAACTGTACCGTGCTAAAGCTGATCTTGTAAATTTGTGCTTCCTGGTTCAGGGGCAAAGCTGCAGTCCAGGAAGTCAGGGCTGACTTGTTTGTCATTATCATCATTTGAAAGAGACATTAAGTGATTTCTGTGAACCAGAATCATTACAACTGAATGGGGCAATTAATAAAGAAGCTGGTAGCTCTTCCCAAGATCTCCAGGACCTGATTTCCCTCACCCTCCCAAGTTAGTATCCCCAAATCTTTGTTGAGCAAATGTATAGACTATCTCTGCATGGATTTGAGGGATCGGAATTTGCCAGAGCCCCCTTCCACATATCTTAATTAAAATCCCACATTATATGGCAGTGCGGACTCACATAACCCAGTTCAATGCAGATATTGTGGGATTTTCTGCCTTGATCTTCTGGGTTATACAGCTGTGTGGAAGGGCCTTTCATCTCCAAAGAATTATAGATGGAGCCTTCCCTATTCCTCCATGTCAACAGAACAATGTTTCCACTTCCCTTAATCAACCATTCAAGGAGCTGACATGCTAGTTAATGATTGCCTATTAACTGCAGTAAAATATATAGAGGTAGTCACTGAAACCAAAACTGCCAGCTTATCTTTTGTTTTCATTATGATTTTATCTATTAGTCAGAACTGCGTATTTTCTAATTTCAGGAGAACCCAGTCAGCATAGCAAAGAAGACCACATTGCTGGCCACCTGCCACAACAGTGGTTAGTGTATATCCCCAAAAGGGTACAAACAATCTTCAGAGAAATAAGTTTCATATTTAGCTTAATTGTTCTTTTTAATAAAGTACTTAATGTAGTATGACCAGGGGCGGCTCAACCCAGTACGCAAAGTAAGCATTTGCAGTATAGTTGATTTTGCCCAGGGGCGCTCTTGAGGCGCTCTTGGGGGAAAATAGACCTTGACATATGCGAGTTGTAGTTACTGGGATGTATAGTTCACCTACAATCAAAGAGCATTCTGAACTCCACAAATAATGGAATTGAACCAAATATGGCACACAGAACTCCCATGATGAACAGAAAATATATATCAGTAATTGGTTGTGGGGGGGGGGGGGGCATAATACTGTTTGCTTACCGTTGAAAATTACCTAGGACCGCCTCTGAGTATGACCCAACTATTTCATAGTTAAATAGAAAAAGAATAACTGTTCAGTGAATCATTCACCTTTGTAGAAACCTTTCCTAATGTAGTTCGCTTGCTATAATATAAGCAAGTCTTTTGTTTCATGTAAAATTCAGCAAATTCAGTTTTAATATATAATACCCAGATTTTTCTAAGAAAGCTAATCCTTTAATAAATTGGGTAATTCAGCTTGTTGTCTCTGTGTGTGGGTCGAGTCAAATGTAGATCCCTGTTCTGACAATCTTAAATTATCAGTAAAATCAAACAGAAATGCTGCCCCTAAAGTGAAGAATGCAAATGCTGCCAGCCATCCGTATCCATGAATCCGGCATCCATGACATGAAATATTTTTAATAGAGTCCGGAAAAAAAAAACCCCTTGGTTCTGCAATTTTACATAAGAGGCACCATTTTATTATGCCACTATATAATGAGACTTGAACACATATTTTGGTATCCCCAGACGGTCACTGGTACCAAATCTCAGCATATACCAAGGACTTTTTCTTGTCTCAGAATTTAGGTTCTCTGTTCAAAAGATTTGGGGTTGATTTTTAAGAACCTACAAGTTCAGGTCTTCTGATCGAAGGAGATCCTTGTTGGGTGTACAGAACCGGAACTGATTATATTTATTTACGTCATTTTATCCTTAAAAACAATTAAATCACATCATAATGCATATAAAAACCATAGAAGCAATAAAAAATAAAACAATGTCTTTTGGTTCAATTCCTCATCTGTTTGCATCGTCTTAGCCGTTCTGTGTTCATATTCCAATTTGAATTTATCTGGTCATGCTGAAGTTCCAAACGCTTGCTCAAAGAGCCAGGTTTTCACTCTTTTCCAAAAAGTCAGGAGGGAGGGGGCCGATCTAATATCCCTGGGCAGGGAGTTCCACAGCATAGGGGCCACCACAGAGAAGGCCCTGTCTCTTGTCCCCATCAGACGTGCCTGTGAGGCAGGTGGGATCGAGAGCAGGGCGTCCTCAGATGATCTCAACTTCCTAGAAGGTTCATAGGGAGAGATATTAACAATATCTTGAAATGTAAAATGGAAAAAGTGTAATTCTAGTGATAATAGAGGTAGATCAGTGATTGAGACTGGCAACCTAAAAGAATGCATAGCACACATTTTCTTCTGTAGCGTGAGCACATCTACAAGTGCCTGAGTGCATCTTACAGTCTTGCAGCATGGCACAGAAGAGTTTGTAGCTTTGAGCCAGATTGAGAAAGGACTTCCTTTACCAACATGATTCTCATAAAGATGTCACAGCTGGAGCTGGTTATGTGCAGGGCAGACATGTCCCAGATGGTCAGTCCATCCCAGCAGAGAGAAAGGGATTCAGGCTTGAGAAGAAGGGTGGAAGCCAGATGGTTTCCATGAAAACTGGGTCTCCTGCTCTCCATAATCAGGAAGCGCCAGAAAAAAAACATTACTAGGTTTGTGATATCTCAGGTCTGAGTGAAAAGGGATGCAGGTACACACACACACGTCATTTCTGTTTGTGTGTCTCTATAGGAAGCGGATGGCACTGCTGCTGAAATGATAGGTTGAGAAGACTTGGATTTGGGGGCCTTTGCTTTGGGAGCACTAAAGCGTGCTGCTGTCTCTCTCATGCAGCAGAGTGATAGGCAGCTGCCATCAAGAAAAACAGGATGTGGTAGCAACTGCAGCTAAGGGCAGGAAGTTCTTGAGTTGCCTCAAACTCTGTGCTCCCTGGCAATTTCGTGGGGCACACACATGCCTGTTTACAGTTGTGTCCTCCCCAGCATGTGTCTAAACCAGATTCCTTGTTTTTAAGAGCAGGTTTCCAAAGTAGTTCATTCTCTAATTTATCTCCCTTCTTTGTTAGAGATTCCTGCAATCATTGAATCACAGTCCTCAGGTTTCTTTCACCTAAGAGGCCTTTCTAGAGCAATACTACTCAAAATGGTGGTCAGTGGAATAGTGCCCATTGGGAGATACTGGTCTGCAACAAGTTTTGATAGAAAAAAGAAATAGTTTTAGTCAGTTATAAATATGGTGCTAGTTTCTGGCACATGGGCGAGAAAAGCAACCAGCTGGTCATCCACATCAGATAGGATACGAAGCACTATTCTAGAGTGCATTGATTTTCCTTTCCACCTCTTTTCCTTCGGGAAATGCAGAATTCATAATTTTGCCCAGGAAATGCAGAATTCAGGGGCAGCTCCAGCATGTGGTTGTGTTAAAAGGTTTATTCATTAACTTTTTTTGTTTCCTTAACTGCCTGGGAGTAGCTTTTGGATTATTTCAGTAGATAAAAACACTGTGATAACTACTGGTTTTATGTTTGAGTTCTGGAGGGGTCATTTCCTACAAACCTTCCCTCAAAGGAATTGGATGGACCTATGTGCAGAAAAGAAGCAATTGTTTGCTAATTGACGCAAGCCAGTAAACGGGGAAGGAACAGAAATACTCTCACAGTGTTCCTTCCTTACTAATACCCACAAGAGGAAAGGTTATGCTGCTGTGTAATGATGATAACAGAGCTGCCTTTCCTTATTTTAAAATTGTTTCACTCTTTTCCTTTTTGTCAAGCTGTCACACTTATAGGGAAAGTAGGATCCAGTGCTAGACATTCAAAATTACAACACGGCTCTAAAGTAATGGATATGTTCTCTGACCTCACTTCCAAAAGTCCTAAAGGGCAAAAGAAAACTTGTAATCATAATGCCCTATAGCACACTTCTCTCAAACTGGTCATCATGCTTATAGGGAAGGTAGGATCCAGTGTTAAATGTCCAAAATTGCACGGTGGCTGTAGAGTAATTGATATGTGCATTGGTATTATTGTCCTAAAGGATAAAAGAAAACTTGTAATCATATTGTCCTATAGCACACATCTTCCAGACTAGTGTCCCTCAGATTACCCACAACTCATTTCAGTTTTAACCAACATAGCCATTGATTATGCTGACTTGGGGGATCATATGAGCTGCCTCATCACACTAGAGCATGGATCCACTTTAAATACGGTTTCTGCCTCTTGCAGAATTCTGGGGTTTGTAGTTTAGTGAGGTCAGAGACCTGTTTGGCTGAGCAGTGTAAAGGCCCTCCCATAAACTACAAGCCCAAAAATTCTTCAGGAGGCAGAAACTGGATTTAAAGAGGATCTAAGCTATAGTGCGATGAGGTCCCTAGAGGGCACTAAGTTGGGGAAAGTTTATACAGCTGGCAGATGTGCAGCTTCTTTTCTTACTTTGTGCATGTTCAACTTCAGTAGTGGAGGTGGTAGGGAAGTTATTCATACCAGTATAAGAATCTGTTCCAGTATCCTATGAAGTAAGGTGAGGGAATGTAAAAGCACCTTTGATAGTAGAAGACCCATTCACCTTCACATATACCCTCTCCTTATGTTGAATCAAATTGGGCTTTTTCCTTGAATACCCCCAGGAATGTTGTTTCTTTTCTGTGCTGTCCTCTACTGGCTTGATGGGCTAAAAACAAAAAAGGGCTGTCTCCTATCAGTTTCTTTCTATAACCAGCAGAGGACAGTGCTGGTTCAATTTACCTGTATAACTTTAGGCATACTTTGGTTGTGATTGCAGGTTTCTTGTTTATACACTTGCTAAAGAAATAAATGCTCAAAAATGAACAAATACCAAAGTATGTGTTTTCTGCATTTTCTGCATGCATCAAAATATTCTACTATCATTACAGGTTTGCGTTAAGATCACTATAAGTTGGAAACGACTGGAAGGCACACAACAGTCTCCCATTGCCTATGGTTTATATCATGGGCAGCGGGGGGTTGTTTGTGTGCCTTCCAGTAATTTCCAGTTTATGGTGTTCCTAAAGCAAACCTATAATGTGGGTTTCTCGGCAAGGTCACCCAGTGGGTTTCCATGGCTGAGTGGGAATTTGAACCCTAGTCTGACGAAGTCATTGTCCAGTGCTCAAACCACTATCAGTGGGAGTGTACAGATTCTCATTTTGGAAAACCCTGGAACCAATGCTCCCACATTGCTCCTATATGACTTGGATTGAGTTTATTCTTCTCTTTCTGCTTTGAGTATATCTGCATTTGTGTAGTAACATGATAGAACAGATTGGCCGGGATAAAGTATTGTTGCAACAGCTGGGGCTGGCCAGGAAAAGTGTGCATGTTGATATTCTCTCTGCTGAACTACAGAGGAACTTTGCCCTCCTTTTTACCTGGCACTATGCAAGCTGTCTAGTCCCCCTCCCAACAGATCTAGAAGCATGGCAAGGGGTTCTGGGGCTTGAACTTTCATCACTCTCCCATTCTTGCATGGGAGAGTGACTTCAGATGAAACAAGGGTGGCCAATATTAATTTGGGTGGAAAGGGCAAAGCAGGGCACAAGTGGCACTGCGCTGCTTTGCCATGCTGGCCTGAAATGGATAAAACAGACTGAATAGCTGGCAGAGTTAGAAAGATAGCTCCAGCCAGTCCTTTGATGGCAGTTGAATGAGGTGCATGTACAGTGAGTTCCCTCTGTAGTCCCATGATTGTTGAGAGGGTGTCCTAGGTCAGTCCCTGAAAACCCAGCAAGTATCTAGAGCAGTGAATGGTCATCAGGTTGCATTCAACTGTCCTCAGTGAAATTTGTCTATTTAAAATGGGGTGAAAATTGTGAAGCAAATGGAGGAAACTTGCTGGGTCTTTAAACTCCACAGCTCTCCCTTTTTTGTTTGCTAAACTACCAGTTACATACAGGTAACTCTACTGTTATAGGTTCCCACCAAAAAGATCACCCCAAAAAATTCTGAAAGTATTCTGGAGTGATCTGAACGTATTTCCAGATATCCAGAATGGCAACTGAGGCAGTGTTGTGTGGCTCTCCAGAGTCTCAAAGAAACTAAAAATAGTCCTCTATTTTAAAGCAGCCATAGTGAAAACAAAGTGCATGCTCCTTGTGTGTCTGGTTACAAAGCAAGACTGTGCCTCCCTCTTGCCACTCTACTACTGAAAGTTGAATGCAGCCCTGAATGTATTCAGGGAAGGGTATTATACCCTATCTGCTAGATGTTACCTGCCCCCAGCCTAATAGGAAGGGCACAGAAAGGAGACTAGTGATATGAAAGTGGGGCTGTTTTCCTGAACCTCAGGAAAAGGCTATAAAGCAGTGGTTCTCAACCTGTGTGTCCCCAGATGTTTTGGCCTTTAGCTCCCTGGTAAACTACCTGGGATTTCTAGGAGTTGTAGGCCAAAACACATGGGGACCCATAGATTGAGAACCACTGCCATAAAGTATGAAACCTGGGCAGGTACTGAGACTGTCAGCATGGGTATTTACTATCACTTTGCAGCACTCCCAGCCCATAACTGGGAGCAGCGGGATGGTCATAGGTTGGACTGAATCAGACATCCTGTTGGTGCTTTGTGCTCCAGAGCCATCTGTAAAAATAATGTCAACCTCACTTGCTAAAATTGCTGCATTAGAGAGTCACTTTCCTTCCCAAGCTGTCTTTTCAAGAATTTATCACTCCTTGAGTTCATCAAATGCGGTGTTCAGCAGTTGCTGATCCGATATAATTGGCCATCATGTATAGATTTTCACCTCCTGATTAGCCCACCTTCCAGAGTCGTCGTGAGAACAAACTGAGAGATAGTGACTGGCCCAAGTAAGCTTCAGATGGCCTTAGTAACTTTGCACTGACCCTCCAAACACTATACCACATTTTCCTCTCAGTATAATAAAATGAAGCAGTGTTAATAGCCTTCCAAAGCTTGAGGCACAGCACAGGAACAGGGCGTTGCTGGTTATCTCACTTGCAGGCAGCCAGGACTGTAATGAATGACGCTCATCCATCCCAGGCAAGAACCGCCCATTGGCTGGGACAAGACCTGACTCATTCCAGGAAGCAGCAGCCAGACAGCAAGTCAGAGTCAGGTGTCTGCCCAGTCGAGCCGCATCCACCTGGGAACAGACACCGAGAGTGGTCTGCTGCGTCTCCCTGCTGCTGGCAGGATGGTGCTCAGAATGGAGAGTGGTGAGCATGAGTCAGAGGGCAGCCCCTCATTTTCCTCACTGGGTGGCTGGTTAAGCTGTTTGTTTGGGGGTGAGGTGGATAAGATGGGTTGAATCTGGTACTGTACTGGGGGATAACAGACAAGTCCTTTGGAGGATGGATATTGTGAGCTTTCATAGCAATGATATTATCATTATTGTTGTGCAGAAAAAGAATTTGAGACTAGCTCAAGAGAGGCATGTCTTTCAGAAATATACTGTCCTTGGAAAATACATGAGATTATGAGGAAATCTGAATAGGTCTTCTTCTGTGAAACTGTTGCAGTTTAGAGCTTTGAGGGGATGTTCCATGAGTGGAAGTCCCTTGCTCCTATCTCTTGAGGGACAGAAGGAGGGAAACTCACTGGGCTTGTAAAGCAGGAGTTTCTGTTGGCAGCTTTCAAACTACATGCTCTGGCGTGTCTGTGGTGCAAGACACCTCCTGCCTGGTCTTGTCCACAGCCGCCCTCAGACAGCTGCAGGGCTTTTTGGAAGAGAGCGTGGGGATTTGGTGAGGCAACGTGCATTTGGGGCAGGAGTTCTGGTATGTCTGCCTGAAGTTGTGAGTGCAAAAGGTTTTGATGTTACTTCCCCTGAGCACGTGGCTAGTCACGTGAGTTGTAACAGACACTGCAGGAAGGTAGTGAACAGTCAGTATTTCTTAGTCCTAGTGGCAGGTGGGGAGAAACATGGGGCGTGCCAGATGTTTGACTAGTCGAAATCTCCCTTTATGCATATTGCTTGACAATGGTCAAGATTATTTTAAAAAGTATTAATTTTAACAATATCCATAAACAGATACTTTAAATACCAATTGGATTAATGTTTATGTTTCATAACTATTCATTTTTAAACAATAACAATTAATTGTATTGTTTAAAATAATATTAGGTGGCTGGCTAAATGTAATGATTTTATTCAGGGTGTATTTAAATGGCAACCACAGGTACAAAATTTGAAAATTTTCATTTATCTAAGTTATTTTTTTTAAACCCTGTATGCAGTGATTTTACCCTGCGACAGATAAGGAAACAGCAACTTAAAAAGAGACTTCACATAATTTACCGTAAATACCTGAGTGAATAAATGACAAAGAAGCATACAGATATTTGTACCTGAAAGGTAGCTAGATATAATTCATAGCGATAGCAGAAACCAAATATCATAAACTATAAATGAGTCAAGGCGAACTTCTATTTCTTCTATTTTATTCAATGACCAGGAGAAATCTCTTTGCTACATGAAGTCTTCCCACTTTCATGAGAAATGAAAATCTATGTTCATTCTAACAGAAAAAATCCCTCTTCTAAAGCAGGAGAAACAGCTTCTGAAGCTAACCTTTCACTTACTGGCAGTGTGTAGACGCTGCTTAAGTATACTGAGTAATGTATGACCTATTTGTGAACTGGTTCTTTGTTTCCTTACATTGTGCACGTATGTCTTGCTGTTCTCTTTATGCTTTTTCTTTTACTAATATTTCTTGATTTTTGAAGATTGCTGGTTGTAATATTTGAGCCAGGACCTATTTTGTTTGTTTGTTTCATTCTATCTGTCTTTTCTATGACAGAAGAACACTTGCTTTGTTAGGAAGAATCAGGTTTTTGGAAATTTTGAAGCCATAGGGGAAAAACAGTTTTCTCCCCTGGGAAAAGTACCAAACATTTTGGTAAAACTGGAAATGCGTATATGCAGTACTGGAACAATTGCTACAGGGAAGGAGATTCCACCAGAACATGAGGAAGAACTTCTTGACTGTAAGAGCTGTTCAGCAGTGGAACTTTCTGCCCCGGAGTGTGGTTGAGGCACCTTCTTTGGAGGATTTTAAACAGAAGCTGGATGGCCATCTGTCAAGTGTGCTTTGAATTCAATTTTCCTGCTTCTTGGCAAGGGGCTGGATTGGATGGCCCATGAGGTCTCTTCCAACTCTATGATTCCATGATCTATGATTCTTGTAAAATATGAATTTATATTAATGTTTGAAGAACATTTACCATTCATTACTTAGCAGATAGAATTATAATTTTATGTACAACATACTGTACGCATATTTTACTGCCTTCCATCTATATGGACTGAAGATTAAAACCATGTTGTGAGGCATTTCACTAATTCCAAAAGTATAAATATTTAATAGGAGTTCATCCCCCCCCCCCATCCCTCCCCCTGCCACACCTTTCTCTAAAAAAATTCTAGTTTTTCTGGTGGAAAACCTGGAAGAAGTGGTGGAGGGGAAAAGGATTTCCTCTGAATAAATCCATTTCTTTTCTTGGCCTTCATGTATCTAATTAAGAACACAGGGCTTTGCTAATCTATTGCATATAACTCCCATGTCCCATCAGTAGATTTCAAAGATTTTTTCTGCATTCCTGTGACTTAAGCAATACTGAACTAGATGGACCAGTGTTCTGATCTCCACTAAAAAGTAGTGGCTGGTGGCATCTGTGTCACTGGGGAAATGAACACATCGTATGTTTCAGTCTGGATTTTAAAAAAGTCATCCAAAGTGCTGAATCCATCAAGAGTCAACCTTTTGAATTGATGTACAGCATTTCCCTGGCCAGATGACCAGCATGCTAAACCTAAAATAGGAGGTGGGCAACTTCACAGAGCCTGGACTCCAATTCTCATCTCTTTGCGGGTCTACCACATGCTGTCCTATCCATTTTTTTAAAAAAGGACCTGACTCCATGCTAGCCTTGTCTTAAGTGTGCTTCATGGCTATTATTGCAACACTATCAGTGTTCTGCAGCCTTGGTCTTGTGATTTCCTTCCTGTTCCAGCCTTTAATAATTTACCCTGAATGTTGACATCACCATGTAAGGGTCTTTCTGGGAAGGATCTCAGTTAATATGAAAAGAAAGCCTTTGATTTCTCAAAGGGAGGACCTTTTTTGACAGGGCTGCAGAGCTAGCATGTAATTTAGTGATGGCTCACTCTGCTGGGATCTAAATACATGGCAATTTATCCATGTAGTTGTTCCAACTTCCACTTAGTTTGGAAATGTAATTGGGAAAACTAGAATTCTGTCTCACTGTGCCAAAGTGATGAATCCATAGCATCTGTATACATGTTCCCCTTCTTTTGTATTGGCTTGGTAATGACCATGGGCTCTTTTTCTATCTGCATGCACAATATGGATTTTGTTCTGAATGATGAACTGAGCGGACTATAGCATAGTGTAGCTGTTCTCCTTCCCTGACTGTGAGCACCTCCTCCCCTGAAACTGGTATATTCAAGGCCTATTTGTACCAATCTGTGTGTAAAACATGCCAGCTTTTACGTTGCCATCAGCAATTTTTGTTTTCACATATCAGAAAGGGTGCACTTTGATCCCTAGCTGCTGGAGAACGTGCCCAAGACACATTGGGAATTGTGGTTCTGTTCATTCAAGACGCTTGAGGGCAAATAGTATTTTACTTCATTGGACCTTAAGACAACGAGCACAACACAAATCGTATTTCAGTAAGTCAAGATCTTTCTTCAAATGGGACATTGAATTGATCAAGACTTTTCAATACGTCCAACAAAGATCCCGATGTAACTCTCTAGTCTCAATCTTTTACACTTGGTAATTCTAACTCTTGCTATCAATAACAAAGTGAGTTTATGGGGTATTGATTCAGAAAAAATAGCATATCATTTGTTTTACAAATATTCTGTAATGGTTCTGGTTCAGTTAATCCTGTATATTTTTTAATTGAGCCTGTCTTGGAGTGATGCTACAGCTTTCTGTGGTTTCGTGTTGCTAAAGTTCTTACCTGAAACCCACAGGTGTGGCACATTTTAAAGCTGCATGGGTATGTGTAGGAGAGAGATTTGTGGAGGTATTTAATGCAACCTGGAATGTATTGAGAGATGCCATTTGCATACTCTTTCCCAGCTCTTGTACAATCCTGAGTAGAGAACAGTGTGCAATGTATCTATGTAATTTTAGAAGCAATCTTTCTCTTGCACCTGCCTCTTTTCTCCTCCGATCTTGTATTGCCACCTGACTTAAATTGATATGGTAGTGGTCACTGCTGCCACTCCTAGGGGACAAGTTTGGTAACTTTGGGGGTTATTATTGCTTTGTTGACCATCTGCATAGGGCAGAAGTGGGCAACCTTTTCCCCCCAAGGGCTGTATGCAGTGATTGATCAGTGGGCTGCACTCTGACAGGTGTCTCCAAGAAAAAGAAGGCTTTCTTCTCCTTCCATCAGAGCAATACCTTAAAAATAGAATATGGGGAATGGCATGTTTCAGGGGAATTTGGTAGAGCAGGTGCCATCTTAGGAACCTGTGAGGCTCCAAGAACCACGTGTAGACTGCAGATTGGCCATATGCAACAAAGGGTGTGGTCCTCCTGTGTCAAAACATGGTTCTGGTTCCTGAGGTGCTGGAACATCCTTTTGTGCCCCTCTGGCAAATGGCCTGTTTCTCTCACTTCTGTCCACATTGCTATCTGTCATGAAGACCTCTCTTATTGGTTAATGGCATTGTTGTTAACTGCTGCCATGTCAGTTTTGACTTATGATGATCCTATAAATGACAGACTTCTTAAGTCAACTTATTATCAATAGCCCTGCTCAGGTCTCGCAAATCTAGGGCCATGGCTCCCTTGGCTGACTCCATCCATTTGGAACAGGTTCTTCCTATTTTGCTATTACCTTCTACTTTAAAAAGCATTATGGGTTTTTTTTCCTAGTGAGCCATGTCTTCTCTTGAAAAGTGCAAAATTCAGTTTAGTCACCTGGGTTTTTAGGGAGATTTCAGTTTTGAGAGCCAGAGATAGTTGCTTTGCGTAGTGGGAGGAAGATGTTGTAAAGTTGGGTAAAATATGTACCCAAGAAGCTGAACATATTTGGAAATTTGTTTTCCCTGTTTTCCCTGTACTAATGTTTACATTAGTTTGGTGCTTTTAATACACTGTAGGATACTTGGTGTTTCATTCTTGATATTCATACATCATGTTCTATAACTACATGTATTTATAAGTTTTGTAGAACTACAGTTTCATAGCTGCCCCAGCCCTGAATCAAAAGAGTGGCTCAATCTTGTCAACACCAGATTGAATGTGTTGATTGGGAGAGGTAATCATGCAATTCAGTTGTTTTGTTGTTGTTATAATTATTGTTGTTGTTTCTGTCAGTCTCCGTAATGCTCAACAAAGTACAAAAAGACCAGTTTCTGCCCTAAGGAGCTGAAAATAAAAGAAAATAAAGGAAGGAGAGAAAAATGAGAGGCAGGAAAAATATGCAGTAGATTTAGTTGAACATAGATAGACTTGGATTTGTTGTTCATTCGTTCAGTCATTTCCGACTCTTCGTGACTTCATGGACCAGTCTATGCGAGAGCTCCCTGTCGGTCGTCACCACCCCCAGCTCCTTCAAGGTCAATCCAGTCACTTCAAGGATCCCATCCATCCATCTTGCCCTTGGTCAGCCCCTCTTCCTTTTTCCTTCCATTTTCCCCAGCATCATTGTCTTCTCTAAGCTTTCCTTTCTTCTCATGATGTGGCCAAAGCAGACTTGGATACAAGGTTTAATTACAGTAGTATTTCTTCTTAGATGTTTTACACTACAGCTTTCAACATTCTTGACTATTTTTGCTAGAGTACATGAGAGCAGAAGCCCAAAACATGGTTATTATTGGATTAATGCAAAGAAAGATAGAAAAGATGTGTCTCTAGGAAATTTTAAAGCAATTTGTTTCTGCTAAATGGCACTTCCTAAGGAGTCTTTTGACTAACTATAAATTCACCCAACCCTTTGCGCATACTGTTTTTCTGACAGTCCCTGTCTGTTCCAAGTACAGTGAATTTACTTAGGGTGGAAAGTAATTATTTCCCTCACTAACTGTTAAGATACCAAGGACAAAGCTCATGTTAAAGTTTGTCTGCATAAACATCTCATGAAGTTGCTTACTGAACTTTCTTGTATGATGAATTTTGGCAAAAATTGCATGTTAACCATGTCCTGGAAAAAAAAGATATAGAATGAATATATTCCAAGTGGGCATACTAGCATAGTAATGAAAGAGAAAGATGATGAATGTTACCTCCTGAGGAGGACCTATAGTTTTCTGTTTGCACTTTCCCATGCCCAGCCCTTTTAAATAGTTTGGTCATACCCATTTTAGTATCCCTGGTTCTTGAATTTTGAACATTGATTGGATGGAGTTTTAATGCTAATGTTTTATACTTTTATGTCTATTTAACTGGGGGTGTAAAAATTTGACACTCACTGAGTTTCTCAATTTCCTACAGACATTCTTATTATTTCCAAATCTGGTTGCAACAACAGAAATCATTGATGCAATAATACCTTTTCCTCATCCTATCAAAAATGTGTGCATATTTTTGCATTTTAAATATATTCCTTCTGTACACACTTCTAATGAATTTATATTATTTTTGCATTGGCAAAAAACATCTTTGTATTTCTTTTTTAAAACTGTGTACTTTTTTAGTGCAGAGCATTTTTGAGATATGGGGTTGTGTGCACATTCTCTCCCTACCTCATATATTGCAAGTTGTTCACATGCTACCTTGAGGAGAGCAAAATGGACATTTCTGTACATAAATTGTAATCTAGTAAATTTCTTTCCCCTCCTTGTGTCTGAATCACTGGCTTGCATGTTGTATTTCTGCCACCTGGAGGCTACATTAAATAGCTCTCCGGTGGCAGCTCTTCCTTTTGATGAATTGTTTGTACGCAGCAGTTCAACATAGTTCAACAACAGAGCCACATCTTTCATAAGCTTTTTTTTGTGGTCTGAGTTAAAAAGCAAAACTCCCGTGTGAAGAGTCACAACACTCAAAGGATCTGTCATGTTGTAAACACCAATAAATGAAATGTATTTAAGGTATCTTAATCAAAGAAGTCAAAGTTCAGTATCTTGTGGAGTCTCCTCTTCCTTTTCCTCCCAACTACCCTTAATCTATGGAGTCCCTGGTGGCACAGTGGGTTAAACTGCTGAGCTGCTGAACTTGCTGACTGAAAGGTCGCTGTTTTGAATCCTGAGAACGGTGAGCTCCCACTGTTAGCCCCAGCTTTTGCCAATCTAGCAATTCGAAAACATGCAAATGTGAATAGATCAATAGGTACTGCTCCGGTGGGAAGGTAATGGCGCTCCATGCAGTCATGCCATTCTAAAGACCTTGGAGGTGTCTCCAAGGCTCTTTGGCTTAGAAATTGAGATGAGCACCAACCCTGAGAGTTGGACACGACTAGACTTAATGCTAGGGGAAAACCCTGAACTTTTTCCTAACTTACTTAGCATTGTTGTCATTTCTAGTGAGTTATCTCATGGTATGGCCAAAGCATGACATCCTCAGTCAAGCCATCTTGGTTTTCAGGGAACTTCAGGTCTGATTTTCTCTAAGACCTGTTTATTTGACATTGTAGCAATCCATGGGTCTTCAGAACGCTTCTTCAGCCCCACATGATTTTCTTCTTATCAATTTTCTTACTGTCCCGTTTTCACAACCACACGTGGAAATGAGAAATACGATGGCATAGACCAGGGGTCCTCAAACTTTTTAAACAGAGGGCCAGGTCACAGTCCCTCAAACTGTTGGAGGGCCGGATTGTAATTTGAAAAAAACCAACACGAATTCCTATGCACACTGCACGTATCTTATTTGTAGTGCAAAAACCACATAAAAACAATGCAATAATTAAAATGAAGAACAATTTTAACAAATATAAATTTATTATTATTTCAATGGGAAGTGTGGGCCTGCTTTTGGCTAATGAGATAGAATTGTAGCTGTTGTTGTTGTGTGCTTTTGAATCATTACAGACTTAGGTTGACCCTGTGCGAGGGCCGGGTAAATGACCTTGGAGGGCCGCATCCGGCCCCCGGGCCTTAGTTTGAGGACCCCTGGCATAGACCATCCTAACTTTAGTATTCAGTGACACATTTTTACACTTCAGGATCTTGTCTAGTTCCTTCATAGCTGCCCTTCCAAGTCCTAGTCGTCTTCTGATTTTTGACTGCAGTCTCTATTCCAATTAATGATTGAACCATGGTATGGTAAATTTTGGACCATTTCAATGTCTTCATTGTTTATTTTGAAGTTATGTAAATCATCTGTGGTCATTATTTTTGTTTCCTTAATTTGCAACAGTAAACCTGCCTTAGCAATTTCTTCCTTGACTTCCTTCATCATGGTTCCAAGTCTTTTATATTTCCTGCTGGAAGTAAGGTAACATCCTTATATCTTAGACTGTTGATGTTCCTTCCTCCAGTTTTCACACCTCCTTCCTCCAAATCTAATCCCGCTTTACACATAATATTTTCAGCATGCAAGTTAAACAGATAGGATGATAAAATGCAGCCATGCCTGACTTCCTTGCTAATTGGAAACCATTCTGTTTCCCCATACTTCGTTCTCAGACTGCAGTTTATATGCAGAGAGAGCATGGACTACTGTGGTGTAGTGAATCAAGTGCTGGACTAGGATTCAGGAAAGCAGGTTTCAAATTCCCACACAACCATGGGGCTCTTTTAAGACGCATCATATTCTCTCAGCCTAAGAGAGCAACACCAAAGCTTCTCAAAATAAATCTTGGCAAAAAACAGAAACAAAACATTATGACAATGTCACCATGAGCCAGAGCTGACTTGAAGTAACATAATTATAGAGGGAATGACCTGAAACAGAGGAGGAAGTGGACAAGTCAATCAGTGCTAACATGACAGCCTGTGGACTACAGCTTGTTGAATTCTACTGTGTTTTTCCCATAATGGGAAACTATTGCTAGTGAGAACTGTAAACAAGGGAGCTGGAAGAGCTTTTTAAAACATTATGCTGCAGGGGAACAGTATCAAATCCGAAAATATGTGGGCGTGTATCAAAGGGCATGAAAGTCACAAGGTAGTATTTTTAGGTTTTCACAGGAAATTCTGTATAGTTTGGAGGCATAAACAAGAGTTGAATACACCCCTTCTGAAATCTCTGGGATTATAGAAGGATAGAGATGGAAGAGACCACAAGGGCCATCCAGTCCAATCCAACCCCATTCTATCAAGGAGAAATACACAATTAAAGAACCCCCAAAAGATGGCCATCCAGCCTCTGCTAAAAAATTTCCAACGAAGGCGACTCCACCATACTCTGAGGCTGCATATTCCACTGCTGAACAGTTCTTACCTGAATATTACATCTCCCTGAACATTTCCTTTCCACGAGACGTTAGTTTCCAGTATGTATTTCTTTAATCATTTTTCCCATCCAAGTTTACTAACTATAGTTCTTGGAACAAACAAATTGGGTTCTCATTTCTGATCAGTGAGATTCAGGCCAGGCTTATGTTTTTGAGCACTGAATAGAATATTTATGTTAAGTGTCCTGGCTTGCCATGTGAATGAGCTAACACCATACAACATAATTCATTAACAGAGTTGAAGAGAAAACAAGGACTTATTATGGGATTTTGTGGGGGCAAGCGTGTGTGGTTTGCCAAAGGTTACCCAGTGAGTTTTCCTGAAAACACTGCATACGGGTAGATCCAGTGACCCCCCCCCCCCATTCTTGTTCCAGATCATTTTTCTTCCTACCTCCCCTGCCCCCACCCCATGAAATCATTCTCAGAAGCAAGGTGCATTCAAGGAAATTTGAAATTTCACTGGCCTGCTAAGGATTTGATGAAATAAATATATTGTGCTATATTTATTTCCCAGAAGGAAAAAATGTGGTGGTGATTTCTGTTTCCTGGATGCTTGTTTTCCTTCTTAAATAACAAACTCTAAATATCTTGCAGATATAGAGGGTGTTTCAAAATGATGGACTCAATTTCTAAGCAGTATATTTCACAATAGCAATGTGTTACAAGTACACAAAAATTTACAAACAGTTAATGAGTTATCAAGTTTATTAGAATTTCATTCATAGGCTATTCGTGGGTGCAGAGTTATAGTGATTTCAAATTGGATCCATCACAAACACGCACATATTGCAAACAAGAAAAGCAATGTATCATGTAAAGCAGACGCAAGCATGGGCAATTCCTAACAACCACTAGGCTGTTAGGAATTGTGGGTGTTGAAGTCCAAAACACCTGGAGGGCCGAAGTTTGCCCATGCCTGATATGTGTGAATGACACACAGGGTGGGGTAGGGGTTGACATTGGGGCCTTTATGCCCAGACCCAAGTAGAAAGTGATGCAAATGGAATTGATGCCAACAAGAATCCGCGAAACAAAAATCACATGACAGAGATGTTGTTTTTTAAAAAGTAGATTCCTGTGTTTTGTAACCATGATCAAATGTCACTGTATTATTTTCTGCTGGCTTTCCCAGCAGAAAAGAGCAGAACATCCTTTTATTGGATTGTTCCTCTCACTAGTTTCTATAGGCAGATGAAACAGTATCCCCAGATGAGGGAGCAATGCGTAAAAGCCAGTCTTTCCCTGATTACCACCCCATTAGAATACATTGGGCTTTTGCATTACTTCAGCCATCACTCTGGCCTACCTACTAATATTTTATCTTATTACTAACTTTGGCTGCTGCCAAAAAGGTAATATTTTCCAATTTCTTTCATTGCTACCTCTCCCCTCACCATCATTCCCCAGAATTATTGAATGATAGGAACCAGTGCAGGTAAGACAAGGATCACAAAGTCAGAGGAGCAAATTGCTGGCTTTTCCACCTGAGCTGAAATGTTCATTCAGCTAGCTAGAAGTAGACTTGTTCACACTGCTAGACAGCCTCAAACTAAAGAGAGTCATCATAAGATATCAAGCAAAAAGGGATGAGAATATAGGCACAGTAGCTGTTCCGTGGCCAGAAGGCCTTGCCACTAGTTGCACTGCTATCCCAAGTGATGGCAAAGATCTGTAGGGAGAAGGGCAAGGCGATATGAATAGGATGGCCTAGTTTTCTGAACTGAC
The DNA here is from genome assembly GCF_037176765.1 of Anolis sagrei. Lineage (NCBI taxonomy): Eukaryota > Metazoa > Chordata > Lepidosauria > Squamata > Anolidae > Anolis > Anolis sagrei. The sequence goes on along the minus strand of NC_090022.1, from coordinate 128,840,807 downwards.
ATACATCGAAGGACTCCATCCTTCTGCTCATGTGGGGTCATATTTGTCATCCCAACGCAGAATCATGCTTAGTGATTAAGCAGAGCAGCTGAGAGACTACAGATATCCCGGCAAGGTGATAAAGACCATTCTGGCATCCAGGAGGCCATTAACCAACAGGATCTGTGGAAATACTTTCAGAACATTTTGGAGATTGCTTACATATAAAAATATGAACCTCCTGAAGTTCAACATATCCAACCTGTTCCACAGGAAGGCATAGACTAATGTTTGAAGCCTAGCATAGTGAAAACTGATTGCTGCCATCACGTCACACAAAGCTCGCCTTCCCATACGAAGATTCCTGAAAGAGCTCTCATTTTTCATCAGAGAACCTCCAGTTGATAATTATGCTGTGCTAAAGGCATCCTACCCTCATTTGAGCCACTATGAGAGGCCTCCCTAGACACATGTCCAGAAACTCCACCATCATATCGGCATGCAGGGTCTTAGAATTGGTGCTCTAGAAACACAAGGCGTTATCAGGACCAAATCTATAGTGCTCTGTCTGGACCTGACTATCATCCCAAAGCAGGACGGTAGCCAGAAAAAAAATTCGGGGGGTGGGGCAGGGGGTTGAATTTTTTTTAAACAAATCATGAGAAGCAGTTCCATAACACAAAATAATTTAAATAGTATTATTCATTCTATATTTTATTTTATATAATTAAATCAATTTTCTCGTCTCCTTCATGGGGAACTTCAAATCCCTCCCATGCCTTAGGCTTTGCCTACCAGTTGTGGGTGGGCCAACTTGGTTGCTTCCACTATATCAGCTATTGCTGCAAGTAATTACTGTGAATAAATTGTCAAAATTTGCTTGAGATAGTACTTGTAGTTCTGGAGAGACTTGTTTGCTTCTCATAGACTTAGCAGGGGGATTTGGTTAACCAGTTAAAATTCATGACTTACCCCCCCCCCCCCCCGGGCTATATCCCTGTCCCAAAGTAACCTCATAGGGTGCAAAAAGTGATTCTCCCATCCTTCTGTCCATGACTGATCAAGAACCTGGTACATTCTAGATGTGCATAGAGCAGCAGTTTTGAGTTTTGAGTGCCCTATTTCTCTCCTTCTGGCTCAAGTAAAAGAGCAAGGAGGTTTTTGTCTCCACTCTCAGCAGGTGGAACAAATCATACATCTTGACCTGCTATGATATGCTAGATGTTATGGTACCAGATGGCATGTTGCCCATTCCTCTAGAAGAATGACCTCATCAGCAGCACTGTCTACCAGTGCTCATCTGTTAAAAGCATGTTGGATGGCAAAGTGGGAATCAGTTTGTAATGTTTGAGTTAGCTGAAGCTGCTTTTGGCAGGGAGGGTATGGCAGCAAGTAGTTGTGCCACAGGACACTGGATTTTAGGATTACCCCTCTCTGGTGGGGAAACTCTGACATATCCATTCCCAGTCAACAGACATGCTAATTGTAGATAATGGAGGGTTAAATTACTGAGCTGCTGAACTTGTTGACTGAAAGGTTGACAGTTTGAATTTGGGGAGCGGGGTGAGCTCCTGCTGTTAGCCCCAACCTAGCAGTTTAAAAACATGCAAATGTGAGTAGATTTATTGCTGTTTGATGTTTGTTCATTTTGGCAACGAATGTTTGCCATTTTGTTCTTTTATCTGTAAACCATCCTGAGTCCCTTTGGAGAGACAGGGCTGCATATAAATAAAGTATTATTATTATTATTATTATTATTATTATTATTATTATTATCAGTAGGTACTTCTTTGGTGGGATGGTAATGGCACTTCATGCAGTCATGTTGTTCACATTAACTTGGAGGCATCTACGGACAACACCGGCTCTTCAACTTAGAAATGGAGATGAGCATCACCACCCAGAGTCAGATACAACTAGACTTAATGTCAAGGGGAACCCTTTTCCTTTTTATATGAAGGATGCTGGGTTGGGGAAGTCTGGCCTGCATTATAATATGGGAAAGAAATATATCTCAGAGCTATGCCATAGTTTTCACACAAAGAGAAATAAGTACTTGATACCACTAAGTAGTGAACTGGGAATCAAAGTGATGCTGTGAAAACTATTCAACTATTCTCAAGCAGCTGAAAAGAATTTGCTTCTTGGACACATAGTTCTGCTAGGAAGCCCAGATGTCAGGCCTTGTTTGGCGGGGGGAGTAGGGCTGCTCCTGAAAGAACAAGAGCTGCCTGCTGCTGAGTTATCAGTTTCATTCACTTCTGTTTCTGTTCTGTGTGTGCACATGCTCTGTCCCCTCTCCGAGCAGCCGCCTGGCCAGGTGGGGGTTAATGCCTGGTCTCTGTGCCGTGGCAGGTGGGCGGTTCTAAAGCGACCAGCCTCCTCTATGGAAGGCAGCAGAGAAGCTCCGCTGAGGAGAAGGAGAGGAAGGCCAAGACACAGCCCCTTTCCCTGACAGGGCTGAGCTCCCCAGCACATGGGCTCCTGGCGCACTGATGGTGCATCACAGGGTTTGCATTGGCAGCGGGCGGAAAAAGCAGGGCGGCAGCCTTTGGTAAGGCACTGTGTCTGTGTGCTGTGTGTGTTGCAAATGGGGATTCTGTTTTTGCTTGATGGATCTGAAGCACTTTGATTTGGCCCCTCTCTGTGCTGATGATCATCTTGCACAACTGCATTCCTGAGCAGCATGTGCCTGTGCCTTCTTCATGCAAAGCTGCATAAGTCTGTCATTGCTGTCATAGCCATGCTTGGTGCCACGCGCCTTTCAGTTCTGTCATTGCTATTCTTTCCTTTGCCTGCTTGCCTATTTCATGTTCACCCTATTGCTTATTAACGAGATGGAGGGTGCTGTGTGGATGCTTCTCTCCTTTGAGCCCATCTTTGGTACTTGTGGGGCACAGAGATGCCCCAAAGAAAAGGGTGACAAGGTGAAGGGCAGATGCAGTGAATGTTAGTATCATTTTAGGAATTGGCTGGGTTTTGTACAGAAATCTCTATTCAGCTCATCCCAGAAACTCCCTTTCCCACTGCTGTCCGATCTACTATGGAAATGGGCCCCTCACCCCACTACATGGGAGGAAGAGGCAGCATCCTTCTAAACAGGGTGGAAAACAGGAGCACCAAGTATGGTTGTGACAGAAATGGCAGACTTATGAGACTTATAATGTTCTTCTGCGAGGATGTGTAAGGTTCCAAAATTAAGGCAGAACTAGTATTTCCTGGAATGCACTCTGGGTAAATATAGGTATTGGGGCCAGAGACTGTTCCCCCATTATACCTCCCGGCAATGGGGAAAGAGAGTATAGAGCAATGGCAGATAGATGATATTTCAAGATAGTGTTTTTGGTAGCTTGCTGAAAATGTGAGTTTTTTCGTAGCAGGGATATAAAACTAAGATGGGTCAAGGGAACTCATCTTGTGGATCAAAGGTTGGGGCCAACAGATGAGCTTCAAGGGGAAAAAAAAAAGCAGAGGTTCAATATCTGAGCAAATATTACAGGGAGTTGAAGTGAACAAATAGTTAATGTCTTTGGGCCTTTTTATTTTACTTCTTCCTAGGATGCCTGAGTATAATTTAATCTCGTCTATTAGATCAAGCTCTAGGAGGGCTGGAGAACATTTTGATTAACAGTAAATGGAATGACAGATAATTGATTTATTTTGTTTTTTCCTGTTTTTACAAGTCTTCCTGTATGCCTGCATTCACTAACCTTGCACCGTGTGGCTGTGTTGGACTCTAACTCCTATCATATCTAACTTACCATACTAACTAGTTCTTACTGGAATTGTAGTTTAAAAACATTATTCTCTCCCTTGATGAAGACAAGTGCAGAAGACCAAAACCGTCTTTGGGAGTGAGATAGGATTCCTGTTTCAGCTGATATGGCTTTTCTCTGACAAGAAAACACATTATTCCAAATTGCATTTTCCTCACCCAGAAGCTCAGGCAGATAGGCTTGAGAAGGTCTCTGATACCCATTCACCAAAATCTGCTGGTCTGTGAAGAAAGAAGAAAATGTTAGTATCAGAAGCTTTGTCCACCCCACTTCCTGAATTTTAATAGCAGAAGATACTGGATCTGTGTTTGCTTGATCTTGTGAGAAGAGAGTGACATTTAGAACAGGGCTCTCCAGAAGGTGATCACCCCTTTCATTCTTCTTCATTATTGGATAGCCTGGTTATAGAAAAAGGGAATTTGAGTCTAGTATGTTTTGGAGGCTTTCCATCACTAGAGGAATGGGAGTTTGTGCTGGAGAATGCTGCACACCAGTAGCAAGTGATTAGAAGGTGTTGCCTGAAATATATTGGATCTGAACTATCCATTACGTTTTGTCAAATTTGTTGTCTCTCTAAACATATGGAGTTAGATATACAAACATCCTTCTCCTGGACAATATTGTCTCATAGAACCAAACACTATCTGTAGTATTAGCATTGCAAGAGTCAGGGATGCTGGTCAATTGTCCAATCAGATATTGGCAGCTCAGCTGCCCCTTGGCCATGGTAAAGCAATCCACTATATGTGATGCCCTACTGATTTATTGTATTCTGATAGCAGGATGGAAGGCACCTTCTGGTTTATCCTCATCTGCGTAAGCCAAAAGTCCACGCTTGTCCCACTTTTTAAACTGCTGCCATCTTTCAACAGAAATATATATAGGAAACATGATGGAAATTGTACAGGTCCATCTTGACAGCTTCACTTGTATCTGGCTCCAATACTTTTCTTGATGTTGTTCCTGGACTCTGTATGAAAATCTAGCTTCTGTAACTAAAATTTGGACAATTCCACAAGTGACAAAGTGGCATGGGGAGGGGAATGAGGTGCCTCGGATTCCGGCTGGATAGAGTTTGATTCAGGAGTGGCAGCTGTTTTTAGTGTAGAGCTCATGTATGGGCTCATAATCAGGAGCATGCTTGTGTGCAGTTCTGGAGAGGTGTACAGTTCTCTCTGAGGATGGATGTCCATCTACCGGGGGTGATTTAATTGTGTGTTCCTGCACGGCAGGGGTTCGACTGGGTGACCCTTGTGGTCTCTTCCAACTCTGTGATTCTATGATTCTAGGTCTACTCCTTAATCAGAGGAAGACCTTGACAGGGATCATCCTTGCAATGTACATTCAGCAGACAAAGTACCTGAGTCTGAAACCTGAACTGTTTCCTTTCTTTTGAATCTGATTTGAGCCACTTCTTAGGCAATGAGAGCAAGGGCAGTGGTGCTGATGGTTACTTATCATTGCTATTGTAGTATAATAGAATGAATGAGACAAATTTCATAATCTGCAAGTTGGCAAGGAAATGTTCATTTGTCAGAAGCATTTTGAACATGCATTGTCAAAGTCTTTCATGGCCAGAATCACTAAGTTTTTCAGGCTGTATGGCCATGTTCCAGAAGCATTCTTTCCTGACTTTTTGCCTGCATCTATGGCAGGCATCCTCAGAGGTTGTGAGATCTGTTGGAAACCTGGACACAGCATATTATTTGAGAACACAGAAATGCTGGACTATAATAACATATACCATGTCAGACTACACAGAGAAGCCATTGAAGCCCACAAGCATGTGGACAACTTCAACAGAAAGGAAGAAACCATGAAAAGGAACAAAATCTGGCAACCAGTATTTAAAAAACCCTCTAAAATCATAACAGTAAATAAAGATGGGAGCTCCAGACAAGAAACAATCAGGGACAGCTAATCACATCTCAACAAATGATGCCCCCAGGCAGGCCTGTAGCCAGGATTTTGTTTCAGGGGGAGCTGAGTTTGATTCGGGGGGGGGGGCTGAGTCTGAGTGAAAGAGGGTCTACCTTAGCAAACCTTTTGTATTGTTACCCCATGCATTTGGGATATATTGAGCATGGTGATCAGATCATGATATGAATAAACATAACAGTTTAAATAATGTACCAGTAAGGCCTTCTCGTGGACCACCATAAGAATTGGGGGGGGGGGGGCTCAAGCCTCCCAAGCCCCCTTGGCTACATGCCTGCCCCCAACAGACCTCACAACCTTTGAGGATGCTTCCCATAGGTGCAGGCGAAACATCAGGATAGAATGCTTCTGGAACATGGCTATACATCCCAAAAAACTTACAGCAACCTGTTTTGAACATGCTAAGGAGACACTTCATCCTCTTTTCTGTAGGATGAAAGATGTTTTCCATTAGGAAAGGAATTCAGCATTTATCTAGATATGCTCACATTTTTATTTTATTTTTTGAAGAAGAGTGACTGGATGGCCCTTGTGGTCTCTTCCAACTCTGTGATTCTATCAGAAGTGGTCCAGAGGGAGGTCTGCCACAGAGTTTGCTGTGTGGAAGTGGGCTTTCCTGTAATAGGACCCTGTGTATCTAATAAAAGACAACTTTTGTCGAAATTAGAACTTGCACAAAGCTATACTGGTCAATTAAAGCCTAGTAATTGGCAGGTCAAATGCCAAATGGAGATACCTCTTAAAGGGCTGTGTGTTGCCCCACCTGCCCTGCCTGTTGGGAGCAGGGCGTCTTGCTGCCTCTTTAAGAGCAGCCTCCTTTGTATGCTGTAGCTGCAGTAAGCTTGGCTCTGGGCTCCTGCCCTCGTGTCCAACTGCAAAGCAAACGAAAAGGCGCTTCCCTTGTTTGGTTTCTCTGTTCCAGCAGCCACACAATGGAGCCTTGTTGTGTCAGGAGATCTGATCTCTCTTGAGTAGGCTCAAGGCTGGGGCTAAGCTTCACACCCCAACCCTGGGTTTGCATTTCCATTAAGGGCCACTTTCCCCTCTCCATTCACATGTCAAGAAAGCTTTTAAAGGGCAAAGGTGCCTACTCCCAGTTCTGCTCTACAGGCTGGCCAGGATGATGGTTCTCCCATTATGGCTTGAGTGGTATTTATATATGAGAACTGTGTATCTGTCCCTATTCTATACTGACCTCTAGACTCTGTCCCATCTGAAGCCAACATAATCAGCAAAAATCCTGTCTCTGTGCAGGGACTAGTATGTGATGTAAGGCAGCGTTGCTCAGATTCCTTCATTGGCATTTGGAAAATGTCTATCTCAGGCAGCTACTGGGTGAACTCTATGCAGTCATGCAGGTGTAGGCTAGCATTCTGGGTTCACTACTGCTTCCTATTTCCTGCTAGCCATATCCGTGTGCTATGTGGGACCTGCTAGTCACTCAGTAGGCATTTTGCTTCTTCCTAGAAAGTTCTGGTTGCTTTGGTCTCTCTAGGACAGGTAGGAGCAAAATGAGGCCCTCTCACTGTTGCTGAACTTACGTTCCCATCATGATTCCTTATTGTCTTTACTAGATAGCATATTGGATTTGCTCACATCTGCAGTAAGTATTCAATTTTGTTTATGTTTCAGTTTTCAAAAGGGCTCTGAATGCCTTTCATAGGGCAGCAAAGCCTATATTCAGCCTCACCCATTTACCTTCTGAAGATGTGTGCACAGGCCTGTAGTTTGGCCACCTTGTTTTTAAAACTTAACATTAGAGAACTGTTCTAGTAATCGTATTTAGGTATTAATTCATTACTATTTTTTCTCCCCTAAATCATTTCACAATATTGCAGTGGTCAAACCCATAAAATACAGCAATGTTTATAAAAACAGTGATAAAATAACAATACTATATTAAAAATGCTAGGAGTGATTTCGTTGATGAGATCCTACAGAAGTTGATCATACGTTAGTTTTTCTGGTGCTTTAAAAATAGACTTTTTGCAAGAGGTAGCCCACTTCCAACAAACTTGCCTGAATTTGCCATTGCTTCCTCATCTCTCCTGGTGTGATATTTTCAAAAACATGTTCCTAAGTGTAGGCTCAAGGTCTGATACAAAATCACGCAACTATCCAGCAAGAGACAGTGATGCTTCTCATGGTTTGTAATCTAATGCAGGACCCTGTAGCCTTGTTATGAAAACTTCAGTATAGCATTTCTGTTCTCTAGGTCCTAAAAAATATTGTGCATTAAAATTATGTTGTCTATAAGGGTTTGTCCTGCAAGAGGCAGACTGTGTTACCACACAGAGGCACTCATGGTAAGTAATCCTCTCTCTTTCTCTTTTCTTTCATTCCCTCACAGTGCCCAGCGACCTGACTCCTGAGGAGTGCCAGGAACTTGAGAATATCCGACGACGAAAGCAGGAACTGCTGGCAGACATACAGGTGAGTTGAGTCAAGGTAGAGATAACTGGCAGAAGAAAAGGTTGGGGCTTGGTGACAAAGCACATACTATATGTACATATAGAAGGTCCTAATCTCTCCATTCCCAAATAGTATTGGGAAAGTGAAAGGCACCTTCTCCCAAAACCCTGAAGAGTTGTTGCCAGTCAATGTGGATAAGGAGCTAGATTTGGTATAAGGCAGCTGCTTACACAAGAAACCAAGTAATGATCACACTACTGGGATTTTTGTGTGTCTCATTAGCATGGCAATACTTTGTGCCATCTTTGAGTCTTCCTCCATTCCTCTGGTCAAAGAAAGGGCAATGACTTCTCTGCCACTTCTAGGCGATCTAGAACCAGTTCATTATGTTTGCTCCATACCATTTGATTTTGAAACGTAACATTTTGCATTGTCTTTAAAAAGTGAAATATAAATACAGGAATGTTTTTGAGCTTGTATAAAATTCCTTTTTCTTGCCCCAAGTGATAGCAATCTGTTCCTCAGCATCTTGAATTAGCAGCAAACCATTATTTTCTGTATTCCTCTATTAGGAAAAGAAGCACTCCTCCTGAAAGATTCTCTGCATGACAGCCTTGAGAGTCTACACAGCAGGGTCTTGGGCACATGTCACTACAGATCAATAAGGAGCCATGATTCAGGCCATTCCGGCAAGGGAAAGGAGGGGTGACATAATGGCCAGAGGCATAGATTAGCCAGTGGGATACTTTGATCTAAACATTAAGCTGGTGGGGAGCCCCCCCCCCCTTTTGCACTTCTAGCTTTAGCCTGTCAGATTGGTGCTCTGTATGGACTTGACACAGTAGAGGATATGACAATATAGTCTCTGCTCTTACAGTGCAACTTAACACCTGCCATCTACCTCTTCCATGCCTGCTAAGGTATCAGGTAACCACTAAAAGTGTGTGTTCTTCATGAAGGGTGTGCCTTCCAGAATAATGCTGAATAATGTCTCCTATTTGTTTCCCACTCATTGCATTCTTCATTGGCCAGTGAGATCCATGCACTTGGGTCTGGCTTCCTTTTCCTTGTATTGGCTTTCTTACGGGTCCTGTACTTGACAGGGATGGTCTTCAATCCCATCAACAATAAGTAAGGCAGGAGCAGCAGCTAATCATTGCCATATGCTGGCTGCTTCCTAATGAGATTAACCCAGTAATTGTGTTAGCCCCAGGGGCTCACTCTTCCTTCTGCCTTTCTTCCTTTCTAGAGGAGCTCACCATGCCTCAGACTTGCACCCACAGCCCAGATCTATTACTATCCCAGGGCAGTGGGTGCCTGCATCAGGCTTTGGCTGTCACTGATGACTTGTGAAACATCTGGCCTAGGGGACAGGTATTTGCCACTTAAGTGGAATGGAGAGATATGTTTGTTAGATGTCTGGATGCAGCCCTACTCTCCTTTTTTTCATGCATCCCTTCAGTTGGGCCTTGGGCCCTAGCAGTGGTGTCTTGGCAAGACTGTTTTGTGATCTGTAGAAGGCATTGAGGAAAATATTTATTTCCTCCCATCTCTTCTTATCTGTCTCCTCCAATCACTTATTACTATCCAGCCTGGATTAATGAGGTTGGGGAAAGGCACAGGGGTTAGATGAGGCTGGGAGTAATTTAGAACCTTTTTTAAAAAATGCTGTTCCTTTCCTCCCTTCCAGCAAATTTTATCATTCATGTTGTTTTGTTTTCTTTGTTTTGTGCTCCCTACTCATCCAGCGCCTGAAAGATGAGATAGCAGAGGTGACTAATGAAATCGAGAACCTGGGTTCCACAGAAGAGAGGTGAGATTTCCTTCTTTTGGACAGATGGGGAGAGTGAAAATTGGGGTTTTGACTGTTTTATGAGATTGGATACTGATCAAAATAAAGCATACAGACTGCCAAAACCTTTATAACAGAGGATTGTTGTAGGTTTTTTGGGCTATATGGCCATCTTCTAGAAGCATTCTCTCCTGATGTTTCACCTGCATCTATGGCAGGCATCCTCAGAGGTTGCGACCTCACAACCTCTGAGGATGCCTGCTATAGAAGCAGGTGAAACATCAGGAAAGAATGCTTCTAGAACATGGCCATATAGCCCGGAAAATCTACAACAACCAAGTGATTCTGGCCATGAAAGCCTTCAACAATACTTGACAACAGAACTGAAAACAACACTGGCATGAATAGATATTGAGAGTCAAATATATCCACTGAAATGGAAATGCCCACTTTTTCAAGGAGGTCAGGGCAAAAACCATTGTGCCAACTGCAGGTTGCACTTAGCCCACTCTGTGCCTGAAGCAATGTTCAAAAGTGCATAAGCCATCACAAACAAGTGCTGCCATGCAGTTACACAGTAAAATATTTTGGCCTCTTCGGTTTACTCTTATTTATCTTGTGGAATTGAAGAAATTAACAAAAATGTATTTCAAGTGTCAAAATGAATGGTCTGAGTTCTGGCTAGCTATAGCGCTCAATGGTGTATGTAGCGGCATGGGCCTAAAAGCTCTCAGACTTCTCGTTAGCCTTAATATCAACAAAGATTATTAGGTTCTGATCTGTTCCAGGGAGCACCTCTCTCCCACTTCATCCTCTCTCCCCAATTCTTCTGATTCTGGTCTTGTTTCCCATCTGGCATCAGATTCCTGGTCTCAAGCTGTTATGTTGAATGAGGACAGATGGAATCACCAGCAGATTAGGTGGCCTAAATTGTCAATGGAAACTGAACTGTGACGTCTCTTTCAATTACTTAGTATAGTTTCCCTTGCAATGTAGGCCAACCCAAAGGGCTTTTCCTTCTTCCCATGTCTTACTCAGTCAAGGCACCTGCAGTATTACCTAGAGACCTGCTTGCTAAATTGTGCCAGTTCCCTGACCCAGTCTCCATTTAGTGATAGGAGGTCTTCGAACATCAATCTATTCATCTGGAGCTAAGAGAATGTATATTTTGGGGTGGGGAATATAATTATTTGTATTTCAGAATTTAAGCTTGAAAGTAAGAATAGAAGATGCACATTTCTCTGTGTGAGAGAGCAGTGGAGATGGTATATTTACTCAGAGATGGAAAAGCAAGTGGTTGAACTCCTTGCTTGTCCCAACTGGAGAGTTGCTAATCCTATCAGTCAAGAAACATTGTGCAATTATTCCTTCTTTACTCTCTTCTCAGACTTTTAGAAATAAAAAAGACATAAGGAAGCAAAGGAATAAAGGGAGTTTTATACAGGATTTTTTTAAAAAAAAATGTAGACCCCAATGAACATTTCTGTGAATGAGACAGGATAATCATAAATTATAGTACTCTAAAACATGCTTAAGTAGAATCTACAGTAGATATGAGCAAAATGTGTCTTCTTGTGTCCTCTTTTGCTCCAAAATGCCTTCTAGGGGTTGCAGGCACACTTTTTGCCCCTGTGCCATTTTAAACCCTGAGAAAGTGAACTTTAGTTTCCTATTGTAAAAAAGAAAAGGTCCTCTCCCGGGCCCATAACTAGATGGGAGGCCAAAGAAATAATGAAATGTCCTCCCCCAATATGCAGTAAAAAGAATTTTGGGGCAAAACAAATTTTAATATTTTTGTCAAGTCTACGGTATGTGTGGTGGTGGTGCAGTTCTCCAAGGACTCCTGGTTGGGTAATGCGCACACACACACATATGTACACACACACACCTAGTCTCTTACAGTTGCCTATCTTACTCTACAAACTGTTCTTGGTGATGAAACTGGTGAGAGATTTCACCAAATCTTTTATGTCATTTAGGAAAACCATGCAGAGAAACAAGCAAGTGGCAATGGGAAGAAAGAAGTTCAACATGGATCCCAAGAAGGTAACTCGTGTGGGCTTTGCTGAGTTTCTGGCAGCAATTAAGTTCTAGGAATCAGTGCAAGACCCTCCAATGCAGGCAAGGTTAAAGGATCTGGTCAAAACTGGCATTTTTATTATGCCCCCCCCCCCCCCCCCATTTTGTGCTGATATTTTTAGTATGTCCTTCATTTTGTGTAATTACTGGATAATCACTCTCCCTCTTTCCTCAGAAGTATTTGCTGTCTTCCTCCCTATTCAAGCATTTTCTTCCTGACTCAGGGAAAGCTAATATGCCAAGGCTATCCCCAAGACTCTTGGGTGGACATTAAATGTTAAACCAAGCTCACCAACAAGTCATACGTTACCTGCATATTTGGGCAGACAGTCCTGGCTCATGCTGGAGAAGCCAAGATGGCAGATTTACTCCTACAGAAAGAGTAGCATAGTGACTCCGATGTGAGTTGTGAACTACATAGTCCCTGGTTCAAATCTTCTCTCAGTCAGAACACTCCTCCAGTGTTCAGAGGCTGGTCATTACTCTCTTGACCCCAGATCACCTTCTTTGCACTGTTTGTAATATGGCTTTCCTTCAGTGTTATCTTGGGGACTGCAAAATAATGTATATAACATACACAGCTGTTTGAATTCCCCTCTATTGTGTTACATAGCATTACAAAGGTCTTTAATTCCCATACCTGTATCCAAGTGTCAGGGGAATCTAAAAGGATACCCTCTTTTTTTCTGTTGTGCTGCAGGGGATCCAGTTCCTGATAGAGAATGACCTCTTGAAGAACACGCGTGATGACATTGCCCAGTTCCTCTACAAGGGTGAAGGACTCAACAAGACTGCCATCGGTGACTACCTAGGTGAAAGGTAATTGAGTAGGCATGCTGGGCTTGACTTGAGGCACTCAGCCTTCTTTCACAGCAACTGTGTCTCTCCATCTTGATTCCTGTGCCTCAAAAACATTCAACGAGAAATCATCACATGAGGCATATCTAGAGAAGACATACAAGTTTCACTTGCTCTGCTTTGTGACTGCAGGCATTTAGATCAGCTGGAGCTTCTAGTATCCTTAGTGAGCCTACGGATTTTCTGTGGTTGAGTTATTTTTTGCTCATTCTGGTTGGGAGAAGGACTATGAAAAATGGCAAATGGGACTGTTTTTTTTTTTTTTTTTTTACTGTTTGTGGCTGCTGCTTTGTTCTTTCTGCAGCTGGACAGTGTTTGGCAAGGCTTTTCCGAAGCTGCCTTGATGCTGTTTAACATTTAGAGCTTTGCACCAGCAAGCCTATGATCTTTGCCATGTAATGTACTGCTGGAAGCTTTTCAGGTGCTAAGGCACTTTTAAATATATGTTGATTCTGAACCTTTGTTCTTATTCTTGTAATGCTCATACCATCAGGGAAAGAGATTTCAGCTTAGTGCTGAGCCACAAGTCTTGTTCACGGAAAGTCCTATCTTCACTCCCTTGTCATTCTAACTGAATGGAACAGGAGATGGGGTCAATTAATAGCTGCAACTATGGACAGCCCTGTGGTCAGTGTAGTAGTACTGATCTAAGCAAATTCATAGTCCAGTATGGTGTAAACAGCTTCCTGTGATAAAGGAAGGAGAGAATAGCACTTGGTTGCAGTAAACAATGTCGAGCAGCCTTACATAATAAGTAACTATATGTTATAGATGAATTCCTTACTTCTGTGTTCACTCTGTTCTTTTTCCTTCCTGTAGAGATGACTTCAATATCCAGGTGCTGCATTCATTTGTAGAGTTGCATGAGTTTACGGACCTCAATCTTGTACAGGCATTGCGGTGAGTGATGGCACAGCTGTGGAGTAGAGCTCTGGCAATGGGGCTGCCCTGAAAAGATGACCAACAGTGTTTTGGGAGTAGAGCAGGGGGTTCTACTATTTCGTACAGCTTGACCACTAAGGGGCTTATTTCTGTGACATCCTTGCTCACCGCCTTACTAGGACATGTTCTTGGTTTTTTTGTGGCTTCTACAGGCAGTTCCTTTGGAGCTTCCGGCTGCCTGGTGAAGCACAGAAGATTGACCGGATGATGGAAGCATTTGCACAACGATACTGTCAATGTAACCCTGGTGTTTTCCAGTCAACAGGTTTGTAACTTGGCATCTGACATTGTGCAGGCTATGATAGCATCAGACACAACGTTCCTTAGGGTGCAGGCTTTTCTAAAAGGCTTATCGTAGAGTTGTCTTGGCCTTTACTACCAGATCCCCTGACTTGTTGCTGAGGAATGAAGAACCGCTGACTGGGGAGCTTTTTGTTAGCTTCTTTTGCAAGATCCTCTTTCTGTCACAACTAGGGTAGCTTGAGAGCCTATCCAGTCCCTAAAAAGTAAGGAACAACCCAAGAAATACTGGCTTGATTATGCTATTTAGAATATTTCTTATTTATATGATTTTGTGTTACCTTTAAATTTAAAGCAGCTTGGAGTAAATAAGTATAAAAACAATGGCACTTAGAACCAAAGAAGCCACTGAGATGGAGAGCCCATGCAGCTTTTTCTACCAGGAGGTTACTGCTATTGGGAAAAGCCTTCTTCCTAATGATTTACCTCCCTCAGTTTATTTGGCAGGGAAACTTAGACCAGATAATAAAGTGTGGGCATGCATATGTGGAAGAAAACAGTATTTGTAATAGCTTATTTCCAAGCCCTTTGTGAGATTCAAGCTTAAAATCATCACTTTAAATTATATCTGGAAAAGGCCACGTGTTTGGACTTACTGCTTTATAATGGAATTTAAATGATATTCTATACCATATTTAATCCCTCCTGCCTTTTTATCTTTCTACCCCCTAGATACCTGTTATGTGCTCTCCTTTGCCATCATTATGCTGAACACCAGCCTGCATAACCCCAATGTCAAGGACAAGCCAGGTGTAGAGCGCTTCATTGCCATGAACCGTGGCATCAATGATGGTGGCGACTTGCCTGAGGAGCTGCTCAGGGTAAGCTTTGTGGAAAGGGACTGGGAATGCATTCTGAAAACAGAGCTTGGATGCTGGCTGGGGGAAAGAGGAGATGAGCTCATAGAGTGCTAGTTTATTACAGGCTAGACTCTTTGTCTGCTAAGCCAGCTGTTTGTCTGTCCAACTGCCAGAGTATCAAGGAAAGAGCTCTTATGCCTGCTGAGAAGTCAGGAACTGAATCTTCTGTATGCTGACCCTCTGCTCTCACTACGCAACTATAGTCTCTTCTCATCCTGCTAACCTGGAATTAGGAGCTGGGCTTGCAGAAACTTAGGAACCTGTGCAAGTGGAAATAAACTCACTTGTGTTTTTCTTGCCCCTGCCAGAATCTCTATGAGAGCATAAAAAATGAGCCCTTCAAAATTCCTGAGGATGATGGTAATGACTTGACCCACACCTTCTTCAATCCGGACCGGGAGGGCTGGCTTCTGAAGCTCGGTGGGTACATCTGCACAAAGCAAAGCCTGGGCCACAGGGAGCAGGGCTGCTGTTGCTGTGGCATGGGCTGCAGGGAAGCATGGAGCTCTGCAGGAGTCTGGTGATTTTTCATTGCATGGGTTTTGTGGCCACATACAGTCCAGAATGAAGTACCTACTATAGAACCAGAAAACTTCTGGTTTGGGGAGCTTATCCAGCAAGAATGGTCTTGGTGGTGGTTCTGGCTAGTATCCTGTGGCTCTCTTTAACCTGTGTATGGTCAAACCAGTCTTTTATGGGAGTGGGTGCAGTGGGAACGATATCTCGGTTGAATGCGTTCTAGGAACAAGAAGCAACATCAGCTTTCCATTGGCTCCAAGATCATGAGTCACAACTGTCTGAGCAGAAGCTTGATTTTGACTATGGTGCCATGCTTCTCACTGTCACATTGCAGTCTAGCCTCTGGCATTGCCTCACGCATCCCACACACCGGCAGTGCATGCATGGCATCTCCGAGGCTTTCACTGGCCCTCCTTGTGCAGCACTTGGCCACCCTCTTCCCTTTCACTCAAGAGGTTTTTAGTCATCTTCCCAGGATTTGGCTGGAGTGAGTTCCCTGTCTGGTTGGTTTGTGTTTCCCTCCTTTGGGGCTCTCAAATCTCTTAGAATCTGCAAATCAAAACTGAAAACTCAAATCCTCTGAATATTCAGATTGGCTGCGTCTGAATCTCTAATCAAATGTAGCTAATTGAATTATTCATCTGTGAATGTAACCTTTCTGATTTTGCTTTGAGACTTTTATGAACAAAAATCAAAGCAGAAGTTATGATTCTAAGCAGAAAGATGTACACCCTGTGCAGTTTGACAAATGCTGTCTGAGCTAAGACTGAGTTTGAATCCTCACATTTTTACTGCTTGCTTTCTGTTGTTTTCAGTCAAGGCATGAGAAAAAAAAGAGTCCCATTTCTTCCACTGCTTTCCCTTTTAAATCCCCTTTTGGTAAAAATAGAGACACTTGAGAGATGCAAAACCTTCAAGTCATGTTGTGATTTAATGGTGACTAAGGCAAATCTGCCACAGGGTTTTCTTGTCAGAATTTGTTCAGAGAGAGGGTCCTTTTGCCTTCCTCTGAGGCTGAGACAGAGTGACTTGTCCAAGGCCATTTAGTGAATTTCCATCACTTAGGGGGGATTTGAACCCAGGACTCAAGAGTCATAGTCTAACACTCAAAGCACTACACCATGCTGGCTCTCTGGACTCTTTTTAGTACTTACATTTCCCCAGCAAGCATGTTCAGGAATTATAGAACAAGTGCGAGTGTCATTTATATGAACTGACTTGTGCGTTCTGTAATTTTGATGTGTATTTAAAGCTTTTTGGGGAATACCATAAAACCAGAGGTGGCTAATCCGGTTGATCCAACATGCTGCTTGCATTCAGACTTAACCTTGGAGTGACACATATTTAAATTCTGTGGTTTGCTTAGTCCTTTAAGACACATAGTATTTATATCTGGGTAACCAAAGAGAGATAATGAGAGAGAACATGACTGAACTATAGCCAAGTTGGCTATCAAAATAGATACATAGAATAATATATATCAAAGTTGGCAGTATTTTTTTAAATTCTTGATAGAGGAAGGGGGCTTAGTGTCGATCCTTGACTTTTAGCAAAACAAGCCTTGACTATAACAAACAGTAAATGAGCATTTGTCAGTGAGATTCAGACTTTCAACACCTTTGTGTCCCAGTTCAGAAAACATTCCTCTGGAGAATCTCAGTGTGTATCTTGCATTAAAATGTTGTTTGGATTTCAGATTTTGAAGTGATTTTTAAAAAATATGACTCGGATCCTTCAGATGTATTAATGCAAGGAGTTCAAACATTGCATTGGAAATCCATTCCCACATGACCTCCCACTTGGGCATTCCTCCCGTGGCTACCATTTCTTGAGGGCAGTTGAGGGGAGCGACACAAAGAGCTCTAGGGCATATCCCTTGGGAAATGTCTAGAGCCCTTCTATCTGGCTGAAGATGTTTTAGATGGGGATCCTTCTAGACTTCAACTTTGGGTAAACAAAGTCCCTTGGTTTGCAGGAGTGTCCTCTGGCCAAGGTCATAATGGACACCACTTGCAGAAAATTTCTTTGATCACTATATAACAGATTTTCCAGCATTGTTGGCCTAATGATTTGTGAAAAGGTCTGTTACTTAGACAGCTTTCTATAACTTTGCCAGTTCTCTCAGTGTCTGGGATCTCCCAGTATGTAATTCTGAGCAGTCCTAATAGAGAAAGTGGCAGATAAGGAAAGACATGGCTAAGATCTTAAGACCACTGTGTTTATGAATGCGCCAGAATGAGGTGGTAACCACCAGAGGTAATTCCTTTTGTGGACAGGATCTTGGAGACATGGTTCTTGGCTGTCCCCTGGCTGAATCCTTTTGTACTTGATGATGCATGCCCCCCTGACTCAAACCCCATGGAGGTATCCTGGTTGCAGGCCATTTTAACACCCATCAATTTCCTTTCCACTAAAATGACTAACTGTTGAGACAGAATTTTCTGTGGCCAGCAAATTCATGATGCTGCCAACAATTCCTCATAGTTAGAAATGGGGGTGGTGGTGGTGGTGAACTTTTATGCCAGAGGTTGCTCCATTATTGACCATGGCATGCTGGTAACCCCAAAAGCTGTAGGGCAAACTGATTATTTTTAGTATTCTGGTGGAAAGAATGGCCTGCATTAGTAACAGGAGAGATTTTGGCCTCCTCTCAAGTTGTGGCCACCCTCCAACCCTTCTACCGTTGCTCAACAACCTTTTAGTTTGGGCAGCACCCCCTGTTGACAGCAACTGGGGATGTGCGCTGTGAGCAAATTTTGAAGTCCTTTGTTTTTTAATTTTCTTTTCTCCCTCATTTTGTATGTTTCCATGATTTTGGCTCTGCCTTTCCCTGCCCCCCAAACTCCAGGAGGTACGTACTCCCCATATCCCCTTGCTAGCTTCGCCGGGGGCCAGGGGCGTGCTGCAGTGCTTCTTTATGTTTCCGTTCTCTCTTTATTTTGAATTGCTGGTGATACATTAGTCATTGCCGCTCTTGCTACTGTTGCTGTTTGGCTGCACAGTCCCTGGGGAACGGGTTAAGATGTGGGATGGTTTGGTGGATTGTGGGATGGGGGAACATAGGACAAGATGTAGCCTGCGTGGCGCAAGAACCGACCAACAACCAACAAAAGCAAGATGTTCCCAAAGCTATGCCTGCATGGGAAGCAGTGAAGCCCCAGATATTTTGTGGCGAGGGTTCCCATCAACCCTAGCCAGCATGGCTCATAGTGAGGGGTTGTATGAGTTTCCAGCCAAAATATTTTTTAGGGTGTAAACAGTTACCCAGTTCATTTATTTATTTATTTACTCTATTTATATCCCATCTTTCTCTACCCTGAAGGGGATTCAGGGCGGCTTTACATATAGGCAACTATTCAATGCCTTTGAACAACATACAATTAAAATACATTTAAAATTAAAATTAAAGCACGTTAAAATTAAAGCACATTAAAACATATTAAAACATTGCATTCACTATTAAAATCATGCTATCCAGCCACAGCATTTCCTTTGGTGACTGAATTAACCATTTACTTTCTACTCATTGAAATATTCATGCTAGAACATTCCCAGAACAAGATCTGTGTCTTGATTTGTGCTAGAGAAATAGGAGTTAAGTAGACTGCAACATCATAACAGTGAGGTGATTACTCTCAAAGTAGCTTGCTATTGATATGCTGCCCCTTTTTGTAAATGCATAATTTGATGAAGTTCTAATGGAGAGAAAGCTACTACATTTGTGGATTTTTGTTCTTTATGCCTCCACAAAATGCTTACTTTAGGGCCTGCCGAGCCTTTAATTGTCTTTTTGTTACTCCAAAGGGCCCTTTTTCTATGCTGTATTTCAGCCACAGTGACTGCACAGCTGTCACAAATCCAGCCAGAAGATGTGGCTTTTTCTTTCTCAGGGAGAACAGCTCTACACCAGTACTAAAGCCAGCAACTAAGGGCCCTTCCACACAGCCATATAACCCAGAATATCAAGGCAGATAATCCACAATATCTGCTTTGAACTGGGTTATCTGAGTCCACACTACTATGTAACCCAGTTCAAAGAAGATAATGTGGAATTTTATACAACTGTGTAGAAGCGGGCTAAGTTAATTGCAGTTATCCCCCCCCCCCCCCCAGCAAACTATCAGCTTTCAAAAGACCATGCAATTCTGCTAGGAGGAGAAACAGTAACACTCAAACAATGCTCACTATAACACTGTTAGGTACATCATGGTACCTACTGGTCTCCAGAGCTTGGAAAAGTTACATTGTGGGAACATAGCTGCCCAAATTCTCCTAGTTGGCATGGCCAGTAATCATGTTGAGTAATGGTGCTCCAAAAAGATAACTTTTCCAGACTTACCTTGTCTCTTTCCAATGCACATATAGAATTTGAACGCCCCTTGAGTTTTCGAGGACTTTTCTTCAGACTTTTCAGCAGCACATAGTGTCTTCAGAGGGCATATACTGACCTGTTCCTAGTGTTTTGCACAAAATGATGTTGTAAGAAACTAACCTTGCTACTGAAAGTAGTGATGGTTAGTTTCTAAGCAAATGGTTAAAAACTCACATGTGTCCACATTCAGTATCAAGGTTATCTTTTGCACTATCATTATGGCGAAAAGGCAAAGCTAGGCTGAAAGGAAACAGTGTTCTCTTTGTTGATGCTGATGATTTTGGTCAAGATTTAAATGAAACTGATGTTTGATTGATAGCACCTACAATCCTTAATTTTTTCCCACTCTTCCATGATAATAATAATAATAATAATAATAATAATAATAATAATAATAATAAATTACCTGCCTCACTTGACAGCTCGAGGTTGGGTACAACAAAATCAAATGAAAACATATGAAACAAAACAGGGCTGAACCAGGAAGTCTCCCCCCACCAAAGTTGAAGTTTGCTGATTGGCTTTCAGCTTGAATGAGCACTTTTGGGATTGGGTCCAGAGAGTTATTGTGTTTAGGCTAGATGCTGCTAGATTCTGTGATCAAGTATGTGGATTTGTGTAGCGTTCCAGCCAGATAGACAAACTCTTTAACTTCTAAAACAATTAAATCAAATATAGTGTAAATTATTGTATATCTATAGTATTGTATGCCACTTTTAATTAAAATAATGAAACACCAAAGTCACATGCAAAAAGTGCAAAATTAAAACAGAGGGCCCTTCCACACAGCCCTACATCCCAGAATATCAAGGCAGAAATCCCATATTATCTGAGTGCGGACTCAGATAACTCAGTTCAAGGCAGATATTGTGGGATTTTCTGCTTTGATATTCTGGGCTATAAGGCTGTGTGGAAGGGCCCAGAGAAGCCCAGTAATTAACTAAAGTCTTCAACTGGAGAAGCCTTGGTCAAAGGTCCTGCATGTTTAACAGAGACTAATACAATATTGATGCTGTTTAAAGTGATGCATGCTAATTGTCATTGAATTCTCTGGTTCTGGTTGGTGAAGGGAAGGGCCCTGCTTATATGGAAGGTAGATTCCACAGGTGACATCATCAGGTTAAAATACTGGACCAGTTGTTGGCTGATAAAATCTCCATTGTTTCATAGCCATGGTTCCTATCAGTCCATTTATGTAACACTGCAAATCCTCTTATAGTTCTTATCCCTTTTCTTTATCCCCATGATCTTTGCACCAACCCTGTGAAGTAGGTCACTCTTTCCAGTTTGCAGATAAAGTTCTGACCAATGTCATCCAGTAAATCCATGATTGGCAAGGTTCTAGTTTTCTGTAATAATTTCCTGGAGACCATAACCTTCCAGTGTCCTAAAGGTAGTTGCTTACCTTCTGTGTTGTATAAGCAGAAATGCCAGCTATGTATTTTCAAAAAAATCTCAATAACTGGAAAGGCTTAAAAGAAATACTGTATGATTTACAGAAGTTCTTGAGCGTTCTTCCTCTGCCAGGAGTCTCTGCGCCACCAAAAATCATCTTGTACACCCAAGTTAAGAACCCTGGATTATCTGATGATTTTTACAGTTAAAGCTCCTCAATGAGTAAAATTCCTTTTGGGTTTCAGAATCATATTTTTGGTTCATGTAGTCTATATAAACCTTGGATTAAAAGAAGTGTAGCAAAATGGTTCCCAGGAGCCATTCCACTGTGTGGCCTTCTAGCAGGCACGTAGGGATCTCCCACTGACCACATAAGGATGCCTGTTCATCAAGACCAGTATTGTGTCTACACTGAGAAGTATCAACTTTCCAAGCAATTTACATCCCTTCCTTACTTGATCATTCTAGCTGGACATCATAGGAATCAAGCTTGAGGGCCTTGTGCTCTACTGCTGAGCAGAGTAACCTTTCCTGTTTCCAGCAGTGACTCATCTGAGAAGGCTCTTCTTGATTGACTGAGCAGCCATAAATTGGGCCATTACATGACATCAGGTCCTTGAACAAGTGCGGGTTTCTATGTTCCCTGAGGACTGTGGCATGCACTCTGGAGCCATTGGCTTTTTCTTTTTCGTTCTTGGGTTTTTGCTTCTTTATTTCCATTATTGTGTTGCCTGTGGTTGTATGTTGGCTGTCAACATTTCCCAGGGTGGGTTTGCAGACCTCTGCATCTTTAATCTTTTCTTGGCTCATCTCCATTCACCTGAACTCAAGAGAGTAACTACTCCTGATAGAGGGCACTGAAAACTGTCCCCCTATCTCCACTGCTTCCTGGTTTTGCTTTTCTTTCCAAAATGCAGAGTGTAAAATGTACTGTCTTACAGCCTCAGATTGTGATAGGATCACAATATCTTGTTCTTTAATGGGTTAGACAGTTTTGGTTACCTGGTACACTTTCCATAGACTAATTGTTCACACACACATACACACAAAGCCTACTGCATTGACTTACCTGACAGTACCTGAGATCTGGACTATCATGTTGTGCTTGTCATTTTCTGTAGAAGCTTGTACTCTACCTTTATCTTATACTCAAAATTTGCATTTGCCTTTCTCTTGACTTTCTTCTTAAAACTCTTAGTTGACCCTGGGCAGAGAGAGCAGGGTCCACATCAGGAAAGGACAAGAGACCCTCCATTTCTACACATGAGAGGATGAAGGCATCTCCTCTTAATGGATGGCACTTCCAAGTCAATTTCCCCTGCCATAGAGAAAAGAGCTGGATTAGAGAAAGCATGCCTGCAAACATCTTGTTTAGACACAGCAGCCTTTCTCAACTACAGTCCGGTACATCCAGATGGTGCAAAGTTGGAGTAAGCATGGGACATAGACTCTTTCATATGACATAGTTATAACACTACGATTCCATTTCAACAATATGATGGGAAATCCTGGAGTTTGCCGTTTACGGAGGGCAATTCTAAATTCTCAGACAACATCGTTCTAGTGCATCCTCCAACCACCAATCCCAGGATTTGGTAGGAAGCAGCCATACAAATAAAAATATTATCAAAGTGTATAATTGTGTTGTGTGAAAGAGATCAACTTGCAGACTGTAATTGTATACCTGCTTGGTAGCTTATCTCCTTTTTCCTGGGATGTAGCTTCTCATGCCTGAGGGCCACATTTTCTTGAAAACTACACTGAAACAGGATGGGGACAATATTAATCTCTCTTCATCCTTGGCATATTGGTTAGCTCTCTTTGTGTCCTAGGATGGTAAACATTGGGAAAGACTATTCTTGGTGACTACAAGCAAGTACCAAAAAGACAGTGGGAGAAGAAAGGGACCTGTTTGAAATTGCTGCCAATGTTTTGGAGAAATTCATTACTTTCTCTCTTATATCTCCTTTTAAAACGGTAGGGATCAACTTTGAGCCAATTTAGAACCAAGCAAAATTCTATGGGTGGGAGTGGAATGGTGTCTGATTTCTTTGCAATGCTGGCAAGGATGACAGCTTTGCTCACGGTGAGCCTAAGCATATTGCAAAGCCTGTGATGAAAGCAGTGACCATTCCTCAGTGACACACAGTAGGGCACTCCCTTCTCAACAACTGGCCCCCACCATAAACACCCCTCACCAGCTGTTGTCCTCACTATATAGCCACCTGCTACTTGGTATGGGGCTGGCACTGCTTGCGCTCTTGACACCACTCACTCTGATGCTGCCTGTTTGTGCACATAGCCTCTAGCATTGCCTTTGCCTTAGCTGCTCTTGCACCCAGGGCCAATGTTTAGGTCTGGGCAAGTGTTGTCAAGCTTGCTTCTTCATTGTGTAGGTGGCCGAGTGAAGACGTGGAAACGACGCTGGTTCATCTTGACAGACAACTGCCTTTACTACTTTGAGTACACCACGGTGAGTGACACAGGGTACTCTAGCAATTGTGCTCTAGCCCCCAAATCATTTAACAAAGTTGCTGTCAGTCTGTTTTGACTTTTTTTAAATCTAAATCGAATGATTTGGAGAAACTTCTTATATCTAGAATGGGAGGCTCTGGATGGAACAACAGATTTAGATGACTGATTGCTATGGTTTTTTGGCGATTTTTTTGTAGAGCCATAATAAATCTATTAGTTTTTAAGGTGCCTCTAGTCTCTTTGATGTGTTCACTACAATGGACTGATGTGACCAGTGCCACCCTGCTAGAATTAACTTCTGTGATTAATCTTTCTGAAAGGGAATATCTTCTCACTGTTCAGCTTTGGGCTGGAGAAGTATGTGATATTTATTAGAACTAATATGCTAAGCTATTGCTGAATCTGTGAGTGATCCTTTTTCAGGACAAGGAACCAAGAGGCATCATCCCACTAGAAAATCTGAGTATCCGAGAGGTGGAGGATTCTAAGAAGCCGGTGAGTAAATACAGATGTCAGAGGATTCTCTGTGAGTGGGTGGAGTAAGAACCATTGTTTTGTGTGCTTTTTTGCTTGTAAAACTTGAAAAAATGTGTGGGAAAACTAGTCAACGCTCAGAACATTGAGGTACCCTGATACCTCTTTCCCATGACAGACAAAAGTAATATAAAGTGAGCATCTTTGCACAACTTGGCTTTTCTTTGTTACTCTGCTTACGTTCTCTCTTATCTTTACTACCTTAAAGGGAATATAATTAATGAAACGTAGTTGAGTTCAAATTGTTGCTCACCAGCCCATGTAACTCTCCCCCATACCCATTTTTATTTAAAAAATAATGTAGTGTCTTCATTGTCCTGCATCCTAGATGTAGTAGAGGAATTTTGCCTGTATTTGGGTAACCCTTTTGAAAAACTAGAGATGATATTTGTAGACTGCATGACAATTCCTGTTTAGAAAAAAAAGTGGATCCATAAAACCAGACAAAATGCCCCCACGGCCCTTCAAAGGAGCATATTTTTAATGTTTTCTTTAAAAACCTGAGTGGATATCTGAGAAATGCAGGTTCCTAGGTTGAGCGAAAGGCGTGGGTAACCCCTGGACCTGGTGCAAAATAGATGCTAGATTTCTACAGGTGGCAGTGAGTTTTGCATAGAATATTGTTCATATTTACATGGAGTAAATACAGAACAGAAATGTCAGTTCCACATTATCTGTTACCGTATTTGGATGATTGTATCTTGCAATATTAAGCCGGCAGATGAATGGGCTTTTTGCTCATATGAACAACCCTTTTGTTTATGCTAGATCAAATTAGAAAGCTGCTAAACATAGTTTCCTGGTTTGAATGAAAATAGGAACTATAGTTACTAATCCAGAACAAACCAAGATATTAAAACTTCAAACTATATTTTGATATCTTATTTATTTATTTTATTTATTTATTTTGTCTTTATTTATTTATATCTTGTCTTGTTTGGGATTGTTTAACCATGGTTTCACAATTTGGATGAAACTGAAAACAATGATTAATTGTACATTTACTTGTTTTACCTGCCTGTATATGTGGGTCCTGAGGAATTGCATTATTGCAGCAGAATCCCTGTGACCATAACTAGCAATGTCTTTAAAATCCCTGTAATTCACATCATTTTGAAGAAGTGTGTTTACCAGTCCTTTTCCCTTCTTGCAGAACTGTTTTGAGCTGTATATACCTGATAACAAAGACCAGGTGATCAAAGCCTGTAAGACTGAGGCAGATGGCCGTGTAGTGGAAGGGAACCACACTGTGTACCGCATCTCAGCACCCACTCCAGAGGAGAAGGAAGAATGGATCAAGTGCATCAAGTGAGTGTGGGAGAGGCAAGAAAGGGGAAAAATTAGGTGCAGGGGTGGAATGGAGGAATCTGGGGAGTTTGCAAGAGTTTGGTATAACAAGAAGTGACAAAATGCCTGGTGGAAGCAGGAAGAAAATGCATTCCTCTGCCTCCTGGCTGAATGAAAAAGGTAAGACAACAGTAGAAAATGAAACGTCTTCTAACTGCCTAGTTAATCTTTGTCAGTTATGTTGAGGGATTAGGAGATATGCTTGAACTGAGAGGGAAAATGAAGGGGAGGGGGGGGGGCTTTAGTGTAATACATGATACAGCCAACCAATTCCTCTGCTCCCTTTAGTTAAGTCACTCTCTACTGTACTCTTATAGTCATTTGAGCATTAATTGCAGAGCATTTCTGTTCAGTTTGGGATTTTTCCTAATGTTGTTTGCTTTCTTGCTTTCTTCTTCCCCACTCCCTCCAGAGCCGCCATTAGCCGGGACCCATTCTATGAGATGCTGGCTGCACGCAAGAAAAAGGTCTCCTCCACCAAGAGACATTAGTTTCCTGGCTTGCTCCATCAGCTGCAGTGTTGGCAGGGCAGCCTCCCAGACTGGAGGACATGAGGAACTACACTGAATTGCCTGCTCTGTATTGCTACCCTGAGGGGACTAGCTTCAGCTTTTGCTATTCTTTTCTTGTTTGGGCGCAGGAAGAGTTGGGAGGTATGGCAGCCACGAATCTTTAGTTGTGAGAATGCCATTTCTCTGATTTCAACTAGGCGGTTTGTAGCAACTACATCCTTAGTAGCCCAAGTGGCAGAAGGAGAAGGTTGTTGAGGTCTTTCCTACCCACTGCAGTTAATTTATTCACTTGCCCAAACTGATGGAGAGAGAGAGCTTCAAGCTGTGTGTACCCCAAAGGGTACCCCTTTGATTTACCATTGGGAAGTGTGAGTTGTGCCAGGCCTTACAATGATACTCTTTGAGACCAGAACCTGATATGGGCCATGGACTGCCAAAGGCATAGATTAGTTTGCACCCCAGTGGAGGATAAGACTCTGCCTTCGAAGCATAGAGTTTCTCGTGGCAATTGGTCTTGCCACGATTCCTTGTTCTTTGGTCAGGCAGGCTGTATGGTTTCCTCCTCCAGACCAATTGAGTCATGCACATTTAATTGGGGGGGGGGGCTCTTAACATTTTTTAGATTAATCATATTGGGCAATGCACAGGCAGGAATGTCAGCCCCAAATAGCTGGCATGGGTGAATGCTGTGAGGCTGCCAGTCTCCCGTATTTGCACTGCCTTCGTTTTAGAGGGCATCTGTTTAAGCTGCCTCTGATGCTTTGGCAGGGTGAAGTCAGCAGGGGGCTCACTTAAGCCACTGTGCCATCATGAGAAGGCCGTGATGGTGTCAGCCAGTGGGTATGCATGCAGTTTGGGGTAGGGCTGGTGACATACCTTTGTTGGTGCTTTATATTTGCTTTGGCCAACAGTTGCTGGTTCCCCATTACACTCGGCAGTTTGGCAGGATATTATTCCTGCAGTAGCTCATACTGCAGCCCTGTTTGTGTTTGAACTCATGAGGAACTGTAGATGCAGGAACAAGCAGAAAAGAAGAGACCTACACCATCACATGCTGTGTACTGCAGAAAGCAGAGTTAGAAACCTGATTCTAGTTTTTCTAGTAGCATATGCTTCCAGTTGCACTTTCAGTAAGGATGGGTCTGGTGGCTTAAGATGGAGGCTGCCCTGGACCAGTGAGAGGCAGTAGATCGTAGTTCTGAAGCACAAGCAGGTGGTTGTTGGCTGGGGAACTATTTGAAGACCTGGGGTGGGGTGGGGAGAGAGTTTTTTGCGGGTGGAGATACTGGCCTTTATCTGAAACATGGAGGCAATGGGGATGGGGAGGTGAACCATAAGATAGCTTCCTTCCCTTGTAAAAGCCTGTGGCGTGTTAGCTCATTGTGCACCTTTTTGGCAAGTTCCAGTTCTCCATCTCAGTATTAGCCTATTTATCTGAGGTGTACATACTCTCTGTATATATTTTCTCCTCATAGATTATTTTATATTTGTTTTAAATATGAAGATTGTTTTTTGTGAAACTTAACAGGATTCTCAAACATTGCTGAGACACAAGGGGCATGTGGGAGGAGGGGAGAAGTTTCTTCAGGTCAGACAGTTTGGTTACAGTTTGTTTTGATTCCTTTCTTCGTCTTCCTTTTTGGGTTTTGTTTTGTTTCACCACAACCTTGTGTTCTAGCACAGAGCAACTGCGGTAAATAAAAGTTGATCTTACAGTTGGCTTGAAACTCACCTTTGACTGTCTCATTTCTTCTGGCCTACTGTTATTTGTGCGTTTTCTACATGGAAGAAACTGATTAGAAACCATCTCTCCCCCTGTATATCCACATAAAAGAGGTATAAGGATTATGACTATAACTTCACTCCACTTTTGGCACAATTTTGTTTTTGTTCCATAATTCCGAGAATGTAGCTTCACCAAACCATGGAGAAAGACTTTCACTTGAGTCAAGTCTTAACTGATCCTGGAGTCTCACCTGGCAGCTTCATACCCATTTGTGGAGGTTGAGGTGACAATAAGATGGACAGGAAGAAAGTATGTGTTTTATGTCACACTTGTAGTATTCAGATGTATGTAGAAGAAGAAGAAGAAGTTTATTTTTCTACCCCGCCTCCATCTCCCCGAAGGGACTCGGGGCAACTTACATGGGGCCAAGCCCAGGGAAACATATAATTAAAAGCAGAGCAATAACAAAATGCAATTTAAAAACATAAAGCAAACAAAACAATAATAGACAAGCATCAAGCAACAAAAGAACTAAGGCGGGGAGGCCAAAAATACGAGCTGATTAAAGAGTAATTGGTTCAACAAGGTGGATGAAAATGTATAATAGCATAGGAAATATCATTAAAACAGAGCAATCTAACAGGAGCAGAAACAATTCAGTATGACTTATAAAATCTGAATAGTAATGTAATATAGGAAATCCAGCTTGAATGATAATTAGGTTGCAATACCGGTCGTATGTCATGGGGGGTCGTCAGTCAAATGCACAACGAATATGTACAGTATTTAAAGTAACTAAAGGGTAAAAAAAAACCTTAGTTCCAAGAAATTGATGGTTTAAAGTTGCCTTTAAAATTGCAACTTCTATTTTAAGTAACAATGAAGAGTGCAGGATCCTTACGATTTCAATTAATTACTTTTTAGAATAAACTATCAATGTTTCAATTACCTGTTTGGAAATAGCAAAGAATTGTGCAATTGTGACCTTGCTGGTTGGTGGCTAGCTAATGTCAACTTTACCTGGACAAGTTCTTTGGATCTGCAAGGTGGGTACATGATGCAGTATTATTGTAGCTAAACTGAGCCAGATTCAGAGGATTAAATAATTAGCTATTGTGGTTACTAGAAGTTAAAAGTAAATGCAAATCTAGGTTGAGCTTTGGAGAAGACATTGCTAGATTCAGGGTAAATTAGGAGGGATATACATTAAAGTCCACATTTAGTGATTTCCACATCTTAATAAATCTGTTTTCTTCCGTGCAAATGATGTATCTTCCTTTAAAATGGTAACCTGTGAGCACCTTTACGCTGCTTCATATCTTCCCACTATTAGCCACGATGTCCAGGGGAGATGTCCAGGGCGTTAGATGTGATCGCACCCGAACGCCCCATCTCGTTGCGTCGTGACAGGCCATCTCCCTGGTTCACTGGGGAGCTGGCCGTGATGAAGCATGCGAGAAGGGGGCTAGAGCGCAAATGGAGAAAATCTCGGGTCGTGTCTGATCGAGCACGGGCTAAAGCCTCTCTTAAGGCATACTCCGTGGCTATTCGGGTGGCCAGGAAATCATTCACGACCACCCGGATAGCGTCTGCAGCAAATAGATCATCGGAGCTGTTTCGGGTCGTGGGGGAACTCCTCCACCCACCTGTGGTGGAGGAGGTCACTGATGACCCAGCAGCTCGGTGTCGCGATTTCGCACACCACTTTGCAGGCAAAGTCGCCCAGATACGTCTTGAGCTTGACTCCAATTTCATCGCAGTACCAGAAGAGGTGACGGAGACATCTGCTTGTCCAACCTTGTGGGATTCTTTTAGGCTTGTTCTTCCTGAAACCGTGGAGGAGATTCTTGGGGCTGTGAGAGCGACCACCTCACCCCTAGACCCGTGCCCATCTTGGCTCATTAAATCAGCCAGGGAGGGGCTGGTTGATTGGTTTGTATTGATTATCAACGCATCGTTGGAGCAAGGGATTTTTCCATCTAACTTGAAACAGGCTGTGGTTCGTCCACTCCTCAAGAAGGCTTCCCTTGACTCCACGGTGCTGAGTAACTACAGGCCAATTTCCAACCTCCCTTTTCTGGGTAAGGTGCTGGAGCGGGTGGTCGCCTCCCAGCTCCAGAGCTTCCTAGATGATACCAACTACCTAGATCAGTCACAATCTGGTTTCAGGCCTGGTCATGGCACCGAGACGGCATTGGTCGCCTTGGTGGATGACCTCCGCAGAGAGCTGGACAGGGGGAGTGTGACTCTGTTGGTTCTCTTGGACATCTCAGCGGCTTTCGATACCATCGACCATGGTATCCTTCTGGGTCGTCTCTCTGGGATGGGCCTCGGGGGCGCGGTTCTATCGTGGCTCCGGTCCTTCCTAGAGGGTCGAACCCAGTTGGTGAAGCTGGGAGACGCCTGCTCGGACCCCTGGCCTTTGACCTGTGGGGTCCCGCAAGGCTCTATTCTGTCGCCCATGCTTTTTAACATCTACATGAAACCGCTGGGAGAGGTCATCCGGAGTTTTGGAGTTGGGTGCCATCTCTATGCGGATGACACACAACTCTACTACTCCTTTCCACCTAATGCCAAGGATGCCTCCCGGGTGCTGGACGAGTGCCTGGCTGCTGTGTCGATCTGGATGAGGAAGAACAAGCTGAAAATCAATCCTGACAAGACAGAGGTCCTCCTGGTCGATCGTAAACCGGATCGGGGTATAGGGTGGCAACCTGTGTTGGACGGGGTTACACTCCCCCTGAAGCCACAGGTCCGCAGTTTGGGTGTCCTCCTGGACTCGTCGCTTACACTTGAGGCTCAGGTGTCGGCGGTATCCGGGAGGGCCTTTGCACAATTGAGACTTGTGCGCCAGCTGCGACCGTACCTCGAGAAGGCTGATCTGGCCGGGGTGGTCCATGCCTTGGTCACCTCTAGAATGGATTACTGCAATGCGCTCTACGTGGGGCTGCCCTTGAAGACGGCTCGGAAACTCCAACTGGTCCAGCGGGCAGCAGCCAGGATGCTAACTGGGGCTCATTACAGAGAGAGGTCAACCCTTCTGTTTAAGGAGCTCCACTGGCTGCCATTTATTTTCCGAGCCCAATTCAAGGTGCAGGTGCTTACCTACAAAGCCCTGAACGGTTTGGGACCACCCTACCTGCGTGACCGCATCTCCACCTACGAACCCACACGCTTGCTCCGGTCATCTGGGGAGGCCCTGCTCGTGATCCCATCCACATCGCAAGCGCGCCTGGTGGGGACACGAGACAGGGCCTTTTCTGTGGCAGCCCCCCGACTTTGGAATGCCCTTCCAAAAGATCTTCGCCAGGCCCCTACTTTAGCAGCTTTCAGAAAGAACCTAAAAACTTGGCTGTTCCGATGTGCCTTCTCAGATTAGGAATCCCCACCCAAGTCCTAGAAGCACTTTAGCGCAATTAACATTACTGCACACCGTACTATTTTATTCCCATGCTCCTCCTACCACTCTAGCACTTTTAACCCTATACCCCACTGCGCTGGCCGGCCCAGTTTTAAAGTGTCATGATGTATTGTTATTGTCGTTATTGCTTGCTTAACTTATTGATTTGCTATGTTTTCTACTGTTGTGTTGTTTTTACTGTATTGTGTTTTGAGGCTTCGGCCTGTGTAAGCCGCATCGAGTCCTCCGGGAGATGCTAGCGGGGTACAAATAAAGTTAATAATAATAATAATAATAATAATAATAATAATAATAATATCT
Source organism: Anolis sagrei (assembly GCF_037176765.1). Classification (NCBI taxonomy): domain Eukaryota; kingdom Metazoa; phylum Chordata; class Lepidosauria; order Squamata; family Anolidae; genus Anolis; species Anolis sagrei. Next base: position 128,809,270 of record NC_090022.1, on the reverse strand, counting down.
GTTTAATTAGTGGTTGAAATCCCTCCTCCTGCTAGTGAAGTATAAATTTCTGCCAATACACTTTTAACAGTAGGCATTGTGCCCAGCTGCTTCCTATAGTGCCCACAACTACTGGGAAAACTTAATCTCCCTATAGGAATGAGCCTGGGATCAATGTCACTGCTTTTAGAGCAACAAGGCATTAGATGCCTCCTGTAAGTATATATGAAACTCATAATTCCTGTTGTCACCAATAGAATCCCAGTCTTTTTCTGCCTATATCTGGCCTTTCCCTTCAAAGCTCACATTTTGTTTATTTTCAAAGGGACAGCTGCAATACTCTTGTTCTTTGTTCAACATTTTTTCTGGACCAATACTGAAAAATAGGCACCATTGTTGTCCTAGATCAGTAGTAGTGTAATTGTTAAGGCTTTACAATGGCATGGGCATTCACTAAAAAATAGAAACCATAAATGCAAGATAATTGCTCAGTTGAGCAAAAGAAGAACGTTACTAGTTCTGCCTATGGGCAACCATTTTTAGTCTGATTTTCCAGCTGTGCACACCACAGTGTTGTAGACAGGAAGTCAAAGCAAGGAATGTGTCACTTTTCAGAAGGATGCAGTGTGTGGTTAGATCAGTGGTTCCCAACCTGTGGTCCATGGACCACCAGTAGTCGACAAGAACTAAAATATGGTCCACGGCCTCACCGTTACTATACCGTTGTAACCAGAGTGACTGGTCTCACTAAGTCCTCTTATAGTGCCAAGGCAATAGGGATGTCGGAAAAACAGAGGCTGACTACCCATGAAAGGCATGACAACAAGCCTCCTGACTGCTGCTTCTCCTCCTCCCTCCCCCCCCCTTTGAGCAGAGCCGTTCCATGTGGCACCTGGAAGCGGGTGTGTCTTGATGGCTTCAATTTTAGGCCTGTTCCTGGGGTTATTTGGGTTGCTGAATTGATATGGTCTATCCATGCAATTTTCTGAATCAGCATCCCAAATAACCAACTTAATCTAAATTTGACCAAAAACTGATTCGTAACCCTTTGGGACTAATGTTGGAAAGTGGTCCCTGGTCAAAAAAGATTGGGAACCACTAGGTTAGATGTTTATGCCCAAAGATTTCCCATGTATCTGATATACTCCAGATTTATTTCAGATGTACACAGATTGGAATAACCTGGATAGTCAAAGCCTGTGTTGAGAATCAAGAGCAGAGGAGGTCAAAATTCTCTACTGAATTCATACATGCGCAGAGAAGAATAAATCATGAGAATGTTGATTTGGGAAGTTCTAACTCTTGTGGCAGGGCTGAGAACTGTGGCAGTTCCATTTTCCAGGCATTCGGTCTTTAAAAAGCCATTATTATTATTTTTTAAAGACATTCATTGCCAGATTTACCTACACTTTGCAAAACTGAAATCACAATGTGGCTTTTTAAAGTATGTAAGTGAAATATTAGAGATTCAAGATTTGGTACTAAAGCTATAGCACTTCATTATCTTCCTTCACTTCCCCCACCTCCCAGTTGGTCTGAAACTTATTTAATAAAACTTTGTTTCATTTTAAAGTAGGTAAGATGGACGTAAGTGTTAACTAATAGCATTGTCTTCTCAAAACAATTATTTGCTGATTCTGCAGAAATGAATTTTCTATGTAGGACACTTGTATATTGCCTTTGAGCAAAACTGAAGAACATCTGAGTTACTGCTTAAAATCATCAACCAGGTGAGTTGGGAGATGCTGGCTAACTTTGCTGCTAGCTAACTAGCTTTATTGCTGCATAACTGGACTATTAGCTAAAGGCAAGTTTTTTGAAATCTTAGATGTTTAAATACTGGGCCATAAAACAGGATTGGGTTGCTACTTTTAGTATTTCTCACCATTGACTATGCTGGCTAGGGTTTATGGGAGTTGCAGTTCAAAAACAAGTGGAGAGCTGCACTTTGCTTTAAGAGGTACTTCTTCAGAAATGTGGTTCAATTTTTGAATCTCAGGACTGCCCTGAGTAATGGCCAGCAGATGGTAGCAGTGTGACAGCTTTGGTTTAGGACACAAAAGAAAACTAATTTCAACAAGGTGATACCTTTTCTAGGAATAATCATCAGTCTGATTTGCCAGACTCTTTTTCTTTTGAGTCCTGAGTTCAAATCCCTGCTTGGTCATGGAAACCCACTTGGTGACCTTAGAGCAGTCACACTCATTCAGCCTCAGAGGGAGTCAAAAGCAAACCACTTTGAACAAATCTTGGCAAGAAAACCCAATGATAGGTTCTCATTAGGGCTGTCATAAGTTGGAAACAACTTGAGGGCACACAAATTCAATACTACTGTTCAGAATTTTTGCAAAAAAATTCTTTAGTATCTATGGTTACTCCCCACTGCTCTTAGCAGTGACATGTAGAAAATTTAGATGAGTGTTAGTTTGATATCTATGGTGGCGATAGGAGTGGGAGAGGTAACTCATTTTAGTCTGATATTAATTTAAAAAGCACAACTAGGTTCTAAGCATGTCCGTTTATCATGTAACTAAGCTGAAAGCTTGGGACCACTTAACTTACTGCCAGCACCTTTGATCTTGATGCATCTGAGATTTCTCATTTCTCTGTTGCTGATAATGTTAAGGAAGTAGCAGCTTTAGTCACAGTTGCTGTGGATGGGAGAAACTTTAGTCCCTAAAATATTTATCTGTGGCTGTGGGTTCCGTGCCACATTCAACCACAATGAGGTCTTCACCATCCAAAACAATTCTATCAAACATGATCTCAAAGATGTAATGGAGGATGCCTCCTCACTGCCACATAATACTACTTCTACAAAAAAATTCCTCTTGAGTTCAATCATCTTGCTTTCTGACTTGTATCATTTCTCCCCTAGCAATTCTATCTGTAGATCTCAGTGAGCAGGGTGGGAAAAAAGCCCCTCCATCTGCATACTGAAATAGGACAGGGGAGGTGAAATAAGGAGAGCAGCTGACTCATTACACAGTGTGGAACATCTTGCAGAAATAGAATGGGATGTAATAATGACATTTTAGACCAGTATGGTGTAGTAGTATGACCATTGGATTATGATTCTGGAGACCAGGGTTCGATTCCCTGCTCAGACACAGAAACCTACTGGGTGACGGTGGACACGTTACACAGTCTTAGTCCCATGATAGGTTCACCGTAGGGTCAGAAATGAGTTGAAGGCACATATCAATCAATGTGAAGCCATGCCTTTTAGTTCATACTCTGAAATTAAGTATCTGATCATCCAATTAAGAGGCCACATTCTTGATCTGTTTTTACATTTTTTTTGTCCAGGATTAGGGTGATCAATAGGTAGGGGAGTCTGAAGAATTCTGTTTTCATGGATAGAAAACAGTAATATGGTTTAGATGGATTGCTGCAATTCCCCGTCTTGGCAGGGATGGGTAAACTCTGTAATGGTCTGAGACCTTTAGAGCGAAAGGATTCCTATGAATTCTCCAAGGGATTTTCCAGTGGCTAGAGCTGGTAATTCTGTTGATACTCTAGTTGATCTGTGGAACAAAGAGATGATCCCTGGCAATTGGCATAATAGCTGCTTGGTTATCTGAGCAGATCAGGCAATGAAGCACTTGGGTGAATTGCTAGAATGATGATAGATAAATTATCCGGATAAAATCAATCAAGTACTCGTTAGGGTTCATTTTGGATCCTATTGTGCAACAGTGAATGCAACAAAGAAAATATCCTTTGCTGCCTTTTTTACACAAGCACTATCCCCATCTAGTGCAGTTGTTTCATGTAGTAAATAGGTTATCAAGACTTCAAACTGCCGGACTTCCGGTGGATATGGCGACGGGATAGCCTCGTCGAGAGGGAGCTCCCGACGAGGACCAGCGTCGTGGTGGTTAGGTAGAGCTAAAAAGCTCCCCCCTTTGCCGGATTGAGCGCAAAGGTGTCGCGAACCCCAAAGACGCTTGAGACCCCAAAGATCTCTCCACCCTCAAGGAGGAGAGGTCGAGAGGGTCCGAGCGGGAAGGGGAAGCGAACCACCCCGCAAGGATCAAGCCGCGAGGCTTGTCTAACCGTCGCCAACCCACTTCAAAATAGAAGAAAAGGAAGACAGAAGAAACCCCTGGTGGGGGAAAGGAAAAAGAAAGACCTCAACCCCAGGTAACGGGAGAGTGTTCCCAAATTAATAATATTCGAAAGAAGGGAGGAACGGAGGGAAGAGGAAGACAAGGAAGGCTGGAGAAGAAATAAATAATAAGAACGGAGAATAAAGAAACAGAGAAGAACAGGAAGTATAAATTATACCTAGGTGAATTGATGAATTGATAAATTGGACAACGGATTAAATTGAATAAGTGGAAATTTGGCGAAAATCGATCAAATTAATGGAAAATAAGCCGATCTATGGAATTTAATTTTTTACATATACTTTAATTCATTATAAAAGAAGTAAGGAGGATAAGGAGCCCCCCATGCAATCCTAGTTGAGGCTCCTTTTGGAACTAGAGACGGAAGAAACAAAGATAAACAAATACCGACCTTGACGCCATTATTGTTGAGTCTATCCCAGCCTTCTCTATAAACAACTTGGCTGCATGAAGTAAAGGAAGTGACGAAACAGGAAGGCGGGAGACAGTGGCGGACCAAGAAATAGAGAGGAATCAAGAGGGGTCGGAAAGGAGTGAAAGGAGGAAGTGACGGGGCGGAAGGAGAGTCGGCGCCATCTTGGACCATAGAGAAAAAACGCTATAGATCGGCAGAGAAGGAATTGACGTAGCGAGACCCGGAGGAGCAAAGGAGTGGCGGCGCAAAGGCAAGAGTCTTAAGCAGAAGTAACGGAGAGGAGATACGAGGACGAGAAGAAGACGACGACGGACAAGGAAGAGAAGAAGACGGCGACGGACCAGGAAGAGAAGAAGACGACGACGGACCAGGAAGAGAAGAAGACGACATCGGACCAGGAAGAGAAGTAGAAGAAAGTTATTATAACAAGGAGGAGAACTAGGAGATAAATAACCTTTGGAGGAATAAATATAAAGAGAGACAGATAAGTAAAGGATTAATCTAATATTTTGGCGCTCTCAAGTGGAGGAAAAGAAGAAGAAATTTGTGTTTCCTATCAGAAATTCCATATTTTTGACAAACTGATAATTTATAGTAGTCAATATATCATTATACAAAATTGATCTTATACAATATAGTGTCATATCATTAAGTAGATTGGTTTTTTTTATATTCTATTAAGTAAGGGGGGAAATTAGAATTAAATAAATAAAATTAATTAAAATTAATTAAAGCATTAGTTTTTAAATCTTAGTGGGTGGAAATATTATAAGTAAATGAATTAGTCTTAAAACTTGTTAATAATTGAATTGAAGATTTTTAAGAAGTGGGAAATTGATTTATATCACTATTGGCTACGAAATCAAATAATTAATTAATGGACTTCTGCTTTGAAAACCAATATTATAACTGATTATAGATGTAATTAGAATAAAGGGTTTTGGGAAATAAGAAGCAGTTGGGAAATGACAACCCCAGGTAAAGCAGAGTCACGAAGAGGATCAATGGATATAAACCCTAAAATGGATAATCTCTTAAAAGAGATCAAAAAGATATCAGAAAAACAAGATGCGTTGAAAACAGAATTGAAGGAAGAAGTGAAGACTAAACATGAAGAGTATTATAAGAAACAAGAAGGAATAATCACAAAAATGACAGAAGAATTTAAAGTAATGAAAACAGAAATAAAAGAGGAATTCGGACAGATAAGGAAAGAAATAACACAGTTGGATGGAGAAGTAAAAGAATTGAAAGCCTCTAAAGAGAAAATTGAAGGAACGCAAAAGGAGATGACACAGAAAATAAAAGGATTGGACAGACAAAGGGAAAAAATGGAACTAGAACAAGAAAGATTACTGCAAATGCAAATGGATTTTCAACTCAGACTCAGAAATATAATGGAAGATGATAAAGAAGATATAAGATTATTGATAATCAAAATTCTGGCAGACTGCCTGGAATGTGAGGGAGACGAATTAGAACAGGAAGTGGATCAAGTTTATCGGATATCATCATTTTATTCTAGAAGAAACAAGACAGATAGAGACGTGATAGTGAAATTTACAAGAAAGAAGGTACGAGATGATGTGCTCTATAATAATAATAAAAAACCAATCTTTTATAAAGGAAAGAAAATTGCGGTTCTGAAGGAATTCCCACAGGCGACCTTAGCAAGAAGAAGAAAATACTTTTTTCTGACAGAAGAATTGAAGAAAAGAATGATAAGGTTCAGGTGGGAAAGAAAAGAAGGGATAATGGTGACATATAAGGAAGAAAGATATTGGTTGACAACGGAACACAAGGCCAAGATTTTTTACGAAAAGCTTATGAAAGAGAAGGAAGGAGATGAAGAGCAAGGAGAAGAAGAAGAAGAAGAAGAAGAATCAGGAGAAGAAGAAGAAGAAGAGGATGCAGAGGTAGAGGAAGGTGAAGAAAGAAGACTATCTACACCAAGAAAAGGAGTAAAGGCAAAAAAGGCAAGATATAAATCACCAAAGGACTATGGCTTTTTAGTAAAAGAACCAAAACCACAGAGAATGACACCACGGAAAAAGGAAGAAAAAGGAGGTCAGAGTTCGGAACAATCGGTAACTGCAACAGCGGAATTGGCTTTTGGCGACACAGGACTGGGACTAGATAAGGAAAAATAAAATGATGGAGAGACAAATAAAATGCTTCTCGAACAACATTAATGGTATGAATTCCCCTCAGAAGCGGAAGAGAGTATGGAGGAGTCTGAAGAAACAGAATTTTGATGTAATAATGCTACAGGAAACGCATATTTGTGATAAACATGTGGCGCATCTTCCGAATAAAAAACTAGGAAAGAAATACTATTCGGCCTATGAAAAAAAGAAAAGAGGAGTGGTTACGTATATAAAGGATTCAATAGATTCAGAATTGGCATTTAGAGATACAGAAGGAAGATGCGTGGCAGTGAAAATAATAATTGGAGATTCCAAAATATTGGTATGTAATATATATGCCCCCAACGGACCGAAGAGAAAGTTTGTTGAATACTTAAATACTAAGCTAAAAGAAATAGAGTTTGACGAGCTGATCTTGGCAGGAGATTTCAATGGGGTCGTCGATTGTCATATGGATAAAAGTTTGAAGAAAAAGAAGCTTAAGGGAGGGAAACTCCCTCAGAAATTCATGGACTTGCAAAAAGATTTTGATCTTGAAGATGTATGGAGAAGTAGAAACAAAGATAAAAGAGACTATACCTTTTTCTCGAATAGACACCAATCCTGGTCTAGAATTGATATGGTTTGGACTACTAGGAACCTCTCTACTAAATTGAAAGAGATTAACATTCTGCCACGAGACTTATCAGATCACTGCCCTCTGGAAATGGTCATAAATCAAAAAAATTACCATAGAAAATGGAGATTAAACGAGAATTTAATAAAGACGGAAGAAGATAAAGAATATTTTAAGAAATTAATCCAGGACTATCTACAAATAAACAAATTAGATTCAATGGAGCCACGAGTGGTTTGGGATGCCTTTAAGGCAGTTTTGAGAGGGCACTTCATTCAACAAGGAGCAAGAAGGAACAGAGAAAGAAATAAAAGAATAAATGAGCTGCGGGCAGAAATAGCAGTGAAAGAATCGGAATTAAAGAAAAATCCATCTAAAAGAATAGAGAAACAATTGGTGACATTGAAACAGGAAAAAAATTATGTGGAGTTGGAATTTCAATCAAGACAGATGAAATTTCTAAAGCAACAGGCTTTTGAGAATGCTAACAAACCGGGTAAATGGTTGGCAAACCAGGTTAGAAAAAAGAGGCAAATTAACCATATTGCTAAAATAAGTACCAAGGACAAGGACCTGAAAACGGACAAAGAAATTTTGGAGGAGTTTCGGACTTTTTATACACAATTATATACAAAGGAGGACATAAAGAAAGAGGATATTATGGAATATATTGGACAAATGAAGCTAGACAAAATAACAGATGAAGACAGAGAAGAATTGAATAAGGAAATAACAGAAGAGGAAATTGAGAAAGCTATAAGCAAAATGAATGTAGATAAAGCTCCGGGACCGGATGGGTTCACGGCAGGATTCTACAAAACGTTCAAACAGCAGCTGATACCCATTTTTAAAGTTATAGCGAATGAAGCTTTGAAATATCGAAAGGTTCCAGACTCCTGGAAAGAGGCAGAAATAACTGTGATACATAAAGAAGGTTCACCGGAAAACGATATTAAAAATTATAGACCGATCTCCTTGTTAAATATGGATTATAAAATGTTCGCAAACATCATGGCCACAAGATTAAAATCTTTTTTAAGCAAATGGATTGGAGAAGAACAAACAGGTTTTCTCCCAAATAGACACATGAAAGAAAACATACGCAACGTCTTAGATCTTTTGGAATATTATGAGACTAATCATCAGAAAGAATTTGCCCTTTTGTCAATAGACGCTGAGAAAGCATTCGATAATTTGAATTGGGATTTCTTTAAGATTTTGATACAAGAGTTGGACATGGGAGAGAAATTTAACAATGCAATTAATGCTATTTATGAATTTCAAAAGGCTAAAGTGAAAGTGAATGGTCAAGTGACTCAAGAATTTGAAATTACAAAAGGCACGAGACAAGGTTGTCCACTCTCTCCATTGATTTTTGTTATGGCAGTGGAGATCCTGATGAAGAAGATTAGAGAAGATGAAAAGATTAAAGGAGCAAAAGTTAGTAAATTTGAATATAAAATACGAGCATTTGCAGATGATTTAATAGGTACAATTGAAAATCCGGAGAAAAATCTACAAAGTTGGATTAATAAAATAGAAGATTTTGGAAAGGTGGCAGGTTTTAAGATGAATATGAAGAAAACTAAACTCTTATTTAAGAATGTGAATAAGGAGAAACAAATAAAGATCCAACAACAGGTTGGAATAGAAGGTGTTAAGAAAATTAGATATCTAGGAGTCTGGATTACAGCTAGAAATGGACAACTCTTAAAGAATAATTATGAATCAGTTTGGAAGAAGGTTCAAAGGGATTTACAGAACTGGGACCGGCTGAAATTATCTCTTCTGGGAAGAATAGCCTTGATAAAAATGAATGTATTACCAAAACTCATGTTCTTGTTCCAGAATATACCGGTGATAAGAAGTCAAACTCTGTTTAAACAGTGGAAGAAAGATTTAATGAAATTCGTCTGGAAAGGAAAAAGACCAAGAATTAATTATACAAATTTAATAGATAAGAAAACAAGAGGAGGACTGGGATTTCCCGACTTGAAGACTTATCATGAGGCCTGTGCATTGTCCTGGATCAGGGATTGGATGACTCTAGATAAAGAAAAGTGCCTGAACTTAGAAGGCTATGATCTAAGAGTGGGATGGCACGCGTATGTATGGTATAATAGAGAGACGAAGGAGAAAAATTTCGGTAACCATTTCGTGCGAGCCTCCCTATTACGGACATGGATTAGATATAAAGCTCTTTTTTATAAAACAACACCATTATGGATTTCAGCAATGGAGGCACATCAAAGAAGATTACTAGGATGGAGGACATGGCCAAGATACAAGGATATACTAGTGAAAGGGAAAACGGAGATTAAATCATTTGAACAATTAAAGACTTTATATAGCAATATAACTTGGTTAAATTACCTACAAATTAAAGAATACCTTAAACAAGATCAAAAAATAGGTTTTGATTGGAAGGAGAACACATGGGATAGAATACTAAATACGCAAAAGAAAACGGTTACAATATTATATAATAAATTGCTCCAGTGGATGACAGAAACAGAACAGGTGAAAACCTTCATGATTAAATGGGCGGAAAATATAAGAAGGCCCATCCACTTTGGGGAATGGGAAATGATATGGAATAAAAAATTAAAATATACATATGCTATGGACTTAAAAGAAAATTGGTATAAAATGTTTTATAGGTGGTACTTGACCCCGAGCAGACTTAGTCATATGTATCAAAATGTATCAGATAAGTGCTGGAAATGTAGTGAGCAAGTAGGCACTTTTTACCACATGTGGTGGACATGTAAAGAGACAACAAAGTTCTGGTCTATTATTCATGAGGAGATGCAAAAAATATTAAAGAAAAGTTTTAAGAAGAAACCTGAATACTATCTTCTGGGATTTACAGACGCTGATTTTAAACTGGATGAGAACGAAGATAAATTATTTACTTATTGCACAACGGCGGCTAGGATGGTTTTTGCCAAAAACTGGAAGAACGGCGAGGTTCCGAGTATTGAAGAATGGTGGAAGAAAATTAAAGAAATAAGAGACATGGATGAACTAACTTTTTTGTTGAGAAGAAACAATGGAAAAGTTTTAAGGAGGACAGATTGGTCCCCTATATATGATTATGAAAAGAAAGCTGAAAAAACAATGGGATGAGAATAGACATTAAGGTGAAGAAATGTATTGAAAAGATCCTGAGGTTGGAGTGGAAGTCATTTTAGAATAGTCTGGGTAGTTTTTAGTGTCTGTACTAGATGTTAGTTAGGTATTGTTGGTTTTTGTTTTTTTTGTGTGTACCTTTCCCTTTCCTACTGTTCTATCTTTCTGATATTGTTCCCCCTCTTTCCTTGTGTGGATTTGTGAAAAATTTAATAAAAATCATTTCAAAAAAAAAAAAAAAAGACTTCAAACTGCCAAGGAGGAGCCATCAAAAACACAATGTGATGAATTTGTCAGGTATTTTGCAGAGAGATTTGTTTGGATTCATTCAGATTATGACTCCACATGGTCGGTAGTCTGGGGAGATCATTGGGCACATACGTGTTGGATTTTGATGGCTTTCAGCACATTCAATATGATGAGGTGGACAGATTGCTTGGAGAAGTGAGGCCATCTTCTCTCATGTCCATCTTGGTTTATGACAGCCCCCAGAGGAAAACTAACTAATTGTATCCTGAAGGTTTCCAATGCTTCTTGGGAAGTCAGCTTAAGTTCCAACCCCTCTGAACAAATCGATTGTAAGACTATTTGTAAAAGAGCTTCACGGACCCCCTTTTCAAATAAGGTGACAAAGTGACTGGTGGCGATTCCAGGATTTCTTGGATGAAACAGATTGCTTGAATCTTTTCCATTTACAAGTTGAATCCTAACTTTGTGGGAGAGACAGCTTGGGAAATGGAAAGGAGGAGTCTGTACCTGTTTGTCCTGCTGGAGCATGGCGGCATGTCATACTATGAATCATGATATACTTCAGGGCTATTTGACCGCTATGGGACTTTAGGGCTGCTCTAGTTCTGGCCCTTCTTGATTGAATGTGTCCAGAAGAGGAAGATGGCAGTTCTTCTGACTAATTTGCCTGTGGGGTCCCAAAGCGCTCAATGCTTTCTCCAATGCTTTTCAACATTGGCATGATGGCTGCGGAGGGAGGTCACCCAAGGTTGTGAATCACCAGTGTGTTAGGGATACCCAACTCTTTTATTTCCGATGCAAAGGAGACCGTGGAAGTCCTGAATCACAGTGGATACAGAGATGGATATTTGGATGAGTTAACCAAGGCAAGGCAATGAACAGGAAAGCTGACCTGAGATTGCAAACACAACCTGTTCTGACTGGTAGCTTAGAACAGGTTGTGGTAGTTTAGACGTGCTTTTGGACCCAGCAGTACTCCTGTGACCAGGAGAGCTTTTGTTTAGTTTTAATTGGTGTGTCAACTGCGCCCTGTCAGGGTAGGTTCATGCCTTGATTACCTCCCAGTTAAACGACAATAATACACTTTGTATGGAGCTGCTCTTGAAAACTATTTGGAGTACAGCTCCCTTTTCCCTACCTATTAAGGCCAATACATAAGGCTCCAAGGAAATAAAACCCACGCAACAATTGTTTCTTTCAGATACTTAGGCACTTCTCAAATGTATTGTCGAAGGCTTTCATGGCCGGAATCACTGGGTTGTTGTAGGTTTTTAGGGCTGTATTTATTTATTTATTTATTTATTTATTTATACGCTTGTATACCGCTAATATCTCAGCCTAAGTCGGCGACTCATTGCGGTTTACAACAATTAAAAAACAGTATTCAATTTAAAACATAAGACACATATACAATACAAATTATTGGGCCACCAATAATAATCCCATGCATCTCGTAACTAAAATCACAATCCAAAATTCGTCGTCCATGATTACCAGTCCTTTAGTCATCAAAATTCGTTGCAACGGATTAACCGAATGCTTGTTTAAACATCCATGTCTTCAATCTCTTCCGAAACACCATCAGCGAGGAGGCTGATCGTACCTCTGTATGGCCATGTTCTAGAAGCATTCTCTCCTGACGCTTCGCCTGCATCTATGGCAGGCATCCTCAGAGGTTGTGAGGTCAATTGTTTTCACAAACATGCAAATTGGTCTCAAGGTAACTGTGTGAATCACTTATACGTGGCTCTTGTTCTACAAGTCAAAGCATGCTGCTCATATTTTATTAGAGGTAGTTTTGTCTTTGTAATGTGATAGACATGCCTGTTTCTGTAATCAAAGCTCTATGAAGCAAGGCGTAATGACTCTCCGGGTCTTAGCCTGGAATGACCTTTGATCCTGCTTTCTACGTTTTGGATTTGAGGGCAGCAAATGGTACTGTCAGAGTTTGTTTCATACTCTGGTAATCCTGGATGGTGAATTGAGGCCTAGCAACCATGTGTAGAGTGCTGATTCACCGTGGAGCCAGCAATTGGGAACTGGTGTTCTGAGGGAGGGAATAAAAGAGGATTATGAATGGTAATGTCTCAAGATTAATAAATCTTCAATTGGCTAGCAAAATCATAAACCTCAGTTTGTTCTGCAATATCAGAAGATTACTGTAATTCACCCACACTACATAATTAAGTACAATGGTTATTTCTGTAGGTGTTGCTTCAGGTATGCCCAGGAGTCCTCTCACCCAGAAATGAATAGCGGTTTGTCTGCTGTCAAAATAGCATTCTCTCCAGTTGCCCAAATTTCATGTAGAGGAGACATTTTACTAGGTAAGCACAGAGAGCTGGTGTCATGAAAATCAGTTATAGGAGCAATCCCTCAGCATATTTGTATTCAGGCAGGTCCTACGGGTAGTTGTAATAAGATTATACAGTATTTTAATTTATTCTCAAAGCCAACCTTAAAAACTCTGGCATAGATACTGAGAACTGGGAAGCCCTGGCTCAGCTGTGGGTCAGCTGTGACTAGCAGTACTGTAGAATTTGAGGAGGCATGAGTGGAGGGTGAAAGAGAGAAACGTGCCAGGAGGAAGGCGCGTCAAGCCAACTCTGACCGAGACCGCCTTCTACCTGGAAACCAGTGCCCTCACTGTGGTAGAACATGCAATCAAGAATAGGGCTCCACAGTCACCTACGATCCCACCAGAACGCTGACTTTGGAAGACCATCCTACTCGGACATCAAGGGATCGCCCAAGTAAGGAGAGGAGTTTGGTAAGGAAAAAGGTGATGCAGCAGGAAAGCTGTGAGAGTTACACATGGAATACTGTAATCTAGAAACGATGCTGAAAACTATGAAATGTAGTACATTAAGCAGGGCATGATACAATTAAGACCATGTGTTGTCGAAGGCTTTCATGGCGGGAATCACTGGGTTGCTGTGAATTTTCTGGGCTGTCTGGCCATGTTCCAGAAGCATTCTCTCCTGATGTTTCTCCCACATCTATGAAAGGTATCCTCAGAGGTTGAGGGATCTGTTGGAAACTAGGCAAGTGAGGTTTATGTACTTGTGGAATGTCCAGGGTGGGAGAAAGAACTCTTGTCTGTTTGGGGCAAGTGTGAATGTTGCAATTGGCCACCTTGATTCACATTTAATGACCTTGCATTTTCAAAGCCTAGCTGGTTGCTGCCTGGGGGGGGGGGGGTCCTGTGTTGGGAACTCACCCTGTTAGTTTGCCTAGTTTCCAACAGACCTCTCAACCTCTGAGGATGCCTGCCATAGACATGGGCGAAACGTCAGGAGAGAATGTCTCTGGAACATGGCCATACAGCCCAGAAAACTCACAGCAACCCAATTAAGACCATGTTAGAGACAGAATTGTTAAGTCTGGAGAGATGCAGTTCTGCAATTCACATAATATGCATATAAGAAAGGTTGTGATATTTTACTGAAGAAGAGCAAAAAATCCAGCACTGTGGTCAGACTGCCCATTAAATCTCCATCTGAATTGGGATTTGGGTACAACACCTCCACATTTCTTAGTATGAAATCTCAGGGTCACCGAAATAACATACAGGCTATTTTGTGACCACATCCTGGATCATTTTTATTATTTTTTTCTTGTGAAGGAAGGATGAGTGCAAGGGGACTCTGCCTTTGTTTTCAACACTTTGAGGAAATAAAAACCGCACAACTGCATCACAGCACAGTATTTAAATCATATGACGGATGTACCTTTAAAAAGGCAACTTGCCTATAACATGTCTGAGAAGCCTTCAAGAATGTGTGTGTACTTTCTTACTTTTATTTTTCTGAGCAAAATTAATCGTCATGAATAGTCAGCCTCACATAGACAACTTCTGCTGCGTTTTCCTCATTTCCTCTCAAGCTGTGCTGCTATGAGATACTCATTCCCTTGTCTTTTCTCACCTTTCAAGCCTTTGCCACTGCACCTGTCATTTCTGTGCAAATCCTAAATACACATGTTCAAAATCTGGATTTCTCAATATTGGGGTGGAATCGTGTTGTGAGTCAGTGAAGCACAATGATACCCAGTTGTTTTCACAGATATGTAGAATTGCCAGAAGAAGGCAGAATTGCAAGAGAGGGTAGGTTATCTGAAACCCAGGCCCAAAAATGCAGCTCAGACAGGTGACCTTCGGTCGACTTCAGAAGCAGGAAACAGTTGTTGGTGCCTGACTTTCCTTCTTCCCATCAACACACAAGATGCACAAGTCACTAGACTTCCTCATCGGCCAAGCCACCAGGCTAAACCACAGATCAGAATGCAAATAACCAATTAGCCAGCAAGCCAATCTTACAGGGGCATCATGAATATTTCCCAAAATGATGCATAAATTATAACCGCAACCCCACTCCCCATCCTTGCATTTATCTGATTCTGCTTCACTTCCAAATTGATAGTTGCAGGGTCACCCAAGTAAAGTATTAGGAGGAATTACACAAGACAAGTACTAAGACAGTTTGGTTACATGAATAAGGCACAAAGTGAGCCAAATTGCTCAAAAGCAGCAAGCAAAAAACGATTATGACTAGTTGAAACTAGTTGTCTTCCTGCATACATGCAGGCCTGTTAAGAGGCTCTTTCCTAAATAGCTTGTGGTGTGGGCTTGGCTCCTGGAAAGGTAGGGAGTCCCTCCTGCCCATCAGGCATGCTCTTGGGCTCATTTTGTCTTAGTTAATTTAATTTACATCTTGCCTTTCTCTCAGCACAGAACCAACTGTGAATTTTGTGCAATCGAGTGTTATCCTATTTTTCTTCATAGTATCTGCTTTAATAATCTGTAGCCCAAAGGCACCAGATCTCATCTGATCTTGTAGGCCATGTAGGCTCAGCCCTGGTTAGTAATTTGATGGGTGACCTCCAAAGAAAACCCAGTGCTCTATGCTGTATTTCAGAGGAAAGAACTGGCAGAACCACCTCAGAGTATTCCTTGCCTTAAAAAAATCCTATGAAATTGAAGGGGTTACTATTAATTCACTTGAAGGCACATAGACATATACAATTAAAACTGTGATAGTTGGTGAGGAAATTGTAGCCTGATGTTGGCCTTCATCTCATTCCTTTCTTTCTCACACATAATTGCATCTTTCTCCTATATTTCTTGTATCCTAATATCCCAGTTAATTCCCCCCCCCCCCCCCCCCCGGTATGATCTTAATCTTCAGGCAAAGAACTTAATGTACAAGGAAGTTCATCAAATATTCTGGAAGTGGTTAGATGTATGTTTGCATACTTCTAATAGTACTGTATTTCTCAAAAGTAAGATTGTAATCAAAGATAAAAATACCACTTCAGCACAGTAGCCAAAAATACAGAATCGTAGAGTCAGGAAAAATATAGTAACTGTCTTGTGGTTCCTTAAAGACTGATAAATCCATTACCATATATTCTGGACAAAGCTCCACACAGCATATGAAATGGACTGTGGTTCATGGAAATTTGTACTATAATAAATTTGTTACTTTTTCAAGTACCACAGACCTTGTTTATGCTCCAACAAACATGTCTACCCTTTTGAAAATAGCAAGGAGGGCCCAGTAAGCACAAGGAAAGGATAGAAAAAGCAATGATGGATTTTGAAAACTATGGTAAGTAAGTGAGTTGAGTGTTACTCTACTAAATTTGGTCCATGTATAACAGAACTTTTTTATTTTAACAGACCTATTTTACATGCAAAAGTATACTTTGCCCCCAAAAAAGAGAGTCCAGTAGCCAACTTCTTGTTGTAAAGCGGTATGAGAAGGCAGTAGAGTGCAGAAAATCAGCAGAAACATGGGCCACTCCTAACTTTTCTCAAAAATAGCAGGAAAAAGCAGACAGCAGGGAATGCGCTGAGCACCTCTATGCTTTGCCACTCTTCTGCTCCACAGAGCCTCCTTCCTCCAACAATCTTTTGCAGCCAAGTTAAAAATGGTGGTTGGGTATTTTCCAGATACATATGCATCTTGAGAGTAATTTGCATGTTGTTATATACACCCACATTTCAATTTAGTGTTTCTCTATTGTTTGCGTGTTCATGCCTTAGTGACAATGAATCTTGCAACAGATGAGCCCATATTGTTCACTGCACATTGTTTCTGTAGCCAGGGTGACAACTGAGGCTAGTTGTTTGCCTCAAGTCATTCAACAGGTTCATGGCAGAGAGGTGGCACTTAACCTTGTTGTTAGCAAACCTAATTAAAGTCAAACAACTAACATTTTGAAAAATGTAATTTTTCACTTCTTTGTACATTGAAAGCTTGTATTTTTTTCCACTATGAAACATTATTATTGCCTTTATATAGGTCTACAATAGAAGCCTGTGATATTGACCATAAAATAATTGGTAGAATTATTTGCAGTGGGCAAAGTGTGCAGAGCCCTGACCTCGCACTAACAGTAAACATTAATAAAAGTTTGTCAAAACTGGAACTGAACATTTCTTGTTTTGTCTAACATATACACTACTCTGTACAGTCCCTAAAAGGATGCAGACTCAAAAACATGACTCTCAGATCCATAGCAGTTGCCCACTCCATGATAAAACAACACAAGAATGAATAAACCTACAACAACCCAATGAATAAACTTAGTTTGAATAATGGAGCATTTTGGATAATATGTAGATCAGTCTATTAGTATTTGGGAGACTAACAACTTTTAAAGATGCTCATGGTGCCATTTTGTGTGTTTGCCGAAAATATTTGATACAGCGTATAGGGACGAAGTTAAATGTAATTTTCAGATAATGAAATGGCTTCTGTGCCGAAGAAACTAATCTGCCAGTAACCAAGGCATTTGCTGGCATATTAGTCACATATTGGATTCAACTGTAATGTAATATTGCTTGTGAGATTCTAGCTGTGTAAGACAGAAACGAAACAATATTCCTGATGACTGGCATCAGAGGCCCCTTCAGGAATGACCAACAAAAAACTGGAAAACACATTCATACACACACCACCCTGCTCTTAGTTTTTAAACAAAGGCTTTCTGTCATTATAAAAATGAGTACAAATACAGGCAAATTTATGAAACTGTTTTAAGCCATTTAGAGGAAGTCCACCTTCAAATATTTCATCATAACCTAGCACATATGTGTTCATTTTTAAATAATATCCTATGGCCGAGTTAAATGGCCACCTCCCCCTGCCCCCCAAGATCACATACTATTAACATAGCAACTCTATGCAATCTAGACAGGTGATTTTGAAACTAATAGTTTCCTAAAGAACAGACATCTAGCCTAGATAGAAACTTCATTAGTCATACTTTTGGTAGGCCCCTATCTTCATAGTTCAACCGGAATCTCCTGTTTTTATTTCATTGTCTTTTTATGATTTAATCATAGAGTTGTTTGTCATTATGATGTGTCTTCACATTTGACGTGTATCCAATCTCTTTAGGCTATATTTCAGAGGAAGGAACTGATGAAACCACCTCTGATTATTTCTTGCCGAAGAAAATCCTATGAAATTAATGGGGGCACCATAGGTTGACAGGGAACTTGAAGTCATGTACACACACAATATGTTATTTATTTTTTAAATAAAGCACTGGGAATATCTAGAGGATGTATAACTCTGGAAATCCCAGGAACAACTAAAGGACTAAACTAGATCAAGGTCCCCCAAAAGGTCTTTTTTTAATACTGCCCATTTAAAATGGCAGCATGAGACTCAAAATCAAACCCAAACATGCCACAGATCAAAGCTTGGAAAATTTACTTTCCCCCTACAACTGCTAGCATCCTGCAGTCAACTCTAGGGCAAACTATCCATTACATCATTCATGCTTTTTAAAAAGTTGTTTAAACTGTACAGTCTCATTCTGGAAGCAAAATTCAGGCACAGTGGCCCTAGCCTGATACATACTGCCAGTCTGGTGGAGAAGAGGTGCTAAGCTGCTTTTAATAAATAATGCAAAACCTTTGAGGGCCTCATTTCCAGTTTGATGACAAATGCAAACTTTTTATAATAAGTAAGTGAGGCATTCTCTCACCTTCCTGAAGTGGAAGATACAACCAGTACTGCCACACACCTTCAGAGGTCCCTTCTACACAGTCCTTATATCCCAGGATTTGATCCCAAGTTATCTGCTTTGAACTGGATTAAATGAGTTTCCACTGCCACATAATCTGGGATAAATAGACAATCCAGGATCAGATCCTTGAATATAGGGCAGTGTAGAAAGGGCCTGAGATAGGATAATGAGCAGGAAAGTTTGTCCTTTAAACATACATCAAGCCATCTTAAGATCTTAAGAACTTCCGGGGGGGGGGGGCTGCTCTCGGTCCCACCACCCTCACAGTCGCGCTTGGTGGGGACGAGAGACAGGGCCTTCTCGGTGGTGGTTCCCCGGCTCTGGAATTCCCTTCCACTAGAGATTCGATCTGCCCCCTCCCTCCTGACTTTCAGGCAATTACTAAAGACCTGGCTCTGGAATGTGGCTTTTGAGGACTGAATCTTTAATGAACTGTGACTACGATTGCGATTGTATTGACTTTTTGGCCAGGGTAATTGTAATGATGATGTTTTATTGTATTTTACTGTGTTGTTTTAATCCTTAATGATGTTGCACTCGGTTGTATTTGTATATTTTGTAATTGCATATATGCTGTCCCTCGGTTGAGGTGAGAAGGCCGGTATAGAAATCTTCCAAATAAATAATAAATAAAATATATTTGTTTGAGGGAATTCAGCTGACATTCTTAATATGATAGGCCTTCATGTCACACCTGTGTGTACTGCTCTCAGAGACACCAAATGAAACTATTCTGTATGCAAATAGCAGACTCCTCTCAGTTCGTATTTATAAAGAGAAGCTCATATTGAGTAAGCTTCAGATAGCTTCCTGACACATGAGCAAACTAAGTGAATGGAAGAAGGGTGAGATGATCATAAATCTTCTAAATGATGCCATGCTCAAATCAGCATCCATGGTTAGCACTACTAGCACAGTCCTAACCAAGTAGTACAAATCCTATGAAGGTCTGGTAAGGTTAGGTTGCAAGGATAGTAATATAAATCAAATGATATTCTTTGCTTATGACCGCACTGGCTTTTGTAATTGTATGATCTGTATTTTAATGTATTTTTGTATTAATGTATTATGATGCTATTATGTTCATTCTATGTGAGTATGAATTTTCCGCTGTTAGCCAGCCTGAGTCCTTCTTCGGAGGTCAAGAAGACCAGGTTATAAAAGCTCTAAATAAATAAATAAAATAATTATGAAAATTATAATTCTGCCTGAAATGAAATAAAATGGCAGCACCCACAAAACTCTGGGGGAAGTTTTATTTCATAAAAAAATAGGGATTAAAGATTAAGAGGGATGCTCCCCTGTATTTTCAGTTCCTACATTTTCCCCAGGCTTTTGTTTCAGGCATCCTATCAGCAGCACAAATCCCAGCATCTCCACCTGGTGTCACACCAATTCTCCATAGCATTGCTCTCCTTTGCAGTCTGTGCATGGAAATGTGTCTGGAATGACGTGTAGCTCTGAGGTGAACACATGGGTATGGCCCCCAGGTCCTGGGAAAGTGACCTGTAAAACAAATTGCAACTTTCTCAATGCTTCATGTTGCAAAAATCAGGAAGGTAAGCTGCATGTGTAGCATGAGGACATTCCCAACTGTTAATTGAACTGTAGTATGTAAAAAAAACAAGAGCCAGTATATATACAGTATATAAGAAACAAGGTCCGACTAGTGCAGTGGTTTGAGTATTGATTGACAATCCTGGGGGCCAAGGTTCAAATCCTGTTCAGCCATGGCAGTCCTCTTGGGTAAGTCATATTCTCTTGACTTCAAAGGAAGGCAAAAGCAAATTTCTCAAATCTTGCCCAGAAAAACCTGTGATAGGGTCATCTTTGGGTCATCATAAGTCAGAAACTACTCAGAGACACAGAACAAGGGTAAAAAATAGATCTTATACCTGCCACTACATTTTAAAACTTGTCTGATCTTGGAAGTTAGGCAGGGTCAGCCCCGGCTAGCACTTTAATGTGAGAATGCCAACAAATAGCAGGAAGTAGCAAAACTGCCTCTGAGTATTCTTTACTTACGAAATCCCTATGAAATTCAGAGGGTCACCATAAACTGACAGATGATTTGAAGGTACGCAAACATATCCTGGATAATGCGGGGGGGGGGGGGGATAACTTCAATCTGCTCCACCTCCATATATTTATGCATGAATTCTGTAGTGGGGAGTTTTTTCTCTCCAGTCAGATTTGTCATGCATTTTGTTCACCATTATCAAGATTCAACTTGATAATTACCTCTATAAAGAATCCTCTCCATCCCTTTAATGGTTTATTCACTTCTGCTTTATAAATGCCCGGTCTCTGCAAAGTCAAAAACATTGCTAATTAGCCTGCTTCTAATCATGAGGTCTAGAATGTTTATTAGTATGACATTGGTGGGATGTGTAACAAAATGTTGCAGCGAAGGGTGCTCCTATTTGGTTCAGCTCTTTTTAGCAGCCTGTTGGCATGCTACACTGTACCTTCTTTGAAGATGCTCTGGTTTCCCATCGCTCCTGCTCTCTCGCCCCACCCACCAGTAGTCAGCATTTCATGGCTGTTGGGCATGCTTAGTGCCCCTTGGGCTGCTTTGAGGTTCCCGCCTTTAAAGGACTTTTCCCCCCAAATAAATTTTTTTTCATACATGAGAACCTTGGGATTTCTGCAGCTTTTTGACCTAGATGCACCATTTTGCCTACAGAACAATTAACCTTTAAAAGCCCAATATGTAATGCTCATAGCTAAGATGGAGGGGGGGGGGGGGGGGTGTCACCAGAGGAACCTTTGGTTATTTTAAAAAGCATTTAATAAGTAGAGGTACTTTACTCTTTGATTAACATGGTCACCCCACATGTTGTTCTTTTTCCGTGTCAGAGGTGACTCGAGAAACTGCAAGTCGCTTCTGATGTGAGAGAATTGGCCGTCTGCAAGAATGTTGCCCAGAGGAAGCCCAGATGTTTGATGTTTTACCATCTTTATGGGATGCGTCTCTCATGTCCCCGCATGGGGAGCTGGAGATGACAGAGGGAGCTCAACTCGATCTCCCTGAATTCGAACCACTGACCTGTCAGTCAGCAGCCCTGCCAGCACAAGGGTTTAACCCACTGCACCACCAGGGGCGCCACACGTGCAAAGCCATGACAGCTGGATGGCTTCTGGGTGCAACTCTTTCCTCCACATACAGTCAGTGATTGGTCATGGAATGCTGCACCAGGTAAGGAGTGGGCTTAGTTGGAAGGTGACGCCTGGGCACACTCTCACAGCCAATCAATGGCAGAGAGAAGGCTATTCAGCTGTGCCCAGGAGCCCACTGGGCGCTGTTGCACATCAAGAAATGCAGTCATTGGCATTGTGAGCCATAGTGCAAATACACTGCAAGAGATTTACACTCTGCCAACCACGTTTGTGAAGACAGTATAGTTCCACTTACCACTTTTTCAACACTGCATTGACACCACAGTACAGGCTGAGGTATACCGGGTCCCACAAATAACCGGAAATCCCGCCTGGAAATGACAAAGGAGAGATGCAACACTGTAAGCTGATTGCCATCAAGCTTACAATTCAGAATTTGATACTCCTTTAAGAATCCTACCTTTGAGAGCTAAGCGTGCTAGCAAAGTAACACTTGGTTGACAAGGGCTCTTGATCTGTGAAGAGATGGATAATGCCGGAAGTATTTGTCTAGGAAAGGGAGATGAAGCAAAAGAATGGTGATCATAAAGGATCTTTCTTCCATATACCAATAATTCAAGTTTATTCTGTACTGGCAGTACATAGGTTACAAACAAGATAGGTTCTGTCGGTTTGTTCTTAAGCTGAGTTTGTATGTAAGTTGTTTCAGGTATAATTTTGAATGGTAACTCTGCCATTAAAAAACAAAGATACCATAGGAAAAAGTTAATACTCCTGTAATATTTTGTTTTGCTACCTCTTTGTTCAGAATATTTCACCTCACTTTCTGTCCCTGTGAAAGCTGGATTTCGTAACATTTGGCTTATTGTGGAAACAAAGATTGGGGATCAAGCTTCGGTTGAGACAACCTTTGCCTCATGATAACTCTTCCAGGAGTAAATTTCCCTTCTTTGGGGCAGATTTCCTCTCACTTCCTGTTGTCTCACCCCTGTTTGTAACTAGGAGTAGCATGTAAATAAGATGTTTGCAACTTGGGAACTGCCTGAATTAGCTAACTAACTAAGCTTTAACATGCAACCACAAAACAAACCTGTTACAGGTATAATTTCCCCAAAAGCCTGTATCATATTCAGACATAATAATCAGTTCCTGCTAATAATAGTTTGTTTGCTCTTTTTAGAGAGGGCAAGACAGAGAAGGCACTGATCTATTAAATCTGTATACAAAGGGCACTCCAGAAAAAAAAGACTCAAATCTTCTATTTTTTTACAGCTATACAGGCTAAGTCTATATAATAAATAGGGGTTTGTTTTGGTATGGATTCATGTTACAAACATGCATCCTGTATTACTAAGGCACATTTTGGGTGCTGGAGTCTTATGAATATTTCTCCTAATGGCAGGATTATAGGAAGTAATTATTGATTTTTGCAAATTTTGATATTTGCCGGAAGAATTAACTTTGAAAATGGAGAATCTGACATTTGCCAATCAATTTGAAGCCTGGAGAAGAACAGATTTTTAATGACCAAAGTTCATGTTCATTCCCATCATTTGTCTGCAAAGATCATTTACCAAGGTTGGTGTGGAAGTATTTCTAGCAAGCCTCTTACTACAAATATTTCTGACACTGACATCCAAGTCCTGAGGCTAATCAGGTCTCTTGGTAAATGACTATGGCTTGAATTCTTCTGGGGCACCATACTAGTGGTTGCAGTTTTTTCTTGTGCTGGCTATTATTATTATTATTATTATTATCAACATTATTTATACCCTACCTTTCTCCCTGTGGAGACTCAAGGCAGCTAACAATTCTAAACTTTAATCATAATTTAAAAAGTACAATACAAAAGTTTAAAAATTATATAGTACAGTGTGAATCAAGGTAAAAACAGATTAAAATACAAGCATTTACATTTAAAATAGCCTGTAAAACTCACAGACCCCCCCCCCCCCCCGTCAATTCCCATCCACAACTTGAGTCCCTCCGGGGTGACAAAGGCAGGGTAGAAATGTCGTAGATAAATAAATAAATAACTTCCACAGCAGCCTGCCCCTTATCTTTCCCCAAAAGCCTGTTAGCAGAAGAATGCATTGACCTGCTTGCAGAAGGCCAGCAGGCATGGGGCCATCCTGGTCACTCTTGGGAGGGAGTTCCACAGTCTGGGAGCAGCCACCAAACACATTTGAGTGGGTGGGGGACAGAGAGAAGGCCCTCCCCAGTTGATAGTAGATATCTCCCAGATTTATAGAAAGAGATGTGGTACTTCAGATTACCTGGACCTGCACCATATAGGACTTTGTTAGCCAAAGGACCAGAAACGTGTTGGCAGTCAGTGGAGCCACTGCAACAGAGGAATTGTCCGGTCCTTGTAGCCAGCCTCAGCAGTCTGGTGGCTGCTATTTGGATCAACTGAAGTTTCTGAGCACTTTTCAAAGGCATTCCGCATAGAGCACATTACAGTAGTCCAACAAGGATGTAACCAAAACATGTACCACCATGGCCAGGTCTGACTTCTCCAGGAACAGGCACAGTTGGTGCACTGGCTTTAACTGCCCAGCGTTTATTTTTTAAATTTTAAACTATTACATTTGGCCCGGCCATAGGTTTTTAAATCCTTGTGTGTTATTGTTTATATGTGATTTATATTAATTGTATTGTTTTTTGTTTATTGCTTTTCTGTTTTCTATTGTGTTGTCGGGCTTGGCCTCATGTAAGCCACTCTGAGTCCCTTGGGGAGATGGTGACGGGGTATAAATAAAGTTGTTGTTGTTGTTGTTGTTGTTGTTCTTATTACTACTACTATTATTATAACTGTGCAAAAGCACTTCTGATCTCTGCTGATACCTAGGCCCCCAGGTTCAGAGCCGAACCCAGGAGTATTTCCAAATTGCAAACCAGCATTTTCAGAGGGAGTGTAACCCCCATCTAACACCAGATGACCTCTCCCAGCAGTTTCATGTATATGTTGAACAGCATGGGGGACAACACAGAGCCCTGAGGGACTCCACAGGTTAATGGTCAAGGAGTTGAAAATGAGTCGCCCAACACCACCTTCTGGTTACAGCCCTCCAGGAAGGAATAGAGCCACTGAAGAACAGTACCTCCTAGTCCCATTCTAGAAAAGCAACCCAGAAGGATACTGTGGTCTACCTGAAAGATCCGGGAGAGCCAACAAGAACACATTCCCCCATCTAGTTCTCTGCATAGGTAATCCACCAAGGCAAATCCACTAAAGCTGTCTCTGTCCCATAACCAGGCCTGTAACTAGACTGAAATGAATCTAAATAATCTGTTTCATCCAGGAACCTTTGGAGTTGCGAGGCCACCACACTCCAGTACCTTGCCCAGAAGGAGATTGGAGGCTGGTCTGTACTTGTCCAGTACAGTGGGGTCTAGGAAAGGGAAAACAGGCAAAATCAGCTGACTCCAAGGGGTTCCTTCATAGTCTTTATTACCTTACTTATCCTGGTAAGTTGTAGCAGCAAGATTATAATTCAAATATCATTCCATTAACTAATTCTTGAACCAGGCAATTCAACATGTTATTATTTATACTGATGGCTGATGTGATTACTTCTCACCTCAGTCCTGTTCCAGGTGATTTGGGGCCTTCTCAGGTTTTGCATGGTGCTGACATAAAAGGCTTTGAGTGAGTCCAGGAGAGTTACCCTTTGGCCCAAAAGAAGAGTATGAGCATGACCAATATTGGGAACAATCCTGCAAACCAATAACAAGACATTCTCAAAGTCTACTCAACACAAGTGAACACACAGAAAATAACTTCCAAGCTAGAACAAATAGGGGTGGGGGGGGATTTGGGGTGGTGGATTCTCTATGCTGCTGAAATGGAGCCCCATGGAGTCCTGTTGTCCTGCGTCATATGGTAGACTCCATGGGACTCAATTTTAGCAGTGTAGAGAAAAGTGGGGAAGATGCAGAGAAGATCGTGTCTGATGAGGTTGCAAAAGTTACTTCCTCAGATGCATGGATTTTGAGACAGCAATTCACCGGAAAAGTTTCTCTCCCATCAGCTGAGAAAAGTAATAGTGTGAATCATCAGGCTGAAAAAATTCATCTCCTGTTGCCACACTGATGTACTTGGCCTGCATACTGTATCGTCCATTGTACTCTAGAAGGGAAAAACAAAGTGTTAGTTTAAAGGAAGGCATGTCCACTTCTCACTTTAAAAAGATATCAAGACAGAGCAGATGAGTAGAAAATGGCACAATGCAATGAAGGAAAACTAATTCCTTGAATAGGTTTATCTGTTCAAAATGGTGTGCATGTAACAGAAAACATCAAAGCTATCTCAGTGCATGAATACAACTCTGGATTTATAGAAGGATAAAGGGCAAATATTAAGATACAGTGGTGAAAAGCATTCTGCATATATAATATCTGTGCCTTGACATCTTTCTTAGGATAATTGCGTGTCAATGATTCTGAATCAACTAAAAAGGAAATAATCATGATTGCCATTTGTTCCTCTCAAACTAATGTTCCTCAACACAGTGCTATTCATATTTTTTACACCACCACTCCCATTAGCTAATATGAGCAGTGGCCAGTAATGACAGAAACTGTATTCCAACTCAAAGTTAAAGAAAGATGTATTAGTCCCTTTCCATTGTTCTCCTCCAGAAGTAAGGTTGGATCTTTTGGGCAATGAAATCCCAGGAAGGAAGGTGCCATTAGGCATGAAGGCTGGATTTGTGTGCCCACATGTGATACCCACATCCTTGAGGGTTCCATGCTTCCCAATGTGGACAGATACAAATGATCTCATGTATATGAGGCATGGTGGCAGTTCATGAAGGCAAATGGAAGAGTAAAAGGGGGTTGATTTCATGACCTGGATGCTTGATTTCTCTATCACATTCTCTTCCAGGATCCCCATGGTCACTCAGGCCCCTTCTACTCTGCTATATAAAATCCAGACTATCTGCTTTGACCTGGATTATATGGCAGTGAAGACTCATATAGTCAAGTTCAAATCAGATAATCTGGATTATCTGCTTTGATAATCTGGATGATATGGCAGTATAGAAGTGGCCTCAGTAATTTCTGCTTGAACATACTCATTCACACCATTTCACTTTTTCTTTCTTTCCTTCTTCTTTCTCCCAGAAATGTAATCATATACGAACTACTCACCAAGAGGGTCTATATGTGATGCCATTTCCTTGAACCGGGGTTTATCCAACTGTTGAGTTATGTTTGTATCACGTAAAGGCCTCAGTAAAAAAGTCCATCCACAATATGATCGGTATTGGTGGTGCAAATTCTGCCCCAAACCAAATAAATATGAGCTTTGGAATATATGTGGTGACACAGAGCATAGCTTTTTAATAATCTGTGATAATATAATTTGGAGAGTAGGTATACACATAACTTCGTCTCATACAGTGCCAACTTCCTGGCTTTCAATATCTTATGGTTACTGCAGTATAATAAACTTCAGTGCAAAACTAAACCTACATTTTGGAAGTGAGGTGGAATTGATAGGCACTTCCTTATCTTTCAGTTAATAAGTCAAAATATTTATGTTTCCTATTCCAGTATCTCATCACTGAAATGCCAAGCATGTACATTTGTAGCAAAACACATCCTTCTTATCTTCTGCTTCTCGGACCACACTATGTTATTCTGCTTATTACTGAATGGAACTATACAGTTTCTATTAGTCTGCTTAATGAAACTGTGCAATTCTAAAATCAGCATAATGGTTCCAGAAATGAAAATATTTTTTCAAAGTCACCATAAAGGAGGAGTGCAAATAATGCAACTTTCTAAATGTTATTGGACGGCAACTGACAGCAGTCCTAGATAGCAGGGCCAAAGATGAAGAATGCTGGGGGTCGCAGCTCAAACACACATGATTCTCATCCCTGATCTAAGGTTGAGTTTATGGGAAAGTGTCAGAGTGCTCCTAACTGCTTCTAGGGTGGAGAGGTCACACAGTAAGTATGTCTACAGTATTTGTTAGCTCCCTACTAGCTGATTTCATTGGCTTTTAAATCTACCTCTGTTCTGAGTATTACCATTTGGTGCTTCATAATCCCTCCTCCCCCAATAAGTGCAGTAGGAATGTGCTGGTAAGGTTCTTGGATCACTCAACGGATTAGTTATCAATTGATAAAGCTTCAAGTCCTTGCTCTTCTCACCTGCTCCCCAGCATCACACCATCTTGGTGTCTTTCTATGTGATCAGGTTTTCCTCATCCTTATTAATATTTCTGGATCATTCTGAAATGTGCCAAAATGTGCCACTCCAATCCTGAGTTCAGAGAACTTGATCCAAATCAGCCCGATTTGCTTTGTTACTTGCGATTCAGCCAAATCAATTTTACAGTTGTTCACTGAAGCAGGACAGCCAGTGTTGTGTAATGGTTTGACCATTGAACGATGGGTTCAAATCCCACTCAGCCATGAATCCCACTCAGCCAGGGTTCAAATCCCACTCTGGACTTGGGCATGCCATACACTTTCAGCCTCAGTGGAAAGCTATGGCCAAGGCAACCCCTTCTGAACAAATCTTGTCACAAAGGCCCCGTGATAGTCGTAGGGTCACTATAAATTGAAAATGACTTAAAGGCACACAAGAACAACACTTACCAGAGTTCATCCATATGGATTGTTATCACTTACTTGACTCCTAACTGTATGTGGCAGTCTTTCTTTAGCCACTCAATCATCATATTTACTGCCTACTGATTTTCCAGTTCTGAAGCAATAGGGAGGGGAAACTCACCTTCCTCATATTCAAAAGATCAGCAAGGAATGGGAAAAAAGAAACCACCCTGTTGTCCACGGCTGCAGTGAGCCAGGAGCTCCAGCCACGCTGCAACAAAGAGACAAAAAGATAATAAGCAATCAACTGGATTGTACCTTGCCCAGGATAAAGAGGTAATTGGGATAAAGAAGAGATCCACAGTACCTTGGAAATGCCTGCTAATGTAAACTTTGTGATATTCATCTTCCCATTGGATTCATTCATCAGGAAAGCAGTTATAGTATCCATAGCTCTCACAGTAGCCTGTACATGAGAAGAGAGAACTGTATCTTTTGGCATTGGGTTGAAAGATTGTTCCTTTACTAAGCTTTGATCACTAAGAACATTATTACTCTAAAAATGTGATGTAGAATCCTCAGTAATCCACATTGTCAAAAACGCAATATAAAAATTTTCAAAATTATATTCCGCACATGATTCTATGTCTTGTCCTCACTATTGTTCCTGTTGGGAATTCAGGGAAAAACAACTCTAAAATTAGCATTCAACGGGGATGTCCCTTCATGCTAGTAAGAACTGGATGGGCAGAACTATCATTATTTTAATGTGAGTTATCTGATTTGAGTAATCCAGAAGTGGGCAACAAATGCCATTTAAGCCATTTTAAAAGAAGACCCAGAAGTCTCAGTTTCCCTCCATCCTTGAGTTTCATACAAAACACAAGTAACTAATTTATTAATACAAGAACGAGGAGAGTCTGAAGACCCATCTAAACTGACCATATAATCCAGTTTCTGACTGCAGACTATCTGCTTTAAACAGGATTATATGAGTCTAGGTTGCTATATATTCTCGTTTAAAGCAGATTATCTGTGAAATGGTGGAAATCCAAGTGCAGTGATCAACACAAATCCATGCATCCTACCATTTCACAGATCCTCATGTCTCTCCAGCCTTGTGTCTTGTTTGTTCACTTGTTGTTGAATTCTGCATAAGATGTGAGGATAAGAGAGACTGAGGTTCTGAGAGATTGGGGGAAAATACAGCTATCTGTTTTCTACAGGACATCTCCAATAAGCCTGCCAGAACTCCTGTTTCTGCTTTGTAAACTAACACAAAGGAGCACCACAGTTGTTGCCTCAATGCTGAAAGCAGGACCTGGTGGCAAAAAGTTACCTATTTTAGAGGATTTCAGATTTCTGAATAAGGGAGGTTCAACCCAGACCTTATTTTAAGAACAAAAAAATTGGATTATCACATACTTCTGCTGACAAATTTGGGTCCCCTCCCCCCCAAGGTTGTTAGAAATAGGCAACCTATATAAAAATATATATTGCACATTGGCATAGTCTCTGTTCCTAATAGTTCAGAGTCACCCGGCAGCTGAAAACCAATTGCCAGGCATAAATACAAGTGGTTACCATTTATTTTCTTAAAAGATATAAAATTATGGTTTTCCCAATTGGTCATGATTTAAAAGGTTATGATCCTAGCAAGTCATAATCCTTCGTTTGGTTATGTGACCAGTGATTATCCAATATCCAATAAAGGCAGTTTTGTTATTATAATTACTTCTTAATGCATTTTCATCACATTAGGTGCAGTTACTCATACACAGATCTTTTGTATAGACATTTGTATACAACTCTGATGCATATTTTACATAAAATGTAATTCTTTGCTATATTAATTATCCTGCTATCTACAGTAAGAGGCCTAAGCTCTTCAGAGGAGAAGTCAAAAATATAATTGCTTATGTCTGGCCCAACTTCTGTTCTATACACTCTTTATCTCTTTTGTGAAAGAAAGAAAGCGCATTTCAAAAGTCTTTCCTCGACTCCAGCTTTTAGATCTTACTTCCTACCTTGGTTATTTTGCTGAGTTCCTAGACATTGACCTGGCTTAGAGGCTATTCACTACAGCCTCACACCCAGAAGCAGGATAGACTCAAACTATTGGAAGATGCCTCTGTGGGCCAGGTAAGTGTTAGGAACGTGTGCTCATTCTATGGGCACGAAAAGCTAGCTATAAGTATCTAAGAGGTCTGGGGGTACCTGATTAAACAGCACACACAGGCAAATAGTAGAGGTTTGGTTCCAAAATCAGGAATGCTTTTTATATTACAGTTCAGTAACACAAACAGCTTTGTACTATAATCACTTTCTCTTACTCTCAGCAAATTCTCCAACGTAGATCTCTCATTTCAACGTGCAGGAACAACACAAACCACCACCACCACCACCACCACCATGTTGGCTGTCCTGCTTTATACAAAACCCAGCCAAATCAAACATTGTTTTGCATCATCCCTGGTGCTTTGTTATTACCTCATGGTTTTATCAGATGCTTAAACTTCCCTTGCCACCTGGATATGCTGTCATACTTGGTTTCTTGCCAAATCCTGACAGTTAGCCCAACCTTTCTAGTCCTCTTCAATTGCTCACCTACACTACCTGGGCAACTATGAGATGATGGGCAACTGGTAGGCTGTCTTTGGGCTACATGAAATTTAGCCAAGAAAGTGTTGTAGCCTGTTCTTAATAATAACTGAATCCGTACGTGTGTGTTGCCATTCTCCTAGTGGGTGCAATAGCAAGAAATTACATTGTATAAGAATTTAACATTTCCTCAAGTTTGAAGAAAAGCCAAGAAAAAGTAATATATTCCTTCATGTTCCAGAATTAATGGGATCATATAGCAGCACAATATTATAAAAAAAATGGATTCTGGAGCTGCCGTGTCTGTTTTCAATGTGATTCTAGCCCTTGATCCAGATCAGCAAGCCCTTTAATCAAGAGGTACTATAGAATGACTCTGAATAAATTATGGTGCAAGGCAAGTTGTTCTGGAAGAGCCTGCTTTCTTTCTTTATTCCTGGAAACACAACCACCTATTCCAATGATTATGCCATCAAGATAGCAGTTAATTTATCTTTCTCATTCATTTGTGTTTGGCTAAACGCCTACAAGTCATCTTATTCTTAAGCAAGCAGAGCCAAGTCTCACTTTTCCAAGTTCTCAAATGTCTTCCCTACTCTGGAATATAGGCAGGACACAGTTACCTTGACCATCGGGAATTGTAACAGTGTGTGTGGCCGAGCAGTCTTGTCATTGAGAAATTTCCACCATGAACAACTCAGTCCTCCATCAGAAGAGCTTTTCTTGCATTCTTCGATGGGAATTTTCTAAAATTAATTGGGGGGGGGGGGGGGGGAGAAGAAAGAGATCAAAGCTGAGTTTGCTTTGGTTCATCCCTTCAGGATCCATCAGAGAATCTGAAAATTCTATCTAGATTAGTTCATATCCATTTGCTTTGTGAGGAATGAAAACACTTTTTCAGCCAGAGGCACAATGGGAGCAGTGCTAGCCCACTGGATTATTGTCATATCATGCAGGGCAAATCAACAGAAAAATAGAATTGGGAGAAGGGAAGGGAAGGAAGAGAAAAGGATAAAGATCAGTTCCTTGAACATGGCACTGTGCCAGAAGCAGCAGGCACCAGAATACCATTCATTTTGGGCTGGTTTTCTTGCTTCGACACCAGCTAGCGACTCTTGAGCCTTTGATCCAGAGATATTTTTTCTTTCTGCAGGTACTCTTTTTAGTAAGAAGTGGAGGGGGGTGATCACAGTGCAGCTTCCCCTTTTCTGCCAGAGATTTATGCAAATTAACATAGTTTTAGCCTTGTAGGTATATGGATAGTATACATATAAACTGGGCTTACAAAATGTTTTTGTGATTATATCTAAATACAACAATATTTTTAATACAAAAATACATTTACGTGAAATACTGCACAAAACTTAATAGATACTCAGCTTGGTTGATTAAAAAATTGGTTCAAAACTCATTTCAGATTTAGGGGGCACTGGTGGTTCAATTCTAAAGTCACTTCCAATTTTTTCTAAAAAAAAGTTAGAATGTTCTGAAACTTCTGAAACTTCCGAATTGATTCATTAATGGCTGATGTGATTGCGCAATACACGGAAAACAGCACTGGCACTGGGGAAACTCCAGGGCCTTCTCCCTCACTCATTTTTACACCAATCTGGATGAAACTTGATATACCACTACAACACATCCTCCTCTGCTAGCATACCAAATTTCAACATGTCCAGACAATCCACCATTTTAAAAGAATTTTTAAAAATAATTTTATAAATAATTTATTGAAATAAAAATAAAACATCTACCTCCTTGAATTTTTAAGGAAATGACAAAAGGTAATAGGGGATCACTCCCCCCTATGCTTCATCATAGTTCTGACTCACTTCCACATCCCTGAAATCACGCAAGGTGAGTTGAAATTATAGGGGACGGAAACGTGGCAGAAGTCCCGTCAGAAGCAAAAACATGCAATTCCCCCCCCCCCCCCCCGAATTACACCACATCTGAGAGAACCTACCAAACCCTAATAGACACTCATTTTGGTGTCACTCACTCTGTGTTGCTCAGTGAGGTCTGCACCCCACTGGTTTAATACAACAACATTAAAATCTTCACTGATGAATTTATGCTTTATTAAGCATGAGGAGTGCAGGTGGCTATTGGACACCCGTAGCCGGTTCTGCATAGGAAATGCCTGTAGCTCTCTGCAATGAGAGCATGACAAATTCTGGCGCAGGGTGCATAATTTGTATTCTTGACTTACATAGAAGGTGTTTGGCTGGTTTGGGATCTGCCTCAATAGAGCTGCACACCTGCAAAGTCAAAGCAGAGGAATTATTACAGATACTAATTGCACAATTGATGTAAATGGAATTCATGTTTACTGGTGAGGCAATGAATATCCTTAGGAATCTCAAATCAGAGGGGCCAAAGAGAAGGACACTCATAGTTCCATCATGCACTCATAAATCAAATGATATAATGGGACACACCGACTGTCGAAATGGTACAAGAGTCAGTGACAATGTTTTATTGGTATGAGCAATATACTGCCTATCAAGCAATGCACATGAAAGCTTATTCAAAGGTGTAAAGATTTCATTTTACAAATAATTTAGTTCTATGTTATTTCATCTTTATAATTAGAATTGATGCAATCTTGGGGGAGGGGGTGGGCTGAGCTGCTTCATCTGGATTATAACTCTGGCCCAATCTACACTGACCATTTAGGGTGGTATAGGGTTGGATCAGTCTGCTGGTGGCCACAAAATGCATGCAAGCTGATCCAGTTTAATCCTGGAAAAGCTGCTTAATGTAGTTGCACCAGAATTTGGGCATTTCAGCTACAGTGGCAACAGGGCAACATAATTCCTGCTCTGCAGCCTCTCTTCTTCCTTCTAAGCCAAACAGGAGGTAGGTTGCCCTGTCACCACTATAGATGGCAGTGAAAGGAGGGAGGGGATGGTAGTTTGGCCCACATCTAGTGGCATTGAATTAGCTTCAGTGTGGCTGGGCAGTAAGGATGCCCTATCACACTGAGACAGCTCAGGATATCTTATTGAGCCGCAATGAAGACTTGAACTGGCATTTTGGATGTCAGTTAGAGCCCACGTTATGTAGCTGTGTAGACCTCCCCTCCAACAGCAATGAGTCAGATGACCAAGCTGTAAACTAGACGAGTAGTCTTATGGTTCACAAAACTGTTGTATCATATCCTGTAAACTTTAACTCAGGGATGGGGGACATGTAACCCTGAAGATTTGTTGGACTTCAACTCCATCAGCCTTAGCCAGTGTAAACCATAATGAATGACTATGCGATCTGCATTCCAACAACATCTGGCGAGCCATAGTTTTCCATCCTTCCTCTAAATGACACTCAGTTGCTGCATACAAATCTACAATTGTCAAGCAAACAAAATTTGTAGTGATCTTCCAAAAGTATGTTGCTAGATTGTAACTTAGTGTCTGGATGCACTGAATTACAATTTAGATGTCTTTCTGGCAGTAATTCAAGAGGTATTATTAATCATAAGCCAGAACTGCCAGAAAAGAGTACGGACCTCATTAGATGCAGCAAGAGAAACATCTTCTCCCTGCTTCTCTCCACTTTTGGCATGGAGTCCCATGGAGACCATCACATGAGGCAGGACTCTGTGGAGCCTCATGCCGGCAAAGTTATAGCAGCGGAGCCCTGAAAAGTCGGGTATACACCCAATTTCTCATTGAACAAGGCAAGAAGAGCTGAAGAGGAATCAGGGACAGATGGGGAAATGTCGTGTGAAGGCAGAGGACAGATTCCCACAGTAGGGAACAGAGTGTGACTGATTTTCCCCACTGTCCATCACCCAAGATTTCCCCCACTGTCCGTCACTTTAGTCCTGGCCATGTGATAAGTTTCTAAGTTTAAAATGTGTATGGTTCTCTTTTCTGTGCTTCCATGTTTGGGTGCCTTATGGTCAAAATGCAGCTCATAACTATCATAATAAAAAAATAAGGTTTGTCATCATCTACATTAAAATTTTAAATTGGAAATTAGAATTCATATAATAGTTTGCCAATATCCTGTATTTTATTTTTAGATAAAGTCATTTATCAATGTTTACATGCAGCTTCCTCCTATGAATCAAAACATTATGAATCATAAGCAGGTGCCATAAGGTTATTCTCTTACAAAATATGGCCTGAATCCAGCTGTTAGTCCCAGCTAATCTAGACCAACAGAATCAAACTAAGGCATGCAGTTTCCATTGCAATCAGTAGCTCTGTTCTTATTGAAAAAACAACTGGATTTGGGCAGGTTTCTGAGACAAAATCAATGTGTGTCTTCAAACTCACCCTCCCTTTACTATTTAGGACTTAAAAAACAACAGTTCTCCACCCAATGTCTAGATCAGTGCTTCTCAACCTTTTTTGTGACCAGGAACCACTTGGCCAGGGACCACTTTGCAAACAATGCACAAGTATCTATAATGACATAGAACAAAAATGTATGTATGTATATCTTATAAGGCTCTCAAGAGGAACCACTTTGACCAGAGACCACACTCCAACATTAGTACCAAAAGGGTTTTTGGTCAACTTTAGATTTGGCTTGGTTATTTGGGGTGAAAATTCAGAAAATTGCATTATTATTTTATTTATTTATTTATTATTTGCACTTGTTAACCGCCACTCTCAGCCCGAGGGCGACTCGTGGCGGTGTACAGAACATAGAAAAGACAACAATTTACAATAGATCAAGACCATAACACAACATCTAAAAATCCGCTTCGTCTAGTTTGGGGTCATAATCAATCTCATAGTCATAGTCCATTCCGGTGGTCATTCCAAAAGACATAGCACTTAGTTGAAGGCCTTTTCAAAGAGCCAGGTTTTCAGGCCCTTGCGGAAAGCCATGAGGGAAGGCGCCTGTCTGATTTCAGCAGGGAGGGAGTTCCATAGCCGGGGGGCCACCACCGAGAAGGCCCGCTCTCTCGTCCCCGCCAGGCGTGCCTGTGAGGCAGGCGGGACTGAGAGAAGGGCCTCCCCAGATGATCTCAAGGTCCTCGTGGGCTCGTAGGCCGAGATGCGGTTCGCAAGGTTGGATAGACCTCACCAGCTCTAGTTTCTGATACAGAACATATGCCACCCAGTAGTCATCATCTGCTCACCCAAAGAAAACCATATTTACAAGGGTTATCTGGAAAGTAAGGTTACAAGGCACATAACTCTCGCAAGGAATTTTCATTGGGGAAGTTGGTATATCACTGCTGTGTAGCAGAAAGTCAGTGGAAGTGAATGAGTAGTGCTAGTTGACAGTAGCTCATTGACAGGCATTGTGGTGGTGGTTAGAGATGAGTAACCTCATTCTGTTTCCCTCCAAGTGCGAAGTTTGCGCTGTAATACGCTGCCTAAATACTAAGGATATGAACGATTGTATGATTCATCGCAAAATCGTTTCAGTTTATGGAGAGGAAGTAATGTCAAGACAGTATGTGACAAAAGTGGTATGGAATATCTTGTGAGTCCATGAAGAAATTTCACAGAGCTGTCCAAAACAAACATTGTGGGATGCTGAGGGCGGGAGTCTGTTTCCTTTATAACAATGTGCATCTGCACACCTCTCATGCAACACAAGAGTTGTTGACTTCATTTGGTTGAGATGTTTTGAGATGTTTTAAGTCACCGTTCTCACCCAATCTCGCACCCAGTGACTATCATCTGCTCACTAAATTGAAGGAACACCTTGGTGGAAAACACTTTACCGAAGACGAGGAGGTGAAAATTGAAGTGACAAACTGATTGAAAAAGGCGGAGGGAAAACTTGTCCCATGGATGACAAACTGTATTGAACTGAATGGTGATTATGTGGAAAAAATAATGTAGTACCTCTGCTACAATCCATGTAAGTTTTATTAAAATATATTCATTCCTTGTATTTTTTAAAAAACGTTTTACCTTACTTTCTGGATAACCCTAATAAGCTTTGGCACTATAAGAGGGTTTTGTGAGACCAGCCAATCTTGTTGCAACAGTGTAGTAACGGTGAGACCATGGACCATATTTTAGTTCTTGCGAACCACTTGTGGTCCAGAGATCATAGATTAGGAACCGCTGGTCTAGATGAATAGCCTGTATGTACGTGTGTGTGTGTGTGTGTACATGCCTCTGAATTATACTAATTGAGCTATTTTGCAACATGTGGCAGAATGGAGTAAAAAAACAAACCCAACTTTGAGCCCTTTCGTGATACACAATATCCATTACCTGAAACAGCCTGTATGTATTTTATGACTACCCACGGACTGATCCAACTCTACAGGAGGGCTGCTTTGTTTCCA
Organism: Anolis sagrei; assembly: GCF_037176765.1. NCBI lineage: Eukaryota > Metazoa > Chordata > Lepidosauria > Squamata > Anolidae > Anolis > Anolis sagrei. The sequence goes on along the minus strand of NC_090022.1, from coordinate 128,771,992 downwards.
GCTCCAGTATAATAGCTCCAGTATAATATAAACTGGATTCACAGTTTATTGCTTTTAGGTCAAAGTCCTTCATTGTTTGTGGCTTTTCACACAAGTTTGTTCTCATAATACAGCCTAGTGGACCCTACTCATCACTAGGAGAGACTTCTTACTTACGATCCAGTAGATTTTGCTGTGTCAATGATGTCGTTGAGGTTATAGTCAATATCTAGAACAGGTACACAATCATTTCTTCCATTGCTGGGAATCAGCAAACAGGAGTCATTCATTGTTTGGACTTTTGGCAGGGCAATGAATAGTTCATGCCACCAAACTGATCTCTCCACTTCGGATTCTGAAAACAGACACACAGGCTTTGGATCTCAATTTTTCCTTTGAATCTGGCTTAAGCAGGCTTCCCCTGTATGATGAGGTCGGGGGGGGGGGGGGGGGGGGAAGCCGGGACAATGCGGGGTGTGGCAGCTCGTGTGAGAAGCTATTTTCTCTAGGAATTTTCTGTTGTGGCCGTATGAAGAGGTAAAACTAACAAGTGGATCTGAATTTTGATCTTAATTGCAAAATGACTTTTCTTTAGCAACTTACCAGGACATTATGCAAGGACAGCTCAGAAAATTCAAGGTGGAGGAAAGAAATTTTAAAGACGCCCCATTATAATGGGAAAAATAAGCATAACAAAGCTCTTATTGCTGTTATGATTTCCCAGGAAGATGGAAGGAGGAGATAGAGTGGAAGCTGAGGTAAACCAAAGTGTTATTGCTCTATTTGTTCGGCCTTGGGAAATACTTTAGTCTGTGTTTAGACAGTTGTATTTTTCTATGTTATTTTCACACCACAATTATGGTTCCCTTCCAAAAGTGTTTTAAAATCTGTTTTCCCCTCTAGAAGACAAATCACATTAATAGTTAAACATATTTTTTAAAACATTTTTTAGAAAAATAACTTGTAACATTATTTTTAGCTGGTTTAACACTGTTTCAGTGGCCTCATTGAGGAGCCCCAGTGGCGCAATAGGTTAAACCCTTGTGCCGGCAGGACTGAAGACCGACAGGTCGGAGGTTCAAATCCGGGTAGATCACGGATGAGCTCCCTCTGTCAGTTCCAGCTCACCATGCGGGGACATGAGAGAAGCCTCCAAAAAGAATGGTAAAACATGAAAACGTGCGAATGTCCCCTGGGCAACGTCCTTGCAGACAGCCACTTCTCTCACACCAGAAAAAACTTGCAGTAGTCTCATTTTTCACTCCAGGTCTAACTATTTTTCCACACTCTTTAGTACAATAAGTTGGCTGATTGAGTTCAGAAGTTAAAGGACTGTTTCTGTGGAGGCAATAGATGTGAAATAAATTGGTGGCATTACAAGGATCACAACAGGGATTAAGTTAGCCAGATTGTCTGATTTCCCTTTTTGGCAAGGCAGAGGTGACAATCTATGCCACCACAAATCAGCATTGCTTATTTTCAACCCACATCATTTTACATTCTCAGTTGTCTGTATTTGTCAGTTTACTTCATCTTTAAAAGATGCCTCAATTATCAACAAATAATTTATGCTAATTAGGGTATTAAGTGGTTGCCTGTCTTACTAATTTTATTATAGTGACAGTTGTTCCTTTGCAACAGGGCTTTCAGAATGTATTGCTGTTGTTCTCTGGTTTGTTTGTTTTTTTAAAAGGCACAAACAACAGTTCTGTTACCCTCAACTATTTTTGGCCAATTCCTGACAGCAGCTGCAACATTTTATTTCCAACTTCAAGGGGATTTCTTTTTCATTTCTAGACATATGGGAACAAAGTGTCCATTCCATCTCTTCCTTTCTTAAATTGTTTTCTCCTTACCATTATAATGCACCAATGAAATATAATTTTTGCACTGTGATGCTAAGAAGAAAAAACTTAGAAGGAAAACATTTACCTTTCAAACCATAGGATCAGCTCAGCAAACTAGTTACCATTTTTTTAAAAAATCTTTGGAAGAATCTTAATGCTAATCCACAAAATTGTTAAAAGGAGATGCAGAAAAAGCAACAAGAACCCAAGGAGCTATATTGTGAAAACAAACTCTTCTTTAGACTAGTCTGGAAGAGCTCCCAGACAGATTTTATCATCTTTTATCTCTATTTTGACTGTTTCTTTCATAGCCAACCCCATGAAAAGTCAGGTACCCATTCCTCCCCATTTCCCTACTCTGAAGGTGAATCTGCAACAACCTCCTGAATACATCCACATGGAAGAATTATAGCAGTTTGACACCAATTTTACTGTCGTGACTGTGTTGTATAAAATCCTTGAATTTGTAGTTCGTGAGATATTTATTTCTGACAGAAAAAGAGTATATATTTCACAAAGCTACAAATCCCAGAATCCCATAGCATTGCACCATGACAGTTAATGTGGTGTCAAACTGCTATAACTGCAGTGTGGATACGGCCCTCATATTTTGCCCCTTCCCGTCTTCCTATGAAAATGGCAGTGAGATCCCCTTCTTTCTCATTTGAAAACTCACCATCCAGCCACTTCAGAGAAGTCATGTTGAGTGAATAGACAGTGACACCCTGCTTGGTCTCTTCCTTTTTGAGGGTGTAACTGTAATATGGATCATGTTCCTTCACGTAGACATCCAGGGCCTTCTTCTGTTCACACATCCACACAGAAGGCAAGACGGTTGCCATGAAGAGAAAGAGGAGCACCATTCCAGACATCCCCAAACAGGTTCCTGGGAACCTAACCTTGAAAAAGGTACCCGCCTGGTGTCTTGGTTCTGTTTGCACACCAGTAGGTGGAAGGTGTCTACAAGCTGCGGCAATGTAGCCCAACAAAGCTTTGCTCTCTAGGGCAGGTCCCTCAATGAAAGGCAACCTTGTCCTTTCCCAGTATTTTTAAAGACATGCTTTGTAGGCAGGGCCCTGAATCATCACTACAGTGTTTATGCAAATAGAGTCCAATCATAAGGGGAAGACTGCATCAAACATTCTTGGCTAGTTTCGAGGAAGAGTCATAGCTAGAGTGGAGGCTGTAGGTCCTGCTGTATGTATCCATCTGATTTTGATCATCAGTTTGTCCCAGCTGTAGCTTTCTTTGTTACAAGAGGATTTAAATTTATAGTTCTGCTTACCTGCTTTTAAATGGCAATTTTTCAGCCTTTTTCAGACTAGCTTTGATCCTAGCAAAATAATCAAAACTCATGCTGTAGTGAGTCTCCTATTGGTGAAAATGAAGACCTTCATTTTCTGAAGCTTATTGAAGGCAGTTGGGGGTTTGATTTTCATCAGAACAACAACCAGAAAAACAACTTTGGATATCCATTCTAGGATATATGCCAGAAACGGGTACTGTGGAGGAGGAAAGTGTCTATATTATTTCTTGTCGAACTACCCAATGGCTTTTGTTCTGGACTGTCTCTTGCAAAATGAAGCTTATAAGGAGGCTACTTTAGAGCACAGTAGTCCATTGATGTCTGCTAGGTTTGGTTTCAGGACCCCCAGGGATACTGAAATCTGTGGATGCTCCAGTCCCATTACAGTACACTCTTGCTTATCCAACCTTCTCTCATCCAATATTCTGTATTATCCAATGCAGTCTGGTTTCCATTGGGATCCACAGTTGTTTCAATACATTGCAATGTTTTGGTGCTAAATTCGTAAATCAGTAATTACTACATAATGTTACCATGTATTGAACTGCTTTTTCTGTCAATTTGTTGTAAGGCATGATGTTTTGGTGCTTAATTTGTAAAATCATAATGTAATTTGACATTTAATAAGCTTTCCCTTAATCCCTATTTATTATCCAACATTTTTGCTTATCCAATGTTCTGCCGGCCCGTTTATGTTGGATAAGCAAGACTCTACTGTTTATAAAAAATGGTGTAATAAAATAGTGTCAGTGATGTAAAGTGGAAAAAACAAGGTTTGCTTTTTGGAATTGAGGGAGAGAAGCGGGAATATTTTCAAGGCAAGGATAATAAAATACACCTGTACAAAAGCCATGATACCAAGGGCTGACTATACTTCTAGCTCTCTTTGAAGATAAGTTTTAAATAGTGGTACTGGGAGATTAATTTCACCCTTTTGACCTATGTTGTTCTTCAAGGTATGAACTTATTCACTTTTCTTTTGTAGGCATGTTTGAAGCCACCAGTATACATTTGTCTACTTGTCTTGAATGGGGTTTCACTGACATGCTGTGTGGATGCTGCCAAAAAAAAAAAAAAAAAAGGAGAGAGAGTTTTCAGAGCTCCTAGTAAAATAGCATTATGGACCTGTTCTGTCTTTCTTTCCTTAAGAGGGTTTCTTTTTTCTGCTACGAAAAAAACAGATGGGGAAACTTGGCTTTCTAATAGACTGTGACAATAGATTGTATCCTACTGTAAAATCCACTCCATTGCAATGCAGGTTGGTTGCAGCATAATTTATTGGGAGTCACCCAATGTCACTTTGCTCTTGCCTGCCCAGAGGCCATAGGTGGTTCTGAGTCAGTGATGATTTGGATAAGGACAAATTGAAGCTCACTCTGCAAAGTGGCAGCATGTCAATTTATTAATCCCAGAGTTGCATTCCACCCTGCCTGGCTTCAGCTCAGGGTCGATGCCATCCAGCTGCAGAGGTCCAATTGGTTGGCTCAAAGAGAATCTCGTAGCTGGAAAGACTTTTCAGGAGCAGCATAAAAGGGCTGGCATTTGTAACAGTGCACTGTTGGAAGCAGTCATTATGTTGGTTATTATGTTATGGTCACCTGCGTAATTCCCATTTCTGTTCTGAGTCATCCTGATGCCAAATTATTTTTTCTATTATCTTTGTCTTGCCCCCCCCCCTTTGCACAGCACCTCATTGTTTGTATTATATTTTTACTATTTTGATATGAAATCTAGAAAAAAATATTATATCCCCATACTTTCCCACTGTTTGATGGGACATATTACAGGATATTGTACTACTTTTATCTCAGTTTCCACAGAGCATGTGTGATTGCAAACTATAACACTATCATCATAGATTAGGTTACAAAAATCTGGACACTTCTTTGTATAGTCCCAGAAAAATCTGATAGCCATCAGATGCTTTGGTTTCTATAATTGCCATCATATCAAGTGTTGTGAAATCTTAAGTTTATTTTTGACTTACATGGGTATCACCTTCTGTATTTAATATGGGAAACTGCTCCTTAAAAATACCATACAATTGGTACTTATTTTATTAATTCCTGGAAATATCATGTTTCTCTTTATGTAATTTTCAGCCTATGCAGTCTTCCATCTTGGCATGGTGTCAATATTGTCTTACCGCGCTTTCTTATCTCTTATAATTTTAAGCAGGTTCAAGTTTTTAGAACATGTATCCATGATTATTATGATGTGGATTTAAGTGTTTTGGTTTGTGCTTGTTTCTTGTTTACATTGTGTGTATTCCCATATAAATGGGAACATAGTAGTGAAGGTGCTATAAAAGTGTGTAGGTTTGTTCATGCCTAGTAGCATAACTCTCAACAAAAGAGTTATGCTACTAGGTAGCTACCATAACGTAGCAGAATGCAAGAGTCAGAATCAGTCTCCCCATATTTATTTCATGAGGAAAGCCTGACATTCTCTCATTGCAAACTAAATGTAAAGTATGATCACATACGACCTCATCATATGAGAGTAAATTCGGCAGCATGCGCCGGTTTGCCTATCCTTTTACGATGGAGCCTGCTAGGTCCCATCCCACAACACACTACAACTTCCGACGGGGCTCCGTCATAACAAGGAAGATGAACCAGTGCTTCTGTGTTGCCTTGGATCAATGGGGGGAAGCCAGACAAGGATGAGGATGTGGGTGAGTTGTGCGATATAGGGAGTGGGAGGATGGTGGTGATTCTGGCAGCCTTTTTGATGAGGTCCATTGTGAGTGGGTATAGCCCTTGCCTTCTGTGGAAAGTGGGAATCATTGTGCAACAAATGTTGATACAACGGGCGTGATACCAACTCCACCCCATGACTATCAAAATCTGCAGATGTTCAAGTGCCTTTATACACAATGGGATAGTAAAACGGTATCCATTGTATACAATGATAAAAACAAGTTTTGCTTTTGGGCATTATGGGGAAATAGCCATGGATGGTTGGGTCCATGAATATGAAAGTCCAACAGTATATCAGTTTGTGAGGAAATAGCTCTTGGAACACTTTTAAAAATGGTTAGGGACATTGAAAAATATAAGATCCAAAAAGGAAATTTAAAACCAACATGGTGACAGAGACAGGCTTGTAGCGAGGGGGGGGGGCGTTAGGGGTTCAACCCCCCCCCCCAAATTTTTCAGGTTAAAAAAAAAAAAAAACCTGGTTTACTCATGAATTCTAACTGGTTAACCAAATCCCCGTGCTAAGTCTATGAGACGCAAAAAAATTCGAGTCCCTCCAGAACTGCAAGCACTATCTCAAGCAAATATTGACAATTTATTCACACTGTCATTACTTGCAGTAATAGCCGATGTAGTGAAGCAACCAAGTTTGGGGGGGGGGGGGTGTTGAATGCTCTCATTAAGGAGGCCGGACTTGGTGGAGGTGGTTGACAGGGGCGGAGCTACAGGCTATTGAAGGCTGCTCTGCCCCTGCTGTGCTCTTTGCTTCAGCGTGAGCTTGGAGGCAGGTTTCAACCCCCCCTCGAAATTTTCAACCCCCCCCCCCCCCAATTTTCAACCCTCTCCCAAAAAATTTTCTGGCTACGGCCCTGGACAAAGAGCTGATATTTTATGACTGCTTTCCCACAAAGCATAACATGAAAAAATATTGGGGCCTTAACATAACTGAAACACCAGTGTGCCTAGATCTTGAAATGCAACAGTTGGTGATGGGAATATACATAGGCATTTTTTTTTTGCTAGAAACTCCATTACTTTCTGTTTTACAGACTTCGGAATCAATGAATGGGATGTCAATGCAGACAGATTCTTGCAAGATGTGGCAGTTGATAGTTGATGTCAGAAGAACATCATCGGAGAGAATGTTCCTTGGCAGTTGAGCAGCTTTCAGTTGGAGGAATCTGAACCTCTCTGTGACTTTGTTCAAGGGAAAAGGTTTAGGCTGTAGTTCCCTGATCTGCATTTTCTCTCAGATGTAAGGTACTCATATTTTATATGAGTTAAGAATAGCCTTGTAAGTATTCTTATTTATCTAAATGGCTGACCTAGTAAATTATGACTTAAGGATGAAACTGAAATGACATGTGACATATCTTCTCATAGATTTTTTTTAAATCACACTTTCTTGAATGTAACTGCTGACAAATCTGAAAACAGTGGCAACTGAGGAGAACTTTTAGTTCTGAGCATGTACCAATCAAAACTGTGTTTGAAAGATTCTCCCTACATATAGAGACAAGATACTGGGTTTTTCTCCGACATGTAGAACAAGAACTCAGCTGACATACTCTTTGTTAATCCCAGCTAGACTAGACGCATTTTGTTAGTTCCAACTAAACTAACCAACTGTTGAATGGTGAATCAATAAATATATGACTTTAATTGATTAAAGGGTCGAATTGAGTCAGGAATAAAAGATCATTGTAATTTGCATTACCTTAGTAGTATTGTAGTCTTGATTTTTTTCATGGTCTTTATTGGACATATCTCGTTTGTAGTGCAAAAAAAAAGGGAAAAGGAAGAAGGAAGAAAGAACAATATATTTTAAATGAAGAACAATTTTAACCAACATAAACTTAACAGTATTTCAGTGGAAGCGGGGAAAGGAGCGGGAAAGAGGAGGGAAAGCTTGGGGGAGAGGGGAAGGGGAAAGAGGGAGGAGGAAAGCCCCGAGTTCCCAAGTTTGCTTCATGGAGCCCACTTTAAGAACTGCTGGTCTATTCAAATAGCTTTTCCAATGCTGCCCAGTTTTCCATTTTACCATTTTGGAGGTGAGGGAGGCAAGGAGGGGGAGGAGGAGAAGCAAGAAAGAGGAGGTAAAGCTTAGAGGGGGAGGGGGAAGGGAGGGGAAGGGGAGGGAGGAGGAGGAAAGCCCAGAGCCCCTCAGTTTGCTTCACAGAGCCCCAAGGGCTCCACAGAGCCCACTTTAAGAACCGCTGGCCTATTCAAATAGCTTTTCCAATGCTGCCCAGTTTTCCATCTTACCTTCTGATTTGTCTCTCTTATCTCCCCACATCTGATCTGACTCAGTCATGTGGGTAATACTTTGCAAAAACTAAAGCAAAGATTCTGTTCTCTAGGGGCCAAATAATATTACATTCAATACATGGTTTGACACTTCAATTTTTTTTAAAATTGACAATAACAGCCATGTGTGTAGGAGTGGTGTCAGAACTGTGAGATTTAAGAAATGAGAATTTCACCCATCTTCCTGCACTGTGATCCTGGCTGGTCTCTGGATCTCCGTCTCCCACTTAACCTCCCCCTCCCAGAAAAAAAGCAGAGCCCCGTGCTTTCATGTGAGGTATGCAATGGGTTTACTCTGTCTGTGATCCAGATTTCAAAGAACCAATCAAAGTGTTGAACTCTGGTTCCAAAATAAGTTCCAAAAATATATGCAAAGTTGAACCATGTGCGTGCTACTGTTGCCTGTTCCTATGGTCCTTTAGGTCAAAGCCCTTAGCCCTCCATGGATGAAAGAACTATATATTATAGACAAGTGGCTGTGTGGTAAGAGGGAGTGCCCTTACTGGGTTTTACCTCCTCTACCTGTATATTTTGATCTAAGGGCCCTATATCACATTATTATAACACTATTCTTTCACTTTACATGCTGTGGCAAGTTTCTGGGGTTTGTAGGTTAGTGAAATCCAAAGACTGTCTGTCTGAAACTACTAAATGCCCCTCCCTAAACTGCAAATTCCATATGATGTTGCCATAATAGTTGAAAGTGGAATAGCATGCTAGAATGGCACAATGTAAATAGGACCCTAAATCTCTGTTTAAAACCTTTATTCATCATAGCCTTTCTTTATTTGATGTTAAATGTTCTGCCTTTTTGGATGGAGCGGATCAAATGTTCAAAGCCAATATATCAGGCATGGGCAAACTTCAGCCCTCCAGGTGTTTGGGACTTCAACTCCCAGAAATCCCAGTCAGTTTACTAGCTGTTAGGAATTGTGGGAGTTGAAGTCCCAAACACCTGGAGGGCCAACATTTACCCATGACTGTTATATATGGTCAGCTCTTGCATCAACATGGGAGCGGGGTGTTAGGAAAGCCAGCCAACATGATTCACTAATTATATGCATATGCATGGGCTTGAAAGAGCTTTCATATACTGTTCCTTGGAAGTGGTGGTGGGTGAGATTTTCACTAAAACGGTGGGTCTGAACCAGTGGGCCTCCAAATGTTTTTTATTTCAACTCCTGGACACTCCAGCAGCATGGCCAATTGCTAGGGATTCTGGGAACTGAAATCCGAAACATCTCAAGGAATGGAAACTGAGAACCCTGATATAAAATACAGTCACACACCACACCTCTATTTTGCTATGGTGAATTCTATGCTACATAGTATATGAAAGAAGACAGAGTATCATGCTTCATAGGTAGTTCTGAAATATGTTGATAAGGATCTTTCATTTCAAATGCAATAAAATGAGAGCAATTTAGTGTCCACCTTACCATCTGCCATATTTTATCCACACAGTGGTTAGATTCTGAAAAATCAAGATGACGACAGATAAACGCCTAGACTTCATAGAAAATTACTGCACCCTCTATCTCCATGTTAAGCCTGACAAATGGGCCAAGTTTTCCGTCAGTGAAGATGTCCTCTCAATGCTAAATGAGTTCTACGAGAAGCCAGATGTGTCAGCCCTGGTGATCACTCTCAACCCCACAGGACAATTAGTTCCTTGCATTGGCTTTCCAGCAACACTGAAGAATAAGGGGATTTATTTTGTGAAGAAGAGGCCTGAAAACATCACTAAAGACAACTTCAAGGATGCAGTTCTTGTAGGCGATATCAGCCCTTCTCCTGTAGAGCAGATGATGGCTGTCATAGAGGAGGTGGGTTTGCGTTGTTTATTAATGTTTATTAATACTTCCTTCTTCAGCAACCAGAGAGAGAAAGTGATGTTAGGATTTGGCTTTCACATACAAAAACTTGTCACTGACAGTCAATAATCTCAATCTCCTAATTTGTCGCCTGCTGGGCAACAAGCGTGTATTCAGGGAGGCTGACAAACTTCCCCATTTGGACTTTGGGCTGCATAAAGGTGCTCTGAAGTTTTGTGGGAAGGGTTTGTCTTTTTCCAGTGTTGTATCAATTCACTGTAGTTCATTCACTACAGTATTAGATCTGGAAGTAGGGGAATATATCTAATTGTAAATCAAGAGTAGAAGACATTCAATTCTCTAGACAATTTTGATGTCAGCTCCCATAATCCTTTAGCATTGATGATGTGGAATGTGACTAATGGAAATTAAAGGCAAAAATATCTGGAGAGCCAAGAGTTCTCCAACTAAGCTGAAACTCACACTGTTGTTGTGTGGGTAGAATTCCTTTTGTGATGCTCCTTGGAGCTGAAATGGAATCAATTGACGAAACCCTGAAGCTCCAAATCATTAGGGAATCCCTGAGCATCAACCTTGTTTTGCTGTACCACCTTAGTAGAATTATACGTAATTACATTCTCCATAAGTGTCTATTAAAAACATTTAGAAGAACATGTCAGTGGCACAGCATGTCCCAAGACAAGTCTACACCCCATTTCAAATGTGATATTTCATTCCAAATCTGCTTGTGGGTGGTGATGTGGAATGTTGCCCTGTATATTATTAAAGAGGAACTTATTTCTCCCTCTGCTTCTAGAAATATTTGGATGGATGAAACAAGTTCTCAACAAGCTTGTCATTCTCTTCATGAGTGCTTTCACCCAATGATTCCCAATCTGTGTATTCCAAATGATTTCGGATTCCAGCTTCCTGATTTTTTAACCATTGGCCATGATAGTTGGGTCTTTTGGGAGCTGGAATCCAACAACATTTGAGGACAATTGCTATGGTTTTGTTCTTCACTGTTCTTTCAACATATCAGAAAACACAGAAAACAGCTTTATGCCAAGTACATCATTAATACAGGAAAGATATTAAAATATTACTGTTATCTTTCTTTTCACCTCTTTCTTAATAAACTCTAGCATAACAATGGCCATTGACACAGGTACTATTAGTGCCACAATCTGGGCCAGAATCTTTACTGCATTGCCAAACATGGCCTAACCATGAAGTGGTTTCTTTGACTTATTGCCTCTGGATAGAGCTAAGGTCATGGTTAAGTCTATGCATTAGAGAAAGTTAATACACTGATTTAGTGGATTTTTATATGTTGTGTTACTGTTGTGCCTGTGATTTGCTATGCCAATGTGAAACTGGCATGGTTGCAAGAATAAGTGTGACCATAGGATTGGAGTCTGAGGTTTCCAGACACATATGTTTCCCAAACCAAGTGCTGTAATATGTAATGACTGAAAAGCAGAGAGACACCACAAGAAAACAATTCTGCCTCCCTAGGTGGTTTATTCCTTGTTTATGAAGAGTGAAAACCTAGCAGGATGGCCTAAAGTGGTAGTGGACGATGTGATACGGCAGGCCCATCGACTAAAGAATGAGATGTTTGTGATGGGAGGAAAGATCAAAGGAAAAACACTGCTCCCTTTGCCTGACCACTTGGAGACTGTGGACAGTTCAGAAGATGTGTTTGAGAGGTGAGTGTTTTTTGGTTATGGAAAATATTATTACTATTAATATTGTGTGTGCGTATGTGTGTGAGTGTATACACACACATACATATATATACATACATATATACACACAGTTGTACTTTGTACTAAACACCCACCCAAAATTTAAGTAATTTTCTGAAATGACATGAATAAGATTGAGATGAGCTATGGTAACGGATTGGTTTTATAACATTATATAGATTTAATGTAATACAAAAGGCGAATAAGCATGATAATGATAAAATAATAGTAATACTAACTTACTAACAATTTAAATACAATATTAAGATCATTTTTCACTCAAGAACTGGAAAAGAATATATAAAAACCAGGAGACAAAGTGAGATGACACAAGAAGATACAACCAATGGACTTAAAATTAAAATTGTTAGAATCTTCAATATTTTATGAAATGTGTGTTAAAGAAATGGAGATGAAGACTTAGTTGTAACAATGATAACTTAAAATAATTCCCCATATTCCAACAATCCACACCTTCTTTGTTTTCTCCTTGTAACATATTAGATTTTTGCAAAGATGCAACTAACCAATAACAAATCTGCTATCTCCAAATTTTTCTTTTTCCTCCCCCCCCCCCCCCTTCCACTCTCCTAGTAAAAATTCAATAAAAATTATTTGGAAAGAAAAGAAAAGAAAGGTGAGCGTCTTTAAATAGTGACTGCCTATGTATGTGCATTATATGCATTATACATGTATGTGCATTATATGTCGTATCTGTCCATGTTCACTTATTTTAAAAATCAGTTTACACTAATACTAGTGATAGTTCTTTAGGTTCTGGGAATGCACACGTATGTATCCTACTACTACCACTACATTCCATTCCCTTCCGTTGATTTTATCCTGCCTGTGTCACCCATGAGGCCTTTTCTCCTTTTCTATCAATCTTTAATTCATTCATCATCTGAATGTTTTCATATAATTGTGTGAATCTGTAGACAAATACTTTGTGTATGTATTCTAATCAAGAGATTCTATCTATGCTTATTCTACATATGCACTGTAGGAAGAAAGAATTGGCCATTTGTTTAAAAGATTGTGGTAGAGTTATCCTTTGACAGTTGCACTGAATATTGAATATATATATATATCTCACCATGTTGTTCTTTGTGGATTTTCAGTCTGCCTTTAGCCGTGGACAGTGCACTCTTACATTCTATTGAAACCATCATAATTGACTGGTCTCATCAGATCCGAGATATCCTGAGCAAAGACTCTGCACAGCCTCTCTTGGATGGTTTGAACCCACTCCCTAGAGTGGAATTTGATTTCTGGTACAGTCGGCAAGTCAACCTGGAGTGTATAAATAGCCAGGTAAGCTGATGGTTATTTTGATGATTAATTGAGATAAATTACCTTCCTTATCTCAATCTCCTTCAACCTTTCAAGCATCTGCCTGAAGGCATGAATAACTCCAGACTCCTTAATTCAGCTTTCAGCCAAAAGTGGCACTTTTCTTTATTGGTAAATACACACTATATACATAAGAGAACTTTCTATCATGTCCGTTCACATCTCGACACATTCTAATCTTATTAGTTCTTCATTTCCGCCCGACACAGGAACCTCTGAATGTTATACTCTAGTAATACTTCACAACTGTATATATTAACTCATACATTACTGAAACCACAAAGTTTAAACTACAAGCAATTTTCACATCATATAAAACCACATACTGACAAATTTAACATTGGGTTGAATATCATCTACAACAAAGGTGGGGCAGAAGTGAGGCCAAATGAATGGCAACTCCCATCAACTCTAGCCAGAAGAGTTAGTAGTGCTGAATGCTAGAGTTTCAGTCCAACAACATTTGGACAAACAACAGGATTCACAGCCCTACTCTATAGTAATAAAAATCAAATGAAAATATTGTGGCGTTTTTGTTTTCTTTTGTTCTAGTTATATGCTCCTAAAGTTAAAAAGATCGCTGATATTTTGGAAAGGGCAAAGAGCTGTTACTGGCCGGCACTCACAAATGTTTTCAAGGATGTATCTGCAGGTATAGCTATCACTTCTTAAAATTTGAAATGACCTTTTGTGACATATATGCATATGGATTTGAAAACTATTCAGTCAAACCTCTCCTTGATTCATCTATCTTGTGGCTTTCCTTTTATGCAGGACTGAAGGAAGCTGAGGACATTAACCTGTATTTACAGCCACTAAAAGTTGCCTTGGAGGAAGCAGAACAAACCGAATACCAACAGGTAGAGGGAGGAAGGGAAACGAATATGTCACAGTTAGAACTATCTTGCTTACATGTAAAGGATGGCTCCTTTGTTGACAGACATGGTAGAAAGTGAGAATAATTCCTGCAAAGCTCTCACCAGTTCTAGAGTGCTGGCTGCCAGCCATTTAGAAAATGTCATGTTTGCTGTTTTCGTATTTGGAGATACTAAGGAGATTCTTCTCTGATCTTAACCTCAGCTGGGGAATATAGACCCTAGGGTGGGAGAGGGAGGGAGCACCAAAGCCCATCCAGATTAGGTTGAGAGAAGATGGAGCACCCTGAAATGTGAAAAAATAAAACCATGGTTGAGCCTCCTTGGGAATTATCAGTCAGAAGTGTGCTGAATAACTTAAACATCAAGGCAGAGATTTGTGTTGAGCCCTGCTAAGAATAATAAAGGGAAGTAGACATTTTCATATTTAAGGATATGGAATGAGAAAAGTAAATTGCCCTCTCCCTGCAGATATTTTCAAGAGGACAAGGTTAATAACCTGCCTGGTAGTATTGCACCTTCTTGTAGCTTAAAAGCAGTGCTGGAATTTCCCTAGAAGGGCAAAATATAGGCCCCCAAATGTTTACAAGAATCCCTAAAACTTCTGGCTTGGCATGTACTTGCTCCCCCATCCTAATCCTCCTCTTCACAAGGCGAAGAGGATGTGGGAATGATGCCTTGCTTCTGGCTGAAGGGCCAGATTGAAGAGCTCACCTGCCAGTGCTCCAGGCAGGACTTGTCTCATGTTAGCCATGGAGATGGGCTATGTCCCCTGGTATTATCCAACCCATGGAGGATTGCAGGCTTGAGGGCGGAAATTTGGTCTGCCTTCTCTTTTCATTCTGCGCTCCATGTGTAGAGTATGTATCTTGTTTGGTGTATACACTGGATCAAAATCCTTAATTCTACTCTCAAGCAGATCAATTTATATCTTGCATTAACAGTCCCTGGGCTCTCTTTTCAGTAAATGTGTAAGACCACATCTGGACTAATGCAGATGACATTTTCCAGCTGAAACTGCTTTTTCTATTGAAGGTGCTATTTATTGTAGAACTCAGTCTTTATTGCTAAAAATGTGTAAATCCTACTTGGATCTGTTGCCAACTTATATACTATATACAATTGATAATGAAATGTGTGAGACTAGAAGACAGGCATTTATTTAGTCCTACCTCAGACGTATTTTTTTCTTTGAAGCGTAAAAGTTCTGGAAATGAGAACGTTGGAGGCAAAGTTTGGACTCTTCATCTTTGCTTCCCTGCCTTTGCCAAAATAAACAACAAAATGTTTGTTCTTTTCAGCTTAGAAAAGATTAAGCATTCAATATTTGGGATAAGGATAATTGTTTGAATTTTGGGCTCAGTTCCCTGCCTGGATGACCTTGGATGAGTTTCACACTCTCAGCCCCAGAAAGCCTCATTATAGGGTCACTTTAGAGTTGCTATAAATTGGTAAGGCACACAAGAACAACAATTTTCTGAAATAATAAAGGTGACTAACAGCATAATAACTATCTAGGAAATACCTATCTCCTTAGATGTGTGCAGTTTTCTTTCCTGAAACGTTTGTTCTTTTTATGCCCACCCAGCTGCCTTCATTCATCAACAGCGTCATATATTCTGTGTGCTTGGTCTGGGCCAATTCTGAATACTACAACATTCCCTCCCGGGTCATTGTGATTTTGCAAGAGATCTGCAATCTCTTCATTGAAATGGTACTATTCTATGAATCTTGAAGACTCAGCTGTTACTATTTGGTTTTCATAGCTTTCAAATACAAAGTCAATCTGTTTTGTTTTGCAGATGCTACAAGTTTTTTGACACTACAAAAGAGTAAAAAAAATGTAAAACTGGGGATGTTTCACCAGCATGGTATAGTGGTTTGAGCAGTGGACGTTGGAGACCAGGGTTTGAATTCTCATCCAGCTGTGGAAACCCTCTGGGTGACCTTGGGCAAGTCACTCTCTCTCAGCCTCAGAGGAAGGCAAAGGCAACCCTCCTCTGAACATATATTGCCAAGAAAAAAACATGCTAAGTTCACCACAATGCTTTGAACTAGGGGCCCTTCCACACAGCCCTATAACCCAGAATATCCAGGCAGAAAATCCCACATTATCTGAGGGCGGATCCAGGCAGCCCTTTATCCCAAAAGCATCCATGTTATAAAAACACAGATGTTTTGGGAGGGTTGTCCGCACCCACCCCAGAAAGTGTACGCTTTCTGGGGTGGGTTGTCCACACGTTCTCTCAGGAATAGCCTGAGAGAATGTGGGGAGGCCCTCCCCCCTCCCCCCAAGCCCTCAGACCCTTTAGAAAAGTAAAAAAAAATTACCAGCTTGCAGTATTCCCTCTGAGCAGCTCTCCTGGTATGTACAAATGATGCGCCAGGAGAGGGGGGGGAGAGCAATTTTATCACACACACACACACACACACACACTCCTGGTGTGTAATTTGTACACGCCAGGAGAGCTGCTTGGAGGGAATACTGCAGGCTGGTAAGTTTTTTAAAAAAAAACTTTTCTAAAGGGTCTGGGGACTTGGGGGGAAGGGGGTGGGTATTCCTTATTTAGCCTGGTAAACTGAAGGAATGGTATGAGTAGGTGCGGAATAAATGCACTAACAAATCAATTCACTATAAACCAGGGTTTTCCTGGTGTGTAGCAAATTAATGCGGGACTGCCCAGAATGTTGTCTGGACAACCCCCTTTTTATTGTGGAAGTTTCTGTAATAAAGGGGCTGTCTGGACGGGCCCGGAGTGTGGACTCAGATAACCCAGTTCAAAGCAGATATTGTGGGATTTTCCACCTTGATATTTTGGGATATAGGGCTATGTGGAAGAGTCCTGCGTTAACTGGCTCCACAGTGCCATATATTCCAGTTTAAAGCAGAAAATGTGGGATTTTATTCAGCTGTGTGGAAGGGACCTTTGGCTTAGGTTGTGTTATCACAATCTTTTATAGCCATTGCTCAAGCTCCTTTTTAAATGGGATTTGAAAATAGTTCACCTTATTGCTAGTCAAGTATTATAGGAGATAAAGATAGCTAGAAGAATCCTGAGAATGGGATAAGTATTTGACATAGTGGCAAAATGGTCTGAATCCTTATGGGAAATTCACACTAGAGTCGACCAATTAAGTCAATTGGCTTCACATATGTATTAACTCACTATTCAACAGTTATTCAGTTTGTCTGTTATAGATGAGATTATGAATAGCATTTGTGTCAATGTTTGTCATGTTTATTGTACTTTTGTTTTTATGTGTAAACAGGGCCACAATGAGAAGAAACATTAATAAAAAGCCACACTGAAACAATCCTGTTTTGGCACCCAACAATTACCAGCAGAATTTGGGCACTATCAGTGTGTCTTGTACAACAAAAATGTTATGATGTTCCATTTTCAAAGACTGGTTCCTTGTTGCTGGTGCATACATCTAAACATCTTTTGATTGCCACCTTTTCTATTTAGACCCGTAACTTTCTGAGTCCTGAGGAAGTGATGAAAGGCTTGCAAGGAGAAATTGAGGAAGTGCTGTCTGGGATTAAACTGGCGATTTCTGTGATAGAGAAACTCTACAAGACCTACAACACTTGCTGCACAGACCTGATGCCAGCATTTTTTAAGGTTGGTCACTGTTTTCAGCAGATTTTAGACAGGTTTTCAATGAAGTGTGAGTTAGAGCTTCACACTGCAGTGTAGTAAAAAAAAGTTTAAGAAGCTCTGATTTTTTAAAAATATATAATTCATACAGACAAATGATTCAGTTCCATTCCTTTTAACCATCTGAGGTTGGTGTTCTAAGTTCCAGTGGGTAATGTAAATCACTGTTAGATACTTGAAGTGTACTGTTGTTTTCTTTATACAAAAGTTGAATTGCTAAACCAATGGATGCTCGTATGCCCTTTCGCAAACACCACTATCTCCTTTTCGTCTATGTCCCATCATTATCTCCAATTTTAACTGTACATTTGGCCTTCCCACTGTTTTTACTTGTGTGTTGTCTTATTGATAATGTTGTATATTTTTATTGTCTATGTTTTTTTATTTTTAATTACTTGCACTGTTGATTATTATCTGTATTACTGTATTTGGGCTCGGCCTCATGTAAGCCACACCAAGTCCCTTGGGGAGATGGTAGCAGGGTACAAATAAAGTGTTGTTGTTGTTGTTGTTGTTGTTGTTATAAACCAATTGGTGACCTTACATGGCATAGCTTTCCAACAGTTCATTTTACTAAAGATAAATTTCTTATCCCATAAAATCTCTTGTCATAATATCTCCTTTTCCCATAAAAGGAGCAGTCTTGTGTCCTCCACTTGCTCCCGTAAGCATGTCTATGGCAACCAGTCCTCTCTATTCACCCCTACCAAATCTAGTCCTGCCTTGTTTCAGGGCACAGATCATACAGCAATCATTGGAAGTTGGGATTTATCTTTCTTCCCTCCCTACTCTAGTCACATTCTTCTGAGAAATTTACTCAAATAATTGAGGACTGTCCCAATTCACCAGAATGAGCTACAGTTGAATTCTGGCTTTTTTAATAATATAGTTGAGTGCGGCCAGGTTTGCAACAGCAATCTTTATTTTTATCTGCAGGACAAAGAACCACAGTATTGGGAGTTCCCTTCTACCCTTGTCTTTACTAGAATGAATTCATTTTTCCACAGACTAAAGACAATAGAGGTGAGAATAAAATAGTTAATCTGAAATATAGATTGAAAATTCCTTATCCAAAATGCTTGGGACCAGAAGTATTTGGATTTTGATTTATTTGTTTTTTTGCTTTGCTTTAGTTTTTTTGTATTTTGGAATACTTGTCTTTATATATATGTACATAATGAGATATTTTGGAGATGGGACCCAAGTCTAAACCTGAAATTCATTTCTGTTTAATATACACTTTATACACACAGCCTGAAAATAATTTTATTCACAATATATTTTAATGATTAGGTGACTGAAACAAAGTTTGTGTATGCTCGACTATCAGAAAGCAAAGTGGATCCATGTGGACCTTTCTGGCATTTAGAGTACAGTATTTGAGATTTTGTAATTCTGGATAAGTGATCTTTAATCTGTACAAAACAACCAGTCATATATGACTTGACACTGAAGCCATATAATGTCTATAGCTATGTAGATACAAATACATTGATGCATATATAGATATATATGCTTAATTCACAAAATACAATCAGAAATCCTCAGGCTGCTCTTCAGAGTGAAAACTAAATTTTAAGGTTATCAATTTTTAATGGCTATATATTTGAAACAGTTCATTTCAAACAAAATTATTTGTTTATGAGAAATGGCATTTTTAATAGATTAAGAATGTCAATTTTGAAGGTCCTTATAAAAATGCCTTGAGGTTTCTGTTGACCATCTCACTTCAGATTTTAGGGGTTTTGTTGTTTGTGTTGCACAAAAGAAGAAGCATGCAATTAACTGTGTACACGTGTTGTATGTTTTTAAAGGAACTGTACATGACGGCAATTGAATTCCTCAAACTGGAAAAAATTGAACTGGGTGGTGTGAGAGGCAATATCCTCGGGAGCCTTGTGGTACAGATATATGAGGAGATCCTTGAACATGTGAAGGTCTTTGCTGAATGCAAATATGACCCTTTAGATCCAGCAGATGAGGTTAGTATGTTCTTGGTGACATTCGTGTGTGTGACAAACTGTTGTCTTAATATAGACTAGGAAATCTTGGCGTGTTGATACTACATCAACAAATGATATTCCTTTAAGCTAATTTGCCTTGTTTGCCTCAGTGTATTTATTTGATTATCTTTTTAAAAACTCAGCCTATATAGAATATAGCAGAACTAATTAGTATATGTTTGTTAAATTGTTGGCTTAATATTGACCAGGAATTCCTGTTGTGCACAAGTCATAATATCAGCACATGATATTTCTTTGACATAAATTGCCTCGCTTATCTCTTGCCTCAGTGTACTCAATTAAATAACTTTTAAAAGTCTGGCCTATGTAGAATATAGCAGAACTATTTAATATGTGTGTGTGTGATTGTTGGATTAATATAGGCCAAGAAATCCTGGTGAGTATAAGTCATTATATCGACAAATGATATTTCTTTAAGATAAATTGGCCTAGCTCCTTTGCCTACCAGCCCTATCTCCTTTGCCACTGTGTACCTATTTAATTTACTTAGTTTTGCCATATATTCTACAGTGGGTTTTTTAAAGTTAAAGTATTAAAACTTAAAAAAACCCCTATATTGTAAATGGCAAAGAACTAATTACTTCTGTTGTTATTAAAAGCAATTTGATGAAGATTTTGCAGACTTCCAAATCAAAATTCAAGATTTGGATAGACGTTTGGCCACCATCTTCTATCAAGGATTTACTGACTGCTGCAGTTTTGAATCTGCTGTCAAGGTAAATTTTTCTGTAGAGGATTTGTATGTTCCTTATCCAAAAATAGAGATATGTTTAGCTGCAGAGCAGCAAACCAAAGACCTCATCACACTGAGGTCCTGAAGCTGGGTGACAATGGGGGAATCTGTGGGGCAGCGTGGCAAATCCGTGGGGCAGTGGAGGAAACTGTCACTCTGAGCCCCACATCACCCTTCCCCCTCGCACGAGGGAAGTTGTCACTGCCTAGCTTCCCCCTTTGCTTTCTCAATCAGAACATGGGCAGTCACCTGTCTACTGATTTCTTCTCTCAGCACGCTTTCCACATGGAGCTGGCATGGAGCCCTGCTGGCAGTAGCCCAACATCATGTGATGGTCTCAGGCAGGCTCCATATAAGCTCCGTATGGAAAGCGTCCTACAAAAAGCCCTATGTAATGACGTGCTAAATCCCTACATATGAATATGCTTTCTGTGGCTAGCTAGGATGGAAGATCCTCCCAACTTCAGAATTAAGGGGAAAGATGTCCTTCCCCCTTTTCCCCCTCTGATGTCACCAGATTCTCAGATTCATCCACAGCTAAAAGAGTCATCAAACGGCAAACTTAAATTTGATCAACCACATTCTGCCTCCTCTCTGTTTCTGTCAAATCCATTTAAACAAATTGTTGCACCAAATGGGTTTTGCTAGCACACCACAATCAATGGGCCTTTTCCTTTCCTCCCCTTTGTAAACTTAGAATTATGCCCCTGCATTTTCTCAGATGCAGGACACAAAAAAGCCAATTACCTATCTTGGTGCAATCAGTCCCTTCTACTTCTTTGACAGTATGCCAACAGTAAAGTGATGACAAGAGGTGGGATTCTCCTTCTTTCCCCTTCTCCCCTTTGTTATTCCCAAAATGATGATTTACAATCCAAGTCAAACTTGAGTAAGGGAAGAGGTCTCTCCAGTTACTGATAACCATAATTCAGATCAACCAATTTTTTGGGGGGGGGGGGGGGTATAAATTTATGCTCCCTAGCCCACTTCATCAAAACTGGAACTTGAAAATGTATATCAAATATAACTGTTGACCCCACTTCTGGAAAATTAGAGGCTGGGTGGGGCATCCAGAATTGAAAGAAAATCCTGGAGGAGAAAAGATAAACTGGGGTCCTGAGCAGAAAGGGCATGGGGAAAGTGGGAGAGAATTTTCTTTTGTTGTTGATGCCAAAGCAAATGTTGTTGATGTCAAAACAAATTTTGCAAATATGTCTTCATAGTTCAGGGATGTTCTCCTCATAAAATATTTAATTTTGTTTTTTAAGATCTAATCCATTTTTTGGTTGCAATTTTTATCTTTTAGCAAATCCATATGTTTGCATCACTATTGGAGCGCCCGTTGATCAAGGCAGATGTAGCTCCTCACTATGAAAGGCTCTTGGAGATGTTCAACGTTGAATTGGACAATGCAAAGATTCTGTATGATGCCCAAATAGCTGCCACAAAAGTAGGAGACCATGTGCCTCCCATAAGCAAAAACATGCCACCTGTCGCTGGGCAACTGAAGTGGGCCTGGGAACTCCAGGAAAGATTGCAAATCCCAAGGAAAGACTTGCGTGCCATTGATCATCCGTAAGTAACATTCTTTCTGATACCTGATTTTAGAAAAAGTTCATTCCCCACCACCATTACAATATTCTACAAGTGATGTTCAAACTCATGTTTTCTCATAGTATTTTTGTGTCATTTTCTGGTGACAGTGACAATGAAGCTTTTTTTCCAATTTGCAGTGTTATGGTCAGTTCTGACGCCAAACTCATTTACGAAAAGTATGATGAGATGATACGTCTTCTGCAAGGTTATCGTGAACAGATTTATGCAGAATGGATCAAGCGGGTTGACCGAGACTGTCAGTTCAATCTAGAGCAGCCACTGATCCAGAGAGATCCAGAGACAAATCTTATTCGAGTGAACTTCAGCAAAGAGGTTTGAGAATAATTAACCAACACTTCAGTGTATTGTGTCAGTTTCAGTGACTATTTGTCTGTATACTTTCCCACCTGTCCTTCCTCCATATGTCCTCCCATTCCACGCCTTACTACCACCTGAATGAGCAAGAGAATGCACATACATCTAGCCCAGCCATCACGCTAGTTTGATTTCCTCTCTGCAAGAAAGAAACCTGAGATGGATTGGGTTCTCATTTTTGCTGGATTGGGGCTATAAGTTTGGAAACGAGCTGTTCCATTTTATATTTTCTTAAAATCCTGTTAATCTTGAGTGAAGATCATGTGAGATTTCAATGCTGTGGGCTAAACTAGAGGCATTTAATTCTTCCAACACACACAGATTTATACACGCACACAGGTCTTTGTGGTTACAGAGAGAAAAGAGGGGAGGCCCAGTGAGAGAGACATTCACTGAGAGCGCAAGTGGGTGGTAAGAATGACAGGAAAACAAGGAAAGCTTATATGGATGTAAGTATATTATCATGTATGCAGAAAGATAAAAGTGCAGCCTTTGCAGTCATGTGACCTAAAATAATCAAACGCAATAAATCCATGAATATGATAGAAATATTTTTGAACAAAGGTGATTTCAGAGTGAGAGAACTGTGTGGCTTTCAAGACCAATTTGAGTTTTAATTAAAACAGGTGTGATGTTAGCAATGTCAACCCAGGGCAGGATACTGCATAACTGGAGCTGGGATACAACCATGGTGTGGATTCTGCCTGAATCTGACCTTTAACATTGAGACTAAATTCTGGAACTGACTCACCACCCCACTGAAGCCAGCATCCACATGTGCCCTGTGCTGATCCTTAGAATCTGAAAAGCGAACACCAATTCACTTCTTTTCAGGTTATGGAAAGGGGTTTGTGTGTCACTGTTGTATTATTCTGCAGCTTGTTGCTGTTCTCCGGGAAGTCAAGTACCTGACCTTTCAGCAACAGAAAGATATTCCAGACAGTGCTGGAGGTCTCTTTGCTCAACATGAAATGTTCCGGAAGTTTGTGGACAACCTGGACCTCATTGTGGGCTGGTACAATAAGGTATGTGTCATGAAACAATGAAGGGTGATGTATTTTCTTTCCCTCTCTTTTTCTCTTTTATTAGTGTATTAATTCACTTCAGGAGTAGGAAAAACCTCCAGGTATCCCCAATTGATTTTGATGTGTAAATCGCAGACTTACAACCCTTTAAAGTGATATTTTGAGGGTTGCAATTGAGCCTATATCTAGTTTACCTTGTTGCATCTTAATCCAAAGCATTAATCTCAGCACAAACAGCTGCTCTGTGCATATGAGACTGACATTAAAGGTGCAACATTCTAGATAGCAAACACTTTCCTTAAAGTAAGTCAAGTATGTACTCTAAGAAATGTTGCTTCTTTTTAGATCAAACTAACAATTTTGCCAGTAGAACTTCCACTGGTAAAAAGTGAACTGGAAGAGATTGATGTTGGCTTGCAGAAAGCTGAGACATATCTCTACTGGAGCAATGAAGGTACAAACATCTATAAAATTTATATAACAAAGAGTTACTTGTTGAATCTGTCCTCTGTGGCACCAAATGTTATGATGTGCCCTATGAGCATCAAAAACATCTACTGTAGCACTGCAAGTTTAAGACACTGACTGAAATCCCAGGGAAGCTTCTCTTGTTCTTATCTGGGTGGAAAGACAAATCTTATGGAAAGTGTCATTGAAATAGGAGAAAAACCAACATTTTGTATATGAGGGAAGTGGTTTCAGAGTTGCCACCCAATCACCCTTTGCCACCTTTTTCTGTGGATCTCTGCCTCAACTTGAAGGAACCATAGAGTTAGGGGGATCCCAAGCATTCATCCCTCTGCCAGTGCAGAAATCCTCAGCTTAAGCATCCTTGATTGGTAGCCGCCCAACCTTTCTTTAAAATTCTCCAATGAAGAAGAATTTGTCACTTTGTAAGATAGTCTCAACTGCTAAATAGTCCTTGCCATTGCAAAGTTCTTAATGTTTAGTTAAAATCTTTTATCTTGTTATTTCATGATCTCATATAGGGGCTCTTTAAAGGTAATTTCAATAGATCTGCTTCAACTTACCATATTCCTCACTCTCCCACTCCCAACAAACAGGTGTTATGGACTATATTCAAGAGATGCGGAATGTCTTATATGATTTAGAAACAAGGATTCAGAAAGCTAAGTTTAATGTGGAGAATATTGAGCAGCTCATGCAGGTGAGAATTTTTTCCCTAGGCATCTATCAGTGAGACATCTGTACATCAATTGCTCCACCCCCTCCCAAGTTGCATAACAAAAACATTGCATCTGCCTGATTGTTCTTATAGGAATGGTCAGCTAGTCCTTTGTTTGAAAGGAAAGACAATAAAGAGACAACACTTCTTGACCTGGATGGAAGACCAAGTTATTTAAACAAGCGGTATGCAGCAGTTAAAGATGCTGCGCAGAAGATCCAGACTATGGTTGAGGTGAAAATGTTATAAATAGTTGGGATTATACAGCTCTTAGAAACAGGAAAATTTTAATATACTTTCAGGAATATGAGAAGCTGCCTAAAACTGAAGTCCCATCTACACACACGCTAACATCTGTTTGACCTTGGGGCATCCAGAGAACATCTCCCCCAATAAGAACTCCAAACTGAATCTAGCCTGAGACAACACGATTTTTAAAAACTCACCAGAAATCCTGATTCATGCCATACAATCTGTTGCGTCCATCCTGTGTATAAGCAAGGCACAAAAAGGAGCTAAATATAGAGTGCCAATGTAAATAGGGCTCAAGCTACAGCAACTGGAGTAAAAAAGCAGCTGCAGAGTCCAGCTGGAAGGTAAACGAATCCCTCCCCACTGGCAATGAAATCACAGCATTCCCATGGGAATGTTCAATTTCACTGTCTTGTCTTGTTGTGAAGCAAGCACTAGAGTAGCAGATTGTCTCTGCCAGGAGGTGAAAAAAATCCTGGATTTTGATGGAACCAATTGCTCTGGTCAGAATGTGGATCTGGAGGACCTCTTTGCCACTGGCAGCCAGTTGTTGGCACTCCGGAGCAAACCGGATCTCCAAAATCCACATTCTGATCTGGAGTAATCTCCTGTGTGGAAGGACCCTGAGTCAGACTGTAATTCCATCTAGTTTAATATTACCTACATTAACTGGCAGGAAGTTTGTAGGATTTCAGGCAGAGCTCTTACCTGGTCTGACATGTGTTCCATCACCAAGCCACGTCCATTATTTTACTCCCAAAGTAGACAAAATGTGGCCTGTGAGCCACATTTGTAACTCAGGGTATCTAGGTGTGTGTGTATATATACAAATGCCTTCTAGCTGGGGTTTTATAAAACTGGATGCAAACTAAAAGTATTTTATGGCTATTTCCAGTTTTGAAAAAAGGCATTTCCTGGGCCTAATAGAAGATACTTTCAAACAGAGTAAATAAGACATGGTCCATCCTGTTTGAGAAGTATCTCACCCATTTCCAGTCCTCTCACTCCATGCCACCCAGGCTTTTGCTGTTTGATTGGTTACAAGTGTTTGTAATTTACTTATCTGTTTATATTTTCAATCTCTCTTTCTTGATTTAGATAATTATGTGGAAAAGGACAGTTAATCATTGTGTTACTTAATGCATTGTTGGATCATATGTGGGTTGTCTAAAATGACTTGTTTTACATGCAGGAAAATGCAGAATTGTTCAAGGCTGATACAAAAACAGCAATGTGGTCTCATTACGTGGACTACATAGATGAGATTGTTTTGGATGGCTACTTTAAATTTGTCCGCAAATCACTACAGTTTCTGCTCAGCAACATGGCAACTGATGTATGTTGGTGAGGTTCCTAAGGATTTTCAAAAATTATTTGTTTCTCAGACACATGTCTTTCAGTGGGCTGTATGGTGGAACTTCATTACTAGCTTCATGATATTTCATTTCACAGCTAAATAAATTAAAAGATTTTGACTAGAAAACAGTATAATCAGAATAAATGTAGGTAGATGCATTTGTAGACGTGAGAACAAATTTTCTTAATTATCCTACAAGAGCAGTCCTGACTCCTTCAGCCAACAATCTGTCAGAGGTTTTAGTGGTGCATAGGGATCCTTCTGCTCACAAGCAAAGGCCTTGATCTGTATTGAATATCTGTATTGGATACTTTGCTTATGATCACCAAGAGCTGCAAAGTTGTAAAAAGTAAGCAGCCATAAACCACGACTGCTGTGCTATTGTAGGAAAAACTTTGGATAACTTGGATCAATATCCATTCTGCTTCTACAGACAAGTTTGTAGTATTCTGTATAGTATTTCACCTCCCATGATAATAGTGAGAGAAACATTGAAAGGGGGGGGGGGCAAAACCTCCTGTGGGGAATGGGGTTGAGTTCTATCTCCATCTCCTTTTTCCATTGGTGTTGCATAGCAGAACATTAGCTCACTCTCCTCCCAAATATTATTTGTATGCCATACTGATTTTTTACACTTACCATTTCAACAGGAATAACTACAGTGTTTATATCCAAAAGATATACCTACAGTGTCTAAATCCAAAAGATATGGTGTCTATATCCAAAAGATATAGGGGATATAGGTGAAACTTAGATGACTTCTGACCCCTACTTTCTGATACCCATTGAGGTTTTTTAACATTTCTGCATGATTTTAAATATCTGATTACTGGTATCTGTATTTACATATTTACTTGCAATACAACTTCTATTATAGAGAATGAAGAGTAGCGGTCATAGCCATAATTATATGATGGGAGGGACAGGAAGTGGATGGAGAGGTTTTCAAACTATATTTTCAGTGTAATATTGGTAAAGCCTGACTATAAATATACCAATGTGTTTCAGGCCAATGTAGCCCCTTTATTTGAAGTGCGAATGGAATTGTATAAAGACGAATTAAGGTACCGTCCATCACTAGAAGTGGGAGCTGAGCAGGGTCTTTTGGAAGTGGTAGAAAATCTGATGAATGATATCTATGAAACAGCTACATTAATTCCACGGTTGGCAAAAAGGAAACCCAGCTACAAGGTTAGTACTTATCTGACAGACAGTTTTTCCTTAATTGCGCGTGCAGAGTACTGAATCTGACTTAGCTTGGTTTATCTCTGTAATTATTTGAACAATGTCCGTTGCTGTTGAAACATCAGAACATCTGCTTTATGTGTGCTTTTGTTCTTGGACCTTTTTGAAGCATCACTGCTCTGTTGTGATAAAGCCAGAAATGTGGGACCATCTGTATCTGTGCTTGCAAGTCAAAGAATCTGAGCTGTACAAAAAATTGTTGCCATACCTATGTCTTTTAGGCTGAATATTCTCTTGATTTTATATATCTTTTCTTATTGACAGTGATTCAGAGGATGGGGCACAACTATGAAATAAATACTCATTCATTTACTGAAAGCATTTATTTTTAGTAACAAAAAGGAAGCAATTTTCATGATTAGAAGTGAATGACTGCCACCTTCACAGTAGGCTTCAATGATTCACACAATTTTTTGTTTAACAACATTTAGATTCCACTCCCACAATGCCCTCTAATGGGAATACAATAATCATACAATCAATTTGATCTCTTACGCACTTAGGTTTTGTAAAATATATGTAATCTGCATACCCACATTGAAGAATTGCCCCATCATAGGATACTTCAGCCTCTTTTCAAGCATAGAGAGGCATGGAGCTTATCACATGTTCTGGGGTTGAAAAGAGGCAGAAATGTCCTCAAAGGAGGGATCTCTGAACATGGGCCAGCAATTGTGTTCAGAGCTCCCGCCTCTTCTCACACATTACTCCCATAGTTCCAACTGAAAAACAGGTAGGAAATGAACCATCAAAGTTTCCTGCCCTGTTTCATTTGCCCAACCGTCAACAGTCTCTTGTAACATATGGGGTTTGGTGCAGAAACATAGGATCGCATGGAAAGCCATTGTTTTTAAACCTAGATCACCGCTTCTTGTATCTTCTGGGGTTTAGGGCAGAACAATTTTATCCCATTGAAAGAAGTGGTTTTAAACTAGCTTCAGTCTGCTTTAATTTAAGGGGCTTTGGGCAGAGCAAGGGATCTCTTGGCTTTCAGATATCATTGTTTCTCCTGATTTTTTTAAAAAAGTAATACTGACCATGTGGTGAATGTATTGCCAGCTCTTAGGTTCCCGTGTGTGAGTGTGATGGGGAGGCAGAACTCTAAATGGGACGGCTGATGACATATGAGGGGAGATTCTCTACTCTTAAAGGGACAGTCACCCGTGTTTTCCTATCTCAATGTGATGGGGTTGTATGTCTAGATCAGGGGTCCTCAAACGTTTTAAACGGGGGGGGGGGGGGCTAGATTACTGTCCCCCCAGACCGTTGGAGGGCCGGACTATAGTTTTTTTTAAAAAAAAACGATGACCAAATTCCTATGCACACTGCACATGTCCCATTTTGCTACTGTTATGAATCGTAATGTAAATATCTGATATGCATGATGTATTTTTATCTGAACATAAAGCATAGTTTTAGCATTTCTGAAGATAAAATAGTTCCAATTAAAATGAGGAAAACATTCTATTTTCTGTCTTTTTGAAAGTGATTTTTGGAATATGTAAGCATGAGTCCTCTTTCGGGGGGGAGAAGGGCAGGGTATAAATATAGGAAATAAATATATATAAATAAAAATGTAATGTTCGTTTGTGGGATTAACAGAACTCAAAAAGCACTGGACACCTAACAACCCAATGTATGTCTTTCACTAAAAAAAAATGATTTTGTCATTTGGGAGTTGTAGTTGCTGGGATTTATAGTTTACCTATAATCAAAGAACATTCTGAACCCCATCAACGATGGAATTGAACCAAACTTGACACAGAGTTCTCCCAATACCAACAGAAAATACTGGAAGGGTTTGGTGGGCAGTGTCCTTTGGTTTTAGAGTTGTAGTTCACCTACATCCAGAGATCACTGTAGACTCAAACAATGATGGATCTGGACCAAACTTGGCACTGATGCTCAATATGCCCAAATGTGAACACTGGTGGCGTTTGGGGGTTGTATTTGCTGGGATTTATAGTTCACCTGCAATCAAAGAGCATTCTAAACTCCACCAATGATGGAATTGAACCAGTCTTGGTACACAGAACTCCCATGAACAACAGAAAATACTGGAAGGGTTTGGTGGGCATTGACATTGAGTTTTGGAGTTGTAGTTCACTTGCCTCCATAAATCACTGTGAACTCGATGATAGATCTGGACCAAACTTGGCACGAATATTCCATATGCCCAAATGTGAACACTGGTGGAGTATGGGGGAAATAGAATCTTGACATTTGCGAGTTGTAGTTGCTGGGATTTGTAGTTCACCTACAATCACATAGCATTCTGAACCCCATCAACAATAGAATTGGGCCAAACCTTTTCAGAGCAGCGCTGCGGGGACTCCAGGAGCTGCTGTTGGTCCAGATAAGCACACACCCACAGCTTGTTCTCCCGGCGTGGCTGGGAGTGCAGTGGGAGGCGCCTCGTGGCCACAGAGAGCGCAGCAGAGCAGATGCCATTGCTCTGCAACAGAAAATCCCTGATAGCAAGGAAGGTGTCCGCAAATGGTGGAGGTGGCGCCGGGTGGGCGTGGCCAAGCGATGCTGGCTTCCCTGGCCCAGAAGCTGCTTCCCTTCCACTCCCAGCCGCTCTGCTTCGCTCTCTGTTCTCCGCGGGAGAGCCGAGAGCGCTTCTCCCTCCACAGGCTTCTCCCTCCCGTGTGGAGGGAGAAGCCTGTGGAGGGAGAAGCGCAGCAGAGCAGATGCCATTGGCGGCGGTGAGGGGCTTTGTGCGAGGCCAGGACAGGCCGCGCGAGCCGGATAAATGCCCTTGGCGGGCCGCATGTGGCCCGTGGGCCGTAGTTTGGGGACCCCTGGTCTAGATCATTAGAGCTAGAATCCTTTTAAAAATAAAAAGCTCAGTTCCAGGATGCTAAGCAGGTCACTGGTTTTTTGTGCTTGGAGAGTTGTGAAGTTTGTTTTCAGCTATGCCAACATACAGATTGCCCTACAATGTACAGGAAGAATTAGTTCCAATAATGTTTATGAGATATGAGTTGTTGATGTATATTATAACATGAATAATGTAGTTTAACATCTGCTGAAAATAAGGACAAAACACAAGAATGTGAAAAGAGATTTTTTTTTATTCAAATCAAAGACCAATGCAATACAGTATCAATTTTGCCATAATGACTAACCATAAGCCTGTGAGAAGCAAGTTGAAAAGCAAATTTTGGAGACTATAGCTCTCAGAATTCCAAGCAGTATCACTAGTGTTTAGCATAATGGTAGAAGAACTCTGGGAGCGGTAGTCCAAAATGTAATGTTCCCAAACTCAAGTTTATTCTGCTTATTCATTTCCCCAATGGAAATAATATTCCTCATCTTTGCAGTCTGACCTAGAAGATACAGGAGAATTGATGGAGATGCGAGAGGAGGTAGCACACATTGTGATGAATGCCATGAAGCAGGGTGAAGACTATGAAGATTCCTTTGAGAAATATGCATATCTTTGGATGGATGATCCGAATGAATTCATGCAGCGCTTCCTCACCTTTGGTCGGGCACTAACTCCTGAAGAGCTGGAGTCTCATGCAGAGGAGTATTTGCCTCATGTTGCACCCACCCTAGAACAGTTTCAGCTACAGGTGAGACATGATGTGTAGATGTGGTTGTATATCTGATCTGTATCAATTCCAGTCCTTCAAGGCCCTGTTCCCAGTGTGGCTGAACTATGACTGGCTTTCTGTAGTCCACAGCACAGATACCTAATCCATATCTGTAACCCCTCAAAACTCATGAGCTTGATAACTTGTTATCATGGAATGAATTCCATATGTATTAAAGTAATTTTTAATCTTGTATTACAAAAGAAGTTGTTGTTGTTGTTGCTTCTTAATTCCAATTGTGATATTATATACTTTAAGGTTTGGAGGAGAGTAATTACAGTATAAGTAACTAGTTATTTGCAATTGATTAATTCTGATTTCTGATGGACATGTAGAAATACTTCTTTGCTAGTTTACCCTGTCCTATTGTGCCATGGTTTTTTGTGCCTCTGTAGATTGACACTTATGAGAAGCTCTATGAGGAAGTTTCTAAGTTTGATAACAGCAAAGTGTTCAATGGTTGGTTGCAAAGTGATTGCCGTCCCTTCAAGCAGGCATTACTAAATACCATCAAGCGTTGGAGCCTAATGTTTAAGCAGCACCTTATTGACCATGTCACTACCAGGTAAGATAGGCGGTTTCCAACATATGTTATAATGCTACAGTGGTGATCAGTTATAATCACTAGATACAAAGCATATATCTATATCTATATATCACATCAGTACTCATTGTCAGGTCTCAAAAGGCATAAGAGTATAACATAACAAGACTTATCTTTTCACTAAGTGAAGAAATACTTCCTAACAGTTTTGAATTATTCAAAAATCTAGGATTATGAAAAGAAGTGAAACCTCTGAGAGACATAAAATGAAGTGTTATATCATCACAGTTAAAGGATCTTATTTTATCTGGATTTCTGAATTGAAGAATTGATATACTAAACCATTTTCAGCAACTGTTGGCTTTTTCTTATTCTCTCTTCAGCTTGCATTAAGATTCAAGGAGCCTTCTGCAAATTCTGCTCCTCAAAGTTTGTAAGGGAGTCACTCATCTCAAAATAATTGTCACAATTCACAGAAAGTGTGCGCGCGTGTATGTACATACACATACATACACTATATATTCCTTCATAAGTTAGTTAATCTTCAAGAAAACAGAAGATTCGTATTTTATTTTTTATTGCAACACAGAAGCACAGCTACCCTTCTGGAGCTAATGCCCACATTTCTTTCTGTTTTCCTTACTACAGCCTTCAGGGTCTGGCTGCTTTCATGAAAGAAGTCAATGCAGGCTTGACTAAGCCAGTGAAAGAAGGTGACTATGATGGACTTGTAGAAGTGATGGGGCACTTGATGCGGGTCAAAGAGAGACAGGTAGCGACTGACAATATGTTTGAGCCCCTAAAGCAGACTATTGAGTTGCTCAAACTCTATGGGGAAGAAATGCCTGAAGAGATCCATACGCAGTTGCACGTAAGTTACTGGATGTTTTCACTGGAGATATTTGTATATAGGTGATTTTAATTTTAGTTTTTCAAAAGTGGCATCGTTTGTTTCTTTTTGTTTTATTTTGTAGAAGACAAACATTATTAAGGATTCATTTGCTTTTCTAATATGTTCATGTATGCTTGGTGGAGGAACAAGGTACAGCCTTTAAGAAAGTCTCCATCCAGGCATGTATCTGGTCTAAACAATGTGTAGATGACCACAGAACTCTCTCAGGTCATATATGACCTCTTCATCCACTAATGAAGCTTAGGTCTACTTTTGTTGGTTTTATTGAATAACCATCCCTTTCCCAACAGTGCAAACAAAATATTTTGAGAGGTCTCTTCTGCTTGCTTTTAGGAATTGCCAGAGCAATGGAATAACACTAAAAAGCTGTCATTTCAAGTCAAACAGAACGTTGCTCCTCTTCAAGCCAATGAAGTTACAATTATCCGAAAGAAATGCCAGCACTTTGAGGTACCTTTTGTGCTTAACTATTTCCTCTATCCAACTTCCATGCTGAGAGGAAAGAAAATTTTCTAGCAGAGTAATTTGTGTAGCTTTGCCAAACTAAAAAAACCCAGGATTCCATGAGATGTAGCAACAGCAGATAAAGTGGTATCAAGCTGCTTTAGTTGTGTTGTGTGGATTCACTAATAGGACTATGTAACACAATTTTTGCTCTGGGATTGTATATGTCATTTCCTAACTGGTTGTATAATAAAAACATGGAAAAAGTTTATTGAACTGCAAAAACTTTACTTTTGCGGGACATCCTGCAGCACATTTCATTATAGGTTTTTTTCCCCAATGAATATCTCATAGAGTCTCAACCAATTCTACATAGTTTGTGGAAGCCACAGAAACATAATTTCTAGAGTATAACAACAAGTAAGTACCCTTGAGAAACTGTAAGTTGTTTCTGGTCTGAGAGAATTAGCCATCTGTAAGGATGTTGCCCAGGGGATGCCCTGATGTGTTACCATCCTGTTTGAGGCTTCTCTCGTGTCTCTGCATGAGAAGCTGGAGCTGACAAACAGGAGCTCACCCTGCTCACCAGATTTGAACCATTGAGCTTTCGGTCAACAGTCCTGCCAGCTCAAGGGTTTAACTTATTGCATCAGCCAACCCCTTATAAAAGATATGTGCATGTACATAAATTGTAATAATGAAATATTTGGAGTGACAACATATCTCATGAAAACCTTTCATATAGAGATTTCTAAATGTATGATTGGTAAGATAATATAAGTTTCCAAGATTTTTGTCATTTCCCATTACATTCACTCAACATACCTACCCAAAGCAGTTGACAGACATAGTTTAGAAAGCTCTGGTTTAGAGAGCGTTGGACCACAAGGAACCCTTACCATAGTTCCACTTTGTTCATGTTCCCTACAACACCATCCAGAGTTTTCTTGTTTAATTTCCAGAGGTCAGTTCTTGGCTTCCAGATATTATATGGTTTTGCTTAATCAAACTACTCTCTTTTATTTTTCTTCCTAGATGAAACAACATGAATTCAGGGAAAAATTCAGAATGGATGCACCTTTCACTTTTGTTGACCCAGAGCCCTATAAATCCCTAAATAAGGTAATTTGCTTAAGAGATGGAAGTTTTTATTTAGTATGTTGTTGGCTTCTACAAAACAATAAGCATGAGTTTAGTATTGTAGCAAAATAGTTTTTTTAAGTGATTTTCCAGTGCATGGTTGAATGAGGGTATGGTCACAATTAGGGCATGTTCTACCATCCGTGCCTCTGTGCAGCCTTCAGTGGTGTGGAAGCTAATCTGTCTTGCAGGGGAACTGCCAGAGAAGCACGCTTCAACACTCCTCCTCTATTGCTCTTCTGTCTGTATTTGTCCTCTGTCCATTGACATCACCACAAGTTACATTACACTACCAATATATGTTGAGAAAGTATATAGGCAAAGTAGACAATCCACCATCACCGCCAGCGTAACATCTGCATTTAGCTGAGCCAAGAACATTAGCTAATGCCTTTTCATTTTCTGTCTCTAGCAACAAAAGATGATTACTGCTATGGAAAAAGAGATGGCAGCCCTCTCCAAGTCAGCAGGCTTGTTTGAAGTATCTGTTCCAGATTACAAGCAGCTGAAAGCATGCCATAAGGAAGTCCGTTTGCTCAAGGAGCTCTGGGATATGATTGTTTTGGTAAGAAGCGAAACCTGTCATTTATAGGAAAATCTACATAGAGCTGTAGTACTTGTTCCTGAAAGTTGGACTTCTACCACAAAGAGGTGAAAAATATTGAGGTCAGAATCCCAGATTTTGGCATCACATTATGGAATGCAGTTAAAAATAATTCAGTCTTCTAAATCTATTGGTTCAGTAAATCAAAGTGTGAATATTAAGAAACTATTCCCCAATCAACTCCAACAAACCATGATTTTGTTTGGAAGTGTAGCCTGGTTAGAATTCATACTTTGATAAAAGACTATGAATGTTTATTATAGCATAGGAGTGTGCAAACTGTGTTCCTCCAGATGTCTGGGTGACATCTCCCATCATCACTGACCACTAGCTATGTTAGTTGGAGCAGACGGTGCCTGGAGTCTAACTGGACGGCCACAGGATCCCATCCTTGCTTTGTTGGCTGTTGAATGACCTTTGGGATGGGCAATGCAACTGCAAGGGCATGGGATCAGCCCTCAGTGTTGGACAGATGTATTTGAGAGAAATTAGGACAAGTAGACAGAAAAGGGGACTGGGGGAGCTTTGAGCTGGCTAAGCATCTGGGAGCCGTGGTTTCTCTCTAGGAAGCCAATGCTGGATAGCAGATCTCCCACCTTGCTGATTTATGCATGATGAATCCCAACCTCATTCTCTGGATAGCCCGGAGGACCAATCCCCATACAGTTGGTCTTCAAGGCATCCAATCGCAACTAAGGAAACTGTGAAGCAGGACTGTGGATGGTGACAGAATAGGTCAGAAGGCAGAGATTGCCTCAGACAATTTGGTCAAGGTGTGGATTTCATACAGCCAGAATGTGGATTTCATACAGACAGTTGGAACTGTGAGGTTTAAGCTTATAGAGACAGAGTTTTATGTTTGAATAAGAAGGGAGACCACCATGGTTTCAGGGAAGCCTAAATTGGTCACTGGAATTTAACATATTTTCCATTGTGTTCAATAAATTGATTCTTGTTGTTTTAAAGCAGTCTCTAGCTGTCTAGTAAAGATGCATCTATACTGTAGAAATAATGCAGTTCAACATCACTTTAACTGCCATGGCTCAATTATAGAATCCTGGGAGTTGTAGTTTGGTGACATACTAATACTATTTGGGAGAAAAGCTTAAATACTTTGTAAAACTGCAACTCCCGTTTTGCCATAGCATTGAACCATGGCAGTTAAAGTGGTGTCAAACTGCTTTAATCCTACAGTGTAGATGGACCCAACCCTGAACTGGAACCAGACTATGAAAAAACTGAATAAGCTACGCAATAATATAACTGCAAGTCCACACTAAAGGGGACACCCTGAGATCCAACAACCTAATCCAGCAAAGAAATAATTGGAGTAACAAGGGAAAGGTGAATCACAGGATTGCTAGGCATCAGAATTTTATGACCACTATCCTACAACCAAAATGCTATGTGTCACTTCTTTGCATTTCTTGCCTTCAACAGATTTCTAAACCACCTTTCAAGACTTAAAATGTCTGTTAAAGGGATGTACAAAATAATAAAAGAATATAATACTAAAATACAAATATAAAAGTATCTATCTACTTGTCTACACAGATATACACAGAGAGAGAGACTGAGATGTAAAATGAACACCAAAGGATACACAAAACATTAATAAAGGCAGATTAAAATTTCAAAAAAGGTGTTCAAATGTTTTTTAAACTGTTAGCTATAGGGTTACCAAAAGCCAAAGTGAA
This sequence comes from Anolis sagrei, assembly GCF_037176765.1. NCBI lineage: Eukaryota > Metazoa > Chordata > Lepidosauria > Squamata > Anolidae > Anolis > Anolis sagrei. Next base: position 128,735,659 of record NC_090022.1, on the reverse strand, counting down.
CAGGAAAAGCATATATATGTGTGTATTCTAATTCAGGTTAATGAAAGCATTAATGACTGGAAGACAACCAAATGGAAGGAAATTAATGTTGAGCAGATGGATCTTGACTGCAAGAAATTTGCTAAAGATGTGAGAGCGTTAGACAAGGAAATGAGAGCATGGGATGCTTTTGTGGGACTGGATAACACCGTGAAAAACATGATCACATCCCTCCGAGCTGTGAGTGAGCTCCAGAATCCTGCTATCCGTGACAGACATTGGAAAGAACTCATGGAAGCCACACAGGTATATTATATAGGCTACAAGGAGTGCTTCTATTTATTATTCCTTTAAAAATTCTTGAGGTCCTTTGTATGTAATAAATTTTTCTACTGTATACATATTCCTCATCCAAACCATGTGTGCTCAGACATCTTGGAAAAATAGATCTATGCCAGCTCTCAGCATCACAAGTCCTCTGTATGCTTCCTTGTGTGACCCACCAGCCCAAACTGAGATACAGAATGAAGACAGTATTGGGTTGGCCAGTTTAATCTTCAGTCCTTCTAACACTGTTATTCCATATCTTCATTAACAGAAGCTCATATATGTACACTGGCCTCTGATGAACCAGAGATAACTAAGCTTTATTTCATGTTCCGTTGATCTGTGACAGCTATATAATGGACTTCTAAAAACTGAATTTTATTTCTTGTTCTGTGAGTGTCTCCTTCATGCACATGTGTGCTTCCTGTCTTGTGTGAGGACAAAGGCAACAGGTGTGATAATAGAAAGCAATCTAGATGCTTGATGCCATTTGACAAGGAAAGCGTTGTCTGGCCTAACAGTCTTTCTTTCTGTATTAGGTGAAATTTACCATGTCTGAAGAAACAACACTCGCAGACCTTCTTCAGTTGAATCTTCACAAATTTGAGGATGAAGTTCGCAGCATCGTGGACAAGGCAGTGAAAGAATCAGGAATGGAAAAGGTACTGTTTTTGCCACGTTGCATTTTTTGCTTATCAGTTACTTTTCTATCACATACCGCATTCTCAAGTTGCAACTTTTGTATTTATTTCTCGCAATCCTTAAAAAAATTGCTTCCTATATTGGGAACAAATAATCTCACAGGTACCCCCCCACACACACACACACAATTCACTGACAAAGGCAGGAAACCATACCAGTGGGCTAGCCTGAGAGCCCCCCAAACAGAACGGCAACACTTGCAAAACCAGACAAAACAGATTGGCAGATTCTATACCTAAGGATGATCTGATTTGTGTTCTGCTTCTTCTATGTTGCTCTTTCTTTAATTTCTAGGTGTTGAAAGCTCTTGATAGTACCTGGTCTACCATGCAGTTTGAACATGAGCCCCACCATCGAACTGGAACCATGATGCTGAAGTCTGATGAAGTCCTTGTAGAGACTCTTGAAGAAAACCAGGTGCAGCTCCAGAATTTGATGACTTCTAAATATTTATCTCACTTCCTTCACGAAGTCTCCAGCTGGCAGCAGAAGCTATCCACAGCTGATTCTGTGATATCCATCTGGTTTGAAGTCCAGAGAACCTGGAGCCATCTGGAAAGCATTTTCATTGGGTCCGAAGACATACGGAATCAGCTTCCTGAAGACTCAAGGCGTTTTGATTCTATTGACAAAGAATTTAAGGTGATAATCCCCCTCCCCCACCTTTTTACTGAATTACAACCTGTAGAGAAAATCACCTGAAAGGATGACAAATCCATTTTCTTCTCTTAACAGAAATTAATGGCTGATGCAGTAAAAACTCCCAATGTGGTTGAAGCAACAAATAAACCAGGTCTCTATGACAAGTTGGAGGCCTTGCAGCAAAGGTCAGGAAGATGGCATTTCCTAACCTTAATATTACCGAAGTGTAAAAAGGTGGTTGTTGTTAACTGCTGTTAATTTGACTTCAGCCTATGGCAAACATATGAATATTGTATTTGCTTTCATTTGTAACATACTTGAATCCCCATTTGGGGAAAAGGCAGGCTGTAAATAAATACAGTAGAGTCTCGCTTATCCAACCTTCACTCATCCAACATTTTGTATTATCCAACACAATCTGCCTTCTGCCGGGATGCGCAGCTGTTTCAATACATTGCGATGTTTTGGTGCTAAATTCGTAAATACAGTAATCACTACATAACATTACCACATATTGAACTGCTTTTTCTGTTGATTCGTTGTAAAACATGATGTTTTGGTGCTTAATTTGTAAAATCATAGAGTAATTTGACATTTAATAGGCTTTTCCTTAATCCCTCCTTATTATCCAACATGTTCGCTTATCCAGCATTCTTCCAGCCCATTTATGTTGGATAAGCAAGACTCTACTGTATAGTGATAGTGATTATAATGAAGATGCTTAAGAGGAGGAGGATTAGTAGTAGTAGCAGCAGCAGTAGTAGTGGGGCATTATATTTGCATGGTTATGAGCCTTCTCTGATTATCATAGTAATTTGTGGCAGCTCATTCATACGGGGAAATCATAAATTGATGCTATAAGCTATCCTTAGGATATATCCAGTTAAAGTAATCTAGTCAAAGTAATTAACACAAGTAAAGTATAGTTGTATCTGCCCCTCACCCACCCTATAATTGTTCAGCTGGAGAGCAACACTCTGAACAGGAGAGTCTCTGCTTTATTTGGAGGCTTTGTCTTTTGACTCTCATTCTCCACACGTGGATAACAAAGACAAAGATGTACTATATATTTATAGCAGTACGATTGTGTGGTGGAGGCTCCTTCTTTGGAGGCTTTTAAACAGAGGCTGGATGGCTATCTGTCAGGGGTGCTTTGAATGCAATATTCCTGCTTCTTGGCAGGGAGTTGGATTGGATGGCCCATGAGGTCTCTTCCAACTATGATTCTGTGATTCTATGATTCCCCTTTAATTGTCATAATACTATAGCTTTTCTGAGAACGGGCACTCCACTGTTTCCACTCTCTCCTGCATTTTGCCTTTTAGTTTGGCACTCTGTGAAAAGGCTTTGGCTGAATATCTGGAAACAAAGAGGCTGGCTTTCCCCAGGTTTTACTTTGTGTCCTCTGCTGACCTGCTGGATATTTTGTCCAATGGCAATGACCCAGTCGAGGTAGGTTATGCATGGAAGAAAGAACCTAGGTTACTTTGGCATACTTGTAATAGAAATTGGGCACATGGACTTTAGGCTTTCTTTGGAAAAGAATAACTCAGCTAAGTAGTTTGTCCAAGACAAAAATCTCAGACAAATTGAAAATATAAATATTATATATATGGCATTGATTGGCACTTAAAAAGGGAAACCATAAACAATGGTATAGGGATGGCTAGTCTTCCAGGATGAAAGACTAGGACTTTCCATAACTACAGGAAAGTGTCGGGTGATGAGGCAGGAGATTGGCCCAGGCCTGCCAAACTCCTCTGGACTGATGTCACTTCCTCCCTCCTTCCTTCTCTCTTTCTCTCCATTCTTCAAAACATCAGGTAAATATATGGTACATGTCAATTTTAGTATTTATTTTAAAAATGTATTGTCCCTTTTAAGGTAATTCTTATTCTCATGTAGTGTAGTGCGTAAAGAAAAAATGATATTGTGCCTCATTTCTGACATGATCCTAGAAAATAAACTCAAGTCTTGAGTATAAAACTGCCTGACTCAGGCATGGGAAAACTTCAGCCTTCTGGGTATTTAGAACTTTAATTCCCACAATTCCTAACAGCTGATAAGCTGGTTGGGATTTCTGGGAATTGAAGTCGACAACACTTGGAGGGCTGAAGTTTGCTTGGTTTAACCGAAGCACTAGGTGTATACCAGTGGAGCGTACATATTCTGCCTTTGATGGTTTAAGAAGAAGCGTTAGGGACTTCAGGAATGAGAAATACTTTTCTCTGTCTGAGACTTTCGAATGTCATTGTCAGTTAGAGAAGGCAGTGATGGAAGAGGGGGGCCAACAGTCTGTAATATATAAGAGACATCCTTTCTTATCTAGATAGTTTGGAGATTTCAGTTTGTTCTGTGCCTATTCTCCTCAAACTTCCCTCTATTGTTTGTCTTATTTCATTTACCCCATCTTTATCATCATCTCCATCTTTCTATATATTTTGTGCCTCAACACTCTGTACTTTATCTTGAAGGTGTCCCGCCACTTGGCCAAGTTATTTGACAGTATGGCCAAGCTGAAATTCAAATTAGATGCAAGTGGGCAGCCTCTCAAGATTGGCTTGGGAATGTACAGCAAAGAAGATGAGTATGTTGATTTTGACAAGGAATGTGACCTATCTGGACAGGTTAGTAGGATTCCATTTTAAATTTGACATTGATCCCATGCGTTGATTTGCATGATCACCAAGGGATTGCTAAAACTACCTGTGTTTCCTTATGGCATTGCATCATGTAGCCACTGAGAAGGCCTCTCTCCTCAACCATATTTCAAACAACACTCACCACAGAAACAAATTTCCCTGCTCTTACTCCCAAAAGATTCCAAATATGGCCCAAGCAGACTCCCTTCGAGGGCAGTTTCTGTTCTCTGAGAAGCAGTATATACTGAACACGAATAAATAGAAAAGGGGCGATTTAATGTCATCTGCGTAGGTGAGATGTGAGAAACATGAAGCCCATTTTGGCAGCCCACCATCAGTACCAAAACAGTGCCCACTGTTCCTGCCATAAGCCAGGTCACAAGAATTCATAACAATTTTACTACAGCTTCCATAAATGTATAGGGGACTCTGTTATTTGGTCACAGAGGGCTTTATAACAGCAACTGCAGTGATGAGAGAGGGATGCATTCCAGCAGTGATTGAATCCTATAAAAGCCAGATCTACATTTGTAAGCATTACTAGGTACTGCACCAAATCTTTTTTCAAAAAGTCTAACTCAGCTGAGGACTGATCACTAGAACTGGAGTCTCCAATATAGAAGTGAGGAGAAAGATTCCTGATATCACCATAATATCTACAGTAGAAGATTGTTCTCCAGTCCATACAACCTTTTAATAATAATTGTCCATTTTCAATATTTGATGTAGCATTTCAGCATTTATGGGGAAATTGCTTCTAGGTGGAGATTTGGTTAAACCGATTGCTGGAGAGAATGCAGAGTACGTTACGCAAAGAAATTTCTGAAGCTGTAGTGACTTATGAGGAAAAGCCAAGAGAGCAGTGGCTATTTGATTATCCCGCACAGGTAAGCAGAGAAAAAAAATCGAAATGGAAATTGTATTTTTCTTAGTTTGTCAAGTGTAAACAAAAAGAGGGAGAGGAAAAAGAAGTTTCACTTCTGATAGAGGATCAGAGCCAGAAGCAGCCAAGATAACACATTCCATATTTTTATAGTTCAAACTGCAATGCCTATGGATGGTTTTGGCGTCTGTGTTTCATAGAACTCTTTGGCTGTTCTTTCAGATTGCTTTAACGTGTACGCAAATCTGGTGGACGACAGAAGTTGGCATTGCCTTTTCACGACTGGAAGAAGGCTATGAAAATGCAATAAAAGATTACAATAAGAAACAGGTACACTATTTTCTGTGTTCAAATTTCCGTTCTCTGTTCTACGCAATGTCAGATTATTCAACTGGACAGTTTGTTTCCCCTGGTCAGGGCTTAGGGTTGACTTAACCTGCCATTGAATGTGATTCCACTTTGTGCACAAATAAAAATATGCATGTAAAGGTGTTGCGTGCCTCAAAGTCGTTTCAGACTTATGAAGATCCTAAGATGAATCTGTCATGGGATTTCTTGGTAAGAAAAGTAAGTTCATAGGGGGTTTGCCACATTCCCCTCAGGAGCTCAAAAAGGAGGATGGTTTTCCCAAGGCCACCCAATATTTTATCACATGAAGCTGTTATTCCATGGTAGTTGTGTGAACAGCGATAGTTAATACATACTGCCATAAAAAACCTTGTTATTGCACTTCTTTCTATTCACACAATAGTGGCAATTATCAACCCATGGTCCTACAGTCATATTACCACATGTCCTTATAATCCTACCTTCCCACAATTCCATTGTTAAAATTACACTACGTAACATAATTTTTGTTCCTGGGTTATAAATGTCATTTCCTAATTGGTTCTATCATAAAAATATGGTAAAAGATTATTAAACTGCAAAAACTGTTTTTGCGGGACATCCTGAAGCATATTTTGCTATAGTGTTTCAATGAATATCTCATTGGGTCTCAACCAATTTGAAATAGTTTGTGGCCAACACTAAAATGAAGTTTCTGGAATATAACAACTACTTTCAAAGTAAGTACCACACAATTAAACAGGAAGTAACACTTTCAAACAAGGAACAGATAATTTTTTCAAATGTTATTATTTTTAAATCAAATTCACAGTTTTGGCAGTGGTTGATTTAAAAAACCCAAATTATTGTAAACTAAAAACCAAAAAAATCTCTGGAATAGTTACTGGGAGAGGAAGAGAAGGATTGTGAAAATGGAATGTGATTTTTCCAAGATCACCAAATACTTTTTCACATGAAGCTGTTATTCCATGGTAGTTGTGTGAACAGCTACCATGGACATCGCTTAAGTGCTGACATCCCTTAAGTGCTGCGATGCCAGCACAGAAACAGAACAGCCCTTTTGCACAAGGTAGCTGATGGGGTTTTGCAGGACTGACAACTATTGATGGGTTCTCCATTAGTAATGGGACATGGTAATCATGGGAAGAAGGCAGATTGTCAACACGATGCACATGGCATTGTGCAATTGGGACCATTATCAAAGGTAGCAGTCTTGCATCAATGCCACTTTGCTTCCCTTTTATGATAAAATCCACAGTTGGTTTCCATGGCCAAATATGGATTTGAACTCTGGTCTCCAGAGTCTTAGTCCATTACTCAAAGTGCTACACCACACTCCCCTATATGTAAGCAAATCCCCATATCTCATTGCTAGAAAGATCATTCCTTTCATGTCTTCTTCCTCTCTTTTCCTAGATCAGCCAGTTAAACACATTGATTACATTACTCATTGGAAACTTAACCCCAGGAGACAGAATGAAGATCATGACTATTTGTACCATTGATGTCCATGCTCGAGATGTCATTGCCAAAATGATTGCAGCAAAGGTATCCTATGCCCTCAAGGGTGCCTGACAGTGCATTGTGTTGTATTCATTTTTCATTTTGTCTATGTATATATGTATAGTCCTCGTGGACAACAAGTTAAACATGAGCCAACAATGTGATGTGGCGGCAAAAAAAGCCAATGGGATTTTGGCCTGCATCAATAGGAGCATAGTGTCTAGATCTAAGGAAGTAATGCTACCCCTCTATTCTGCTTTGGTTAGACCACATCTGGAATATTGTGTCCAATTCTGGGCACCACAATTCAAGAGAGATATTGACAAGCTGGAATGTGTCCAGAGGAGGGCAACTAAAATGATCAAGGGTCTGGAGAACAAGCCCTATGAGGAGTGGCTTAGGGAACTGGGCATGTTTAGCCTGAAGAAAAGAAGGCTGAGAGGAGATATGATAGCCATGTATAAATATATGAGAGGAAGCCACAGGGAGGAGGGAGCAAGGTTGTTTTCTGCTTCCTTGGAGACTAGGACGCGGAACAATGGCTTCAAACTACAAGAGAGGAGATTCCATCTGAACATTAGGAAGAATTTCCTGACTGTGAGAGCCGTTCAGCAGTGGAACTCTCTGCCCCGGATTGTGGTGGAGGCTCCTTCTTTGGAAGCTTTTAAGCAGAGGCTGGATGGCCATTTGTCAGGGGTGATTTGAATGCAATATTCCTGCTTCTTGGCAGGGGGTTGGACTGGATGGCCCATGAGGTCTCTTCCAACTCTTTGATTCTATATTTGAAAATGGAATGTGCTAAGAGCAAGAGTGATCTGCCATTCAGTGAGAGATCACTGAATCTTTTTAGAAGTAGTATAATTTTTAAAATGGAAACTCACTTGGTATCTGCTCAGGAATGCAAAAGGTGCAGTGGTACAACAGTAAACATTAACCCATGAATACAGAAACCCTATCTATCTTGGGGGCTCTTAAAGACTAAGGGGAAAGGAGCAATCCCAGGGTGCTTATTCTCCATTGTCAAGAAAATGTTTTTATATTTGGACTCCAGGTGGAAAGCTCCCAGGCCTTTACATGGCAGTCTCAACTTCGGCATCGATGGGATGAGGAAAAGGGGCACTGCTATGCCAACATCTGTGATGCTCAGCTCCAGTATTCCTACGAGTATCTTGGCAACACCCCACGCCTGGTGATCACCCCACTCACAGACCGGTATGAGCTGCTCACCTTGAGACATCCTTCCCCTGGCCCAGGAGCCATTTTTGGGGATTCGGCAGTACTACAGACATCTCTCTGGGTGTTTTGCAGGTGCTATATCACCCTGACGCAGTCTCTCCACTTGATCATGGGAGGTGCTCCCGCAGGCCCTGCTGGCACAGGGAAGACTGAGACCACCAAAGACTTGGGCAGGGCAGTAGGGATCATGGTGTATGTCTTCAACTGTTCAGAGCAAATGGACTACAAGGTAAAGAAGGAAGCTCACACAAAGAAAATGAAGAAGTATACTCTGGCCTGCCTTAAAATGCAGATTAGTAGGTTATTAGCTAATACATTACAGATAGCAGAGAATCAAAATGACCCCCTCCACCCAACTGAATGCCCATACTTTTTCTTACCTAACAAAGCACTATCTTTTAAGTGCCTTAAGTAATAGCTGTTGACTCTCGTCCTTTTTTGCAACCAGCCCCTTTCTTTTCAGCTGAAGCTGCAATTATGCACAATGCTGCCTCCCTTTCTTTCATTCTCATTGATCCATTGTCCTATGTGTGAATATTTCTTCTGTGTGCCAAAACAACATTTCTTCACAGTGGCATAGTTATAGCCAGCTGTGGGAAACGTTGCATAGATAGCACTGCCCACTGTGAGGTTGTCGCCTGTCATCTCCTCTTGCGCAGAACTGTGGGTGAAAGCCCCATCTGCTGGGAAAACAGCTTGGTTGGAAAAAAGCAATTTTCCACAGGGCTCAATTTGACATGCACAGAACTGCACTGAAGCCATCCTCCCAGCTGGCCCTGCAGCCTTTGAAGTCAAGGTCTCTCCACTAGGATAAAAAGCATGCCACATTTGGGGTCTTGAGCCTTTTAACTGAGCTTCATTACATGTTCTGTCTTTTGGAAAGAGATTTAAGAAATATGGGTAATTATAATTTAACAAGCACAGTTTGACAGAACCTTATTTACTGATGTCATTGTAAAATAAAAGTAGACAATTGAAGGGTGGAAAAAATCAAGCAACTTGTAAATGTCTTAACTTTTCCTTCCCCACTGAGTTGGTTACTTGCAGGCGATATTCCATCTCACCACCTTATCACATTGAGAAATTTCCTAGTCGCAGGACACTTCAGCCTCTTTTCAACATGTTCCAGGGTTCAAAAGAGGCAGAAATGTCCTGAAAGGAGAGATCTCCGAACATGGGCCAGCAATCATGTTCAGATCTCAGTCCTCTTATCACACTTTACTCACATGTTTACAACTGAAAAACAGGTGGGATGGGAACCATCAAAAGTTTCCCATCTTGTTTCATTGCTCAACTGACAGCAGTCTGTTGTATCCTATGGCTTTCATGCAGAACCATAGGATCTGACAGAAAGCAATGATTTTAACCTGGATCACTGCCTCTTGTACCCTATGGGATTTGAGACAAAACCATAGGATCCCATGGAAAGATGTTGTTTGAAACTGATGTCTAACTCCTTTAATGTAAGGGATTTTAGGCAGGGCAAGGGATCTCTTGGTTTTTGAATACTGTTGTTTCTCCTGATTTTTTTTTAAAAAGTAATACAGAATGTAAGATGAATGTATTGCCAGCTCTTAATTTTCCACATATGAGTCTGAGGTGGGGGCGGGGTATTCTCTCCCTTAAAGGGATGGTCACCCATGCTTTCCCTTCTCAATGTGATGAGGTGGTTAGCTATATGCACTAGAGCACAGAGGAATAGGAGGGCAGTGGGAGAAGATCAAATCTTGATACCTGATTGAGGGAGAAATGGCCTGAAAAAGTGGTTATGGAGAAAATTGTGTGTGTGTGTTCACCTTCAATTAGCCTCTTGATTTCTGGCAACCCCATGAATTTATTGGTTTTTCTTAAGTATGGAATATTCAGATGTGGTTTTGCCAGTTCCTTCCTCTGAAATATAGCCTCCAGCACCTGGGATTCATTGGTCACTTCCAATCCAAGTACCAACAAGGGCTGACCTTGCTTAATTTCCAAGATCAGATGAGATTAAATACTCCTTTAAGGGTATTTAAATCCCTTTTGGGAAATTGGTGTGCAAGAAAAGGGCCTACCCCTTTGTCTAGTTGCCTCAACTGAAATACTATAAGGCAAACTTTTGTTTGGAAGTAGTAACACCCAGTGGGCAACATCTCTGATTCATTTCAAGAACAGACTACTTTTCCCTATCTTACCTGATTTGTTTGTGAATTGCTTGAAAGTGAAAACATCATGTCAAGAAGCAAAGAGTGCTTTCCAAGGTTTGTGCATACTAGGAAATCGTTAGTTTGAAATCATTGCATGTTCTTTTAGGATATTGGAACTCCATAGGTTACTTGGCACTGTGAAATCCTATGAAACAATATGTTTTAAAAACTTGACGCACCTAATCATGCCCTTATAATAACACGCAGAACATCCAAGAAAATACTAGAGTGCTTTTTCTTTGTGACAATTTCTCTTTCTCACTTTCCCATCCAGTGTGCCATTCTCTGGATCATGTTATTTTTATAGGAAAACAGCATAGAGGATGCTAATTAACTGATGAAATAAGATTCCTCTAAATTGTTACCTACCTACACCTTTCCTTTCTAGTCCTGCGGAAATATCTACAAAGGGCTGTCCCAGACAGGCGCATGGGGATGTTTTGATGAATTCAATCGGATCTCAGTGGAAGTCCTGTCAGTAATTGCTGTACAGGTAAAGAATCTCAATGTGTCCTGCTCTTGTGTATAAATAAAAGGGCATTAATAATGCTCTCAGCTTTATCCGACAGATGGATACACTGTCTGCATTTAAAACAGCATTATAGACCAATCTCTTTCAGTAGGCTTATCCAGATGGTTTTTAAATTGTGGATTTTTAAATCATGGATTTAATATGTATGTATGCTTTTTAAAAAAACTGATGTTATATATTTTTAACAGTTTGTGTATTTTTAAGTGATATTTGTCTCTAACAGTGTTACGTGTCTACTTATTACTGTTTTTTAGTATGATCTTTTCTGTCTCCATAAAAAGGGAGAGGAGGGTAAAAATAATAACACGCACTGTCATCCTTGTGGTCAAATACTTCTCATTTTTTTCTCTTGGACTAAAACAGTACTTGACAAATGAATCAAGTGATCATGTAAGACAATGCTCTCAGAACACTCTAGCTAACAGAAGTGGGTTGCTAATTCATCTTAAAATAGGAATACACTTTGCTTGCAAGAGTGAGGTAAGCCTCCAGAAATTTACCAAAATATTGTGGGAGGCTGCAGATTTGAAGCACCAGAAAAACATTGCCTCTGCCTCCTTCAGTTCATGGAAGTCTACTTTGGATTACGACTCTTGTCTATGAAGAGCTGCAATCCAAAACACCTGGAGGACTGAAATTTGCCTATGCCTGCTCTACTGCATAGCAGCCAATATGCCCTTGCAGCGGCCACCAGCAAAATCTTCATGGTTGTAGTGGAGCTGTTTGAATATTTTTTACTGAAATGTGATTATTTGAAACAAAATAAGTCCAGATTTTCCCAGGAATTGAATATATTTCTCAAAAACCAAAACAGAACAGTTTCATTTGTAACAATTGCTGTCTCATGAGTTTCCAAACATCATTTTCCCTTCCTTCTATTGATCTAATGCTTCTCACAGCCCAGTTTGCCAGGAAGTAAAGAATTGTACCGATTTAAATCCTCAGGCTGGGTATTATGTAGTGAGTGTAATGAATACAAAAATGCCATGTTCAATTAAATTTGACTGTGTTACAGTATTATGAATCCACTTCTGAGTGAGGTTCAACACCTTTTAACTGGGTTCTTCCCTAAATTGGTTTTAAACCAACCAGATTTTTTTTGAAAATGGCATTCATAACCTTTTGGGGGAAAAAAACCTTTTGGAGATCATAACCTTTTTAGAAAAGCAAGACCTTTCAGAGAAGATCCAAAAAAACCTTTAGAGTGGAATCTTCTCTTGTGGTATACAACCAGATATAATTGTGCTAGGCAATGGTCTCAGTTGTCAGACCGAATAACTTGTCATCTCTGATCTGTTAGGAAAACAGAGGTTTTCCCAGTGCATAAAAAACAGCAGTGCTTCAGAAGTATTTTTCAGTCTCTCTCTCTCTCTCTCTCTCTCTCTCTCTCTCTCTCTCTATATATATATATATATATATATATACATACATATTCTCTCATAAAACAACTTGTTTTATATCATGCACTCAAGAGACAAAAATCAAGTAGACTTAAGATATTCGGTTTATTCACAACCTTCATGTGTTCAGCATACACAGGTACAAAACTTATCAGTCCAGTTTCAAATATGTTTGAGATAGTTCTCTGTGCCATCCGGCCAGGACATTGCTTACAGCAAAACAGCAAGCAAGTGTGTGATCTGAGATCTGAAGTAGTCTGTAGTAGTCTGTCTGCAGTCTGTCTGTCATGTGATCTCAGGAACTATAGAGTAAAGGAAGCTGCATATCAGAACATACATACAGGAATCAGTAAGCAACAGGATCATAGATAAACATATTACTAGAGAAGGCTTGAAGAAGGTTATCATTTCCAACAGATTTGGCAATGTGAAATTACAAATCCAATTCAGAACAACATGATGCTTTCTGCTCTCATGTTGCTTCTGTTTGCAATTGAAGCATTCAAAAATGTTTAAAGTAGAGAGGTACTTTCCTGATGACTTTTGCGAAGCAGTGTCACAGTCCACTCATTAAAACTCAGATAGAAAAATGCCTGAAGGGCTGAGAGCCAATTTTTCACTCCAGTCCTAAATGCCTAAGAGTTCATATACTACAAACAATACATGAAAAGGAGGTGACTTACATTTCTGTTAAAACACTTTTAAACATTCTATTTCTCATGCCAATCTTCAAATGAATAAGCTATAAGCTATTTTATGGACTGTTTAGGTTAAATGTGTTCAGGATGCCATTCGAGCCAAAAAGAAGACCTTCAATTTCCTTGGAGAGATGATTGCTCTCATACCAACTGTTGGAATGTTCATTACGATGAATCCTGGATACGCAGGTCGAACTGAACTGCCTGAAAATTTGAAAGCCTTATTCAGGTACTAGCATGTGTGTACTATTCTGCAGATATGCAGATGATCAGAGTAATGAATGAATTACTTTATGTGGGAGAGGATTCAAATATATGATTCTTTGAGCAGCTTTAAGAAAGTCTAAGAAAATATTGGCAAATAGTATTAAAAGGGAAATGCCAATTCTAGGATCAGTACTGAAAAAGCCAAATGAAGAAGCTATGTGTGCATATATGTATTTTAAAGATTTGTGTGCTACCTTTCAATCAGATGATCTTTAAATGACAAATACTAGAATGCCGAGCACATTCACTAACTTGGATTGCCAAAAGGGAAATTCGCAAGACAGATTATATATAGCATGTAAAATTGTCACAGCAGGACACGATCAAGTATAAGCAGAAAGCTTATGAGCATGAGCATTTGAAATGTAACTCTGTTTGACATTTGTACTGAATATTCACTTCAGCCTAATGAACAGGCTGACTATTGTTTCTAATTGCTCCGGATGTTATTTCGCTCGTCCTCTTTTAGGCCATGTGCCATGGTGGTTCCTGACTTTGAGCTGATCTGTGAGATCATGCTGGTTGCTGAAGGCTTCATTGACGCCAGGCTTCTAGCTAGGAAATTCATTACACTCTACACGCTGTGTAAGGAGCTGCTTTCCAAGCAGGTAATTTGCACCTTGCTCCCCTGGGCTGTCTTGTCACCTGATACTTCAGAGTTGCCAAGACTTTCCAGGAGCATATTGGCAGAAGTTTTAAAGATTCACCTTAAAGATTCACTCCAAGGCGCCATGCTGTGTGGTTGTTCCAAGACTGCTTGCTAATATCCAATTCACTCCAGAAAGCGCATGTCTGGATTATTGGAATAATAAACCCATCATGGCTGTTGTTGCCGCCGCCACCAATTCCCACTATTCATAGTAAAACATCAAAAAACTTCCTGCCGTTCCCTGGGCAATGCCAATTCTCTCACACCAGAAGTGACTTGCAGTTTCTCAAGTTGCTCCTGACATGAAAAAAAAAATCTCAGTATCACCCCTTGCATACTTATAATGTAAAGGTTTGCAAAAGACCCCTTGAAAGTTCCATTAGAACAGTGTTTCTCAACCTCAGGGTCAGGAACACTGGGGGTTTCAGAGGGGTCACCAAAGGCCATAAGAAAACATTTATTTCTGATGGTCTTAGGAACCCTTTGACAGAGAAGGCTGAAGATCTCCCCCCCCCCCCCCCACTTCTCTTCCTTTTTGGAAACAGCCAGTGAATCCTGCCACCAAAAGCCCTCCTTTGCTGTGATTGGCTGGCCTCTCAGCCAAATGGAGGACTGTTTCTGAGACTCCAAGCAAGGAGAGGAGAACTGACATGCTCAGCACATGGCAGCATGGTGCACATGTGCAGGCGAGGGAGAGTGTACGAGGCTGGAGGGAGGCTTGCACAAGCAAGTCCCTTCAAGACATGGGGGTTCTGTGTGAGAAATTTGGTCCAATTATATTGTTGGTGGTGTTCAGAATGCTCTTTGATTGTAGGTGAACTATAAATCCCAGCAACTACAACTCCCAAATGTAAAGGTTTATTTTCCTCAAACTCCACCAGTGGTCACATTTGTGCATATTGAATATTTGTGCCAAGTTTGGTCTTAGATCTATCATTGTTTGAGTCCACAGTGCTCTCTAGATGTAGATGAACTACAATTCCAAAACTCAAAGTCAATGCCCACCAAACCCTCCAGTATTTTCTGTTGGTCATGAGAGTTCTGTGTGCCAAGTTTGGTTCAATTCCATTGTTGGTGAAGTTCAGAATGCTCTTTGATTGTAATTTAACTATAAATCCCAGCAACTAGAACTTCCAAATGACAAAATCAATTCTTCCCCAACCCCACCAGTATTAAAATTTGGGCATAGAATCATAGAATAGAATCTTAGAATCAAAGAGTTGGAAGAGACCTCATGGGCCATCCAGACCAACCCCCTGCCAAGAAGCAGGAATATTGCATTCAAATTGGGTATTTGTGTCAAATTGGCTCCAGTGATTGAAAATATATTCTACATATCAGATATTTACATTACAATTCATAACAGTAGCAAAATTACAGTTATGAAGTAGCAACAAAAATAATTTTATGGTTGGGATCACCACAACATGAGGAACTGTAGTAAATGGTCACAGCATTAGGAAGGTATTGCATTAGAGTGTTTTGTTAACTGTGAATAACCATGCCAACACATCCCTTATTCAGAAAAGGAGTTCATCCTTTACCTTTTATGCTATCACATGCTTTTCATGTCTGATTTAAGTCATGTCCTTTCATTTGCATACAATGGTAAGATGGTGCCTTCTTCCTAACACAGGATCACTATGACTGGGGATTGAGAGCTATCAAGTCTGTGCTTGTGGTAGCTGGTTCCCTGAAGAGAGGAGACCCTGGTCGGGCTGAGGACCAGGTCCTCATGAGAGCATTGCGTGACTTCAACATTCCCAAGATTGTGACAGATGACTTGCCTGTGTTCATGGGACTCATTGGAGACCTTTTTCCAGCACTTGATGTACCCAGGAAACGTGATCTCAACTTTGAAAAGGTGAATAAATGCACACCTATTGTTTGAAGCAAAGGCCTGTGAGTGCATTGGGTTCTAACACTATTATTTGCCAGTGAGATTGGAAATCTGAATGCCTAACTCATCTCTGCCCTGTGGCAAAAATTATAGGGTTTTGGAGAGGCTTCTACCATAAGAAGACCTGATCAAAAGTTCCCAGGGCCTTTTTCTCCACAAGGAAGCCTATTATCCAATCAGTAGCCTCTTTAGTTATGGCACAGTAGGGCTCCAGTACTTTCCCAGCCATGAGAATGAGAGGGGAAAATCTTCAAGGTAGATTCTGTCTCTGAGTGAAGAAGTTTTCCTTGGCTGGCTGGCTGCCTAGCTGGAAATCTTTGATCTAGCTAGTGCTACCCAACCTCCTCCTTTCATTTGAGGACTATTTGGGCTTCCACGGGGCCCAGGGATCAGTATATGGAACAGCAGGAGGAAAAGGCAACTGGAAGTCAGGGCTCTCTGCTTCCCCGTCCCTGTGGAGAGGGGGAGAGGTTGAAATGTTTCCCCAAAAGCCCTTGTCACAACTATTTTACTTATTGTAATACCAGCTTATGCAATTCAAAAAGAGATAGATAGATAGATAGATAGATAGATAGATAGATAGATCTGTAATCATATTATTAAGGCAGAACACCATTATGACACACCATCACTGCTCAAATTTCTCATCATGAGAGAAAGGATATAGCGCAACCTTGTGACAGTACACAATACCCAGATTTTGCATTGTGAGAGGCGACATAGGGAAGAGAGACAGACACCACCATCCTCCAACATTTTTTTATCTTTTTCTCCTATGGAAAGTAAAAGTGTTTTTCAAGCTAGTCAGTTGTTTCAGGTTTTCTTAAACAAAAATGTTCAGTCTCTGGATGGCCTTTGTACTCCTAATTGTAATACAACATAATGCCATAGTGTTATTACACCAAAACCTTGAAAATCATTTTAAATAGCATTGCAGTGGCAGCAAGGTGACAGGAGAGCAGTGAGATATCTTTGTAAAACTCTCCCATGCAATTAAAGGCATCTGAATAATGACTTATAGGTCAAGACAGCAGCTTTATTGTACTATAACAGCAAATGTAGAAAAAAATCTGAAAAAAAGATTTCAAGAGTGTAAACTTCAGAAAAATAGTTGTTCTCTTCAGAAGTTTTGTCTTGTCCAATTGAGCACAGTTTCCTTGCTGAAGTCACGAGGACTGACAGGTAATAAAGTTGTTGCTGTTGTTTCCAGACCACATCCACACCTAATCTGCTAATGGATTATTTTTGCAATGAAGTTGAATGAGATACTCATACTTAAACTAACCACTGAATCATAGCTGGAAAGGTCATTAATTGATTATTTCCAGCATGTAAAAAAACCCAATTTCCCAAATACTGTACAGAACAATACCACTGCGAAAACCACTATCTCATGTAATAACGCTGAGACCAAAGTGGAACCAAAGCACAGCTGATTAATGAAGAAATACTGTGAAAAAGGCTTATAAATGAGCTCATGCAAAACTGATGTGGACAAGAAATAGACAGGTCACTCCACCCTTAGCATGAATGTATTTCTTGTCTTCTCAGATTATCAAGCAGGCTGTTCTTGAGCTCAAGCTGCAGCCCGAGGAAAGTTTTGTGTTGAAGGTGGTGCAGCTGGAGGAGTTACTTGCAGTCCGACACTCTGTATTTGTGATTGGGAATGCGGGTTCTGGCAAGTCGCAGGTAGTATGCAGAATGTATAGAGAAATATTTATGATAGCAATAATGGTGCTCTGGATCATATGCCATTAAAAACAAAAGGTTCAACTATGGCTCAAATATGGGATTGTTTCTCAGATGAGTGACACTGCTTGTTTCTATAGAGTAGGTTATAAGCAGTGCTCCCCATGAGCTAATCTTAGACCTCATTGTCCTCTTTAGCTCGTACCGTTTCCCCCCCTGATGCTTCCCAAATAGAATAGACTACATTTACAACCAACAGGGTTACACCTCTGTGCATCAGGTTGAGGTCTGAAGGTATTAGCTTTAATCTAGCAAAAGAGTACTCCTTCACCACAGAACTTTTTGTGGTCTAATGTTGTACAATATGTCTGAATTGACCCCTCAGCTAACGTGGGATGTTAGAGTAGGGTGTCCCATATTCCTAATTTTGCAGGAATGAGGAAGCCGACCAATCTTTCATTCTATAATGCAGTGGTTCTCAACTTGTGGGTCCCCAGGTGTTTTGGCCTTCAATTCCCAGAAATCCTGACAGCTGGTAAACTGGCTGGGATTTCTGGGAGTTGTAGGCATAAACACCTGGGGAATCACAGATTGAGATCCATTGCTATAATGGGTTCTACTGCTTTGTGTAAGTTTTTTTAAAATTAATTGTTACAAAAAAATATTGCAGTGGCCTTGCAACTTTGGGGAACTTAAACTTCAGAAATTAAATTATCCATTCAGTAGAAGATGATACTCATTAAAGCTGACCATAAAGGCTATTCAGTAGTGGAACTCACTGCCTCGGGTGTGGTGGAGGCTCCTTTTTTGGATGCTTTTAAACATTGGGTGGATGGCCATCTGTCGGGGGTGCTTTGATTGTGCTTCTTCTACATGGTAGCGGGTTGGACTGGATGGTCCCTGTGGTTCCTTCCAACTCTTTGATAGTTCTATCTTGGAATGGGTAATTCCCCACATAATTTGATAGCTAACATCCAAGATAGCAAAAGCCTTTGATTTCTTTCTCTTGGCAGGTACTGAAATCTCTGAATAAAACCTATGCGCTCATGAAAAGAAAGCCTGTAGCCATTGATCTTGACCCTAAAGCAGTAACCTGTGATGAGCTATTTGGAATCATTAATCCAGCTACCAGAGAATGGAAAGATGGTAGGAATCATAGAGACTGCTTCCAAACAGCATGTTTACAGAGTGTCTGAAATAACAAAATCACAAAAGTGGGTTATAACAGTAACCTACTTTTTGCAGACATTCTGCCCTAGAAAGAGCCATAACATAAAAGAACAGATAATGTTATGTATGTAGAAAAAATATTCCTTTTTTCGAGTTTGTAGAATAGTATAATTTGAAGTGCATGCTTTTTCCTCCATACTCATAGTATAGTTAACATTTTATTCCAGCATAAAGTCTTACCTAAAAGAGGGTTCTTCTTTTAAATGTTTTCCTTTTTTAAAAAAAACATTTTTCAATGACTTCTGCAAAACCGAAACTGTTTTAATATAGTCAAATGTCAAGACTTGGAATTACCTAAATTTACTAGACATTTTTAAGGTGCAATCCTATATACATTTACTTGGGTATGAATCTTATTGAAGTCAGTGGATCTTATTTTTGAATAGATTTACATAAGGTTGTGTGCTAATTTTAGTTCAAAAGGCTGAAGTTTACAATTTTGTCATCTGAAAGCCTTTATTGTAACTTGCTTTGATCCCGTGCCCTACACATTGTTTAAATCAACTTTGATCAAACCTAAGGGCAAAACTTAATAATAAATAAACCAGAAGGTTTTTCCCTTTTAAAGTCTATTTAATCTCAAATCTTTTAACTGGCTTATACAAAACATCTGAACAAAGAATGCATGAAATCTTCGATTTGACCTTTGAGTACTAGCTTAGACTAAGTGTTTTTTAAACAATTCCTTAAGGTAAGTTATTTGTGTGTGTGTATGTGTGTGTGTGTGATGGATGAGAGAGAAAGAGATAATCTAAGGCAGTGGTTCTCAACCTGTGGGTCCCCAGATGTTTTGGCCTTCAACTCCCAGAGATCCTAACAGCTGGTAAACTGGCTGGGATTTCTGGGAGTAGTAGGCCAAAACACCTGGGGACCCACTGGTTGAGAACCACTGATCTAAGAAATCATTGCTGCAATTTTGTAAGTCTATCCAGCTATCCACCAGTCTAGCTATCCAACTAACCACCTATCTACTTATCCAACTGTCCATCTATATTGCAGGAATCAAGAGTTACCCAAATTGTTTCAGAGCCTGAGTTGGAAATTTTAAACCCAACTCTTTGTGTCTCTCACTGACTTGCATGTCAAAGAAGTGGGTGAAATTTTGACACATGGAAGCAAGCCCCTGCTGTATTACTGTTGAGGAACTTCAAGTGGTTTTTTTTTTTTTTGTCCTAGTCACCCATAAAATTGACTTTTTTCAGAAAGATCAAATGCAATAATTAAAAAGGATGTACAATTGGTGGGGTACTCCCACTTGCTGGTTCCTGGTCCTGCTTTCATTCTAGTATCTGTGTGCTAGTTGTGCAAAAGGAAAATGTGTGTGCACATTCCTGTATGTTTAGGCGAGAGACATAAACGAAATAGAGAAAGACACAAGAGGAAAAACAGAAAAGGAAAAATGACACTTTCTGGGCAGCCTCAAGCCCCTTCTACGCTGCCATGCAAGATCCACATGATCTGCGTTGAACTGGATTATATGGCCAGTTCAAATCAGATAATGTGGATTTTCTGCTTTTATAACCTGGATTATCTGGCTGTATAGAAGGGGCCCCAGTCTCCCTAGTATGAAAGGAGGCATATTAGAGTCTCTCCAAGGTTCAGTGTTCCAACAAAATTGTATAAAAGACTGAAACGAAATAACTGAATTTATTGTTGTTTTATAACTTCCAATAATTTCTGGGTCATTGTGACCCCAGAGTGACCCTGCTGTGGGATTTTGTGTGTATGTGTGTGTGTGTGGGGGGGGGGGTATTTTTGCCTTTCTTTGAGGCTGAGAGAATGTGACTGCCATATAATACAGATTATCAAAGCAGATAATCTACATTATCTGATTTAAACCGGATTATGTGAGTATACACTGCCATATAATCCAGTTCAAAGCAGATAATCCGGATTTTACATGGCAGTATAGAAGGGGTCTCAGTGGGTTTCTGTGGTCAAGCAAGGACTTGAACCCTGATCTCCAAGTCATAGTCCAAGACTCAAACCACTATACCACACTTTTAGTGTGATACGTCAGAAGTGTCTTCGAGCATGTTTTAATATAACTGAATGTTCCTTCAGCAACAGCAAGAATATCCCTGTGGGCAGAAAAATCAGGCAATTCCAACTGGATGGTCCCTACAAGGGTCTTCCTCCAGGGGCAAACCAAAAATGGGCAACCGGGAAGTTCCTGAACTGACTCGGAAGTGATGTTGGGAAATCAAAAAACAACCTGGCAAAATGGCACTACCTAGAAAAATCCTCCACCTTGCAGAACAAAAACAATTCAGCATCTATATGCTTGTCCACAATGCCCTGCCTCATGCATGCACAGAAGAAGAAAAGTTTAAAGCTACAGACAATGAGGTCGCTGTTTCCCGTTTTTGGTCTAAAATTATTTAGCTGCTTGAAATCCCTTTATTTAATCAGTTTTATACTTATTATTTATGCAATGCTTTTGACACAAAATAAATACATAAGTATAACTGAAGAGCCAATGTGTGAATAATAATTTTTAAAAAACCATTTTGTTCTGGCCAGGCTTGTTTTCAACTATCATGCGCGACCTGGCTAATATAACTCACAAAGGGCCCAAATGGATTGTTCTGGATGGAGATATTGATCCAATGTGGATTGAGTCTTTGAATACTGTGATGGATGACAACAAGGTTAGTAGAACAAGCCAGGGATTTGATGGCTGGCATCTCCTTCTATGAGATGAGACAGCGATATAATGCTTATGTGTCTTCCTTGTAGGTCCTCACCTTAGCCAGCAATGAGAGAATCCCACTCAATCCCACCATGAGGCTTGTGTTTGAGATCAGCCACCTCCGAACAGCCACACCTGCCACTGTCTCCAGAGCAGGAATCTTGTACATTAACCCTGCTGACCTTGGTTGGAATCCGTGAGTTCTTAATCCTTTTGTAGCGTGTAAAATATGTCTCCTTCCATCTTACCTTCCTGTTTGGTCCTCTTGTGTCATGTCTGTGTCTGCATATGAAATGTAAAGATTGTAAAATGCTGGATGCTCTTAGCTCTGAGATCCCACCCGAAACAAATACCCTTCCTGGGGTCTGCTTCCTTGACTTTGGCTGTATCTATACTGCTATATAATGCAGTTTTAATTGGCTTTATATGGTCACTGTAGAAAGGTCCAGACTTTGTCATGACAAGATAACACAATTAGTTTACTCAAGATAACAAAATTAGTTTATGGTCAGGGGTTTTGTTGTGGGTGGAATACTCACTTTAGCTATAGGAGTATATCAGGTTTTTGTTAATTCACTACAGGTCTGTCAAACATGTAATCTCACACTGCAGAATAAAGACCTACTGAAACCTCATTTTACCACAAATTATTATTAGAAAAGGCGACTTACACAATAGGGGATGTAAACATACTCAGAGCCTGGGGATTTTCTTTCACTATAACTCCCAGAATCCTACACTCAGCATGGCCACTGACAACGGTGACTTAGGATTCTGGATCTTGCAGTCAATAAATAACTTTTCCAACCTCCCCAACAAATACAGTGCTTAAACAATTTTGTCATACTGCTTGTGTACTGCTCTAATTTGCCAAAATGGTATGAGGCAGCTAAGTGCAAAAATTCCTGCATTTTAAGTGTGATGACTCTAAAAATGGTGCAGCATGAATAAGAGAAATGGGGAATATGAGGCAATTCAACCTAAGGAAATTATGAAATATTACAAACATACAAATTCATACCACATACAATAATTTATATTTTATCATTTTGCAGAGTGGTGAGTAGCTGGATTGAGCGCAGGGAAGTGCAATCTGAAAAAGCCAATTTGATGATCTTGTTTGACAAGTACTTGCCTATATGTCTGGACAAACTGAAATTTGGGTTCAAGAAGATAACCCCTGTACCTGAAGTGACTGTGATTCAAACCATCCTCTACCTGCTGGAATGTCTCCTGACTCCAACCAACACACCTCCAGATTCTTCCAAAGAGCTCTATGAACTCTATTTCGTGTTTGCTTGCTTCTGGTCATTTGGAGGAGCAATGTTCCAAGATCAGGTACTTTTATAAGATTAAGTAATCATGTTCTGTTTCATACTTTTCCAGGTGTCACCATAATAGTGCCGAAATATACAATGAAGAACATTAGTTACGCAGATAGAATTTTATTGGTCCAATTCTCAAAGGGTGATTCAGTTGAACAGATACATCAATAAACACTCCCATATCGCCTAGGCTTCATGTTTCTGCACTATTGTTGTTGTTGTTGATGATATCTCATGTTTTCTCTCCACAAGGAGACTCAAAGCAGCAGTAACACTGGAATTTGTTTCCCTGATGTGTTGACTAGATTATTTGTGCCGTTGCAACAACCACGCTTTCTGCAGAGCCACTGGTACTACATTGACTGCTTTTACTATGTGATCTGGCAGCCCTTTATAGGAGGATCAGTCTTGTGGGACCACTGTCAAGTCCCAGCCTTTATTCATTTTGGAGTGAGCGAGGAGCCAACACAGTCAAGGATACACTCCCCTATTGTGGGAAAATGATTTTGTAGGTCATGCCTCTGAGCAAATGTTTAATGTTGCCTTATATCATTAACTCTTCCAGGAGCCAAATATGACTGTATGCATTTTTAAATTTATGTTTTTAAAAATTATTTGGTTTTGATAGGATTTGTTTGGATGTTTTCTAGCATTTCTAGAGAAGAAGGTAATTTTTTTTGGCCTGGTTTTTCTAAATCAATAGAAAGGTTTTATTAAATTGGATATCTTTTTGTTCCTAGCTTGTGGATTATCGTGTGGAGTTCAGTAAATGGTGGGTGAATGAATTTAAAACCATCAAGTTTCCATCACAAGGGACAATTTTTGACTATTATATTGACCCAGATACAAAGAAATTCATGCCTTGGACTGATAAAGTGCCACCATTTGAGCTGGACCCAGATGTCCCATTGCAGGTATTTGAGAGAAATCATTTGTTGAGTGTTTGGGGCGGGGGGCAGGGTAAGTACTACTGATGGATGTATTTTCCTCTGTCTTGAGTTGAAGTGCTGTTTCCCCTTCTATGAGTCACATTTTCATGTTGACTTGGGTGCCAATTTTAGGTATGCAGCATTTATAGAGCTCTCTCTGTATATTGACTAATTTTATTGTACAGGCAGATGGTGTATTTGTAATATGCTGCTTTATGGAGACAGATGGAAATAGATGAGTTTTGAGTATCACATTGTGAACATCTTGAAGTCCTTCATTCCAAATATATTAAGACCAACTTACTTCAGGATGCCATCTCACTCTGGAAATAATATTTGAGAAAACTGGAAGTGTATTATTGCTTTCTGCCCATGAAGCTGTAATGTGGAAGGGAGGGAGGGAGGAAGAACAAAAAGTGATGCAATGGCAATATTGTTTGGAAATGGAAAGAGTAAAATTGTAGAGTTGATTCCTAGGAAAGGGGGGGACAACCCAGAAAGAAGGCTGGAGCAATCTGTGTGAATTATAACTGGCAGGAATGCTGTTAAAAACAGTTTACCATCTATCATTATTACAATGTGTTTTTTTTATTGAGTTTTATGGGATCTGAGAAAGAAGGGAAATCTCAGAAAGAAAAGAAGTGAGTGTGCATATATTTCTAATACAAATGCTTGGCTTAAAAGGCACAAACCAAAGAAGGCTCTTTCATAATAAGTGGAAATAGCTATCTACAAGTAATTAGTGGCAGAGAATTACTTGCTCCCCAGCCACCCCCTCCCAAGGATGACTTTGTCACTTTTGTTAAAATCATATTTCTTAGGTCTAATATAAGCAATGTATATAATGCAAATCTATATAGGTTGTTGTAGGTTTTTCGGGCTATATGGTCATGTTCTAGAAGCACTCTCTCCTAACCTATATATTTTAGATGTGTAATTATCTCTGTATTGGAGAATGTTTTTTTTAACATGAAATGTGTTTCAGGCTGGATCTACACTGTCAAATAATGGAGTCTGAACTGCATTGAACTTCATTCTGTGGGTCTACACTGAACATATAATGCAATTCAAACTGTATCTTTAGCAGTGTAGATCCACCTTCGGATTCATGATGTTTGAGTTGCAAGTTATATCAGAAAATTATTTGCTATCAATGCCTTGCTGTCTCCATTTTCTCTTAACCAATTGTTCCATGAGATATGTATCATTCCGATTTAAAAATCAGTGTATTTTAATGTGAGGGTTTGTCTTACAGGCCTCCATGGTCCATACAACTGAAACTATTCGGATTCGCTATTTTATGGATCTGCTAATGGAAAAGAAATGGCCTGTGATGCTTGTCGGGAATGCTGGCACTGGGAAGTCAGTGATGATGGTTGATAAGCTTGACACACTAAACATGGATGATTTCATCGTGCAATCTGTTCCTTTTAATTTCTACACAACATCAGCAATGCTGCAGGGTAAAGGGATTGCCTTGTTATTAGTGGTAGATAACAACACTGAGGATTAGATTATAACAAGTGATAGGCAATGTTAAATAAGAGATAATAATGCAGGTTGAACATCCCTTATCTATGTTTGGAACCAGAAGTATTTGGGATTCCAGATTATATTATTTGTGTTTTGGAATATCTCTGAAAGGGGAATGTGAATCCATGCCATGTGAATGGCATGGATGTGAATCCATGCCATTTTACAGATCCCTGCATCTCTCACCAGCCTCACATATCTCTCCAGTCAGCTTCTTTGTCTGCTACTTTGGTTGCATATGAGATTTGAGGCTGGAGAGAGACTGAAGATCAGAGAGTCTAAAGAACTTAATATTTGGCATGGGGCGAGGGGTAGGAATAAAGTACCTTTACTGTGCAAGAGACCCCTGGGGAGCCCGCCACCTGCCTGCATCCACCGTGAAAATGAACATGCAAGAGTACTGCAGCCAGCATTTCAAAAGTGGAAATAGACAACCAGTGGGAAAAACTTTTGGATTTTTAGTATTTTTGCATTAGGTATTCTTAATTTGTAATAAGTAATTATTATAGTGAAAGTGTCCTTCTATATTTTGGAAATGTGTGGCTTTTAAAAATAGTGCAATATACAGAGGAGTAGTCTGTTAGATCAAAAAGTGCAAATAGCTTTGTTGTGTATTTATATAACATAGTTATTTGTTATGTTTTGATGTGCTACAGCCCACTATCATCAATTTGCAGTACAACAAAAGTGCAAGTATTTGTTACACAAGATCTACTCATTGTTTAGCACATTTATGGATCATTTGTTTGGTCAGTGACACGAAATGAAACTTTTTAAAGGCACACACGCTGAAACAAAGGGACAGAATTTTTAAACATAATATTCATTATAATAAAACCAGAAGAAAATTAAAAAGCAACATTAACTATTAAAAGCTTGGCATAACAATATAATCATTCCTCTTGAAACACAATAGTAACACAATACAATAGTACTGCTTGAATCACAATAGAAAAGCAGCAAATCTAATCACCATGAAGAGAAAGTTTCATAATATGGGTGCTGCTGCATAGGCTTCTTTCAAATAATCAGCCACCCTTCTCTGGTAGCAGAACCTGTAACAGAGGCTGATGAATGCACATCTTGTCTTTCTGTGAAGAGATCTGGGAAAGCTACATTTTCCCAGCACTTTGATGGGAGCAGGACAATTTTGTTTTGAAGTAATATCAAGCTTCCAGTCTTGGCATTGCTGTGTGTATATATGTGCCTTCAAGTCACTTGTCAACTTATGGCAACTGAATGAATGTCATAGGGCAAGGAATAATCACATGTAATTTTTGCTCGTTTCATCCTCTGAGATACATCCTTCAGCATCTGTTAGTTGACAGTTTCTCATCAAAGTACTAGCCCGCTAGCCTCCAAAATCAGAAGGGGTCTGGGTTAGGGTTAGGGTTAGAGTTAGGCCCTTCATGGTATTGGTATATGTCCCTAACAGTCCTGGTGATGCATACCATACCATACCTTGACCCCATACAACCTTGATGCCAGCCAGCATTCTGCATCCTGTGTCTTTTTGCCCCATTCATACAACACACCAGGCTGCATCAGGAGTTGAGGTCATAATGAGATCACTACAACAATCCTTCTTCCTAACCGCTTTGTCTTCAGTGAAGTGTTATTGTGTGTGATCCAGAACATTGCAAAAGAGATATGCTGCAATTGCACAGACAATTCTCCATTTGCAGAGTTTGTTCATCTGGCATACTGAATATGTGGTTTTGGGGAATGAGATCTGTTTCCTTTCACAATCACTACAACAGAGAACTGATCACATTCATTTAGTCTGAAATATGTTGCATGATGTAATTGATCTGGTCTGACTGCCCAGGTGAAAGTGCTGTTGGGGTTCTTCACCCTTAGCCTTCAGACTGGTCAGTTTCAATGTTATGCAACCCTTCCCTCACTGAAGTACAGCTGCCTTTTCCATGTTGATTTGACATAATAACCTTTGCAAAATGTTCCAGTTAGGCCTACCCCACAAAGGGAGGAAGTTTGAGGATATTCCACCTGATCATTTAGATCACTGGTTCTTAAACTGTAGGTCTCAACCACAAATGGGGTCCCCTTATCCCAATGTTGGGATCCCTAAAAAAAATTCTGAAGGTCACCTAGTGGCTGTTTTAGGCATTTACATTAATCTGTTGTGCAGAGTTTACAATAGACTCTATAGAAAATGCTTCAGCTGTACTTCATAAAAAGGAAAACCAGCTTGTGTAGTGAGTCTTGCAAATGCTGATTTATTATCACTATATGTTTGATTTCTATACTTATTTCATATACCTATATACCTGTGCTCGCATAAATTTCTTTAGACCAAAAGGGACCCTTAGTAGAAAAGTTTAAGAAGTCCTGATTTAGATCAGACTCAGTAAACCTTTTTTTAAAACATTGTGGTCTTCTGTCTGATTAGCTATACTTGAGAAGCCTCTGGAGAAGAAATCAGGAAGGAATTTTGGTCCCCCGGGTACAAAGAAGCTTATCTACTTCATCGATGATATGAATATGCCAGAAGTCGACAAATATGGCACTGTGGCTCCTCATACCTTGATCCGGCAGCACATGGACCATGGGCACTGGTATGAATGAACACCGTTTGATTGTGAACATTCACTATCATTTATATTTAAATGACACAACTGAGCATTACAGGTGTCAGATGTGCCCCTGGGGAACCTCCACATGTGTGGATTTTTGGTGGTCTCTCCAGGGCTGCTGAAATTGAATGTAGAGTCCCAGGAATAAAAACGGAGGCACCCCAGCAAAGCTGGGCCAGCAGAAAAAGGTTTATTTAGAATGGCACACCATTGTTCAGCATCATACATAAACTGAAAATGAAATTTATACTTCCATAAGCTTTACAATAAAATATAATTACCCTTTTTAAAATATAAGCAATTCATGGTTCTTTAATTGATAAGAATCTGTATTGACTAATTATTTATTGACAAAATTTTGTACATCATTATTATTTTCTTTGATTTTTAAAAACTAAAGGATGTTAAAACAATCGACAAATAATAAGAAAGACAAAATGGATGCATCATAAGTCAGGCTCTGAGCATCCTTCTAGACTTTAATTCCCAAGTCAGTCCTGATCTCTCTCAAATCCTAGGTTGTGAAGTTGGCACTGAGGTTGGAAGAAACTCTTGAATTCCCAGAATAATGCAGAATGCACCAAACTATTTGCCGTAGAATTGCATACATACTGTTATCTCTCTCCCTTTCCTCTGGTTTGAACTAATTCAATTTCTTTGGCATCAGTCTTTATACATTGGATTTCCTTAGTGTTTACTTGGCTTCTATGTGGGAACTCTGTTATTTTGCTAGATGTCCACAATGTAAGCAGTCTACTTTTGTGAACCTCTGCAGAACTAGGAATTATAGGGAGAACTAGCCAAGACTGTTTTGTAAAATCATATCAGCTACACCTCTCCGTTGGAAATTAAAACAAAGTGCTAAGGAGAAATTAAAACAAAGTGTTAAGGAGAAAAAATAATGATATGAAGACTTTAACATCTTCACTATGTCAAATATTCAGCATCAAGAAGAAATCCCATTGTGTTTTGCAAGTGATGTTTGCTTGCTTCCTGTGGGACTTATAAGAATTACCACAATAGAGATCCACTGGGTTGTTTTAAGAATGCTGCCTATCAGGCATGTAGCCGGGGGCGGGGGGGCTCGGGGGGCTTCAGCCCCCCCCCCCCCCGAAATTCTCATGGTGATTCGCGAAAAGGCTTACTGGTGCATTATTTAAACTGTTATGTTTATTCATATCATGATCTGATCACCATACTCAATATATCCCATATACATGGGGGTATTGGGGTAATGATACAAAAGGTTTGCTAGGCTACACCCTCTTTCACTCAGACTCAGCCCCCCCCTGAAACTCAGCCCCCCCCGAACCCCCCCTGAAAAAAATTCAGCCCCCCCCCCCCCCCCCGAAACGAAATCCTGGCTACGGGCCTGCTGCCTATGGTAGGCCATGGATATGTAGCAGCACTCAAATCCTAGTGTGCTTTTCATAGAATCATAGAATCAAAGAGTTGGAAGAGACCTCCTTTTCTCCTATGGTTGCTCATCATGCCTTTTTACAAAGTCATTGCATTTGGATATCATATAAAATATCTTTTTTTTTCTTTTTGTAACAAAAAGATATTATGAAATTATAATTATTTCTCATCTTTTAAAATTAGTGGTTCTCAACCTTTTTTGACCAGGGCCCACTTGACCAAAGCCCACTTGACCAGGGCCCACTTTGACCAGGGTCCACTTGACCAGGGCCCACTTTGACCAGGGCCCACTTTGACCATTTGACCAGGGCCCGCTTTGACCAGGGCTCACTTGACCAGGGCCCACTTTGACCAGGGCCTGCTTTGACCAGGACCCACTTGACCAGGAGTCACTTGACCAGAGACCATGTGAACAGAGACCACTTTGACCAGGGACCACTCTCCAACATTAGTACCAAAAGGGATGGGGCTGGTTAACTCTGCGGAAAGGAGTGGAAATAAAATAAATAAAACAAAATAAATAAAGAGGAAGGAGGTCTTCAGATCAGATGTTTGTTCTCACGGCTCACTGCTGGGCTGCAGCCCATAGGTTGAGAACCACTTTTTTCAACGTATGCACAAGAGAGGATTCACTAAGGTATGGATACCAGAATATCATTTCTATAGTTGTTCTCTATTGGACTGTTTCATTTCTTGGGTTTTTTTCCAATTAGGTATGACAGAACCAAACTTACGCTAAAGGATATCCACAATTGCCAATATGTTGCCTGTATGAATCCAACTGCTGGATCCTTCACTATTGACTCCAGACTCCAGGTACATAGCAGAGGCATGTCATAGAAATTTCAGTAAACTTGAAGCAGAAGAATTTAATATATCTGAAAGTGTTGGCTTCTTTAAAAATGTAAAATGTGCTGTTTCTTCAACTTACTAATTTTACACCAGAAAATTATCCTTGTAAATGTTTCCTGTTCTAGCGACACTTCTGTGTGTTTGCTGTGAGTTTCCCAGGACAAGATGCCCTTATGTCCATCTACAGCACTATTCTAAGTCAGCACCTAGCCTCTCGAAATATCCCAATGGTGATTCAGAAAATGCATACACAGCTTGTTTCTGCAGCTCTGGGTAAGCACTATATAAAGCAGCATGTACCAGGGCCAACTTTTCCATTACTCTGTCATCTCTCCATATTTGACCAATATCCTTAACCGACAATGTGATGAAGTCATACCCAAGGATAATGTTCCACAAGAAGGATTTTGAAAACTTAAGTTTTTTTCCAGCATTCTGTAATATTGGGACAATGCAACATTTTCCTCAGCTTCCTGAGCCACAATGTGATGCTCTCTGGCATCTAATGCTCTAGTTATTTCCACATTAGCAACCCCCCCCCCCCCCCCCGGACCTTTGTCCAGTTTTAGGCAGTCCTTTGTTTTCTGGGTTGCCTGCTGGTGTTTTTCCAAACCTATTTGTGATTATCTTTTCAAATAAAATAAAATTGCAGCATTAAATGGAAACAGACAGAGTACTATTAAGGCTTAGGGTGCTCTTGTGCCTTGAGGTAGACTTTCAATTTCCAATTTCAATCTAATCAATGATTAGATTGATTAATCAGTCATTATATTGAGCCATCAAATCAATCTTGCTGATTCTGTCTGGAGCATTAGTGATGCAGAACATTTGTTTGCATACAAGCAGGAGTCACTGTGTAAGAGGTTATGTGAGTGCTCCCATAAGCCCCAATGCAGCTGCAATTGAAATCTTCATGCGTTCTGCAAAAGATCTGGAAAGACTGCTTGGCAAAGTCTAAAAAGACTGTTTGGCAAAATGCATTTTACAGGCCTCCAGTGATTTTTTTTTCCTGTGTCAGGAGTGGCTTGAGAACCTGCAAGTCACTTCTGGTGTGAGAGAATTGGCTCTCTGAAAGGACGTTGCCCAGGGAACGACCAGATGTTTTGATGTTTTACCATCCTTGTTGGAGGCTTCTCTCATGTCCCTGCACGGGGAGCTGGAGCTGACAGAGGGAACTCATCTGCACTTTCCCTGGATTCGAACCTCAGAGTTGTCAGTCCTGCTGGCACAGGGGTTTAACCCATTGTGCCACAGGGGATAAAAAGCCATTGCGCCACTCCCATGATAAAAAGCCATGTTGCATTTCCAGTCATTGAATCTCTGTGTGTGCATTCATACAAGTATGGTCACAAAAACTGCTCAGTGTTGGTACAAAATGTAAAGCTCTGAACATTAGCCAGCTGTGGAGATGCCTCAGGGCACAACCCTTATCTATGCATCCACATTCCCTTCATAGTTTAGTTCTACTTTGATGAGGTGACTGCCTACCTTGGGTTTCTTCCCTCCTTTAATAGGCAGTCTTAATTGGTAGTGTTCCTGAGAGTGATGGGCAGAGGAGGCTTACATTAATGCGTTCTTTGTTAAAGCAAGAAACAATGTTATTTGTTCATTTAAAATGGATGGAAATTAGTAATTCAATTAATTAAATAATTTTCCATCTATGTATCTGTGTACTCAAAAGCCTTTTCCCCAAAACTGATATCCAAACCTTGCTCAGAAGAATTTCCTTTGCTTTCTTATAAACAATACAACAAAACAGCAACATTTTGAAAAAAACTGTACGTGGAAAGCGACAGAATGTATTTCATGATAGGTGCAGTAATAATTTTAATTCGTGATGCAGATTCATTACCTCATTAACCTTCAAATGACCCCAATGCCTTTTTAAAATGAGTGTGTGCTGTCTTTCTCCACAACAGCTTTGCATCAGAAAGTAACATCAACCTTTCTTCCTACGGCCATAAAATTTCACTATGTTTTCAATCTCCGAGACTTGTCTAACATCTTCCAGGTACAAAACCATTTGTCTATCAATGTTTTAATATTGATTTTATCGTAGTTGTTAATTTTGGAAAATGGCATTTATAACCTTTTGGGAAACACCTTTTGGAAATCATAACTTTTTAAGGAAAGCATGACCTTTCAGTGAAGAGCCAAAAACACTTTAGAGTAGAATCTTCTCTTATGGTATATAACGAGGTGTCATTATTATGCAAGGGTAATGGTTTCAATTGTTAGATTGAATAACCTGTTATCTCTGATCTGTTAGGAAAACATAAAAAACAGCAGTTGTTCAGAAGTGTTTTTCAGTGGCCTATATACAACTTGTTTTACATCATGCACTCAAGACACAAAAATGAAGTAGACGTTGATCAAAGAAACATATTTGGTTTACTCACAACCTTTATGTTTTCAACATACATAGACACAAAATGTATCAGTTCAGTTTCAGATATGTTTGGGATGGTTCCCTGTGCCAAGCAGTCAGGGCATCTCTCTTATAACAAAGCAGCTATCAACAAGTCACATAGTTAAAAGGAGAGAGATGAGAACATGTGGTCTGCAGCCCCTTTTGTAACTTCTCAGGAACCGTAGAGTAAAGGAAGCTGCGTACCAGAACATACATACAGGAAGCAGGAAGCAACCAGATCATAGTTAAACATTACTAGAGAAAGCTTGAAGAAGGTTGTAATTTCCAACAGTTAATTTACAGCACAAGCCCTTAGCATAGCTTGGGAAAGTTGACTTTTTGAAACACAGCTTCCATTATCTGTAAATTAGCTGGAAGATTCTGAAAACTGTAGTCTAAAAATGTAACTTTTGCAAATTCCAGTCCTGGGAGCACAGTCAGTTAGGAAATAGCAAAAGCAAAGCAAAGCAAAGCAAGAAGGAAAGGGAAAAGAAAAGCCATATCACTTCAGTCCCGCCACCTTCGCAGGTGCGTCTGGTGGGAACGAGAGACAGGGCCTTTTCTGTGGTGGCGCCTCACCAAGGAATTCCCTCCCGAATGAAATTAGATCTGCCGCCTCCCTCCTGACCTTTAGGAAGCTAGTGAAAACTTGGCTGTGGAACGAAGCTTTTGCGGGATGATGTCTGAGACCGGCAATTGACCAAAGTTACTGACCACAATATATGGACTGAATATATGGACTGAGTTGACATGATTTTATCTTGGTGAACGGCTGTTATGTAATTTATCCTATATGTATTGGTTAATTTTAATGTTGATGTATGATATTTTAGATTTTAGCCGGCCTGAGTCCCTCTACGGAGGTAGAGAAGATCGGGATATAAAAAGTTTTAAATAAATTTTAAATAAATAATATTTTTAAATAATCCATTCTAAAGGGAACAAAAATAGATTGGCTTGGAGACTAACAACATTGTTAACTGTGCTGATTTCACACTTTAATTGGAGCTCTTCATAGACGTGAGTAACGGCTGGAACTGTTGCAACATGATAAATTTGTGGTTTTGAAGACCACATGCTGCCTCATCAGCATCTGATAGTAGGGCAATGTTAGTATTGTGAGGAAAAAATAAGATGAGAAGGGGGAAGCCTCCCAGAAACGGGGACAGAGATTTGTTGCTTGGGTGCCCTCTTCCTTTCCTCCTGCTGATATATCAGCAATCTCCACAGACCTTCTGGCAATTTGTGTTTATACTGAGAGGTCCCTACCCTTCCTGTTTTCTTTCCCTCTGTTATCTTCAGTTTCAAAAATAGCTCCTTTGTGGTGGTGTCCATGGTCTCCCTCATGTGATTCAGCATGCCCGCTTGTCTTACTGCCTTTATGAATTTATACAGTATGACATCTCCTGAGGCGTTTGTGTTCTGGCAGAAGGAAACGCAATCTGTTAACACCCGTGTAGCCGCAATGTGCAGAAGGCCCTGGGGAACCACCGGCTTTCCTAAAAACTGACAAGCACCACCAGTTTTTCATATATATATATATATATATATATATATATATATATCTCAGTGCTTCTATTCTTACGCATTGTTACAACTTGATTTTAACAGAAGGAAATGAAATATTTCTTTGTTTAGCAACACTTTTTTGGCAATAGCAAAAATCTCCCTTCAGGTGTATTCCCGGAGAAACCAACACAAGAACTTAACACGCGGACACTTTAAGATTCTAAATGAACCAACCTCCACATATTGTGAAATAACTTTCTGAAGAGTCCAACTTGATTGTCTTCAGCATCTCTGCTATATCCTTTCATGCCAGGGTCAGCAAAGTTGAGGAAGGAAACACGTAGCCCCTCTCATGCATTTGGATTATACTTCCCATCAGTCCTGGCTAGTACAACCAGGGGTGAACAATGATGGGAGTCCAAGTCCAACAACAGCTGAAGATCCTTCTTGTAATATGTTGGGTTGTGGCAAATGTTTTTGTTTTTGTTTTTTTGAGATAGTGAAAAAATCGGACCTGAAGAAATGTAGATCAACATCAGGGAAAGAGTGTGTGTATTCATGATCTTTTCAAAGGTCAACACAGAGATTAAGATAGATAAGACACCTGGGAAAAGACTAACTATAGAACTAGGCAAATTATAGCACTGCCACTGCTACTCCTGGTCCTCCAATCATTTTCACATATCTTGAAGAAATCTGAGATAGACTAGAAATCACAGTTAGCTTGCTCTTATTTCAAATGAGTGAGCATGCCACTACTGATGAGAC
Source organism: Anolis sagrei (assembly GCF_037176765.1). Taxonomy (NCBI): domain Eukaryota; kingdom Metazoa; phylum Chordata; class Lepidosauria; order Squamata; family Anolidae; genus Anolis; species Anolis sagrei. Next base: position 128,700,818 of record NC_090022.1, on the reverse strand, counting down.
AACAGATGAAGCTGTCCTCCTTGGAGGATACTGGTGCTCTGGCAGGGTTATTTGTGAAACTATTTCCCTACCGAAAGAAGTGTAATTAGCCACATAGGATTTAGTCAAATATTGAAGCAATGGGTGCTGAAACTCCTCTCTTTGACAGGGATTATTATTCTCGACACATGAGTGCCTCAAAATACCTTCAGACCTTGTTCGATTGTGGTTGCATGAAGCTGAGAGGGTCTATTGTGACAAACTTGTGGAAGAAAAAGATCAAGAGAGCTTTGGCCGGGTCATGATGGCTAATTGCAAGAAATTCTTTGAGGTGAAGCAGTCTTTTCTCCTATTCTTCCTTCTTTCAGACTGTTGTTGAGAATTTGCAGTCTGTTAGAATCTTTGTGGATTTTTTTTCTACATTAGTAACAGATGTTGATTAATAATGTATAAGAACTGAGGCTTAATTTAATGGGAAGCCAGGAACATTTGTTGAGTTTGATATCTAGTGGACCAAAGACCCCAGCTCCTTTCAGCTTACCCATATCTCTTCAAGTTGCCATCTTCCAAACTGATGCTCTAAATGGCATCTAGATCAAAATGGCCATTTTGAATAAAGAGCTAAGTAATGACAATTCAATTACAGTGATGTCAAAAAATAATATGAGCAGCAAAAAAATAACCACAAATTCACATATATCACACTGCTAAACTGGCTGGGATTTCTAGGAGTTGTAGGCCAAAACACCTGGGGACCCACAGGTTGAGAACCACTACACTATATGGTTTTAGTACTATTATTCCACTTTACCTGCCATGACCACATTGTATGAAATCCTGAGATTTGCAGTTGGGAGTCATTCAGAATTTTCAGCCAAAGAGCCCTTGGGCCTCACAAAACTACAAACCCCAGGATTACACAGAATGCGGCCATGGCAGTTAAGTGGAACAATAGCACTATAACGGTGTGATGTAATAAAGCAGTAGGTACCAAAGACCAAAGAAATGCCCAATCCCAAAGTGTGTCTTCTTTTAAATGAACTGGAGATTATTGTGATTGTTGTTGTTTTAACTCAAGACTGCACAACATACAATCTGTGGGTTGGATGCAGCCTGCAAAGGCCTTCCCGGTGGCCCGTGAGTGAGCTCAGGCCCCTCCCCAGCCTCGCATCATTTTCCTGGGAACAGCAAGAGACTGGGATGGGGTAGGGCTTTCCCCACAGCCCTCGGCCCTTGGCGTACCTGGTCAGGCAGCTGCCCAGGTGGCCCGCTGAAGAGTTTGGGGAAAAATCTTTGCATGATCTAAGGGCCAAGTTGTGCAGACCTGTTTTAACTTATTTATTTGTACTTTCCGCAGGACATGGGTGACAATGTAGTCTTTGCAAAGCCCAATGTTTTTTGCCACTTCGCTCAGGGAATTGGAGATCCAAAATACCTGCCTGTTTCTAACATTCAGGCTCTGAATAAGCTGCTTGTGGAAGTTCTGGATAGCTACAATGAAGTCAATGCTGTGATGAATTTGGTGAGTGCAACTGGAGCTGAGAGTTGGAGTGAATATGCATTTGTTCCTCCAATATGGTTTAGACAATAACTCCCCATATGTGTTAGACTTTGGTTTGCCAGATTTTCAAAAAAAAAAAGTAAGTGTCCATTAAAATCCCTAACAATTTTCTGTTGACAATTTTCTGTCTTTATGAACATTCATAGTTTTTAAATATATCAACAATCCTGAAACCATTTAATCATATCATATTTATCTATATTGGTAATGAGCTTCAAACACAATCATTTGTTCCTACAACTTGGAATCATCTGGTGGCACAAGCTTGGTAGTGGAAGCATGGTACAAGGAAATATGCAGGCCAGGATGAAAGGGATTGTCCCTCAAAAACCTTAGTGTCTTATTGATGAATATTGTTGTACTTTTATTTATTTTCTCTTTTAAAATGAAAATTCAAGCATGAGTCAAGACTGAGCACAGGTCTAAATATAGTCTGCACTAGTTCATCAATGCTAGTAAAATTCTGAGCATGATAATACCGGCAGATGAAAAGCCATCAAGATTTACTTCTGGTCTGTACCATATTTAGTGTGGTTTGTGCTCTTGTGACTCCTTCCTTGCCTCTTGCAGGTGCTCTTCGAGGATGCTGTAGCACATGTGTGCCGGATCAATCGCATCTTGGAGGCTCCCAGAGGGAACGCCTTGCTGGTGGGGGTCGGAGGCAGTGGTAAGCAGAGCCTCTCTCGGCTGGCAGCTTATATCAGCGCCTTGGAAGTGTTTCAGATGACACTGAAGAAAGGTTATGGAATCCCAGACCTGAAGGTGAGGAGGAAAATTGTTTTCCCCAAACATACCATAGTGGAAAGTAGCTTAAAACTGACATTAATGTATCTTACAAACTCATCCTTCATATCAACAGTCAAGCATCTTTTTTCAGGCACAATATGAGAGGACTACATATTGGGTGTATGCCTAAAAGTGGTAATGGGAACTTTCAACCCAAGAAAAATTAGAGACTATGGGGGGGGGCAGTAAAGTGTTGTGTCTGTGTGTGTTTTCTCATTCAACAAAATCTTTGAGGCTAGAGATTAACGTTTGCACTATTTGTTGTTGTTTTTGAAGGCTTAAGAACATATTTATTTCCACATACAAACTAAAGTTAACTGATTCTGTCTTATTTTTTTAGCATTCCAAGATGTAAATCTTCATTTATTTAATTCTTGCATACAAGAACAATTTCTTTAAAAGTGTTCAGTCCACTGGGCATGATTGCAAGCATTATCATGCACTTTTGAAAGATGTTTCACATGAGTCTTAAGAAATATGTTTTTGTACAGAAAACGTATGAAGTAATAGAAAAGGAAAGCGGGGGGAAGGGGGAGAGGTCCTGTCAGTGAACTCTTTTCTCAATGAGATGTTTTGTTGTGTCAGGATACCCTTTCTCAATAAATAAAGAAGCACTGAACGTGCTTGTCAGCATTTTTCCAGTTATCTCAATATGCTGTACTAGATGTCTGCCTCTCAGTAAAGCACTACTATATACAGTATATGAATTCTCATAACCATCCCAGTACATAGTATGTTTGCTTTCTGATGTCTACAGAGCTGTGTCAGTGACATTTTTCACACCACTAAAGTAAGGAGCAATTCCTTAGGAAAGCCACTTAATGTGTTAGAAGAGTTGTGCATCCTGACTGACAGCTCTCTTGCCCCACACATTCAAGAAGAGCTATATGCATGAGGACTGGATGAGGCTGCCAGGCATGACTTTGCAAAAACAAAACACTTGTGCATCTGAACCCAGTCGTATGAGTTCTAGCATTATGGCAGCTGTTAGGCTTTTTCAAATCTGCTTGAATCTATGTCACTAAAATATGTGGTTCTAACCCTGAGTAACAGACAGAGGGAGCCTCCCAGGGAAACCTCATTTTACCAACCTTGTTAGGAAGTGCAAGAGTGGCATCTAGTGATCACCAAGAAGTACACCAATTCATGTTTTTTCAATTGGACTACTCATTATATTAAATATATTGATCTAAATTTAATTCTTAATTCCAATTCAAGTAAACCTGTTGAATCAATGAAACATGTATCTGAATTATCAAGTTCTTCCTGGTTTTCTTTATCTGCTCTTATTGGGATTAACAGGTGTCTTAGGCCATAATATGCAGGCTACGTGCATGTACTTTTATAACCTAAAGTAAGGACATGAAACATTGGTGCAAACTGGTGGCACTGCTTAGAGAAGGCTGAAATCTTCTCGCTACAGGCATTATTTCCCATAATTAGGGAGAGAAAGAAATTGAATGATTTTTATTTTATTTAAGAGAGAAAATAAGGGGTGAACATAAGGTTCTCTTATTTGCATGCACTGTTCCTGATCTGCATTATTATTATTATTATTATTATTATTATTATTATTATTATTAGCCACCTCTCTTCGTGGCACCCATGCCTGCATAATTATTGTTATTGTTTTGAAGTAGGAAACAAATAGGGCTCAGTGTGGTAGATGCTTTATGTAGTTTAGTCCAGAGAGAGCTTTGAGAAAGGCAAATTTAGATTCCAAAACAGAAATGCTCATATTTGGAGCCATTTTACTTTTCCAGTTTGGAGATATAGCTACAATTTTGAAAATGTAATACATTCCTCCCAAATGTAATCTTGAGACCTCATCACATTGAGGTCATCTATCCACGCGATAGCAGCAGGATTTGCCATAGATCTTGGTGAATCCAGCAGGGGGTGAGGGGACTACGTCACCCCACATCACCTGGATCAATCCTCACCTGATCCCACGAGGAGGAGCATTTCCCCCCATTGTTGTCTATGTAACATGGGAATCCTCCCATGTTGCCGAAGTTGCCTCCTGTGACACTTGGACCTCACTTTAGGCACAGAGCCCCACCAGAAGTAGATTGATGTCATGTGATGGGATCCAGTGGGCTCCGTGCCTGAAGACAGGTCCAAATGTCGTAGGACAGCCAATTTTGCCCATCTGATGAAGTCCTTGCATAATGGAAAATTTCCCTCTCTATTTTATCAAAATCTTCCCTCTGCTTCAATAAAAAAGCTGCTCCACTGAATTTTCTAAACATGAGAAACTGACAAGAGTCTGTTCTGTGATTCAGGCTGACCTGGCAGCTCAGTACATCAAGTCAGCTGTGAAGAACACTCCCACCGTGTTTCTCATGACAGACTCACAAGTTGCCGAAGAGCAATTCTTGGTGCTGATTAATGACCTCTTGGCCTCTGGAGAGATCCCTGGGCTATTCCAGGATGATGAACTGGAAAATATTATTGGTTCCATGAGGCCTCAGGTGAAATCCCTTGGCATGCAAGATACAAGGGAAAACTGCTGGAAATTTTTCATTGACAAAGTCCGAAGGCAGCTAAAGGTAGGGAATGCTTGTATGTTGCATTGACTCCCAGTATCTTTGTATCTACTGCACGTAATGTGCTGATCTCTGGTTCTGTAAGCTGTGACTCTGGCCATGTCATGCAGAAAAATGAAGCCAGTCTATTTCAGGTTCCACAGTGAATTGTAGGATTCCCAGGTCTCATAGCTTGACTCAGATTGATAGGGTCCTCTGGACCAAAGGATGGGGAAAGGAATCTCAGGACAAGAGCATTATCCTGAAAACAAATACCTTCTCCTCCAAAATGCTATAGTGTAATTGAAAATCTGTGTTTCAGAAATTTCCAGCTCTTTGTCCCTTTTCTTGACCCTTTGTTTGTCTTTTCTGTTTTTTATTTGAGTGACATGGTCTCAAAAACTGTGGTCTTTGGATTTGGAAAATTGCATGCAGGACCACCTTCACAGAGTAAATGTTCACATAGCCAAGTATCTTGTTGAAAGCTCTTTCTTTTGATTTAGGATTTTGCTGAAGCAGCTGAAAGGCCATTCTCTTCCTTTGCTATGGTTCTTTCCATCTTAATGGATTCACTCCAGAGTCCCCATGATTATGACTTATGACTTGGTCACACTCGGGGGGGGGGGGGGGGGGACTTGCAAATGTTGTAGGATGCTTGCAGCACAGCTGATTGATGGATCCCAATGCTGCCCATCACATGATGCATGTTCACTTTCACCAGGGCTCAATTGACCAATTGTGGCACAAGGGTGCTATGACTTCCTGTATTCCGTTAGAAACAACAGGGCCAGTGTGGGGGGAAGCTGCGTGGCAACACTTCTCCACATGCGATGGTGAAGTGTTGCTGCGGGTGACGCTGGGCGCAGGGCTTGCCACAAAGGCTGACTAATCACCCCACTGGGGCTCATCAATGTGATGAGGCCTATATTCCCCTTACACTGGTGTGGATAAATTGTGTCCTGCAGGTTGTGTACAGCTCCCTAAATCTGATTTGGAGGGAAGGGATACCCTCTCGCTGAAAACAAAAAATTGTTTTGGGAGCAAAAGGGAAATAGGTCTCTGGATCATCTTTTTGAAATTACATGATGGGGCAGCATCAAGGAGTCACTCTTTCAAGGTCCCTTGGTGAGCCAATGAGCCTTATTGCCTCCATCCATCTTGTGCTCTGCTTTTTATCAGATGGCTTGGCCTTTCCTTTCCTTTCGGTGAACTTGGAGATTCCCTGCAAAGAAAGAGAAAGGGGATAGCGAAAGATGACCCCCCCCCCCCCCACACACACACACACGCACACAAGTAAAAATTCTGTCCCCCAATGAAATTTTCCTTTAGCTGTCAAGTTTCTAGCATTGCAGGTTGGGACACATTGAAAGATTTTTCATTTACCTTTGGCAACTTCACTTTTCTTTGAATGTCTAAACTGCATATCTAAATACTCCACTCACTGAAATGTTAAGTTACCACAGTCATAGAAACTTGGAGAACGACAGAAAGTTGTTGGGTTTTTGTTTGGAGAGAAGAGAATTCTCATTTGAGGACAGAATGTCCTCAGTCCTTCTCCCCCAAAACTGCACCCCTGAAGACATTTCAGACTCAAATTCTCAGATGCAAGAAGTCAGAAAATCCTTCTCAGAACTTTACTTTCATATTTTGTTCCTCTGCCAAGCAAGACAGCTGCTGAACAGTGTTTCTTCCTGCCCCTGTGGGCTCCAGGTGATCCTATGCTTCTCTCCTGTGGGGTCCACCCTCCGAGTGCGAGCAAGAAAGTTCCCTGCTGTAGTAAACTGCACAGCGATTGACTGGTTTCATGAATGGCCGGATGATGCATTGGTGTCTGTCAGTGCAAGATTCCTGGAAGAGACAGAAGGAATAGAGGTGAGCCTACACTTATCGTAATGTCTTTTCTAGCAGTATTCTTTCATGAGAATGTGTCACCTGGTTTAAATTGGTACTGAGCAGAACAATCTCTGCAATTGTCCATTACTGGTTTTGTGTAGTGCTAACATATTTTTTACTCTTTGATGTACTTCAGAGCTGGCATTTTTTCTATTTCACTAAAATCAAAACTGTAGCACACTTTTGACCTAGAAAGAAATAAATTGACCAATTGCGAGATATCTTACAAGCCCGGGTATCCAATGCCACTGACATATATGTTTTTTAACATATTGTTTAACAAAAAAAAAAAGTGTGATGAAAGGGATAATTGCTCTGACTCTCTGTCCTAGTTCCTTGACTCCTAGAGTTGGAAGAGATCACGAAGACCACCAGTCCAACCCCATTCTGTCATACAGGAATGCTCTATCAAAGCACTTCCACCAGATGGCCATCCAGCCTCTGGGGCAGCATATTCTGCTGCTGAACAACTCTTATCATCAGGAAGTTTTTCTACTGCAGAATCTCTTTTCCTGATCATCTAAACCAAGCCCAGGATACCCTTGGCTTTCCAGATGTTCTGGACAACCCCTGCTACAATCCCTTAATAAGTGCTTCTGGAACTTGTAGGCCTTCAGCCTGATCTAAATGATGGTGGAGTCCAGTGGAAATGAGCTACTGGGAGACTCAGGGTCATCGGTCCACTGTCTCTTCCCTCTTGTGCACTGTGAAGAGATGAAGGAGAGAAAAAAATTATGCTTTTAACTTAGGGCACTTTCCTAATGCATTTTGATTTGATTCTGGTTTATTTTCAGTGTGGTTAAAAGAAGCCACATCAGTGACTTGTCTGATATGAGGCAGGAAGCATTGGAAGCAAATTTACGTAGAGGCTTCTATCTCGTTATTACAAAGCTGTAATGGTCACTGAAGATGTGTCTGCATTTTAGAATTAATGCTATTTGGCACCACTTGAACTGCATGGCTCAATGCTGTGTGATCCTTAGAGTTGTAGTTTCACAAGGTCTTTAGCCTTCTCTTCCAAAGAGTGCTGGTGCCTCGTCAAACTTCAAATTCCACAATTCCACAGCTTGGCTGTTAATTCCTCACTGTAGATGCAACCTAAGATATTTAAGTTTTGCGGTTTTTAAAAGGCTTTGTGTGAACCTTTGTACCAGCTGTTGTAGGATTTGGAGACCTCAGCAATTATATACTAGAATGTATCTATTTACCATTTACTGCTCATCTCTCATATCATGAGAATTTTCCTCATAGCGTGAGAAAGAGAGGCAAACAACAAATCCCCAGAGCAAGGACATTTTCTTTAAAGAAACAGCTGTTGACTGCACAAAAACCCCTGAAAATATGGTGATCCTTAGTAATAATGGAATGGTTTGAAACTGTTGTTTAGGCAAGAAGAGAGAAAGCAATGAAGCACCTGCCTTATTCTCACCCTTCCCTTGCTAGTGTTTTGCTGAATAAGCTGTATGTACAAAGCACTTGTTTTCAGTGAATTTCAGTAAGTTTTCAGAATGCAACTTCTTATTTCTGTGCCGCACCCCATGGCAGAGTTCCCAGAAAAAGACAATAGAGGTTTGGGTTGTTGTAGATTTTTTGGGCTGTATGGCCATGTTCTAGAAGCATTCTCTCCTGACGTTTTGACCTCACAAACTCTGAGGATGCCTGCCATAGATGCAGTCAAAACGTCAGGAGAGAATGCTTCTAGAACATGGCCATACAGCCAGAAAAACCTACAGCAACCCAGTGATTCTGGCCATGAAAACCTTTGACAATACAATAGAGGATTCTTAGTATGGAAGAAATCAATTCATAACTTCAAGAACTATAACGTTCACCAGGCTGAATCAGAATAGCTTCAAGGACTATAAAGGCTCAACTAGTTTGTTATCACATCACATCCTGCCAGGAGCCTTGAAAGAATGTACAATAGATTTTTTAAAAAACATTAAGTACACAAATAAAAACAGACTAAATCATTATTGACATATTTCTTTTTCTTATTACAGTACCTGTTCAACACAATACATGAACAGTGCGGGAGATTCTGCAAAAAGCCCAACTTTCTAGATTTTTGTATTGCCTGAAGCTTTCCTTTCTTGGAAAGTACTTTCTGCCTGCCATATATTTGCATATTCTGATTTTGACATGTGTGGCAGATAAAAAGCAGTGGTGCAAGTCTAACACCACCAAGTCTCATTTCATTTGTTGAGATATAATAACATTAGTGTCCCCCTGGGACTAGTTAATGCTAATATTCACCAGAAAAAAACCTTTATATCTTTGTTTTTCTACAGTACACATTATTTCCTTTTCTAAATACATGAAACATTAATAGGCTTTGGATTATACAGCAATACTCATGTTGCATATTTAAACAAAGGAAACTGGGGTGTGCAAAACCTCAGGTCCTTAGAGTAGCACTCATTCAGCAACAGCATACCAGCTTCTTCACAAAGAAATCAGGTGGTAAATAGCATTGTGCATTCCATATTATTAACATTGCAGTTAATTGCAGTTTCCAAGTTAGTATGCTTGCTGGAACTGGATAGAGATTGGAAGCGGGAACTGAGATGAAAAGGGCTCTCATATAGTAAAAAACCTTGGCTCAGTTTGATTGTTTTAGAAAATATAGATTGGTTCAGGTATAGCATGGCTTGAATACACTTCACCCTTGCTTCAGGGCTGAACTGGCAAAAATGATGAAAGGTAGATTTAGCTATGCCTTAGTAAGTTTTGCCCCCCTGGTGGTGCAGCAGGTTAAACCGCTGAGCTGCTGAACTTCCTAACCAAAAGGTTGGCGGTTCGAATCCGGGGAGCAAGGTGAGCTCTCGATGTTCGCCCCAACTTCTGTCAACCTAACCGTTCAAAAACATGTAACTGTGAGTAGATCAGTAGGTACTGCTTTGGCAGGAATGTAGCAGCGCTCCATGCAGTCATGCTGGCCACATGACCTTAGAGGTGTCTATGGACAACTCTGGCCCTTCAACTTAGAAATGGAGATGAGCACCAACCCCTGAGACAGACACAACTAGACTTAATGTCAGGGGAAATCTTTACCTTTATCAGTATGTTTCCCTGGCAATCTATTTTTATTCACTACTCCTCTGATCAGCCATTGTTCTCTAAAGAGGCCAACCAATATCTTGTGGTTCCTCTTATAGCCAGAAGTTAAGACTTCCATCAGCCTATTTATGTCGTATGTGCACAAGACGGTTAATGAGATGTCCAAGGTCTACTTGTCCACTGAGAGGCGGTATAATTATACCACTCCAAAGACCTTCTTGGAACAGATCAAACTTTATCAGAATCTGCTTGCTAAAAAAAGGAGGGAGCTGATTGCCAAAATTGAGAGGCTGGAAAATGGTTTGATGAAGCTTCAGAGTACAGCTTCCCAGGTACGTCTATGAATGAATGAATGAACTGACTTTTTGTTGTTGTTCTTAAGTGACAATTACAAGATCATTTATTAGGTTCATTTTTCCCCTGTGTACAGGTAAGTATCGGATTAATGTAAACCTAACGCATGCACTGAATGCTGTGCAGTCACTGAAGAAGGGTGAAAAATGCAAATATTCTGATATTTTCTGTAAAACCCAAGAGCTAATCTGTGAGAAAGGCTACTTTCTGTGAGGTAGTTGCTTACCCACTCTGAGATAATCTGAAAGATACTCCATCCTTTTAGAAGTTAAATTATTTACGCATGAGTAAAGGTTTTTCCAGCTGAGTGACCAATGCATGCTCTGATCGTATTTAATTCATTGCTTAACCTTCCCTGCTAGTACATAACAACTCAAATTATACGCTACATGGAACTGCATGACTCCTCACCACCTGTGTTGTTGATATTTTTTAACCAGCTTTTTAGCCTGAATGTTGTGTGTGTGCCTTCAACTTCTCTGTTAACTATATTGACCTCATGAATTTCATAGGGTTTTCAACATTAACGTTGCAGAAAAGAGAATTGAGAGAGATTGCTTAATTTTTTTCCTACGCTTATTTTCCAGCCCATAGACAAATTCCTTTTTTCCCTAATTTGCTTTTTCCTCTACTGGGATCGAGCATGCATCGGAAAAGTTCCCAGAGCTTTCTTATATCTAATTTTGAGCTGAAAAATGAATTCTCAGAGAAAAGGTGAAGCTGCCATTCTGCATTTTCTTCTTACCTTGCACTCAAGTTCACATTTTGCCCAGGCTGATTTTGACTTTTAAAAGGATGGAGATGAGGACTCTATATAATGTGCATGTTAAGAGTCTCTAGTCTCTCGGGGGTAATTTTATTTCATTAAAAGCTCCTATGCATTCATCTAATTAGGATTGGAGCTATTAGACCAAAGGGAGGAGTATCATTTACTCTTTGCCCTTGCTGTCTTAGATCTGAAGTGGGAGAATCATAGAAACACACAGACCTCATCACACTATACTTTGGAGTAAGTATACAGGGTACATCCCCTTTAAATCCTCCTGCAGAATTCTGGAGTTTAGGAGAGGCTTTTAATATTATTAGCCAGAGGTCCTGGGCCTGCTTAAACTTACAAACCCCAGGATTCTGCAGGATGATTTAAAGGGGATACACACTCTATACTCACTCTTCAAAGTGAAGTGTTGGGAGAGAGCATAGGAGGTATTCACTTCAACTCCCTGCCATGCAGGAACACAGAATCAAAGGGAGAAAGGGCATGAATGAAAGCAGATCAGCCAAATTGGACACAGACACAGCACACACACCTTCAGCATGATGCATCGGAGTTCATTTTCATCCCACCTGGAGAAAGTGAAAAGTGCAACCTTTGTACCAGGAGGCATAGGATATGCTGAATTCTCACCTTTTAAAATATGCTGAGACAAAAAGAGATTTTAGAGATTTGACCCAAAAGACCCCCACATTTTACTGCTATACTTGTATGCTGCCTCATCTCAGATAGTCCCTCCCCTCTCCTTTAAGGATATGGAAGTCCCTTTCATTCTGAGAGGATGGAAGAAACATGACAATCTCATATCATCACACAACCTGCCAGATCTGATAGCATTATGGCATCTCAGCTTCAATCAATGAAAGCAGAAAAGACTATATTTACTGGCTTCCACATGACTAACCAGATTTGACTACATGATGATGCCATGGAAGCAATGCAGAATGAAAGCAGGGCATCTTGTTCTGAGGAGCAAATCTGTTTACCTCAGATCACTGAAGCAGACAAATGCATTTTATGGGGATGTGGTGTGGAGTAGGTCATGAAACTCGAACACACCTCATAACACCTTATTTTAAGGCGGGATTTTGCTTTTCCTCTGAATGTACTTGATAGGTTGATGATCTAAAAGCTAAGCTTGCTGTTCAAGAGCTGGAGCTCAAACATAAAAATGAAAATGCTGACAAACTCATCCAAGTGGTGGGTGTTGAAACAGAGAAGGTGAGCAGGGAGAAAACAATTGCTGATGAAGAGGAATTGAAAGTGCAAGTCATTAACACGGTAAGTGAAACCCTTCCAGTCCTCGGTGGGAAGAAGAATCATCCTAGTAAAAAAAAACTTGACAGAAATGTAATTCTGCTTTATCTTTCTTGATAATGTGAGCAATAGCTAGAGATACTGATTAAACAACAAAGCACACATGGGTTAGAAACACAAACTAAAGGCTTCATTATGGGAACTCTGTTCTAAAATACAAAGAAATAAGAGGGAAGAGAAGATATCAGGATAGAGAGACAAGAAGGGAGGACACTTTGGGTCATTCATGCTATCTAATGCTGTAACCCCTGCTGTCTCTGAGGCATTCTGGACTCTTGTGTTGCTGCACGTCTAACACGTTTCCCCTAAACTAGCAGCATAGCAGAAATTGGCCCTTCAGTGGCCAATTTCTGCAAGTCTCCAGTCTGTCACCATAGCACAGTTTATTATGAACTGTGTCAGTGCAAGAAGACAGATGGTTAGAAATCAGAAGGAAATGTGCTGTATTACAGATGTTGAAGACTAGAACTGTTGACAAGTTTTGTAAAAATATTACATTGTTCCATTTAGCTATGATATCACTAATGAGCCGGAGTCCTGTTGAAACACAACATTAGCATAAATATGGTTGGATGTGCAATTGTGCTATCGCATTGCTCTTTCACCAAATAGAGCACCTCAGAAGTTGTGTAAACATTGGTGCCCATGCAGTCAATTTTTCCACAAGCAAACACTGGGCCCTTTCCCACTGTTTTTACACAGGATCAGGGCTAATCGGCTACCGTACAGCAGATGAGCTCAATGGTGGGACATCTGCTGTACAAGTGACATAATAATGATGATGATGATGATGATGATGATGATATAATTCTTTATACCCCGCTTTTCTCCTTCGCAGGACCCAAAGCAGTTTACAGGATATTAAAATCATGTAAACAACAAATACACTGATAATAGGTATAAAACATCATAAAATAACAATTAAAACAACAATAATATACATTCACATTCACATATTAGTGTATATTTACACCAACATGCATGTGTCCATCCCATATATGTCTGGCTACATTAAGATAAAGAAATTGCTTTGATTTCTTTAGAACCACCATTTTCTCTGGGGGTTTTTGTTGTTGGGTTTTTTTTTTTCCAGAATGACCATCTTTTTTCTTTCTGGCAATTGATCTTAGTCCATTCTTCCTTAACACCACACTTTCTCCCTTTTGGTGGAGATCCCTAGTGGAAAGCTTCTGAGAGAATTGAACCATGTTTACATAGGGTGGCAGAAGATTAATTGGGACTGCCTCTGCTATAATTGGGACAGTTGGAGGTTGTATAGGAGATATGTCTCAAAAATTAAAAGTTAAAGGAGAACATAAACTGAATGCATTTGCACCAGCTGTTTCGTTTATTCTTCACTTCTTGTACTTCTTGTATCCAGAACGTAGCAGAAAAGCAGCGGGCTTGTGAGACTGATTTAGCCAAAGCTGAACCAGCTCTGATTGCTGCTCAGGAAGCACTGGACACTCTCAATAAGGTACAGTTTTGGGCTTTTCAATGGACCGCATGATACATTAATTTCTAGTTTAAGGTTTGTCAATGTCAAATGGGATTACAGGAAGAGTAAAGTTTTTGGGATGCTCCATTTCCCCCCTGGACCCCACGTCTAGACTCCAAATAGCTTTAAATTTTGGGTATTCTGGAAACATTTAGAAACAGGCACCAAACTCTTTTGGACTCTTCTAGTGCAGAAATTCAGTAGAAATGGCAGACCGTAAATTAATGTGAACATGAGACTGTTTGCAGCCTGAGTCTCTGCAGATAAGACATTGCCTGTAAGGAGGGACCCAATAAGTGACACCAAAATGTTGTTCCTACTGCATCATATTTTCTATATCTGTCCCAGGTTATGTTTACTGCACTTAAAATAAATATTGTGTTTATTGGGTTCTTTGGGCAAGAAACTTCTACTGTTTTGTAACAGAATGCTCAGTATATACAGTAGCTGATTACCTTGACATAGCACATGGAAAATTAGTTTTTTGTCTCTCCTACCACATCCTACAGCATCATTTATTCATTCTTCTTCTCCTCTCTCTCTCTCTCTCTCTCTCTGTGTGTGTGTGTGTGTGTGTGCCTTTCTAGAATAACCTGACAGAACTGAAGTCTTTTGGGTCTCCTCCAGAGGCTGTGGTTAATGTGACAGCTGCCGTAATGATCCTTACAGCTCCAGGTGGCAAGATACCAAAAGACAGAAGCTGGAAGGCAGCAAAAGTCATGATGGGCAAAGTGGATACATTTTTGGATTCCCTGAAGAAATTTGACAAAGAGCATATTCCAGAGCCCTGTTTGAAAGCTTTTAAGTAAGGAAACTCTCCACTAATACTGTTACATCAAAGGAAGTTGCTGCCATTCCCTTATTGGATTAGATGCTAACAAAAGCAGAATACCTACCTAGGTTTCACCTCTCCCGGGTCCCACATCCACCACCTAAGCCAGGATAGGCAACCATGGGAGGCTAGGTGGCCACATTATCCTTCCATTAGACCTCAAAGAGCCACAGCCAACAGATCTCACCTCCACTCCAATCAAGCATTTTATTCCCGAAATATACAAATAGCCTCTGGGGCCATAGGAGCATTTTGCCAGATTTGACCTACCATTTTAGGCCCAAAGGAGACCTTTTTTAAACAACTGGAAGTAATCAAAAATCACTTCCTGTTGTTTTTTGTTGTTGTTGTTGTTTTTAAAAGACCTCTCCTGAGCCTGATATGACCAGTGGGACCCTATACATGCTGGAAATGCCTGCTTGTCCCTGGAGACATTTAGGATGAAAGATTGAACCCCAAAGAGCACGAAAATGCCCATGGAGGCCACAGCTTGCACTTTGCTCATTCCTGAATTAAGTAGTATATACATACCTAACAAAATAGAAAACATGATTCTCTTCCTGTAACAACAAAGGACCTGCTTGGTATTCTACTTTGTTGAAGGAGAACAGAAGTTTAAAATAGTAATTGGAAACTTAGGATCCATTCAGGCCAACTATGTGGTTTTGTTGTAGATGTTTTAGTGTACCTTACGTTTCATATGATATTTTTCTTTTTCCACAAAATTCAAAGTGCATGTCCTTAGCTACTGCAAATAAGAGTTTTAAGCTGAAATATGTTGATTATTTTTGGTCCTGACCTTTTGCTTTTGCCCCTGCCCCAAATTGTAGCTTCAGATAACATTTCTGAAATTAAATTTGGTCTTGCTCTTACTTCCAAATAAGTATGATCATTCCTATCCTGGGTGATCCTACCAGTTCTACTGGGGAGGCTACATACCTCCTTAGTATCCTGGAGAAAACATTTTCCTGCACATGCTGGACTCCTACAAGAAGAGCTAGAGGAGAATTGAAAAGATATTTGAATATCCCTCAAGATGTGAGATTCTGGAAATTATAATACAGTCCCAAAAAAGCTTTTCCAACTGCTTCTTTTAAGATCCTGTAGGATTCAAGTGTGTATATATTCACTTTACGCACCCAATCCCACAGAGAGTTAAGGCCAAAGCACAAGGAATGAGACAGGGAAAGCATGGCTCAGTGTTTCAACCCAGACCTTTCCAGTGAATGGTGTGTAATTTGACTAGCGGTACAGCCACCCTCCCTTTTCAGTTTGGCATTTGTACATCTGTCCTGACATCTTTTTTCATACAAACCATGTAGACATGATAATCCTCTTTGTGGTCCCTTTGCAAATCTTAAAGGTGCTTTTCTTCTTCCTGTATAGCACCCACCGCCTACCTACCATGCTTTGTATGCTTCTGTCTGCAGGCCTTTTCAACTTGACCGAAATTTTGATCCTGAGTTTATAATGTCTAAATCCACGGCTGCAGCTGGTTTGTGTTCTTGGTGCCTGAACATAGTTCGCTTCTATGAAGTCTACTGTGATGTTGCACCCAAGCGCCAGGCCTTGGAAGAGGCTAATAACGAACTGGCAGAGGCACAGGCCAAACTCACAATGATTAAAAACAAGATTGCAGTTAAGTACACAGTAACCTCACCTTGGTAATGTGCCAGAGCCCTAGGCAGTCCTGTCCAAGCAAATGTCACTGTTCAAAACAACTGACATTTGCCACTGGCGCTGAGCAAGGAAATTCATTATTTATATGCGAGTTAACAAATTATGCCTGTAGTGCTCAAGTGACATTCTCCCTATGTCTCTGTAAATGGAGAGTCAGTGTATGAGCCGAGTGTGTCATCCTGAGTCAGTAGGTCCCCAGTTCATGGCAGTGGTGTGACCTAAGCTCCCTAGATTGACAGAAAAACTGTGCTGGATTCGAATCAAAACTTCCCCTTGTCTGGCATCCTGTTTTCCACAGGAAGACACTAGATGCTTCTAGGTGCTATCTTAAGACACATTTTGTGTAGTAAAAAATAGGAACTTCTATAACTGAGGTGAGGAACTCTGGAGGGTCCAGGGACTGGATTCTTCCTTCACACATCCACTCCCCATTCCTGAGGATCAACATGGCATCGATAGTTACAGACTTGCACTTAATGTCATGGATCTCCAGCCAGCACAAGAACTGAAAATCTTACAACTGGAGTTCAGTCAGGAACTCTCTTCCATTCTACACCGTCAGGAAATTCAGAGGAAATTGAAGCCGGTTTCATGGCTAATGCTCCACTAGCCAATACTTTGGCTGGGGTAGTTTTACCATCTTTCTTGCACGTGGAAGATGGAAGTGCCGCATCAATGACCCACTGGATACGTCAAAGAATAAGCTGAGTCCCCATCATGAAATTAGACAATGCCTCATAGCATTGGGGAGTATCACTTTCTTGGTTTCCCTAAATGGTAAAAGGCAAAGGAGAAGACTCAGAGCTTCCAAGAGCCACCTCAGTCCTGATTGTAGGAGTAAACAATTGATTTTGCCTCTCCTTGCCCTCTTCTGCATTGGAAGGACAAGGAGCAGCAAAGCAGATGAGCAATAGCATCAAGGTTGTAGATCAGTTACTAGCTTAACTTTTCTCTCTGGTCCAAATTTGATCCCATTGTTGTTGTTGTAAACTGAGCAGTTTTCATGAAAGTAATTGCAAACCTATTTTTTAAAGGATCTAAATGCCAACTTAGCCACTCTCACTGCCGAATTTGAAAAAGCCACCGCTGAGAAAATCAAATGCCAGCAAGAGGCTGATGCAACTAACAGAGTAATTTCATTGGCTAACAGGTACTGTGTTAACAAATCCTGTGAGGAGTGTTCCTTGTTGCCATTGACTGATTGCCACTCTGGTTTCCTATTTTGGAAATTATACAGCCAAACAGCATGTGGAAGAGATTCATTCCTTATCTCCTAAAAAAACATGAAGTGTATGTAGGGGATGCCAATTTTTTGAAGTGATTGAAAAAAATGGTGAGTGCACCTCTTGTCATCATTACACAATCCAAGTCCAAATCAACACAGACATGCATTTGCTATGAAGATTAAAGACACAGAAAAAGTGCCTCACATTTTTTTAAAAGAGTTAGAATATAAATGTAGTAAGCACAGTTTTAAAATTGTGTCCCAATTACTAATAGGAACAATCATTCAGATACAATATATCAGTCATTGATCTTGTTTATATAATTATAATAAATATAATTGACCTTTTACATTTAACTTAATACGTTCTCTTTAGAATCTGTCTTCCTGCACAACTCTGTTGACAGTTTCCAGTGAATTGTGCTGGCGGATCCTGAGATTCCTAGAGAGGTCTTCTCTCTAGTAAAAGACAAATAGTGGGTTTTTTGTTCACAATTTTTCTTCTTACATGGAGGTACTGCACCCCTAACCTGCACAAAAGTGGGTGGCTTTCTGTAGTTTGGCTCTAGGAAATATCAGTGTCACGTTCTTCTTTGTTTGATATTTTTAAGAGGCAGAGCAGGATAACGATCCTAAGATGCTACAAAAGCTAATAACTGCATCTGTCAAAATGACTAAGCCTAGTGTTGAGTCTTGATTGCAATTCCCTAGATTTTTCTTTCTTTTTTTCATGTCAGGAGTGACTTGAGAAACTGCAAGTCGCTTCTGGTGTGAGAGAATTGGCTGTCTGCAAGGACATTGCCCAGGGGACGCTCAGATGTTTTGATGTTTTACCATCCTTGTGGGAGGCTTCTCTCATGTCCCACATGGGGAGCTGGAGCTAACAGAGGGAGCTTATCCATGCTCTCCCCAGATTCGAACCTCTGACCTGTTCTACCGGCACAAGGGTTTAACCCATTGCGCCACTGGGGGCTCCTGTTCCCTAGATACGTTCACATAAAGTATAATCACAAGAAGATGGTAATAACTGTGCAGCCGGTGTGAACTGTGAATTGCTCCACCAAGTACTATGAAAATCAAGCTGTGTTTTTTTTAAAAAAAAAAATGTGAGCCATGGGTGGTGAATATGATGCCTTAACTCAGAATCTCCATCTAAGCATTTTTTATTTTTGCAAATTAATTTTCCAGAGAGGTCAAAATCAACAACTGAGCAGTAGATACTGAAATCATACATCAAAAAGAAATTAGAAGTGTTTTAATGTTATTTCATATGGATAGCATATCGTGTTAAAATCTTGAGGTTCTGAAGGGATCACTCACTATTTGAAATATACAGAGTCAGAAGTTCAAAGGCTTATGGTTAATCCTCCCGGGAGGAGACTTGTTATGCTTCCCAGCATGCTATGAAACCTTACCAGAAAATGAATGCTTCATGGACTGCGAGTCAAGGGCACATTGTTTATTTAGAAAATCTGCAATTAGATTGTGGGGAGTCTGTTAGTTCAAAGGAAAGTAACACGCTCTGCTTCATTATGGGCCTGCAGAAGTTCAAGTTTTCGCTTATTTTGATCCTCGGAAAGTCCCAAAAACCAGTGCTTTCTCTCTCTTACCAGAAGTTGCACAAGGTATATCACACACATATACAAAAGCCACGCATCTTTGCAGTAGACAACAACAAGACTTTATTGATCAGCACAGAGCTTTGTAGTAGTATCATTGCAAGAGACAGGCCGCAGTGTGAATGACTGGAGGTTAGGAGCTCCATCCCTCAGCTGGGAGGAGTGGGAGGGGATTCTAGCCCTGATTCCTGAATATCTTCTTCAAGATTCCAGCAATTGAACACTATATTTTAAAGGAAAGCATCTACTTATTATTTATTAAAAGTACTTGTTTCACATTTAGAACCTTCTATTGCTGAGTGTATTTCTAGCATTTCTATAATCATTTTTTTTCTTGAGGCTTAGTTTGTTTTCTTCCACTTTTGAATGTCAAGTATTCTTGTTGCTATAATGAGTAGCGTAATATTTTAGTTGTTTTTTTTAGTCTCTTCATTCACTCATCCCCGTAAAGAATCATATGGATGAATGTGATCTGGCTCCAGTCTGTTTAGAATTTTGTAGGTCAAAATCAGCACTTTGATTTGAGATTGAAATAAATGGTAAACAAGTGTCATTGGGTCAAGATCAATGTTTTCTAAGTGCAAAACAGACAGGACATATGTTTCAGTGATGTCAAGTTCTGAACATTTGTTAAGGGAGCTCAACACAGCATGCATTGCAGGAATCCAATCACAATGTTGTCACTGTAGCCAAATGTTTCTTCACATGGCAAATGTGTAGTTGGCCAAAAGTGGGGGCATTCATACCCTTCCAAGGGCAATGCTGAAACCAAAAGCACCTCCAAGCTGAGAACCTGGTCCTTCAGAAGGAGTGCAACATGCCATCTATATAAATAAAAATGTAATGTTCATTTGTGGGATTAACATAACTCAACAACCACTGGACGAATTGACACCAAATTTGGACACAAAACACCTATCAGGTCAATGAGTGACCATCACTCATAAAAACACTGAAAAACACAGCAGAAGAGACTTTAAAAGCCAAAAATAAAAATATATTACAACTCATGCACAAAATCACAAATATACACAGACTGGGTCACAGCAAAGTGTGGGATGGCTAGTAGCTAATAAGACTAGTAGTTCTGCCAGTTTAACTGACAGATTTACCTCTTACAAACTATCTTCAGAAGACATGGGGGACATCTGAGATGTTTCCTGAGCACTATCCCAAAGTTATACCAGCAGGAGAATATGAAAGTGGTCCTGGCATGAAGATGCTGATCACTTTTAACCTTAAGCAAGAGGCATTGTAAGGCAAAACGTTTATTTCTTTTGCCCTAGTGATGAATATTGATTTGGTGGTGGTGGGGTGTCCTGCATTGTGCTAACCAAATGAACCTCTTCTTTTTGAAATGTTTCTCAAGGCTTGTTGGTGGCTTAGCATCTGAAAATGTACGTTGGGCTGAGTCTGTGGAAAATTTCCGTGAACAGGAAAAGACTTTGTGTGGAGACGTACTCCTAATTACTGCATTTGTTTCCTATGTGGGCTACTTTACCAAAAAATACAGGACCGAGCTGCTAGACAAATTCTGGGCTCCTTATTTACAACAGCTTAAGGTAACTAAGTTCTGTAGTAAGCTAGACTTTTGTCTCTCTGACTTAAACTTGCAGCTAAGCATCTACACTCAGAGGTCTTTATGCAAGACTTTGTCTTGTATTCCAGCAAATCTCAAATTGTGGAAAAGTTACTGGTAGTGCAGGCTAGGAGAGTCAGGAAGTTACACTCAAATAAAGTGCAACGTTTATATTTTCCAGTGCTCCCTACTTGCTTTATTCAGGAATTAAAAATGCTGAACCCATCGAAGTTAGGGTACAAATGGATTCCTCTTTTTAATGCATGCTATTTTTCAGTTTCAAAATGTGCAGGACAGTTTGCACAAACTGCTAGAACAGCAGACCACAAAAATGACATTGAAACACAAGAAATGATACACCTCAGATTAAAATCTTGGGGCCTTTGCCTGGTGTTTAAAAGACATTTGCCCTGGGGAGCATTACAAGCAGGGCACCGCAACCAAGAACAACCTGTTCCCAGTATACACTCGGTTCACCTCAAATGGCAAAAACACCAGAAAGTGGCCTTCAAGAAGACCATAAAAGACAGACAGGTTAATGTGAACAAATTATTATATATATTCTTTCATATATATAATCTGAAGGAAGACAGAATTTCAACACCAGTTAATAGGCTGGAGATTATCTGAACAGCCTCCTGTCTCATCAGCAGAGAGCCATGATTTTTTTTTTGTAGTTTTTTGTAGTTTTTCCTGTATGTGTTGTTTTATAGTATATACATTTTTGATGTTTAATAAAGATATTTCTTTTAAAATAATCTATGTCTTTATGGCCTCAGAGAGATGCTCTTCCTCACTAGGTGCCAATTCCTATCACTCCTGATCTGGATCCTTTGAGCCTCCTAACAGATGATGCAGATATAGCAACATGGAACAACCAAGGTCTCCCCAGTGACCGCATGTCAACAGAAAATGCAACTATCCTGTGCAATACAGAGCGTTGGCCACTCATTGTAGATGCCCAGCTCCAAGGAATCAAGTGGATTAAGAACAAACATGGAACGGACCTAAAGGCCATCCGTCTCGGACAGAAAAGGTTGAAACGAAATATTCTGTTCTCATTCTTTGACTTTTATTCTCAACATAAGATTTCCTGCAGATTCAAAGCAAAACTGCTCTATGCTCCCAAAGTGGTGTTCTTCAAATTCCATAAGAGTTGTGGGACACTTCTTTGTAGCCAGTGCATTGGATCTAGTTTCAGTTCTCACATCAAACCTGATGAGCAGAATTTTCTTATCTTGATCCGCATGTTCTTCCACAGTGAAAGCATTGGTTTCCTGGTGGAAGACGGTCCCGGTCAGGGTTGGCTTGATGTGCCTTCCTCTTGACATGTTTCTCCCTTTCGCCCTCCATTCGTGCCTCTTCGAATTCCGTAGCACTGCTCGTCACAGCTGACCTCCAGCTAGAGCGCTCAAGGGCCAGGGCTTCCCAGTTCTTGTTGTCTATGCCACAGTTTTTGAGGTTGGTTTTAAGCCCATCTTTAAATCTCTATTTCCTGCCCACCAACATTCCATTTTCTATTCTTTTGTTGGGAGTATAGTAACTGCTTTAGGAGATGGTGATCGAGTATTTGTGACCAGTCTAGCAGACTTAATGGCGTAGCAGCATCACTTCAATGGGGAACTCAAAATGGGCAAAAATGGAAAAGCCCACAGACTTAAAGCACTTTTTTCCTGCTCACTATTCTGAGTGTTTGTGAGAAAAATTGTTTCAGGGATCTTCAGTACACTATATAAGCTGCTTGTGCATCTTTCAGTGCTATGTGTCCTGCTTAAAATGTCCTCATCTGGTTCTGCAGCTATTTGGACATCATTGAACGAGCTATTTCTGAGGGAGACACTCTGCTTATTGAGAACATTGGGGAGACAGTGGAGCCGGTTCTGGATCCTCTGCTAGGCCGAAACACCATCAAGAAAGGAAAGTAGGTTTACTCTTCCTCCTGACTATGCACAGTGAGCTCCTGGTTTTTGAAACAACAATATTTTCTCTTACACTTTTATATTTGCAACCCAAATGATTCTTAATGTGAGTCTATTTAAGATCCAGTATATTTTTCATAACCCCTGCCCCGAAAAGGAACTCCACCAGTGTGCTTTCCTTTTCCCCTTCCATTTTGATCTGCTTTTCAAAGTCAGAAGGAAATGCAGAATTTGCTATGTATTTTTCTCGACATGCACCCCTTCTGTTTTGCAGTGGAAATTGTTGCCTAGGAGTTCCTGGATTAGTATATGACAGCCCCTCCCCAAACCCCACACCACATCTGCTGGGAAATGTCATAGTTATTTCCAGATGCAAATTAGTATGTTTCTTATTGGGATAAAAATTGAGGGGTTAGTCTTCACATGTCTTGCTTTTAAGTGGGCCTGAAATTGCAAGCATATTTCTTTCCGGTATTTGTGCATTTGCAAGCATAAAAAAAATAACACCTTCTTCTGCCACAAAAAAGCTTCCTAGTTTTGCCATAGGTCTTATTTCATTTCCTTTAAGAGGTGTGTTCAAAGATTTGCTGGAAGATGTGTATCCTTAAGGTAACTGCAGGGCTGCCAAGCATACCTAATCCTCTGGGATTACTACAGCAGCAATTTGTACACACAAATGCATTTAAATCTACTTTTATATTTTCCAGCAAGAGGCATTATGTATAGGCTGACATTTAAGATATGCCATTTAGGGGTCAGGAGATACCCACCCCACTCAGTGTTTGAAATGACATATGATTATCATCTGGAGTCATTCAGGTGCTTCGGAAGCATTTTTAAAAAACACTGTTTTTCTGCCAATGAATTTTGGATTCATCCTAAAAATATTTACCTTTGCTGTGCTTTTTTTGTCTTACATTACCAGTTGCTCTCTGTCAGGGCATTGCTGCTCCTACAAAGGTTTTTTAGAACCACCCAGACCATCTCATGTGCATCTCATGTGGGAGTGGACACGTATTCCATTATTTTCCATTACAGTTGCCTGGCTTAATTATTTTTTCAGATAACACACCTTGACAATATCTGTCTAACATAGTCAAAGCCTTGTGTTTGTAGGTTACAGGATAAGAACATGTAGCACTTGGATTCTTTTGTGTTGTGCTAACCATCTTCTCCAGGGTAAAACATTAGGATTTCCAGATTAACACTGGATCTCTGCTAAAATAAAAGAAGCTGAGACCATTTTACAGTGATCGGTATGATGTGAGAAACTGCAGACTGGAAAATTTCTCTTCTGGTTTGTTCAATATCTCATCCCTTCTTGAAACCCTAATCCACAGGTTCATTAAGATAGGAGATAAAGAGGTGGAGTACCACCCCAACTTCCGGCTCATCCTACATACGAAGTATTTCAACCCTCACTACAAACCAGAGATGCAGGCCCAGTGTACTTTGATCAACTTTCTAGTCACCAGGGATGGATTGGAGGACCAACTTTTAGCTGCTGTGGTGGCAAAGGAGAGGCCTGACTTGGAGGAACTGAAGGTAATTATTCATGGCAGACAAGGAACAGCGTGCCCTGCTTCAAACAGAAGCCTAGTCTCCCCTGCTCTCCTTCATTTCTCTCTCTCACTTCTGATCAAGTGAGAGACTTGGTGCTGGGTTCTTTCAATTGCTGTCAAAGGTGTAGAAGAAGAGGCACAAACCAAGCAAACTTTCTCAGTCGCATTTCCAACCCATAAACGGTTCTGGCCCAAGCTACCTATCCGAACGTATCTCTGCCTACGAACCCACCAGGACTCTAAGATCTTCTGGGGAGGCCCTGCTCTCGATCCCGCCTGCATCACAGGCACGGCTGGCAGGGACGAGGGACAGGGCCTTTTCTGTGGTGGCCCCTCGGCTGTGGAACGCCCTTCCCATGGACATTAGATCAGCCCCTTCATTAATGGTGTTTCGAAGAAAACTAAAAACCTGGCTGTTCGAACAGGCGTTCGGTTAAACAAGGCAATGTACACGATGAATATAGGAAACGCAATTATGGAAGACGAATTGGATCACGATTCTAGTTACGAGACGTTAATGTGTTGTTATTGATGTGTCATTCTGTATATTATGCTGTTAATGGTTTTTAAATTTTGTGTGCTGTTGGATTGACTTTTGCTCTTGTTGTAAACCGCGTTGAGTCACCTACAAGGCTGAGAAACTGCGGTATACAAGCAAAGTAAATAAATAAATAAAATATTAAGTGTCCACTTGAGCTCTTACCATTTGCTGTGCTTCGCTAATGTATTATGGAAGGCAATGATAATTGATAAATTACATCAGTGGGGTGGTAGGCCTTCTGCGAGTTTTAGTCTGAATTTTAAATGGGGTATCTAAGATATTGAACCTATGGTGAGAGAATACCAGTGGAGGGAGCCAATCTGTTATCAATATCTGAGAGAGATTAAAAATTTCAGACTTTGCAGTTTTGAAAACAAAATGATTAGGATTTTTTGGAGACCTGCCATTGTGTTGAGTCCCAAAAGCCCCCCGTCCTATCTATTCACCTTGTTTGGAGTCAGGAGCCTGATACACCGATGGAAAGATTGTTCTCCTTCACATGGAGAAGATGATGCATTCACCAATGTGTAACAAATTCTCAACTCTTCCTCTCCACTCCCCATATTCTTTGCTACTATAGGCTACTCTCACAAAGCAACAGAATGAGTTTAAGATAATCCTGAAGGAATTGGAAGACTCTTTACTGGCTAGACTCTCTGCTGCCTCAGGAAACTTTCTTGGAGACACAGCTTTGGTGGAAAACCTAGAGACAACCAAGCGCACCGCTAATGAGATAGAAGAGAAGGTGAGTGGGATCCCCTGTCTTTTGCTGTGCTACTGGGGCAGTGCTCATCTAGGCACCAAGAGGGCGAGGTGGCAGCACAGCAAGAGGTTGTAGAAGTATAAGTATATTGTGAAAGTGTTACTCAAAAGTGCTTTGTGTATCAATAATTGATTGCTTTGAGGTTTTTAGGTGAAAGAGGCTAAGATTACTGAAGTGCAAATTAATGAAGCTAGAGAGAACTACAGGCCAGCTGCAGAAAGAGCATCATTGTTGTATTTTATACTCAACGATCTCAACAAAATCAATCCTATCTATCAGTTCTCACTAAAGGTAACTAACATTGAAACACCTTGCTTGAATGGGCCATTGATTTCATTTGCACAGCAAGATAGTCTTCTGCCATCACAGAACCTAAGCTGCTTGGAATCTTTCTACAGTCCTTATGGTGGACTGTCTGCCCATCACAGTGAAATATGATAAGCATGATAGTAAAGAATAATTAAGGACCAAGGAAGAATAACTTGTTACAACATCATATTGTC
The DNA here is from genome assembly GCF_037176765.1 of Anolis sagrei. Taxonomy (NCBI): domain Eukaryota; kingdom Metazoa; phylum Chordata; class Lepidosauria; order Squamata; family Anolidae; genus Anolis; species Anolis sagrei. Next base: position 128,674,847 of record NC_090022.1, on the reverse strand, counting down.
AGAGAATCTAGATGCATTTGACATCCTAAAGACCGAATGTTGGTTGATTCATATTTGGATAAAGATGCCTTCTCTACATATGTATAGTTTAATAAAATATGAAGCTATATGACCATCTGAAACATCTTGGACCTGTGCTTTGACTTATCTTCTGACCAGGCATTCAGTGTTGTCTTTGAGAAAGCCATTCAGCGTACCCTTCCTGCAGATGACGTGAAACACAGAGTGATCAATCTAACAGATGAGATCACATACTCAGTCTACATGTACACAGCGCGGGGACTTTTTGAAAGAGACAAGCTTATTTTTCTAGCCCAGGTTGCCTTTCAGGTGAGATGATTACATGCTAACAAAAGCTAAAGAAATGATCCTGTGGATTTGTCTTGATGGGATGGAGTCAGAACATGCCTTTCCTGCATGATAATCAACATATAGTTGTGTTGGGATATGAGATAACTGGCTGGACATCATGTTATTACAGCTGAAAGATAACTGGTTATTGACTTATTTGTAAAGGACAGTAGCACTCATCAGGAGAGTGAGGCTCACCCAATAGTGGAAGTAAAAGCAGGAGAACAATAATGGGACATTTGAGAATCAGCATGGTGTAGTGGTTTGAGTATTGGACTATGACCCAGGAGATCAGGTTTTAAATCCCCACTCGCCCGTGGAAACATACACGGTGACCTTGGGCAAGCCAAAGTCTTTCAGCCTCAGAGGAAGGTTAAGGCAAATTCGCTATCATGCTTCCGTGGTGAGAGAACACAAGAGGGAGCCTCCTCAGTGGGTGCTCCCACCCTCTGGAAATCCTTTCTGCAGAGAGCTAAGCTGGCCCCATCCCCATTTTCCTTTTGCTGGTAGGCAAAGGCCCCTTTGTTTAAGAAGGCCATTAATGTGTAAGTAGAGAGTCTCCTTAGGAGGTATGTTGTTTATTCTTTAACTTTTACATTTTTTATTATTTGCTGATCTGACATTGAAATTTTATTGTTAGGTTTTTAATTGATTGTTTAAATGAGCTGATTTGTGTTCCACTTTGGAAGAAAGGCTGCATGCAAATGAAATTTTAAAATAATAAACAAACATTTATAAGAAAGAGTCTGAGCCATCCCTGCAATTAGGCAGAGTGGTTCTGCTACCTCAGCCGTCAGATTTGGGCTGAAATGAAAGGGAAAAAATATTATATGTCTTTTAAGAAATTGTATTGTTGCATTCCTGCCATGAAAGAGAAGAGGTATTTGTCGAATTACCTGCTTTGCATTACCTCTCAAAATAACCTAGCAGGCTGGAACATACAGCCCGGAAAACACAGCAACCCAGGCTTTTGTGGTTGGGATGCTATTTGCAGTCTTTGGGTGTCCCTAGAAAAGGTACTGAGTGAGAAAGGTTTGAGGGAGAGACTCATAATCCGTGAAGAAATGATAAGAGTGCTAAGATACAGACATAGAAGGTTAAAGTAAAAAGACAAAGAGGAAGCAATAAAATCAGCAGCCAAGGAGAAAGATGAAACAGCCTAATCTGGCCAAGTAAAATGTCATTTGGATTCATTTTGAAAAGTGGGGGGAACAAGTATAAGTCCTGTTATTTCAAGCCAGATCTTGCAAATCCATTTAGAAGATTCCCAACCTATTCCCAGAAAGTGAAGCAAAGAGTCCTAATGTTCTTAATTTCATGCCTTCTTCAGGTCTTGCTGGTGAAGAAAGAAGTGAATCCAGTGGAACTTGATTTCCTCCTGCGTTTTCCCTTTAAAGCTGGACTAGCCTCTCCTGTAGATTTCTTGTTAGGACAAGGATGGGGTGGAATTAAGGTTTGTTTGATTTTTTTTCTAGTCTAATACACTTTTAACAGCCTGACAGGGGTGGGGAACATGTGGCCCTGAAGAGTACAGCGTCCATTATCTCTGGTAGAAATACAACCAAGGCAGCCTAGGGAATTCTGCTTTTGTCGCCAAACCCAGACCAGATATAACAGTGGGATTCCTAAGATGCAAGTTGTTTTTCCATTTTAAAATATGAGCTGGATTTTCCAAAATATAGAAATTTTTAATACAGAAAGAATAAGAAATAGAACTAATAAAGAATATATGCTGACCTGCGCAAAAAAAAAATTAAAATTGGCAGGGTAATTGACACTGACCAGCAGGAAAGAGCTTGGAAAGACATGGCAATTTTTACATGTTCTAGTGATTTCAAAGAAAATTGTTATAAAGTCCACTGATGGTATTTAACCCCACAGATAATAGCTAAAATATATAAAACCAGGATGCTGGAAATGTGAGAAAGAGAAAAGTAGACCCCATCATATGTTATGGAAATATAAAAGAGTTAAGAACTATTGGAAGAAGATACATGATACAATTACAGTAGAGTCTTGCTTATCCGACATAAATGGGTCGGCAGAATGTCGGATAAGTGAAAATGTCAGATAATATAGAGTCTCCTACTGTTACCCATCCAACAAGGTGCTAGAACATTAACAACAGGGACTCAAAGGGTTGAAGCAAGCAATGCCTTGGGGCTAGAGTGACCCAGCAGGAAGCGCCCAGATGCAGAAGAGGAGGATGCAAAAGAGGTGTGTGAAAATCACAGAGGGAAGGAGGGAGGACACTTCCGCTTCCGGTCCTGCCTCTTTTCTCCCTTTCCTCCCTCTTCCTCCTCCTCCTCCTCCTCCTCGTCTTGCCTTTTTCATGTATTAGGAATGGAGAGAGAGTTGGGGAGCGCTCCTTTATTTGAAGGGGAAATGCTGGAGGAAAAGGGGGGCATCGAATAAGAGCGTCAGATAAGACAGAATGTCGAATAAGCGAAGGTTGGATAAGCGAGACTCTACTGTAATAGTATTTTACCATTAGGATTTATACCACAGCTGTATCGTCTCAACGTGATAGGTGTACAGATCAATAAACCTACAAGGAGAATAATTATGTATATGATTACAACAGCAAGGATAGTATTGTCAAAAAAAACAGGATTTTTAAGTTTCTCTTTTTACCGAATAGAACGTAAGAAGATTTAGGAAGAACCTCTACCTCAAAGGGAGGGAAGGAACTAGTGTATTTATCATTTAATTGGATTATGTTATGTTTGCTTGGTTTGTGTGTGTAATTTCTTCTTTGTATCTTATGGTGTTGAATGTGGGGGGGTTTCTTCTCTTTCCTTTGGAAAATAATTTAAAATAGTACCCAAAAGCCCAAAATAAAATAAAATATGAGCTAGATTAGGAGAGAATCAACCTTATAGGAGGTATACTGGAGTTGGGAAGGAACATGCCAGCCCTGCTGCAGGCCAAGTGTGGTCTCTTCAGGGGCAAGACTAAGCCCACGTTCTTCTCCAGTCAGTGTCCACTACAAGGTCTTGTGCAATACTCTTCAGACCTTCTCTCTCCTCTTTCTCTAAAGGATTTTTACTTTAACATTTTTTAATATATGTGTAAGAATGAGATGCTCTTAGCATGAAGTATTGCCTCTTCAGTATCCCACGTGGCCATCACCCGTAAAATGGGATTGAACCCATGTCATCATCTGAGCTGATGATAGAAGGGTGTGGACAATACACCAGGAGATGAGAAAATTGCTAACAGTTTACTTGGGAAGCAGGCTCCATTTGAAAGTATGTGGATTGGAAGAGGACTCCGCTATTTTACATGAAGCCATACTCTTGAGTATCCTTCATGAAGACATACTCTCATGTATTGGAAACAGACAGGAAAGGAATATTCAGCACCATATCTTTTGTTATTTTATTCCCAGGTGCTTTCTGACATGGATGAGTTCAAAAACTTGGACAATGATATTGAAGGCTCTGCTAAACGCTGGAAAAAGTTTGTGGAGTCTGAGACTCCAGAGAAAGAAGTATTTCCTAAAGAGTGGAAAAACAAGACAGCCCTCCAAAAGTTGTGCATGATGAGATGCATGAGGCCAGATCGCATGACCTATGCAGTCAAGTACGTGTTGTCTTCTTCACAGCATTATACTATATAGGAAAGGGTTACTTTGACATAAAAAGTGGTAATTATCATATTTTGGCTGGTCATTATATTTTAAATTAATTCACCCTCCTGAAACATAAAACAAAATGAAAAGTAATTTTAGAATTATTTAATACTGGTCCCTGGGACAAGGACAAGAGGTTGTAGCAGAAATGAATGTGGACAATTTCAACAGAAAGGAGGAAACCATGAAAATGAACAAAATCTGGCTAACAGCACAGTAAATAAAGAAAAACACTCAGAAAGCTGGGGAATTTCAGACATGAAACAATCAGGGCCACCTAACACCTCCTAACAAAGGATTCCCCAAGGCAGGAAGCAGCCAGGCTTTGAAGCTGTAAGACCATTAAATGGTAATCAAGGTGGCCGATTGCAGCATTCACACTTGCCTCAAGCAGACAAGAGTTCTTTCTCCCCACTCCAGACATTCCACAGATATAGAAACCCCACTTGCCTTGTTTCCAATAGACCTCATACCTCTGAGGATGCCTGCCAGAGATGTGGGCAAAACATCAGGAGAGAACGCTTGTGAAATACAGTCATACAACTCGGAAAACTCAAAGCAACCCACTTCCTTAATAGTTTTTCCTGCAGATGAATAGCACAAAGTCAATTATTCTCAAGCCTTGGGGAATGACGATTGTTTTGTTGTACTGTGTTAACAAGAGAATCTTAGTAAATCTGTGCGTTCTCAGGCATTGGTGTCTTTGCTTTAGTTATGCGTACCTATTAGGTAAATCCACTTATTTCAGTGGGATTTCCTCCCAGATAACATAAGATTGGGCTGCAGAGTTCTTACGTTTAAATTAAATGTGTTCGTTTCATTCACAAATCCCCTTTTCCTGCACAAATGGAAGATGAACCCTATCTATCCATCCTCCCCACCTCCTTAACTGTGCCCCAAAATATGATTTTCTCAGGAATTTTGTGGAGGAGAAGATGGGAAGTAAATTTGTTGAAGGACGAAGTGTTGAATTCTCCAAATCGTATGAGGAAAGCAGTATATCTACACCAATATTCTTTATTCTGTCTCCTGGTGTTGATCCTTTAAAGGATGTTGAATCCCTAGGTAAGTCAATATCCCCTCTCCCATAGCAGTGCACATAGAAAGTTTTTTCAAATGAGGCAATGAAGGAATATCACATTGAAATATTAATTCTCCTAGGTCAAAAGCTTGGCTTCACCATAGACAATGGAAAAATCCACAATGTGTCCCTAGGACAAGGACAAGAGGTTGTAGCAGAAAATGCTCTAGATGTGGCTGCAGAAGAGGGGCATTGGGTCATCCTTCAGGTATTAAAATGGCAATGAGATTTCATATGGCTTTGAAAGACCTAGTGCATAGACCAATGCTTGCCTTCCTTTCAAAAGTAATTTCTTAGCAAAATAATAATGTTCAGTATTAGTCACTGAAGATGCACAGCCAGTAATCTAGCAAAAAAGCTGGTGAGTGTTCAGGGAATTAATCGGTGGTGCAGTGGGTTAAATCCTTGTGCCAGCAGGGCTGACGACTGACAGGTCGGAGATTCGAATCTGGGAAGAGCGTGGCTAAGCTCCCTCTATCAGCTCTAGCTCCTCATACGGGGACATGAGAGAAGCCTCCCACAAGGATGGTAAAACATCAAAACATCCCGGCATCCCCTGAGCAATGTCCTTGCAGACGGCCAATTCTCTCTCACCAGAAGTGACTTTCAGTTTCTCAAGTTGCTCATCACACACACACAAAACAAGATGCAACACTGGCACAACTTAAAAGCCTCTGGTCATGTTGCAGTTTCTATCCAGAAACATCCAGAGACACTTGCAACTTTCTATAAGAGGGAGGGAAAATTTCTCGAAATCAAGCATGAGGAGAACCCTTCCATCCACACATCTTGAAACCAATAATAATAATAATAATAATAATAATAATAATAATAATAATAATATTTTTGTACCCCACCTTCATTTCCTCGAAGGGACTCGGGGTGCCTTACATGGGGACAAGCCCGATCAACATAGTTAAAGTATAAAACATTAAAATTCATAAAAATAGCAACAGGCAAAATAAAAGAACAACAAATGGGAGATGGGCACAGAAGGCAGACTTAAAACAGCTTCTGATTTACAGTATAGAACCCTAAAGCTACCATTTAAGAGGGCTCTTGGTACATGGGGGGAAACAGGTGTTCAACCTCAGTGGTAGGAAATAACATGTAAATTTGTGCACCCCATAGAACATACACCTGGTAGCCAAGTGGCTGAGCACCCTGGATAAGAAGGTTGAACGATACAGCATTGGCAGCCATGATGATTACCGAGTATTTATAAGTGCTGAGCCAGCACCCAGCCCAGAGGCACATATTATCCCCCAGGGGCTCCTGGAAAATGCCATTAAAATCACCAATGAGCCCCCAACAGGCATGTATGCCAACTTACACAAAGCCCTGGATCTTTTTACGCAGGTAAGCCGACTCTGCTATGACTGGTCTTGTGACTCTGTCATCTCTATCATGCAAGCACTGGGGTTGGTTTATCCCATCTTCCTGGGAATACTGGTTTCACTTTGACTAGAAAAACTGTTGATCACATACTTTCATCCCTAACATAACAGAGATGGCAGATTCACATTTTGCCATCTCTTTATTGAAGTATATGTTATGACACAACACTGAGATCCTGTATAAGAACAAACCTGGTGTAAGTACGGTAGAACTACTAGTGGAAAGGTATACTACAATACCTCTTGGGCGTTCTGTACAACTATTGCAGTCAGAGACATTTTATGAAGCGCTTAAAAAAAACCCTTTACAATTAGCAATAAAATGATCAGCTGTTTATTTATATTTAATGGAAGACAAGTGTATGCCTAGAACACCATGCTGCTGGGATGCTTAGTGCCTGCATTTTGTGGCTATGCTCCTAAAATCCCATAATTATCATTTTAAAAAAATACTTCATACAAAACCAGGTCACCTCCATTTTACCAATATGGCTAAAGCTAGTGACAAAATGCTTTTGCAAAACTTGTTTTTGAAATGTACATTCTAGCATTATGGTGTTGCCAGTCCTATGCCAGTTGCCACTCCTATTGCCACACTATGCCAGTCCTTTGTTTTTAATAGATTATTCCTAGAAAAACAAAATGATCTTTTAATGCTAAAAAGATCAGAAAAATAATCAGAATCATAAAATAAGAATCCAAAAGATGATGATGAAAGTGAACTAAACTGTGAGACGCCTTTTTTCGAATCCCTCACTGCCCACATCAAAGCCCTGTCCTGGAAGGCCCCTCTATCTGTAGAAACTGTGCTGCTCCTCCATGGTGTTCAGGGGCTGGCAGCCCAGCAGGAAGAAGCAGAATGGTCTTCCCCAAGGATGCTCTTAGAATACCTGCACTGCTTTAAAGAGCAGCCGTTGTGGTTACTCTTCAGTGACCCTTCTGTCTAGATTCATGAGCAACAGTAAATGCCAGAATAAGCCCAGTGTCTTCATTGATGGTACAACTGTGGTATTTGCTGCACATTCCACTGATTGGAGCAAAACCTGCCAAGAAGTGATGAAAAATGGCAGAATTATAGAAGAAAGCAACAAAACTCTATGTATACACACAGGATATCCCAAAGACAAACATGCCAATATATGCCTATACCTCGATCTCTCTGTTTGGGTCCCCCTCCCTGGCACTGAGAGAAGAGGAAAGATTATAGGGGCAGTTCCTCTAGCTCCACTTATGCTCTGCCAAAAAATAAAATAAAATAAAGTGGTGAGGGCAATGCATGGCCCAACTATTTTTTGAAGACCTTTCCCTCTCGTCCACCAAGGGATCGCCTGTGCTGCAGTGCAGGCATTGGCCCAGCAGGCACCCAAATTCAAGTTCCACACTCCTAGCACCATTCATTTTCTCAGCAACAGATGGTGCACCACCAGAGGAGTCATCCTCATTCATTCCCCTTCAGTGATCCTTGATTAGCTGGCTATCTGGAATCTTTGCCATCCCCAGAGTGGCCTGGCTCCACCATATGCTATTTTTCTATTGGGTTCCTGTGAGTTTTCTGGGCTGTATGGCCACGTTGCAGAAGCATTCTCTACTGACTTTTGCCCACAACTATGGCAGGCATCCTCATAGGTTGTGAGGTCTGTTAGAAACCAGGCAAGTGAGGTTTATCTATCTGTGGAATCTCCAGCTCAGGAGAAAGAACTCTTGTTTGCTTGAGGCAAGTGTGAATGTTGCAATTGGCCATCATGATTAGCATTCGACTTCGACTTCCGGTGGACATGGCGACGGGGTAGCCTCATCGAGAGGGAGCTCCCGACGAGGACCGGCGTTGAGGTGGTGAGGTAGAGCTAAAAAGGCTCCCCCCTTTGCCGGATTGAGTGCAAAGGTGCCGCGAACCCCAAGGAAGCCCGAGACCCCAAAGATCTCTCCCCCCTCAAGGAGGAGAGGTCGAGAGGGTCCGAGCGGGAAGGGGAAGCGAACCACCCCGCAGGGATCAAGCCGCAAGGCTTGTCTTACCGCCGCCAGCCCACTCCAATAGAAGAAAAGAAGATTGAAGAAATTCCCAGTGAGGGGAAAGAAATAAGAAAGACTTCACCCCCAGGTAACGGGAGAGTGCTCCCAATTGATAGTAATTGAAAGAGGGAGAAACGGAGCGAAGAGGTGCAAGATAAGGAAGGTTGGGGAACCAACAAAAAATAAATAATAAGAATAAAGAACAAAGAGTAAAGAGCGAAGAAATAGAGAATAAAGAGAACTAAGGAACTAAGGAAATATAAATTGTATAAATTGTATCCAGCTGAACAACTGGACTAAAAAGGACAAACTGGATAAGAGGAATTTGGCAGAATTTGGTTAGAAAACTGATTTATGGGAATTAACGATTTAATGTAAAGTATATCTCAATACAAAGAAGTAAGGAGGACGAAGAGCTCCCCCCCTGTGATTTGGTTTAAGATATTCTTAAGATTTGGAGACGGAAGAAATAACATAAACAATTCCGACCTTGGCGCCATTATTGTTGAGTCTACCCCAGCCTTCTTCATAAACAATCTGGCTGTTTGAAGGAAGTGACATAACTGGAAGGCTGGAGGCAGTGGAGGACTAATAAAAGAGAGGGAACCAAGAGGGGTCGGTAGGGAATGAGAGAGGAAGTGACGAAGCGGAAGAAGAGACGGCGCCATCTTGGATCATAGAGAAAAAGCGCTACAGATCGGCAGAGAAGAAATTTAGGTGTTTGGAAACATTGAGACCTGGAGGAACAGTGGAGCAAGACAAGAGTTAGAAATAGCAATAATAGAGGGGAGAGACGAGGACGAGAAGAAGACGACAACGGACAAGGAAGAGAAGAAGACGGCGACGGACCAGGAAGAGAAGAAGACGACGACGGACCAGGAAGAGAAGTAGACGACAGCGGACAAGGAAGAGAAGTAGACGAAAGGCATCACAACGAGGAGGAGAAGTAGATGTCAAACATCCATTGGAGGAAAAGAGAAGTGGATAAGTAAAAGTCTAATTGGGCTTTTGGTAGACTCAAGTGGAGGAAGAGAAGAAGAAAATAACAATTTTTGTTAGAAACTACATATCTTTCCTGATAAATTGAAAAACTGATGAATGGATAAATTGCAGTGAAGATACTATATCAGTAAAAGGAATTGATTTTATATAAAATAAGGCCATATTATTAAATATAGATATATATAAAAAAGAAGGGGGGAAATCTCAATTTAAATTTAAATAAATTAAATGAATTAACAATAATATTTGGGTTAATAAGAGACTGCCTGATATAGTTGATAAAATTCTTTATTTTGATTTTTAGTGGGAGAATATATTGTGAGAAAGTGAATTGATTTTATGTGCTGTAAATAACTGAAAATCTATAAGAAATTAGAAATTAATTTTGACCTTCTTTTATTGAATATAGAACTAATCAATTAATTAATTAATTAATCATTAGATTAATGGTCCTCTGTTTTAGAATTTAAGTAAGATAATTTGATTTTACTAGAGGAGAGATTTTTGGGAGAGTAAAAGGTAAAACTTTTGAAAATAAGAATCAAATTGGAAATTACAACTCCTAAAGCAGAACCACGAAGAGGATCATTGGATATAAACCCAAAAATGGATAACTTATTGAAAGAGATTAAAAAAATATCAGAAAAACAAGACGCGTTGAAAGTAGAACTGAAGGAGGAAGTGAAGACCAAACATGAAGAGTACTACAAGAAACAAGAAGAAATGATTACAAAAATGACAGAAGAATTTAAAGTAATGAAGACAGAAATAAAAGAGGAATTTGGACAGATAAGAAAAGAAATATCACAGTTGGATGGAGAAGTGAAAGAATTGAAGGTTTCCAAAGAAAAAATGGAGGGAACGCAAACAGAGATGACAAAGAAAATAAAAGGATTGGATAGACAAAGAGAAAAAATGGAACTGGAACAAGAAAGATTGTTACAGATGCAAATGGATTTCCAATTGAGACTCAGAAATATAATGGAAGATGATAAAGAAGATATAAGACTATTGATAATCAAAATTTTGGCAGACTGTCTGGAGTGTGAGGGAGACGAACTGGAACAAGAGGTTGATCAGGTTTATAGGATAACATCATTTTATTCTAGGAGAAATAAGACAGACAGAGATGTGATAGTAAAGTTCACAAGAAAGAAGGTTCGAGACGATGTGCTCTACAACAATAACAAAAAACCAATCTTCTACAAAGGAAAGAAAGTTGCGGTGCTGAAGGAATTTCCGCAGGCGACACTAGCAAGAAGAAGAAAATATTTTTTCTTAACAGAAGAATTGAAGAAAAGAATGATAAGATTCAGGTGGGAAAGAAAAGAAGGGATAATGGTGACATACAATGAAGAAAGATATTGGTTGACAACTGAACAGAAGGCCAAGACTTTTTATGAAAAGCTTATGAAGCAGAAGGAAGGAGATGAAGAACATGGAGAAGAGGAAGACGAAGAGGAACCAGGAGAAGAAGAAGAAGGAGAAGATGTAGAGATAGAAGAAGGAGAGGAAAGAAGATTATCTACACCAAGGAAAGGAATAAAGGCAAAAAAGGCAAGATATAAATCACCAAAGGAGTATGGCTTTCTGGGAAAAGAACCGAAACCACAGAGAATGACACCACGGAAAAAGGAAGAAAAAGGAGGTCAGAGTTCGGAACAACCGGTAACTGCACCAATGGAATTGGCTTTTGGCGACACAGGATTGGGACTAGATAAGAATGAGTAAAATGATGGAGAGACAAATAAAGTGTTTTTCAAACAACATCAATGGTATGAATTCCCCCCAGAAGCGAAAGAGAGTATGGAGAAGTTTGAAGAAACAAAATTTTGATGTAATAATGTTACAGGAAACACACATCTGTGATAAACACGTGGCACACCTCCCAAATAAAAAACTAGGAAAGGAATATTATTCGGCCTATGAAAAAAAGAAAAGAGGAGTTGTAACTTACGTGAAAGAATCAATAGACTCAGAACTGGCATTCAAAGATATAGAAGGAAGATGTGTAGCAGTGAAAATGATAATTGGAGACTCCAAAATATTGGTTTGTAATATATATGCCCCCAATGGACCAAAGAGGAAATTTGTGGAATATTTAAATACCAAGTTAAAAGAAACAGAGTTTGATGAACTGATCTTGGCAGGAGATTTTAATGGAGTCGTCGACTCTCAAATGGATAAAAGTTGGAAGAAAAAGAAGTCCAAGGGAGGGAAACTCCCCCAGATATTTATGGATATACAAAAAGACTTCGACTTGGAAGATGCATGGAGAAATAAAAATAAAGACAAAAGAGACTATACTTTTTTTTCGAATAGACATCAATCCTGGTCTAGGATTGATATGGTCTGGATAACTAGGAACCTCTCTACGAAACTGAAAGAGATCAATATTCTACCACGAGACTTGTCGGATCACTGTCCTTTGGAAATGGACATTAATCAAAAAAATTATCACAGAAAATGGAGACTGAATGAGAATTTGATAAAGACGGAAGAGGACAAAGACTACTTTAAGAGAATAATCCAGGATTACTTACAAATAAATAAATTGGATGTATCGGAGCCACGACTGGTTTGGGATGCCTTTAAGGCAGTTTTGAGAGGACACTTCATCCAACAAGGAGCAAGAAGAAATAGAGAAAGGAACAAAAGAATAAAAGAGCTGTCGGCTGAAATAGCAGCTAAAGAACTGGAATTAAAGAAAAATCCATCTAAACGAGTAGAGAAACAACTGGTGTCATTGAAACAGGAAAAAAATTATGTGGAGTTGGAACTACAATCAAGACAGATGAAATTTTTAAAACAACAGGCTTTTGAAAATGCAAATAAGCCGGGTAAATGGTTAGCAAACCAGGTGAGAAAAAAGAGGCAAATTAACCATATTGCTAAAATAAGCACTAAAGAAAAGGACTTGAAGACAGATAAAGAAATCTTGGAAGAATTTAGGGCCTTCTATACAAATTTATATACAAAGGAGAATATAAAGAAAGAGGATATTATGGAATATATTGGACAAATGAAGCTAGACAAAATTACAGATGAAGATAGAGAAGAATTGAATAAGGAGATAACAGAAGAGGAAATAGAGAAAGCTATAAACAAAATGAATGCTGATAAGGCCCCGGGACCGGATGGATTTACGGCAGGATTTTATAAAATATTCAAACAGCAACTGATACCTACCTTCAAGGTTATAGCGAATGAAGCATTGAAACATCGGAAGATACCAGACTCCTGGAGGGAGGCAGAAATTACTGTGATACATAAAGAAGGTTCATTGGAAACCGACATTAAAAATTACAGACCGATCTCCTTGCTAAACACGGATTATAAAATGTTTGCAAATATTATGGCCACAAGGTTAAAATCTTTTTTAAGTAAATGGATTGGAGAAGAACAAACAGGTTTTCTCCCAAATAGATACATGAAAGAAAACATACGCAACGTGTTAGATCTTCTGGAATATTATGAGACCAATCACCAGAAAGAATTTGCCCTTTTAGCAATAGACGCTGAGAAAGCATTTGATAATTTGAACTGGGATTTCTTCAAGATTCTGATTCAAGAGTTGGACATGGGTGAGAAATTTAATAATGCAATCAATGCCATTTATGAATTTCAAAAGGCTAAAGTTAAAGTGAATGGTCAGGTTACGCAAGAATTTGAAATTACAAAAGGCACGCGACAAGGTTGTCCACTCTCTCCATTGATTTTTGTTATGGCAGTAGAGATCCTGATGAAGAAAATTAGAGACGATGAAAAGATTAAAGGAGCAAAAATTGGCAAATTTGAATATAAAATACGAGCGTTCGCGGATGACTTAATAGGTACAATTGAAAACCCAGAGAAAAATTTACAAAGTTGGATAAATAAAATTGAAGATTTTGGAAAGGTGGCAGGATTTAAAATCAACAGGAAGAAAACCAAACTTCTTTTCAAGAATGTTAACAAGGAGAAACAAATAAAGATTCAACAGCAGGTGGGAATAGAAGGTGTGAAGAAAATCATATATCTAGGAGTCTGGATAACTGCTAGAAATGGACAACTTTTGAAGAATAATTATGAATCAGTATGGAAAATGGTTCAAAAAGATATACAGAATTGGGACCGGCTGAAACTATCTCTCCTGGGCAGAATCGCTCTGATAAAAATGAACGTGTTACCAAAACTTATATTTCTGTTTCAAAATATACCGGTGATAAGAAACCAAACTCTCTTTAAAAAGTGGAAGAAGGACCTACTGAAATTTGTATGGAAAGGAAAAAGACCGAGAATTAAATATACAAATCTAATAGATAAGAAAACGAGAGGGGGGCTGGGATTCCCCGATCTGAAGACTTACCATGAGGCCTGTGCACTATCTTGGATAAGGGAATGGATGACTTTAGATAAAGAAAAGTGCCTAAATCTAGAAGGCTATGATTTAAGAGTGGGATGGCACGCCTACGTTTGGTACAATAGAGAGAAGAAGGAGAAAAATTTTGGTAATCATTTTGTGCGAGCCTCCCTACTACGGACATGGATGAGATATAAAGAACTCTTTTACAAAACAACGCCACTATGGATTTCAGCAATGGAGGCACACCAAAGAAGACTATTGGGATGGAGGATTTGGCCAAGATACAAGGATATATTAGTGAAAGGCAAAACGGAGATTAAATCATTTGAACAGTTAAAGACTTTATATGGTAATATAACTTGGTTAAATTACCGACAAATCAAAGAATATTTTAAACAAGACCAAAAAATCGGTTTTGATTGGAAGGAGAATACATGGGATAAAATTTTAAAAACACAAAAAAAAACGGTTACAATACTATACAACAAGCTGCTTCAATGGCTGACAGAAACTGAACAGGTGAAAGCCTGTATGATTAAATGGGCTGAAAATATAAGAAGGCCCATCCACTTTGCTGAATGGGAAATGATGTGGAATAAAAAACTAAAATATACATATGCCATGGATTTAAAGGAAAATTGGTATAAAATGTTCTATAGGTGGTATTTAACACCGAGCAAACTTAGTCATATGTATCAAAATGTATCAGGTAAATGTTGGAAATGCAGTGAGCAAGTAGGTACTTTTTACCACATGTGGTGGACTTGCAAGGAGACATGTAAGTTCTGGTCCATTATTCATGAGGAGATGCAAAAAATACTAAAGAAAAGATTTAAAAAGAAACCCGAATATTATCTTCTTGGATTTACAGACTCTGATCTTAAACTGGAAGAGAATGAAGATAAATTATTTACTTATTGCGTAACAGCGGCTAGGATGGTTTTTGCCAAATACTGGAAGAATGAAGAGGTACCGAATATTGAAGAATGGTGGAAGAAAATTAAAGAAATAAGAGATATGGACGAACTGACCTTTTTGTTGAGAAGGAACAATGGAAAAATTTTAAGGAGGACGGATTGGTCCCCCATATATGACTATGAGAAAAAAGTGGAAAAAACATTGGGATGAAAATAGATATTAAGGAGAAGAAATATATGGAGAAGATCCTGAGGCTGGAGTGGAAGTCATTTTAGAATAGTTTAAGTAATTTTATTGTTTGTACTGAGTGTTGGTTATGTATTGGTTATTTTGTTTGTATTAGTTTTTCTTTTTCCTTTCCCACTGTTCTGTCTTCTTGTTATTGTTCCCCCTCTTTCCTTGTGTGGACTTGTGGAAACTTTAATAAAAATTATTTTAAAAAAAAAATGATTAGCATTTAATGGCCTTGCAGCTTCAAAGCTTGACTGGTTGCTGACTGGGGATCCTTTGTTGAGAAGTGTTAGCTGGTCCTGATTGAGTCTTGTCTAGATTTCCCCTGCTTTTTGAGTGTTGTTCTTTATTTACCCTCCTGGTTTTATGTTTTTTTAAATACTGGTAGCCAGATTTTGTTCATTTTCATGGTTTCCTCCTTTCTGTTGAAATTGTCGCAATTCTCGTGGAAATGGATTCTCTGTGTAATCTGGCATGGCGGTTGTTAGAGTGGTCCAGCATTTGTGTTCCCAAATCATATGCTGTGTCCAGGTTGGTTCATAAGGTATTCTGCTATGGCTGACTTCTCAGGATGAATTAGACTGCAGTGCCTTTCATATTCCTTGATTCATGTTTGGGCACTGTGTACTTTTCCATTCTTCTGGAAAAATGTAGAACTTGAGAAAAGACAGAGGAATTATGGGGGAAATACAATTGGGCAATGTTTGGATAATGGAATTACATCTATCCTCTGTAACAAGTGAGAATGCTTGATGTGAAAAAACAACTTGGCTATATTTTGAGTAGTTTCATGAAGCGCCATTGCGCTGCTGACTACCTGAAATGACCACAGTATAAGTCCCTTTGCTGATGCAATGATATTGTAGGGGGTGGCAGTCCTAGCACAAGTCAAAAAGTCCTCCCCATTTCTGGCTCCTTCCCCAGTGAAACTCTGGCTTGCAGAAGCAGACTTCTTGATTACGTTCCTTGTTTTCTTTTAGGATACCATGGAAATGTGCACCAAAGAAATTGAATTTAAATGCATTCTTTTTGCCCTCTGCTACTTCCACGCAGTTGTAGCAGAACGGCGGAAATTTGGAGCCCAAGGGTGGAACAGGTCCTACCCATTTAACAATGGAGATCTCACCATCTCCATCAATGTACTCTACAACTACTTGGAAGCCAATGCAAAGGTAATGAATTAGCTATTAATGTTTTCTACAGCAAAGCAACTGTTATCAATAACCCCAGTATTTCTTCAGTGGTTAGGAGGGAATGGGAAACTAGAATTTTAATTTGACCATATTTTAATGATTCCAAGGAGGAGAGGACAGATCCTAAGCAGAGAAATACTGATCAAACTGTCTTATGGTTTGGAGGTGGGGGAGTTTGATGCTTCTCCAAACGTTGACAACAGAGCCTCTGCTTTCAGAGTAATCAGTCTGCATTTCTCAACACAGAACTGTTTCTCTAGAACTCAGACCTCTTCTAATTGGAAAGTCCTGAATGTGTACTCTTCTAAAGCACTAGTTGTGTTTCTGCATCATGCTATTTAATGGAACTATAATCATTTTATTTGCCAACGCTTAATCTTTGGCTATTCAGGGAAAGCTTTTTCGTACTGTCATTAAGCCTTGAAGAGAGCAGTACTGCCACATTGTTTTGATTATTTGATATTTATCTGTCTGACAGAATGGTTGAATATCCCCTTGCTCTGTCTGAGCCCAAAATTGCTCTGGAATAAAAATCCCGATATACGTTGGAACTCAAATTTTGCAGGTTTAACATGGCAAATCATATATTTTATGAGTTCATTAATAAATGGGTCCAGAGGAGGGTGACTAAAATGATCGCAGGTCTGGAGAACAGGCCCTATGAGGAACAGATTAAAGAGCTGGGCATGTTTAGCCTGCAGAAGAGAAGACTGAAAGGAGACACGATGGCCATGTATAAGTATGTGAGGGGAAGTCATAGGGAGGAGAGAGCAAGCTTGTTTTCTGCTGCCTGGAGACTATGATGCAGAACAATGGCTTCAAACAACAGGAAAGGAGATTCCACCTGAGCATGAGGAAGAACTTCCTGTGAGAGCTGTTCAGCAGTGGAACTCTCTGCCCCAGAATGTGGTGGAGGCGCCTTCTTTGTAGGCTTCTAAGCAGAGGATGGATGGCCATCTGTCGAGGGGCTGAATACTTTTTTCTTGCTTCTTGGCAGGGGTAGGACTGGATGGCCCACGAGATCTCTTCTAACTGTATGATTCTATGAATTGGGGAGTTTTTCAGCCTGCTGCGGAAAATTGCAGATTATGTACATAGACTAAAATGTAAAGAGAACTTTTAAAAAGTTTAGTTTATAAAGTTTATAAAATATATGTTTGATACTTTT
Organism: Anolis sagrei; assembly: GCF_037176765.1. NCBI lineage: Eukaryota > Metazoa > Chordata > Lepidosauria > Squamata > Anolidae > Anolis > Anolis sagrei. The sequence continues at coordinate 128,657,517 of NC_090022.1, read as the reverse complement.
TGTGTGTGTTAAATAGTCAGCAGTATCAATAATAAAGTTGGGGGGGGGGGCGGCTAGGGATATTGTTTTCCACACTCATAGAGGTCGTCTACCCCTAATGCCTGTGAATATGGAGGACTGACTATACTGCAATCTTTCTGAAAAGAGTATCTTATTCTGTAGCAATTGCTTGGTTCCTTTGTAATACTGCCATACTAGTAGCATTCCTTTGATCTCATTCTAGTGTTGTTCTTCCCCAATCTTGATTTATTCCTATGTGCTAAGCAGGCATCTCTCCTTAGGTTCCTTGGGATGACCTGCGGTATCTCTTTGGTGAAATCATGTATGGTGGACACATTACTGATGACTGGGATCGTCGACTGTGCCGGACTTACCTGGGTGAATACATTCGTATGGAAATGCTGGAAGGAGAAATGTTTCTGGCACCAGGATTTCTTATACCTCCCAACTCAGATTACAAGGTACAAAAAGGTGCATGAGAGAGGGCCTACTTGCATGAGAATCATTCAGGGACAGAATGAACATTTGCACACAAGATATTTACCACAGGGAGAAATAGTATCAAGGTGTGATGGAAGATAATAACAGATAATCACATACTTCAGCACAGAGGACATAGAAAGATAATACATAGCAAAACCAATTCAAAAACAGAAGTCCATGAAAAAGTGTGCTAAATCCATGTGAAAGTTGACTTAGGCCCCTGGGGAAACGTCAAGCTACAGGTGAATTACTTCTGTAATGTGCACACAGTTGTCTGGATGTGCAGACTGACCTACAAGGCCAGATTAATTGCCTTAGAGCAACAATTCAAAATGTTAATGTTCCCCATAATGTATTTTATAGGGATATCATGAATATATTGATGAAAACCTGCCACCCGAGAGTCCTTACCTGTATGGGCTTCATCCTAATGCTGAGATTGGGTTCCTCACTGTCACTTCAGAGAAGCTTTTCCGCACCGTGCTGGAAATGCAGCCCAAAGAGACAGATGCTGGAGGAGGAACTGGTGTTTCCCGAGAGGAAAAGGTAACAAAGGCATCTTATGTTGGTGTGCGATGTTCTTTTTTTCTTCATGCCCCCCCCCCCAATACTTGCACCACAACTGGAATTTGGGCAGGATCCTCAGACAACTGCTGTGCCCCCAGCAAAGAAGTGGAGCAAAAATAGCATCTGCCCTTCAGGCAACCAGCATAAGTACACTAGTGAAGATTTGCAGTCCGACCACAAGCTACCTGGGCCTCAATCAAAGTGAATCATTCATATGGCCTTCCCCACTGCAGGTAAAATCTGTGCTAGATGAAATTATGGATCGACTTCCAGAGCCATTCAATATGGTGGAAATCATGGCGAAAGCAGCTGAGAAAACCCCCTACGTAGTGGTTGCCTTTCAGGAATGTGAACGAATGAACATTCTTACCACTGAAATGAGACGCTCTTTGAAAGAACTAAATCTGGGATTGAAGGTAGGTGTAAATGGTATGTTGCCACCCAGAAAAATAGCTGTTTGATCCGCTTCATTTACATTTCTCTCATAAACTGGCACCCCAAAAAATGAGAGCATGTTCTCAGGCAACCTCAGGTCATCAAGTGTTCAACTATTAATTTTCCTGCCATCTCTGGTAATTTGTACCAAAAGCACTTTAAACATGTAGACTATTTTTCAAGCAGAAAACTGCATATTCACCAGTTCATACACACAGCTCATGAAAACTGAGGTGTAATTCCATTAGTTTTGGTATTTTTTTTCTTTTATATTTGCTGGATGGAAGTAGACTTCATCAGAGAGAAAATTCACTGTCCATAGGCTCTTTCCACCCTTTCAATAATAATAATTAGACCTTCCAAAAAGTTTCTTTTGCTTAAATAAAACATAAACACCCCAAACAGAATGTTCTGGGCCTAAAAGAGGGGAATACATGGCTGCTGCAATGTAAACAATGATTCAATGCAGCTGGGTCATTGAAAAATATTATAATATTGGGGAAAGTGGAAAACAGAGGGAAAAGAGAAAGATCACATTATAGGGCAGTGGTTCTCAACGTGTGGGTCCCCAGATAATTTGGCCTTCAACACCCAGAAATCCTAAACTGGCTTAGGATACTAAACCACAAAAAGGAAGTTTGGAAGTCTTGAGAATTACAAACACTTGATACAGGCGATCCTGTTGAAATGATAAAGCTGGAGGGTGCTCATAAAACACAAAACAAGTAAAGAAAGAAAAAATGTGTTAATGCTTTCCTTACTATAAAGAAGACTGTGTAAAATCTGAAAGAGTGCCTGGACTATTTACCCACAAATGGTTGAAAACCGTTGTTTAACTATTTTCCCTAAAGGGAGAGCTGACAATAACAACAGACATGGAAGACTTATCAAATGCTCTTTACTATGACAACGTGCCCGATTCCTGGACAAACCGTGCCTACCCATCGTTGTTAAGTCTGGCAGCGTGGTATGCTGACCTACTGCTCCGGATCAGGGTAAGGGAGATATTGTCTTGCTTAAACCTTTTCCTGGACAGGCTCTTCATAAACAAGCCACTAAGTTCTGAATCATTAGACATGGTATGGAATTTAATGTAAAGCCTGGTGGGCACATTCTCAGGAAAGCTGAAAATAGCTGTTCAAGCATTGCACTTTTCTATTTAGTGAAAGTTCTCACAGCTAGCTGTTCTTGGATTAACTTCTGTTTGGCTCTCAACATCCATGCCTTGAAAATATATTTTTTGCAATCCAAAATGCATTTTGCCATTTTATAGCAGGGACACCGTTTTACATGGGACTTGAGCAACCTGTTTTTAGCATTGATGGGGTGTGTATGTCCTGTGTGTTCTCATTTTATGTCCAACATCTATTTAATAAAAATTAGCAACACTGAAATTATTAGTTGCCAAAGTACACCAATTCACGCATGCCACATTTAGAGCAAGGGTAGGCAAAGGGCTGCTCTCCAGATGTATATTTTTAGATTGTAACAGCCCTTGACAACAGACCTTGTTAGAAATTACAATCTAACATAATCTGAAAAATGCATGTTCTCAAGCACTTATGTACTCATAGAAACAGTACTGTATACAATTCTAGGGATCTGTATAGGATATGACACATGATGTTGCCAATTATTCAGATTTTTAAAATATATTAGTGTCTTCCATGAAATTAGAGGGACTGTGTTCAAGCTATCAGGCTCCTGACTACTTCGCTCCCTGTTCTCTTTCAGAATTTGTTACACTTTCTCCCAGTTCAGCATCCCATTTAGCTCCTTGTTTTCCTTCAATCAAATCACTAAAAATGTGATTTGATTTCCTTCAATCAAATCACATTGGCATCTTGTCCCCTGTGACATCAGCGCCCCTCCCCTAGCAATAGTGTAATATTATGTAGTACTAGTGTTATGAATGATGTAATAGTACTATGCTAGTTATGTATTATGTAGTATGTTGTATGTTGTATGTACTTATGACTTGTAAGCCACTCTGGGTCCCCTTCGGGGTGAGAAGGGCGGCATATAAATGTCGTAAATAAATAAATAAATAAAAATGTACAAATAAAAGCAAGTGCCCATAATGATGCACAAGTTATTTCAACAGCAGAATGAATACATTTCAGAGTTTTAGACCTAGTATGCTATAAAGAAAAGAAACAGGAATGTATTTAAAATCCCCCTAAACCCCCAGATCTCCCTCTATAAATAGGAGGAATGGTGCTGATTCTCTTTTCTGCAGGTGTCTAAAATGTGAGCTCAGTGATCAGGATACAGGCAGAATACTTCAGATGGGGTAAAATTAACAGCACCCTGAAATTCCACATGCAGTCCAAACCACAGGTTTCATGATTCAACCCACACTTGGGGCTTAATGCATTATTTATGAGGATCAATTCACAATCCCTTTTGTACTTTGCTGGGAGATGTTAAAAGCAGGGAACGTTGTGATATTTCTCTCTCTCTTGTGTATTCTGGCATCTCTTTAATACCAAATTATCGTTCAAATCTCCAGAAGTATTTATTCCATTACACTCACTGCCTGCTTCAGCTAGCTCAGGGGTAGGAATTATGCAGTCTGGAACCCCACCTCCTTTGCTAGGAAAAAAAATGGTCCCAGCTACAGAACTGCTAAGGGAGCAGGGTGGTGGTTCTCCACCCTGCTCTAGGCCTTCCAAAATTGAAACCACCATGCTACTGCTTCCTGTTTTGAAAGAGCAGGTACAGCCCACAGGACCTGGGAAATGGAGTGAATGGGCCCTCCACAGCTGCTCACCTTAGACCCAAGTATTAGAATTCACACAGTTTAATAAAGATATTTCTTGGCATTTGGGCTCATTTTTCTCATAACTTCTTACTCATACTGTTTAACCACACTTTTGCTTCACACTGTTTGTTAATAGAGTCCCCTATGTGTGAGTCACAGAGACCACTAAGGAAGACAGGTTGCTTACCTGTAACTAGAGTTCTTCGAGTAGTCATCTGTAAACTCTTACAACCCCATCTGTCTTTTTTCTCGTCATATCTTGCCCTTCTTTAAAGTCCTAACTGCTGCTTCAGCATCTATAGAATGGAAGGTTTAGGCCAGGCATGGGCAAACTTCAGCCCTCCAGGTGTTTTGGACTTCAACTCCCACAATTCCTAACAGCCCTTTAGGAGTTATGGGAGTTGAAGTTCAAACACCTGGAGGGCCAAAGGTTGCCCATGCCTGTTTTAGGCGGTAAGCATGGTGCTGTGGTACATGGGGAGTGGGTAGGCTACTATCAAAATGTTTGTGTAAGAGCATGCATTGTACAGGCGTATGTAAATCCGTTTGTTCACAGATGAGAACTCAAAGAATTACAATTAAAGGTAAGCAATCTGTCCTTATAGGCCTCCTTAGGAATATAAAAGAATAACTCAAATGGTGCAGCCTAAAATTTGATTTTCTAAGCATGGTTACCTATAGAGTCCCAATACTGTTTTCATTTCCAGGAGCTGGAGGCCTGGACAACAGATTTTGCCCTCCCCACAACTGTATGGCTTGCAGGCTTCTTTAACCCTCAGTCTTTCCTCACTGCCATTATGCAATCCATGGCTAGAAAAAATGAGTGGCCTCTTGACAGGATGTGCCTCTCAGTGGAAGTTACCAAGAAAACCCGGGAAGATATGACAGCTCCACCTCGGGAGGGATCCTATGTACATGGCCTCTTCATGGAAGGTAAAGACTCTCCTGCTATTATGACTAGCCATCGTATGACTGAATGGGATGCAGTCGATGGGGTAGTTTCATGCAGCCCATCCTATAACTTCAGAAGCCCTCTGCAAGAAATCAGTTGATTTTTTACTAAAGAGTGACGAACACTAGTTTCACACAAACACCAATAAGCAGGGAGGAAGAAAGGGGAAAATGCTGCTCTGCTAGCTTCTACCCAACCTATTATTGACACATGGCTCTCTCCATACTCTGTACAATGGTTGAAATCCTATTTGATACTGATGGAGCACAACATCCACCAGTGGATTTACACTGGAGGTCAGGGAGAAAGGAGAATATTTCCCCCTCCACTATGTGATGACAGCCAATTTGTGGTTATTTGGGATGAGGAGGGCAGAGCTGCATCTAGGTGGCATTTGGCAGCCAAAGGGATAGGGGAATACCACCTTGGCAACATCAGAGGGAAACTGTTCTGACTGTTATGCTAAGTCACAAAGAGGATTTGGAAGCAGGAATCTAGACCAAATCTACTTTGTTGTCTTCTATTTATAATGAAACCAAGCCTCTCCCACCCATGTCTATATTTCATTCCTGTATTGTTTCATTGATAGTAGGGATGAAGTGTGGATGGGGAGGGGTTTACTTTCTAGTCTTTTATAAGTTCAATGTTTCTGTTGTTTTAAATACCACCACCACCCCAAAAAACCCACTAGAAGTATATAGTATATCTGATGTCCCTCATGAAGCCTAAAATTACTGTTTTCTATTTCTAAAGGCAAGCATTTTTACCAGAATTAGCAGTCTATTTGGCTAAGGGCTTGTAAAAAATGCTTTTGATCAAAATGTGAGAAAAACTATTTTCAAAGTACTTCCAGTCTCAAATCTACAGTAATATTTTTTATCAGACATATGACCACAATAAAGAGTTTGGTAGCTGTTTTTTTTTTTTATTCCATGTCAACAGGGGGCAGCACATGCCCATTTTATTCCATCCAGACTGAGAGGAACATTTAAGACCAAGTTAACTGTTATTAACTGTTAACTGCTCTTATTAAAATTTCTAGTTTCAAGGCAAGGAATGTAGTGTCTAGGCTAAAACTTTTCTTTTTAAAGTTATTTTAAATTGGTTTGGAAAAAATAAGTGCAAATGGGCATAATTCTTGTCTACAAATCTAAATGAGAAAGCTAATAAGAGAGTATGCAACTTTTTGTAACAAAATAACTCTGTTTACAGGCTCAGGGCAGCATAAAATCCAGTGGGTTTTTTTAAAAACAATTCTATTCACAGCACTATAAATACTTATAGAAGTATTGGGATGGCACAAAAGGCACATCCAAGCCAAGGCATTGAGCCTTTAGCCATGCTGCTAATAACAGATGACTAGTAGTCATGCTGGGCTCCCTTTACTTGGATCGGCAGCCGACGAAGCATGTGCTCAGGTGAAGCAACTGGTCTTGAGTTCTTCCTTGTCTTGCCGCAGGTGCTCGCTGGGATGTTCAAACCGGCGTCATCAGCGATGCACGCCTGAAGGAGCTGACACCCTCCATGCCTGTCATCTTCATCAAAGCCATCCCTGTAGATCGCATGGACACCAAGAACATGTATGAGTGTCCCGTGTACAAAACACGCATGCGAGGTCCCACTTATGTGTGGACCTTCAACCTGAAGACAAAAGAGAAGCCTGCTAAGTGGATCCTTGCTGGAGTTGCTTTGCTCTTACAGGTTTAAAGCTTGAGCTGTCAAAGCCATGCCCTCATATCACCACTGCATCCCCCCTTTCCAGAAACAGAGAGAAAGACAGTTGTTTGGAAACTGACAATAAAAAGCATCTTTTTTTGGAAGTGTATCTGATGTGAAGTCATTATTTAAGTGAACAAAAGTAGAACTGTTGTACTCAGTTATAGCAATTCTCTAACATTAAGAAGGTGGTCCATTCAACACTGGCTCAGAGCCAGCATGTAGAAAAGAACAGAAAAGTCTGTGTACATTGTATTGTCGAAGGCTTTCATGGCCGGAATCACTGGGTTGTTGTAGGTTTTTTCGGGCTATATGGCCATGGTCTAGAGTCATTCTCTCCTGACGTTTCACCTGCATCTATGGCAAGCACCTCTTGAGAATGCCTGAAAAAACCTACAACAACTCTATGTATATTTTTTGCAAGAATCTCTAGATTCCTTTCCCATTCGAAACTCATAGCATTCGTTGCTTGTATGAGTACATCCGTCATGGATGAAGACTTCCCTGCACAATGAGAGATGAATTCATGAGTTGTGTTTCCCAGTAACATGGCCAAGAGGTTGTGAGCACAATGTTCTGGACTCACAGCCATGCCATGGGTGTATTACCTCATCCAAGCACAGCACTGCATAGTTCACATCACAATGACATGCACTCATGTTGCACAATGGCAAATTGCCCCCCCTCCCCCCATTCAAATTGTGCTAGGAAACATATTTTCTTAGCACCTACAAAACCTGGTCAATGTAAACGAGTCTTACACTGTACTATAAAAGTGCAACTGTGCTTTTGTCACTTGTCACGAGTAGCATTTTAGCCACCGTATGCATTTCCTTTGGAAGCCACAGCAGAGCAGCTACCTCTTCTAATAACCAAGATTGAAAAGACCAAGAAAAAATGTACAGGGCTTGTGATTGCTCCTGGCTTCCACTCCCTGCTAGAAAAAACAGACCAAGATTGAGTAAGGACATTAAGTGCCCTGTTTTGTGAAACCTAACCTAGATTGCCTCAATATAGAATTTTAACTTTAGTATCAAGTTCTCAATGCTGTTAAATTACTCTGGGAAGAAAATAGGAAGTATATCCATCACCTACCACCCTGAAACAGATTATGGAAATCCTATCTTCTTATTGGATATTATGTTCAAGGTACTTGTTATTAATTTGACACAGGAAACTGAATGGTTGCAGCACTAAGATGACCATTGCCATGGGAGTTTCCAGAGCAACTGGCACAGTTGGGAGAAAGGGTGAGCCATGAGTCTAAGTTTAGTCCTATGAACTCTAAGCTTTAGTCCTATGAACTTAAAAAAGAAAATGTTTCTGCCTTTGGGGTTCTTGACCACCACAGATTCTGCAACTGCCATTGGCAGGAAACCAGAATCTACCTTTCTTCATATGACACAAGGGTGTTACCATTTTGCCTAATATGGGGAGGAGGTCTGGTGGACATTCGAATTCTTTGGGGCAATCGCTCCTTTGCTGTTTCAGCTTTATTTACTTAGATTCTTTCTGGGCTTGGCACAAATGCCAGAGTCGAATACACATTCATTGTGCATCATTTATTAATGGTGATAAGTATTTAAACTGTTTTCTTCTCATAGCAATATAGGCAAAATAACATTTTAAGAAAAACGCCACCATTTAACTAAGGAGAGGATGTAAATACATTGAATTGGTTCTGGATTTCCCCCACAAAATACCTTTCTGCTTTTGCTGAAAGACACAGCAGTTTAAAGAGATTATCAAAATGTATGGGAATTATGTATATGTCTTCAAATTTATTGAAAGTGACTGAAAGTTCTTGAGGGTCAAAGTAGTTTCTGAAATATTCAAAGTTGCACATATATATAATGTTGAAACTTTTCCTAGAAAACACTAGCAGACTAATAGAATAAGATCTCACAACCATTAGTAATGATAATCTGATACAAGTCCTTGGCACCAGGCTTTATTCTTTGCAGCAAAACTAAGGACATTAACAGCAACATAAGAAACTTACCCAAGGACCAGCCGCTCTCTTCTCAAAAGAAGTTCTTAATCAGAGGTGTCACCAACTTCACCCACAGCTTGATATAGCGATTGGGCTGTTCAAAGGTTGAGGCAGAGACCATTCCAGAATGTAGGTAGAGTTGCATCTGTTCCTAAAAAAGTGAAAAAGAGAAAATGTAAAATATTTTTTTTACTTTTTTAATTAACAATTTACAACTACAAGGTAAATTTGAACACTAGTTCTCATCATGACCAATAAAAGGTGCCTCACCTCCTATCTGTCATCTACTATAACAACACAAGATTCAGCAACTCTTAACTAAAAGACTCTACCTTTGAGTTGCCCTTAACTATTTTGAATTACTATGCAAGATGCAATAAGGGTCAAGGTATTGTGTATTCCGAAAAGTGAGCCCACATCTGAATCTCTGAATCACAAGCCATGTTTCACGAACTCTTACTAAAAGATTTTAACTTTGTGTTGTCCTTAACCTTTTTGAATCACCATGCAAGGTGTGACTCAGATTGGTATATTGTATATTCTGCAAATGAGCCCACATCTGAATCTCAGGTCAGTCTACCAAAGCTTTTCAAAATCTGGCATCAAAAGCCTGCTGAGCCAAACCCAAGTAATTGCACACACAGAACCCAACCCACACATGTATACAAACACAACAAAGAGGAAAGCATTGCAAGATCTGGCCCTGCAGTAATTCTTTTTCCCGTAACACAGCCAAACCCTGAGCTATAATTGTCCAAATAGGAAGCCTGACTTTAATCTCTGGAGACCGGACTGTTCATTTCTCTTTAGAAAAAAAAAACTCCTAGGCTGCATTTTAAAATGAATGTGCCGTCAAGGTTTCAATGCAGTTCCCAGAAATACTAAGCTCCTTCAAAGTACAAACAAGACAGCTGGAGGGGGAAAGTGAGCATCTCTGTTACAATGGTTACACCACAATATTTGAAAGCAATGCTTACATCACAAGGATGTCTTTATTTCTGAATTAACAAGACAGATTACTGTACACACAGTTCTCTGATTCAATTATGGGACCTCTGCCCAACTTCATCTTGGCTCGCTACACCATGCCTAGCTCCACTCAGCCCCCCATTTCCAGCCCTGGCAGTATGATAGCCACCCCTGTTATAATCTCTCCCAGACCAGATTTAGACCAGGACAGGATAAACTGTATATAGCACAGACAAAATGAGAAGGGGGCTGCTTTTTTAAGAGCAGTGATCTGCTATCATGTATCACTAGGCTGTCACCTAAATTCTTACTGCACTTCCAACAGTTCAAATGTATCTGACTTTGAAAATTCCATTAGGTTGTAATACAATTTTGAATAATAATAATAATAATAATAATAATAATAATCTTTATTTGTATCCCACCACTATCTCCCCGGAGGGACTCGGGTAGCTCACAGAATGCACTCAGTAGTGCCACACAATACACATACAACAAAATATAAAAGGTTACATTTTAGCAACAATATTAACCCCATTACACATAAAATAACAATATAACCCCTATCCATTAAAAATAATAAAATATCCGACAAGCTATAAAATAGCAGCTATGAGCAATATTCATCCTTGTAAAGTGCAACAGTGACCACTCACTAAGTTTATAAATATAGTGATTCAAAGACACTTCATTTATGTTTTTCAGCCTTCCATAAACCAGCATGGATGAATGTGAATTCTAGAGAACCTGAGAGAGAAAATGGGAGCCACAGTAAAATTTCCATTCAGAAGATAGGAACAGAATTTAAAAGGCCTTGTGATGAAATTAATAAAAGGGAATTCAATAGAGACAAATGTAAAATTCTGTATTTAGACTACAAAAACCAAATGCATAGGTATAGGATGAGGGATTCTTGCCTCTGCAGTCCTACATGTGAAAAGGACTTTGGAATTATTGTTGGTGGTAAGCTGAGCATGAACCAACAGTGTGATGCTGCAATAAAGAAGGCAAATGCTACCTAAACCTGCATGAATAGAAGCAGGGCTTCCAAGTCAGGGGAAGTAATATATTCTGTGCTGGTTAGCCCTCATCTGGAATACTATGGTTCAGTCTCCTTCTCTAGACCTCTTCAGAAAAAGAGTGACCAGCTACCTGTTGAGGGTGCTGTCGCTGGATATCCTGCATTGAGCAGGAGGTTGGATCTGATGGCCCTTTCCAACTCCATGAGTCTACGAATATTCTATCTTGAATGTTCTGACAAAATGCATAGAATATGAAGGTAGGAGAATGTTTACTGATAGCCACAGAATAATAACTGTCTGGGACGCTTAACCACAATCAACGCCCTGTATTTAGCAGCCTGCATTGATGCATGAACTTTTCAGCCTGATTGCAGCAAGATTCAAACAATGTCCGTGCCATTTTTTATTTACCACTCCTAACTAGAAGTGTAAAGTGGCATTTGAGACTCAGGATACTTTAATACATTAAAAATGTAAAGCAAACAAATGGACAAAAACTAACAAACCAATCCGAAACCGAGTTTTAGTCTACAGGAGCATTAACATAAAAAAAAATAATGCTACAATCTTAGAGCCCTCATCATTTTTATTAACCTCAAAAAACAATAATCTAAATTAAAGCCCACAAGAAGAACGCATTAAAAGGAAACACTAACATTTATTTACTGAAAGGATGAGATTTGTGGGAAGGAAGGAAACCAGGAAGCACAAGAAATCGTTATCTCTTCTTACAAAACTAACTGGCTGTGGGTTATTTAAACATGGGGAGGAACAGAGTATGAGGAAGAATGGCAGCTGGGAACAGTGGACTGCTATACTCCTGATTTGCTCATTTCAGATGGTGACAATAATAAAATCAGAGGAAGAAAGCATGCAACTGTGTTATTGGTGACTTTATTTCATCCTTCAGGACCAGCCTGTTCTTGTTATGCCAGAAAATTTCTGGCTTACAACAACTATCTGACTATATCATCAGCATTGTGACCACAAACGAGAGGTCATGCAACCTCCTCCATTCAGTTTTTAATTGCTGCAATCTTAGAGCAAGGTTTTCCTCCAAATTCCCTCATTTCCATCCTTTCACACAGAACTCTGATCAACCCATGAGTTGCACACCTGATGGAACTGCTGCTGCAGAGCTTTGTTTTCTGTCACTATTGCAACTTGTGCTTCCAGGTCCCGATGAACTGACCTGTACCCAAAATTAGGAGACCCAATCAAAGTCAAGCAGGGCAGACTGCTCCCTGTTAGGTACAGCCAGAGACCTGCAGAGAAACAGAGGGAGAAAGGAAGCGTTTCAGACATAGGAAGTTACCATGGTAGCTATTATGTGTTTCAAACAATAGTTTGTTCTTGAAAGGAAAAGCAACAAAGCATTTTGTTAGATTTACCAGAAGTGCAAACAGGTCAGATCTCTCACTAAGCAACCAGGAAGCAGGGAAGCTTCCTTGGAGATAATATCGCTCACTAGGCACTGTGCAAAACTCCCAAGGGAGAAGGAGTCTTACCTTATAAAACCTTTGTAAAATGGGGCAAATCAGGTCATGTTCAAGGCTCTCTATGACAACACACATTCCCTATTCCACATGGTAATTCTAATAACAGCCTCAGCAGCAAAGAGAACTAATCCTTGGGGTCTGTATTTATTCACAGATGCAAGCTACACCAACATTTTTTATTTTACTTCTTTCTGCTTTGTTTTTGCACCTCAATATTCTTCAGAAGCTTCTTTCTCCTAAATGAAAAAGCTGAAATGTGCACAGGAGCACAACTGACCAAGTAAAGCATATGTCAAATCTAGGATCTATGCACAGAATACCAATACATTTTCTACATTTCTAAGTGCTGACTATTATTTGTAGTCCTATGTGTTTAGAAGCTGTATTTTTAAACGTTCTAACTGAAATTACTGATTTCACTACTGTTTCTTGAACACAACCAACTATCTTGAACATTAATCTAGAAAGTAGAAAGAAGAGAAGATATAGTATAGGGATCGGTTTGTCCCTAAAATTGAAGGCTTTCCAGTCGAAAACAATTAGCATCTTCTCTAGCAGTAGTCTTAAAAGATATAAAGGCCATTTTGGAGCAGTTAAGATACAGCTTTTAAAAGCACGTGGTGCTTTTCTTTTCTTTTTTTACCTTTTTTTCATTTTTAAATAGAAGTATAATAGAAGTACTTTGGCCACATCATGAGGAGACAGGAAAGCCTAGAGAAGACAATTATGCTGGGGAAAGTGGAAGGCAAAAGGAAGAGGGGCCGACCAAGGGCAAGATGGATGGATGGCATCCTTGAAGTGACTGGACTGACCTTGAGGGAGCTGGGGGTGGTAACGGCCGACAGGGAGCTCTGGCGTGGGATGGTCCATGAGGTCGCGAAGAGTCGGAGACGACTGAACGAATGAACAACAAACATAATCACATTTATAGATCTGTGCATTCTTTCCTATATTCTCATTTGAATTCATGAGCTGCCTTGAGTTCTAGTTATGGTGGGAAAAGTGGAAATTAATGCAAATAAACAAATTAGCCTATTGACTTGAAACTAATGCTCACCTTTTTTTGGCTAAATTACCTTAGGGTGCAGAATAGATTCACATAATACAGTAATCTTGGAGCTGAACCAAAGCAAAAGGAGCCCCTGGAGGTACTCTATCCTTAATTTAGTGGCCATGGCTCAATGCTATGCAGCCCTGGGATTGTAGTTTAGTGAGGCATCAGCTTCTTTGGCAGAGAAAGGTCCAAGAACTTGTAAAACTACAGCCCCCAGGATTCCATAGTAATGAGCCAAGGCAGTTAAGTGGATTCATTTCACAGCATAGATGCATCCTAATGTTTTCTTTTTAATTGATGGAAGCTTTAGTGTTTTTAAAGAAGGAATTATAAGCAGGCAGCAACTGTAATGTACATATTTTGGCCAAATTACAAAGAGTGCACTTTTTGCCACTGTGCATTACTTTTGGCAGCAAATACTTTTTTTTTGGTTTCAGAGTTTTGAAAACTGAGGTGCACATTAGATTTGATGCTGCATTCGCCTTGAATAAATACAGTAAATCAAGTAATAAGATTGAGGATAGCATGTCCCTTTCCTGGTTATGAAATGGTATTACTGCTGTGCTATAATATTACATTCTGTGCCTGAGATGAGAGATGTAACAGTCTATCACATTATTTTCCACTTTCTTTTTCCATCATCTTTACCATGAAAAATCAGAAAGGAATACAGGCAGTCCGCAAATTAAAATATTTAACTTACAAATGACTAATAGTTAAGAACAGGGATGAGACAACAGGAAGGGAGAGAACTCTACCCCTCGGACAGGAAATTCATTCCTGAAAATTATCATGGGGAAAAGGGGGCTCCACTGAAGCTTTATCACCAATCCTTGTTTCCACAGAAAGCCGATTTTTTCCAAAAGCCAATTATCACAGGGACAGAAAGTGAGGAGAAATCTTCTGAACAGAGGCACAACAAACACCACAGGGATGTTAACCCTTCCCTATGCTATCCAAAGTGCTCATATATGGAGTTACACTTTAAAAAATGTTCCTGTTCCAACTTATATACAAATTCAACTTAAGAACAATCCTATAGAACCTATCTTGTTGGTAACTTGGGGATACCCTGTGGTTCAAAAACATTGATATGGCAAAGTTCCATAATGCATTTTCCCTTTTCCTCATAGATCTTCCTAAATGTTTGGATCTTGCAATACATTAGGAATTGGCGACATAAAGTCTCACTATACTGTTCAGTTATACATGAACCATGCTGCTAAATAAAGCTCCTTCTGTCCTTTAGCAATCTTGTGCATATGAATTAATCTTGTTTCATAATCTATTGTGCCCATGTTTGAACTTGTACAACAGGGGCTGTTCTGCAGCCTCTGTTAACACAAAAAGAAGTCCTTTCATACTCACTAATTTAATATATATAATTGCCTTTCTATATACAAATAGGAATCTTGACAGCTCAGCAGAGTCAGCCTTGGTAAGTACTTGGATGACAGACCAGTGATAACTACCAGGCACCGTAGGCCATATTTAAGAGAAAAGAACTGGGAACCCTACTTTTGGAAAACCCCTACGACATTCATGAGGTTGCCATAAGTCAAGAGTTGACTTGAATGCACACGAATACACAGAATAATCAACACACGTAAAATAGAGCCTGGTCTACCAAGCTACTAACCTGTTCTTGTAACTCACCATCCCACAACTTTTTCCTAACCATAGATTTAAAAACAAATGGCCAGTGTCCAACAATTTGAGCTGTGGTTCATCACACAAAGACAAGCAGAACAAAATGCCTTCAGACATGCTGAAAGTTGACTTAGCAAATCACTACATTACTCCATCTCCTACACACTCTTATTGTGGTGTTAGCTTTGTGACTATACTAGGCTGAATTTGCTGAGATGAAATATAAACATGTCTCAACCCTCATTCCTTTCAGATGAAATACAAGAATGTCTCAGTCTTCATTCAGTTGCAGGGAAGAAGCTTTATCTGGGTCCCAAATGATACCAGGCACCCAATTGCTTAACATCCTCCAAAAATACACTTTGTTCTCCACACAGTGTACCTCTGATTTCACTATGAAGGGTTTTTGGGTTTTTTGTTTGTTTGTTTTTTGCTGTTCCTATCCTCATCCTCACTCTTTCAGCTCTCCGGTTTTTAGGCAAGAATAATTAACATCCCACAGTCCTAAGGCAGGAGAAAAGGGTGCTCCTGAACTTTAAATCAACTTGTAAATTTACAAGGACACCATATCTTCAGAGTCTGAAAACACTCTGAAGGATGCATATGGCAAGGGAGGCAATGCATGGACAACACCCAGTTCCCTAATGATTCTGGAATAACATTCTAGAGCATATTTCAAGAAAGAGGTAAACTATGGGATGACCAACTTTTTTGTTGTAGTTAGAACAAGATCCAAAAGCCCACCTCTAAAATGGGGACCAGACACTCAAATGACATGAGATGCATACTAGGACAAAAACATCCCTCTTAACTACTTCACATATATACTGATAAGATCCAAGCTTGCGCTGACAAATCAATATAAGGCTCTTGGGTTTGCAGAAGATAGCTCAGCAAAAAAAAAAAATACCTCTGTGAAGCTGCTATTTTAAAAACTTTACACTTGGGGAATAATTTTAAAAGGCGTCAACAATAGAATTGTTGACATACTGCCCAAAAGCTATGGTGTCATCAATCTAGGAAACCTATACATAGTCCTAATCCTAGCACCTACAAGAATGAGAAAAACCTAAAAAAAAGAACTAGGAATGGTGCGAAATGAAATGGGCAATTAAGGGCTACACAAAATCGCCTTATGTGAAATAAACCAGAATACAGGTAGTCCTCAAGTTAAGAAAAAAATTCTGAAGGATTGTTTTTATGTTGAATTTGTATCCAAGTAAGAACAAGTACATTTTTAAGTGTAACTCCAGCCACACACGCGCGCGCACACACGCGCGCTCACACACACATATATATATGAATGAAGGAATGATTTGGCTAGCATATGGAAGAGTTAGCACCCATGTGGTGTTTGTTTTCCTGTCTATGCCCCTGTTCAGAAGATTTCTCCTCACTTTCTGTCCCTTGATAATTGGATTCTGAAATATTTGTAACTTGGGGACTGCCTGTAGTTGGAGCTGTTTCTCAAAGAAAAAAAAGGTAACATGGTTGCACTCTATAGAAAAAGTGGATGGAATGACTTTTTTTGCATACTAGAACCTGAAGTCTTTCATTAAAGCTCAATGGAAGGAGATTCAGAACTGATGGAATAAATGTCTTAATAACTTTAACATTCATGGTTACAAGTCATGTTGATTCCAAGAGACTTCTCATTTTGCTACTACATTAACAAAGCTCTGGATAAGACAGGTCTGCAGTGTGAATTTAGCATGGCTCCTTGTGTGTGTTTTTATCTAGAAACCCCCAACTCAACAATCTGGCAAAAACAAATATGTGGTATGGGAAACAACATGATTCCTCAGGGCCATTTTGTATTGTTACCCACTGTTACTTCTTGATTTACAACAGGCTTCTTAGTTTTGCAAGATCAGGCAGACTCTGCAACACAACACAAGCACTGTTGGCTGAACTCTTTTCAAATGCCCTGTTTGTTCCATAACTTCCTTCCTGGTTGGAGAAAACTGAACCAGCCTTGGAAGGTAGTGACACTAGAAAGCCTATTATAACCAGGATTTCAACAGGCGAATCTCCTGCTACTAAAGAAGAGATGCTGATCTGGCGCACAATTGAAAAAAAAACCTGCTGGAAGAAGAGATCCTAAGACAAACATAAATAGCACTCTTTGTTATCTGCACAACCCCTTGCCAATTCTCATCATTGTGGTTACACACCAGTGTATAGAAACATGTGTTTTCTTAAGAGAATAGGGCTTAGTCAGCAGCACTCCCTACAACCCCCATCCCTTGCAAGCCTCTTCCCAGAAGCTCTAAGGAAAGGGGCAGGGAGGATAGCAACATTCCCATAATCATTAGCAACTGCAAGCCTCAGACAAACAAAAGGAGGGATCCCTGGAGAAGTGGAGTCCACAAGGACACAACCTTTGGGAAAGTGTGCACAGCTTGCTGTAATCCAATATATACAGTAAGTGACAGTTGGATTTCTCCACACAAAGGAATGCAGAAATGCCTAATTTTACTGTCTATTTACTATCACCTTGGAAGTCCTTTACAAAGTTTCATAGAATACACCATTACCCAGCTGCTACAGAGTATCGAAGTTGAAACTGCAAGGGTTATATTTACAACAGGGTTACTTAATTTCAGTTGCCTTTAGTGAAAGAATAGTAAAGATTCAGAATCTCCACCCAAAGGACAACCTTTCGCAACCTGACACTTTCTAGATGTGTTGGGCTATAGTTCCCTCCAGGCTCAAGCAGGACTACTAATCTTGCTCATTGGGAAATGGGACCTAGATCCTAACACATGCCAGTGTAAGGGACTGATATGGAGTATCTCTAGAATTAGATTTCTAGGAAATAGTCCACATTCTAGCCTTGCTAGAACTACCTATACTGAAACCCCCTGAGATGGAAAAGGAAAGGCTGAGGGTTTTTGTGTACAGGATAGGAGAAAATGCTAATCAAGTGACAGGACTTCTGTCAGGTACTGCAGGGAGATACCAATGAAATCCAATTTTCAGTTTCAATGTAAGTATTCTGTTATTGGAATAAGCAAGCTCTTGGAAGTCTAAGTTTTTATATTTTGTTATTATTTGCACTTTTCTTGGCAATATCTCACCTTTGGCATGGAATGTCCACCCATTCCTAGAATATTCCTGCAACTGGACCCTCTCTTGCTGACCCAGAGAGCACACCTCACTGAAAAATTGTCGTTCAATGTAAACATAGGCAGCAGGGATAGCACCGGCCACACCCTTGGCCCCGAAGAACCCATTGACCTCTGGTGAAGCTAGAAGGATCTGATACTTTGCCCTGGTGCCTAGAATCAGGTCCATATATGCTTGTGTGAGGTTGAAGTAACCAGTGGTAAGGTAAACATTGGCACCCCGCTCTGCTTCCATCAGGAGAGTCTCTGTGACAATCTCATCTATCTGAATTCCAAAAGGTTTCATTTGTATTAATGGATAAATCCATGTGTCTGGTTCAGGCTGCCCATCACCCATTGCTTTTCTATCAGTGTTCAATGAGATTTCTCCTTCTGCACCATTTCTGTGGAAGGTCCGAGTGTGCAATTGCTCCTGTCTGGTCCTTGCAGAATTGATTACTTCCATCACTCTCCTATTTGCAGCCGCACAATAGGCCGTTCTGTCTCCTAAGGAAAGGAATGCATAGCAATTAAGAAAAACTCTATACAACATTACAACATTTAAAGAAACTGAATTAATAGCAATGTGATCCCTTACAAGAAAAAAAAATCATAGATGCTAGACAAGGACATGAAGAAAATTACATAGAGCTCAAAATAAGACTGTGGTAAAACAGATTCTGGATGTTGTAAGCTATTTCAAAAAGGAACCACTGAAGGACTGGAGTATCCCTTTCTTATTGCTCAAGATGATTTACCATTTATCTGAAATTTTCTACCTTTACGCTCAAACATAACAAGGCACATTATATAGTCTTAGCTTGAATTTCACTGCAGAGCAGGAAAGACCCTCTCAACTCAAACTTGGGTTCTGCCTATTAATCCAAGAATATTCCCATCAAAAGGGTTGCTTTTTTCCTGTTACCCCTTCAGCTTCACACTGGTCAGGTTGAACACCAATTTCCTTTTGGGAGAAGATTGAGACAAAGGTGGTGTTGAGTAGCTATGCCTTTCCCCTATCCTGTTAGCATTTCACCACCCTCTCCATGCAGGGGTCCTACCGTTTTCTTTTTCTTCCTTTTTCTACGGATCTAACCAAATAACCCCTTTTTATTGTTTTTACTCTCTCTGGCCAGCCTGAGTTCATTTTGTGCCTTAGCCTTACCAACCTTTTCCATAAATGTTGGTTTTTTGTTTGAATTCCTCTTTGGTGATTCCTTACGCCCCTTCCATTTCTTATGCATTTCTCTTTTAAACCTTAGCTCAATTAAAAGTTGTTTTGACATCGATTTTGGTTGTTTTACACTTCTATTTTTTCTCCTTGCTGGCACTGTTTGCAATTGTGCCTTCAGTATCTCACTTTTAAGAAACTCCCATCCACCATTCACTCCCTTCTCTTTTAGTATTCCTGTCCATGGAATGACACTGAATATTTCCTGAAATTTCCTGGAGTCAGCTCTCTTAAAGTCTAGAATGCATGTTTGACTTCTCTTAATCTCACCCTTCCTTTGTATCACAAACTCCAGGAGCCCACGGTCACTCCCACCTATGGATCCCACCACTTCCACTCTATTAGTCAGATCCTCACTCCTGGTTAGGATCAGATCCAGAATAGCTAATTCCCCTTGTTACCTCTTCTACCTTCTGGCCAATAAAATTGCCTGCAAGGCAAGTGAGGAATCTTTTGGACTTTGTACTCTTGGCAAAGTTTGTTTTCCAACAAATATCAGAGCTGTTGAAATCCTCCATTACTACTATATCTCTTTTTTCTGCTAGTTTGGTCATCTGGTAAAGGAAGGTTTCATCCAGTTCTTCCATCTAGGCTTGGAGGTCTATAGGAAATACATCTTCTTTAGTCCTTCGTCCCACCAGGTTTCAGTCATGCCTATTTCAGCATAACTGCTTTGTCATGCTAAGAGTTCCAGCTCATCCTGTTTATTTCCCATGCTCTGGGTATTAGCATACAGACCGTGGGACATTTCCCCTAGCTGTTTGTTTGATATTAACTGTTCATTGCTTGGTTCTTGTTGTGCTTGTACAACCCTATCTTTAGCCTTTTGCTTGGTCACTCCCAGCCTTGAAAAACTACTGTTCCCAAGGATAATGTCACCCTCCCCCATACAACCAAGTTTAAAGTCCACCTGATCAGGACTGCCAGTCTCTGAGCAAAAACATTCCTTCCTACTTCTGAGAGGAGCAGTCCATCCCATGCCAGTAGGGCATCTTCCTGGAAAAGCAGACCATGGTCCAGGAAGCCATATTGTTTTTCCTGACACCATCTGTGGAGCCACTTATTCACCTCTACTATTTTTCTCGCTCTTCCTGGACCCCGTCGTACAGCTGGGAGGAGAGATTAAAAGACTACCTGTACATTAAGATCTTTTAGCTTTCTTCTGAGAGCTTCAACATTCTTTCTGATCTTTTGAAGACTATGCCTTGCAGTATCGTTGGTTCCTACATAAACCAACATGAAGGAGGGAAGGTCAGTGAGCTTGATGAGTCTTCTCAGCCGCTGAGTTATGTGGTGGATTTTTGCCCCAGGAAGGAAGCATATTTCTTGAGGCATCCTATCAGATTTGCAAATTACTGCTTCTGTCCCTCTCAGGGGGGTGTCACCTACGACACACACCCATTTCCTTTGAGGCTTGACCAGGTCCCTTTTCATGTAAGGTGTTTAAATACATAAGCGGTTCCAACTAGAAAAGCTGGATTCAATATTGAGGACATGCTAAAGCAATCAGAACTAATTCAATGCAAGGTAGAGGCAGCATACATTTACCCAGCAGTCTCTGCTGCATGTAAAAAACAAAAATGAAGAGCCCTATGGTTGAAAAAAACAAGCACAGAAATCAACTTAAATGAAGGTAGAGCAAAATATTTAATTGCAAATAAAAAGGGAGCTTGTAAGCGAAAATCTAATGGCATGAGGTTTTCCAGGCAGGCTAATTCTGAAAGCCAACACTAGGGAGCCCTTCCCTCCCATATTTTGAAGAAACTCACCTGAGCAAAGAAACATCTGCTGCTGGGAAGACAGCTGAATTCTCGGTGGTACTTGGAAAATATCTCTCAAGGGAAGGTGACAACCTAGTATCTTACATCTTATATTAGAAGTTCACTTCCTTCAGGCTATAGCAGAAGAACAGTGTTCCCCTGCCAAATGTGGCATGCAAAAAATAATATCTTGCTAAAAGTACATGTTACTAGCCAGGACATGTGTACTCATACACAAACGCTTTAGGAAATTCTATGTTGGGGCAATTTCCCATTTAAAATTTCCCTCTTAACCATATTGTATGATTTTCCAGGAAACATCTGAATAAAACATTGCAAACACTATTTATCCAGCAATCAGCATATTTCACGCAAGCTTATATTCCACAGAACACACCCAGACAATTAGAAAAAAGGCTCTTTTGGGCTTCCAAGATTTCCCACACTACAATGCCATCAGTTGGTAAATTCTTTCCATCATTGTTAATCTCATCATCAAGAAGATATATCTATTCCCTATTGTGTTTGAAACCTTGACAGCCATACCTGGCAAGGAAGCAATTCTAATTTCCAGGATCTAATCTTTTTTTCCTTTCTGATTCAAGAATCACTACTACTCCAAAGGCACACAGCTCCAGATACCAAGCTAAAATCAACCTTGAGGCTTCTTTGTGCACAGAGATGGCATTCCCTTTTCCTTTGGAAAATACCAGAGAGAAACTTGCTTGCATCTTAAAGCTTAGTGGTACATATTAAGACACTGTCTTGGGCTGAAGAATGCCTGGGCTCACCTGGACGTTGTGTGCTGAAAGAGCATGTGACTAATGCTGTTCCTACCTTGGTAAGGATGCACCATCCCATCCACCACTTTGACTGTGTCGTCTTGCTGTAACTGCAAAGACACATCTCCAACAGCATCTACTAGCTCACTAAAGAAATCTGCAATTTCAGGGGAATCTTGAAGGAACACGTATCGGTCTTGACGATTGGTGAAGTAGGAGTCACTCAAGTTGGCCCTGGAATGGGAAAATAGGGAGAAAGCCATCAGCTAGCTGTAAGATAGAAACAGTATGCCTTCATTTCGACATTCATTGTGATACCGATTATAGAACAAAATACATTAAAATGTATAAAGCAGTCTAAAATATATATAGGCAGAGATTGCCTCTTTAGTCCATCTGCTCCATCCCACTGAGCTAACACATGAGGAAACTTATGGGGCACTTCCTCAGAAACAGCAACAGCAGTAGCACTGCAATAATGGTAAAACAACACTACTACATATACTATAGTCCCCACTGTGGCACTATTTTGGTGCCACTACCAAGATGGTGGAATTACATGTGCTATGCTGAAGGTAACAGTGCTGCTGGTAGCGTATCCCAAGTCAGGCAGGCTGTTACTGAGGAGCCAGACTAAGGTACCAGGCAGTACATGCTTGTACTGATCAGGAGGCAATGGCAACCCATTCCTGAATCCTTTTGTCTTGAAACCCCTATGATAAAACAATCAAAACTGAAGCAAAAAATTGAACATATAATCACAGTTAGCGAGTGAAAGTGGATGGGAATGGGACATTTTGAGTCAGATAATTACACAGTGTTTTACTCAAGACATAAAAATCTAAGAAGAAATTGGGTGGCATTAAAAATGAGGAGAGATGTAGCAAAAGCAGTCAAGGGATGTAATGCAAAGTCTAAACATATAAATGCATCTATAACCAAAATCCAATCTTATTCTATAGTTCTAGAGACAGAAGAAGATCTATTCTCTGTGCAAAAACTGGACAAAATAACATAACCATGAACTGCTAATATAAAAAATAGAGTAGAAATAAGAATACCGAATCAATGTGCCAAAATACAACCTGAAGAATATTCCCGCAGAATTTAAAAATAATGTAAAAATAGATTTTCACCCCTAAGCTGAACTGATCAGAAACCAGAAAAAAAATTGGACTGAAGCCACAGCACCGTGAGGTAAGAATGGGAAAAAAGGCAATATCTAAAATTGAAAAGATATACCCAATTAGAAAACATAGGAAACCCATCAAGCAGTTAATGACAGATGAGGAGTAAAAGACCACAAATAATCCTGCTCAACAACTTGTACACAGGGTAGTGATGCTCTACGACCAGGAACACATTGCATGATCAAGAAAAAAACGGAAACAAAATATTGAAGAATTATATTAAAGAGATGAAAGGATGACAAATGTACTCAAGTAACAACCATTAGAAGAGGAACCTACAATTTTAGAATCTGAAGTGCAATCAAAGCATTTGGAAGAAATAAATCTCAGCCATAAATGCCCTACCAATGGAGTTGTTTCAGAGAACAAAGACAGAGTCCACTCAAACACTAACAACAACTTGTCAACAAATATGGAAACAAAAAATGGTCCACAGATTGGAAAACACCAATATTCCAGTCCCCAAGAAAGGGAATACCAGAATATGCAGTAATCATCAGGCCATTGCATTAATCTTCGTGAAAGGAAGCACAAAATTCTATAACAAAGACTTAAATGCCAGATGTCCAAGTTGAGTTCAAATGAGGATGAGGCCTAAGAGATCATATTGCAAATACATGTTAGATAATAGAACACACCAAATAATTTCAAAATAAATCAGTTTGTGCTTTATAGATAAGAGCAAAGCCTTTTGATTAGATAGATCATGACAAGCTACACTTCTGTTAAAGAAATTGATATGTCAACAGCATTTAAATATCTTAATGCATAACATCAAGAAACAAGTTCACCTTCAGAGAAGAATATGGAGAGTCATTTCCAATCGGCAAGTAGATCAGGCAAAGTTGCATTTTTTTCACCCTACTTATCTTATAACATGACTCACTAGAAAAGACAATGACGTTTGGCAAGATAGAAGGGAGTAGAAAAGAGGAAGACCCCATTATCGGTGGATAAACTCAATCAAGGAAGCCATGGCCCTGCGTATGCAATACCCAAAGATGCCTGTTGATGATAGGATGGCTTGAAGGTCATTTATTCAAAGAGTTGCCATAAGTCAAAATTGAATTCATGCCAGTTAATAACAACAAAGCTGACCAATGCAAGAGAGAATGCTTTGGCTACACTACCTTCAGCATTGCTCTGCTTTCCCCTTTAGGAAAAACTGAAAATGAGAGCTTACTCTAGCAGTGGAGGTTCTCTCCTCAAGATTCAGAACAGAAAGGAAAGCCTTGCTACTTCATCACACTAGAGAATAAATCCACTTTAAATCTGGTTTCTGTCTGCTGCAGAATTTATTTATTTATTTATTTACTTACTTACTGTATTTATATACCGCCTTTCTCAGCCAATTGGCGACTCAAGGCGGTTTCCAACAAATCGGTATGCATAATGCATAAATAGATAAAAAACATTAAACAGTATAAGACATCACCAAAGCAATAAAAGCAACATCAGCAGCGTCTCATTATTCTCAAGCATTGTCCAATTCCATTGTCAGGTCATTCGATTTATTCTGGAGTTTGTAGTTTAGTGAGGCTGTTAAAGGCTCCTCACTAAACTACAAACCCCACAATTCTGAAGGAGGCAGCTACTTGATTTAAAATGGATTCATTCTCTAGTGTGATGAGGTAGCAAGTGAACTGCCTCCATGGACAGACAAGGCTCTCTCTTCAATGCACCTGCAAAGGGAATGCCTTCATCCAGAATGACACTCCAGAATTAAGCTGTTCCCTACCCTGCTGTTCTCTACCCTTCATTTCCCCAAATGTCACAGAGATGCATTCCAAGTATGTCCTGTAAAATCTGGCCAAGGAAGGTAGATATGAAGGCTCCATTATAGGCGTAAAAATTCAATGAAAGAAGCCACCGCCCTGAGTTTGAAAGACATGAACAAGGGTTGTTGATGACAGGGTGACTTGGGATGTCTCTTATTCACAGGGATGTCTCTTATTCAAATTGAAGTCAACTTGATTCCAGTTAATAACAGCACAATCATTACGGACTGCCATATGCTCTTATCTCCTTCCTTATTCATTAGAGTTCACTCAATTCCTCATATGAGCCTCCCCCACTGAATGTTAGCCATTTTTTCCTTGTAACAAGGGACTCACCCACTCAAGATCACATTATCATCAAAGAGATAAACCTTGATATGCTGCAACCCGATGGTCTCATTGAAACGCTCAGGGATTAGGAGTCTAAGAAGACCACGTAGGTTAGGAGTGTGAAAGAGAGAGACACGGACCTGCTCAGGAAATCTCTTCAGGAGTGGAAGGAGCATAGTCCGAGAGTTCTCCTGGCCTGGAAGACAGATCAAAATGGATTTGCCACAGCCTCTAATAATACAACCATTTCTGCCACAATTTATTTATTGGAATTGAAACAGCATACTTCTTTAAGTCAGTTTTATAACACTTAATTGTTACAACCTCAAAACGATCAGTGGATGGTTACTGCTTATCAAATTGACACGCCTACATCTTCCTCCTATTGAAAAGGCTAAGCAGTAAGAACATCTGCACCTCCAATCCAGTTACCACATATAGCAAGATAAAACCAAAGCACAGCTTGGAAAGTTACTTTTCAAAAGTAACTAAGAATATTCACCTCAGAAGTTAGTTACTGACATAGTTGAAATTTTTAAAAGTAACATTTTATTTGCACATTTTTCAAAGTAACTATATTTTCCACATTTTAATTACTTTAGGTAAGAAACTGTGTATGCCACTTGTGGTATGAAGCATACCTAAGCCTACAAAAACAACATAAAAATTAAACTTAAACAGGAATGATGTTTTAAAAATTATCTATAGCATTAATAAAAGAATGTCTTAACATTATGCCCTGACCAAATCCCCTCTAATAATACAACCATTTCTGCCACAATTTATTTACCAATTTATTTACCAGCAATACCTAAGAATAATGTACAGAAATACCATTTTAACTTATAAAAACTACACTTAAAAGTACAGTAGTCCTCAAGTTAGAAACATGATAGATACTGCAAGTCTGTTTTTAAGCTCAATTTGTATGTAAATCAGAATAGGTGCATTATAAGTGTAACTCCAGACATATATGTTTTGCTATCTGTACCCCTGTTCAGAAGCTTTCACTTCACTTTCTGTCCCTGTGACAACTGGATTTTGAAAAATGTGGCTTGTTGTAGAACCAAGGATTGGTGATAAGGCTTCAATGGCACCTTTCCCTATGAGAACTCTTTCAGGAGTGCATTTCCCTTCCTGGGGATAGATTTCGCTCACTTCCTGTTGTCTCACCCCCGTTCTCAACTATGAGTCATTTGTAAGTTGGATGTTTGCAACTCAGGGACTGTCCGTATTATATTGTATTTAAATGCATCCCTCAGAAGGGACAATTCTTCAAACGCTGGTTGTGGAGTAAAAATGACAGAAATGAAACAAATCTTACAGGAGTACTTCGTAATCTTGTACATTTTAATTTCACAGAGACAGCATACTGACAAAACATCACAAGAACAATGTTTTATATGTCCCTAATGATTCTCAAAAAGAATTCTATGAAGTAGCACAGTACCAAATAAATAAAAACATAAATAAATAAATAAAATCTAACGATTGTGTGAAGAAGTGGTTTGAGTGCTGAGCTAACACTTCAGGAAACCAGGGTTCAAATCCCTGCTGGGTCATGGAAACCCATTGAGTCATTTTGAGGAAGTCGCTCTCTCTCAGTCTCAGGAGCCCCCGGTGGTGCAATGGATTAAACCCTTGTGCTAGCAGGACTGCTGACCAATAGGTCAGCGTTCAAATCCAAAGAAGGTATGTTGAACTCCCTCTGTCAGCTGCATCTCCCATGCAGGACCATGTGAGAAGACCTCCCACAAGGATGGTAAAACACCAAACATCTGCGTGTCCCCTGGGCAACATGCTTGCAGACAGCCAATTCTCTCACACCAGAAGTGACTTACAGTTTCTCAAGTCGCTCCTGACATGAAAAAAAAGTATCAGGGAAGGCAATGGAACATGTCCTCTGAAGAAATTTGGCCACGGAAACCCTAGGATAGGATTGCCAGAACTTGATGTTTAGAGGCATGTAACATCAACTTCACAAAAAAATACCACATTCCTATCTACTAAGAACAATAAAAAGCACTAAGATATTCACGACTAAGCATGGGAAGAAAAATATGAGAACACTGCTAATACAAACTTTTGCAAGTACTAATATGAATGGATGGGGGATATAAATGGAAAAAATTTAACAGGATCTACTAGGACAGTGGTTGGCTTGTTTCAACGGTAGCATTGCATAAGTATGATGTACTTTATTTAACTCTATTTATGAATGATGTTATATTATCATGTTTTGTATAATCCTTTATGTATTTTATGTTGTTACTGTTCATTTATTTAATTTTTAATTGTTTATGTGTCTATTATCATGTATTTTGTTAGTTTTATACTATTGTGAGCCGCTCCGAGTCCCTTCAGGGAGAGGGAGTGGGATACAAATAAAGATTATTATTATTATTATTATTATTATTATTATTATCATCATCATCATTATGAAGAAAATGAGAAATAACACTGTAGGTTTGACAATTCACAAAGGCACATAAAAGCACTCAATTGTGGTTACATTCTTCCAGCTTGGAAGAAAATGAATTGGATGGCTCAATTCGTGAGTACAAAGCAGGATGCAAAGGTGTGGATACACACATTAAGAGGTGCATAATCCCATTCCAGCAACACTACGCAGAGAAGAGAAAAGCAGCAGTGAGCATAGTACCAGCCAGTACTTAAACACTGTAGTATTCTCCTCCACTACTTAGTGAAAACATTTTAGAGTTCTAGTTATTCCTCTCCAAATTTCAGTTTAACAGTTACATATTTGTTAAGAAACTCGATGCTTCTAAGTAATTAATTTTCTTTTTTTTTACTCCAAAGAAGGAAGGAAAAACTAAAATTTTAAGACTCAGTTCTAGCTGAGGCATCATCTACACTATATGATCAGTGTAGACTCATATAATGCAGCTCAATGCAGATAAACTACATTATATGAGATTTCATTGAATATATAATGCTGTATTATATTGCAGTGTAGATGGGACCTGAGACAGATGTTACTATCAGGAATCTTGTCTACCCCCAATTTTACATATGAAAGGTTGTGCCTATAATTGTGATTACCATTTGCTATTTTAGAAAGTCCAAGCTTTTTAATTTGAAGACCATGTAAATACAATACTTCTGAGCAGAGACTTATGAAACTCAATTAAGAACACGAAGAAGAAAAAAACCCATCATAACCAGTTGCACAAAAACATACCCCGGGATCCCCTTGTGAAGTCCAGCAAAATGGACACTGTAAGACTGGAAGTCCCACATTCCTGCAAGGACTTCTCCAAAGCCATTTCAATGCAATCCACCTGAAGGAAAAGGAAACAGCCATGAATGCACAAGACAGACCTTGTTCCAAAAATGCAATGCGCTAAGGCATAAGGCATGTAAACATCAAAATCATAAAGTTCACATCAATTTTCTGAGTATATTCAACTCCTTCATAATCTTTCTAATATAACACCATCATTAGGCATTTATCCACTCATTCTCACCCAAAAGAGGGGAGGAATTAGTAGATTCCACTCAAGTTGGACATAACAAACATATTTACCCTCTTTATGATGTAGCCATAAGGATACAGAGAAAATAGTTTAGATCATTTAATATGCTTATAAAACTGATGCCTTCACTGGGTGTCACACCATCATTCCTCATTAGTTGGAGGCGAGATTATGAAAATATTTACACATTATAGAAGAAAACAAATGTTTTAGCAAAGAAAGATAATGAAGATAAAATAATGTGTTGATAGACTCCTTCGAATAACGGGTGCATACTACATATAATACAAACTGACATACCATATATACTCGAGTAATTAATATAAGCCAACCCAAATAATTTTACCATAAAAAACTGGGCAAACGTGTTGACTCGAGGATGAGATGTGCAGCACCACTGGTAAATTTCAAAATAAAAATAGATATCAATAAAAATACATTAATTGAGGCATCAGTTGGTTAAATATTTTTTAATATTTACATAAAACTGTATGATAAGACTGTCCAACTCTGATTAAACCATTACTCTAACCTTCTTCAATGTAAATGTGCTTATGTATTCTTCCAATAATTACAATAGTTTATTTAACTATACATTTTGGGGAAAATGCTGTGTGCATATTAATAAGGAAAAGTGAGAAAAAACTGGCAACGAGAGAGGAGGAGAGGAAGGTGCATGCTACACTGAGAGAGGAGGAGAGGAAGGTGTGCACTGCGCAAGAGAGGAGAAGAGGAAGGAGAGCTGGATTGCTGTGCGGAGAGGTGAGGGTCCTGGTAGGAAAGCATGGGGTTGAAAGAAGCCCTTCTTTCAGCACTACGCCTTCCCGCCAGGACCTTCACCCGAGGATAAGACGAGGAGAGATTTTTCAGCCTTAAAAAAAGGCTGAAAAACTAGATTTATACTCGAGTATATACAGTATCTTTAGCGCATACTGGCTGCTACTGGAGATAAAAGCAGGGAACAGCAAAGTTAGGCATGAAAAGCCTAATGTTAACTTTACAGTGCTATAATGAGAATGTGAAATGCTAGCTTTGTAGCGCTACAATGCATTGCTAATGCTACCATCAAAACCTCTTAATACAAAGATAAGCAGAATAGAGAAAGTCACCCCTGTGAAAAAAGAGACAAAGGACTATCTTCAAAAAAAGTCTACATTTAGGGGATCTCTTTACCTCGTCTCAACAACCTACAGCCCCTTCCTTGCACTTACTAGTTCCTGTTCCAGAGGCCCTGTTCCAAGGTACAGCGAAGCCAGAACTACTCGCTTCTTGGCCATCTTAATTTGTCTCTGAAAAACACAATGAGAGGGAGAGAGAAATTTAGATTCCTTGACTATCAAATGAAATACCCAAAGAATACCCAGTCAATATTTAATTTATACGTGAAAAGTGATACGAATCAAGCATATCCAAGAGAAAAATCTATTACTAGTAATTCCTGCCCAAAATTAAGTTGAGGGCAGACACTGTTATTCACCTGTAAAAGGCAGGCATGTTGCAAATGCATAACCCCTTCTGTGGAAGAGCAGGTACAAAAAAGACAGACCCTACTATAACAATTTTCTCAATTGTCCCAGTGCTCTGATACTAAATCACAGGCCCACCCCTATATTTTCCATTTCCACATATAGATCACATTAATATAATCTGGGAGATTTCTTCTTATCACATGCTGATCCTACCTTGGATTTTGAGGAATGTGTGGTTAGAAGAGGACTGTCATACTGACCTATTTACAATGGGTCAGTTTTTTTTAAAATAATAATGTTGATCCAGAAGTTTGAGAAAACTCTTTTAGACAGTACAATACAACTATGCATGTCTGAAATCCTGAGCTGTGATTTCTGATGTGGTGAGATAAAAGTGGTGATATGTATGCAGAATGAAAAGGCTATATTTTAGATCTATATTCTGCCATTGGCATCCTCATGTCACAAATACTAGAGATATAAAATTACCTTCATAAGTTCATAGAATTCTGTTGGAGATGAAAGCACTTTGACATGAGAGCTGGCAATTCCAAACTCTGGGACCAAGTTTCTGATCCACTGAAATCTATGTGATCCCTCTGAGCAGACTGAACAAGGTGGGACTGTTAGTTGAGGAACAACAGGAGAGAGCAGTGGAGCCAAAAGCAGCCATGATGACCTAATAAGAGAAAGATGTGGGTTTAGTTGCATACATAAAAGTACTACTTCCTCTCAACTGTCTCCAGGTGTGTGAGCACAGAGAATAGTCAAAGCATTACACATCTGCCTTTCAACTCCATTAGTCACAGCTAGGTCATTTCTGCCAGGAAGGGAAACACCACACCAAAGCGCAAAGAAAGGCGGGCATCTGGTGTGAATGTCAGTAACTTCTTAGAATGGCTACAGCACAGAGGTTATGTGGAAACTAACAAACCTGATCAACAGCAGAAAAAGGCACTGCAAGAAAAACAGCAATTAGAGTAATAGTATCTAAGCTCTGCAGCTTGCACTTATCACTCTCCATGGTCCAGTTGCTAAAAGAACATTGTTTTGGTGGGCTTATTTTTCAAATTATTATTATTATTATTGAAATCTAGTTGACTTTGAGAACCAATGTGGTGGTTTGAGTGCCAAACTGTGACTCTGGAGACTAGGCTTTGAATTCCTGTTTGGCGCAGAAAACCAACTAAGGACCCTTCCACATAGTCATATAACCTAGAATATCAAGACAGAAAATCCCACAATATCTGCTTTGAACTGGGTTATCCAAGCCCACACTGCCATATATTCCAGTTCAAAGCAAATCATTTGAGATTTTATTCAGCTGAGGTACCTTGGGGAAAATGTGTGATAGGATCACCTTCAGCTCACCATAAATTGAAAATGACTTGAATGTAAACAGAAACAATTATATTTGCTGAATATGATACATTTTGCCCAAGAGAAGGCAATCTTTCTCTTGGCATCTATTCTACAATGTAAGAGGACCATGTCACAATCTTTTATTGGCACAGTTCCACTTCCATTAAGTTAGCATACACATAAACACAACTAACAACTATCTGTAAACCTGGGGGAGGGAAAATGTTATATGCCAACTCCAAATTTCTAGGCCATGACATTTCGTGATTGAGAATTTTGGGGAAGAAACTGAAATTTAAAAATACAAATGAATTAAAGGAAATAATGTCAGCCAAAGTCATATCTATTTAGCAAGACATTGCATCACACAGTCACCACATACTCTCAGTACAGAGATTACAGTATATGGAGCTTACAACCCACCCTACTTTGCTTTGTCTGCCTTGGTGGATCACCTATGCAGAGAACTGAGCAGGGCGAGTGTGTCCTTGTTGGTTATACTGGACCACTGAGCAGCTTTTGATACCATTAACCATGGTATTCTTTTGGGCTGCCTTGCTGAGTTGGGACTTGGAGGCACTGTTTTACAGTTCCTTCCTGGAGGGGTACACCCAGAAGATGGTGCTGGAGAACTCTTGTTTGACCCTCTGGCCATTGGGCTGTGAGATCCCTGTGGTTCCTTTCTGGCCCACTTGCTATTTAACATATACATAAAACAACTGGGAGAGATCATCCAGAATTTTGATGTGCAGTGCCATCTCATCTATATGCAGGTGACACCCAACTCTACTACTCTTTTCCACTCAAAAGCCAAGAAAGCTGTCCTAGTCCTAAACCAGTGTCTATAATCAGTAATGCAGTGAATGGGGGTAAGAAAACTGAAACTTAATCCAGACAGATATGGTTACACTCCAGTTTGGGGGTACTCCTGAACTCAGCATCGAACCTGGAGGCCTAAGTTTCAGCAGTGCACATTTGAAGTTTATGTGCCAACTTGAGATATCCAATCTAGCTACCATGGTACATGTCTTGGTTACATGTGTGGGGCTGCCTTTGAAAAGTGCTCAGAAACTTCAGTTGCTCCAAAGAACGACAGCCAAGTTATTATCTGGGTCTGGCTGCAGGGAGCACACAACCCCTCTGCTGCAAAAGCTCCACTGGCTGGCTACCAGTGTGTTTCTGGACACAATTCAAAGTGCTGGTTATGAGCTCTAAAGCTTTATACAGCTTATGTAGGCTATTTGGCAGACTGCATCCCCCAGTATGAACCTGCCAAGGCCCTGAGATCCTCAGGAGAGGCCCTTCTCTTGGTCCCACTGCCACCACAAGCATGCTTGGTGGGGACTCAAGAGACGGTCTTCTTTGCTGCCTGTCTCTCAACTCTGGAACTCCTTTCTTCCCAGGGAAGTCAGAGTGGCCCCCTCCCTGCTGTCCTTGTCCTTCCTGTGGCAGGCTAAATCTCTTCTTTTCAGGCAGGTTTTTAAGGTAGAATGTTTTTAAGAATACGTCAGGGGGTGCCATGTAGTGTTTTATTTTAACTGATTTTAACAGACCTTGTACGATTAATTCTGTTTTAATTTTTTTTATGTAGTAGATTTTAAATGGCATTTTTAAAGTGCTGTGAGCCACTCTAGGCCTCAATCAAGAGAAAAAGTGGGGTAATAACCATCATAATCATACTCTCCACACTTCAATACAAAGATCTCACAGACCTGAACTTTACCAGAATTTTATGAGGAACTCCTGGTCATGAGGAACTTTGGGTCTAAAGCGCAAATGACCACAGATTCCAGGAAGATGATTTCACTTACTTGCTTCATGATAAAACATTGAATCTTCACAAGGTTTGCATGCCTTCTTGCACACACAAAAAACCCAGACAGTTTGCCACTGCGTTTCCCAGAAAGCCCATTGGTTTGTCACCACCTATTCATCACAATGGAGATCTGACTCAGTGTATGTAAGAATTCCTAGCAGTTTTGTTTTTCAACAGTTTGTGGGGACTGGGTACTTCTTTGGCAATCCTGAGTTACAGTAATTTGGAAGGAAATTTTCCATTCCCTTTAACCTAAAAGGAGAACTTTAAGAAATACTTTCCTTGTCCCACACTTGAACAGACAATTAAAATGCCATGAATTTGTAAGTTACCAATGAGATTGAACCAACAGTTGAAATAGCCACCTTCACTAAATCTGAAGAGTATTTGTCTTTTCAAATGCCCAATGCAATTAAGAACATTATATTATTGTATTTATATCCCACTTTTCCCCCAACTGGGACTCAATGCAGTTCAGAATCTAATAGAATGCTGAAATTAAAAACATATAAAAGTTAATTATTAAAATAGGATTAAACTAGTTACTGTATTTTTTTTAAAAAAACACACACACCTGAGTAAAATAAATGTCTTTTTTAAAAAATAAAAAAGCTCTTAAAATAGTTCAGTTATAACAATACAGCACCATCTAGCCTGTTCTTTTTAAAAAATCTGTTTAACAGCCTGCCTAAATTGAAACGTTTTAGCCTGCCACAAGAAGGACAGCAAGGAAGAGGCCATTTTGTTTCCCTAGACAGGGTGTTGCAGAGTCAAGGGGCAGACATCAAAAAGCCTTTGTTCATGTCCCCACCAACCATGCTTGCAATGGTGGTAGAACTAAGAGAAGGATCACTCCTGAGAATCTCACAGCTTTGGTAGGTTTGTACAGGGAGATATGATCTGTCAAGTAGCCTGGACCTGAGCCATCAAGAGCTTTATTGGTTGTAATCTGCACTTTAATATGCCAGAAACAAACTTTTTTTTGTGTCAGGAGTGACTTGAAAAACTGCAAGAAACTGAAACTAACTGGCAGCCAGTGAAATTATGTCAACTGGG
The DNA here is from genome assembly GCF_037176765.1 of Anolis sagrei. NCBI lineage: Eukaryota > Metazoa > Chordata > Lepidosauria > Squamata > Anolidae > Anolis > Anolis sagrei. The sequence continues at coordinate 128,623,035 of NC_090022.1, read as the reverse complement.
GTGTACAATGGTCTCTGTAGCCTGTCCCAATTAACAGACTGCCTGCGCCATTTTGGATCAACTGGTGTTGTCGAACTACATGTCAACCTATGACATGTGAGCCAGTATGGTGCAGTGCTCTGAGTGTTGGACTAAGATGCTGTATGTCAGGGTTCATATTCCTGCTTAGTTGTGTAAAACAGTCCTGGATGGGGGTTATACTCTCCTGAAAGACTGTGGCCCTTTCCACACATCTGAATAAAATCCCACATTGTCTGATTTGCACTGGATTATATGGCAGTGTGGACTCAGATAACCCAGTTCAAAGCAGGTAGTGGGATTTTCTGCCTTGATATTCTGGGTTATGTGGCTGTGTAGAGGGGCCCTGTGTTCACAGCTTGGGAGCGTTCCTGGATCAGCCTCTCCAAATGTCAGCCCAGGTAGATGCATTGGTCAGGAGTGCTTTCTACCAGCTTCAGCTGATATGCCAGCTGTGTCCCTTTCTAGAATTGGAGGATCTAAAGATGGGAGTCCATGAACTGGAAACCTCAAGGTTTGACATCTGTAATACATTTTAAATTGGGCTACCTCCATACCAAGTTTGGAAACTCCAATTAGTTCAAAATGCGGTAGCCAGGAGTGAGCACATTACACCTATACTACAATCACTCTACTAGTTGCCAAGTAGTTTCCAGGCAAAGTAAAAAATGTTGGCTTTGACCTTTAAAGCCCTCTATGTTTTGGGACTAGACTACCTACAGGATTGCCTTCTCCCATACAATCTACCCTCTGCAGAGCAGCTACTCCAACCAGCCAGAAATCAACTGGCGACCATCACCGTAAGACTGTGGAATGTCCTGATAGAAGAGACCCGACAGCTAAATTAGCTTTCACAATTTAAGAGACAACTTAAGACCTATCTCTTCCAGCATAACTACCCAGTTAATTTTGGCTTGTGAATTTTAACCTGCATTCTATCGGTAAAATTTAACCTGCATTTTACCTGTATTTGTTATATGTATTTTAATAGTGCTTCGTTCTACTTCTTTGTTTAAACTATGTTGTACGCTGCCTTGAGCTGCAAGGAGAGGTGAGTAATAAATAAATAAGTAAACTCACTGGGTGACATAAACAATCCATGCTTTCACAGCCTTAGAGCAGAGCAAAGGCATATCCCTTCTGAACAAATATTGCCAAGAAAACCCTGTGATAGGTTCACTTTAGAGACACTGCATGTCAGAAACAAATGAAGAGACACAACAACATATGACTTATTTCAACTTCTTATATCATGTGGAAATCTTTCCTTCCATATTTAACTTCATTACAGCATGTCTGCATTTATTTGCATATATTCAGAAATAAGATTACAAAATGTGTGCATATTCATGATCAATACATTTCAGTGATTCTTTTTCTCTGAAGGAACCATCCCAGCCATACTGTTTATTCATGCATACACATGCAGTATAGAATAATATACCGAAGCATAAGGCACAAAGCACTGTTACTCTACTGTACCTTAATTTTAAAATTAAAAATTATGCAAGCCAATGTGTGTGATAAAAAATAGTATGCTAAAAAAACAAAACTCATTCCAGCAGCATAGGTGAATGAAAAATATCTGCAAATGGACTATTTGAATTATACCACCTATACATAAAATAGCTAACATATCCCATATAATCAAACTAATTGCCTGAAGGGGGGGGGGGGAGGCACTCTTCTGGTAACAGAAATACAGACTCATAGTTCCCCAGACAAGGAAATGAACTCAACAGGGGTCTTAATTTCTTTTCTGAATTTGAAGTGTCTACTATTTATAAATCTGGGTGATATGAAACTGCTATTTTTAGGAAATGATGCTCTCTATGAGCTCACGAACCACAATTCTTCTTAAACTCCATCACCAGAGGCAATGAGAGATTACAGGATATATCTCATAAGGTTTATCACACATATAAGCCACAACACAGCGACTTCTGTCAATAGCTCTTCATCCACTGGAATGCCTGAGTATGTATTACTGTATTTCTACATAAACTGTGACTGGATCTGGGAAATGGTTTTTATTGTTAACAATAAAGCAGAAACAACAAAAAAGATTTCAGACTAACTTCCTTAAGAATAAAATACTTAGAAGGCCAACCATGAACATGTGGTTTCTGACTTTTGCTTTCTACTGCTTTTGCTTAATGGGTGCTACACTTTGTTTTAGCCTTCCCTTTTTTTGGCTCTATCTTTCTCTTGTAAGAATTTGAGCTGCATCAAAAGGAAGCTTGCTTCTTAAAAAATACATCAATTCACATTATAAAATGTACTACTGAGGCAAAACAGTACAAAATCCCAGTACAAAATGTATAATCTACTCTTTAAACACAATATTGTGATATGAGGGCATTTCAATATCCTGTACTGTAGAACTCAAATTATTCATCACCTCTAAGAATTGGAATTCATTTCAGATACTAAACTGTTATAGCTGCAGATAAACCAGTTGTTGTTGTTGTTCATTCGTTCAGTCGTCTCCGACTCTTCGTGACCTCATGGACCAGCCTACGCCAGAGCTCCCTGTCGGCCGTTACCACCCCCAGCTCCCTCAAGGTCAGTCCAGTCACTTCAAGGATGCCATCCATCCATCTTGCCCTTGGTCGGCCCCTCTTCCTTTTGCCTTCCACTTTCCCCAGCATAATTGTCTTCTCTAGGCTTTCCTGTCTCCTCATGATGTGGCCAAAGTACTTCAGCTTTGTCTCTAGTATCTTTCCCTCCAGTGAGCAGTCGGGCTTTATTTCCTGGAGGATGGACTGGTTGGATCTTCTCGCAGTCCAAGGCACTCTCAGAACTTTCCTCCAACACCACAGCTCAAAAGCATCGATCTTCCTTCGCTCAGCCTTCCCTAAGGTCCAGCTCTCACATCCGTAGGTGACTACAGATAAACCAGTATAAGCTCACATTGTCCCCTGGACACAGATATGCATATAACCTAGAATTCCCCATTTCCATATAATTTGATCCACTCTTCTATAGAAGATATAGCCATATAACAGAGAATTTTGAAATTAAATAGGTCTATCTGCATAGAATTAATAACACAGATTTATATGAATTGTTTGATTTTAATATTTTGTTAATACGGAGCCCCGGTGGCTCAATGGGTTAAACTCTTGTGCCGGCAGGACTAAAGACTGACAGGTCGCAGGTTTGAACCTGGGGAGAGCGCGGATGAGCTCCCTCTGTCAGCTCCGGCTCCTCATGCGGGGGGTCATGAGAGAAGCCTCCCACAAAGATGGAAAACATCAAAATATCCGGGCCTCCCCTGGGCAATGTCACCCTTCTAGGAGCCATAGTGGTGCAATGGGTTAAACCATTCTGCCGGCTGAACTGTGGTTCAAACCCAAGGTGGGGTGAGCTCTCATCTTTCAGCTCTAGCTTCCCATGCAGGGACGTGAGAGAAGCCTCCCACAGGATGGTAAAATATCTGGGCATCCCCTGGGCAACATCCCTGCAGACGGCCAATTCTCTCACACCAGAAGCAACTTGCAATTTTTCAAGTCGCTCCTGACACACACAAAAAGTATTTTGCTACAAAATGGAGCTTAATATAACAGTGTTAAATATAAGAGGAAAAAAACCAGTGCATACTTGATTGGATATTTTTAAAATGGAGATTGGCAGCTTATTCATGTTAAGAATGCTACACACAAACAGAACATCCAAAATATTTACTGCTTTAAATGTCACCATCATTAGGACAAGGCACTTAGAGAAGTAATCTTATTCCCATGAAAGCACTAGACACTAAATTAGAAATACAGTATCAGATTTTGTAGTTGAATGGGACAGATTTCCAGGTCTCCTGGGCCTATTTGCTACACAGACCGCATTTAATCCATCTAGCCATTTTTCTAGAAATTGATTCTTTATGGAAACTGGCAAGAAAATTATGCCCTGGGAAGCAACGAAGGTTTGGAAGAGAGGCCAAGAGAGGAAGTTTCAAAACAGAGCAATCATTGTTTGTCATTTCTTTAGAATGTAGCTTTTTAAATGATAGATTTGTTTTGAATACAGTACATTTCACTGTACACAGATGAGTTGGCATAAAGGAAAAGTCAGAACATCTGCTGAGAAAATAAATAATTTATTTGAATGCAGCATACTTCCTGTAACACCAACACCAAGTAATTTTTCCCAGATAATGCAAGACTGACCAACTGTAGCACAGAAGCTTTCTTTCTTACATGTCCAAACAAAAAACAGGAACAGGAACTGGCCCTCTGTATGCCCTGAATGTGGTACGAGATGTTTTGCATACATTATCCTTTACTATATGAACAATGCAGAAAGCTAAACTGCAGTCTTCCATTCACTAATGTAAAAAAGTTGAAAGGCATCACTATTTTGCAACGGAACCAAGATTTCCAGAAATTTTAATCAAGCGTCTTCCCAGACCAATAATGGGCAAAGTGCAAACTGCATGCATCATCTAGGAATCAACATTATTTTTTGCTACAGAATATCTCAAATGCATTGTAGAGAGGTGGAGGTAATTTCCACCATGTTTGGAGCCTCCCTAGGGATCAAAACATTTTTTGCAAAATAACATTTTCAGTAACTTTTGTTCCCTGAAATGCTCCAAAATGTCCACTGGGTACATGGAGGGCATTTCTACAATATTTTGCAACCCCCTTCTCCCATCTGATTCAGAACCCAGGAAAGGAACCATAACATTTGATGCCCAAATGTTATGAAAATGCCCCCATACATTTCTAGGGATGCAATTGTTTTGTGAGAGAGCAGGTACAGCCTTTCAAGAGCTCCAAGTCGGCTAATATGGCCTCCTAGCTGTTTGCAATCACCCACCTCTATTCTAATCAAAATGCTGATTAGAAATATGAACTGAATGAGGAACTGGAGCAATTGTGCTAAAAATGCAGATTATAACAATTAGGAAGGTCAGTAAGGAAAGACATGACATGGTATGTATAAATATATGCATACGGTGAAGTAGGTTGACAGGACAAAAGTTTTCCCTTCCAATAATGTTGGAACCACTCAACCATATGATGGGAGATTCAGAACAGATATAAGGAAACATTTAACACAGCTAAAATACGTAACTCCCTGCCGTAATAAGTAACCTAGCTGCATCTACACTACAGATTTATCTACCAAGACTCAATGCTATGGAATTCTGGGATTTTTAGTCTGGCAACACATTAACACTTTTTGGCAGAGAAAACTAAAGATATTGTAAAAATCTAACTTCCATTATTCCATAGCACGGAGCCTTAGCAGTTACAGTGATTCTACGTAGATGCACCCATTGGATCCAAGCTCAGATGCCTCTAAAAGGGGACTGGATAAAATCAAGAAGGCAAACGCCATCAATGCTAGACCACTATGGTTTGATTGAACATAGCTCCTATCTTTTAATGAAGACACACATTATACTAGTTTGACATTCTATTATTACAAATGCAAGAATGATGAGATAATGGTGCATTTAATACTTACATAATGTGTACAGAAGAAAACAGCCTTTGATGCAATCTTTTGTTCTTGGTGTTTTATATGATGATAATTATTTTCTAATAAGTTTAGTTTACTAAAGGGATACAAAGGACTGCAATTCTCATATTAGGTATTTTGAACCTATTTTCATGCATCATATTAAGAGAACTGCTTTCGTGGGTGGTATATATGTATGACTCTTGTTTTAGTACTTTTTCAATTTTACTTTGGCCTAAAAAGGCATTACACTAATATGGGATTTCTTATTTTAATGTTAACTTTGTGAACCGTATGTGATCCTTTCCAGGGGGCTAAAGACAAAGATAAAAATTTAAAAAACAAGCAAGACATACATAAGGGAAAATTAAGCATTTGATACATTTACAGGTTTTGCTTTGTGTTTGAACTCTTGCCAAGTTTAGTAATACACTGTACATAACAGACACTTGTTCTGTGAAATCATCTACATTTGCAGACAGTGGTTTATTCTAGCTCTGGCACCTAAGCAGCCTAACTTATCAGCAGGAAGAGATTCATTGGATGAAAAAAAAACCTTATGTTTGTCAGGAGTGTCAGCTGTCTCTGAAGCTTTAAATCAACACAAGAGATTCAGGGAAACCAGGTGCATGTCCTCCTGATTACACAGTTTTGCTTCCTTACAGCAAGGAAAATATAAGACATACACTTGGATTATGAATCATAATTAATGTAACCAAACAAACCTTTCTTCGGTGAAATATCCAAAAAAGACATTTGGCTGAATGTATGGCCACCACATCTGCCCATCCCCACCTCCCCAAAGGTCAAAATTAAATTGTACAAAAAAATCCCCAAAAAATGTTTGCCTTGAAATGCCCCCGAAAGATGCCATCAGGTCACCTATGTACTGTATGTATTTTCCAAGATGGCTCCCACATCAAGTGAGCCCTGAGACTCCTGCCAACAACAATTCTGGACTAAACTTGGCACACATACCCAACATTATCAACTTTTTAAATACTAATGGGGTTTGGAGAGAATACTAATGGGGTTTGGAGAGAATAGACTCTTGTTTTAGTACTTTTTCAATTTTACTTTGGCCTAAAAAGGCATTACACTAATATGGGATTTCTTATTTTAATGTTAACTTTGTGAACCGTATGTGATCCTTTCCAGGATATTGGGGTTGTAGTTCATCCACAACTGAGGATAGATCTGGACCAAACTTGACACACACAACAACATTTTATTTATCATATTTATACCCTGCCCTTCTCAACCCAAAGGGGACTCAGAGTGGCTTATAACATGACGAACCTTCACTACTGGTGCAGTGTGGGAGCAATGACATAAGATGATGGGAGCTGTAATGGGTCCATTCATAAAATCCAAAACCGAACAATGACTATTTCCAATATTTATCCTAACCCAGGCATTGCCAGGTACCTAGACCAGTAGATATATAAAATAGGTATAAATTCAAACATTTACTGATAACAATTCAGCATTTGAAAGATTTGTAAACAGGATGAATTTCATTTTTATGGAGTATAGCTGAAGCATTTCCTGCAGAGTCAACTGCTAACATATTTGTTTAAATGTCTAGGTAGCATTCAGAAATCTTTTACTGTTGCCAATTTTTTCGTTATCTCAGAACTGAACCAAGGAGACCCCATTTTGAATTGGGACACACAGTTTAAGAAGCAGTGTCCTAGAAGGCTTTTGAGGGCAAAATAAAATGTTTGAAATGCAAGAGCCATGGCTAAGAGGGGGACAGCTGCAGTTGAAGGGAGCTTCTAAGTTTTCCTGGAGGGTTAATGTAGTTCTCTGTCTTCCACATTTGCCTATATCTGATGTAGGGGAATATGGACTGCACCATTGTAATTTTTTGTTTTGCTTTATTTTAAACATATTAATTAGTTCACTTGTCAAATATACAAAAAGAAACATTAAAATGATCAAAAAACAGAATATAAGCCATTACACTTGACTAAGAGATAATAAGATAAAAATCAAAAGTTATAGCATTATTGTTGGCCAAAAAGAGAAAAAATCCGATAAGATTACTGGAAACTATGAGCAGGCTTGGAATACAAAAATGTGGCTCTACTGAAGATATACTTGCAAATCATACCATGAAAAGCTCTATGAAGAAAGGACTTGAAGTCCATATTTTGCAAATCATACTATGAAAAGCTCTTTGAGGAAAGGACTCCATCTTCTGGGTTGATGATGATGATGATGATGATGATGATGATTATTATTATTATTATTACACTCTTTTCAAGGATGGCTCTTTTCAAGGGTGGTGAAAAGAATTTCAAAGGAAAACTTCAGAGGAAGACATCTATGCCATGAAAGGAAATTAATTATAACCTGTTAATTATAGTGGAATATGTTGTTCCTGAGGTTCACTTGCTCTTGGTCAAAGGATGATTTTAAAGTTTCTACTTCCTTAAACTATAATTATACAATGACAGCACATTTTATTTCTGTCGTAGGAGCAAACAATCCTCTCAGATACCTTAATTACACATTACTCTTATCACTTTAGTTTACATGACTTTAAGGAAGTACACAGTCTTAGTATTTCACACAAATGATCTTATTTGCTATGTGGCATATTTGGAAATGTGAATAAAAGAGAAGTGCAAAGTTTGTCTTAGCAATAAATATGGGGAAAATTGTGATAGCAACATTCGGGAAGAAACTGAATGTGCCAAATAAAAGAGAACAAGAGATTGAAAATGAGAAAAATATTGCATCATAGAGAATTCCTCTTAAGAAATCTTTAACAGGTAAAGTAGTGCTTCTTATCATTTCATGTAATCTAGTCTTGCCCTCTGTCCAATAAAAAGAAAGTATTTCCCTTGTTCTATGAAATAAACATTCAGCAACCTGAAAAGTGTCACTGAGTTCTCCGTTCAGCCGCCTCACAATCTGCAATGTGACTACAGTTGATAAGAGTTGCACTGTAATGACATCTGGGGGACCACCTATTACGCAGATTTAGTTTATGTTCTGCTTAAAGTGAAGCATCTACTGAGCATCTGATTATTGCAAGAACAAAGGAAACTGCGGTATTATGTCCCCTAATTGGAAATAACAGCTTTACTAATGCAGCCTAAAACGATATGAGCTTTTTTGCACATCACAAACTGAACACAGCAGCAGATTTGACTGATTAAAATCCCAACCATCTTCCCATGTACACTACTGACAAGCCCCATCTGCCTAAATACTGAGTCTATTTACCCACATCCGGACAAATTTGACCCAATTCTACTACTACTACTTTTGTATCCAGCAGATCCTTAGACATACTCCAAACAAAATTTCTCATCCACTTCCCCCCCCCCCCCCCACACACACACACACTTGTTTTCAGATGGTATTCCACTGCTAACGCAGATGATGTGATCTCCTTCACATGATACAAATGCCTAAGAGATGCTTTCTTTTCTAGAGATATGGCAATCCTTTGGAAAACTAGATTTTAAGGTTTCAAGGGGGAAGAAAAAAAACCCATTATTTTATTTTGCATTGATGTTATCATCAGAACAGTTGAAGTAGCCTCTAAGGCCCTTTCTTCACTGCCTTATATCCTACGATCCGATCCCAGATTATTTACTTTAAACTGGATTATATGAGTCCTCACTGCCAGATACTCTAGGATAAGCAGATAATCTGGGATCAGATCCTGTGATATAGGGGCAGTGTGGAAGGGGCCAAAGTCAGCTGGAATGAAGAGGAATTGACAAATAAGTCAAGGCTAACTTTAAATCAGTCTTAAAATCAGAAATTATCATAGCTAATTAAAAGTTAATTAAAGCTAAGAATGCTTTTAAATCTCTCTCTTTGAGTAATCTTACCTGTCATGATGGATTTTATTATTGTTGTTGTTTATTTATTTATTTACTATATTTCTATCCCACCTTTTTCAAGCCCGAAGGAGACTCAAGGTGACTTACAAATTCAATGCGGCTTACAACAATCTAGTTTAATTCTATTTTAAGTTGGATGTTTGCAACTCTCTGTATGTGTTAATTAATTTGTAGATTGAAAATGACTTGAAAGCATTCAAAAACAACAATCAAAATGTGCAGCAAAGTGAAAGACAGCAGAAAAAAAGAAAGAGAAAAGCCGCATTACAGGGGAAAGACTTGGTGTGCATCTATACTGTAGAATGAAAGCGGTTTGACAACACATTAACTGCTGTGGTTCCATGCTAACAATAATAGAATCATAGAGTTGTAAGAAACCATATGGGCATCTAGTCCATGTGGCTTGAGTCAAGTTGTATCATGAGCTGAAGCACTATTTCAGAGAATAGAACCATAGACTCATAGTTGGAAGAAATCACATGGGCCATCTACTCCAACCCCTGCCATTCAAGCAAATCTCAATTAAAGTACCCCAACAGATGACCAACCTCTGGTTAAAAGCCTCTGAAGAAGGAGCTTCCATCCAACTCTGAGACAGAGATTTCCCCTGTTTAACAGCTTTTATGGCCTGGAAACTCTTTCTAATTTTCAGGTGGAATCTCCTTTCCTATAATTTGGACCCATTGCTTCAAGTTCTAGTCTTCTGGGCAGTAGAAAACAAGCCTACTCACTCATCCTTTCAAATATTTGAGCATGGCTAACATGGCTCCACTCAGCCTTCACTTCTGCATGAAATCATGGGAGTCGCTGTTTTACAAAAGCCTTCCGCCTTCTCTGTCGCAGAGAACAACAAACAATAACTTCCAGGATCTCATAGCATTAAGCCAAGGCAATTACAGTGATGTCAGAGTGAGTTCCTTCTACAGCTGTGATTCTTAACCTATGGGCTGTGGACTACCAGTGGGTTGCGAAGATGAAAAATTGTTATGTGAGCCTTCTTATCCCCCTTTTTTATTTATTTTATTTCTGCTTCTTTCCTGCCACTCCTTCCCTGTCGCTGACCATGGCATATGTTCTTTATCAGAAACTAGAGCTGATGTGGTCTATCCAATGTAATTTTCTGAATCAGCACCCCAAACCGAATCTAAAGTTGTCCAAAAACTGATTCGTAACCCTTTTGGTACTGATCTAGAACTTTAAGATTGTCCAGGGAGGCCCTGCTCTCGATCCTGCCTTCATCACAAGTATGTTTGGCGGGGACAAGAGACAGGGCCTTTTCTGTGGTGGCCCCTCGGCTATGGAACACCCTCCCTAAGGAAATTAGATTGGCTCCTTCATTCTTAACGTTTTGGAGACAAGTTAAGACATGGTTATACAGGGTGAGGCAGCATAACTTCCTTTTTTAAAATGCGCGCCATTCAGTCGGTTGAAGACGTAGCAGAGTGCTAGTGGTCTTGTTCGAGAGGTTGGAGTATAGATTTGTCCTGACACAGTTCAGTCACCATCATGCGTTGGAACAGTGAGGGGCGTGCTTTTGCCGTTGAGGCCTACTCTTTGAGTGGATTTGGAGTGGCCGGCCCACTTTCCAGATTTGGCCCCTTGTGGATTTTTTTGAAATCCCGTGTTTATGTGAACTGTCCAAGGACCCTACAAGATTTGAAGACCAACATCCAGGAAGAAATTGACAACATAACGCCTGCTATGCTGGCAAGAGTCATGACAAACACCAGAAATTGGTTTAGTCAGTGTATGGAGAATGGAGAATGGGGGACATCACCTACCTAATTTGATCTTCAAAACTACATAAAAAAAAACTTTAGGTATGCGCCTACATGATAAAAAAATATTTTCTGATTCATACAATGGGTTTTATTAAGTTTTGAAAAAAGGAAGTTATGCTGCCTCACCCTGTAACTGACATAGGAACTGGAATCACTTGACAATGGAACTTGAACCATGCTTTTTAACTAGGAGACGCTGATGACAATGGTGTTGGTTCTCCAGTGTACCCTCGCCCCTTGGAGGTGGGGCGCTTGACAACCCCAGGGTGCGACCTTAGTACGGTGTCACCTGTTCTGTGTACTAACCGGGGACTCCCCGCTCCCGACATACAATGTGAGCACCTCCTTGCCCCTGATGATGGCCACAAGTCCTGCAAGACAAGCATACTCCCGAAGAAGCACAGAGCAAGCCCCCGCCGCGGAGCATTCTGGGCCAGCAACTCCGGCCTCCCTCCTTCCCGGCCTCCCTTCCCCTCACCTGCGAGCGCGGCGTTCGCGGCCCCGGCTCAAGCGGTCCGAGAGGCGGCCGAAGAGGGCGGCCCAAACCGGCCTGCCCCGAGGCAAATACTCGAGCAGCCGCCGCCATAGCACGGGAGCCTCGGCCGCCACCGCCGCCGCCATGGAAACCCGGCTGCTTCCGTTTCCGAGTGGGACACTCTGCTTCCGGGTCAGGACTCGCTTTGACGCTGCGGCGCGGGCGGTGAGAGACCCGCCAATATGGCGGCCCCTACGGTGGCCCTCTTTACACGGCTATAGAACACGGGTTGAAAGGGCCTCATCTTCTATGGCAGCGTCGTGGGCCCAGCCTTCGACGGTGTTTCTTCCCCGCTGCCAAATGGCCAAAAAGGCCAGTACAGACTAGCCCCTGGCAGAACATCCGGGCATCTCTGCCTTGTGCCTTGGATCCTTTATCACCAGCTTTTTGCGACAGTATGTGGGTTTGTTGTTGTGGAGTGGCGCCTAGTGGTTTGAGTCTTCCACTATAGATACGTGTAATGTGGAATGAATGCGGTTGACACTGCTTTTATTGCCATTGCTCAATGTTGTGGGATCCTGGGATTTGTAGTTTGGTCAGGCACTAACACTCTTCGGAAGATAAGGCTAAAGACCACGTCAAGAGAAGTACAAGTAAAAGTTTCCCCTTGACATTAAATCTAGTCGTGCCCAACTCTGGGTTGGTCCTCAACTTCATTGCTAAGCCGAAGAGCCAGTGTTATCCGTAGACAAGGTCATGTGGCTGGCATGACTGCATGGAGCACAGTTACCTTCCTGCCTAGGCGGTACCAATTGATCTACTCATATTTGCATGTTTCCGAACTGCTAGGTTAGCAGAAGCTGGGCCTAACAGTGAGTGCTCACCCCTATCCCTAGATTCAAACCACTGACTTTTCGGTCAGCAAGTTCAGCAGCTCAGTGTTTTAACCCGCTGTGAAATAGGGGGCTCCTCATGTCAAGATTTGTTGTTGTTCATTCGTTCAGTCGTCTCCGACTCTTCGTGACCTCATGGACCAGCCCACGCCAGAGCTCCTTGTCGGCCGTCACCACCCCCAGCTCCTTCAAGGTCAGTCCAGTCACTTCAAGGATGCCATCCATCCATCTTGCCCTTGGTCGGCCCCTCTTCCTTTTGCCTTCCACTTTCCCCAGCATAATTGTCTTCTCTAGGCTTTCCTGTCTCCTCATGATGTGGCCAAAGTACTTCAACATTGTCTCTAGTATCCTTCCCTCCAATGAGCAGTCGGGCTTTATTTCCTGGAGGATGGACTGGTTGGATCTTCTCGCAGTCCAAGGCACTCTCAGAACTTTCCTCCAACACCACAGCTCAAAAGCATCGATCTTCCTTCGCTCAGCCTTCCCTAAGGTCCAGCTCTCACATCCGTAGGTTACTACAGGGAATACCATGGCTTTGACTAGGCGGATCTTTGTTGCCAGTCTGATGTCTCTGCTCTTTACTATTTTATCAAGACTGGACATTGCTCTCCTCCCAAGAAGTAAGCGTCTTCTGATTTCCTGGCCACAGTCTGCATCTGCAGTAATCTTTGCGCCTAGAAATACAAAGTCTGTCACGGCCTCCACATTTTCTCCCTCTATTTTCCAGTTGTCAATCATTCTTGTTGCCATAATCTTGGTTTTTTTGACGTTTAGCTGCAACCCAGCTTTTGCGCTTTCTTCTTTCACCTTGATTAGAAGGCTCCTCAGCTCCTCCTCGCTTTCGGCCATCAGAGTGGTGTCATCTGCATATCTGAGGTTGTTAATGTTTCTTCCAGCAATCTTAACCCCAGCCTTGCATTCATCAAGCCACGCACATCGCATGATGTGTTCTGCATACAAGTTAAAAAGGTTGGGTGAGAGTATGCAGCCTTGCCGTACGCCTTTCCCAATCTTGAACCAGTCTGTTGTTCCGTGGTCAGTTCTTACTGTTGCTACTTGGTCCTTGTACAGATTCCTCAGGAGAGAGACAAGGTGGCTTGGGATGCCCATCCCACCAAGAACTTGCCACAATTTATTATGATCCACACAGTCAAAGGCTTTAGAATAGTCAATGAAGCAGAAGTAGATGTTTTTCTGAAACTCCCTGCCTTTCTTGTATCATGTCAAGATACAACTCCTATAATTCCATATGGGAGAGACAGTGTGGTTTAACGTATCAACTGGCATTCATTCCACAGTGTAGCTGGCCCCATGGCACAAGACCAGGGTTCAAATCCCCCCGCTCTGCCTCAGAAATCCCCTGAATGACCTTGGACACAGCACATTCTCTTAGCCTCAGAAGGAGCCAAAGGCAACCCTATCCCCACCCCCAAACAAATCATGTCAGGAAAATCCCATAAAGGGCTGCATTTGCACAGCATAGTGATCTGAGTGTCGGACTTATCTGTAAACCAGGATTCGAACTTCATCCACGAAAGTCACTGGGTGACTTTGGACATACTCAGTCTCAAAGGGAGCCAACAGCAAACCTCTTCTGAACGTATTTTGCCATAGGCCCACCATAGATTGGAAACTACTTTAAAGCACACAAGTCCTCCTGTATTGTACTTACTCTCAAAACCACACAATAGTGTGAATTTCATACCATAATTATGAACAAGTCATTATTCTAAACCTGTAATTTGGTGCACACTAACCTGGGATTTGGCCTTGTGAAATTAGAGGGGGGGGGGGTTCTGTGGGAAAAGGCATAGGACAGTGCTGTGCTCGTAAGATCTCTGGCAATGTGGCTGGTATTTCTATCCTAATTCCTCCTGCAAGCGCTGTACTCTGATTAGTATGATGCTTGAAGTGAAGAGCCAGCTGGAATTACTACACTACTTTCATGGCCAGAAAAATCATAACATGCAGTTCTTTCCAAAGTAGCCAAAGTAGCCATTGTAGCCTTCCATGCATCCCCACATGGGAATTTACACACAGTAAATGGACAGTTTCCAAACATCTCACGGCAGTCTCCGAACTTATGAAACTGAAACCCATTTCCCCCAAATGCTGTTTCCATTAGCTTCCCGTCAACTTTCAAAGTGACTTCAGCCTGCCCTCTATATTCACAAATTCTGCATCCTTGGATGGATGCAGTTATCCACAAGTTGAAAAAAATGTCTTTTAAACTATCCAAAATATATACTAATTCATAGCCAACTAAGAGTAAATCTACACTGTCAAATAATGCAATTTTAAACTGCCATGGCACTTGTAACTGCCATGGCTCAAAGAGTTTGGTGAGACACCATCTCTCTTTGGCAGAGTTGCAAAACTACAACTCCCAGGATTCCATAACACTGAGCCATGGCAGCACAGATGGTGCCAAACTGCATTAATTCAACAGTATAGATCAGAGTTTCTCAAACTGTGCTCCTCCAGGTGGTTTGGATTACAGCTCCGACACTTCCTAACAGCTGGTAAACTGGCTGGGATTTCTGGAGCTGAAGTCCAAAACACCAAAGTTCAAACATTTATGCCCATATGAGTAGTCTAAACTTGTTTATATTAAGTTGCACTGCATTCAGTGGCATTTACTTCTAAGACCTGTGCACAGATCTGAAGCCTTAAAACAAGGCTGGGCATTCAGTGACTTTCCATATGTTGAACTCCCTTCATTCCCAGTCTATATGATCAGTGGTCAAGAATAGTGAAGCGCGGGGCGGGGGGGGGGGGGAGTTAAGTTGAAAAGTAAGGCAGTTGATGGTCTGCAGATGTGCAGACGGGTAGAACCAGTTTGTATTATGCATTAAGAGAGAAAAGAAGTTAGGGTTGCCAGCTTGTCTTGAAATAAGTCTGTTTCAAACAGAGTTACATCTCTGAAACAGAAAAAACAAAGAGGATCGTGTTCTGTACCATCATCGCATCCTGGTTTGCGGCTATGAAACAGACACATGGCAGATCTCTGGGGCAGAGGATGCATTATGGAGAGACTTGAAGCAAAGTTTCATAAGAATTATAAGAATGGCACATTTCTGTACTTCTCCATGCTTTTTGTGGCCAAGAAATATAAATTGATTATTTGGGCAGAAACTGACAGAACCCTTTGTTATGTTTTTATAAACATTAAATACTCTCTTACATAAAATGTTAATTGCTGACTGGGCACTTCCAGACAGCACCAAATCACCGGGGAAGGGGGGGGGTTGCCTGTTTTCCATCACATGTATATTAAAAAAAACGGAACCTGAGAGCAGGTCCACACACAGACCTGTTGGTTCCAGGATTTCTGCCTTCAATGTCCAAACTTACTCTTTCGTTATGGGATTTTGAAGTCCACAAGATGGCCACCGCGGGACATCAACTGGGAATTTCAGCATTTAAAAAAACAAAATTTAAATGTGCAGATGCGAATATGCACATCGTTTGTATGAGTTTTGATCCTCAGTCATACATATCTATTCCTCATTGCTTTTATCCTGAAAAGATGGCAAAGGTTGACTAGAGGGTGAAAACTTTGTCCTGGCAAGAAAAACTTCATCCTCCACATGTTTAATGAATTTTGTGGCACACAAAAAAGTTTGTGGCGTAGTACCGCTACTTTCAAAGTCAGGATTACATCATTAAACAGGAACTGGCACTTTCAAGCCAGGAACAGAACGTAGTTATTTTTATCATTCAGAGGCTGCATGGCCATATGTCCAGACAGGTTTGGTCATGTACTTGTGCCTGGGAACTACGGGGTGATGTTCCTGGGTAATACATGTCTGTTCCACATTGCTTTTATCATAAAAAACATGGGGAAAGTTGATTACATGGAGAGAGAAAAACCTTTGTTTGTGTGTCATAAATTTCATTAAACATGTGGAGGATGAAGTTTCTCTTCCAGAATAAAGTTTTCACCCTCTAGTCAACTGTTGCCATGTTTTTAGAATACAGCCAATCAGGAACCAACATACATAACCCAGGAACAAACCAACATAAAAAAAAAAACCCTGTATTTTTCGAGTGTATGAACATACAGAGATTCTAATATCTTCATTTTCCGACCCTAACTGGGATATTCCCCACAAATGAAAATCTCACATTTGTAGTGCTTTGTAGCAATTACTCCCATGTTTTCAGGGGACGTTGCTTGGCCAGATAAAATATAATACCTTATGATGTATTCTATGAAAGACAAAATAAGGAGGAGGAAATAAGCATAGCTAAAACACAATACAATGGTGTGTGTTGCTGCTGAACAAGAAGGAAGTGCTTAAATCTCCATACAAATACACTGGAACCAGAAGTCATTGTTCCCATAAATTTACACTCTTGTGTTACTGACACTTCATCTTGTTTGCTTCTCCAGAATTAAATTCTGCAATGTTCCGTAAAGTTTATTCTTCAGTAAATGAGCTCAGGATCACAACTTTCATACAGAATTATGTATTCAAGAGAGAGGAATGTTTGCTAAACCCAAAAAGGCACACTGAAATATTTCTGTCCTAGACGACAGCTCCGTTTATCTTGAAATAGTTGAGAGTTATTTAGAGAAGCCCAGCTGCCTTCCCAGCATAAAGCAATAGAAAACCTTTTACTTTCGGAAAGGGAGAAGGTTTCACCCACAATGCCTGGCAATTCTTCGGGCCTTTGAAATCAACTAATCTCCAAATCACTTCTCAAATAAATTAGGAGCAGAGGCTTTTCTTGAATTATAAATCAAAAAACATTTTCCCCACTGAAACCAGATCATGCTGTTCTCTCCCCACTGAGTTGCTAAACTCTGTTGCTATAGTGTTTGTGCCTCTGGTCAGATCCAAGAAAGGCAGGAAATCCTTACTTTGGGCTGTAATGGCCAGAATGTCTGTGATTCAGCCCTAAGGCAAAAACCATCAAAAATATTTGTCCAAAAGACATGCCGCCATTCCCAGATGCTCTTGGCTTCCCTGAAGATCTGAGATCTGTCTGGGTATCTGCCCATGGGCTTTTGACCAAAACCAATGGCATTCCATTTAAAGATCAGAGCACAGTTTGACTTCTCCTTGTATTTTCCCATTGTGGCTTTCACATCTGGCAGCAGGATACTAAAATACAGTTACAAGAGACCTTGTGGCTAAGGCAAGTAAGGAACAAAACTAACAGAAATTGCAAATATCTTCCAGTGTTTTCAATCATTTTTTAACTAATGATAGTATTTTGGAAGCAATGGCATTGTAAATTAATATTGTAATCCAATACACAACTATTTGGAGAGAAAGTTCTATTGAAGTCAGTAGCACTTACTTGTGAGTCAACATGCTTAGCATCTCTCCAGTATTTATCAAAGGAGAGATTCTCAGATTATTGATTAAACCAATACAATTATCCTGGGTTAACTTTTTCATGAGAAACCTCATCACTATAGAGGATTGCAAAGGGACAAGGTTGGTAATTTGGCTTAATAAGTAACATGATCAGGGGGTCTTTAGATACAAGATAACAAATAAAGGGATTACCTCACATTAGCTATCTCCCATTCAGAAGTCAACTAAAGGAAAAGCAAAGGTTAATTATGTGTTTCCTCCAGTCCACAAATGACTCCAGCCTTTTTCCTCAGTGATGAAACCAGGTCAGACTTGTTTCATCAACTCCATCCAATCCAGGTCAAATATTCTGGATTTTACAACTTAATGAAATGCACTGGCTTCTACTTTAAGGGTAATGATTGAAATATGTCCCATAGTTTGAATACAATGGTTTGCCAGAAGCTGGGGGGAAATCATAATTAATTCACTATCTGAAAACAAAAGACCATGTAAATTTATATAAATTCAAGATGGCTCCATAACGATACCACAAGCAGTAGCACACTTAGATCATTTTGGTGCCTGCATTGCAAAGATTTCCAAGACCCACCTTTTTGAGACAGGTATATATACATCAAAATTTAACAAGCTAGATTTGCAGCATTTTGGATCCTTCCTAAATTGGAGTCCTGTCCTGGTGGTATTACTGGTCATAAACCATTCACATGAGACTCACTTGTATTTGTATTTAAGTTTCTTTAGAGAAGTTAATGAGTTCAGAGTATTAAGGGAGCACTGATGCAACATGTTGCTCCTTTATTTTTCAAATAGATGGGAGATCAGAGGGTTCCCCATGTCAAGACAAAAGGAGCAGAATGGTTATAACATTTTACATATCAGGCATTGGTTTCAGAAGCTCATGGTGTGTGTAGAGCATGTTAAGTGGCTGCATGGATCAACACGTGTGCATTTGGAAGGGTTAATGCTGCTTCTGGCTGTAGTGATCAACTGCTGAGATCAACAGGAACAACCAAATAAGATTTGGATGTACTGTATGGAACAGTGGATAAAAGATACTGTTACTCCACGATCTGATCTGGCTGCAGGAACTGGTTTCTGAGCCAAACTTCCTGCTGTCATGCACATGGCAGGCAGGAGCAGGGTGGCATGAATGGTTTTGTCAATAGCATACGTGCTGGATTCCTGTGCCAAGATGTACAATCCCCTCAACTTTAGTAAGCATTTGGCTTTCCAACTCTATAATGTTTCACCAAATGTGAGGGAAGTTCAGACATTTCCACATATTTGCAGTTTTGACTTTTGCAGATTTAGCTGGAGATTGCTTCATGATCTTTCCCTCTGCCTTTCCCCCAGCTAAGTTACAACCCAAAGAGCTACAATGTATCAAAAGCACTTCCATTTCCAGACCCCCTGCTACTGTATATCTCTCTATATTTCTTTTTTCCTATGCGAATATGTGCATGAGCAATGGGGATGAATTAAAACAGATAAGACAAATAACCTTTCCCATCTTATGCTCAGCACTGATGTACTGATGTTCTTAATTCTGCCACCAATTGTACAGGTGCAAACCCAACAATAGACACGGTATAGGGATTTTTATCTTTAAATATCCCACCGCTGCCACCAATTGTACCGTCTGTTCTTACAATAGACAGGGTATAGGGATTTTTATCTTTAAAGATCCCACCCGCTGTCACCAATTTGTACAGACGTTCCTAATTCTGCCACCAATTGTAAAGGTGCAAACCCAACAATTGCACAGTGTGGATGATTATGGAGGGAATTGATCTCAGGCCTCAATTGTGTATAAGAATTTATTATAGAGGAGGCCAATTATTACTTGTAAATTAAGATAACTGCCACCAACGTGAGGCATCGCCGATGAGATCTGGCTCCACAGACGCAGATTAATGGAGATGAGACGGTCTTCAACAAAAGTTAACAAGTTTATTATGTACAAAGCGTATGGTTGCAGGCTGTTACGTGACTTATAGAACTTTGAATATAACTTAGTTTGTAATACAGTCCACTCTTCTAGATGACACAACTCGTGATTAACTTTTACTGAGGTGAAGCACTTTAATGAACGATGTTTCCTAATATGAATAGCGTTCCAATTTGATCTTTCCTTGACCAAATATCTGATCTCTAGTCCTTCCCTGACTAGTGATCTTAACAAGCTTCCTTTAGTCTCCTCTGACTAAAGAAACTGGTTAGGTTTCTCCCTTCAGCCCTCCTAGACTGAAAAACCTTCCGCTATTCACACACACTGCTCTCCCAGGCTTTTCAATGCCTCCACACTCACTCACACACTCAGACTCTCCACTCTCAACTGTCCTTTTCCAAAGACGCACATAACATTTTCTTGCTTGGCTCTGCCCACTTCTCACTCTCCTGCCTGGTCTCCTTGGCAACGCTCACTGTGCATTCAAACCAATTAACTCTAGTTTTAGCTACTGTTACCAACACGAATATATTCTAACAGTTAAACATATACATAGTATCAATGACTTCTGCACACACCCCTCTCTTCACCCTCTCAAAGTCTATACCAAGAACAGCACCTGAACTATATTATTATTGCTATTGTTATTATTATTATTATTATTGACCCATATAAAATAGAAGGCAAATGTACATGAACTCATGAACTGCAGTAACCTCTCAAACAACCTCTTGAGCAATTCCAGATACTCATTCCTTGTCTTGTGTGGGAATCAGAGATGGGACATACTCTATGGAACAAAGGACCTTCCTGGATCTCAACAGGAGGCCATCTGCCTGCTACTTGAAACTTTCCTTTTGGGGATTTCACCTATCCATGGGACAAAAGTCTAGGAAGAAACTTTGATTGCAATTCCATCAACAATAGACCCCTTTGGGAATCTTTCTTTGTCTCCCCAGCATGGGAAGATGTCTAGAACAACAACTCTCTTTGTCCTCTTCGCTGGGACCCAAAATCTGCATAATTCTTTCAAATCATTTTTTGGACTTTTCTTTATCTCCAGCATTCCATTGCTACACACCCAGGGGGTTAGCATAGCCCCCCCCCCCGCCTCCGGAGACCTCTCCCCCAGGATTGCCTCCGCCAGCCCACTGGAAGCCCCAGGACCTCCCTGCCCAACTGGAAAGGACATCCTCAGCAGCATCACCGTGCCCTCCTCCAATCAGGATGTGCACTGGCTCAGAGACCTGAGAAACAGCTGCTGGCTTCTCAGCGCTGGCCAACCAGGAAAGGGGAGTATTTTCAAAGCATAGCAATGTTAATGCATGAGAACTTTTGTGTATAAAAATGCCTGCTTATGACTATGCTTTTACATTGTACCCTTTTGAGCACCAATTGCTGTACAAGTGTCCCTCCTGCGCAGTATCTATCTTTTGCCTTCAACCTGGTGAGATTCCTGACTTGAAACATCCATGGTTAGCTAAGCTTGCCATGTATCCCTCATTATCCACGGGGCTTTGAAAAACCTCAAATTTCTGGCATCAATTACAGTATTAATGGATTTGGTTAAAATGTTCCCTTTAGATTCCCTTAAGTCCTCCAGTGTGCCTATATGGCCAGCTTCCTCCAGTCATGCTGGAGGCAGGGGCGGCTCAACCCATTATGCAAAGTAAGCATTTGCAATATAGTTGATTTTGCCCAGGGGCGCTCTTGAGGTGCTCTTGGGGGAAAATAGACCTTGACATATGCGAGTTGTAGTTACTGGGACATATAGTTCATCTACAATCAAAGAGCATTCTGAACTCCACCAATGATGGAATTGAACCAAATATGGCACACAGAACTCCCACGACGAACAGAAAATATATATCAGTGATTGGTTGGGGGGGGCACCAAAATACTGTTTGCTTACCATTGAAAATTACATAGGGCCACCTCTGGCTGGAGGACTTAAATTTTTTCTAGAAAGAACACCTGTTTGGAATCTCTGTGTGATTTTATGTTTGGCTTCTGGCCAAAGTTGACCAAAAGGCATGCTAGAATACTCAGAAATTCCCAGAGAAATGTTCTCCTAGGGCCCTTCCACACAGTTCTCCTAGGTTAAAAAAGGAATTTCTTTATTCCTGGTTTTCCACTTTCATGGCAGTCTTATGCCCCTTAACCCAGCAAATGTGGAGTGCTGACTCTATATTCTTGGGTGGTTTCTAGTACCAAGCCATCCATAAATTCACATCATACACTTCAATTCTGAAAATGAGATACTAGAGTTTTTAGTTGGATTAGATTTATGATTAAATACCCATTTTTCAGGTTCTTTTAAAATGTCTCAGTTTCTTTCTCCTTCTCTAACTTAATCCCAATGCCCTTCTGAATTTACTTTGTTTGCTGCAAGGTGAATTCAAAGTAGAAAAATAATTTCCACAAAATCAATTCAGTCAGAGGAGAGAGTTGGAATCATGCAGTTCCGGATAGACTTAGGGAAAGGAAACTACTTCAGTCTCTCCATATTCTTTCTTCATTAATATATTTTTCCCTTCTTGCCACACTACGGTGTTGCATGGTCACCTATGTCCCAGTCTTCATCTATGAAATTCATCTGACAGTGTCAGAAATAGAATCTCTCAACTCATGCCACATCGGTGTGGATTTTCTAAATCTCCAAATTTGCAGGACAAGGCTAGACATCAAAAGTAAAAGGTCCATGTTGTTGCTGAAGGTTTTGGAAACTTGGGCCATGTTCATAGTGCAGTTATAGTACTATGATTCCAAAGTAACTGCCATGGTTGCATCCTAAGGAAGACTGGGCTGGGTAGTTTTGTCAGAGATGCCAGCAGAGCTGCCTGGCTGAAGAATCTGGAAGACTCTTCTCTCACTTGCCAATCTCTCAACTCCATAGGGAGGAATCATGGCAATTAAAGTTAAGATCATAGTGCTGTATATGAGTAATGGGCCTCAGAACTCTATAGAAACACATGTTTCCAATTATGGCCGACTCAGAGGGACATCCCTATTTTCCCAGCATTTCCCAATATACAGTTCACATGCCTACATAATTGTGCCTATCATTTGATACTTGTGTAATGCTGTTAATGTTGAAACATTTAAAAACATTGCTTCCAGTTCGAGATAACATTCCAAACCCATTGCCTTGCACCCTTTGCTAGAAATGGGACAGTTCAGTTTTCCAGATTTTCATACTCTGTTTCACTAGTCATATTACATCTCTGTAATCAAACATAGCCTTTCCTGTTTGTTAATGATAACATGAGGGCCTGTGAACACGAAACATTGTTGAGTCCCACTGATTTCAATGAGAAGTTTAAGACCATAACTCAAAACCATCAAACCTTAACATGTTTTGCTTTGGCTGAGTTTTGCCTTGTTCCCATTTGTCGTGTACTGGAGAATAATACCCTATAATGATGAAATATGGTTAATTAGTATCCCTACATTTCGTTCCATATTTTTCCCTCAAGGTTATCACAGATCACAGCCCTTTTTTGTGGCTTTTCATTATCACAGAGTCCATCAAGGATCATTCTGCATCTGTGCTTTGCAAAGCTTGGGAAAATCTCTGGCCAATGATAAGTTTGGAAGTTGTGGGTAAAAGAAAATATTTCAAAGCTGTACTTTGAAAATGGGAAAATAACCTAAACCTGCATCCACTGGGGCAGAGATAAGAATGTGTGGTTCTCCAAATGCTTTTGGACTACAACTCCCAGCAGCCCGACCCTTCACACTTCACGATTAAGAATGTGGAGAGTTGTCATGCTACACCACCTAAAGGGATGCATAATTCAAATCCTGCAGCAAGACACTGTAGGCTACATTTCAGAGGGAGGAACTGGTAAGCTACTCTGCATATTCCTTGCCTAAAATATAGATTAACCATAGTCAACAGGCAACTTGAAGGCACCCAACTAGGCAGACTGAACAAAATGGAGTCCTTTGCAGAATGAAATGCAGCATCAGCTCTTGTTGAATCTATTTCTATCCTCTAACGGTAAATGGTGAACTGACTAAACTCTTTCTGCGTGACAGGAGTCTTGCCCAACAGGGACTGACTCAACTATGGCCTAGTAGGGGCTGACTGTGAGGATTTTCTAAATAAACATATTGGTTTTCAAGCCCCCACAAGCCTGGCTGAGTTTTTGGAACAAGATATTATTCCTGCTACAAGGCCAGAAGTTTTGTTCGCTTTTCTGTCACGATGGATTCTGGAGTGCAAGAATACATGTGACTCCCCTCCTCCCTATCAAGACAAGGAAACTAAATAAAAGTTAGTATGACTGATTGGCAGAAAGTGCTCAATTGTTTAGTTTAGATTATATTTGTCTTCCTCCTAGCCCATTTCCTCCTCTTCTTGAGAGCCTGCAGCTCTAGAACAAGAATCTTTGGGTGCATGTACACTGCAGAATTGACACAGTTTGACACCACTTTAACTGCTATAGCTCAATACTCGTATACAATCCGGTGAGCTGTAGTTTAGTGAGGCACCAGTGCTCTTCAGCAAAGAAAGCTACAGACCTTGTGAAACTTCAACTCCCAGAATTCCATTGCATTGAACCATGGAAGTTTAAGTGGTGTCAAACTGTATTAATTATACAGTGCGGATGCATTCTTTCTCCAAATAGGGAAGCTTTCAGAATTCAGTAGGTTGAATGATGTGCTAGATCATGCACGGCCCACACTTACTCTCTAATTTCTTGATTCAGCAACTTAATTCAGCATTATATTACACAAATGAACTAGGCCTACAGATTGAGCTCAGCTCCTTCTTCTCTTGTACCAATTAACTCTTGTCCAAAAAGAAGCCCATTGCTTCTTCAGCCCTTCTCTGATTCAGCTCTAACTCTATGGCTGCTATAGTTTTGAATAACATACAACAAACTGCCTGAGGAGCTGCAATGTAGCTTCAAAATGTTCTTGCTACAATAAGTAAATTCAGGTTCATTGGGTCGTAGAGCTGGAAAGGACACTAATAGTCATTGAGTTAAATTCTCTGCCTATCCACAGCTGAAGTATACCAGTGAAAGCATGCTGCAACCTTTCAAACAGTCCACTCCACTGCAGAACAGCTCCTACCATCAAGGGGTTCTTCCCGGGCACTTTCACCTTACGCAGTTACAGCATCATGATTCCACCTATGGATCTACCCCATTGAATCCTGGGATTTAAGGAGAGGCTCCTGACCAAACTACAGTACAAATTATATGAGATGGAGCCATGGCAGTTTAACTGAAATCATTGATGCTTTAATCATTTAGGGTAACAAAGCTCCTAACATTTAGCAGTTTAAGAAGTCACAAGACATTTGAGTTGCTATGAGCATGGACTAGAAAAGTGGACTTCAAGAGACCTATACTAAAGTAGACACCATTGTAACATATTTATGAACTCCTTTAAACATTACAGGTTGTCTTTCAAATGACTCCTGAGAGTTGTAGTTTTGTTGCAGGTAATAGCATTTAATATATAATCCAAAATGTTTTACATCTTTAAAAAATCCATTTCAAGATGGGACCCCACATCACATATCCAATGTCTGTTTCTTAAATGAGGAGATATACGCTTGCAAGATCAGGGATATAGAGCAAGGCACTTTCTTAAGGAGAAATCCAGTTCTTGTAGTCTGCGTGGCTGAGTCCTGATTCATAAGCCTGTCATGATGCATTTACACCTGGATGAATTGATCAATAACAAGGAGTCTATAAACATGTAACTCATCTTGGAAAGTGGAGTATTAGTTTGCCACAAACTTTGTTTCAACATCAGGAAGTTAGCGTGAACTATTCTGCAATAGGGACTCATCAGATGACATTAGTAGGAAAAGAATTCAGTACTGGTTCATTTTTGTCTCCTCGTTTTCTCATTATTATTTGACTTCCTCCTTCTCTTCCTTAAACTTTTCTAGGTAATATGAAATGGCTTTTAAAAGTTGACGAGTTAGGGGAATTGAAGAAGGGGAATTCCTTGGCTAACTGATTAGGTCAGTTGGGCGTGAAAAGAAAATTAATCATAGAACATAGTTGTCTGATTAGCCCAGAATTAATTTGTGAACACACCTTTTGATGAACATATTTTTCATTGGCAAATATGCTCCACCAAGCACTCAATACAGAAAGAAAGAAAGTCAGACAGACAGGCAGGAAGAAAGAAAAGGGCCAAACACTTGGTGAGGAATTTGGTGAGAAGAGTGCATTCATATGGCAGCCCCATTAATTGTACGTTTCAACAAATTCATTTATGAATCTGTGTTAGTTCAGCAATAAAGTTATCCATGCATCGTTGATGCCTCATGAAACAAAACTCGCACTTTTAAGATTTAGGGAGCAATGCTCTTTGCTCTTTAAAAAATCATGCAAGTGTTTCTGCATATTCATACTGTTTAAAGTTTTCAATCTCCTGCCCTTTCTTCAGTGCATTTGTTGTTCTTGTCATTGTGTATCATGAAGCCATTTATAGCATTTGTTGTTGTTGTCATTATGTGCCATGAAGTCATTTATCGCATTTGTTGTTGTTGTTGTTGTCGTTGTCGACAGTGTGCCATGAAGCCATTTATAGCCATGAAGCTATAACACTTTTGTGTTATAGTAACATGAAAGTGAGCCTATCGCAGACCAAATTTGTTCAAAGGTGGTTTACCTTTGCCTTCCTCTGAGACTGAGAGAGTGTGACTTATCCAGGGCCAATCATTGGGTTTCCATGACCAAAGACAGATTTGAAGCCTGATTTCACAGAGTTCTAGTCCAGTGCTCAAAGCATTATACCTTGCTGGTTCTCTTCATTGCAGAATTGTGCAAATCGACTCAATTTCCCCAACTACAGATGACCTTTTCCCCTCCCCTCTGTGTGTAATACAGCTTTCAAAAAAGAAGAAAAAAGAAAACTTTCACACCTCATACACTGAAATCAGCGTACATTTCATATAAGTGTTGAGACTAAAGTGAAAATAAACTGGACTGGATTACAGAGGGAGAGTTTCTCAAGAATCTAAAGGAAATAGATGGCAGGAACCAGGGGATTTAATTGTGTTTCGGGGTAAAACTTGTCACACAATTAGTTACATTTTAATTAAATATACAACATTCATCCCCTCAATTATTCAGTTCATAAACCGTTAAAATAAGAAATGACATCAAAACAAAACTGTACCAGCAAACAAGAGTGTGTGTAAAAATACAGTAAATGAATCAAACTCTAAGAAGAAGAATCCCAGGGATTTGAGAGTTGTGGTTTTTTAAAAAAATACAGCTACCAGGAATTAAACAAAAAGGTACAACCCTCACAGGCTAGAAGATTCTGAGAGTTGTAGCCCAAAAAGGGGAAAATTTCTAAGCTGCCCAGATGGATGATCTGGCAACACACATGCACATGCAGAGCTCTGTACATTGCCTGGAAAACCACCTGGGAATGCTCTGCTATTAAGAAAATGTGGGGCTTAGTCCTCTAGCTGTTGCTGAGTAACCGCAATCTGCTGCCATCCAACCAAGGATTAAGAGACGAGAAGACTCTGTTTTAGGGCTTGGCTCCATCTGATCCTTTCACCTTTCTGAGAGCCTATAACTGCCTCCCTCCTCATGGCTGTTTGTTCATCCCTGCTTTAAAAGAAATGAATGGCCAGAGCTTTTCCATTCCTAGCTCAGCAGCACCTGGCTTGACTTTCACATGTTCCTGCCCTCTGCTTCTTCTACTTCAGGAAAAGGCTCCAGGCAGCATCTTCTTGTTTGCATTTCAGAGCAGCTGCTATTGCACCTTCACTTCCCAGAACTGCTTGCTGGTGTTTATTCCTGGCTGCCGATGGCAGCTGCCCTGAAGCAAGAGAAAATTTCCTTCTCCTCCCCCGTCCTTCCTCCTCCTCCTCCTTTCTGTGCATACAGACCTGATTCCTAAGGTCAGAACTAATGCATCTCTTATAATTTTCCATCAGGTGAGGGAGAGGATAAGAACATGTTCCTAACCAGAATTCACTCATCATGGGCCAAGGCCGGCCTTATCAAGATATCTGGATACTGATGGGAAAGGGAAGATGGGGACAACCAGTATGACTGATATCCTCCCTACGGCTTTGTTCTTGGAGCTCCTTTGCATAGGAAGAAACAAATAGTAACACACCCCAAACCATTCCAAAGGAAAAACACAATTTAATTTGTATTTTTTTCTAATTGATCCACTATTGGTAATCAATCTGTGTTATTACAGTGTAATGATGTGCTTTCCAACACTGCTTCTGCCATGTGGAAACATGAAGCTAGGAAATCTTACATCTGATCAAGTAATGTTCCTGACATGGTGGTACAATGTGCAGATGGGCTAGCCTTTAGGTTTGTCCAAATTACCTAAGTAAAGTAAAACTAAAGGTTTCCCCTTGGCATTAAGTCCAGTTGAGTCCAGCTCTGCGTATTGAGTTCTCATCTCCATTTCTAAGCCAAAGAGCTGGCTTTATCCGTAGACACCTCCAAGGTCATGCGGCCGGCATGACTGCATGGAGGGCCCTTACCTTTCTGCTGGAGTCGTACCTATTGATCTACTCACATTTGCATATTTTCGAACTGCTAGGATGGCAGAAGCTGGGGCTAACAACGGGAGCTCAACCTACTCCCTGGATTCAAGCCACCGAACTTTTGGTCAGCAAAGTTCAGCAGCTCAGTGATTTCACCTGCTGCGTCAACAGGGGCTCCACCTTTCTAAGTAGCATTCACCAAACACTTCAAAGCTACAGTGATTCACGAGAGATGGGCATAACTGTGGTCATAAAGAAATTATTTATTCTTTTAAATAACACCTTTACAAAAAAAACACAATATGAGCAAGATAAATGCCTTGGATGTGAACCATTGGTGGAATTATGTAATATGTGGCCATGACATTCATTCAGTTCTGGCAATAAAACCAAAGATAGTGTAAATTTATTGAAATTTCAGAACTATAAAATATGTAAAGTGTGACCCTGAGGGCAGTTAAATTTCAAGTGGCAAGTAAATAACGCATTTACTGGACTATTAAATTTTCCAGGTTAAGTCCTTTTGTTAGCCCTGACTAAATTAGTCATTGAATTCATGGGGTTTTTCTATGTGTTAACATACCATTTGGCAACTGCGGATTGCAACTGACCCACAGGATTCCAGACAAGCTCTAAGAAGGCCCTGGTTGGCCTACTTTACATGGCAACTGAGGCTACTGCACTCATGGTTCGGGGATATTTCAAGAAAAAGGCTCTACATTCCCAGTGGACAGGCTTCAGGGAACCACAGCCCATCAGATATCCCAATGCACGCTTCCAAGCATTTAGATCAGTCATCCTCAAACTGCAGCCCTCCAGCTGTTTGGGCCTCCAACTCTCAGAAGCCCTAATGAGCATGTTCAATTGTCAGGAATTCTGGGAGTTGAAGGCCCAAAGCTGGAGGGCCGCAGTTTGAGGATGCCTGATTTAGATGAATACATCTGGCCTTCCCTTCACACTTTTGTGAAGCCAAAGGAAGGGAAATTTGTGAGTCAATTTCCTACTAGCCTCAGTTTGCAAGACCACTGGTCAAGCATGTGGAAATTATAATCCAAAAGCCTCTGAAGGGTCACAGTTTTCCCGTCTCTGTGTGCCATTTTTTCTTGTGGGAAATACAGATGCAGCAAATGCAATGCGGGTGTGGAGTGTCGTGTGGTCCTCACACCGAGCCAAAGCTTTTAGTTGCCCCCTCACCTCCCTCCTGTGTACTATGATATTGTTCAGTCTGTGCATCCCGTTTCTTACTTCCTGGGAACTTTCCAACAGCCTAACCCATAACTCATCCCACAATTCTCCTAGGAAGGCACCCTCAATCTCCTGTCCTTCTCGCAAAACCAGCTCCATCCATGACAAGCTATTGCTACAGAGCATCCACTCAGTGGTTAATACACTAACCTGACTTGTTTTCCTAAGCCTTCAGCTACCGAATGAGGACAAGAAAGGGAGAGAGGATCTTGCATTTCTGGTTCCCAAAACACGTCTCAGGCTCAGTTTGTCTCCCTTCCCTGCAGCTCTTCTGAGAAGGGCAAGTAAGGATAGGATGGAAGGCTGCCCTTGGAGAGAGTAAAAACAAAAAACAAACTGACATCTTAGAACTCTGTGGACAATTAAACCCCAAGTCTTCCCATAGTCCAAGGACACCCTGCCAAGCACTACAAAATGCTAAGTGGAGGAGGAGGGAGGGAGGGAGGGAGGGAGACCTTCTCCATAGCAAACGCTGGAAAACATTGACACAGAGCTTGCTGTCATCATCCAGCTCAGATTTTGGGAAATGCCTTCTGAGTGACTGCAGCACAAGAGAAGGATTCCCCGGGATGCACTGCTTGCTGTATATGATTTAACTCTGCTAAGAAATGACTGTGTCAATGGGAAGTTGCTTTGTAGAAACAGGAATCGGTTAGGAGGGAAATGCTGTTTCCATTGCAGTGTCGAAAAGGGGAATAGGAGAAAATTTTCAACTGGGATTTTCAGAGGGAAAATTGCTACATATTAACAGATGGCATGTAGCTAGTTCATCTTTCCTTAATTGTCAGAAATTTTGGAGATTTCCTTTAGACATGATGCTGCTTTTATCTTTTGTATTGTCAAACGTTTTCATGGCTGGAATCACTGGAGTGTTGTGGGGTTTCCGGGCTGGATTGCCGTTCTCCTAAGGAGAATATGCTGCTGAACACAGGGCCATTCAGCATGGAAACCACACAACACTCCACCTTCTATCTCTTGCTTTTTAACATGGAAATTTTAAATGTTTTTTTAATTATCTAGAGTACATTCAGTGCTATTTAAATAAAGTTTTTGTATTTGTTATCTTCAGAGTTTTACTTCTGTTTGTTTTTTTAAATCCCATAATCCGCTCTTAGTCACAGCTTTCGGTAAAGGCAGTGTATAAATAAAGTAATACTATACGATAGAATTTGGGGAAACACTCCAGGATAAGATTGAGAGGCCTTGCCTCTTCAGGAGGCTGCGGCTGGAAGCTCCATAAAATTCCAGCAATAAGGGGTTTTTTTGTGTGTGTCAGGAGTGACTTGAGAAACTGCAAGTTGCTTCTGGTGTGAGAGAATTGGCTGTCTGCAATTACATTGCTGAGGGGATGCCCAGATGTTTTACCATCCTGTGGGAGGCTTCTCTCATGTCCCCACATGAAAAGCTGGAGCTGACAGATGGGAGCACACCCTGTTTCACAGATTCAAACCGCCAACCTTCCGGTCAGCAGTTCAGCCGGCACAAGGGTTTAACCCATTGTGCCACCGGCAGCTTCATATCAATAAGATGCAGTGGTTGCACAATAAAAGCTGGATTCCACAGCACCCCAAAGGCACAACACGGATATTTGATTAGGTGTGGTGCAGCAGGTTAAATTGCTGAACTGCTGAATTTGCTGACCGAAAGATTGGCGGTTCAAATCCGGAGAATGAGTTGAGTTCCTGCTGTTAGACCCAGCTTCTGCCAACCTAGCAGTTTGAAAACATGCAAATGTGAGTAAATGAATAGATACTGTTTCTGCAGGATGGTAACAGAGCTCCATGCAGTCATGCCAGCCACATGACCTTGGAGGCATCTATGGACAACAACGGCTCTTTGGGTTAGAAAGCATCACTTTACCTTAGCTTATATTTCTCGTTAGAAGCCTCCAGTGGCGCAGTGCTAAACTGCTGAGCTGCTGAACTTGCTAACCTAAAGGTCACAGGTTCAAATCTGGGGAGCAGCATGAGGTCCCACTGTTAGCCCCAGCTTCTGCCAACCTAGCAGTTTGAAAACATGCAAATGTGAGTAGATCAATAGGTACCCCTCTGGCAGGAAGGTAATGGCACTCCATGCAGTCATGCCGGTCACATGACCTTGGAGGTGTCTTTGGACAACATTGGCTCTTTGGCCTAGAATTTGAGATGAGTGTCACCCCCCCAAAATCGGACAGGACTAGACTTAATGTCAAGGGGAAAACTTTATCTTTACTTATATTTCTGTTTGGACACCTTTAAATGCATGTTTCCATTAGATTCAAATACAAAGCTTTAAAATAAAAAGAGCACATGTCTGGAAGCATAGGGTGCTTCCACACGGTTGAATGAACGCATTTTGAGACCACTTCACTTGCCAGGACTCAGTGCTATGGAACCATGGGATTTGGAGGAGACTAGGCACCCGCTCTCCTTGGCAGAGAAGGCGAAAGATCTGGTGGAGCTGCAACTTCCAAGCTTCACTGGCGTTGAGCTGTGGTAGTTAAAACGGTCTCAAAGTGCATCAATTCCATAGTGTAGAGATGCACCCCAAGATGGAAGTAATTCTCCCTCCCACCGGCAGACTTCCAGGAGCAGAAGCCTGGGCTCCTCTGAAGAGGGCTGCCTGGAAGATTGGTCCAGGGCCAGGAAAGTGCCTGCCAGGCTGGCTCTGGGCGCTGGAAATCGTGCCACTGCCATGACTTGGCAAGCCCTCGCGTTGCCTGACGCACAAGGCCTCCGCCACGGACCGGGCAGCAGGGCGGAAAGCGCGCCCCCTCCTGGCCCTTCGCTTCCCTGACACCCCCCCCCCCCCCCCCGGCCCCGCTCTCCCCGCCTGGCTCCAGCATTCAAAGAACAACGCTGCCTTCTAAGAAATCCCAACGACTGACTGGCAAGTCTGCTGCAAGGGGCGGGCAAGAGAGAACAATGGCCAGCGGGGGATGGTGGGAGTTGGAGTCCCAGGAAGAGCGGACGAGGGAGCTGGCTATGTTTACCTTTCAGAAAACAAGGCTACGAGGAAAACACTGAAAGGATGTCACATTGAGGAAGGGGCAAGCAGAGTCCTAGAGTTGGGAGAGACCTCGTGGGCCATCCAGTCCAACCCCTCTGCCAAGAAGCAGGGAAACCGCCTTCAAAGTACCCCCGACAGATGGCCATCCAGCCTTTGCTTAAAAGCCTCCAAAGAAGGAACCTCCACCACACTCCGGGGCAGAGAGTTCCACTGCTGAATTGTTCTCACCGTTAGGAAGTTCTTCCTCATATTCAGGTAGAATCTTCTTTCCTGTAGTTTGAAGCCATTTTTTCCTGCTGCTCTGAAGACAAACTGGAGCAATGGGTTCAAACTGCAGTAAAAGAGATTCCACCTAAACATGAGGAAGAACCTCCTGACAGTAAGAGCTGTCGGGCGGTGGAATAGGCCGCTGCCTTGGAGTGCAATGGAGGCTTTGAAGTAGACCCTGAGTGGCCATCTACCGGGAGTGATTTGATTGTGTACTTCTCCATAACAGACTGGGTTTGGTGTGGCGGGTCCTTGTGCATTCTTCCAGCTCAGGAGAAGCTGGAGTGGCCATCTGCTGGGAGTGACTTGATTATGTACCTCTCTGTAGCAGACGAGTTGGGGTGGCTGGCCCTTGTGCATTTTTAACCCGCTCGGGAGAAGCAGGAGTGGCAATCTACCGGGAGTGATTTGATTGTGTACTTCTCCATAGCAGACTGGGGTTGGGATGGCGGGCCCTTGTGCATTCTTCCAGGTCGGGAGAAGCTGGAGTGGTCATCTGCCGGGTGTGATTTGATTGTGTACTTCTCCATAGCAGACTGGGGTTGGGGGTGGCGGGCTCTTGTGTATTCTTCCAGGTCGGGAGAAGCTGGAGTGGCCATCTGCCGGGTGTGATTTGATTGTGTACTTCTCCATAGCAGACTGGGGTTGTGGGTGGCGGGCTCTTGTGTATTCTTCCAGCTCGGAAGAAGCTGGAGTGGCCATCTGCCGGGAGTGATTTCATAGAATCATGGAGTTGGAAGAGACCTTATGAGCCATCCAGTCCAACCCCCTGCCAAGAAGCAGGAGATTCTGTACTTCTCCATAGCAGACTGGGGTTGGGGTGGCGGGCCCTTGTGCATTCTTAACCAGCTCAGAAGCTGGAGTGGCCATCTGCCGGGACTGATTTGATTGTGTATTTTTCCAGGGTGGCGGGCCCTTGAGCATTCTTCCAGGTCAGGAGAAGCTGGAGTGGCCATTTGCCGGGAATGATTTGATTGTGTACTTCTCCAGGGTGGTTGGCCCTTGTGCATTCTTCCAGCGCTGTGCGTCTAAGCTTGGAGG
The DNA here is from genome assembly GCF_037176765.1 of Anolis sagrei. Taxonomy (NCBI): domain Eukaryota; kingdom Metazoa; phylum Chordata; class Lepidosauria; order Squamata; family Anolidae; genus Anolis; species Anolis sagrei. Next base: position 128,589,208 of record NC_090022.1, on the reverse strand, counting down.
GAGGCAGGGCTAAGAGGTGGAATCCAAGAGATCAGGAGCTCGGAGTGGCCCTCGGGGTCTCTTCCAGGAGTAGGACTGTGTGTGTTGCTTTCCCCGTCCAGGGCCTGCCTTGACCGGGGCGCGAGAACGCGGGGCGGGGGAGCTCCATCCCTTTCCCGATCCCTGGTCCCGAGGAAGCGGACAGGGCAAGGCAGGGCAGGAGGGGAAGGGAGGGAGGGAGGGAGGGAAGGCGGCTCCTTTGCCAGGAATGGGCCGTCCTGCCTGCTGCCTGCCTGGCGAGGAGCCTATTCGCCTGCCTGGCTGGCTGGCTGGCGGGCTGGCGGTGGCGCGCGGGCCCTGCAGGCCGAGGCGGGGCGTGGCCTTACAAGAAGCAGCCCACTTCCAGGAACCAGGAACCAGGGGGCGGGGCGGGGCGCGCGGGCAGGCGGAGGCGCCCATAAAAGCCTCCGCCGGCGTCTCCGGCAGCTTTGCAAAAGCAGGACGAGTCAGGCTCGGCGAGAAGAGCCACTGCTGCTGCTGCCCACTGCTACTACTCCTACTACTAAGCAGCGAGACAAACTCCACGACCACGACGACGTCGCCTCCGCGCCGCTCTCGCTCTCCAGGTAGGCATTCCTGGCGTGGAAAGGGGAAGGAAAACGGGGCGGAGGAGAAGAGAGAGCCCGCGGTTGGGGAGGGGAGAAGAGGTGGCCCTCTTGGCTCAAGGGCATGCGGGTGGTAGCGGCCACATCGGGGAAGACCTTAGGGCAGGCAGAGGTGCCCTCCTCCTCCTCCTCCTCCTCCTCCTCGAGAAGCAGCTCCTGGCTTGGCCCTTTTGTCTGCTAACCTTGCCTGCCTTTCCTTCCTTTCCAGAGACCTCCGCACCCTTCTCTTGGCCCCTGCTGCGCTCCAGAGCAGCCCCGACCGGTCGGAAAGCTGGCTCCCTGCGCCATGGTCACCCACCGAAAGTTCCCCAGCGCCGCCGGGATGAGCCACCCGCTGGACACCAGCCTGCGCCTCAAGACCTTCAGCTCCAAGAGCGAGTACCAGCTGGTGGTCAACGCGGTGCGCAAGCTGCAGGAGAGTGGCTTCTACTGGAGCGCGGTGACAGGCGGGCAGGCCAACCTGCTGCTCAGCGCCGAGCCCACTGGCACCTTCCTCATCCGCGACAGCTCGGACCAGCGCCACTTCTTCACCCTCAGTGTCAAGACCGAGTCGGGCACCAAGAACCTGCGCATCCAGTGCGAGGGGGGCAGCTTCTCGCTCCAGAGCGACCCCCACAGCAGCCAACCTGTCCCCCGCTTTGACTGCGTCCTCAAGCTGGTCCGCCACTACATGCCGCTTCCCGAGCACCAGCCCACAGTGCAGCACCCCGGGGAGGTGTCGCGCCCCAAGCGGGCCTACTACATCTACTCCGGGGGAGAGAAGATCCCCTTGGTGCTGAGCCGCCCGCTCTCCTCCAACGTGTCCACCCTGCAGCACTTGTGCCGCAAGACGGTCAACGGGCACTTGGACTCCTACGAGAAGATGACCCAGCTCCCGGGTCCCATCAAGGAATTCCTGGACCAGTACGACGCACCTTTCTGAGGAGCATCCTTCTCTCCACATAACGGGAAGCAAGGAGGAGGAGGAAGGAGCCTGTGACACAAGCACAAGAGGGAAAGGAGGAGAAAGGAGATCGATGTACAACAAAGATGACATTTCTTTTTGGCCCGGCTGATGGAATACGCTGCAGTAGGGAGGGGAATGCTGTGGGTTCAAAGAGGGCAAGGCTCCTCTGCCCAGCGGAGAGCGATTGCCCCACTGTTGTTTGTGTTGGATGGTTTTCCATGGGTTGCTTTGTGCAAGGGGGAGAGAAAGAAAGAGAGAGAGCGATGCTGCTGGACTAAGGAACAGGTTGCTGCTCCTTGAGATCACTGCCTGCCTGGCTTGCGCTGGGAGGAGAGAATGGTTTGCAAACTTCGTTACCCAATGGACCGTTTACAAGGAGCTTTTGCTCTGCACTGGCCCCACACCTTCTCTAACAACCTCTGACCAAAACCATTCTGCAGATAACGGAATAGATGCACTGGGATCCAGCTAGTGCCTGAAAACCAACTTTTCCTCCGTTTTAAGAGGAACCCTTTTCCAAGCCTTTACCTCTCTCGACCTCCTGGAGAGGCAAAATTTCCCCTTCCTCCAAACCTCTTTCCCGGAGGACGCTGCCACACATGAGACTAAGCCTTAAGAAGAAGAAAAGACGAGTACCCTCCTCTTATCCCATGGACTGACTTCTTACTGCACATCTCGCACAGAAAGATTGTCACTCCCTTTCTGTGTCATTATGCAAGCAAAGGAGGACATCCTTCTGAGAAATCGCATCACTGCTTTTGAAACAATGACGTGGATGAGAAATGAACTAGCAGTGTTATTCTACCTGAGCATCTTTTGCCTGGACTGATAATCTTCTGCCTTCATCCATGGGTTTTCAGATGAATTGGCTTGCATCTACAGCAAAGGCTGTTGATTTGTTTGGGTCCTAAATCGCACTGAATAACTGAAAGAAAGCAAAACAGGAATGTAGCAACAACAGAATTACCTGGAACTCTCATATCATTATTTTTTTGTAAAACTGTAATCCAACTTTTGTGTGTTCATCTTATTTTTTTCCCATATCAGGGTTTTAGAAGGGCAGATGAGGTTTTGTTTTTACAGAAAGAAATGTTTACAGACCTGCCTAAAACAATATCGTTCTGTCTTTTATAAAGATTCCACCCTTCAGCCTTGCAGGCTGCTAGACATGCTTGAAGACTCAACCAAAAATCAAACTTGGAAGAAAACTTTGCACATCTATTTATATTTATATTCAAGGAATTTTAAAAGAAAACATTCATTAATTTATAATAAAAAGCACTATTTTTTAAATGAAACTCTCCTTTTCTTCTTCCATTTTGTGCCGTTCCCATACAGTTCAATGTTATGTGCCCCTGGACCTGTTTATGCAGTACTAGAAAAGCAGAGAAAATATCTGGGTCAGAAAACTGCATGCAGCAGTCAAGCAGCTACGCTCCCATTGGTTTCTCAGTGTTAAGCAGCTGTGCAACTAGGTCACGCAAAAGCGAATATGACATTTGGTGTAAGAGAAGGAAATTCTCATGCTAGTGCTGCCTAGAAACATATCAAATCACAGTTTAGCCTAATCCCTAATGACTGAGGGTTACTTCATACTAGCAGTGTTGACCAGGCATAGGCAAACCTAGGCCTCCGGGCTGGATGTGGCCCTTTGGGCTCTTTTCTGAGGCCCTCCTCTCTCACACCATCTTATTTTTCTTTCCTTCTCACTCCCTCCTCTGCCTCCATTCTCTTCCATCCTTCTCTTCCACTCTTCTTCCTTTCCCCCTGGGGGATGTTTAGCTGGGAGAAGAGAGGGAACATGAGAACCATGTTTCGAGATTTAAAACAGTGTCCCATTGAGGAGGAGGGGGGAAACTCATTTTCTGCTGCTTTAGAGACTAGGGCAAAAGGGAGCAAAGAAATTTGACTGAAAAGATCAGGAAGAATTTCCTGGAGAGTGGCATAGGCTGCCTGGGAGTGTGGTGGAGCCTTCTTCTCTGGAGGCTTTTCCGTAGAGGCTGGCTATCGGGAGTGCTTTGATTGTGCCTTACTGCATGGCAGAAGGTTGGACTGGATGGCCCTTGGAGGCCTCTTCCACCTCTAGGGTTCTATATCAGGCAACATGGGGTCACTTTTTATCTCCTGTCCACCATCTCATCCTGACCAAGACCAACTCTTTCGGGATCCAAACATTTCCTGTCTTTCCTTCACTTTCTGCCCCCAAAAGGAAGGGGAGGAAAGGGCAGGAAGGGGGCTTGGAATGAACCCCCTCCCTCCCAGCCCACCAACACTGCTTCGGCCCACCAAGCAACCCTCAAGTTAGAAAGTTTGCCCATGCCTGGTTTAGAGGGTAATTTTGAGGAAGAATTAATATAATGGTTATGCTGCAGCCATCTATAACTATGTAAACAGATGTGTGAGAGATACTTCTCTGCAACCCAAAGCCGCCACCTCTTACTGCTGCTTATGGTTGGTTTTGGCATGTCGTTATATTAATTCTTAAATACCACTTTTCAAGTTTTGCTTTCTACTGATATACCTGGTTATGTCAAAGAAAGCATGTGGTTTGCAACTAAAGAACAGCTGCCCACAGTTATCTGCTTAGGCGGTGAGCAGGAGAGATGCCTTTTTTCATTTCTTCTACTTTACCAAAAGTAAAAGCATGAAGGGTGGGATTACATGTGACGCAGCAACAGCAGTCCCTAATCTTCACATCTGTGCTTGTTTTCTGGCAAGCTTCTTGTGCTTTACTAACTGTTCAAAAGTCACCTGATGCGGCTTTCCCCGAATCTGCGTCTTGGTGATAGAAACAGAACTTAAAGAAAGCTATTCTTCCTGTCATTCTCCAGACAGCTTGTCCAGCATAATAAAAAAAGTTACTTTTCCAAGTTTTGCTGCTTATAGACAAAACCATGAAACAGCACCTGTGGGTGCATCTGTACTCTTTTTTTGGGACCACTGTATTTGAAGACCAGAATCTGCTTTTCATCATGTGTAGTTCTGTCCTATTGTGTTGTTAAGCACTTTAAACATCTAAAGCAGAAATTCTCACCGAAAGACACAGCAGCAGAAAACTGGATTGGGCTGTTACATGCCGAGTGGGGACAGGATAGCTCACCAGGAAAGCATAGACCCTGCATGCAGAGGGTCCTTAGTTTAATCTCCAGTTAGAACTGGCAGGTAACAAATTGGCAAAGGTTCCCCATTGCAGGAACAGTAAAAATGTGCTTGAGCTGGCCTAAAGTAGCTTTCTCTGTGTGGATGGGCAGAAAAAGAGAAGAAACAAGCAGCCTGGCAGTATAAGGTGTAAAGGTAAAAGTTTCCCCTTGACATTAAGTCTAGTCGTGTCTGACTCTGGGGGTTGGTGCTCATCTCCATTTCTAAGCCAAAGAGCCGGCATTGTCCATAGACACCTCCAAGGTCATGTGGCCGGCATGACTGCATAGCATGCCATTACCTTCCTGGCGAAGTGGTTCCTATTGATCTCACATTTGCATGTTTTCGAACTGCTAAGTTGGCAGAAGCTGGGGCTAACAATGGGAGCTCACCTCGCTCCCCAGATTTAAACCGCTGACCTTTCGATCAGCAAGTTCAGCAGCTCAGTGGTTTAACCCGCTGTTCCACTGGGGGCTTTATAAATGTATGAAAGGCTAGGCATAGATGATCAATATCTATCAGGACAGTTTTAAAAGTCAGACTGAAGGAATACACCTACAGCCTTTCCAAAAGCAACATAGACCTGAGTCATCCCAAAGTGTTGGATCATATCTCCTATCATCCCTTACCATTACAGTTCAGCTAGAGCTGAACTGTAGTTCAACAACATCTGGAAGCCCACGTATTCCCAGACTCTGGAGGTATGACTCCATAAGTCTGTGATCTCCAGATGTTTCTACAACTTGGGTCCCAGTCAGCATGACCAATTCCCAGGGGTAGCAGAAGTTACTGTTCTCTCTGACTGCTGTTAGGAACCCAGTGTTTCCCAGAAGTAAAAGTGCATGTAAAACATGCCCTTGGTGTGTGTGTGTGTATGGGGGGTATGCTCAAAGTTTTACTGAGTCTTCAGGTGATGGATGGGAAAGATCAGTCTCCTGATTCCCAGTGCCTTATGGCCGGACCATTGGGAGGCATGATAAGACAGCTTGTTTAGCTTCAGGAGATTTCCAAGGGCAGTGGAAAGTTCTGGAGGGGAACGTGCTGGCTGCCATGTCCACTTCTTGACTGTGTTTGCAGAATGAAGCATCCTTATCTTTCAGGCATTTGTTAGAGAAACAGGAATGGGGGGAGGTGTCTTCTGATGGGCCTATTTAGAAGAGCCATAGTCTTTTCCCACTTCTGTCTTCACGTGTGTAGAGCTTGCAAAAAATGATGACCCAAACAAGCATGTTCAGGACCTTATCTAACTCCTGGACCATATTGCTGTGTGTACTGTAATTCTAAAGCAAACTTTCACAGAAACTTGGGCTATTTTTAAGCCATGGGTTTTGCAAACATGGATGAACATTTATTGTCCACTTTGGAGTGCCCCCCCCCCCCAAAAAAAAACTGTAAATATCTCTTCCTCATCTTCCGGTCTTGTAATTCATTTCTCCCCCCTCCCCCCTTTCAGTAGCTTTCCCAGGTCTTAGTAAATTTCACTTTCCATTACCTCTCCTTTTAAAGTTGCATAAATGTGCAATTAAACACACATACTTTATTTTCATGTGGTTCTCCTTTTATTGTTCTAAAAGCTCATTTATGTGCATGGAAGTCCTACAAGATCCTCAACCTTATGGCCTATTGTGAATGCTAGCCACAAGGAAAGGAAGATAAAGAACCACTTGGCTAACTCTAAAAGCTTTCATCTTGATCCCACCGGGACTGAGGACTACAGCTTCCTCAGTCTTCAAGGTAGTATGGCAAATGCCCTTGTTCACTGGGGGGATTATGGGACTTCTAGTCAAAAATGCCATTTTTTTCCAAGCTCTAATCCTACCCCAAAATTTGAATGGGCCTATTTCTCACTCATGGGTTTCCCATCACCATAGTTTGTCATGCATACCTCTACAAACCACCAAATGTATATGTCCAGAGAAAAACTGAGTAATACAATCATTAAACATCAATGTATATTTTTCCTTTTTTTCCGTGTCAGAAGTGACTTGAGAAACTGCAAGTTGCTTCTGGTGTGAGAGAATTGACTGTCTGCAAGAATGTTGTCCAGGAGACTACCGGATTTTTTTTGAAGTTTTACCATCCTTGTGGGAGGCTTCTCTCATGTCCCCGCATAGAAAGCTGGAGCTGACAGAGGGAGTTCATCCATGCTCTCCCCAGATTTGAACCTCTGACCTGTCAGTCTTCAGTCCTGCCAGCACAAGGATTTTACCCATTGCGCCACCAGGGGCTCTTTATTTACTGCTTTGTTATGAATGCTCACACAACCACAAACTTCTATGGTAGTCAGCCTCCTTTCTCAGAAGTCTTCAGAATGATGAAGATTCATTGGAAATAATTGTTTCAATACGTTTTATTATTAACTTGGTATCCAGTTGATAAAAACCATTATGGCAAAAGATATAGATGAACAGATAGAGAAATAGATTCATACATATGATACAGATAAAAGTACATCATATGGAATTCAAGAAAGACCCACGTGCAAATACTAAAGGCTGAGAGCAAATACAAACACAGAGCTTGGGGATGTTTCTTTGTGAATCACTTTCCCCGGCATCCCATAGTCAGAAGCCATGATGGCTGGGTATTGAAATCTAAGAAGTAGATTCCCCACGGTACCCCTTCAGTACTTGCTTTTTGTGTCACACTTAAAATAGCACGGTAGAGTTGTATATCAGCTGGCTTACATGGTCTACATCTGCACTGCAGTTGGACAACACTTTAGAGTTATAGCTTGATGAGGTACCAGCACTCTTTGGAAAAAACTAAAGACCTTGCAAAACTGAAACATGAATCCATATCATCGAGCCATGGCAATTAAGATGAGGTCAAACTACACAACCTGACAGGGTAGGTGCAACTATGGTCAGGAGTGCCACAACCTTCATTTGGAGTAGCTGCTGAATTTCTTCTCCTCCTGCATCTCCTCCAAGCACAGAGAAAGGAAAGCCGAGGAGAGCTCCTGGCCCGGCCCCTGTCCGGCCCCTTTGGCCTATTGTCTCAGCCCTGCCAGGAAACTCTGATTCCCAGCCCACTAGGAGAGCTATGTCAAGAATGTCCAGGCGGAGTAAAGCTGGTGGCGCCATGCCAGGCCCTGCCGAGACACATCCCCAGCGCCAATGCCAGCACACACCCCTCTCCTCTCCCTTGGCGTAAAGATCTAGGTTTCTACAGCAACAGAATTAAAAGCTGGAATATCACTGTTTATTCTTTGGCCTGTGCCAGGAAATGAGAGGCCTTCTCTCTCCCTTTGCTCCAGCAGCTGCCATGGGCCAGGGGGAGGGAGGGCGGTATTCATGGAAAATTTGGGTAGTCTCTTTCATGGAAATGAATGGGCGGTGGGTGGGGGCTGGAAGGCAAACAAAGCAGCCAATGAAGGGAGCGGATTGGGGGTGCCCTTGATTTGTAGGTCCCTCTGAGAGCGCTGGGCCTGGACAGCATGGCACAGGAGAGAGGCTGTGGCTTAATACTGGCTGACTTCTTGCAGGGGAACAGGCCACAATAGGTACGTTGTTTTCTTGCCAAGCAAAACAAGCCTCAGGTGCTTGGGCTACCCTGTGAACTTAGAGGGCTTTCCCAAAAGGCACCAAAGGGAGACAGGGCTATCCGCACACCAGCGTACATGAAAAACGTCAGTGTCTACTGATACACCAGTCTTATCTCACTGTACCACCTGCAGTGAACTGAGATAATAAACGCCTTGATTATAAACACATCCCTCCCAACCCCGGAAAAGTGTTGACATCTTTCTTTGCAGGAGTGCCATTTCCAGAACCCCTCAACTGGCATACCAATGCTGGGTAGAGGACTCTGGGAGTTGTAGTTTTGAAACACAAAATCTTCCCCAATCCCTGCCTCTCACTGGAGAAAGATCTACCCTTAAGTCGGGCAGCAGCCCGAAGTCATTCTGCATGCCCAGAAAGAGCAGGAAATGATTCATTATTTAAAAGTCTTATCACATTACACTGTTATTGTGTTGTGTTTCCACTTTCACTGCCATGGCAACTGCCTACGGACTCTGGGATTTGCAGTGTAGATAGTAGTATTTATCATTTTCACCTACACAGCTCTTGGGATTCACAAAACTAGAAATCCCAGAATTCCACAGGATGATGCTAGACCAGGCATGGGCAAACTTCAGCTTCCCCAAGTGTTTTTGACTCCAACTCCCACAGTTCCTAACAGCCGGTAAGCTGGCTGGGAGTTGAAGTCCAAAACATCTGGGAGGGCCGAAGTTTACCCATGCCTAGTCTATACAGTCAAAAGAGAATATAGAACTGTGCAATGCAATGGATTCAGGATCTACGTCTGAATCTGCACTGCAGTTTGACACCACTTTAACTGCCATGGCTCAGCACTATAGAATTCTAGTTTTGTGATCTATTGGAACAAACAACAACTTCGAGAATCCCAACTCGTGGAGCTGTGGTGGTTAAAGTAGTGTCAAATTGCTATAATTCTGCCATGTGGAGTTATGATCACTTTTTTCTCTGCCAGGGATAGATATTGTTTGACCATCAGGCTCTGCTGCCACAATAACGTGCGTGCCCTGCCAGACACTTGGGGCTGGCTTTTGTTTCCTCTGCAGTTGCTTGCTTCATACAAAACACAGCACTTCTGCAATTGATCACTGATTCAAAAGGTCCAGGAAGGCTTACAAATACTCCTCATTTCTTGGAATGTTTCCCAGTCCACTATGACGTTCTGGTCCAGCAGAAAACTTTGAAGTAGAAGTTTTGCAAGACTCATGCTTTCCCCAGAAATGTCTCAAGTTCTGCATTACATAGGGAACTATATCAGTTATGTCATCTTCCCTTTCCTTGTTTCTCTTCAGAACTTGGACTAGTAGAAGGTCACCGTTCTGGGTGTTTCCTGGACAAGATGGGATGAAGGGGGCAGACTTGCTGGACTGGGCACAGAAACAAAGCTTGGCCCTGGTTTAACTGGCAGGAAATACGCTGTCCCAGCAGGAAAGTATCTCCACCAAACGCAGGATGCTTGGCTCTTATCTAGTGCTGTACACAGTTAACCAGTTCCTGTCAGCCGTGTTCTGAGAAAGCAAAACAGAAACTGGCCAGAAACATTGATGACTGATTTGCATACTCCTTTTTAAACATCACAATCCACCGCTCATTCGCCCCTTTGCTCCGTACGGAATGTTTTTAAAAAGTAGAATTTTGTTAACCCATGTTTTAGATAACACAAGCCAGTTTTACAATGTGTTAAACACTCTAAAGGCAACAAATCCTATCTGATCTTTGAAGCTAAGCAGGATCAACCCTGATTAGTACTTGGATGGGAAACTGCCAACAAAAAACCAGGTGCCGCTGGCTATAGTTCAGAAGAAGGAACTGGTGAAACCACCTCTGAGTATTCATTGCCTAAGAAATTCGTGAGATCACCATAAGTCAGCAGGCAACTTGAGGGCGCATACTGTATATACACAACTATCTACTGGGAGGTGGGGGAATTGGTGTAGTCCTAGCAACTGCAAGTGTTATATGAGAAAATGTAGCTTGTTTTGAGCTTCTGATTCCATAAACCTTTGTCAGCATGCTCAGTGCTAGAGAGCTAGGAGAAATCAAAGGGTGCGTCTGCACTCTAGAATTAATACAATTTCATATAATTTTAATTGTCATTGCTCAATACTATGAAATCAAGGGAGCTGTAGTCTGGGGGGGGGGGGGCATCAACATTCTTTGCCAAAGAAAGCAAAAGATCTTGTAAACTACAGTTGTCAGAGATCTACAGTACTGAGCTATGGCAGTTAAAGTGATGTCAAACCACATTAATTATCCAGTGTAGATGTGTCTATAGCAGTGGTTCTCAAAGTGTGCTCCGTCTCCCTTGCTCCCAAAGTCCTATTTCCCTTCTACCACTCAGGGGGTGTTTTGATTGTGCTTTTCCTGCATGGCAGAATGGGGTTGGACTGGATGGCCACCAAAAGTATTTTCTTCCACCAAAATACTGTTATGTTGGTCAAAAGGTTTGCCCATGCCATATATATATATATATATATATATATATATATATATATATATTTTCTTGGGGCTCCATGAGAAACTTTTGCCTCAAAAAGGGCTCCGCAGCTAAAAACGTTTGAAAACCCTTGGTCAATAGTATAAAATGTATGGCCAACCAAAGCTGCCCTAGAAAGTTGATTTCCCCAGGAATCAGCTAAAAGGCATAGAGCAGTGCTCTTAAGCTAGTACAGATCTGAGGCTTACCTGGAAAGGACAGCTTATTCTTTTTCCCATTCCTTCATTAGGTATCATAAGCATTCTGTAATATTGTATTTATAATTCTTACCTGTGAAATTGCATATTATTTTGTCATCCTAATGTCCTTTCAGCAACAGACTCTGATCCATAAAAGCTTACACCACAGTACCCGGGCTAATCTTTAAGGTGCCACAAGATTCTTTGTTGTTTACCCTCCTTAATGGAGCTTCCTATCCTAACCACAAGATGTGTTTGTGTATGCTGCCAGAGTGCTGTTCAGTATTGCTTGTCAAGAAGTCTAAGGATGCAACAGAAAGACTTTGTAACACAGCCCAAACTCTTTAAAAATGTGCAGTGGGAAGAAAAGAAGATGGCATTGAAAGTGCCACCCACTCTAGTTGGGCAATGGCCCATCATTACCAATTAATTATATAAAGGGAACTCTTTTTTGTTTCAACAATGCTGTTTTTAAAGAGGAGAACTGAAAAACACCTTGGCTTTCCCTTAATTCAAACTGAGTTAGCTTGAACTCAACATGTACACTTGAAAAGTAAGCCATTTAAAAAAAATGATGCCATGTGTTATTATAAGGGACACCAACCATTTTCCCCCCTTTTATATAGACCGAACAAGATGCCAATAATCCTATGTTTGGGGTTGGGCTTTCATAAAGACAGAAATGTGTGAACCCTATATTTTCTAAATGTTGGCAGTATGTTTATTTTACAAATAAACAAATGGCTAAATTTGCTGACAGCAATGCTTTCATTTAGTATTTAGCTGTTCCGAAAATCTGGCAACAGTACATGTGTTTCTTCAAAGGGCACTAAGACTAAAGATGTGTTGAGCTTCCCGCTATCAGTGAGCAGAGTGTGCAAAAATGCTTTCACCCAAATTGTGTTGAAGAATTAAACAAGGGTGTTCAAAAATAATGAATTCAGGCTGTATATGAAACAAGGCTGCAGTCCTATGAACACTTCAAACTCCAAGTCAGTGGAGTTTACTTCTGAGCAGAGAAGTGTAGGAAGGAGCTGTTATTCCAGATCTCTGGTTGGCTAGAAGATCTTTGGACATCAAACCCAGCAATATTTGTCCTTTCCTGTTCTTCCTCATGCACTTACGCATTCACTCAGTAGCCCATACATCCTCTGCTCACACCCTTCCAGAAATGCTGATTCAAGCAAAGTAAGTGCACAGGCCAGTGAGCGAGTGGGTCTTTGGGCTGGCGAGTGGATGGGCGAGTGGATGGGAGAGTGGATGGGTGGGTGGACAGATGAGTGAGTGAAGCAGGTGGGTGGATCCTTGGGTGGGCGGCTGGGTCCTTGGGTGGGCAGGTGGGCAAGTAAATGGATGGGTGGGCGGGCAGTGGATGAGTATCTGAGTGAGTGCATGGGTGATAGAATGAAGTGGGAAAGTGGGTTTTTGGGCAGATGGGAGGGTAGGTCTTTGGGCAGATGGATGGGCAAGTGAGTGAGTGATACATCCTTGCTAAAAGGAGCTAGCAAGCAGTAAAGCTCTTAAAGTGGGACAAAGACAGTTGAGGGAACACTGGGGAGTGTTTACATTGTGGAGGCTGCCTTCCTCCACACAACTTCTGGCCATGAATAGGGGTAAATGTCAAAGTTACTCAGCAGGGTTCAAGTTGAAAGTCATCACTTTTTTGCTGTGATGGGCATGTAAACAGAGCTGCAGGAAGGTGGTTTTCTGTCGATGAGAGGTTGCTGCTTGACTGGTGGAAAGGGAAAACCAAGCTAGAGAAAACCACCCTTACTTGGTGTGCATTTAGAGGGATTTAAAAAACTGGCATTTCTAATGCACTGGGTGAATTAGAAGATGATGCACTGTGGGAGAGTGATTAATAGGAAAAAAAACTGCAGTGAGCAGTAAGGGGGATAGTGCATCAGATACTGACAGCAATGATAATGAAGTGAAGTCTTCTGATAAGGATGATTAAGATGTTTAACTATGTAAATTTGTTTTCAGGACATGTCTGTATATGTTCTCAAGTTGTTTTTAATGTCAGTTTATTAAAAAGTTACTGTTCTGGAACCAAAATAGACTTTTTCCTCCCTCACATGATAATTGCACTCTCCATTTTTTTTTAAAAAGGAGGGGGAGTGCAACTATTATGCGATTGAATACAGTAAGCCCTTTGGGGTCCTCTCTCAAACAAAAACTTATAAGGCACATTCCTATACAGCACAGGTCCAAATTATTCAATTTTCTCCCATAGATGAACCCATCCATGTTTTGATATCTCTTCCACCAGCCTCACAAGTAAATGAGGTAGGAACAGGAGAGAAGGTCTTCTCCATGGTGGTCCTTAAGCTCTGGAGCTCTCTTCCCAGAGAGTTTAGACTGACACGTTTCTTATTTATCCAGACACTGGTGAAGAAATTCTTATTCTGGCAGCCATTGGAAAACCTTTCTTTAAAAAGTAGATCAGCCTTCTATAATGTATTGAACTTTTTTTTGTTCGTGTTAATGGCCTGATTCTATTTTTTGACAGTTTAATTGCTTTCAAGCCTTTTCATATGTTTAACTCTATCTTTCAAATGTTGTAAGCTTTGGAGGGTGTAAATGAACAGGGGGAAAAGGCAGAGGAGTAGTATATACTTATCATGTCTACATTAACCATCTGGCATTGGCTATGTTTGGCCAAGGCTGCTGAGAGCTGCAGCCCAGGAACATCTGAAAGACACCACAAAATGTCCACCCCATCTTTGGACATCACAAACAGTAATATCATTTTTTTATTCTGAGAAGTTGTCCAGACTGATCCAAGAGGAAGGAGCAGCCTTTCCTGAGGATGGGTTGGGAAAAAAGCAAATTCCAAAAGAGTTCACTGTGGCAAGTTCTGATATTCAAGGAACTGTAACTAAAAGTCATACGTGTGGGCAACAGTTGACTCTTAACCTGGGTCCACCCACTTTCCTGTTACTGGAAATAAAAAACCCAGCCAGGAAAGCTGAATACCATGGCTTAAAAACTCCATACATTAAGGGCCACAAGAAATGAATGACCTCTTTGTAGTCTCTGTGTTTGAATTTGCCTTCCAAACATGATACTCAGAAAAGCTCACTGTCACACAGTTTGGAGGTGAAGCTGGAGGCAGAAGTGCCCACAAGCAACATTCCCTTTGGCAGTTTTTCCTCAGAATGAAAAAGAAAAAAAAGTCAGTCATTGGTCTAGAAAATCCAGGCTATTCCAATGTATAAAGGAAATAAGTCTTGTCTTCTCTCATCCTTGTGCAATGCGTTTTCAAGTGAACTAATGTGACAGCTAATAGTGGACTTTTTCTTAACAAATACTTGGGAATAACTAGTTACAAAGAATACTCCTCCTCTTCAGATGCAGCTATTTTATGTAAGGCTGGATCTAAACTGCCATGTAATGCAGTTCATTGCAGTTCAATATAGACCCATCTAATGCAGTTCAACTGCATTATATGGGTCAACACTGACCATAGAGTGCAGTTCCAAACTGCATTATTTGGCAGTGTAGATCCAGCCTTAGTTATAACTGCTTTTGGGGTATAACTATCTGGTTTTGTTAAATGTTACTTTTACGGTTCCAGAGTGTGTATAAAAATAAATAATAATAAACTTTATTTAATACCCCACCACCATCTCCCCAACGGGGACTCGGGGTGGCTTACATGAGGCCAAGCCCAACAGCCAATTACAATAAAATAAAAATCCAAAACACAGTAACAACACTGTAACATACATACAACATATGAATAAAAAAATGATATAAAATGCAAAACAAAATCATACACAGTACAATAACAATGAGCGGGCTGCATGTGCAAGATAAAATACTAATACTAAAAAAAATTCCATCAGGGTCAGATAGGAATGGAGCAGATTGTTTGTGAGGGAGAAACGCATAAAGAAACGGGGTCGTAAAAATAGACCTTCGTACAGATGGGGAAATATGGATGGCCTTTTCGAGTATGTACGATTAGTAGAACTTTGACAGTGATTTTCAAAGGTAGCAATTTTAGTTACTTTTCAGTAAGGAGAAAATAAATAACTTTAGTTTAAAAAAATGTCCCTAGCCATGGGGGGAGGGGGGTTAAACTTTAACTGTAACTACTTACCAATTTAACATAAAATTCCAACCTCTGCATCCAAATAATTACGATCTCCCCAAGTATTTTTAGTTGTTGCTGTTGCTGTGTGCTTACATTTTTTTCTGATTTATGCCAACTGTATTCATGAGGCTTTGTTGTCTTTGACTTCCTCTGAGTCTGATAGAATATGACTTGTTAAAGGTGGGTTCCTCTGGCCAAATGGGAACTCAAATCCTGATATCTCCTAGTCCAATATTCAAACTACTACAACACACATGTCTTTCACATTTATTTCATCCACCAATATGAAAATTCGCCCTGACCAGATGCTGATTTGTTATCTATACAGGTTTCTGCAGCTGAATCACTTTCCTGTGGATCCTTTTACACAACTACAGAAGTTTTAGCAACCCAAACCTCACACAAGAGTGCATCCACATCCCATTTGTTCAGTGTTTTGGCCCTTTTGAAGCAGGAAAATGCATCTTTTGCTCTTATGCAAGAGTCTTTTAAAAACAATGTTTTCATATACAATAAAAGTTTAAACAAAACAGCAGTGAGAGGGTGGAAATTGGGAATACCTTTCAATCAAAAATGGCTAAAAATGGCTAAAAATAAAAACAATATAAATAGGTTGAATAGGAAAGACAAAAAGTAAAAGCAGCTTTTAATGTGATCTTCAGCACTTATTGAAATGAAATCTATAATCAATTTATAGCTTTCATCTATCACCACAATTAATCACCTAGGAGCCATAGTGGCACAATGGGTTAAACCCTTGTGCTGGGTGAGATGCTGCTCTGAGGTTCGAACCTGGGGCTGGGTGAGTCAGCTCCAGCTTCCCATGCAGGGACATGAGAGAAACCTCCCACAGGATGGTAAAGCATCCGGGCATCCCCTGGGCAACGTCCCTACAGACAGCCAAGTCTCTCACACCCGAAGTGACTTGCAGTTTCTCAAGTCACTTCTGACATAATAAAAAAATCACCCTCCTCTTTGAAACATATACACAGACCTCACAACCCCTGAGAATGCCTATCATAGATGCAGGTAAAACGTCAGGAGATAATGCTTCTGGAACATGGCCATACAGCCCAAAAAACACACAACAACCCATATACACATTAATATCAAAATCAAAGCTCATAAAATTAAACATATTGTCTACAGAGTGTCAATAAAGAGTTAACACTTGTTAAGAAAGAAGCTCTATAACTCTACCCCCAAATTAATTTTGAGGCTTATTTTTAATAACCTGGGGTACATTGACCCTGAAGAATTAATGCAATTTGACTACACTGTAACTCAATGCTACTAAATCCTGGGATTTGTAGTTTTACAAGGCCTTTAGCCTTCTCTGCCAAAGAGTGCTGATGCAAATCTGAAGATTCCTTAACATTGAGCCATGACAGTTATAATGGCTCAATGTTATGCATTCATTCTATGGCTGGCTGTACTCATAGTTTCAAGATTTGGTACTTGTTATTACTAACCAAGTGTTTTCTGACAGTAGAATACAATCACTTCCTAACTCACTCACTCTCATTTCCAGCCACAACCCTTGTGCTTTTGCTTTTATCTAGTATTTCTGGTTTTATGAATACCCAACTAAGGTATATAGTTGTTCCCAGAACAAAGACCTCTCCCTATCATCCATCCCTTTCCCTGAATGTGCACACTGTCTCTATGTTTACCAATCATTACACCTACAAACATCTTTCCTTTTGAAAGTAAAGACTTTTTTTCTGAATGTGTTTAGTCATGTACAAACAAACCCAGCCAATATATGGACGTGCACAAATCACAATTTTTTAAACAAGCTTGCCCACAAATGAAAATATATGCAAGTGCGCAAACATAGAGAGAACAAAAGAAGCTGATCCAGATAATTACAAAAGGAGGAAGCGTTTGTGTATGTTTTATAAACAAGGTACAACTTGCTCGGAAGCAAGTTATTACAGACCGCAAGAGCAATGAAGCGCTATGTTAATAAAACATTGAGGACTTATGAAAAAAGTAAGGTAACGGCCGGAAATGCGTAAGGTACTACAACCCCACAACAAAGCCCTTGCTGAATGTTCCTGTTGCTGCTTACAATGAAGAACACAGCCGTAAGCTTTCTGCACACCACAGGCATTTGCCATAAATACTCCTGTGCACTTTTGCAATGGCATTATTGCAATGGCAACAATGGAGCATTCAGGGCACATACGTACCCAAGATCTGGCTCTTCTACTATGTATTATTTCATCAAGAGCAACTGCTCCCATTACAATGAATCACTAAGATATGACAATGGATTTAGTGAGGCAGGAGGGGGAAGACCCACGCATGCATAGCCCATCCCACTGAAAGCAAGATTTGTCATGGTGACATGATTGCAACAGTTTATTGCTTCCCAATCAAGGCTCTGGATAATTCCCAGCTGTACACAATTCCTGCTTTTGGCTGTGCGCTGAGTCAGGAAGAACCCGCAAAATAGGTCAGTGAGTGAAGGAGAAGCATAAGGTTTCCCATTATTCAGGGACTGCTTCTCCTTGTGCCTGAATTTCCTCACTCATCACTTCCCAGAGAAACTCAGGAAAAGAGTGAACCACAGTCACACATTTACAGTAAATCACCTCTCCTCTAATCCGCCCCATTTGCTTTGTTCAGATTTGTGGCCCTTTGGGCAATTGGAATAATCTTTGGCAATATGTTCCTATATGGCAATCAGTGTGGTGTATAGGAGCCCCCGGTGGCACAATGAGTTGTTTTGGCAACCCTTGGCAACCCTTGTGTTGTGTTGGCAACCCTTGTGTTGGAAGGACTGCTGACTGACAGATCAGCGGTTCGAATCTGGGGCGAGCGGGTTGAGTTCCCTCTGTCAGCTCCAGCTCCCTATGCAGGGACATGAGAGAAGCCTCCCACAAAGATGGTTAAACATCAAACATCAAACATCCAGGCATCCCCTGGGCAACATCATTGCAGATGGCCAATTCTCTCAAATAAGAAGAGACTTGAAATTTCTTAAGTCGCTCCTGACACACACAAAAAGTGTGCTGTACTGCTTTGCTTATTGGACTACGGGTGGCATCTATAGCAGGCATAGGAAAACTTTGGTCCTCCAGGTGTTTTGGACTTCAACTCCCACAATTCCTAACAGCCGATATGCAGTTAGGAATTGTGGGAATTGCAGTCCAAAACACACGGAGGGCCAGAGTTTGCTCTTGCCTAATCAAGAGTGTTGAATTAATGCAGTTTGACACCACTTGACCTGCCATTGCTTAATCCTATGGTATCCTGGGATCTGTAGCTTGGCACCCTTTGACAGAGAAGGCTAAAGACCTTGTCAAACTATAACTCCCATGATTCCATAGCATGCCATTTTCATTAAAGAGGTGTGAAACTGAATTAATTCTACAGTGTAGAGGCATCCTGAGACTTTGAGCACTACCATTCAACTCCCCACTCAGCCATAGAAAGCTACTGGGGAACCTTGGGCAAGTCACACTCTCTCGGCCCCAGAGGATGGCAACGGCAAACCTCCTCTGAATTAATCCTATCAAGATTAGGGTTGCCACAAATCTGAAATTACTTGAAAATACACACAACACAAAAGTGCCCATAAAGTTGGCTCAGGATGACAAAATGATGAATATCTAGGCACTTGTAGAGTGTCTAAGTGCCAGATTTTATACTTTATGGTTCTCAACCTGTGGGTTCCCAGGTGTTTTGGCCTACAACTCCCAGAAATCCCAGCCAGTTTATCAACTGTTAGGATTTCTGAGAGTTGAAGGCCCAAACATCTGGGGACCCCCAGGTTGACAACCACTGTTCTAAAGGCCTCATCACACAAGAGAATTAATCCACTTTAAATCCAGTTTCTGCCTCCTGCAGAATTCTGGGGTTTGTAGTTTAGGGAGGAGCCTTTAACAGACTCACTAAACTACAACCCCCAGAGCTCTGCAGGAGGCAGAAACCAGATTTAAAGTTTTCTTGTGTGATAAAGTATTTTCCAGCCAACTCAGGTTTTAAGACGAAGGGTCCTTAAGAGGAAAAGCAGCAGAGCTCCTCATCAGCCTTCTGCCAAAGGCCAGCACAAATAGGGAGACAGGCGTGTCACTCATCCGCATTGTGCTCTTTAAAAACAGCTGAAGAGTTATGACTTTCCCCCAAAAAATTCCTGGGAATTTCATTATAAACTGGCAGCTGATGGTTCCTCATGTCAATAGGAGTAGTAAATCCACAGTGAATGTGGATCTGAATTTGAAAGGATGTTGCATTATTTTGAGCACAGAATACACATTAATGGATTGCCCCTTTAAAGTGCAGATCCATTAAATCCCAGGCTGGATTCACCACCTCAGTGGCATCAAATCCACCAGCTGCCATAGTTATTGAGAATTTCCAAATACTGCAGAATAAATTCAAATTTCAGTTGCATTAAAAAAAGGTGGGGGCAAGACAAACAACATTACAGCAGAGTACAAAACCTTATTTGCAAGATAAATGAAGAATGAGAACCTACACTAATTTACCTTTGGGCAGGCCCCACAAGATTTAATGGGGGTTACTTCCAAGTAGACACTTACATGTATATTGCAAAGGTATTTGAAAGATAGCAGATGAATCTAGACTTGGTAATGTTTTCGGTCATGACTAACTGAAGTCCTACTGATTTCAGTTGTTCTGTTGTAAGCATGACTAACACTACCTGCAGCCTCTTACGTTGCAATTTTATTTTTTTTTATACCTCAGAATATGCACAATGTTGTTTTCAGCATAGAATAAAGAGCCACCTCTGTCATGAAGCACACCTTTGACATGTACGCCTACCTTTCAAGGCCAAGTGTTTATAACAGTCACAATAGAAGGGTTGTCTTGAATAGAAATACAATTGTTCCAGAGACCATCATATGTGGTTTGAAAAACTGAAGGAAGTTTCTTGTGTGGGGTGGAGGATGGATTTATTTTGTTTGAGATTCTTTTTGGAGTACTAATTCGTAATGTACATTTTAACAGCCATTATTCTCAAGATCAAAACAAATAATCTTATTTTGATCTGGGGAGTAATGGGCCTTAAACTAAACATCACAAATTCTTTAAATTATGGGCTCTTCTACACAGCCCTATATCCCAGAATATCTGCTTTGAACTGGTTTATCTGAGTCCACACTCAGATAATGTGGGATTACCTGCCTTGATATTCTGGGATATAGGGCTGTGTAGAAGGGCCTTAAGTCATATAATTCAAAACCTTGCATACAAGAAGGTTGTGAATTATAAGTGTCATACAAGAAGCACTGGTAGGCACACAGATCTTAAGAAAAATTCCAGAATTGTACTGTGGCAATGTCTTATTAAGCCCACATCTTTAAACTGCCCCAGTTTGGGAGAGAGAGTCCTGATTCATTTTTTGTCATCCCACTTTTGGAGGGGCCTTTACAATTTCCCAGCATCTTGCTCCCCCTTCGTCCTCAGCTTACTTAAACCCTTGTGCCAGCAGGACTGCTGACCAATAGGTCAGCGGATCAAATCAGCCAAGAGTGAGTTGAGCTCCCTCTGTCAGCTCCAGCTCCCCATGTGGGGACATGAAGGAAGCCTCCCACAAAGATGGTAAAACATCAAGCATCCGGGTGTCCCCTGGGCAACATCCTTGCAGATGGCCAATTCTCTCACACCGGAAGCAACTTGCAGTTTCTCAAGTTGCCCCTGACATGAAAAAAAAAACAACCCAAAACCTTCCATTGTTGTAATAGAAAGTTGGACAGAACATAGAAGAATCTGGAAAGATGCAAGTGACACAATTTCCTATCACATTTTATCCAACTTCCACAACTATATAAATATGCTTTATCCTTGCGGTCTTAATACCACTTGGGTTTCTATCCGAAGAAGCAAACGAAAGCTTATGTGAAAGAAAAAGTAGCTAGTTTCAAAGGTGCCAATTTTTTCTCACTCTCCCCTTCCTTCCTCTTTTTAATTACTGTTATTAATGCATTTGTTTAATTTCATTGTTTGTGTGTTTTTTGTGGGTGTACATATGCCTTCAAGTTACAGATCAACGTATGGTGACCATAGGGATTTTTTTAGTCAAGGAATACTCAAGAGCTCCTTTTGCCATTTCCTTCCGGTGAAAAATAGCCTACAGCCTCTGTATTCTTTAGGTGTCTTCCATCCAAGTATAAACAAGGACTGACACTGCCTATCTTTTAAGATCAGATCTTGTGCTTTTAGGGTATTTAAACTGGAGAGAATATACCCTTGGATAATAATGTTCAGATAGCACAAAGTACCTGTTGTTTAGGTTCTTGCAGGGAAATGGCTCAAATGTGGTATTTTCCAATGAGTTTTGCTCTGTTTTCTTCCTCCTAAACCATAATGAAGATGTCTGAAGAATGTTGAATCCAAGACTGGAAAGAGACCACACAGGCCCTTCAATCCAACTCTATTCTGCCATGCAGGGATACACAACCAAAGCACTCCCGACAAATGGTCTTTATTTATAAACCTTCAAGAAGACTTACCCAACCTCTAAGGCTTTAAAGCTTGGACACTATGTGACTAGACCAGTGATGGGCAACCTTTTGAGCTTGGTGTGTCAAAATTTGCCAAAAACCAGAGCATAACTTGGGTGGGGTGTCAACTTCGAGGAAAAAAACCCCCATAATTTTGCAATATTTATAGTTTAAATAAGAAAAATGTATATTCCATGCTGAGTTATGGAGTGAACAATGCTCAAGTGTGCAGATGTTAAATTTGTAGAGCCTTTTACAAATTTAAGGATGGAATTAGATTGGCTCTTATAAGGTGTACTTCTCTGTATGCGGCCGCATGTGGCCGCGTGTCATCAAAAATAGCCATGTGTGTCAGTGCTGACACGTGTGTCATAGGTTCACCATCACGGGACTAGACAGTCGAATAATTGTACTGCTCTTATATGGATGTTTTTCTCATGGCTAGTATGATACTTCTTTGTAAGAGATTACTGAAGTTCACTTAATCAACACAGAACTCAACTGCTGAAAGAGGCCGAATTTACTGATTCATGTTACCAGTCTTTCAGGGAAGTGGAAGCTTTTAACAGAAGCATGAATACATATTGCTGCAATGTGATTGGGGGGGGGGGGGGGGCGGCAGGATGGAGACTGGCACATATTTTGGGGAAGCAGCGCTGGCTGGTTTAAAGTGCTGTGTATCATGTCACCATAGTAACACATTTTCTGTTGCTCCATCGCCAGTGAGGTCTACAATAAACCCTCGTAAAAGGAGACAGGCAGCTGCACATTCCTCACTTGTTCCATTAGCAAAACTCCGCTCTGAGCCCAGACCTTTCCTTCTTGCCAAAGCAACCAAGATCCATGAGGTCATCAGATTCCTCTCTCAGCACCCCCCCCCCCCCCGCGCTATTCCTCCCCGGCTTTACTCCAGCCACAAGATTTCCCAGAGATGCTGTGAATGAAATCAGAGCAAAGCTGGCTAATCTCAGGCCAGTTTGAATTCGGTGTAAACAGATCTGGGACAGAGTGGTTATATAAGGTAAAAGATACGAAACTAACTGGTATGATCTCTAGTAGCATCCTATCATCTATAAGAGCCTAGTAGCTATAAGGGCATTAAATATGTGTTCATTTTTTTTCAGATGGCCAGTTCCCTTTAGCAGACAAGATTAAAAAAGGATGTCTATTGAACTGATGTTGAAGTCAGGATATTTGCATGATGGGTTGAGATCAAGGGTCTACTGTCAACGTTCAAATTGGAATCGGTTAAGTGATTGGTTTTCAGATTTTACCAGGCTCATCCCAAGGTAACTGAAAAGGCATGGAAGTTTGATCTTCCATTTGGGAAACATAGAATCCAATGGGGAAAACAAGCCAACTGGCAAAACAAGCCAAATATGTAATAACTGAAGTCTGAAACCTTTAGGTTTTAAGATTGGTGCAATGCATACATACCCACACACCACAATTTGTATCTTTGGCATTGTTTTCTTTCTTGTAAATACAATGGGTCCTTGGTATTCACTAAAGTTTGGTTCCAGGACCATCAAGGCTACCAGAATCCATGGATGCACAAGTACCATTATGTACAATGTTGTAGTGAAATGGTATCCATTAGATATCAAATAGCGAACAACTCAAAACAAGTGCTGGATGGAGCCTGAGGACCTGTGAAATGGTGGAAGACTTCAGTAGGGTGTGCCTACATATCAGCATAGTTAGTGTATGGTAAAATTAAGGTTTGCTTTTGGAAATTTCCACTCCTCAAATATTTCTAACAATTTTCTTGATATGGTTGGTTGAATCAGTGGATGCAGAACTTCTGGACACAGAAGACTGACTGTGGTCACACTATTCTCAAAAGGTATAAAGGTACAGACATTTTTCAGACCATAAAATAACAAGCACATGACCCTTATGGCTGTGGGATAACCTTTTTAATAACATCTGGTGCTTCCTTTGCTTTACCAGCCACTATTCATAGATGAGATTGTGTTTTCCAAGCAGTGGTGATTTTTTTGGGGAGTTTCCTCCTGTATTTCCAGTGTAGTTAGATGGCATCAAGAAAGCTCCGCTGTAGGGCTGGGAAATCTTGTGTGCCAAAGGTCGGTTTGCATAAAATAATCTTTGCCCTTTGGTGTAAGGACAACAAGGGAGCAGCCTGCCAGCCAAGGCTCCCTTGGAAGTGTGTTCGAAAAGCTGTGAGCTATAGCCACCAAGAGGGCATTCTTTTCTCTTCTCCAAATGTGCAAAAAAAAAAGGTATCTCAAAGAACTATGGCATTTCACAACCATCATAAAGTAATTAATATAAAAACCAGTGTAGGGCCAGCATGTTAATGCAACACTCCACTAGATGATGATGAAGTCTGGCATGGATTAAGTGTAACATTGAGATCCTGATAATAGGAGCAAAATTATTCCCATAAGATCAATACTATGAAAACAATGAAATTAATTCCAGGAGTTCAGAACTAGGAACCAAGGCCATGACTACATTATAGATTTAAATCAATTTAAAACCCATTTAACTATTATGGCTCACATCCAAAGAGCATGGGAACTGTAGTTTTGTCCAAGGACTAAGAATCTCCAATGAAAGCTGAATTCACTGACATCTAAAGCATTATTTTCAATAGTTTAAAATCACACAGGGGACTATTTTACTCTGTTGCACATATGAATACACTTTTCCTCAACATATGCTTAAACATACCCTGTCTGGACAAAGTAAATGGTGAAAGGGGAATATATTGTCACCAAGCAATTGTCACTTCTTGGATGCAGAGCTCTTGCAAGTTTGAAATATAGAAAGCACTCGTCCTAAACACAGAACCATTTGGATGTGCCTTAAAGTCTAGTATGAGTGCAGCATTGAACACTGTTTCTTAAAATGTATGCCCTAAACCCCATAGTGCAATGTGGGGGTCAGAAAAAAATGGCGACAACAATATGCTTTTGAACACCAGCCATTTACACATATCTTTTAGCAAAAATATGCAGTGTTTACAGTAGACTCTGTAGAAAATGGCTCAGCTGTACTCCACAAAAAAGGAAAATCAGCCTGTTTAGCAAGCCTTGCAAATGTTGCTTTATTATCAGCAAATGTTTAATGTTTATACCTATTTATCTATTTTCATACCTGGGTTCACATAAAAAACATTCTTGAGCAGAAAGGGTCATGAGTGGAAAAGGTTTTAGAAGCCATGGTCTGGAACAGATAGTGGAGTTAGGATCTGAAAAAAATTCACTTCCTCCTTCCTTTTGAGGCGATTTCAAGTGTCATTAAACTGTCTTATGCTTGTAAAAATCTCTGATGTTATCTTTCTCTGTCAGCTGAAAATTATATTGATGCACATCTGCTGTTTAAACAACAACTTTCAAGATAGTGGAAATATGAAAATATTTGCATGCACAGCAGAAATTACAAAACTCTACTACATGCATTAGCATGGGAAACC
The DNA here is from genome assembly GCF_037176765.1 of Anolis sagrei. Classification (NCBI taxonomy): domain Eukaryota; kingdom Metazoa; phylum Chordata; class Lepidosauria; order Squamata; family Anolidae; genus Anolis; species Anolis sagrei. The sequence goes on along the minus strand of NC_090022.1, from coordinate 128,564,239 downwards.
TACAGCATTTCATACTGTAATATCTCATTGCAGTTCTTTATCTATCAAGGTGAATAACAATGTAGCAGATGCCTCATCTGTTTTTCCAGGCAAGAGGTATCCTGGCAAGAGGGGTCAGCCTGTCATTCTGCGGGGAATAATCAGTGTAATTGCTTCAGGCCCTCCAGCTACAACCCAGGTTTCCCCACATGGCATTTGAATCGTTCATAAGCTTTCACAAGTTAGGTGGCCAATAGATGGCCTCCACCAGAAGCCATGGTCTGAAGGTATCTCATATTCTTTATGTGCTGGGACTTTGCACCCAAGGCCATGACCACCCATTCTACAGCAAGGCTTGCTACCAGGTATTTCTCCAGCAAGATTCTTGGACTGGCTGGCCCATGCTGTTCTTTATGGGTCTGCAAAACTTGGGAATGGATTTGCCAATGCATACCCCAGAAAGCTCCAGTAATATCTCTGTGTTGGTCCTATTTAAGCATCCTATCCCACACTTAGGAGCCCCCGGTGGCACAGTGGGTTAAACCACTGAGTTGCTGAGCTTGTTGACCAAAAGGTCGCAGGTTCAAATCTGGGGAGCGGAGTGAGCTTCTGCTGTCAGCCCCAGCTTCTGCCAACCTAGCAGTTCAAAAACATGCACATGTGAGTAGATCAATAGGTACTGCTACGGTGGGAGGGTAACGGAGCTCCATGTAGTCAAATCAAAACATAGAAATAGGGTTGCTGAAGTTCAAAAGTCAAAACAGGAACTTAAATGCAAGGCAAAGCTTCCAAGGTCCAAAAGCAAATAACATTAATATAATGCACAAACATTGGTCAAAACAGAATCCATGGCATCATGACAAACTCCCAAGAATGAAGATCCAAAAGCAAAGTCCCAAAGAGCTAACAGATTTCCCCTGAAAGTTGAGGAGATTTCAAGGAAGTTCACAGGGTGTGAGCAAAGATACTCTGACAAAGAGTTGCCTTCAAACAGATCATTAAATATGTTTTGCTAGCATGAAAGTATTACGTTGCCCCCGAAGTTCCCGCTTGTTTGCAAGCTGGGTGCTTCGGCGTAGCCTTAATTGCAAATGGTCCTCCCTACACAGATCCTCATTACTTTCAAGGCCGGATCCCTCATTATCTTGTGCCTGGGAATTGATAGACCCTGAGTTCACAAAAGGACCAGTCGACTCCTCGACTTGAGGTGTGAATCCAAATCATGACTGCCTTCTAAAACAACATTCCTTTTCCTGCAAAACTGAGGTGCTTCAAAATCAACACTGTCTGCCTCAACAACAGGGACGCATGCAGAAATCTGTAACCCATCATCCTCCTTGTCCTGAGGAAACTCAGGCTCAGAAAGAAGAAACCCAGGCTCAGAAAGCCCATGCTCAGGCTGAGCCACAACATTAGGTAGATTGGCAAAGTATGTATCAAAAGGGTTAGGTCCTAGAGTCTTTGGCCTCATCTACACTGCCATAAAATGCAGGCTGAACTGCATTGAACTGGATTATATGAGTCTATACTGCCATATAATCCAGTTCAATTTGCATTATAATGGCAGTGTAGATGAGGCCTTTCTCAGCATCATGTCAAAATGTTAACAGCTGTCCAATGGCCTCAAAAGGGCTAATTAGACTCTTTTAGATAGTTTCACAGTGCCTGGTTTATTATTATTAATAATAATAATAATAATAATAATAATAATAATACTTTGTTTCTAGATTACCCTCTCTCCCCAAAGGGACTCAGGGTGGTTTACTGGGCTATTCCATGAGAAAACACCAAAAAGCACGTGGAATGGAAGCTGTCAGAATTGCCCACACTGAATTGAATTGATAACATGGGCTAATGGGTGGTCCTGTGGGCGATCTCCTACCCAGGAATGAGTCCCTGGGACCATAATGCAACTACCCAGTCCCTGAAAGGTAATTTTTTAAAAATTCAAAAGTTCAAAATAGCATGATGATGATGATGATGATGTTTATTATGTTTATTTTTACTCCACTTTTTTGTGAGAGTTCAATCCAAGTTTGATCCTTCATGATGTTTAATAATCCACTGTTTCATGGGTTAAGAATGAAAATGTATAGTAACGGGTATAAACCAGCAAATTCAGACGACATGTGATAAGTAATGAATAACAGAACGTAGTGATTTGCAATGCTACCAGACTAAACGCCACGGTTAAATGACATTACCCCCACCCCATGGGATAAGGTCCCAAGTGAATGAATATTTTAAAAACCCTTGCAAGCAAAGCAATCTAAGTATATACATGTACCAACAGATAACTGGATGGTGTCCATTCATCACACTGCTGGAGATAAATCTGAACTGGCTTAGCAGCCTATAATATCAGAGTAAGATTCTATAATTAGGAACTTTGCTACCCTGAAGCTTAGATTGGCAGATCAAGTTTATTCTTGTTTCTGTGCTGAGTTATTCATTTCATAGCCTTTATTTCATAGCCTTCCAGATTTTTTTGGCTCCCCTTAATGGATATCTACAGTTCTGCACTGGAATGTTTGCTCTACCAGTCTATTGAAACTGAACCAGCTGGAGTCAATCCAATTTAGTCTCCTAATGTGTGCATATGTGCAATATAATAGTTGTAATATCATACTGTTTACATTTCAAGTATCCACAGTGCCAAAACAGAGAGAGAGAGAGATAAAAAACTAGTTCTGGTGGAATAGTTTTTAAAGTAAGTGTGGGAAAATGTGGGCCATCAGTCAAATACGTCTCCTGGGGGGTGTTTTTGCATCTTTCAGGTTGATCCAGTCTCCTAAAGTCTCTCTGCAAGTTGTTTGGAGAATGAATATGTACCACATATTGGCGCAAATGGGCCAAAAATGCACAGGCATTGCGTACACCACACTCTGGAAATGATGGTTTGCCTTGAAACAGAGCCTCTCCCAGTCCCCAGAACAGCGTAAAAATTATGGAAATCCAAAACAGAAGACCTTTCTGATCATTTCTGGTTCAGATAGTTTTCAGTCGGTTACAGGTTTGTAGAAACAAAATTGTCCTTCATGCTCATCCCTGAAGTAACTGAGCCCCCAAATACAGGGGTCTGCTAAGAGACAGATCTGCTGGGGTTGTTGTTGTTTATTCATTCAGTTGCTTCTGCCTCTTTGTGACCTCAAGGACCAGCCTATGCCAGAGCTTCCTGTCGGCCATCACCACCCCCAGCTCCTTCAAGGTCAAGCCAGTCACTTCAAGGATAACATCCATCCATCTTGCTCTTGGTCGGCCCCTGGAGCTGGCCTTGTAGGAAAATCCATGGCACCCAAATCTTCTCTGACTCAAGAATTAAGAGGCACTTGGAAAAGAAAAGAAAAAATGTATTAGTGAGGGTAAATAAACCATGCCAGAAATGCCCACAGGGGTTATTCTGCGACAGCCAATTTGGAGCTCCTATCCACAATATACCCTAAACAGTTCTGGCCCAACCTACTTGTCCGAACACATCTCTCCCCATTAACCAGCTAGGAATTTAAAATCTTCTGGGGAGGCCCTGCTCTCGATCCCACCTTTGTTGCAGGGGTGCCTGGCAGAGACGAGAGACACGGCCTTCTCGGTGGTGGCTCCTTGGCTATGGAACTCTCTCCCTAGGGATATTAAATCAGCCCCCTTCCTACTGACATTCTGAAAAAAAATAAAAACCTGGCTTTTTGAACAAGACTTTGAAAATGCAGTGTAATGAATGAATATGGAACCCAGGAAAGAATGAACATGGAACGGCTTGACAATGTCTTTGGAAAATGAGCTAATAGGAAGTTACTGGTGTTTTGTGCTTTTAACGCTTTTTACAGTGTTTTTATAATGTGTGTTATTTGTTTTTAATTTTGTCTTAAGTTTGTTCATGTTCATTGTGGCATCAAATTGTGCCATTGTAAGCCGTCTTGAGTTGCCTTCAGCCTGAGAAATGCAGTAAATAAATAAATAAATAAATACCCACCACTGCACTTCTTTCCACCAGCAGTGGCAGCAAGGGATATCTTGTTGTTTGCTGCACACATACATTTGTGTATATTGTATGTGTATGTACACCAGCATACACACATCACTGTTAATGATGTCACACATGTGCCACTTAACAGACAGAATTAAAGCCCTTTCACTGCGACATAATCTTAGGGAAGAGTGTCAAGACTATCATTATTTCTGTCTGTCCTCTGTTTTTTTGTTTTTGTTTTTTACAAAATAAGCGTCTTTAGAACACCAGATGTAATAAGAAAATTAACACAGGTCTCTTTCATTCTGTCATGCACATTAAGCAGACACTGTTTTCAATTTGTTGGACTTTATCACATGAGATTGATAAAGTGCAATTACAACATGATAAAAGCACCTTTTGATGGGATTTGCCATACAACATTGTATATTTCCCAAATCCACATTGTACTTTAATCAAGTGTTTTTGTTAGTGGGAAAAACCCATTAATGGAACCAATGCTGATGTTCTTCCATCATTCTTCCTTGTACGATAATGTCCATCCATTGCAGTCCTGATAACAAAAAGCAAAAGAAGGTCTCACGGCAGCATGTGTGTGTGTGTGTGTGTGCTTTAAAAATGGATCTCCAGCTTCCCTTTTGTCAATTTTGCTATAATTAAACATTTTTCCTACTTTATATCCAAAGAATTGTTTACTTCAGTTTGTTTTAACATTAGCAAAGATGAAGTACTTTGGCCATGTCATAAGAAGAAAGGAAAGCTTAGAGAAGACAATAATGCTTGGGGAAATGGAAGGAAAAAGGAAGAAGGGCCAACCAAGGGCAAGATGGATGGCATCCTTGAAGTGATTGGATTGACCTTGAAGGAGCTGGGGGTGGTGACGGCCGACAGGAAGCTCTGGCGTGGGCTGGTCCATGAGGTCATGAAGAGTCGGAAACGACTGAACAGATGAACAATAACATTAACAAGTGAACATCCCAACATTTCATATCTGGTCTCATTTAATAAATTACCATTGGGACTTTGCAAAGCATCCAGAATAAACCCGTGCATTGTTCTGGCTCCTTGCAAATCATAAACTATTCTGAGACAACAACAACAAAAACACCCTGAGAATTGTAAACAGGAGTGTCAAAAACTATGCATGCCATTTTAGTGGGTGCTAAGCTCTATTCCAATGAGAGCACTAATGATTTGCTGAAATTGTCACTCCCAAGGGACCAAAAGAGATGGATCTGGCTAGGAGTGGCCAGCTTCCACACCTCATTATAAGCCCCCTACTCAATTTGGGCCTAGGAGTTAAGAGTGATAGGATATTTCAAGGTGTGAATCACATGTGAATATGAAGATCTAGAAGTTATTTTTTCCTCCAAATAAGCTTTCAGAACTCAATTATTTTCTTATAGATTTTATAAATTTTATTCTGAATTTATAAAATTCAGAATTAGTGAATTTTTAGTGAGACTCTATAATCTCATGACTTCAAGAAACTGGTTTCATGGTTATTTGGGTTTGATCATTGCCTAGAAAATGCATGGATCCCTTCTGGACTTTCTCCTTGATAATTAGGTAAAGTCCTATAGAAGGAACTTCCCATCACAGGGCTTATCTTGAGTGCTGCATTGCTCCTAGGCAAATACATTCAGACATGAGCATACTTGTCCCAGACATAATTCTGCTTGAAAAGAAGTCATCGTGGACTAGATGGGCCCAATATGAAAAAGAGACAGCTAGAAGACTGTGACAAGCACTTCCAAGGTACACAAGTTTTGGCTACCAGCACGTAATAGACACTTTCGAGGCTATGCTTCTGATCACAGTTGATCTTACCACTTGGTGACTCTAAATGAACCATTAAGGTTGAAAAATATGACTCCCATATCCACAGTAATTGTATATGTGGTTTTATGTATCCATATCCAACAAAATATGTCCTCTCTAGGCATTTTCTAGGCCATCCACCATGATTCTATGATATTCTTGGGCCAAAGGTCCTTTATTTCAATATGATCTGCTGTTTTCTATCTCCTGTTTTGGGCATTGACTCATATCCTGGGAATTTCTCTCTGACAGGCGTGCAAGGTGTACTGTACATAGTAGGGAACAATACAATTCTTCTGCGGGATCAGAACAAAGTCAGTCAAATCCAATTCTGCCCACACTAGCTAGGGTTACTGTGGGTCTTAGTCCCCAAAAGGTAACTTTTCCAAACTCTGCATCAAACACACAAAACAAATGTTCAGAATCCACCATTTCTATGAGATTTATCATAGAGTCTCCTGTGCTTTCTCCCTCTTTCAACATCTTAGATTAGGAACTGCTTTTGAAATTACACTGTTTCAAAATCGGCATGGAGGCTGTTTTTAGTGAGACTCTATAATCTCATGACTTCAAGAAACTGGTTTCATGGTTATTTGGGTTTGATCATTGCCTAGAAAATGCATGGATCCCTTCTGGACTTTCTCCTTGATAATTAGGTAAAGTCCTATAGAAGGAACTTCCCATCACAGGGCTTATCTTGAGCGCTGCATTGCTCCCCGATGGCAACAGAGGGAGGAAATGTCATTGTTATTTGCATAATTTGAAAACAGAAAAAGGAACTAGCAGCTGGGACAGTAAAAGAGAGCATTTGCTTCCCTGTTTGACCAGGCTCCAAGCTGTTTCGACAGGGCCATATTACGTGGCCACTTTGCGAAGGAAATTGCAACTTCAGGAGAGTCTTTGTGATTGACAGGGCTGATATTTCCGGGAAATGTTCCAGTGAGAAGGATCTCCTACGCACTCACACACCCCTGGGGGCTGGTTCATGGGACGAAAAGAGAAGTCTTGTTGTCATAAACAGCACGAGAGATTCCCCAGAAGCTCCATTTCCCGAAAGCCTCCCAGTTTCTGTCAGAGACGAGTCACAGCTGCAACCAGCAAGTGGAGGCAAGCAGCACCCCAGAGGGCAGCAAAGGGGCATGCCCTTCCAGCGGAGGCAAGGCTATGGATACCAGATTGAATCTACACATTTTAGCATCTATTTATAGGCCTCCTAGAGTGTCTTCTTACATGGATCACCTGAGTGGTCTTTGTGAAGCAGCTCAGCCTTCCATTCTGAATGCAAAGGCTTGTGTAAAAGTGGGGCCCATGTTCCAAACAAGATTTTGGGTTGTTTCACTCAAGGCATCAAGGCTGAGAGAAGACATGATGGCCATCTGTCAGGGGTGCTCTGAATGTGATTTTCCTGCTTCTTGGCAAGGGTTGGACTGGATAGTCCACAAGGTCTCTTCCAACTTTATGATTCTATGATTGCTTCTAGGTAGAAGGCGCCTACCTCTCACAGTCAAAAGATATTGAGCAGCTGTTCCATTCTTTTCCTTAACAGATTTTCTCTTGTAAGTAAATAAATGTTGAAGAACCAAGGGAAAGAACTGCCAAATGGAATCAGTGTTGTCTGAACCTCTACAAACTTTCATGAATGAGGCAGCTGAATCTGAACTAACCGGAAAATCTATTAAGAAAAAAGCTATAGAATAGTTAGAAAGTGATTTCCAACTGCTAGTAGAATAAAAGCCTTGCCCAACAAGGCCTATTAACGTATAAGAAGGACTGGTGCAAAGTGATGAGGAGGACCATCTCCATTTTCTTTTGCCCCCATAAATGAAATCCCTGTCCACATTTTATCTGATTAGCTAGATTTGGAATATATTGCCATCCTGGCTGCATTTCTATGCGCATACACACATTTGTGCATGAGAGACAGAAGAAGAGAAAAGGGCTCTTTTCACACCAGGGTGTTCTACTTTAACTGCCATTGGAACATACTGTGGAATCCCAGGACTTTGTGTTTAGGAAGGAGCACTTTGAACTCTTAGCCACCCAATTCACAACAAGCTGCAAATGCCATGATTCCATGGGGTGCAGTCACAGCAGTTAAAGTGGAATCATAGCGCTGCTAGTATGAGAAAATTGGCCGTCTGCAAAGATATTGCCCAGCGGAGTCCTGGATGTTTTACCATCCTGTGGGAGGCTTCTCTCATGTCCCCACATGGGAAGATGGCGCTGACAGATGGGAGCTCACCCCATCCTGCAGATTCGAGCCACCGACCTTCGGATCAGCAGTTCAGCTGGCACAAGGGTTTAACCCATTGCGCCATCACAGATCCTACTCCCACAATGAGAGCCAGGGAAAGCCTTTCCCCTTCATTATGACTCACTTCTGATGCTGGAAATAGGACAGAGGAAAATGTCTCAAAGCAGCCAAGTCCATGCTTGATTCTCTGCCTCATATACTAATTTCATATAAAAAGTAGATCAGAGAGATAAAGATCTCGGTGACATAACAATTACTTGTGTAAAGTTTTAGACCACACACTCCTTTTGAGATGTTTTGTCTTTAGGGGTTTTTTTTTTACCACTGTACTACATGGATGCTCATAAACATCTGTTTTCTTCCTTTTTCATCCACATCTGTGTAGGAAAAGTGTTTATCTGAACTCCGTGTATCTTAGCTCCTTTTTTTGTGCCCCTCAAGCCCTTCAGGACACTTCCAAAGCTCCTCAAATAATCTGAAAAAAATCCTGGGTTGAATAAATCACTTCAAACCCAACCACACCACAATGTATAAATCTAATTTAAACCCTGTCATCATTGAGGAAAAAAATAGCTACTAAATTAGTCACAAATCAAGTAAATCAAAGGTGACTTTCATTGACTTCGATTTTGCTGAAAATGCATTGATATGCACTGCCAGATATGTGAGGAACTGAAGATTGTGCCTGCCTCTCATGCATGTTCAGCCATTTTCTGCATGATCCAAATGGTGAAACTATTATTTGCATACATGTTAAATTCTTTGTATCTTTCAATATGCCCAGACATAAGTAGAAGGTAACATTTGAAAACATATATAGAGCCAGGAAATAAAAAATTAAGTCTAGTTTGCAACATTTCTTCCTCCATGTTTCATACAGAAACACTGCTCTTGCTTTGTGGCTTATAGTTACATCTTATGGCTCCTGAAAGGAACTACAAACATGCAGGAGAAGTTCAGAAGGAAGTGAGTGTTCCCCCCATTTGAGAAAATTGCTACCTCTGCCTTTAGGTTTGGTAACTATTCTCTCTACACATCTTCTACCACCAACTGCATCATTACTAAAGTAGTAGCCAGCTGTGGGTGGTTTGGGATGTAATTAGTACGGAAAAAAAAAGATGTGCTCATTGGGTTGTTGTTGTTTTTAATCCTCCTTTGATTCATCAGGAACCACGAAGTAACTTTCCAAGCCCACACTATAACCAGAAGGAGAGCTTACTCATTCAGACTCCTCCTGTTGTAATGCAAGACCGTGTATTTCCTTTGAAGCTGTCTGTATTACACCCAGTTACAGGCACCAAAAATATAGACCAATGCTTCCCATCTGATGATCTGGCATTTCCTCCCCAATGTGCTGGAATAGGTACCATATTTGTGCCCACTGGCTACAATGATTTGTTTTCCTGGAAGTCTCCTAAGGAGCAGCATATGATCAAGCCTGTGGCATCACTAGGATTAGTATCGCCTGGTGTGGTAACTCATGGACCAACTCCCAAAGGAAGCCTGCACTACCTTCCTAGTCATTACTCTCCTAGAAATCCAACCTAGCCCTTTCCTCTCCTAATTCAGCTCCTTCACTTGCATGGCTACCGCACAAGGGTGCATGTTGGCTCTTTTTTTGGTATCAATAGTATTGCATAAATTAGTATAAAACTGATAACATAGAAGGTGTGCAGGCGGCTAAATATGTTTTGACCAAAAATGGGCAACAGCAAAGGCGTTGTCTGTAGCCTCCAACAATTCCTCCTCTGTACATGAGGCAGGGCACAATGGACAAGCATACAGATGCAGAGTTGTCTGTTCTGCTCCACAGTCACACAAGGTATGGGACTCTTTTAGGTAGTGCCATTTTGCCAGGTTGTCTTTTGATCTGCCCACTCTGCTTCTGAGTCTATTCAGGGACTTCCAAGTTGCCCATTCTTGCTTTTGCCCCTGGAGGAAGATTTTCATGGGGGGCCAGCCAGTTGGCTCTTGATTTGCTGCACTAAGAGGGGGGTTTGAGTAGATGGTCTTTAGATATGCCTTGTCATTCCATATTTATTTGTTTATTTACTTTATTTACTTTATTTGTATACCGCTCTTCTCAGCCCTTAGGCGACTCAGAGCGGTTTACAACAATTTAGGTAAACACAATACAAAATCATTAAGTATTTAAAAAGCAATAGCATCACAAATAATTAAACATCGATATCAATACATCACTACATCAGTATAACAAATCCATCAGGTCTCATCAATGAAATCGGAATCCAAACTCGTTATCCGATATTCTGTGTTCCGATAATCAATCAATCAATCACACTGCTTAGTCGAATGCCTGTTCAAACAGCCAGGTCTTTACTTTCCTCCGGAATGCCAGCAGGGAGGGGGTCGATCTAATATCTGCAAGAAGGGCGTTCCACAGCCGAGGAGCCACCACTGAGAAGGCCCTGTCTCTCGTCCCGCCAGGCGTGCTTGTGAAGCCGGCGGGATCGAGAGCAGGGCCTCCCCAGACGATCTTAATGTCCTAACTGGTTCATAGGAGGAGACGCGTTCAGACAGGTAGGTCGGGCCAGAACCGTTTAGGGCTTTAAAGGCTAAAGCCAGCACTTTGAATTGTGCCCGGTAGCAAATTGGCAGCCAGTGGAGCTGGCACAGCAGTGGAGTGGTGTGCTCCCTGAGTGCCGCTCCTGTTAACATCCTGGCTGCCGATCGTTGGACCATTTGAAGCTTCCGAGCAGTCTTCAGAGGCCACCCCATTTGTGCTGAAATCAAATGCTGACATCTTGTTAGACCCACTGAATCAGTTGTTCAACGCATTAATAAATCCAACTGATTTGATAAATCTAGTCAAGGTGAGCAATAGGATTGGTACCAAATAAATCCCTGCATTAGGCAAGCTTCAGTTTGGTGGTACACCATTTGTAGCATTGGAAGCCTCTGTTGGTACAGTCCTTAACTGGGGGTGAGTCCATCCTTATAATTTCACCCCTTCTCCAAAGGTTTCTGGACTCACTCCAGGCAAGAGGAAAGCATTGAGGGTCCAAGGCATGGCTGCACAACTTCCGAAATTAAATAGGTCAAATCTCTTGGGACTGCAGATAAGTTTGTAGCACCTCACTTTCCAAATAAAGGTATAATTGTGCCGTCGCGCTTGGGGGCTATTTTTCTTAAAGAAGGAGGGATGGACGTGGCATCTATCCCCCAAGGGATTGCTTCTTGCCTTCCTATAGGAAACTGGAACTCCCAAAAATCCAAACCGCTGTAAATAACTCAAAATAGGTTTTATTGATCACAAAGAGTTATTTCTTAAAGCAATAAGCTGGAAACTTCAGAGGGGTGAAGGAAAATATACGTTACAGTCTCAATTAGTACTGGGTCCAAGGTGTTTGAAGCTGAGAAACCTCACCAAGTTTCCTCTTTCATCAATGGCTACGAATGCCAGAGCAAACCACAACCCCAGTTCAGATGGCCTATGTTTTGAAGACTCGGGATCTTTCTTTGGTGCCAAAAGAACCAGTTTGAAGCCGCTTGGGTCTCCTCAATGTTGTCCAGGACAATCTGGACATAAAGCATGAGTCCCAATGGTAAAAAACCTCAGAATTGGTGCTAAGAGGTAACTTAAATCAGGGTCCTTTAGAGTCAAGTCTCTTACTCACGTCCATATGGTAGGAACTCTAATGGCAGAATGAAAAAAAAAGGAAGCACTCCCCTCCTGCAGGAAGAGGTGGAGCCAAACAGTACTGATTGACAGCTATAAGTAACCAATCCATACAACTATACATAAGCAGGGGAAAAGGGGCAGGATTAAGCATGATACAACAGTTTAAATCTTGCAACTAACAGTTCTATACATAGGTGGCGCCACTTGTGCTGTCACAATAATGAATGATGAATTAGATTTTTCTGATGTTGTGAGACTTCAGGTTGTTGGCTTAGGACAACCCTAAAGTGACCCTATCACTGGACTCCAGATCCAGCTTCTCTCTCTCTTTCTCTTTCTCTGTGTTGGGATATGGAGTCCAGGCCTACCAGTTGGCTGCCCCCTCTTTCCTTTTCTTTCTGGAGGCATAGTAGCAAAGAGACAAGAAATGGGAAGAAGATGCCCTGTCTGCCAGCAGCAATACATAGCTGCTGCTGCCACCTGCTGCCACTGGCACACTGAGCTTCCTTCCATTTCCCCATCCCTTCTCCCCAGACAGAAAGAGAGAGTGGGGGAGAGAGAATGGGGGAGACACAGATCTGGAGTCCTTCCACCTGATTTCTCATTCTCTTTCTGGAGGCATAGTGGCAAGAGAGTGGGAAGATGGGAGGAAGACCTGTGTGCCAGGAGCATGGAGCTAGGAGTGGTGATGTCTCTGTGCTTTTGCTGCTTCATCCCTCTGTGGGCCACACCCACTCCTTGTGTGGGCCACATCCAACCCTCAAGCCACATGTTGTGCGGGGTTCTTCCCAGTGCAGCAGAGACATCAGGTTTTGAGCTATTGTTTCTTGCACATGGAAAGATTCCCCCCCTTTTTTCTAGAGCATGAATCTGTGCATGTCCCTGTTTTGAGGGGGGAAAGTTTGTGTGTGTAAAAACAGACTCCTTTTACGAAACATGTATCAACAGAGGAGATGCAACATATCCTGGAGTATGAGAAGTGAAGACAGAGTGGACTGCCTGGTTGTGAGAAAAGTGTCCAATTTTAGGGGGAAAAAGAGGCAGTGTGGCATAGTTGTTAGAGTGCTGGACTGGGAGGTCCAATTTGAGTCCTCCACTGAGTAATGAAACTCCCTGAGAAACTTTGGGCTTCTTGGTCAGTCATTTTGGTGTCATCTAGAGTGGTTTACAGTCCCCACACCCCTCTACTGATGCCACTAGATCAAACAACATCAAGAGCAGAAACATCATTTTAAAGGGAACCTTTAAGATATTCCCATGGAAGATTCCAAAAATTCCCATCTAGGAGAAGGCCATCTACTTTTGCGGTCCCTGGAAGTGCATGCTGCTAGGCAAGCAATACAAGCAATAGTTCCTGTCATTCTCAGTATCCCCTGTAATTCAGTCCTAGACATTACAAAAACATGGAAAAACTGTCCCATGCATGGCTATTCTCAAGACAAAGTAGCATGGTTGACTCAGGAAGCAGTAGCTGACTGCTGGTAAAAAAAAAGTGTCAGAGGAAGGAACTGGGTGTTGTTGGGTTCTTTTCAGCATCCCCTAAGTTGCCCTGTTGCCGTCAAGAATGCTGTCTTGTCAAAGATTCAGTTTTCATCCCTCAGTGCCTTCTTAGATAGACAGAAGGATCTTCCTCCTGTTCAAGTGGGAAAATGTCTTGGGTCAGTTCTGTTTACATAGACACCAAGCTTCAGCAAAGCAGAGGGTTTCTGGGAGCCAGAAGGAAAAACTTTTCTGCACTTAGATCTTGCAGTTTCTTTCCTTTTCGCTTAACACAGAAACTGCTGCTTCTTCAGTGGATTTTTTTTATTGGGGAGGGCATTAACTGTGTCTTTTAATTTCCATGGTATCTAAAGACATTTCGGCCATGTGAAGCAGCCTCTAAATGCTTGTCGGAGGAAAACATACATGCATACACATACACATTTACATACACACACAGCACAAAAGATTTTTGTGACATTTTGGGCAAATGTTTCAAACAAAGCTCTGTTCCTATAGCAGTGGGTGCTGCATGCATGTAATCCCTTCCTTTCCTCCACTCCACACCACACCACACACATCACCCCACTCCCCCCCCCCCCACTTCCTTCCCAAACTGGGGACACTGCCAAGGAGGAGAGGAAGCAATCGCTGCTCACATCCCTGGCGGGAAAAGGCAGTCACTCATGCGAGATGGATTGCTAAAACAGCGATGCTGAATTGGCCCTGAAATTTGGGTCTAGTTATTTTGAGGGAATGTCATATGATCCTGCCTTGACAAGCACAGAGCAGACTATTTTGGAGATGGGTAAATATAATATTGTCATCCCAGCTGGGAACATAGCAATTCCTTGTAGAAAGAGCCCTTCTCCCCATGCAAAGATTCCCCGTCCTATGGCACACAGTGCCATGCACAGCCCTTATTTTCTGGTATCTGTCTCTTAGGATGTTATAGGATGTAACTGATGCTTTGATTTGTGTCCAAAACAGGTCAACAGACATCAGGAAGAACTGCACACTCCCTGGAACCAGCTATGATCAGCAGTCTGGCCACAGTGTTTTCCACCAGCAGAAGTTTCCAAACAGCTTTCAAAGGTATTCCAACCATAAGTGCAGTTGGTACACAGAGCCTTTTACAGTAATCCAAATGAGATTTGTAACTAAGGTGTGTGTGTATTACGGCCATACATGAAATTTCCAACCATAAATGCAGTTGGTACCCTAGTCACGTAAACACATTCCTGACTATAGCAAAAATCTAGACATCTAAGTTCAAGGTAGAATTTCAGAGTTTACTCAGACTATGAACCTGAAACTTTAAGAGGCATGTAAACATATCCAAATGACATGTTGATTCCTGATGTACCTTTTAACTGAACAGGAGCACACATATTTTTTTGGATGAAGCTTCTGTTTGTTCGTTTTAACCTAGTTAATTATCAAAGCTGAAACCTGATTTAGGATAAAAAAAAACCTTTTTTGGATTTAGGTAGAAACGAGGGGGAAACTGAGGCCCTTCCAGATAGGCCTATATCCCAGGATCTTATCCTAGGTTTTCCATTTATTCCAGATTATCTGGCAGTGGGGACTCATATAATCCAGTTTAAAGCAGAAAACCGGGGATATAGGGACTGTCTGGAAGGATCTTGGGTATTATCAACATATCAGAAACATCAAACACAAATTCAGAGCAACTACTCCCAGTGATTTCATGCATATTGGAAACAGCTTAGGAGACAAAACAGAACCTTTACAGTACTGGCCAAAGGTTGTCCTGTCCTAACCTCTGAATTTACCTCTGAAGGAATAACTGGAGCCTGTAGAGCCTCCAAATCCCACTCCAGACAGGTGATCATGAAGGAAACAATGGTCAATTAAAATTTTAAAACACCATGATGCCCAGCAGAAGCAACAGGCACGTATTCCTTCTGTCCAGTTCCTAGTACATATTATTTGCTAAGGTATCCAAAATAGCTTACATCACAGCTGGACTGAAATCTGGCTCAACATTCCATCTCACCCAGAAAACTCTTAAACAAAGATAACACAACATTGGACTTATTGCACAACATAATGTCTGTTCATTAGCTGCATTGTGCTTGAGTCGTCATTGGATCATTTCTTTTCATTGACAGGACAAACCTGTCACTGAATCCAAAATTGTTTTTTGTCCTGCCACTATTTCTGATGGAAAAGTTTCCTTCCTCTTCAGTCTCGATATTGCAAAGCAAGGAAGGTCTCGTGAGAACTCCTGCATGACTGTGCAGTTGCAGCAAGAGAAAAAACAGTGTGCAGGCACTATATCAGGTGAACACAGGAAGAAAGTGAGGCTGTGCAGAAAACTGGCCATGGGAATTTTTATCTCCAAAGCGCCGGTATAGAGCAATTGCAGCAATATGTGGAACCGATCATTCCAATAATGGTATGTTTCGATTTGCTAAAACAATGCAACAAGCTTGTGTGATAGTCCCAAGAATAGAATATTGTAGATTGGCTGAAAATCACCCAATATAAAGGAGTATAGGAAACAGAGAGGTGGATGTCCATCTGTCGGGGGTGCTTTGAATGCAATTTTCCTGCTTCTTGGCAGGGGGTTGGACTGGATGACCCAGGAGGTTTCTTACAACTCTATGATTCTATGATTTTATGTATGGTGGAACTGTGTCATGAAGAAGCATCCATGACTACGCTTCTCCATTTGGCCAGCCCCTCCTTTCTGCTTTCATAAGTCAAACAGAAGAAGATTTAAGCACATAAATTGCATGTCTCACCTCTCTAGGGATCCCAGCCACAAACTGTTCTGTACAAACTTGAAATGTATCCATTATTATTGGACAAACAGTGCCCCCAAATTATATCCATTGGCCTAACTATGTAATAACTATAACGCTAAAGTCAGATCAAATCCAAGCCATTTTATCCACAAAGAACTATACATATTGGCCACAATGGGCTACTGAGTAGTGTATATTTTCTTCTCTGGAGCTAAAACATTTTTGTGAGCCAAACAGGACTTGCCTCATCAAAAAAGAGCTGTCAATGAAATCAGAACTAAAGAAAGTTCCTTCATGAAAGGTTTCAGATTCCAGCAACTTTGTCTAGAAATCAAACTGCCTTCGGTTTGAATCACAAACCTCAGTCCACATTAATGCATTGAAACAAAAGCATGGAACTCCCCTTGCCTATGGAAATACTAACTGTTATAGCATGAGATAAGGTCTACTGTGGGGTAAATCCAAGATTTTATAAAGTGTTATAGGATGGAATGTCCTTGGTCAATGCCAGATTTCAAAATGGGGAGATGCCGCCAAATGTGGGTCTTGTTATGCAATTACCCTGCCTCTTTCAGTGAATTTTGGCAAGGGTGTGGATATTGTTATTTTCAATGTGCAACTCTTCTGTGTTTTTCCACGGTTTCTTCCAAATTCTTTTCTTAATACAAAAATAGCTCTGTTGATGGAAAAATGGAATATGCACTCAATACCTTAGAGCAGTCCAAGCTACAGAAAGACATAGCAAAAGCTCAGTTGCAATACTCATTGGTAATTTTTGACATGTATTATATGCTCCTAACCACACAATGTTTCCCCAAAGTATTCTTTTACATACTATTATAGCAGACTGCTTTCAATGCAGACCAAGCTTTTTTTGTGTAAGAAGGGGAAGGGAAGGTTATTTTCCAGAGAAAGTTGACCTCACAGTTAGCTTCACAGGGACAGCCTGGATCTCAAGGGAAGTTCCTTTTCTGCTACTAATGGAGTTGAAATTTTATTACTGTACTTGTATTTTATTTCTCTTTGTCTCTTATCCCCAAATGCCCAAGAATGGAAGTGGCCTCTACCTGTATTGAGGTCTCTTTTGATCATCTTAACAGATAACAGAAGTAACAACTGAAATAAAATGTAGGACTATAAATTAACATTATCACTTTTCTCCTCCTGCATGGTTTTTATCTGATGAAGAAGCCAGTGAAGCTTCAAAAGTCCTCATTATATATTGTGTGCATGTTTGCCAATAAAGGTATTGCTTCTTGTGTATTTTGGATTGTCTTGTGTTTTACTGCATGGCCAAAACATCTAAACCAAACATGTTGCCTTTTACTTCAAGCTCTCACGTATCTTGCAATTGCATTTTCCATGTTTTTTTTCTTTTGTCAAAAAATCCATTAAGACAAGAAAGATTGACTTACTCACCCGAGGCCAAATTGTCCTGCAATCTCATTCTGCTCAGTTTCCTACTTTTGCATTCCAATTTCTACGATTGCCAACATGCCCTGTTTTTGATATATGATCAATTTCTTCCTGAACTCCCATGCAGAAACATTCCATTCTCTTTTTCTTCTGCATAATTTTGGATCGTGGTTATATTGATGGGCTTCCCTTGAAGTCATATAGATATTATTCAATCCAACTTTGCATTATATCCTTTGACTGCTTTTGTTACATTTCTCTTCTATGTAAATGACACCCTACATTATCTTATTTCAGTCAGATAATTATGAGAACATTGTGTAATTATCTAACTCAAAATGTTCTTTCCTGCCTACTTTAGCTTGCCTGTCCAGTATTGCAATGTTAATACATTTCCTTTCTTGTGTTATTATATCTTCCCCTGATTTATGCTTCTCCCATTACATGTCCCTATAATATGTATCATGCGGCTTCAGGCTTTCCTTTAACCTCTGAGCATATCAGCAGTTCAATAGCCTTTTGGCTTGGATCAAGTTGCATCATGAGCTGCAGTGCTATTTCACAGAATAGAACCATAGACTCATAGTTGGAAGAAACCACATAGGCCGCCTAGTCCAACCGCCTGCCATTCAAGAAAATCACAATCAAAGTACCCTGACAGAAGGCCACCCAACCTCTGGTTAAAAGCCTCCAAAGTAGGAGCTTTCATCCCCATTCTGAGGCAGAGAATTCCACTGTTGAACAGCTCTTATGGTCAGGAAGTTCTTCCTAATGTTCAGGTGGAATCTCCTTTCCTGTCATTTCAACCCATTGCTCCAAGAACTAGGGCAGCAGAAAACAAGCTTGCTCCCTCTTCCTTATGGCACCCTTTCACGTATTTATACATGGCTATCATATCTCCTCTCAACCTTCTCTTCTGCAGGCTAAACGTACCCAGTTGTTTAAGACGCTCCTCATAGAACATAGTCTCCAGACCTTTGATCATTTTAGTTGCCCTCCTCTGGACACATTCCAGCTTGTTAATATATCTCTCAAATTGTAGTGCCCAGAACTAGACACAATATTCCAGGTGAGGTCTGTCCAGAGCAGAATAGAAAGGCACCACGACTTCCCTTGATCTAGACACTATACTTCTTTTGATGCAGCCCAAAATCCCATTGGTTTTTTAAGCTACTGCATCACATTGTTGGCTCATGTTCAAATTGTTGTCCACAAAGACTGAAAGATCTTTTTCAGGCCAGGCATTACCCATCCCGTATCTATGAATTACATTGTTTCTGCCTAAGTCTAGTATCCTACATTTCTTCTTACTGAAATTCATATTGTTAGTTTTGGCCTAGGTCTCTAATCTGTTAATGTCATTTTGAATTCTGATCCTGTCTTCTGGAGTATTAGGTATCCCTCCCAATTTAGTGTCATCTGCAAACTTGACAAACAGGACCTCTCAAAATTCATATAAATCAGTGGTTCTCAACCTGTAGTTCCCCAGGTGTTTTGGCCTACAAGTCCCAGAAATCCCAGCCAGTTTCTCAGCTTTTAGGATTTCTGGGAGTTGAGGCCAACACATCAGGGGACCCACAGGTTGAGCACCACTGATATAAATAGTTATTCTTTGCTCTACCCCAGCAACCTAGTGAATGCCATCTGGCCTGGGAGTGTCATATTCTGGCACTCCTTCTGGTTTCATTTTGAATTCTCTCATTATAAGGTTTGCAAGGCAAAAGATAAGGCATCCTCAAATTGTGGCCCTCCAGCTGTTTGGGCCGCCAACTTCCAGAAGCCCTAACAAGCTTGTTCAATTCCCAGGAATTCTGGGAGATGAAGGCCAAAACAGCTGTAGTTTGAGGATGTCTGCAAAAGATTTTCAAAATAATGTTTTGGTCCTCCAGATGTCCTGGACATCAGCTTCCGTAACCACTTGCTATTAGCCAAATAGGATGGTGTTTTGGAAACTGATGTGCGGAATATCTGAGAACCATGGTTGAGAACTATGACAAATGTTCACTTGGGTTTTGTGGGATAGGCAGGACAAGGAAAGGGATGTATGTGCAAAGTATTTGCAGGTATGAAGGCAAAGTCAATCAGTATCCATAGGTCAGATATAGATGGGATATATAAAAGGCAATGTTTGGGAAGTAATACCACAGAATGTAGAGCCTCTGTTGTTTTTTCCTTCAAGCCATCTGCTATAATGGTTTTCTAGCCAGCAGCTGAGTATTAGGAAACCATCCCTTGACTGCAACAGCTGAACCCCACCAGGCTCCACCAACCAGCTCTGTTTCCTTGGGAATGTGGCATCCTCTTCCTCCCCCTCTTCTCAAGGTCTCTTATGTTCTCCAGGTTGGCACACTTTGAATCTATTCAGGTTGAGCAAGATCTGAATGACTCCCTCCCTTCCTCCTTCCCACCTGCCAGTGGGGTGCTTCAGAACCAGAACAGGGGGTGGGGATGAGACTGCAGTGCTGCTTACACAACATTACTACGTGTGAGGCATGCTTCCCGTCATTCAGTCCACAAACACAATACACACCCCGGTTTTATAACTTGCACGTGCATTCCCATTACACATGTACACACCCGTAAAACCAGTACATTACAATAATTAATCTCAGTACTCAAATTACTACCTTGGAGTGAAGGAAGTACATTGCATTTTTCATTTGAGAGGCCCATTTGTTTGCTTCTCTCCAACAGAAAAAATAAAAGGAGAAGAACTAGAAAGGGAAGAAAAGTCCTTCAATTTTCTCCTTCCCTGTTGGTGCAATTTTTTCAATAAAACAGTGGCTACATCGCTCTTGTTAAACATACAGGGTGCCTCATTGGCAGTTGACTATTTTTTCAGTTTTACAGGTGACAAACTGAGAGTTCAAAATGATGAAATTGAATTTACCTACCTACCTAGTTCCCAATTAAGATTTTGGTGGCCTCCATATCACCACCATGAAGTTTGAGTTTGTCTTCACAACCATAACTTTATTCAGGTTTGTGCTCCTCCAAATGTTTTGGACTTAACTCCCACAATTTCTAACAACTGGTAAGCTGAATGGGATTTCTGGGAGCGGAAGTCTAAAACACCCGAAGGAGCACAGTTTGAGAAACACTAAACTAGTAAAAAGGAGTCAGTTAAGGTTTTGGGACCTAAACTCATAATACAGCAAATGATATAGTATATAGTATAGTATATCAATAGGCTGAAACCTAGTGAGATGTGTCCCACGATTGGAGTGTAGTGATAGTAGGGTATAACCTATTTAAGAGAAATAGATCAAATGGGACCTTTTCATCAGCTTCCGCTAGGCTACATGTGTCAAACTCAAGGCCTACAAACCAGATTCGTCCTGCCATGTCATTTTATTGTCCCTCCAGATGCTGAACTACAACTTCTATATTCCATGTTGTTAGATATCATGACCCGAGCTGATGGGAGTTGTGATATAGTAACATCTCGAAGACTGCAGTTTGTTCTGTTTGGTCAAGAAATTGTGGTTTGAACTTAGATATAATGCCTGACTTTAAAATGTCCTTTAACCTTTCCCCAACCTCAGAGCCACAAGTGTTGTTGTGATACAATTCCCATTATACCCAGTCGGCATGGCAGATAGTCAAAAGTGATGGGAATTGTCATTCAATACCATCTGGGGCTCAAACTGGATGAAAGCTAAAGAGCACTGACCACTATGTACAAAAATATAGTTGGCACTCTGTATCCACAGATTTTCTGTCCATGGATTCAACAGGCCATTGAATGCAACCATAAGGCTGACGTGGCCCTTGATAATAATGAGTTTGACATCCTAGATCTCTACTGTTGAATGACCTGCTGAAAGATATTTCACAACTAAACAAGCTTTTGTAATTTTAAAAAGAGCTATTGGCTTATCTTTTCAGGCAGTTCTACCCAGTCAATATTAACCTATCAATTTTAAATTATGTTATAGCTACGACTGATTTCACTGTGAGTTTTGATCTTGTCTATGGGTTTTAGTCTGTGTTATAAAGAGATTAATATTTTTATTTATTGCTATGTTTTTATCAGTTGTATTTTAATTCTGCTGTAACCAGCCTCAAACCTTAAGAAGAGGTAGGTAAGAAGTAAAGCATTATTTTTATTATCATTATCATCTCAGACATCGGGATAGGTATCACTACTGTGCCAGTTTGCCATCTTCATGCAATAAAGTCCTAAGTTGTCTTTGACCAAAGGTGAAGAGGTATGCAGGAACCCACTTTGCAGTCTCAAAAAGACCCTTTCCCATTTTTTTCTGAGAGATTTCCAGACAAATATCTGCTCATACTGCCCCAAACACACCAAAACAGAAGACACAGTGGTCTGCCCCAACCCACCCTTTGTGGAGGACAAAAACTGGCTGAAAATCCTGACTGACAATGACGTGGTGTCAAGTTTACATAAAACATATTGGATACAGATGGCTTGCATTTCATGTCTGAATCAGCCCAGGTAGAGAATAATTAATATATCTTCCCCCTATACATCCTCAACACTTTTGAAATGCTATGAGATTTCAGTCCACTTGGGCCTTTTACCTAGGATTGAAAGGATGAACAGAGAGAAGTTGCCATCTACAATTGATTCATCGAACTCAGTACTGTTTAGCCCAGATGCAGAAGTCATCCATTTCACAGGTCACAAGCATTTCTTGAAAGCTAGATATGCCCCCTTCCCAGGCCAGAGCTTAGATATAATGAGTCACACATAAAATAATTGTTTTCTATGGAAGATGGTGGTTATCAGGCTGCAAAAAAACCCTACCTATGACAGTAACAAATAAGAACCTAATTGATGACTGGGACCACAGCTTATAGTCATTTTAAAAAGTCATTTTGTGGAGCCCCCAGTCGCACAATGAGTTAAAGCCTTGTGCCAGCAGGACTGCTGACTTGAACTTTGGGTTGCTGACCTGAAGGTTGCCAATTCGAATCCAGGGAGAGTGCGGATGAGCTCCCTCTGTCAGCTCCAGCTCCCCATGTGGGAACATGAGAGAAGCCTCCCACAAGGATGGTAAAAACATCAAACATTCGGGTGGTGCCTAGGCAACCTCCTTGCAGTTGGCCAATTCTCTCTCACCAGAAGCGACTTGCAGTTTCTCAAGTCACCCCTGACATAAAAAAAATCTGCATTTTAAAAACAAAGTAACATCTAACAACTTCATGGAAGAACTGAATCACAGTTTCTAGTTATTTTCAAAAATTCCCTTTCAAAAACAAGGGGCAATTTCCAGTTTTATGGCTTTCTCAACTTTGTTCTGCTTCACTTTTCAGAAAAGCAACAGAATGTAATGGACTGTAAGAACCAGTTCCATAGGCAACAGAATGAGGTAAGAATTCCCTACCCTTGTAAATCAGTATCAACAGGTTACTTATGCAATGAACAAATTAATTTCCCAAGTTCTGCCACAGATCCTTTTTTGACCACATCCCAACAAAATAACTATGGGGGCATAATTCTGGCCTAAATCAAGTTATAAAGCGTGCCCCATCCTGTGTTTTGATAATAATAGCGATAATAATTTCTGTTGTTTAAGAAAACACAAATGACTTTACTTTCACTTTCCCCAGAAAGCTGGGCATAGCCTGGAGCAGTCTGAGCCAATGTTGCCCTTTATTAACCACATTCTTAACCTGTTCTGGCTGAAGTCCCCCATCATTTCAGATGAAGGTCCTTCTCAGCCCAAATCTGGGATTCAAGAGACAAAACTTTGTCCAGCATGTGAGTGGCACACTGTCCTTCCACAAGATCTTTATTTCCAGCAGGAGATGAGATCTGTCAAGATTCAGCATTGGTATTAGTGTTCAATATCTCAGGGAACAATTTCAAGGAGAATAATGTCATAAAAGCAGATAGAAAGGGACCTGAGCTGCTGCAAAGTACCTTTCCCATCTCCACTAAGCAACTACAGATTTCTCAAACAAGAGATTTGGAAGGAAGGCTCCCAGATTAGAGAGAAGGAGTTTGTACCACTTTTACCCCCTGAAAGAATCAGCATTGTGAAGTAAGCTTCACAGTATCAATCTTTCAATTTAGGAAGGTTCTAATAGGGGGGCAGGGTTGAGAGCAACAGGTTGACGTTAGACATGGTGAGTCAATCTATCTGTTTGTTTCTCTCTCTTATGCAAACGCTTGTGTGTGAATACACAGAATCCTTACACCAATGCCTTTGTTGGCGATTTTGTCCTGGGAAGCCCGGAGGAGAATCGTGACTAATATGTTCTTCAAACAAGAGTGATTTCTGTAAACCTCTCCAGAGGAGATTGGCAAGACAAGAAGGGGGAAACTGAATCATAGGCATAGGCCAGAAAGTTATGTTGGTCAGAGAAAGGAAAAGACAGCAGGCGCCTGCCAAGGGCATGGTTGAAGCACACTGCGCTGGAGTCTGTGGCGAGAGCAGGCATGTCATGGCTGGGGGAAGACAGTTCAGCCAAGAGAGCCCTGGCAGAGCTTTCCGTTTGCATCTCAGGCGGGTTAGAAGGAGCCAAGGAGTTTTCTCTCTCTCTCTTTCATACTTGCTATTCCTGTGGACTTTGTCAATAATAAAAACACCCCTCAAACTCCATCAGTTACAGTGCAGGGTCCTGAACCAAAGGGACTCAGATTACTGCTCACCAACATTTATATCAGGGGCATAAGCACAAGGAAGGACTTAAGGCAAAGCTTACAAGTAAAGAATATCTTATGCAGCTGCAGGAAATGCAACTTAGGAAATGGAAGCTCCCTCTAAAAAGCATGGTGTCCTCCCAGAAAGACAAACAGCAAGTCACAAAGATCTCTTTTCTTTCTGAGGGGCTCTTTTACACTACACAATTGTACATTTGTAGTGCTCTTAAATACCCTCAAAGGCACCAGATCCCATCTGATCTTGAAGCTAGATCTTCAAGATCAGGGTCTGTGCTGGATGAGAGACCACCAATGAATACCAGGTTCTATAGGATATGTGTCAGAGGCAAGAGTCTTCCTTGTCGTGCCTTCAAATTACCTATTGACTGATGACAACCCTATGAAATTCATGAAGCTTCCTTTCTCTTAAATGTGCTCTACAGCACCTGATATCTATTAGCAATCTCCTATCCAAATACTAACTAAGCCAAACCCTGCTTAACTTCCAAATAAAAAAGGATCTGGTTCCTTTAGGATCTCTAGGCTAGACAACACAATTTACCACTATTATTCCACTTTAACTGCCATAGCTGCATTCTGTGGAATCCTGTTTTGTTTTTGGTTCTGCATTAGCAAACCATAATGTACTACACTGAAAGCTTAAGCATTGTTTGGAGTACTTAAGAACACAATCACCTTGCAGGAAAATTCAGTAACTTGCAGAAAGGCAATGTTTTCCATACACGTGAAGAGTTAACAAAACTGCACACACAATATGGACCTGTTTGATTATGAATGCTCCCTGTATCTCCACCCTCTACGCTATTCCTCCCCACTTCCAGTATGAAAATGTCAGTGAGTAAATGACCAGTGAACAGGGCAGTCTTGTTCTGCTTGGGATCAGGCCCCCATTGATTTGCTGTTAGTGGAGCAAACAACAGTGGATGCTGATGTCGGGAACTCAGAAGCCTGGCTTCCCCTCAGCCATTTCCTGGAATAGGTCTTGCACATATGGCCTTGGGTCTCAGAAAGCTGTATACACAAACACTTAATGTGCCTTAGACCCTGGACTGGCTCGCATGCCTTTGCACAAACACACAAACACACAACACAAACACACACAGGCAATTTCTGACTTCTGCACATACCAATTCATTACTCTTCTGCATGCTCCACTTCTATTATGAATTATTCATGGACACACAACAGGTATAGAATCTGTTGGCTGGCGACTGCCATATTGGACTACCAATACCAACTCCTTCGGGTTTCAGTCCGCTTGAAAGTGGATAACCAAGATGTTGTTCTGGGTATAGGATTCAGCACTCTAAATTCCAGAGCAGATTCCTCACCTCTTCATAGCATGTTTCATTAAGACACATTCATTGCTTCCAGCAAGGCAGTTTACTACTGACACAGGATTTAGCTATGGACACATACCCATAATGGACCGAGTTCAAAGCATTGGGCTTCACCTGTAAAGCTTGAAGTTGGGTTGCGTGAAATATTGCCATCACTAATATAATCCTGCAAAATCTGTTTCTCAAGTGCCTGCTGTTAAAACTGGCTATATACACTGACATGCCCAAGAAGCCGGACTCCTAAGAGGCAGTCTGAAAACTGTAATTCCTCTCCTACATTTTCTCCCTTTTGAAATATGATGCTATGGTTTATTGCAGTTTATTATTTGTTGCATTGGTATAAAATAAAATCTTTATTTTAAAAATCTCTCTTACTACTGATTTGCATCTTGAGCTTTCTTTACAGGTACGCCCTAAAGCCATCCTCGTCCATGCTGCCTTGAGGTAGCTGTAAGTAAGGGAGAGAAGCCCCTGAACCGAATCCTATATCTGGACCATCTGTTCCTGTATGATATTATGAACTTTCTTCCATATTGTTGACTCTCCCAATGTGGAGGACAAGAGGTGTACCATGTCCCTGTATACACTCCAGTGTTTCACATATAAAAATCAGGACATGTGAAAGTGTGGTCAAGATGATAAAATGGGGGGAAACCACAAGTTAGGAGAGGCTCTACCACTTTTCTTTTGCCCAAGCCTACTGGGAAGGGTGAGACTCCATTCCTTTCTCTCTCCTCTGTTGAGTTTACTGAGTACAAAGTACTTTTGCACTGTGAAACCAGCCTGTGGTGAATGAAGTAAGCTGAGGACAAAGGGGGAAAGTGAAAGGAGGTAAATGATACTGGGGCATTTTAAAAGCATCTGAAAAAAATGGGATGGCAAACAATTAATCGGGACTGTCCCTATCAAATCAGGATAGTCTGAGGGTTTGTTCTGCTGTTATCTCTAATGGGAGATAACAGCAGGAATGGTGTTTCACTTTCTCCACATCATCCATCTTGGCCTCACTATGCACGACCTTCTTCTGGCACTAGATTTTCTCTGCTCACAGCAGTACTAGCTCATTGAGTTACATGTCAGCTCCAGGAATGTCTGTAACTTATACCTTCATAGAATCATAAAATCATAGAGTTGGAAGAGACCACATGGGCCATCCAGTCCAGCCCCCTGCCAAGAAGCAGGAAAATTGCATTCAAAGCACCCCCGACAGATGGCCATCCAGCCTCTGTTTAAAAGCCACCAAAGAAGGAGCCTCTACCACACTTCGGGGAAGAGAGTTCCACTGCTGAACAGCTCTCACAGTCAGGAAGTTCTTCCTAATGTTCAGAGGGAATCTCCTTCCTTGTAGTTGGAAGCCATTATTCTGCATCCTAGTCTCCAGGGCATCAGAAAACAAGCTTGCTCGCTCCTCCCTATGACTTCCTCTCACATATTTATACATGGCTATCATGTCTCCTTCTCTTCTTCAGTCTAAACATGCCCAGTTCTTTAAGCTGCTCCTCATAGGGCTTATTCTCCAGACCCTTGATCATTTTATTCGGCCTCCTCTGGGCACATTCCAGTTTGTCAATGTCTCTCTTCAGATCATCCTGATTCCAGTGAGGCCATGGTTGGCCCCAAATTGTGTTTCCTACCCTTGAATTAGGACTTCATCACATGCAAGATCTCACCCCCTCCATTTCCACACTTCTAAAATAGTTAATATACGAAGTAGCACAGATCTCTTCATACGACACAAGCAGACTTCTGCCTGTCATCCATACTACTTTGTCTGTGAAGTGTTCCAGAAGTGTGGGGAAACCGGGGGGGGGGGGGGGGGGGGTCACATGCTGTCGAGGAAAAATAATCTTCTGAGCTCCCAGTGTGCATGGAAATGGGAGAAAGCAGTGATTAACACGTGAGAAGGGATCTTTAAGAACGATGCTTTGTTTTTCCTTGAGAATAAGGGGCATGAGAGGGAAAGGAGCCCATAGAAGTGTCTGCCTTAAGAACGATGTCTTGTGTCTCCTTGGGAGTAAGGGGCTTGTGGGGAAAGTAAAGGAGCCCATACAAGTGGTAGTCTGTCTTAAGAATGATGCCTAGTGTCTCTTCTATGGATGGTTGAGTTAGAGGTGGGAGGAGATGATCCTATGTGATGGGGATAAATACATTTTCCATCTTCTTTAAAGATGGAGTCCCATACAAAGAAGATGATTTCTCATGATTTCCTCAACTCTGTCTGATGAAGTTTTTAGTGTATGGTTAAGAAAAAAAACTTTTCAAAGGCAACAAATTATCACTTATTGCATCTACTGATGTTAACATCCTATGGGAGACATATCAATTGATTTTCTGAGATGTGTACGGCATGGGGGAATGAACCTCACTGGGTGACACCAAGGAGCAGCTACTATTAGAGGGGACAACACCAAATGGAGTATTGTGTGGTTTCCAGACTGTATGGCCATGTTCTAGCAACATTTTTTCCTGACGTTTCATCTGCATCTGTGAATGGCATCTTCAGAGGATCCTCTAAAGGTAAAACATCAGGAGAACATGCTGCTAGAACACAACCATACAGCCCGGAAACCACACAACTTCCAGTAATTCCAGCTGACAACACCAAAATGACTATTAAAAACCGTTCTATTTTTCAGCATAAATTTATTATTTTATGTACTTATAACCACACATTTTTTTTGTTATATACCTACAAGACTAAAACTCTATGCTAGTTTACTTTTAAACTTCCACACGGACATGCTCTCTGATCAGAGTTGTCATTATTACTCAATTACAATGAGGCAGCGAAATCACATGGTTTCATCCACACATTGCTGCTGATTTTTATAGTGCTGACTTTTTATCTGCAATATTGTGTTATGGTCTAGTAGGGGAGGAGGTCCTTGGGGGTAACGCCATGACTTACCACACTGGGTGATATCAACCCTAGTGATGCCACTGGTTATGTGCCTCAGAAGTGAATATGTGTCTAGAAGCTGTGTCAAGCATTCACACCACACCAAGGTGACACTAACATCTACAGACATACTTGCAGGAACACCTCAGCAAGGGAGATTCCAAAAGTGGCAAGCTAAAACCCAGAAACTCAAGCCATATTTGATACTGAATGAGAGACTCTCCCCAGAAACACGGAAAACTGGGTGCTCCATGCATGACTGCATAGAGCGCCGTTACCTTCCCGCCGGAGCGGTACCAGGAAGTGCAGAGCCAACCTTAAGAAATAGGGCTACAAAGTGGAGTTCATGACATTTGAGTGTGGAGAAGAGCAAACCACAGACCACCTACTACAATGGAACCTGAGCCCTGTCACATGCACAATGGAGGGCCTTCTTATAGCAACACCAGAGGCACTCCAAGTGGCCAGTTACTGGTCAAAGGACATTTAGGATAATCTGTTTTTTAAAAAAGAAATACATTACAACTTTGCTTCTGATACAATAAATATACCAAGGTAACAATCCCTCCCCTTCCCAACTATCTGCCTCTCTTGCTATCATGATTATGAACCATGTTACAACATGGCCAGTTTGCTTGCTTTCCCTCTCTGGGATGAATTTTCTTCCAACTCCAGGAACCACTCCCTTTGGCTGGGCCCCAAGGGCCCATCTTCTTATCCCTCTTCTGCCATCTGGCTCCTGAATGACTGAGGAGGTCAGTGGATCATCAACTTAGGCCACAACCCCCATCCTCTTGCCTTGTGAGTCTTTCCTGGAGATGGGAAAGTCATCACTTCCAGCTTTGGATGACGAGGAGGGACATGTGAATCACTACCTTGAAAAAAATGCTAACATTTTTTTCTGTAAAAGAAGAGTTAAAGGGCTTTTCAAATCATTTAAACATGGTTAAAAATTTCTTGCAAGACACAGAGAGATTCAGGAATTAGGGGCAGATCATGAGTCCTCGGTCATCTGACAATTGGCTTTAAAATTCAAAAACAGCCTTCTCAAAAGATGAATAGCAACTCTGGGCACTAAGAAGGAAACATATCCTCCCAAATAAGCACATCTGAGGCCTAAGTTTCACATCTCTCTCAGCAAGGAAGAGGTTTCAACGTGGCAAAAAAGGGAATGTCATACTTATTGCTCACCCAGACACCCACTCACACCTTTCTTGCAGATTAAATTCTGCCCAAGAAGGAATTCATGCACCTTGTAAACGAGCGCCCTTGACTAACTCCAGTGCCAGTTTCTGTCTTAATGTGAGATTAAACAGCAGAATAAAGCAAATTTAAAACTAACTGTTCAGTTTAGTCAATCCAGATTTCATGCACTCACAACAGAGGGATATAGTCCAAAGTCTGAACTATGAAATTTAGGCTTCTTATATGAAAACTCTCAAGCTCCCACAGACAGGTATAGCACAATCCTTTCTATACCAAGGGTACATGGGTAGAGGTATGTGTGGATTATTATTTCTATTTAGGTTTCAGTTTCAGAAGAGGACTAAAGAAGTCAACTGAGCTCTTTGAGAATCTTGGGGCATTTTCAAAAAACACTTAAGGTGAAGTAAAGGTTTCCCTTTGACATTAAGTCTAGACATGACTGACTCTGGGGTTAGTGCTCATCTCCATTTCTAAGCCAAAGAGCCAGCATTGTCCGTAGACACCTTCAAGGTCATGTGACCGACATGACTGCATGAAG
The DNA here is from genome assembly GCF_037176765.1 of Anolis sagrei. Taxonomy (NCBI): domain Eukaryota; kingdom Metazoa; phylum Chordata; class Lepidosauria; order Squamata; family Anolidae; genus Anolis; species Anolis sagrei. The sequence continues at coordinate 128,534,292 of NC_090022.1, read as the reverse complement.
CGCCATTACCTTCCCGCCGGAGCGGTACCTATTGATCTACTCACATTTGCATGTTTTCAAACTGTTAGATTGGCAGAAGCTGGGGCTAACAGCGGGAGCTCATCATTCTCCCCAGATTCCAACCACTGACCTTTCAGTCAGCAAGTTCAGCAGCTCAGCGGTTTAACCACTGCACCACCGGGGGCTCCTAAAAAAAGTTACTGCCAATACTGTATCCTCTAGAATCCTAGGATTTGTAGTTTGGTCATAGGTCCTGGAACAGAATATCTCTGGATAGGGAATTCAAAAGGATTTCATAAGGTGGGATCATGCCAGTTAATGTGGAATCATCTCGCTATCACGGTATAATGTGAATAGGCCCCAGAAGGCTGGTTCTGATGTGAAGGAGGCCCATCTATGGAACATGTGACATACAGAATCCCTCTTCAGATACCACTCCGCTCACTAGTCCCATGCCTGTCTAACACACAGGTTGAGCAGATTTGAATGAACAGACACTATATGCATTAGCTCTGTACATAAGATGTAAGACCATAGAGGAATCTAGGACTGCAACCACAGCAAAGCCTATGTTTGCACTAGATTTTGGACATGCATGGTGTGTTCGTACATTGTCTTAACCCTGTACCTCATCCATCTACCTTCACTCATCATGTAGTATATATTTGAACAGGTCTATGATAAAGAGAGTCAATTAGCATGTAAGAATTGAATCCATGAGCATATGAGCCTAACTGCTGGGAACAACTTGTGTTGACAGTTTCTCAGAATAATTAGCTCAATTCTTGTGCTTGTTTGCAGAAATGATCAGGAAAAGATGTTCACAATGTGGTCACTTGAGAAGATCTACAGATTCTGCTGTTACCATGCATGGGGAGCTGTGTAAACAGTAATACGGTACATCCCGGCTCTTTCCTGAGTGCTGGCTCGGATGGGAAATGTTGTTGTAGGAAGGAGGAACCTGGATGAGATTGAGGTTGCTCAGAAACAGGCCTTGGGGAACTCTCTGTTCTAAGTATGAGGCAAGGAATGTTAATTAAACCACTCACCATAAGCTGAGTAGTGGAAGTACATTGTGTCCCATTTTGCTCTGCGGTTGCATATATTTCTCACACTGTTTACTGGTGTCATTGCTTTCTGTTGCAAAAGGGTTGCATTCTTATCTTTCACTCTTGCTACCATCTTTCTCTTGACTTAAATCTCTGTGCTGAATAAAGAGTATTACACAGAGAACATTCTTTTTCATTTTAGAGCAAGGGCAGCACTAGTTGACATTTGGATGTTACAAAAATGTTAACAGTATGCAGAGCTTCTGATAGGAAAAAGGAGCCAATTTCCCTCTCTTTTCTCTTTCTTTCTTTCATTCATTCATTCTTCCTTCCTTCCTTTTATGACAGGCTCTTTCTGTCCTGGTACAAGCCAAGATGCTTTGTTCTGTTCGCCATTTATGATGCCATTCTCCCACAAACATTTCATAGCTTTTAAAATTAGTTTACTCTTTCTAGTTTGGAATGTTATTTTAGACTCCTTGCACTCAATGGGACTTACTTCTCACTACTTGAATACATTGCATCGAGGTCAATGGGTCTGCTCTAGTTGGGATTCAAAATGGATTTAGCCCAGGCATGGGCAAACTTTGGCCCTCCAGGTGTTTTGGACCTGGAGGGCCAAAGTTTGCCCATGCCTGCTTTAGCCCATAGTCCTAAGGGTGTTTAAAACAAGTTCATTACCACTAATGTACTGCAGTGTATACAAAATAACTACTTTTTCACTGAGGAAAATCTAAATGCTACAATCCACTGTCTTATAGTCGAAACACTTTATTCTCTCATTGCCACTAATGCACTGCAGTGTATACAAAATAACTACTTTTTCACTTAGGAAAATCTAAATGCTACAATCCACTGTCTTATAGTAGAAACACATTCTTCTCTTTTCCATTTCACTGTCACTTCAAAACATATGGCAGAGTTTAAGGCAGTAGCATGAAGCACGCCACAAGTCAGCACTTGAATTATGTTATATTCCTTCACCCTGCATCTACTTCTCACGAGGCTATAGCTGTAACACATAAGGAATGGATTTACTCTAAAACAGAAACAGGATTGCATCATACCAGCATTAGTTAAGGGAAGAGGAAAAACTTGGGAGAGAAACATTTATTATCACATTGAACAGAAACACACTAAGATATGAACAGGATATGTATCACTGTTTTGTTGATTTAATTCCCCCCCCCCCCCCCCCCCCCCCCCATATTTCACTACACAGCCAACATAACAAACCTTGAATACGTTTACTGTAACATAGTTATACTACGGCTATTGGGGGAAAAGTAATGGCAAACAACCATTTGTTTGCAACATGGAGCTACCATTTCCACAACTCTATTTCCCACTCATGCCTGAATGGAGCCCCTGGTGGCAAAATGGGTTAAAATTTTGTGCCAGCAGGACTGCTGATCAACAGGTCAACAGTTCAAATCCAGGGAGAGTGGGTTGAGCTCCCTCTGTGAGCTCCAGCGCCCCATGCGGGGACATCAGAGAAGCCTCCCACAAGGATGGCAAAACATCAAAACATCCAGTTATCCCATAAGCAATGTCCTTGCAGATTGCTAATTCTCTCACACCAAAAACAACTTGTAGTTTCTCGAGTTGCTCCTGACACACACACACACACACAAACAACATCTGAATTAATCCTTCCTTTCTTTAAGCTCCATGCACATCCCACCACCCACTGTTTACCACCCACTGGGAAATAAACACAACAATACAAAACCAGCCCTAAATCTAATCGTGTCAGCATCCTTTTGTGCTGCAAGATTTCATGAAGATCAGACTAACAAGGAGACCTTTCTGCTGATTTTGGCTGCCCTGACTCAGCCTCCTGGAACCATCATGGCAGGAATCCAGAAGCTGTTTCCAGAGGAAACACTCACTTGGTTCAGAAAACTCAGAGTGGAAGAATTCAGGAAAAGGGCAACCCTTTCGAAGCCTGAAGCAGCCCCACGCCTAGATGGAAGAAACTGAGCATTAAGAGCAAACCATGGGGTTTTGTGGTACAAGCCCTGCATTTTTGTATCAACATCCCAAAGGAAATTTCTCCTGTTGTAAGATTTGCACTCTACAACCATGGAGTTGTGTGTTGTTTATGGCTACACATCGAAATAGCAGATAGGAAAAGATCTAAGACTGAGTCTGGGAACCAACAAGACTGAGGAACTGCATTGCCCACTCAACCTATCAGAGGCCACACTATTACTACCACTACAATTATAGGTAGTTCCCAAGTTACGAACAAGATAGACTCTGTAGGATTGTTTTTAAACTGAATTTGTATGTAAATCAGAAAAGGTATTTTTTTAAGTGTAACTCCAGTTAAATATATATTAGCTTTGGATAGCATAGGGAAGACTTAACACCCCTGTGGTGTTTGTTTTACTGTTTGTGCCCTTGTTCAGAGGATTTCACCTCACTTTTTGTCCCTGCAATAATTGGATTTTGAAAAATTTGGTTTGTTGTGGAAACAAGGATTGGCAATAAAGCTTCAGTGGAGACACCTTTTTCCTATGATAACTCTTCAAGAAGTGAATTTCCCTTCTGAGGGGCAGATTTCCCTCTCTTCCTATTGTCTCACCCTTGTTCTTAACTATGAGTCATTTGCAAGTCAGATGTTTGTAACTCGGAAACCGCATGTACTTATTATAATTCTCCTTCTCCTCCGATTATTCATTTGTATCCCACCTTTTTCCTGATAATGGAATTCAAGGCAGCTAATCATATATTAAAACAATGCAAGTAAATAACAAACACAAAAATCAAAATACAAATATACTACTTTAAAAAAATAAACAATTTTACAAACATCAAAATGCATTAAAAACTGCAGAAAAGCAATTCAACTCTTCAAACCTATCACACACTGTCATAACCTCTCCATGCCCCATAGAGCCCTGGAAACTGGAAGATCACCTATGTGATCACAGTAAGCCCACAGGCAAAAGCATTTACACACACTTGCATCATAAAATGAGGGTCTTCCAAGCTATAGTATTTTCAGTTTGGATGAATGGGTGGAAAAGCTGGACAGTGAAGGAAACATACAGGATAATAATTCATTTGAAATGTGGTGCTGGAGAAGAGTTTCACCAATACTGCTGACAACCAAAGAGACAAATCAATGAGACTGACAGGAAATCAAGCCTGAGCTCTCACTAGATGCAAAATCACTAAACTGGGGCTATTATACTATAGGCTATGGGAGACAACATGACTAACTGGAAAACATAATAGTGCTCACTGAATAACATTTAATTAAATCAAAGAAGACATGGGCCTGAGTTTATAAGATATGAGCAGGTCTGTTGGTGACAGGGACTCCTTGGGGGCTCTCATTCATAAGGTTGTAATAAATCAAAGCTGGGGTGATGTTAAATAACAACAATACTGGTCGCAGAGCACAACATTCTGGGAAATAATGGGAAATGTTTTAAAACAAAACCTTAAAGGTAAAGGTAAAGGTTTCCCTTTGACATTGAATCTATTCATGTCCTACTCTCGGGGGGGGGGGGGGGGGTGTTCATCATTTCTAAGCTGAAGAGCCAGCATTGTTCATAGACACCTCGAAGGTCATGTGGCTAGCATGACTGCATGGAACACCATTACCTTCCTGCAGAAGCGGTACCTATTGATCTACTCACATTTTCAATTTTTTGAACTGCTAGGTTGGCAGAAGCTGGGGCTAACAGCTGGAACTCACCCTGCTTCCCAGATTCAAACCACTGATCTTTTAGTCAGCAAGTTCAGCAGCCCAGCAGTTTAACTCGCTGTACCACCAGGGGCTCCAAACAAAACCTAGAAGAGGCTATATTTTTTAGGGCATGGCATTCTATTTTGCCACAACACCAGTCGCAAAAATGGCATTTAGTGAAAAACATTGCCACAAGAGAAACAGCAAGGTGAGTGTTTGTGTAGCTCTTGGGTGGCTCATAGCTCATGAAAGTGATCTTAGGGCTGCATGTGGCCCAAAAGCAACGGCCTTTACTTGCTTCTGTTTTAGAGGGACATTGTTCCAGTTCTGCTTACTCCCAAAGAGCAGGTGGTCCCTCCTGCAGGGTATACATAGAGCTGTAAGGTTTTGTTTCTCCGTGGCAAGGAAAAAACGGGTGGGTATCACTTTCAGTTCTTGTTTCGCAGAAGGTTCCTCTTTGGGGAGAAATTCCCTTGCTCTTGCTTTCTGTCGGCAATGTAAAGAGAGAACCCATACTGATGATCACATGTTGTCTTCTTCCCAAAGATTACGATGTCACAATGATGACCAGCTCTCAGCTAGACCAAGAACACCCACACTCCCTACCTGCTTCCGCCAACAAACATTTCGAAAAGCAGTTGCCTAACAAGTTTTAAAAAGTGATATTTCGTTTGATCAATAGTTCTTTCCAGTTGGGCTTGGCACAATCCCACCCCCAGAAACCGCAACTTAATTAACTTGATAGGCAAATATTGTGGGTGTATGTGACCTCAAGACACCTTTCACTTATGGTAACTCCAGGAATTCTATAAGGTTTACTGAACTAACATATATGGAGAGGTAGTTTGCACTGTCTTCTTCTGAAATATAGCCTATAGCACATGATATCCCTTAGTGCAGTGGCTCTCAATCCCAATCATATCAATTTTTTTCTTTTTCCATTGGTTAAGTATCTTTCCAAAAACTGATTTCTCAATAGATGTCAAGATATGATTTCATATATCTTAATATTGTTGATCAGATTATTGGGTAGTGTCCAGAATTAGGTAACAGAGGAGGGATAGGTACCCAATGCCCCACCCCACAATGTTATGGGACTCTTTCCTTGCATCACAAAGTGAGGGTCTTCCAAGCTATAGTATTTTCAGTTTGGATGAATGGGTGGGAAAGCTGGACAGTGAAGGAAACATACAGGATAATAACTCATTTGGAATGTGGTGCTGAGAAACTTTAGGAATGTCATAGAAAGAAGGTGGCGTGAGTGCAACCAAGTGCCAAGTGCTCAAGTCCTGGTTTTGACTTTGGATACTCTTGGCCATACTAAGGAAAGTTAATGGCAACTGGAGTCTTGTAACATCTGGAGTACCCAAAGTCAAAACCAGGACTTGAGCACTTGGCACTTGGTTGCACTCACGCCACCTTCTTTCTATGACATTCCTAAAGTTTCTCAGTTGGGGACATTCTTCCATTTGTTCATGTTTTCAAAAGTTGGGAAGATCTAGAAGGAGGAGAAAGAGGAGGAGAAATAATATCCACTCCATCTGTCCTGTATTAATCTTCAAAAGGCTATATTTTGCAACAGGAAAACAAAAATAAGAATGAGGGGGAAAAAATCCTTTACTTTCCCATACTGAAATTGCAACATACAAAAACCTGTCTAAATCAGACTTTGTATTAGTGATGTATAGATTAGCTGTAGTTTTTTTCTCCAAGACCATGGAGGTGATATTCAGTGGTGGTTGGTGGCTTCTATGTTAGTGGTCTAAACATTACCAGGGTTAATCAAAGTGCTAAATCTCTTTGAAAGAATAAGGTTCAATAGTCTGAGATCTCCTTTAAAATCCGGACTAAAACTATTAAGGGATTCAATGTCCTGCTGACATGGAAGCCACGAGATAATATTATACAATTCTTTATTGATTAGTCAATTTTGACCATATCAAAACATACAAAACATACACATACAGTAAAACCATATATGAATACGAGGCATCATGGCCTACTGGCCTGTCAACCCACTCCTAAATAATTGAGCAACTACGAGATAAAAAGGTTAAAAGATTAAAATTGTTTAATTCCTTAAAATAGGGTTAGAGTGGGGGGCATGGGTAGGTAAAACTAGTGGCGTGTCCATATTAAGTTTTTAAGTTTGAGTTTTGCTGATGGCAGCAAGGTCGCCTCTCTCTGCTTCCATCTTCTCACGGATGGCCAGCGCTTTTTGGATAAAAAGGGTCAATTTTAAAATAGAGTTTTTATCTGAACCCTGAAGAAGGATGTGCAATTTCTCCTTATTCTCTGAATAAGTATGGTTCTCCAGCAGAGGCTCTAGATAGTAAGACCGGATCCTGTTGTAGTAGGGACATTTTAAGAAAAAATGTTCTGAGTCCTCCACTTCTGCATCTACCTCACGGCACCCACAGGTTCTCCTCGTGTAGGGGATATTCTGATGTCGTCCCAACTTGGACTTAATGTCGAGCTGCTCAAATCTAGCCCGGGTAAAAACTTTTCTAAGATAGAGTGGAAGTATAAAAGAGAGGTAAGGTTCCATGCCCACATTACATTTAAATTTGGCCAGGTATGGAGTGGCTCTAGCTTGCGCTATGTTCATTAGATCATTTTGTGCAGCAATGTCGAGAGCTCTTTGGTATACAATTGAGCATACCTTTGCCCCAAAATTTGTTAACTCGTGAGGGGCAAAACCTAACCTACTAACTGTGTGGCCAAATCTGCTAAGCCAAGATGACCACTCTTTGTGGTTTTCTTGTTCTAGAAGGCATAGGGCTGGGAGTCTGTGTGGTTGCATTTGTCTTATTTTGTACCACCAATTGATCTGCCTCTTCAGAATTGTGGTGGAGATTGGGGGTACTCCCGTCTCTGCTCTCACTGCAGCTGACAGGGATGATCTCTCCACACCTAAGCCAATTTTCAGGTGGCGCAGTTGGAATCTCTCTACCAGTAAAGGGTCTTGCTCACCCCATATTTCAGCTCCATACAAAGCGATGGGGAACACCTTTGCCTTAAGAACCTTCAGAAAGGGGCGCAGAGAGCCCGGGTAATTGTGGTTGCATAATTTATGAATTGCCTGTGCAGCATTATCAGCTTTTGCAATACTTAGTTTTAGATGTTGGGTCCATGCCCCTGATGCCGCAAAATGAAGACCTAAGTATTTAAATGTCTTCACTTGCTCCACTTTGTGCCCGTCAAGGTGCCAGTTGGAAGCCTTAGCTTTCTTACCAAAAACCATTATTTTGGATTTTTCTTTACTTATAGTGAGGGCATTTTCAGTACAATATTGGCTAAGTTTTTGCAGGGACCTCCTTAACCCGATTGGGGTGGTGGATAACAATACTATGTCATCTGCATATATCAAGATATTTGTCTCCCTATCCATAATCTTTGGACTGTGACATTCTTTCATATTCAAATGAGATAATATTATGATACTCTGCTTCACATTACTTCATTACCTTTAAAGCAAAATCCATATTGACTTCCCGAGTTCATAAATCTGGACACAGTCATAAGAACACAGGAGGGAGTCCCACTCAGAATCAAGCCCTTGTCAATTTATCTGTAGTTTACAGAGAGAAGCAGCGTCTCTCAAGGGTTTTGGACAGGAACCATTACCAGACATATCTGCTGACTTAATGGGTTGAGCTTGAGACCCACTGGTGCAAAGTTTGTGCTTTACCACTAAGCTACTCTGTTGACCCCAGTATTGCTTGTCTAAATAGTGACAAAAATATCAAAAAATTATGTTTACTTCAAATATTTTCTCCCTCACTTTAAAATCAACTTGAAGGCACATAACAATCTTTCTGCAAGATGCTCTTCTCTGGGTGCAGTCAACTTGTTTAAAAAGCTCCTTCTGAACATCTTAACATGATACTGAAATGTAGAAGAATTTGTTTTCATTTAAAATATTACTTCAGGTTCATTACTTAACGTAAAATTGTGGAAGAATGCAAAACCAAAACCACCCAGTCCACTACTCTTCATATTTCATGTACAAAATGTACTTTAAAGTCCCAACAGTTTTATTTTTACAGAGCAATTTTTTAAAATCTTCCAACAGTTACATTTGCAATTCTAGAAGCATGCATTGCTTAGTGCCATATACAGTAATGGTGCTTGGTAACTAAATAATGATATTCACATATGAGTTGAAAGACCATCTATACAAACATATGCTTCACTAGTCAACATTTACAAATCCCCACTTCGATCCTCTTCCTTCATTTAAACACACTACAGGCCCTTTCACATAGCCATATAACCCCGACTATCAAGGCAGGATAATCACAATATCTGCTTTGAACTGGGTTATCTGAGTCCACATTGCCATATTTTCCAGTTGAAATCAAATAATATGGAATTTTATTCAGCTGTGTGGAAGGAGCCTACATTATGAAGAAGGAGAACAAGGGAATAAGAGACAAAACTCCAGGTAAGAACAAGGGTTTTGTTTTTTGTTTTTGTTTTTGTTTTGCTAGAATTGAAACTTTTCTGGATAATAGTCCATCTTTAAGGACAATATATAAGACAGGAATGAGATGTCAAATAGATGCTAAGAGATTTTGAAATACAGCAAATCAGCAGTTAAGATATTTAAAATACAGTACAATGGACTCTCCGTTAACTAGCACCCATGGGGAAATCCACTTAAATTCCCAATAGCTTTATTTTTAACATCATGAGCATCTTGTGAATCCATCTGCAGCAAGATCTGGAATTTTGCATTCACTTCTTAGTTGGAGTGGGTGTATCTGCAAGGCACTTGCATCATTAGTAAGTGACTTTTAGAAATTCCTAATTGACCTGCTTCCTTAGCTAGTCTACTTCTAAGAAGGTGATGAGCTCACTCACATATATATAAAACTGAAAAAGAAACATCTAAGCAATGCAGAAATTACAGTATCCTATCTTCCCCCCACAGAAAAGAGTATAGATGTTGCAGAGAATATGAAAGGAGAAAACAGTGGCTTAAAACATGCAGCCTGATTTCCCTAGCAGGGTTATACTGGCATTAGGGAACAGAATTATGATAAATAAGAAAATGAGATGTAGGAAATTTTTGCTTTTTAAACTTCCCCTATTTCACATAAGAAATCTCCCCCTCCCAACTATTCTTTCTGTTAAATAATGTTACAACCGAATCATCAAGCTGGAAGAGACTACACGGGCCATCCTGTCTAAACCCCTGCCATGCAGGAAAAGCACAATCAAAGCACCCCCTATAGATGGCTATTAAGCCTCTGTGCCCTTCCACCCAGCCCAATATCCCAGAATATCAAGACAGAAAATCCCACATTATCTGAGTGTGGACTCATATAGCCCAGTTCAAAGCAGATATTGTGGGATTTCCTGCCTTGATATTCTGGGATATAGGGCTGTGTGGAAGGGCCCTCTGTTTAAAAGCCTCCAAAGAAAGAGCCTCTGCCACACTCTGAGGCAGTGAGTTCCACCATGAGTTTTGTTTTAGTCTGTCTGTAGAATTTTTCAAGAGTGGTCAGGTGAGGTGCCATTAAGACAGAGTTGGTATTGTGTAGTAGTTTGAGCAGTGGGTTACAAGTACTCTGTCAGCCTCAGAGGAAGGCAGTGGCAAACCTCTTCTGAACAGCCTACCATAGGGCTGCCAAGAAAACCCTGTGATTGGTTTTTCTTAGGCCCGTCGCAAACTAGGTTCCTGCTGGAGAAACCCTTGCTAGCAAGTCCCTGACGTCATGAGCCTGCGCCTCTCTCCCCGCCCCTTTCTCCACCCCTTTCTCTTTGCGAGCGTGGTTTTTCCTTTGCTAGGGCAGCATTGCCCGCATTTTCTCTCAGTTGAAGTCTGCCAACTGAGAGAAAATGCGGGCAATGCTGCCCTAGCAAAGGAAAAACCACGCTCGCATGGAGAAAGGGGAGGAGAAAGGGGCGGGGAGAGAGGCGGAGTCTCGTGACGTCAGGGACTTGCTAGCAAGGGTTTCTCTCGCAGGAACAGAGTTTGCGACGGGCCTTAGGGTCTCCAAATTGCCAGAAATGTACTAAGGACCTTATCACGCTAGAGGATGAATCCACTTTAAATCCAGTTTCTGTTGCTTGTGGAATTCTGGGGCTTGTAGTTTAGGGATGGACCTCTAAACTGCTCAGCCAGGCAGGTCCTGGGCTTCACTGAACTACAAACCCCAAAATTCTGCAGGAGGAAGAAACCAGATTTAATGTGGATCCATGCTCTGGTGTGATGAGGCTTCAGGGACAAGTCCATCTGCAACACCATGGGATTCTTTTGAGGGTATTTGTTTATCGTGTCAGAAGCTAATTGAAAATACAGTTATAATGTTTAAAAAAAAACCACAAGCAAAGTTAAAGACTTGGCATTACACTACATTTCCTTTGACCAGAAGCTGGCCACTTCAAGTGCCTCTGGTGTCGCTGTAAGAAGGTCCTCCATTGTGCATGTGACATTGTAGTAAGTGGTCTGTGGTTTGCTCTTCTCCACACTCACATGTCATGGACTCCACTTTGTAGACCACTTTTGAGGGTGACAACAGAATCTTCAGAGTGCTCAGTGGCTCTGGAGACAAGGACTAAATGCCCTGAAAGCACCAGAGCAACTCTGATTTTACAGGCTCAGACTTGGTCACTATGTTAATGGGGAATTGCCAGGGAATACCTGGTATTGTAGGCTAGATTTCGGAGGAAGGAACTGCAAAACCGCCGCTGAGCCTCATCTTAGGTCAATAGGCAGCTTGAAAGTACATACATACAATGGAGTCCCCCTCCTTACTTTCTTAGAAGAGGGGAAAAGACAGAATAAGAAGATGCCAGAAAGGGATAGAGCAGGGAGGTGGCATAATTTGAAACAGGGATCTGTAGATGGAACAAAATGGTCTGGAGGAAGTAAAAACAGAAGTAGTGGTGAGGCTGGGTAAGATGATCCCAATCCTTGGGGTGAAGACTGAGGGTAAGAGAAAACCAGTTCATGACAATCATCCGAGGGCAGAATATAAATTATTAGATAAAGAGATCTGTCAACAGGAAGGAATTTTGATGAAACATTTGGCACCTAGAACTGGAATGCTGCTGGGGTGCCAAGGAAGAGGCTTGTCAAGGCGCATGAACAAATAGGAAGGGGCTCCAGATGGGATATTTGTGTGTGGATGGATGATAGATATTATTGGATCATCCCAGACTGAAATAGGAATACATGCCAGCTTGGTCATGCTGTTTTCATTTAGCTCCTAAGGCGAAGGAACAGATTATCCTTATCTTTTGCAAAAGAAACAGAGAAGGTTCAGAAGAGCAGGAAAACAGTGTAACCTGAATCCTAGCAGCTAGTGCCAGCTGAAATAGAGCCACTCAAATGATTGTGGGATGGTCTCAACTTGTTGATCCATTGGGTCTAGTCTAGTTGGGGCTAACAATAAGTTTCAGACCTATATTTTCCACGTCATAAACAACCAATCCTCATCTGCAGATTATGAATAACAAAAACATATGGCTTTCTATGGGATAATGATTTAAAATTGGCAATTGGATCAGACTGCTAGGGAGAACCTAGAAAAGTTACTTTTGGAGCTAAAACTCCCAGAATCCTCAAGCCAACAAAGAGAATAGCCATGCTGGCTGGAAGACTCTATGAGCGGTAATCCAAATATAACTTTTGAAACTTGGGGAATGATGCTTTTAGAGGAAGAAGAAAGCCAAGGAAAGGAAGCCAGAGCTTTGTGATTTGGAGAAGGCTACAAAGAGCACAATTCTGTGACAATATTATATATAGAGATTCTGTGAAAACATCATTACAGTATATCTCAGTTAACTATCCTATATACTCAAGTTTAAGGCTAGAAATTTTAGTAAAAAACTCAACTTAAGCCACTTTGAGTTTCTTGCAGGAGAGATAAAGCAGGGTATAAATAAATATAAATATAATAATAATCCAAAAAACCTAGGCCACCCTATACACAAGTCAAAGTAAGTATTGTAACATGCCTCTTATCAAAGAAAAAGAAACCATTTCCTTCTTTGAATGGGAAAAGGTGGGAGCACTTTCCCCTCTTTGTAGAATGACCACTCACTTATCTATAGGTCGTATCAAAATCCAGGTTTTGGCCCCCAAACCTGCCCTTTATACATGGGGTCAACTTGTACGTAAGTATACGTAGTAAGTAGATGTGTTCTTAGGCATTACTTCTTTGAAATAAACTTTGGTACCAGAGACAGAAAATACTGTGGAAGGGTCAAGAGCAGTTCAATATGTTTCCGCAAACTTTTTGTGGAAAGAACAAGGGCAGTTCAACTTGTTTCCACAAACCTTTTATCCAAAACTAACAATTTACACATGTGAAATAAAACAACCAGCTCAAGGGAGCCTTGTGTAAGGAAAAAGAAATGTTTCTACAGGCCATCTGAAAACTTCTTCCAGGAATGTTTTTTTCTTTCCCTCTTTCTTTCATCAGTCTCCACTATACCTGTGGTTTCCCTTTTGGTGACCAAACATATAGATCTGTGTTACTGAGGCAGGCATCTCTCTGTTCTGCTGTTGAAATATACTTGGAAAAGATCCTGGACACAGCTGCTGTTTACATTGCCTGTTGTAGGAAAGAGCTGCAGTAGGATCAGACGGAGTAGAATCCTATTCTTTCCCATCTTGAACTTTAATGCATTGTTTGCTGCAGACATGCTGCTTCAATCTGACATCGAAAATCTGTGTTCCTACAGTCCTCCTTCACCATTCCCTCAATGCTGATTCTGCTAAATAACCCTACAGGGAGACAGAGGAAGAGGAGGGTGTGGGGAAGGCATTGAAAAACATTGTAAAGATAATCGCATAGGGAAGCTGATGAGGAAACACAACATACAAACAATCTACAAACCCACCAGGAAAATCCAACAAATGCTACGTTCAGCAAAGGACAAGAGGGATCCTCTCACCTCTGCAGGAGTCTACCGTATACCATGCAGCTGTGGACAAGTCTACATAGGGACCACCAAACGCAGCGCCCAAACAAGAATCCAGGAACACGAAAGGCACTGCAGACTACTTCATCCAGAGAAGTCAGCCATAGCAGAGCACCTCATGAACCAACCTGGACACAGCATTTTATTTGAGAACACAAAAATGCTGGACCACTCTCACAACCACCATGTCAGACTACACAGAGAAGCCATTGAAATCCACAAACATGTGGACAATTTCAACAGAAAGGAAGAAACCATGAAAATGAACAAAATCTGGCTACCAGTATTAAAAAACTCTAAAATTAAAACAGCAGAGAGAAAAACAGGCAGGGACATCTAATCACCTTTCAAGAAGAGTTTGCTCCAGGCACTGTCAGCCCATTGTATGCTAATCAAGGTGGTCAGTTGAAAAGATTCACACCTAGCCCAACTTACAAAAGCCTTTTGTCTCACCCTGGTCATTCCACAGATATATAAACCCCTTTTTCCCAGCTCCAGCAGACCTCTGAAGATGCTTGCCATAGATGCAGGCGAAACGTCAGGAGAAATGCCTCTAGAACATGGCCATATAGCCCGAAAAAACCCACAAGAACTGATTGTAAAGATACTTTGTTAACAGAGATTTTCAAATATTGCCCATACAATTCACATAACAAAGATCTTTACCATATCTTTCGTCTCATAAATATATTATTCTCTGAATTTACTCTCAGTTGTCTGCCTCCTTCTCAATTTTTACAGAAATTCCACCAGAGAACTGAACTTGGAAAATACCTGGGTTTCATTGAAGACCCGGGTTTTCCTTACAAAATCTCAAAAGTTACAGTATTCCTCCCTCCAAATTTGCTGGGCTAGCCTCATCATGGCTGGTAGCCACAGATGTACAGATGATGAGCTAACTGATGGTGATGACAGTTAATATTTGGAAGGTGGCATCAAAATGCAGGCAATTAAAATATTGTAGATCTTTCTGGGCTCAGTAATGGTGGCTGTTAACACAAATAAAGCTGTAATCCTATATGCACTTATCTGGGAGTAAACCCTATTGCTTCTAATAGGACCTACTCCTGGGGAGACAGGTATAGGCTTGCATTATAAAGGGATTATGCTTTCCCTTACAGGAAATAAATGATATCTACGTTTTCCCCTTACAGTAAATTGCTACCAGGGTGGGGCATTTAACACTCTCCATGATATAGCATGATAAAACATAGGGGTGCAGTCCAGATGGCCAGTCAAGGAAACAGGATCGAGTCATTTGGGTTTTTTAAAAAAGCTAAGACCTTTGTTTGTTCCAGCTGTTAACAGTACTCCAGTGGAAACTTATGACCTCATCAGATGGCCCAAAGTAAAGTGGGGGACAGTGGAGGAAATTGTTGGGCAGCACAGGGAATCATCACACTCTGTTCTCTACCATCAAGGTCCATGGTATCCCTTTCCACAATGTTTCCCTGCTGTCCCCCACTTCTTCTTCAGCTCCTCTGCCAAAGAAGAGTTGGGTGTACACTCAACTCCTCTGGGCTCAGCTGCCACACTTCACAGAACCACATGGAGTCCCGCCAGAAGTAGCTCTGCATCATGTGATGAGCTCTGGGCACTCTGTATCAGCAGCAGAGAGAAGATGCTTCCCTGCCTTAATGTGATAAGGCTATTTCATTTTTAAGTCCAGCAAAAAAAACCTCTTAACCCAGTCTTCTGCATTCCTTACATCTTAATTTTTCTGGGCTCTCTGGCAACTATAAGCAGAGTTGCTAAACTGAAAACTAGGGAGGGTTTCTATATCTTTAATGTTGTGTGGAAAGGGAAATTTCACACAACTAGGAAACAAGCAACACTTGCCAATATTTCCTATGCAATCATTAAAGTTATAGGAGATCTCTCCAGTTTTCACTCTCAGAACCTTAGAAGTGTGCTGCCAATGTGGGAAATGTCTGCCTGCCTCTCTCCCCTTTGCAATCCAGGTGTCCCTCAGACTAAGGTGCACATAACCTGACCTGGCCCTATAGGGAGCTAAACTCATCTTTACCAAGGGCCACATCAACCTTATGGTTGCCTTCAAAGGGCCGGGTGTAATTGTAAGACAGTTACATGTAACTATGTTTCCCTGGCATTAAAAGCATTGCGATCAGCTGGATTTGGCCACAGGCCTTGTGTTTGACACGTTAGAAAAGTAGCTGTAGCAACTGAAGCAAAGATCCCAACCCCCATGGGTCTCTCCAGATCTTCTGATGTCTGGGACAGCTTTTTGGAAAATGCTGAAGGTATGTCAGCTAGCACTAGACTTAGGTTCTATTGTGACTTTGAACTTCATGAAGCTAGATTCTTCAAGTAAAGGTCAAAGAAGTCATCCTGAATTGCAGTTGAATCACTCATTGGAGTAACAATGCTTTTGTCCCTTGCCACCAGGTGTGTACAACAAACCAACCTCATGGATGGGTTGCTTATTGACTGGAGATGGACCAACCTTTCTTAAATCTGGATCCAGCTCTGGCATACAGGTTCCCCTACAAAAGTTTTTAGATTGCTTTGTTCTTTCAATGTTTCTTTGCATTTGAGAAATGCGTTTGGACTGAATGGATTTGGAGGGGACTGAAGGAGAAACTGATATACCTTGTGTTGAACATACATTCTATATTATGTTCATTCAGTTATTCTCAACCTGTGGGTCCCCAGCTATTTTGGCCTTCAACTCCCAGAAAGCCTAACAGCTGGTAAACTGGCATGGATTTCTGGGAGTTGTAGGCCAAAACACCAGGGGACCCACAGGTTGAGAACCACTGTGTTAGTTGTATCCTATTCCCTACTTTAGGCAGAGCATGTGATGCCATTTTGCATTTATTTGCACAAGAACCTTGTAAAATATATTCTTATTATATTGACTTTATAGCAGCAATCTGCTCAATGAAATTAGATCCAAGTCCAATATATTGTGTATTAACTGTATTACATATGCAGCATATCGAATAATAGTAATTTGTTTTACCTAGCAAATCTCATTTTATGGGAAGACCTCTAGTCCCCCACTTACTCTAGCTCTCAAGTGGAGGCAATGACGCTAGTGTTAGAAAAACAACTGGCAGAAGGAAATTTCAGCTTTCTTTAATTGCACACGGACAACCCTGGATTAAGCCCACACAGACTTATTTCAGATTAATTAAAAACAAAAAGGTAACTGCCCATATCACTTTCAATGTAGCACATAGGCCCCATCTACACTGTCTATTTAAGGCAATTTCAAACTGGCATTGAAGAAAGTGTTTTCGCTGTGCAAATGCTTGCACAGGAAATCCTGGAACCAGTTTGAGACCCAGGTGGTGATTTCACAAGCCACAGAGCACTAATGCACTTTAAGTGCTGTATTTTACATGCTTTTGTGGGAGTTTGTTATCTGGTCGCTGCAGTCTGAAGCTAATTTTGAACTGTATTAACAGTCAGTGTGGATGGAGCCCTGGTTTCACACTGTCTAGTTCTACAGTGGCCAATAACACGGTTCAGCTTGTCCTCATTTAATTTAAAGCCTCGTCTCCACCTAGTGGCTGCTGCATGTAGACTTAATCCAGCTTCCCCACAATGGCTCCTTCCTTCCCTATCAATTAAAGAAAATCTATAAGACTTCTCAGATATAATGTGGAAAATAACAACACAGATGGCAGCACACACTTTTGGACTGGGTTCAGTCCAGAGTCCACAAGTACAACGGTAAGAGGATGGAAGAAGGTAAGAGCATATTGGATCTTTGAGCAGAAATCTTGAATAGGGAAATGAGTATTTAGTGCCACTTATTATTGAGTTTCAATAATAAAATTCACTAACCAATCCAGATGCAAAAGTGTTTTCCTGACTCTGAATGAAAATGTATGCAAACGATGTCAAAACTCACTCTGTATGTCACTTCATAACCATTTTTTAATCAAATAATGTCATTCACAGGATTTAGTGACAATTCTTCTCTTCTATTTGCAAACTTGCCATGTTTCTACTGTCTTTTTTTCTTAGCAGGAGAAAATCAGTTAAAGAAGGTAAAATGACATGTCTGCAAAATACATTTTTTGATTGGTAGTACTGGGATCCAACAGTCTGGAACTGCTTATAGATCTATATAGCTATAGATGAGCTTCTAACACAAACTCTCTGAACAAAGAAGAAAAAATAGTCTGTGAAACAACAGGCTAGCAAGCTAGCCTGATCTGCCATATATGCTCAAAATTTGTTCAAAAATGCTGTTACATTTGTCCTCCATTAAATGAAGGAATAGATTATCAGAACAGAAAAGCAAAGCAAATCAATACAGTGTCCTCAGTATTTCAGAATATTCTATATTTTTAGCTCTTAAACATTACACTTCAGCATTTCAAAAGTGAATACACACAAAGCAACATGCTTTAATTCCAAATCAATGTAAGAAAGCAGGTATTCTACCAAGGAACTAGGTACCATACATTGGAGAACAGCAATAGCTACATACCCAATATAAACAAATATTTTATATACTTGGGAAACAAATCCTCTACTAACTACATTGGCAGTCAGAGATGCATCACGGGCAGTTTTTGTCAGAAATATTAAAAATTAACTAGGTATTTTTAATTACAAAAATGTGAGTGAAGCACTGAAACGGTTAAATGGATGCAATGACTAAGCAAAAGCTGTAGTTCTGTATAAGCAGGTGTGCCTGTAGCTTAGTTCACCTCACTCTGAGGTAGCCCTCAGTCTGTGAGAGCTCTCTGTGGGAGAAGGGCCTCAGTGTGTTAGTAGGCTTCAGTATGAGAAGGCCTCAGTGTTAGTTCACCTCAGTGTATGAGAGCCCTCAGTGTGGGAAGGCCTCAGTGGGAGAAAGGCCTCAGTGTGAGCAGGCCTGGTGTGAGAAGCTTGTGTGAGAGAAGCCTCGGGTTAAAGGCCATTGTGTGTAAAGCTTCAGTGTGTAAAGGCTGCTGTGTGTATGAAGCTCCTGTGTAACTTTGGTGTGAGAAGAGGCTCTGTGAGAGCAAAGCTGTTTATCTGCATGAGAAAGAAGCCCAGTGTGGAAGAAAAGAAGGAAGTGTAAAGAACTTTGTTATGGAAACTTTGTTCTTATCAATAGTGCAACCATATTATTTTGCTATAAAGAAAAGCCTCCTATGGAATAGATAACATTGGTCTGTGTGTTTTTGTTCTTTTTGTCACTTTGGGCTGCTGGTGTTGGGTCACACTCCTGCTAATAAGCTACTCTGCTGTACATTTATGAGGAGGGTCTTTTGTTAATAAGTGCACTTGCCTAACAGTTTTACCTTACTTTGTAACTGATTAATGGTACATAGGATCATTTTAACTTTAACTGGTTCTGCTCACATATGACATGGATATACCAGGGATGGGGAACCTGTGGCCATCCATTAATTTCACAGAATTTTCTTACACAAGGAATTGTTAGATAGTCTGATATTTCCCTTTTCTGCAATGTAGGCTATGGCACCTGGTATTAATTAACACTTTTACTTCCAAGTACTAACCAGAGCAGATCCTGCTTAGTTTCCAGGATCAGACAGAATCTGGTGCCTTCAGGAATCTGGCCCTCTACCTCTGTAATAAATGCTCCCAGGGATCACAGATAGAAGATGCTGATGCTTCTGCAATTCCATGCCATATATCTTTGCTCCTTCTCTTGGCCACTCTCCTTCCTTGCTATGGTGGAACAAAATTAACAGCTTACTGACCATAAATGGTGCTAAGTTATACAGACAGTATAGGCCTATAAGCTTTGAACAGGAATGGGAGCAGATACCTGTAGTTCTTCTGCTTTGGCACTGTAAGCATGAATTCTGGTCTTTAAAGTTGCAAATGTAGTGCTACATGTTCTCCTTTTCACTAGACTAGGAAACCATATGTCACATGGAGGACTGGAGGTGGAGGTGGGACTGTGTATAATACAACTCATACATAGTGTGTATCCCTTATCTGAAATCCTTGGGACCTGAAGTATTTGGAATTTTGTATTTTCCCCAATTTTGGAATATGTCTGGATATGGGATCCTAGTCTAAACATTAAAATCATTTATGTTTCATATGCACCTCACACATTGCCTGAAGGTAATTTTATACAATATTATTAATAATAATTTTATGTATGAAGCAAAGTTTGTCTACATTAAATCATCAGATAGCAACCAACCATGTGGACAATTTTGTATTTTGGAGTATTTAAAATTTTAAAGGGATGCTCAACTTTACGAAAGTTATTCCCTCTCAAAGTTTGAACTGGATTTGGCAAATACTAGTTAGCTGGACTGACAGCTTTTGACATATAGACCACATTGGTGCTGTAACAAAAGAACAGTAGATAACAATAGCTATCTGAGAAAGAACAGATGGCACAAGGAACATAAGGCTGACCTGCATGGCTAGAATGTCTCCATCCCATCACAGTGCAGGGATTATTTTGGGTGCCATTACTTACTAATACATCCCATTTCCAGATACACTGGTTAGTCCCAACTGGAGAAGACCTATTGAATCAACTGTAGAATGGTGCCACAATCATAATGCATTCTGATTGAACAATTCTACTCTAGTTGGAACTAGCAATACCATTTTAACTGTCAAAAGTCATAATACAAGTTCCAAAACTGAGTTGTTATCATTTGAGCCATTTGTAAAATGTATTGGTACCAAAGGTGAGGGTAGAACAGGAAAGAAGAAGAAGAGCCATTTTCACTTCCTTCCTAAAAGGGTTTTAAACGTGGGAAATAAGTTTGCACCCAGACCAATAAACCTGATAGGGAGATTCTAATCTTTATGTCTATATTCCATTTTAAGTGCAGGTTCTGTAGCTTCACCATGAGATGCACCTTCATACCATTTTTGGTATTGGTCACTATCGAGCCTACCGAGCAGGGTTGAAAAACCTGAAATCTTGTGAAATGGTTTATAACTGATTTTGTATTTTTCCCCTTTAGTGCTCACAAGAACTACTTTTACTTTTTGAATTCAGCACTTTGCACCTTCTCCACAGCGAATGTGTGTGTGTTCATGAGGTTGCATGTGACAAAAACCTGTGGGTTAAAGGGTTTCAAGGTTGCTAAATGCAGTCATTGTGGCTAGCCTGAACCCACACCCAGAGGGTTTCCTCTACTGCAAGGGTGAGGTGTCAGTTCTGCTTCTGTGACACAAGAAACTGGGTCTTGAAAGTGTGAGACAAGAGGCCTGTGTCACTTCCTGAGGATCTCCGAGAAGCACCTGGTTAATGTCTCACAGTTGAGTCAGGGCATTTACTAGCAGAGTGGAAATGTCTGGATGTACTGTGGATGCTGGTGCCTAGGTTTTGCTTCCGGGCATTTTTTTTTTGTTTCCTGTGCACATCACTGGGCAACAGTCTATTAGCTATACCCACCACAGTCTCCAACCACCAGGGCAGCAATAAGGAGCTTCCAGCCCAAAGAGGCCTAGCCAAATCCTGACTTGCCCCACACTGCTTCCTGGAGGCTACTGGAAAAAGGAAATCCAACTGTCATCTCATTGTGATTAGAGTTATCTGTAGAGATTCCTGCTCTGTCTCCATTGAGGCTGTGGGAATTTAAAGCTAGCAGAGAAAGGGGTAGAACCCTCTAAGACCATCTAATGTCAGTAATTCTACTTAATGTTTCCTCTACTGTACAGTCGTAAGTATCTTCACCACCAAGGGCACCAGCAAAATCCATGAATTAACTTTCCATGGTCATATGTTGGGGGCCAGCTTTTCCAATTAGCCTGGGTCTGGCAGAGAAACTATGCAGAAGAGTGGTGTAAAAGTGAGAAAGTGCGCAGAGGAAATATGGCACTAGATAAAGTGAATGTGACAGAGTTGGAGGCGTGCTGCATTTTTTAAAAAATCCCTTCATTTACTTGCCCTTACTGGAATCTAGGAGCTTGGCATGATCCCTATAGGCCCATTTCCAGGAAAACCAGCTCCCCCTACTTCCTGACACACACCACTGCCACTAAACCAGATGCTGGCTGCTTAGGATTGGACTCACGGGATCAACTCGTGGTGCCTTGCCTTGGGGATGATACAGATTTAATGTAGCGTGGCTGCCAGCCGCTCTCCCGCAGCTTTGTTTGCCTTTCAAAACCTAAATGCCTGGCCTGTATCATGCTGGCTGTAGGATTACTATGTGTAAGAGGAGAATTCTTTGTTGCCATTCTCCCATGAACCTCCCTCCCTCTTTGGCACCAATGTGCCTAGCATACGGTTGTCGACACTAAAAGGAAGTTGAAATATTAGCACGACACGAGGAGCGCTGGTGAAGAAGATAACGCTGGCTCCTTCACCCTCAGTGTTTCCACGGGATCCACATTCAATTTCCAGATCTCAATAGGACAGAAGGCCCCTTCCCGGGGTGTTTTCTCTCAGGGGGTCAGCCTCCTGACTCAATTGCTTCATTTTCAAAGCAATTACCAGCAAGGGGCTTTGTAGGCTGTGCTCCCTCCCCATTAACACCCAGTTGATTTATAGGAAACCGATGGCTAGGCCTGTCAGAGCTCATTAATGGCTGGCAAAAGCACAAGACAAACAGCCTGGCCAGCAAGAAGGAAATCCTTGTCTAGGCCACATAAGAGATGTATGGCTCTTCCCCTTACATTCCAGCTTGGGGCTCCAGACTGCACCAGAATGTGGGGAAATGGAGAAGCAACTATTTAGGTGAGATAGGGCTCAAGTGAAAATGGAACATCTGAGAATAATCTTTAAAAAGAACCAGGTGACTTAAAACTATTTTCACATGTTCTATTTTCAGCCAAGGCCTAAATACCCTAAAGGTATCAGATACTTTAGGGTATTTATTAAAGTAGAATTGGCCCTACTTAGTACCTCAAAGAGATACCATCAAAGAACGCAATATGCTGTAGGCTATACTTCAGACGTAGGGAAGGATCAAACCATAGCTGATTATTCCTTGACTGCGAAAACCCTGTGAAATTCATGAGGTTACCATGTCAAAAGGCAACTTGAAGACACAACCAAGTAGCCTTGTATATGTTGCTGGCCTATTATTGCTATCTAGATATGTCAGCAGGAGCTGATGAGAGCTAGAGTCCCAAAATGTGTGCATGGCCATAGGATCCCCACCCCTGGTTTATCAGTGTCATGTGTGAGCAGGACAGATGACTTGATGACACATACACATGCACACGCACACATCTGTTGCGTGGCAGGGACAGACAGATCATCAGATCTAAAGATTCCTAGGAAAAGGTTATTTTGTTATTAGATCAAGATATGTAGAAGTTCAATTTCAAATCTTTTCCCATGGAAACACTGGTCTACAGAGACAAAGATTCCAGTCATATTATGGACAGTACCAAGACATGTTTGAAGGCTGGATACAGAGCAGTGTGTGTGATTCTTCAGCAATGTGACTCCCAACTGAACAAATTGTTATCCCGTAGGCCAAAACTAGTATAGAGCAGCTCAAAGTCTTTGTTACTGAGAAACCTGACAGCAAGGACCTAGAGTAGTTGTGAAAAGACAGGAATGCATGTCTACGCTGTAAAAATTCTCTTGGAAAACTTTAATACTTGTTTCCCAGCACAGTGGTCCTCATTAGTCAATTGAAACCAGAGAACAATGGTAACATCTATCAAGACTGCAAACTCCATGACATTTACTGATTGCTGTGCTACTCTGAGTAGCCTGGAAATTACTGGTAAAGATTAAGAAAAAAAAATGAGAAAATCCCATTTTCTGGAAATGGGAAAGAAAGAAATGAATACTAATAACTCAAGAAAGAAATAAACACGAAGAACTCAAGAAGTGCTAGCGTAGTTAGATCCCTCCCCTCCTGCCCCCAGATTTAGATTTCACAAAACAGATTTTACGAAACAAAAACTCAAGCATATGAGAACCTTACGCTCAGAAAATAATTCCTATCCACGCATAAGGAACCTCATCACATTGAGGCAGAGAAACAGGGCTACTTGGTTGTGTCTTCAAATTGCCCACTGACACAGTAGCACCATGAATTTCACAGGGTTTTCGTAGGCAAGGAATAATCAGCTGTTGTTTGGTCTTTCCTTGTGCCTGAAGCATAGCCTACAGTACCTTGTGTACTTTGATGGTATCTCTTCCAGGAACTAAGTAGGGCCTGCCCCAGAGTCCATCATATGATGCAGGGCTACTTCCAGCGGGGCTCCATGCCCGCAATGTGCCCTGCAGAGCAGAGAAGACACTTCTCTGCCTTAATGTGATGAGGTCCCTTATGAGTGGATAGAAATTATTTTTGAGCATATAATACACCCAACTCCTCACACAAGAAAGAGGGGGACAGTTGGGAAATGTGGGAAGAGACACCACGACCCCTGGCAGTAGGGAATTCAGCATGACACAGCCCCATGATTTCCCCCACTGCCCCCTGGCTTTGTAAGGGCCATCCGATGAGATCTTAGGTCAGCCTAAAAAGAGTTTCCGCATGTTATCAAAACCAGACCCTCAAATTGAAGAAGGGATGAATTTCTGGAGATCTCTCTACTCTTTCTCCCAAATCCAAAAATCACACAGAGCCTCCCTTGGGGGTATGGTCCCAAGTTTTCATAAGCAGCACACATTTCTCCTATTTCATCACAATCACACTAGAGAATGAATCCACTTTAAATCCAGTTGCTGCCTCCTGCAGAATTCTGGGGTTTGTAGTTTAGGGAGGGGCCTTTAACAGCCTTACTAAACTACAAACCCCAGAATTCTGCAGGAGGCAGACAGGGGAGATGGAGGCAGAGTACAAAAATAAAGTTGTTGTTGTTGTTATTATTATTATTATTATTATTATTATTATTATTATTCGTGGGAATTGGTCTCAGCCAGTTTTCCCTGACTAACCAAGGGTCCAAGCTCAGCAGGAACCAAAAACCAATTTATAACCCATCTCCTCGCCCCTTTGTCATATCTGTGGAGCCTAAACGCACATTGTTCCTAAATCCCAGGACCTTTCAAGGTGCCCAGGACTCCCATTACCCCAGACTTGGGAACGGTGTCCTCAGGGATAATCCTCTCAAGTGCCCATTATCTCCCAAAGGTAATTCCCAGACTCTCCCAGGGAGGTGGAAATACAAGTAAATGATAGCTTAAAATTAAACCAATTACAGTTTATTGAAATTCCTGCCAGACTGCTTAGCCAGTCATCGGCTAAGATTCACGGAGCTTGAAACTTGCAGCCAATCGACAGCCTAGGCACAGACAAGCCTCCACGTCCAATTAATACACAGATCCCGAGAACTCCAGCAATCATTTCTGTTCTTCATGTTTCCAAATGAGTGTAACTTTCCTATAAAATACCCATGTTTGGGCTAGGGGGGGACTTTTCTGGCCAGCTCTGAACAAATTGATTTCTTTCCCGACACCAACTCTTGTTATGTGTGTTTCATTGGGTGGATTGGTAGCTTCCGCACACCAAGAAGAACCCAAGATTCCGGACAACACATCCTTTTTTTGACTATTAATGATTATTATTTATTTATTTATTTATTTACTTCATTTGTTGACTGCCATTCTCAGCCCTAGGGTGACTCACGGCGGTGTACAACATATAAAAACACAGTTTACAATAGAGCAATAGCACAACAAAATATCAGCAACTATCAATAATACAACAATCAAATAATTACACGAAATCATCCGCGCCGTCTCTTCATAGAATCATAAACCCATCTCGTAGTCCATATTCCGTTCCAGTCGTCATTACCAATTGTTTTAGCACTTAGTTAAACGCCTTCTCAAATAGCCAAGTCTTTAGGCTCCTGCGGAATGACATAAGGGAGGGTGCCTGTCTGATGTCTACAGGGAGAGTGCTCCACAGCCGGGGGGCCACCACCGAGAAGGCCCTATCTCTTGTCCCCGCCAGGCGTGCCTGTGAGGCAGGCGGGATCGAGAGAAGGGCCTCCCCAGACGATCTCAAGGCCCTCGTGGGCTCATAGGCCGAGATGCGGTCAGACAGGTATTTTGGGCCGGAACCATTTAGGGCTTTGTAGGCCAACACCAGCACCTTAAATTGGGCCCGGTAGCAGATCGGCAGCCAGTGGAGCTGGAACAACAAGGGCGTTGTGTGCTCCCTGCGTCCCGCTCCTGTTAGTAACATGGCTGCCGCACGCTGGACTAGCTGAAGCTTCCGGGCCGTCTTCAAGGGCAGCCCCACGTAGAGAGCGTTGCAGTAGTCAAGGCGGGATGTGACCAGAGTGTGTACCACCGTGGCCAAGTCAGACTTCCCAAGGTACAGGCGCAGCTGGCGCACGAGCCTAAGCTGTGCAAATGCTCCCCTGGTCACCGCTGAGACCTGGGGATCCAGGCTCAACGACGAATCCAGGGTCACACCCAAGCTGCGAACCTGCGCCTTCAAGGGGAGTGCGACCCCATCCAGCACAGGCTGTAACCCTATACCCTGTTCGGCCTTGCGACTGACCAGGAGTACCTCTGTCTTGTCTGGATTTAATTTCAGTTTGTTCGCCCTCATCCAGACCGTTACAGCGGCCAGGGACCGGTTCAGGACCTCGACAGCCTCCTTAGTAGCAGGTGGGAAGGAGTGACAGAGTTGGACATCATCTGCGTACAGATGACACCGCACCCCGAAACTCCGGATGATCTCGCCCAGCGGCTTCATGTAGATGTTAAACAGCATGGGAGACAGTATAGAGCCCTGTGGAACCCCGCAGGTCAAAGGCTGTGGTGTTGAACAGGTGTCCCCCAATAACACCTTCTGGGTGCGGCCCTCCAGAAATGACCGGAGCCACTGCAGAACAGTGCCCCCGAGGCCCATCTCCGCAAGGCGCCCCAGAAGGATACCGTGGTCGACGGTATCGAAGGCCGCTGAGAGGTCCAGGAGCACCAACAGGGACATACTCCCCCTGTCTAGCTCCCGGCGCAGATCATCCACTAAGGCGACCAAGACCGTCTCAGTTCCATGTCCCGGTCTGAAACCAGACTGTGCCGAATCCAGATAATCCGTGTCTCTCAAGAATACCTGGAGTTGTGAGGCCACCACGCTTTCCATGACTTTGCCCAAAAAGGGGAGATTGGAAACAGGCCGAAAGTTGTCAAATTTGGTGGGGTCCAATGATGGTTTCTTCAACAGCGGTTTTATAATAGCTTGTTTTAAGCTCGCTGGAATGATTAGAGTGTGTCTATAACCTTTGAAAGTCATAGTTGTTCCTGGCCTCTGTTTAATTAAAAAGCCAGCCCTGAAAAGATCTTCTTTGCCTTTTTCAGTTATCTTAGTTAACTTACATTGAATACACTGAGTGGTTACTTCCAAACTGAGTACAAAGGCCCAAGAGCCTACAACAAGACAACACTTTTTGCCATGAGAAATGGATTTAATTAACTAGTTTAAGGCTCCTGTGAGCAAAACGTAAGGAGAGGGGAAGGCTGCTTACTGAATATCTGGATAAATCTTTCTGCTTCTTTCCAGTCACCCTCCTTTGGGAGCAAGTAATTCTATCTCCCTCTTCTACACATTGAGTATGATTGGTGCTTCCAGTTATTCTTGGAGGAGAGAGGCAGTAAATTTTCCCATACACAGAAGTGGTAACCCATTGTGTCTCTGTATGAGTATTTCCACGGTCTTACCTCATGTCACGCAGGAGCCCTATTCAGAACAAGAAGTGATCCAAAACACAAATTTTCCTTTAAGAGTATGCAAGAGTGAAGTAGCCTCCAATTTTAATTGCAGGTTATGTATATTTCTCAATCTTCCAGAGGTCTGGGAAAGTCTTGAGTTAATAGAAATGATACAATGCACTTATCTGTTCTGAAGAGATCGGATTAACTGATTGGATCACGCTGTGTGATTGCGTGAATGCATCTTCAAGTCAGCTATTTACCTATGACTACTCCAATATTTCCAATACTCAGAGGACCTTTTGCCATGTGATCTATAAATTCATAAATGCTATGTCTTACACCAACATATAAAATAGACTTGGAAAGGCCAGGATGATCATGTAGATCAGAATGGCAACCCTGTGAGCAGCAGGGACCAGTGTCTGCTCATGCAACTCACCTCCCACTGGCCATACCAATGCATCCAGATGCACAATGTCACTTCTGATTACCATTTTCAGCTGATGTCAGGTTCCATTATTTGTTATTCAGGGGGGTTGACAAGTTAACCTGGTTCTTACGGATTTACAGACAAAAAAACTCCTAAAAATAAAGTCGAGAGCCTGGGGCCTTAGAAACTGGTAATGGTCAGCAAGTTATATTTTTCCTACCCCATTAAAAAACAAATGCCGGCAAAAGTATGATAGCTGGGACCCTATGCTGGTTGCACACCACAGGTCAGAATTCATGAAGGGAACTCGTGCGCGAGACAGTGCAGTGAGTGAGAGACACAGCTGGGAGGGAGGGAGGAGGAGGGGAGTCTACGGCTCACATGTCCTGCCCTCCTGGAGCCCTGTCAGAAAGCGGGCGTGGGAAAGCACAAGAAGAGGGGAGGGGGGGGGGAAATCCGGTTCCTGCCGCTCTGTTCACATTAGGGCCTTGTAAAAACCTTCCCCAGCCACCAACACACTTTCCGCCCTTTGAAGAAAGCAGTCCCAGCAGCTGGGAGCAGTCCAAGCGGACTTCCGTTCATTAATTCTGACGTGCGTTTCACAACCATTGTACGGGTTCCAGCTATGCATAGGGTCCCAGCTATCATACTTTTGCCGAAATGCCTGCAGCAGTCCCTATTAGGAAAATGTAGAACGCATCCTATAGCAGGAAAAACCTGAAGTGAGCCAAAACTGTAAAACAGAAACACAAACACCTGAAAACATTAGTAAACCTTTAAACATTAGTAAACCTTTAAGCTGTTTTCTATTCAGGAAAAAGTGTGGTCTTCTGCCTTACCACATTTTGCAACAAACTGTTTCATAGCACAATAGTTAATATCAATACTATTGATAGTTTTGCAGTGCTTGTATGCTGCTAAAACTCACTGCCTTCAGGCAGTAATTTTGCAGTTGCTTCACCACTGTTGGAAAAACAAGCATTCTTTCTTATTCCTCCCCCCCCCCCCCCCCCCAAATTGCTTTTAGAGCAATTGGGAATTTTAGATACTGTTTTTATACTCATTCTGAGTTCTTTAGCATGGGTTTGCCCATGTATTCTCCTATCTATTGCAATGCATGGCCATAAATACTTGGTATATTCAGGCAATCAGACTACATGACTGCAGAAACTCTCAGGGTCAGTGGTCATATAAAAACATCTATTGTCTCATTCCTTCCTCTGTTCTTAGCTTTGAGATAGCAAATTAAAGTTTTAAGACTACTGGATCACTTCCTTTTATCTAACCTTTTCATTACTTAGTTAGGAGGTAGTTACTCCAGGTATATGTGCATCCTAAAAGCAATCAGTAAAGTTCTTTAGTTAGTAACTTCATGCTGCCTGCTTGTATTGACTCAAGTCATTCTTTGCCAGAGACATACTGAACACTGGCATCTTACTTCTGCTAAACTAAAGGAGGCTATTTCCAAACAGATCAAGTCTTCATAATATCCTGGGAAAGACTCCCTTTTATCACAATCATCTAGAATTTGGGATCAGTCAACAACCTGACACATGCAATATGGCCAACTGAAAGATATAAAAATATGAGCTTCCCAACCCCATTGGCTTCTTCATCAGGCAGAGGTGATTAAAATCATGCAGGGGAAGAAAACTGACAGGTTTCACTGTCATAGCTTTACACCTTGCTCTAACTCAGTGGTTCCCAAACTTTTTTTGACCAGGTGCCACTTTGACCAGGGACCACTCTCCAACATAAGTACCAAAAGGGTTACGAATCAATTTTTGGTCAACTTTAGATTTGGTTTGTTTATCTGGAGTGCTGATTCACAAAATTGCATTGGCTAGACCACCTCATCTCTAGTTTCTGGTACAGAACATACGCCATCCAGTAGTTGCTATCTGCTCGCCCACAGAAAACCATATTTAATAAGCCTTAGCACTATAGGAGGGTTTCACGAGACCAGTTGCTCTGGTTGCAACAGTGTAATAAAGGTGAGGCTGCGGACCATATTTTAGTTCTTGCGGACCACTGGTGGTCCACAGGCCACAAGTTGGGAACCACTACTCTAACTGTTTACTTGAGGTATTGTTGACATTGAGACTATCACATTTGTCTTCTGCACAATTTTTACCTGCATTGTCAAATAAAGAATATGAAGGGCTTAGAAAACTAGTACAATGTTTTTTGGTTGGTCCACTAAAATTTTCACTGCAATGTATATTTTGAATTTTGTTTCATGACTAACACATTTACTCCAAATAATCTAGATTGTTATTTTTAATAGAACCAGTCCGAGGTTTTGATTTTGATTTTCCAGCTAACTTTGCAACAAATAGCTCATTCCTAACTGCTCGTGCTATACAAATATAGGACCAAGATTTTTTTTAAAAAGGAAAAATTATCATCCCGATAAGGGAAGACTCAGCAATCCTAGATAGCACTGACAAGGGTTAGGATTGCTTAAAGTTGCTGTTCAACAGCGGATGCCCACATCCTACCCATCACTCCTGTGTATTGTGATTGCATTACCGTACTATTCCCTTTATGGTAGTATTCGCCTAAGCAGTTTACATCATAGAGTTTCCTCCCACCCTCACGCACACCCTCAGTAATTTATTCCATCAACTCAGGAAAAGCCGTTTACTGTCAATAACAGCTTTAATTAATTCTTCTCAAAGGCTTCTCAATTATTCATGTCTGGGCCACAGAGAAAACAATTAAAGCACTTTACATCTCTGGGCGATCCCTGGGCTCTAGGTGGGAGGGAAAGACATTACACTGTATTGCTTCTGCACAAAGCAAGATGGGGGCAACGATGAAGGAGATCTGGTTTAGAGGACTTTGCCTATGATTCCCTTTTTATCTTGGTTCTTGACAGCAATAATATTGGAATAGATCCTACGACAGCTCTGTCTGCCCAGAGCACCCCTACATTCACCATACTTTGAAAACCTCCCCTTTCCCTTATCACAGATCCTGACCTTTTGGTACTTTTTCCGATTAAATCTATACCCCATAGAGGACATATGGGGAGGGGTAAGTCAGGGGGGAATGACAAAAGATGACATAAATGAATTCCTTTGAGATTTGGCAATGGAAAATATTCAATGGACTGCTAGAAAGATAAATAAGTGGATCCAAGAGCAAACAAAGTCAGAACAGTCACAATTACTAAAGTGAAGCTGTCATATTTTGGGCATATCATGAGAAGTCATGACTACTTGAAAAGGCAATAATGCTTGGGCGCCTTCCAGATAGGCCCAAAATGCAGAACCAGACTAGATTTTATCTGAGGTGTACAAATGATGCCTTAGGTAAAACTGAATTAACCAGGAGATAACTGAGATTTCCCAGTTTGCACCAGATTAATAAAACATCTGAAAAGCTCCGAATCTTAAGATAAGGTCCAGATTGTTCCAGGTGAGGGCCCTGTGGGGACTGATTTCAGGGATTACTTTTGCAATTCCAGAGGTCAATCCCCACAGTGTTCCTGGTTCTTTGGGCTCTTAAGAGCCCAAAAGAGCAGGGTGGTGCCCCCATCTTCCCCTCCCAGGCCCCCATTCCCCCCAAAAAAACTTACATGAAGGGCCTGTCAGCAGCCCGCTGTGTTTCCTATGGTAAGGTTGTTAACCCAATGTTATATAAACAAGAAAGGAAGAAAGAGTACAACAGGCCCCTTCATCCACACGTAGCACATTGTGAGATACTGACAACTGAGCTCAAAACCTTTATAGAAGAAAAACTTACAGCCCGAGTGTTATGCCTACTTATTTCTAGCACAGTTTACACAGTAAAGCAGGGAGAGAATCCAGTTCATTTGGTCTAGCTTACTGTTCTTAAGGTGGGGTCCTCTCTCTATTAATTGATACCTAGGCTATCAGTTCGTTGCAGGTAAACTCCCGTTATCTAGATCAGAGTTTCTCAAACTGCACTCCTCCAGATGTTTTGGACTTCAGCTCCCAGAATTCCTAACAGCTGGTAAGCTGGCTGGGATTTCTGGGAACTGAGGTTCAAAACACCTGGAGGAGCAGTTTGAGAAATACTGCTCTAGAGGGAGACAAACCAAGAAACAGATGTCATCTACATCTTTAATGTATCAGTTGGTGTTGGCCTTCTACTTCTGCAGCTTGCTGCCGAATGCCTTGAGGAAAGAAAATTTGTTTTCCAAAACACACTGTGCCTTAATAAACTTAAGCATTTCTGAGAATTGTTTCTTCCCTGGTTATTTGCTAGTGTGATCGCCAGATGTGACACAGAATGGGGCTGCAGTGGTTTCTGTAGTTGAAGGGAAGAAAGAATTACCTTATCCTTAGAAGTTGACCTCCATGACAGCACTGCAACTGTCAACGATGCAATTGCTGAAGCACAATTATCAGCTCAACAATAAGAAAACTATCTTGTGGTAGGTAAAGATTTGCCCTTTACACTAAATCCAGTCCTGTTTGATTCTGGGGGTTGGTGCTCATCTCCATTTCTAAGCTGAAAAGCCAGCGTTGTCCATAGACACCTCCAATGTCATGTTGCCAGCATGACTACATGGAGCGTTTTTACCTTCCCGCCAGAGCAGTACCTATTGATCTACTCACATTTGCATTTTTTCAAAATGCTAGGTAGGCAGAAGCTCGGACTAACAGCAGGAGCTAACACTGCTCCCCAGATTTGAACCTGTGACCTTTTTGGTAAGCAAGTTTAGCAGCTCAGCGATTTAGCCCACTGCACCACTGGGGGCTGAACAAGTATTATTTGTTTCTGGTCTAGACAGCCTTAAACAATGATCTTGGACTTCCCTTACCATCACTGAACCCACTTCTTCTCTTCTGGCATATTCATTTGTCTGTTTCTTGATGAATGATTGAACTTTATAGGATGTGAGCCTTTGGCTTTCCTAATGTTTTGGACTTCAACTCCTATTAGTTGTACCCAACATAACCAGTGGCCACATAGGGAAGTCCAAAACACATGGAAGCGCAAAAATCCCCACCTTGACATACATGGTGTTCTTTTATCACACATCTGTGCTTGATGTGTATAAAAATATCCCTGATTACTTAATACCAATGGCACTGATGACTAGAGTACCCTGGAATAAAGATGCTCATTTCAATACATGTACGGATGAATCCATTATTCATATGGGACATTTTTTAAAGCAGAGGATTTTGAAATGTGTAAGACAAAATGCATATATCGAAAGATTTAAAGGCCATGTAATAATCGTACTAGGAGCCAGCATAATGTAACACTTTTTGTGTTGGACTAGGACTCTGGCAAACCATTGTTCAAATCCCCACTCAGTCCTGGTAGCCCATTAGGTGGTCTTGGGGAAGTCAATCGCTTTCAGCCTCTGAGGAATCTCTTCTGAGTAAATCTTACCAAGGAAACATAGGATAGAATTACAATAAGCTCACATTGACTTGAAAGTACAAAACAATCACAATTTTGCAGGATTACTGATAAAAGAAAGGTTCAGTTTTAGATACGTCAAGATGGCCGCATGTGGATTGAATAGAAGAAAGGCGGGACACACAAGGCAAACATCTCTCTTTGTTGTAGAAATTGGGGGGAAATGGGAAGACCTAACTCATCAGTGGCACAATCTACTTTTGAAAATGGTTGCACTTTTGAAAGTTGGATTGAAAGGGAGATTGCAAAGTGAGCTGCTTTTCTTTTACAAGCACTGCCATTAGAACCAACATTGTACAAAACAGAATTGTACACATAATTGTAGACATAAACAAGGGAAGGGGAACCTAGCTCACATGTGAAAAAGGGAGTAGAGAAAATCAGCACTTCAGATCAGGATACTACTTTTGGCTGAATGCATTATTTTTGTCCACTTTTTTGTCTGTACTTTTTAAAACTGCAGCACCCCCAAATCCCAGTCTATGCGGGGATTAACCCTTCCCCCCTTTCTTTCTTTTTTCTTTTTCTCTTTTTCTCTCTGCAAAGCTCTAACACAGGCACATCTCTATGCGGCATTCTTTGGTTGAGACCCTACATCAGTTGTATGGCATCAACACGACATGCAGTCATGTTGATTGCACTAAGTGCTTTTTGGGTTGAATAACTGGGGGCCCTTCCACACAGCTGAATAAAACCCCACATTATCTGCTTTGAACTGGAATATATGGCAGTGTGGACTCAGATAACCCAGTTCAAAGCAGATATTGTTGGATTTTCTGCCTTGATACTCTGGGTTATATGGATGGGGAAGGGTCCTCTGTTGGACAACAGAATGTGCAATTGGAAGAGTACCACTATCAGCTTCAGCAGGTTAGATGGATGCCCATTGGCTGACAAAGAGAATCTGCATGCACCAATGTCCCAAATGTCCAACCCCACTTCCACCATCTTAAACTGACTGAATGTTGAACGCGAAACTAAACTCCCCAGCTACTTCTATAGGGGAACTTGTACATGAATAAAACATACATAAGATTCTGAATGGGGTCTCCTTGGGGAAGGGCATTGTGTGATCTGAGATGTAATAAATATAACTGAATAAATTATGCCTGACAAATAAAAGCCAGAACTACATAACTCCCAGCTCTCCTGATTTACCAGAAAGATGTCTGATTAATCTTCCGCCATCTCACTTTTTCAGCTGGTTATCAAATTTCCCAAGTTTTCTCACTTCCCAGATTCTCTTTTTGTCCAGC
Organism: Anolis sagrei; assembly: GCF_037176765.1. Taxonomy (NCBI): domain Eukaryota; kingdom Metazoa; phylum Chordata; class Lepidosauria; order Squamata; family Anolidae; genus Anolis; species Anolis sagrei. The sequence continues at coordinate 128,499,953 of NC_090022.1, read as the reverse complement.
TTAATTAATACTGCTAAATGAGTTCAAAGTGCAAAAGTGGCATGCATTCAGTTGTGAACAGGAGTAAGCCTGTCGTCTATTCTAAATCAGATTTTGATACAGCTATTTGATGAATAATAATGTTTTAAATGTATTTTAATCTAATGTATGTTGGTTGTAATGTGTTTTTGTATGTTGTCGGCATTGAATTGCTGCCATTATAAGCTACCCTGAGTCCCCTGGGCCAAACTTGGCACACATAACCCCCATGACCCCCTTTATGTCCTGGTGCGGTTTGAGGCAGAAAAAGCACCATTGGTGAATTAGGGAAGCAGATCTGGTGAAAACAAGTCTAAGAGAACTGGGAGTTTTTCCAGAACTGGGTTTAAGAGGCAGATGGGGAGACAGCTGCCTTTCTCCTGCAATATTTTCATTTGTGCTCAGGTACACAGCGGCGGCTGCTTCATCACGTAAACACCCACAAGGTGAGCGACCCACCTCCCCTCCATTTGTATCAGCCTGCCAAGGGTTAAGCAAACAACAAATCCTTCCCCCATCGCACCATCCATCCGCTATGCAGCCAGGGGCGGGCCTGTCGGGAAGCCCAGATTTCTGCAGGGGTTTTACTGGAAAAGTTGTTGTGGCAGGTGGGAGGGGGTCACCATGGTAACGCCAAAGGCAAGAACAGGTTCGCAAATGGCACACTATCGGGGATCAGATTCATCAAAAACATCAGGATGGAAAACCAGGACCAGCCTTGGTGGTGTGCAATGTTTAATTTCTAAACAGAGAGAGGTGTGATGGGCTCTTGCTATGTTGACCCAGAGGAAAGGGAAAGGCCCAGAGGCACTCTTCATTGTTATTCTTATTATTACGACTATGAACAACTCCTGTAGTGAAAATATGCTGGAGAGGAAAAAACTGGGTTATCAATAGTGAAAGTAGTGAAAGTAGAGCATACCAGGGTCTGGCTTCCTGGAATGAAAACTGGAGAGGGCTCTTGTTTCTTTAATGGTTCTGTTGAAGAGGGAAATGATTCAGATGTTGCTGATTACCTGGGTGCATGAGGCACAACACCTGCGGAAATTCCTTTTTCTACAAAACCTTATAGGTACAAGGGCAGTCTTTGGTTTTTGCTCTACAGTCCCATTTTCCTGTTGCTGATGTTCCACACACATAAGCTTCTTGTTCTGTGGCATTATCAAGAAATTATCCAAGGAAAGAGTGGCTAAAAATATCTCTCCTGCTACTCTCCCCAAGGAGTGGTAGCATTTACCTCTCATCTAGCCCCTTTTTCTAGCAGAATATGAGTGAAGAGGAGGATGAAACACTGGGTCCATTGCCTCTGAGACTTTGGTCTTGGCGGCACCAGTTTGGACATGTAAGGGTTAAAGAAGTGGTTCTCAACTGGTGGGTCCCCAGGTGTTTTGGCCTACAGCTCCCAGAAATCCCAGCCAGTTTTCCAACTGTTAGGATTTCTGGGAGTTGAAGGCCAAAACATCTGGGGACTCACAGGGTGAAAACACGCGGTTAAAGAATGCTCTCAAGAACAGACTTCCCTAACACCAAAATACTAAACATAGTGCCCAGTAGTTTAGCTAATTTCACTTTTTAGAAGCAACACAGATTGTGTCCTATGGGATATAAAAACCTTTTCATTTGAGAACCAAAGTAACTTATTGTACAATTATTATTATTATTATTATTATTATTATTATTATTATTATTATTCTGCTTCATTTTTAGATAAAGTACAAGGGGAAAGAAATGTGCTAAGGTCTGTGTTAGTGTGTCAGCAGCCTTACTCACTGCCTTCATACATATAAAGTAACCACTCAAGGACAGAACTGAATCACCCTGCACCACAGATGAAGACCGCATTGTCCTTTGTTTTTAATCCTTTGATGACACTGTAACTTTTACTGTGAGAATTAATCTTGATTCGCACATGCACTGAATGTTGTATGAAGTCACTGTATTCCAAACTTTTTTTCAAAAACCTTGTACTCTCCAATAATCTGTTCCTCATTTCCATCAACAAGCAACTGGGTTGTTTGTATTTTATGCTGGGTGCCCCTTTGGTGAAAGGTTAATTATCTTTCCAAACTGATTCTGAGAGTTCATCCATGTGATATGTGGTAGGTCTAATGCCTTAGAGCTAGCCTAACAGGCATAGTTAAGCAAGGCACTTCAAGCTACCCACTCCCTCCCTCTCACCTAAATAAATGGGGGCTGGCTCCATTGGGGGGCTCCTTTTGAGCTGGCAGGACTATCTGCCTAGAACCTAGTAAACCTAGATCACCTAGAACAGTGGTTCTCAACCTGTGGGAACCCAGGCATGCAACTCCCAGCAATCCCAGCCAGCTTACGAGCTGTTAGGATTTCTGGGAGTTGAAGGCTAAAACATCTGGGGACCCACAGGTTGAGAACTACTGACCTAGAAGGTGGTCCAACAGCACAACTTGTACATCTACACCAATGGAGCCCCTTTTACACAAAAAATGCTCCATGACCCCAACTACCTTAATCATGCTGTGGGAGGGAAGAGCCAGCAGGTCTGGAATGCAACATATAGAGTTGGCAGCTTTGACTTTTGTGGGTTTGGGTATTCATGGATTTGATGAAAATATTATCTGGGAATTTCTAGGTCCTCCAGTGTAATTCTATGATAAGCTTCTAGCAGAAGTTGACCAAAGAATTGTGCTTGTGCACCTAGAACTTCCAAGAGATGTATTCTCTCAGGTAAAGGAAGAGGTGCTGTCTCAGGTAAACATTATATTTATTGAAACTGAGATACCAATAGATAAGAAACACAATTAAAATAGTATTTTTATTTATGATTTTTTACTTTCACAAAGGTCCTGTGCCCCTAACGCTAGTGAATGTGGAGGGCTGACTGCACAGTCGCAGTAACACCGGAGTGCAATGAAATGCAAGGCATAATGCTCTTTATCTCACTGAGGTTCCCTCTCCCATTCCTCCCCATTGCAAATGCTTAGCCCCTTTCCCTGTACATCCTTAGTGCTGGGTCATAACTGGGCAGTGAAATCTCAAAGCTGGTATCAGAGAAATACTTTGGTAGTTGAGAAATACTTTCACTTCATGGTTTACTTAACATAGTAATATAAGCACCAAATACCGTCTATGAAAAAGAATGGGTAGGGCAAGGGCTTCTTTTCGGGTTTTTGGCACTCAATTCTAAGACAAAACTTAATTTAAAACAATTAAATACCCACCGTACTGTGCCTTGTGAGATTAGGTAGTTTAAATAAAAAAAACAAACATTAATACATTTGGAATTCAATCTATATCACCTCATGTGCATGCCAGCTGGAATATTACCAAAAAGGCATGTAATTGTGCTAATGCAACACCTTTTCAGTGATATACATCTACCAAGATAAGCAAGACCTACACAATCCATTTATGTTGCACCAACTGAAGATGCCAATAGTTTTGAAGCAATGACTAGTTTGATTATTTACATTTGCTTCCCAAAAATGAGACTCGAAATCCAAAACAGATACACCCAAGTCAAAGAAATTACAAGTTAAAATACAACTTTAAACATCTGTAATACTAAGTTACAATTACAGAAAAGTAAAATCATTTAAAAGCACATTGATTAGAAATGTCAGCACTCATCCATTAATAAGCTCTTCCTTACTTATCATTCACTTTCCCCATCCCATCTGAATGAAAACATCTTTGCCAGTCAGTGGAAAGACAACAAAGGAGAAGTCAGTCTTGCCTGACCTTTGGCAAAGTCCCATGAACAGGGAGGAAGCACCAAAAGGGGCGCTCTTCTTCCCATAACAAGGTATTTCCTCCAAATAGGGTATAACATCATTTCCAGCTTTATTTTTATTTTATTTTTTACCATTTTGATGTTTTGAGCAGACTAATGGGATGTTGGAAATCAAGTTGCCATGTTTGAAGGTGGGTTTGCATGGTTTGGGGATATCATGGGCTTAAAGGTTGTCCAAAAATCATTTACATGGGGACTTGTCGATGCAAAGAATTAGGCTGGTGGTGCATGTGACTTGCAAGCTGCACTCCCCCCACCCTCCCCCCACACCAAGTATTTAACAATGTGTTTTCAAAGTTGCCAAACCAGTTGAGCTCCAGATGCACAAGCTCCTAGCATTCTCTGTTGTGTTGTTTGTTAAAGCAATCATGTGTGGTGGGGATGCAAACTGCATCACAGCCATGACATCAGGATAGAGAAGGAAATCCCTTTTCTCATTCACTGTTGCCTTATCCTAACAATACAGTACCTCATATATATAAGCCACACTGACTTAAACATACTAAGCAAGAACTCAACTGGACTGGCTGAAAGTGCCAAGAGTTGTGAGAACTTTTGTTTCAATTGTACCTATTAAGCATATATACAATTTGAACCTGAATAACCTACAAAGAAACTGATCTTTGGGGTGAGAATACAAACGTCTTTAAATTTTGGGAAATAGCTTGGAGGGGTAATTCCACTTTTCTCCTCCCATTTTAAATTAACTATGGGGTCTTCCAGGCAGGCCCTATATCCCAGGATCTGACCCCAGGTTTTCTGTTTATCCCAGATTATCTGGCAGTGTGGACTTCAATAATCCAGTTTAAAGCAGAAAACCTGGGATCAGATTCTGGAATATAGGACCTGTCTGGAAGGGCCCTATATCTCTTCCAGCCAGGACAGAAGACATTGCTCTTCCATCTGCCTAGCTCAAGGATGCCACATCTAATATCCATCCAGCCTGTCATACCAACATCTTATGCACTTCTCTCTCACACACACAAACAGACACACTTAAGATGTCTTGGGAAATTGACAATGCCTATCCATTCTTTTAGTGTTGAAGGAAAAAGATCCCATCTGATCTTGGAAGCTAAACAGGGTCTGCTCTATCTACGCTTAACTGGGAGACTGACAACTTCACAGAGAGCACTGTGAACCCTATCAACGATGGTTTTGAGCCAAACCTAGCACACATACCAGACATGACCAACAGAAAGTACTGGATGGGTTTGCAGAGGAGGGGCATGGTGGACCTAGAGTGATGGGATTTGTGGCCCACCCGCATTTAGAAAGCCCTATCAACCCCACCCACACTGGATCTAGACCAGACTTGGCAAATATACACACCATTGCTATATTTAAATACTAGAGGGGCTTGGGAGGCAATGACAGAGGATGTTGGGAATTTCAGTCCAAAGACTTGCAGAGAGCTTTGTGAACCACATTGATGATAGATCTGGACCAACCATACTTGGCACACATATCCATTACTACCAACTTTAAATATTGGCAGGGCTTAGGGAAGATTGACCCAGTGTGGTGGCAGTTGCAAGAGCCCTGTGCACTGCCAATGGATCTGGACCAAACTTGGCACACACACCAATGACCAACTTTAAAACTTTAAATACTGGAGGCGTTGGAGGGCGGATTGACCCAGAATGTTGGGAGTTGTAGTTCACCCACATCATAATAGGGCCATCCATAAAATCCAAAACCAAACAATGACTATGTCTAATGTCTAACCTTACAAATTCTCTAACCTGAGTATTGCCGGTTATCTAAGATAGTATGCCATAAAAAATAGTTTTTCCTGGACACATCCCGTAAGGCAGCAGGGAGCCTCCAGTGTTTTTCAAGCTTGGCTCTATTGATTTAGTATTCCTCTGTTTGATAAATGCATCCCAGAGAAGTAATATGCCTGATGTGCCCCTGCTGCCTTGGGGTGGGATGGGGGTGGTGAGCCCTTCCTCCTCTTAATCAATAATGAAAGCAATATGCAAGATTCATCTTGGAGTTGCCAAGCCTCAGTTCCAGGAACTGCCTCAGCTTCTTATGGAGAGGTATGGTGTGGTTGCCAGTGAATGCGGCCAAGCACAGCAGGGAAGCCTTCTTTCCACCCTTCTCCTGTAAAGCTTCTTTGCTGTAAGGTGTTGGTGGGTTGGGAAGGAAGCCCACACAAATCTGAAGGTTCTGCCTTTCTCTCCATCTCTCTCATACATACACACACATCCAACTGTATGCACGGTATTACTGGGTGTACCATGCATATGGCTGCGCTGTTTGCACTGACACATATTCCAAAAATAAATACATGTAAACCTTGCAATAAATAAAGCATCTGGGCAAATTGGTTACACAAAACTGTTTCTCAGAGTTTTAAAAACCTGAACAGACAAGAATCAGAATATACACCACAACTGCATTGGAATCAATAAACACTATTGCAGAGCCTCTAAGAGGAAATCTGCTAGCTTGTAAGAGATGACTGAAAGTCTGACAGCATACTAAACATTTTTTTTAAAAAAATTAAATGAACAGCACACATTTTCACAGATCAAATAAAACTATGCATTTCTTATCATTAGATAGTCTAGATGTTTTGACATGAGAGCCCATTCAAGTTGCTTCGGTGCTATAAATGAAGGTTCCACACAGCACTCCATATAGTGCTTCAGTATATCCAATCTTGTTCCCACTGGCCAAAGGAGTTGGAAATGAGGGGAACTATAGTCCAACACAAAGAGAAAACAACAAACTGGGATAAAGTATTCTCTTCTGTTCTCCTTCCAGGAACTAAATGCCCCAAGCCCAGCCCTTTGATCAAAAATGTTTTACACTGCATTGAAGATACATGTACATGTTCAAAAACATGCAAATGTGAGTAGATCAATAGGTAATTCTCCATGCTCTCCATGCAGTAATGCTAGCCACATGACTTTGGAGATGTCTACAGATAATGCCGGCTCTTCAGCTTAGAAATGAAGATGAGAACCAATGTCCGTCCGCCCGCCCCCCCCCCCCCCCCGAGTTGCATTCTACTGGACTTAATATCAGGGGAAACCTTGACCTTTACTTTAATTTTGGCATTGTAAAAGAATCTTCAATGTGCAGACCTTGCAGAGGCAAGTTTTGCAGGTGTTCCCATACTGTGGATGGGAAACTTCACTATAATACAGAAAATATTAAAACATGTGGGTTTTGGGAATGGTCCCTTAAATGAATTTCCTAATGCATATGATTAGAAGATATTTCTAAACCAAGGTTTTGAGGGGAATTTGCATGTGTTTACTATTCTCTTTTAACTTGTTTAAAGATCTCAGTGTATACTCTAACTTGGAAGATGTATGCACTCAATGATAGGTAAAAATGAGTATCCCCCCTCCTCAGTAAGTACACTGGACAAGTGTCTCCTGTACTCTTGAACACTGGGGCACAAAAGAAGAGAATGGCTGTCTTGCTGGATCATAAACTCTTATTCAAACGTTTCATCTCCCCAACAGAAGTCAAACAGAGGATTTTGGGAAGCCCATAAGCAAGGCATGAGTGAGTGCATACAATCGTACCATACTTTTAATTCTTAGAAATGATTATTTATAAATACACTAATAGAGATTCTATTAAGCTAGGGTGGAACAGAGTTTTGGAAAAGGTACATTTTGAGCAGGACTTGTCCAGAATTCCAAAATCTGAAATATTCCAAAATTCGAAATTGTCCACATGATTGACTGAGAGTGACACATTCACTTTGCTGACTGAAAGGTTGATGGTTCAAATCTGGGGAGAGGGGTGAGCTCCCACTTATCAGCTCCAGCTTCTCATGCGGGGACATGAGAGAAGCTTCCCATAGGATAGTAAAACATCTGGCATCCCTTGGGCAAGGTCCTTGCAGACAGCCAATTCTCTCACACCAGAAACAACTTGCAGTTTCTCAAGTCGTTCCTGACATGGGAAAAAAACCTTACAATGTCATACACAGAATATATAGAAAATAAAATTACATCCTATATATGTAAAATATTTTCAGTTCTTTCCCCAAAACATCAGGCACCAATATAATTTTTTAAAACTTAATAAATGATAAAAAATACACTGACCACAGTATTAAAACAGAAAATTAAAATATTTTAGCATTCTTCTGTAATGACAGATAAAATACTGAGAAGTCTGCTTCATCCATTTAAAACCTGTGTCCACATCAGTTTATAAATTGCCCTCAAATTGTCTAACATCCAAGAATATCTTATTAATATTGTAGAGCAACTAAGGAGCAGGAAAATACTTCCTCTTGTCTTCTGGGCAGCAAACAAACAAAACAAAGCAAACTAAAAATCCAAAATGGGATGTCATATTTGCGCAACCAAAAGAATGTTGGGGAGAAAATGTGAGGAGAGAAACAACATTCTTCCAGAAAGCACACTGCCAGTTAAGCATAATTGAAGTCTGTAATGTTTGTGAAGCCACAGTCCACACACCCTATCTGGGAATTGTATTGCATACTCCCCACATAAAATACTGCCCTTTGTTCAGAAAATGTAATTTCCTCATCACAAAAGCACATGAGGCAACACACGGGGACTGTGAACTATAGTACAAATGGAGAATGCACACATATTTAATTCACATTCATGCACACACATACATTGTGCAACAAGATCTTGAGTTGCTATCGTTTTTTGAATGGTGTCATCCAAATTGAAGCTCCCAACTCCAGACAAAAGATTCAGAGATATGAGCTGAAGCAATGCATCCATCTATTCTTCTTTGCTTAGCACAATTTTTCCCCACACCAGAAAGACAAAGTAAGAATACTTAAAATTTCCTTGTTAAACGTTATGGTCTCACCTATCCTCCAAGGGGGATTTAAGCGACCCACAAGGAAATGCCAGAAAAATGCCAGTGATTTGATCAAGGAGGAAGTTTACGAATAAGCTCTTCAGCAGGGAAAGTGGCGCGACAGCACATACACACACACCACCCCCGTGGCTAGAACCAAGCACAGCCTCCAAGATGCTGAAGATAGGAAAGCCTATATATACCCCTATCTATGTACAGTTGTCTGTCTTGTCTATGTATAACAGCACTGAATGTTTGCCATATATGTGTTCTGTGATTTATTCTAAGTCCCCTTCTGAGTGAAAAGGGAAGAATATAAATATTGTAAATAATAAATAAATAATAGCATTGATTCCAATCCAGCAAGTGTGACTCCCTCCTTTGCTTAAATACATCAATTTAATTAGTGTGGACAAACTCTCTGAGCCTTGACGCCTTCCATAGAGCCCTTTGTGTCTCTTCTCTTGCACTTTTAGCAGAGGGAAGGAGAAAAAGAAGAGCGACAACTGCATACACTCTCCTCTTCTGAGGCAGAGTGGTAACCCAGGGACCTCTTGAATAGTTCAGGCACCCAAGTCATTTTCTGCCTAAAGTGGAATACTGCCTAAATGATGTTTGTGCACAAGCACACACAGCTCAAGTCAAGGTACAGAGAACCAAAAGTGAGCCAAGGTATTTTGACATGTAAGAGTTTAAAATTCCTGTAAGTAACTCAGTGGCAATAAAAATACCATTAGCATAAATAATAAGATTTGCTGTCTTTTCCTCCGGACCTAAAACTTGCTGTCAAAAGCAGCTGCTTCACTGCCTAATGATAGGACTGGCTTTGACCTCATTGTTGACATGGGGGTCTATATAGGACAGTGTTTCTCAACCTGTGGGTCACAAGGGGGGGGGGTGTCAGAGGGCCCGCCAAAGACCATCAGAAAACACAGTATTTTCTGTTGGTCATGGAAGTTCTGTGTAGGAAGTTTGGCCCAATTCTATTATTGGTGGGGTTCAGAATGCTCTGTGATTGTAGGTGAACTATAAATCCCAGCAACAACAACTCCCAAATGTCAAAGTCTATTTTCCCCAAACTCCATATTGAGTATTCATGCCAAGTTTGGCCCAGATCCATCATTGACTGAGTCCACAGTGCTCTCTAAATGCAGGTGAACTACAACTCCAAAAGTCAAGGTCAATGCCCACCAAACCCTTCCAGTATTTTCTGTTGGTCCTGGGGGTTCTGTGTGCCAAGTTTGGTTTGATTCCATTGTTGGTGGAATTCAGAATGCTTTTTGGTTGTAGATTAACTATAAATCTCAGCAAATACAACTCACAAATAAAAATAAATAAATCCCTCCCCAACCCCACCACCATTCAAATCTGGGCATATTGGGTATTTATGTCAAATTTGGTCCAGTGAATGAAAATACATCCTGCATATCAGATATTTACATTACGATTCATAACAGTACCAAAATTACAGTTATGAAGTAGCAACAAAATAATCTTATGGTTGGGGGTCACCACAACATGAAGAACTGTATTAAGGGATCGCGGCATTAGGAAGGTTGAGAAATAGGATGTGCTTGATGGTCTGAGAAGGTGTGGGAAAGAGAGAGAGACTTGGGTAGTACTGTACGTAGGTGACCAGTCTCCTGCCCATCTATACATTCCAACACCTTTTGCCAGCCTCCAGCTTTCTTCCTTGTAATGCTTTCCAGGGAGCCTCTTGCTTCACTGATCTCTTAATGAATTTTTAAACTTCCTTCCCTTTCCTGCCTGTGTTTCCATATCAATAATGCCATTCACCCACCTGTTGGCATGCCCTTTCCCGCAGCCCTCTATCTTTGCCTTACTGGACCAGTGTTTTACTGGCTGGTGAAATAACCGGGAAAGAAGGTATATGAGGTGGCTGGATGGGTCTTGTGGTGTGGCGATGAGTGTGTTCCCAAGGCTGGGACTAGTAACGGGAAGTGGCTATTCTCAGTGACAGTAAATCAGATCGGCAAGATTAGAGGGCTCTTGCGGCCTAATCATGAGCCACTTGGGCAGGAGGACAAGTTACTGGAACTGGGAGGAAATAAAAGCAATAAATAAAGCATGACTGCTAACATCTGGCCCTTGCCACGGGGTGAGAAGTAGATGTAGGATGGGTTGTTTATGGTTCATTCCTTGACTTTACAGGGCTCAATAGTGCAGGGAGCAAAAGGGCACAAGAGAGAAACAGCAAATGAATCTATGTGCCAAACTTCGATTGAGTATGTGTGCACACTTGTATGTGTGTGTATTTTTAAGGAGTCTGGGCATATATACCAACTAAATTGAGATGCACAGATTATACATGAATCATGTTGATGCTCAAGCTTTGGGAGTCCCTTTCTTACATGTTACATAAAGGCAGGTCTAGGCAGGCTGGGTAGGTAAGGGGACACTTCCAAACAGGACAAAAGAAACAATTACCACCATTTTGTATTATGTTGATTTTGTCACAGTGCCAAATGCCCTATAGATCTCAAGAACAAGGCGTCATGCGTCAACCACAAACAGAAGAAGGTTTATGGAGAGCTCATAAAACACATTTTATGCAGCTGTGCCAGAAGGCAGGGTCAGCTCTGCCGTGAAGGCTTGTCACTTCAAGTGAGGTTGGACCAACTCTTCCCAGCAAGAGAGTTCACATCTATGACTTCCTTCCTGGTAGTGGCTGGGTGGGGGAGCGTTTAAAACATACCGACACTCATCTTTTGTGTGCAAAATGGGCCAAATTAGCCTCTCACATCCAGAGATTAGGCATGAGTGTGGATACTTTTCCCATAACCTTTTGGCAGGGTGCCCACTGGCAGTCGCTCAGCCATGGGGGAAGGCAAAGGCCATAGCTGGGAGCTTGGGGGCTGATTGAAGGAAACCAGAACACAGAAGACCATTGTCGCTGGAAGCTGAGTAATGAAATTCTACCTGGCCCTACTTTATAGGCCCCTTCTTCACTGCCCTATATCCCAGGATCTGATCCCAGATTATCTGCTTTAAACTGGATTATATGAGTCTCCATTGTCAGATAATCTGGGATCAGATCTTGGGATATGGGGGCAGTGTAGAAGGGGCCATAATCCTCACCTCCAAGCAAAAAAAAACCCAACCCTATATATTAATGTATAAGTCTAGAAATTTTAGTCAAAAATCAACCCAACTGGGTTGACTTATCCATGGGTCAATATGAGTACTCTTGCCAAATCTAAACTCTTACCTAAACTCTTACCAAAAAGGAACCATCACTTGTGTGATCGAATGTGTCCAGTGGAGGGCAACTAAAATGATCAGAGGTCTGGAGACCATGCCCTATGAGGAGTGGCTTAAAGAGCTGGATATGTTTAGCCCACAGAAGAGAAATGTGAGAGGAGACATGATCACCACGTTTAAATATTTGAAAGGATGTCATAAGAACGAGGGAGCAGGCTTGTTTTCTGCTGCCCTGGATACTAGGACTTGGAGCAGTGGGTTCAAATTACAGAAAGGAAATTCCATCTGAACATTAGGAAGAACTTCCTGACTGTAAGAGCTGTTCAACAGTGGAACTCTCTGCCTCAGAGTGTAGTGGAGGCTCCTTCTTTGGAGGTCTTTAAACAGAGGCTGGATGGCCATCTCTTGGGGGTGCTTTGATTGTGCTTTTCTTGCATGACAGAATAGGGGTGGATGGCCCTTGGGGTCTTTTCCAGTCCTATGATTCTATGATTCTAAGCACCAACCCCCTTTTGAATACCTAGATGGGGAATGGCAGTGGGCGCCAGGAATGGCTGACTCCTTGGGTGGTTTTCTGTCATTGGTTTGTCACATTACTTATCTGTAAAGAGCTATGTTGACATATTGTTGTCCTCTGCCATCCAATCGTTTCCAACTTATGACAACCCTAAGGTTAATCTATCATGAGGCTTTTTTATCGCTACTATAGAACTGTAACATCAGCACTACTGCTTTAATACCATAAATGATGGATCTCTTCCTTCAGAAAAAGACCAGCCGACCCTCATAAGCATGAAGGGGAAGGGGCAGAAGCAGGGACATGTTACTTCCCAGAAATTAAAGAATCGTGAAGATAAGGATGGCTTTGCTAAGTCAAGAATTTTGTCCATGTTTTGAAATATGCTGATTTGCCATCATATCTTACAAATCTGTTCTACACATCAGGCCTCTAGATGATGTTTTTATCGGTGGTGTGCTGATTAGTCTATTTAGAGAACGGGAGATATGCATCTCATATTGTCAGCTATATCTCTACTTCAAGAGTTTTCTGTGTGGGAGACATGCAAATGTAAAAATGAATTTGTTGAGATAATTAGAATCATTTGCATACAAGCCACAAATTCATTAAGCTACAACATAACTTAGCAATAATGGCTAATTAATTCCAAATTCCACCCCTCCCTGAACACAGGCAACATCATGATTATGGAAATTAAGCAGGACCAGTCCTGTTTAGTACTTGGGTGGGAATCCACTAGAGATTTAAACAGATTTCCAGATCAGGTGAAGAAATCATTCTGCCTGAAACCTAGGAGAGCCATTATGGTAAACCAAATTTGGCAATACTAGCGGTTCTCCACATTTGCTGGGACCAAGGACACAGGACATTGTAAAAGTGAAAAAAACCATGATTTTTAAATATATATACATATATTTATTGTGTTTCTTGTGTTGTTGAAGGCTTTCATGGCTAGAATTACTGGGTTGCTGTGAGTTTTCTGGGCAATATGGCCATGTTCCAGAAGCATTCTCTCCTGATGTTTCGCCCACATCTATGGCAGGCATCCTCAGAGGTTGTGAGGTCTGTTGGAAACTAGGCAAGTGGGGTTTATATATCTGCAGGATGTCCAGGGTGGGAGAAAGAACCCTTGTCTGTTTGAGGAAAGTGTGAATGTTGCAATTGGCCTCCTTGATTAACATTTAATGGCCTTGCAGCTTTGTGTTTCATGTTTATTGGTGTTATTTAATTGTCAATAAACATCATTCATTTTAAATATTTTTAATCTGAGAGAATATCTCTCTAGGAATTTCTAGATTTCCAACATGACTCTATAACTCCTGCTGAAAGCTGAACACAGAATCATACCAAAGGACAGAGATCCCTAGAAAGAACATGTTAATCAAATCCATGAATAATCAAATCCTCAAAAAGCCAATCTCACAACTATGGAGGGCCAACTGTAATAGTCTGCTACAAGGGAGCTTCTCATGTTCCTTTGAAAGATTTCTGGAAGTTGCAGCAACAGAATGCTGTGTGCTAGATTTTGCATTTGCAACTTGAGTGTCATACAATTCAATTGAACACTAGATTAAATAGCAAAACACCCAAGTAAGCTGCCTTTATAGCAGTTAAGCTAGTGGAATGCTCGGGGGAAGGGATGGACAGCAAATATGAGGATATGTGTATTTCAAATCCTACACGTTTAGTTAATGGGACAGTTTTACATCAGCCTCTGGAACAGCTGCTAGATGGCATGAAGTTGCTGGCTGTAGCATTTGGGGAACTGTAGCTCCAAAACAGTAATTTGTCCAAGTTTCCCCACCCAAAATAGTTCCTTTTCATTGACTTTGCTGTAGCTGTAAAAATTGCAACCATGCAGAAAGATCAAACGAAGGAGCAGTGGTCACCTTACATTGCTTTGATCATCCCACCTCCAGAAGATATAAGGAGGACTGGTTTCACTGGACACAACCCACCAGGTCAGGCTGAATTTGGGCTTCTCGAGTACCTTATTCAGCCTCATATGATTCTAGAGCAAGCATGGGCAAACTTCGGCCCTCTAGGTGTTTTGGACTTCAACTCCCACAATTCCTAACAGCCTCGGGCCTTTTCCTTTTCTCCCTCAGCTGCTTAAGCGGCTGAGGGGGAAAAGGCCTGAGGCTGTTAGGAATTGTGGGAGTTGAAGTCCAAAACACCTGGAGGGCCAAAGTTTGCCCATGCCTGCTCTAGAGGATGATACTCTCATATTTTGTCTTTCTAAGGTTAAAAATACCATCCTCTCCCAAACTTAGCTATTGGAAATTGCAACCTAAGGTGTAACCAAGGGAGTATCTACAATGTAGAATGAATGCCCTTTGATACACTTTAACTCCAGTGATTCCAAGGTCCCTAGCCTCCTCTGGCAAAGAATGCTGAGACTTATCGAACTACAATCCTCAGGATCCCGTAACATTGAGACATGACAGGTAAAGTAGTATCAAAACACATTCATTCTACAGTGTAGATGCACCCCCCTGTACCTCTCACCTCTTTGAAACTGAATTCAGCCCTAAGTAGAATTGATATAAACTGGAATTGATAAAATGAGACAATCAGACAACCCCCAAAACCTCATTCCATACCCAGAGACTAAAACATTTGCACCTGAAATGTGAGTATTGCAAATAATTTCTAAATATCCTTAGGAAACATGTTCTGGTGGACACTACCCAGTTCTGTGTTGATGTTGGTGCTCATAGCTATCCGTACAGTCCATGTTTCAAGCCCTTTCCTGTAATACGTTTTGCACAGTACAAGAATGGGGCAGGGAGGGGCTGCTTTTGGCACCACATCCATCAAGCCATGTGTGACGGGAGAATCTGTTTGATGTGGCAATCCAAAACAAATGCTGCAGCTCTTTCCTGGAATACAGATTTTTTGTACCTGTAATGGGTATTGGAATCCAATTACTTTGGGGTTTTTTTACTTGTTGCCTCATTTCCAAATAGTCATGTGTATTGTCTGAATTTGCTGGGCCTGGCTACCTGGAAAGGTGGCATTCCAAATGTATAGTCTAGTATCACCAAAACCTTCCAGCATTTACACACTGCAGTTGCTAGGAAAAGCACATAGGAGAGCAGACTCAAGGCTGCCTTCTTTGAGTCTGGTTGTCCTTCCCAAGCTGGGATTGGAGGGAAGGTGGAAGGAAGAGGGGAGAGCAAGAACGCAGATGGAAACAAAGAAAGATGGAGGGGGAAATGAAAGAAGGGAGGGGGGAAAAGGAGGAAGAGGTAGAGTAGGAAGGAGGAAATAAAGCCAAAAAAGAGGGAAGAAAGGAAAGGAGAGAAGGGGGGAAAGGAGAATCGGGAGGGTAGGGAGAAAATAAAGTAAGAAAGAGGAAGGCTGGAGGGAAGAAGGAAAGATGGGAGGGAGAATAAAGAGAGGAAGAGGAGGGGTGGGAAGAAGGAAACAGGGTAAGAAGGAAGGAAGAGGAAGGATATGTAAGGGCAGAGGAAAAGGAGGAAGAGGGAGGGAGGTTAAGAAAGAGTAGAGAAGAATAGAGAGGAGAGGGAGGGAGAAAGGAAGGAAGGAGGATGGAAGGGAGGGAAGGAAGGAGCGAGAGAGAATAGATGGATGGATAGATAGAAGGAAGGGAGGGAGAATGGATGGATGGGATGGATAGAAAGAAAGAAGGGAGGGAGGGAGGGAAGGAAAGAAGGAAGGAAGGAAGGAAGGGAGGGAGGGAGGGAGGGAGGGAGGAAGGAAGGAAGGAAGGAAGGAAGGAAGGAAGGAAGGAAGGAAGGAAATTTGATGGATAGAAGAAAGGGAAGGAAGGAAAGGAAGGAAGGGGAATGGATGGCTGGAAGGAAGGAAGGAAGGAAGGAAGGAAGGAAGGAAGGGGAATGGAAAAAGGGAGGATGGATGGAAGGAAGGAGAGAAGGAAGAAGAGAGAATGGATGGATGGAAGGAGGGAGGGGAGGGGAGGGGGAAGAAGAATGGATGGATGGAAAGAAAGAAGGAAGAGGAACGGAAGGAGGATGGATGGAGGGAAGATGGGAAGGAGGGAGGGAGGGAGAATGGGTGGACAGAAGGAAGGGCAAGGAAGTAGAATGGATGGATGAATTGACAGAAAGAAGGAACGGGAAAGGAAGAAGGAAGGAAGGAAGGAAGGATGGATGGATGGATGGAAGTGAGGGAGGGAGGGAGAGAGGGAGGGAGGGAAGGGGATAGGGAGAATGGATGCATGGATAGAAGGAAGGGAGGGAAGGAAAGGAGGGAAGGAGAATGGATGGGTGGATATAAAGAAGGAAGGGAGGGGAAGGGAAGGAGGGAGGATGGGGAGAAGGGGAGAAGGAAGGAAGGGAGAGAAGGAGGGAAGGAGAATGGATGGGTGGATATAAAGAAGGAAGGGAGGGGAAGGGAAGGAGGGAGGATGGGGAGAAGGGGAGAAGGAAGGAAGGGAGAGAAGGAGGGAAGGAGAATGGATGGTTAGATTGAAGGGAGGGAGGGAGGGAGGGAGAAATGAAGGAAGCTGCGCTGCCTGGAGTGGGAGCGAAGGTGCCCTAACCTCCCCGCCCTCCTCGACCGGTCCCTGCTTCGTCTTCCTCAACCTCGCTGCTTTCCCCGCTTTCCCGCTCCCTCCCCTGGCCCCGGAAGCGCGTCACTCAGCGGGACTACAACTGCCCCAGAGCTGCGGGGAGGGCTGCCGGCCGGGCTCCGGAGGAGTGCGGAAGTCGGTCGCAGGAGCCCGCGGCGCCTCCTAAGCCCTGCAGGGAGCCATGGCCGGCGGGCTGCGTGGTCGAGTGGGCTCTCTCGGGGCCTCTGCGGCTTGGCGGTGGGGGTGTGTGGCTTTGGCGCTGCGATGCCAGCCCTGCTGCCCGGGGGAGCCCCAGTCTGTTGGCAGCGCCTCGAGGCAGGCGGCGGGGTTGTTGTCCCGCGCGGGCTCTCCGGGGGGCCCGCCCCTTTTTGGCGCCCCGGGGGAGAGCAGCATCCCTCCCGCTCTGGCCAGCCGCGTGGTGGACCTGCGGAGCGACACCGTGACCCGGCCCAGCCCGGCCATGAGGCAGGCCATGGCTCGGGCGGAAGTGGGGCAGGACGACTACGGGGAGGACCCCACCGTCAATGGTGAGCCCCTCCTCGCCCCCTGGGAGGGCTCCAGCTCCCGCCAGGCCGAAGTTGGCCCAGGCCTGAGCTACACTGTAGAAGAGGCATGGGCAAACTTGGGCCCTCCCTCCAGGGGTTTTGGACTTCCACGCCCACCATTCCTGGCCTCAGGCCCCTTCCTTTTCCGCCTCAGCCGCTTAAGCGGGAAAGGGAAAAAGAAAAGTGAAAAGGAAGGGGCCTGAGGCTGTTGGGAGTGGTGGGAGTCGGAAGTCCAAAACACCTGGAGGGAGGGCCCAAGTTTGTTCATAGAATTAATGCAGTTTGACACGTTAGCTGCCATAAATAACAAGAACAACAACAATAGAACTTTATTTGCATCCCACCCTATCTCCCTGTGAGGACCCAGGACGATTTCCAACAAACCAGGCAAACATTCAATGTGTATATCAACAACAATGATATAAAATATGTAAACAGAAAAAAACACAAAAATCTGATTTTTTTAAAAAAGAAAAAAAAGAGAAAAAAACACTAAACATTTTACAACAGAAAAATTAAAATAAACAATTTACATCAAATAATAACAGTAACAAACACTTCCCTGAGTCTCAGTTCTTGTGGGTTTTTTCAGGCTATATGGCCATGTTCTAGAGGCATTTCTCCTGATGTTTCGCCTGCATCTATGGCAAGCATCCTCAGAGGTGAGGTCACTTCGCTGAGTGTTTGTAGGCCCTCAAGCATGATTCTGTGATTCAAGTTCGCTCTAAAATTGCACTGAAGGATTTAGAGAGGTGTTCTCTCAGCTCAAAGTAGTTTTTCCCACTTTCAAGGGGATCTTGACCTCCAATGAATGTGGAAGTCTGCCAGTACTGTCACTTTTGGTGGCTGTTAAATACAACCCTCTCATTGGTGCACAGCAGCTTCCATCAGCCCCAGCCAGCATCCCTAAGGGCAAAGGATGATGGGAGTTGTTAGCTCAAAAGCCTCTGAAGAGCCAGACTTTGTCCACCCCTGCTGTGAAGGACAGGTGATGGAGGCATCATTCATGATCTAGTTGTGGGATTTAACACCTCACAACCTCTAAGGATGCCTGCCTTAGATGCAGGCGACATGTCAGGAGAGAATACTTCTAGAACATGGCCATAGAGCCCAACCCTTTAACACCACACTCCCTATCCTTTTGAGCAAAAAGGAATAGGGCTACAATGTGTCTCAATGGGAAAATAATCTATTGTTGCTTTTCTTACACTATTGCCAAAACAGAGTGGAAAGTAAAATAATCCCATTGCCAAGATAACAAGACTGGACTTTATTTCAAAAGAATGGAATGATTATATATATTTGGCCAGAGGACTTTCTTTCTCTTTCTTTCTGACCTAAGCTATGAAGAAACACTTACCTGTGATCTTGCCAACCTAATAAAATAACTCTGAGCCTTTTAGATTCCTCTTGTGCTTCTTTTCTGCCTCCAGAGCTGCAGAGAGTGGCGGCTGAGCTCCTTGGAATGGAAGAGGCTCTGTTTGTTCCCACAACCACCATGGCCAACCTCATTGCCGGTGAGTCTCACACCAGAACTGTGGAATACTGTGGCCCACCTGGTGCCGGTGGACTGCAACTCCCATCATCCCTCTCCATTGATCGTATTGGCTAAGACTGATGAGAGTTGTAGACTCCAACGACATCTGACCCTATCCTTCACAGGAAGGCTTGTCCTGGGGAAAAGAATTGTGATTTATGATGCCAGTTTCACCCATTATGCTGTTTTATTAATTTAAATAAATATTGTCAGTGTGGAAAGCTCTGGACATAATAAAGACAGAAATGCAGATTCTGTGTTAGGGGTCATATTCTAGGGTGCACCTACACTATAGAATTAATGCAGTTTGGCACTATTTTTACCATCATGGCTCCATGCAGTGGAATCACAGGCATTGCAGTTTGGTGCGTCACCAGCTCTCTTTGGCAGATAAGGCTAAAGACCTTTTAAAATGACAACTCCCATGACCCCATCGCATTGCTCCATGGCAGCTAAAGTGGCATCAAACTGCATTAATTCCACAATGTAGATCAGTGACTTCCAACCTGTGGTCTGTGGACCACCAGTGGTCTGCAAGAACTGAAATACGGTCGGCTTCACCATTACAAGAAAGTGATTGGTCTCGCAAAACTCTCTTACAGTGCCAAGGCTGATTAAATATGGTTTTCGGTAGTTGAGCAGATGGCGACTACTGGATGGCACGTGTTCTGTATCAGAAACTAGAGCTGATGTGGTCTATCAAATGCAGTTTTCTAAATCAGCACCCCAAATAACCAAACCAAATCTAAAGTTGACCAAAAACCAGTTCGTAACTCTTTTGGTACTAATGTCAGAGAGTGGTCCCTGGTCAAAAAAAAAGGTTGGGAACCACTGGTGCAGATGCACCAGTCTTACAATCACAGATGTGAAGAAGTGCTCTCACCCAGATATGTTCCAAGAGTGACCAGAAGAACAACAACAGTATTGCCTCTGTGGAAATGGCAATAACAAATCCATATTCATATCTCCTGACATCTATGACCATTCCCTGTATATTCCAGTTTCTGCCGCCTGCGGTGATTTCCTAGGTGGACTCCCCCCTTCTCATGGCTATCCTTTCTTACCCTAGTCATGTGCCACTGCCACAGACGAGGGGCGCAGGTCCTACTCGGGAAGAAGTCCCACATCCATGTTTTTGAGCAGGGAGGGGTCTCCCAGGTAAGTGGCATTGGGGATAGCCTACAGCTCTTGCCTCCTTTTTCACCTGCTGTTGGGCGAGTGGGCTTTTTAACAAAAGACCCTTCTTATAAATGTACAGCAGAGTATATTAGCAGCAAGTGACCCAGCACCAGTATCCCTAAGATTATAAAAAGAACAAAAATACACAGACCAATGTTATCTATTCAATAGGAGGCTTTTCTTTATAGCAAAATAATATAGTTGCAAGAGCAAGGTTTCCATGACACAAATGAAGTTCAAACTTCACACTGGAACTTCATACACGAGACCTTCTCATAACAAGGCCTAACTAACACCCTGAGGCCTTTCTCCCACAGTGAGGCCAACTACCACTGAGACCTATTCTCCCACTGAGGCAAACTAACACCGAGGCCTACTAAGCTACAGGCACACCTGCTTATATAGAACCGCAGCTTTTGCAGAGTCATTGCATCAATTTAACCTTTTCAGTGTTTGACTCACATTTTTGTAATTAAAATGCCTAGTTGATTTTTAATATTTCTGACACCTACATAATAATAATAAAATAAAACTTTATTTATACCCCGCCACCATCTCCCTGAAGGGACTCGGGGTGGCTAACATGAGGCCAAGGCCAAGAATTACAATAAGGCAAAATAAAATACATACAACAAACAATAAAATCAAATAAAATGTGAACAATAATCAAATAATACAATAAAGTAATGACAGTAACATAATAACACATAGTATAAAGTGAAAAAGAATTAACAAGGCGAGCTGGGCCAAATGCAAAGGGTAAATTTATATATATAAATAGATAAAAATAGAATGGTGTGTCTAATCATCATAATTTTATTTATATCCTACCACCATCTCCCTAAGGGGACTTGGAGCAGCATCTGCCTTCTCTTTGCCTGTGGCAATAATGTCAGTACAATCTGGGTGGGCTTTTGTATTTGGGGCATCTCTGAGTCCAAGAATGGCTCGTACAGCACAAGGGGCGATGGTTTCATACAGAAAACAAAGAAGCACACTTCATTTTTGTTTGTCTTTGTGTTACATCAACAAAAACCTCCAAAGTGAGAGAGAACCCAAAAGAATAACTGAAGAATTATCAAAAGAATCCCAGTAAGGCAAATGTTGCATCTATATTAAGAACTTAATCAAAACATGGCACAAGAAGACCCAACACAGCTCCTTGGGGAACAGTGGCCAATATACATTTTGGTGCCTCAGATGTTAACCTTAGCAGACCTGCTGATTCAAAAAAGGGGCAGCAGTTTTTTCCCTATCAGATCTAGTTTATGAGATACAGAATATATGCCATTTACAAGTCGCCATTTCCTCACCCTTAGAAAACCACGATAACCATATCTAAGAAACTAGAACAGTTGTAAACTATCCAATGCAATTTTCCAAATCAGCAACCCAAAGAACTCCAGAAGCAGACCTAAAAAACAAGATAAACATTTTTTTTTTGTTGGACTGTGCAATTATCAACAGAATAATCCTGGTAAGTTCAGGTTTACATCTATATAAAGAACCTATTTAAAACATAGCGTGAGAAAACCATTAATTGTTGGAATCTCTTCAGTCACATTTTGTTTCTATGCAACGCTCCCGTTTGAAAGATCCGAGAAAATTCCAAAGTGATATAGTTAGCGTGTTGGGATAGTCAAGTTCAAGTCTGTCATGACATTCACTTGAGCCAGTATTCTCTCAGCCTGACCTACATCACAGGGTTGTTGTGAAAAGGAGAGGAACACTGTGTGTGTTGCCTTGAACCAGTTAGAGCAAGGAAGCGATATTAATGCATAGTGATAGTAATGCTAATAGATGATAGCAACTATTCAGCAGTACAGTATTTGAAAACTTTTCAGAGGATTGTGTCTTGTAGCCATTCCAGCTCCAATATCAAGACTGAAAAATTATGCCCAAGTAGCATCCAAAAAAAGTACTGCATGAGCCACGTAATTAAACCACCTCGAGAGGCATACCTGGAATGTGTTATGGGAAAGGCCTTGGATTACTTGCAGCTGCCAAAGCAAATGAAGTCATCAAAGGGACAAAAGAACTTGGTTTTCCAAGGCTTTTCCAAAAATGAGGCCAGTGGTTGAGGAGAAAAAGAGAGAAACCTAGTGATGTGCTTCCCTCTAGTGGTCAGTAGTGGTGAAAGCTGCACCCTTTTCTTTCTTAGCAGCTTCCTTAATCCAGGGCTGAACACACTTAAGCTTGTATTTGTGGTGGAGGTAGTGAAGTCATTTCTGCCTTAAGGCAAACCTATCACAGTTTTTTGGGCAAGATTTTATTTATTTTAGTAGCTGTACCTGCCATGCATTGCTGTGGCCAACCTTCCCTCCCTCTTTTTCTCCTCCTTTCTTTTTCTCCTTTCTTCCCTCCTTCTTTCCCTCCCTCTTTTTCTACTTTCTTCCTTCTCTACCTCTCCTTCCTTCCTTCCTTTGCACTTTGGTTCCATCCTTCTTTCTTTCCTTCCTCCCTTCCTTCTTTCTCTCCTTCTTTCCTTCACTCCTTCCTTCTTTCCTTCTTTCCCTCCCTCTTTCCCTCCCTCCCTCCCTCCCTCCTTCCCTTCCTAACTTCCTTCCCCCTTTCCCTCCTTCATTCCTTCCCTCTAGACATAGGCTGGAAAAGAGTTGGGCTCGAAGGCAGAGCTTGAGAGAGATGCCTCCCTGCAGGACAAAGTCTCAACAGTTAGTGCCCTCAGGTTGTCCTTGGGCCTCCTCGTCGCTCCTCCCAACTGCCGCTGTCATCAAGGGCCACAACCTTCCGATGTGACTGTAGTACAGGAATGGGCAAAGGAGAGCTGGGGTGGCTGCTTGTTTTCTTTTCTCTTGCGCAGGGGGGAAGTCGTTTTCGTGCATGCGCTGCATTTTCATTTAGCTTTTTGTGTTTTTAAATACTTTCCACTGCTTTTTTGGGGGGGTATTATGAGTGATGGTCACTCATTGGTCTGTTAGGAGTGTAGTGTCCAAATTTGGTGTCAATTCATCCAGTGGTTTTTGAGTTATGTTAATCCCATAAAGAAACAAACATTACATTTTATTTATATAGATTATATATATGTGTGTGTGTGTGTGTGTGTACACACACACACACACACCGTCTTTCTCAACCCTGGGGGTCTCAAGGTGGTTTACAACAAAGATTTGTTTAAGAGGGGGCTTGTGTGTCTTTATGATTATAGCAGCAAAACATGGTTATATGTTTAAAATCAGGGCACCAGCCTTTGTGGCCTCCATTTATAGAAAAAGAAAGGTCGATATTGAAATTTCAAATAATATTTGGGATTGATGATGCTTGCACTCACACACAGATTTTTCCTCTGCATTCTTCTTATATTTAAATAACTCGTGTACTCCTAACACTTCTGGGTAATCTTCACTTCTACTTCTTATTAGGTCTCACCATAACTGAGCCATTATCTGCCCTTGCAGATCATATCACAGTCTATCCAGTTGAAGGAGTTATACACAGAAACACATGCTTGTACAACATGCACAATTTGATCAGAAGCAAGGATTTAATTTAGGAATCTGCTCCTACATTAGATTGCTATTGACTTCTCAGAAGTCCACACTCAGGACAGCCACAGTCTGTCACATATGCATGTCCTTACTTACCTAGACATAATTCCCACTTTATCCAATGATTACAAGGATAGGCAACTTGTAATTGGCTTCTGACCATCTAGACCAGTGGTTCTCAACCTGTGGGTCCCCAGATGTTTTGGCCTTCAACTCCCAGAAACCCTAACAGCTGGTAAACTGGCTGGGATTTCTGGGAGTTGTAAGCCAAAACTCCTGGGGACCCACAGATTGAGAACCACTGATCTAGAAGTTGGTTGGATTGCAACTACTCTTACTCTTCATCATGGGTCTGCTGACTTGAATGCATTGGAGAAACATTGGAGAGCTAAAGCTTTTCCAACCATGCATTAAAGCTTTGGTGCTGCTTATTTAGCAACTGATCTGGAAGTACCACTCTCACTGACATTGCCTTGTCACATTCACTTTGCTCTGGAACAGGTGGCTGGAGTCCATTCACAACTATTGCAGGATCTGCCCAATGGGACCTTCTGTCTTGATGAAGTGGAACGCAAGATCCAGGAGTCCCACAGAAGCAAATATCACCCCCGCCCTGAGCTCATCTGCCTGGAGAACACACACTGCTCAGCCGGGGGACGCGTCCTACCTCTCACATACCTGCAGGAAGTGAGTACCAACAGCTGTCCTCCAGCTGCACATTGCAAATGCTCATCACAGTTTCTAGCTGAAAGGATGCGTTCTCATTGTGGGTTTTCTGGAAAAGGCTATCAGCAATAAGAGTGACCACCAACAAATACCTGTATATTGTCATTTGTTCCCACTTTCTCCAAAATGGGAAAGCTTTTGTCTTTCAAGACCTATAACCCCCATAATTCTTTAGTTTTGGATTTGTCAAAGAGCAGAAAGCATCTCACTCCTATATGTTGAAAGGATATGTGCTTCCTTTCCCTTCCACCCAAATGTACAGTCCTGCCAGGATGTCTGCCTGTGACTATCCGGAAACTTAATAGTCTTTTTCTCACTGTTTCTTCCTCCCCCACTATTTCAGCTGAAACATTGTCAGACTAATTACATTTATTTTAATTTACAAAGGTATCCATAAACATGCTTAGGGAGTCTCAGAAGATACGGACATTGCTATACTATTTTGTGTTGAGCATCCAAACACCCAAATCTACTAGAAAATTATGTTGTAGCTCAGTGGTTCCCAACCTTTGGGTCTCCAGGTGTTTCGGACTTCAACTCCCAGAAATCCCAGCCAGATTACCAGCTGTGGGAGCTGAAGTCCAAAACACCTGGAGGACCAAAGGTTGGGAACCACTGATCTAGCTGTTAGCATAACGAGGGACAGCTGTCTTGGCCAAGCAACAACATTCAAAATTTCCAAAATAGCAATATCTTTTTCAGGCCAATCAAAATGCACAAAATACACAATGCAAGCTTTTAAAGCTCCTTCTCTGTCAATCAAAGATGTTAAAAATCATATAGGAGAAGGAAAAATACAAAAGAATAAAAGGGGCTAGAATTTAACTCTTTGAGGCTTTTAATCTGCAACACAGGTAAAATATCTTCATTGGGACTGCATTTGGTAAGTTTTACTTACACTGCACGTAAAAAACGTTTCCAGATGCAACAGTACAGAGGCAGCTTGAGACATTCAGTGTCCTTTACCCAAGAAAGGCAGTAGCTTCATCCAGGAGAGAAAAGGCTTGGATTTCAAGGGAAGTTACTTTTTCAATTACTAATGGAATTTAAATTTTACTGCCTGGATTTTGTGACCATTTTGTGAAAATTTACTACCTGGATTTTCCAGTGCCCACATGGTCAAAGAGGGGAGTGACGCCTGCTTTCATTGATAAGTTTTCATGCCGTTTTAACGAAACCAACTTATGAAAAAATGTAAGCCTATTGCACTAACATTTTTCTTCTTCTGTACAAACACCTTTGCCTGATGAAGAACACAGTGGAGCTTTAAAAGCTTGCACAATGTATTCTGTGCATTTTTGTCTGACCCAATAAATTTCTTAACCTCTTTCCCTGAGCTATTACAGAAATATGGTCATAAATTACAATAAAGAACTGAAACCCCTAACTCAAGCCCTGCTGTTTGGGCACAATCTTAGTAAGCAATTTCCTGTTTGGATTCTTTGATAGCCTTTCCCAGTTGCTATCCAGCATTGTCTTATCACAGAACTAGGGCTGCTATTCTCTGATCTAAATGTGGTATCTCAGGTCAGAATGCCCCTGGTTTATCTTCTTCTGGATCATGTGAGTCATTTTTTTCAAATGTTGACTTGTTCTTTTTCTACACAGTTGCGTCAGCTATCCCAGCGGTATAGGTTGCGGATACACATGGATGGTGCCCGTTTGCTTAATGCTGCTGTAGCACTGGGAGTGCCAGCAAGTCATATCTCTCAGCACTGTGATTCCATCTCTTTGTGCCTCTCTAAGGTGAGAAGTTACTAATGAGTCTGTAAATATTGCAGGGAACTTGGAAAGTATAAATGAAGCACTTGTAACCTGTGTCAGAAACCTATGACAATACCTTTAATTGCCCGGACCCTTTGCCAGATTTCTCCTCACCAAGTTGGGGAAAAGTGGGGATGCTTGACTGCAGTTCCCATGCTTCCTTACTGTTGGCTTTGCTTGCTGATGGGAGGAGCAGTTCCCAAACCCCTGGAGGGCAACACATTTCCCATTCATGAACCAGAGGTAATTAGAGGAAGCTCCTAAAGGACAATTGAATAATACAGGCAGAATCCCTCAGAAGGACTTGGGGAAAGGGGTTTGGATGCTGCATGATTCTGTTTTTGCTTTGCTTCACAGGGCGTAGGGGCACCGGTAGGCTCACTTCTGGTAGGATCCAAAGAGTTCATCTCCGACGCCTGGCGTGTGCGCAAGCTCCTTGGAGGTGGGATGTGCCAGGCAGGGGTTCTGGCAGCAGCAGGCCTTGTTGCATTAAGCCATGTGGAGGAGACACTACAAAGGGATCATAGCAACGCCAGGTGCTTTGCCCAAGGTGCTTATGTTGTGGGAATGGGGAGAGATACAGCCTCACTGCTAAGTCGTCTCAGAGTAATAAATTCACTCCATGAGTGAAGGGTAGATTTATTTTACTGTGGTGTTAGTATCCTCCTTGGAGTCCTTTTTTCAGGCTAGTCTTTCTTGTTAACTGCAAGGAACCTACCTTTCTTAATTCCTTGCCTTGCCTTCCTTTTCCACTTTATCATATGCTCATTTTTCCTCTGTAGCAATAAAGTTGAGGGATTCTGTAGTGTCTCATCTTTCTGACCCCCTCATTTTTCCTCACAGGTGTCTGTGCTCTTGGTTCTCCTCTCTGCTCCATAAATCCAGCCACAGTGGAGACCAATATTGTCATGGTGACATTGCCAACACCCAGGCTGACTCCTGACAGATTGTGCGAGCTAATGGAGGCTGTGAGTGCAGAGGAGATGGCTGACACTGGCCATGCCATTAGCGTGCGGCTCTTCCCATGGGGTGAGCACAGCTTCCGTGCCGTCTGGCACTGCGACATCTCCCCTCATGACACACAACTGGCGTTGAACAAATTGCACTTTGTGCTGGACCACTGTGAGCAGTGACATCCTTTCAGCTTGCAGACCAGAAGTTTGAGTTGGTGCTTGGCATGCCAATGTGGAATTAAGCCAAGGCAGGCTCGTAAAACTCAGTTATGTTAGTTTCTGATTCAATTGTGCCAATCGACCTGAAATCAAGGCTGACGTCTACATTTTGAGCAATGCTTTACAGTGGAAATTCAAGCGTGAACTCCAAATCCTGTGCACACAAAAGAAAAAAACAAGTGCCTACTGTTCCTGACCTCCCTACAGATCAGACCAAGATTCAAGAAACACCTCTTCCTTTTTCGCAGTTGGCAGTCAACACATCAAAGACCTAAGATATAGTCTTCACTATGCACCATATATTGTCCTCTGCTACAATGGCATCTTTTTATCATTCTACATTCAGCTAAATAGCCAGCTATGGCTGGTCGATCCCCTGCTATTGAGAGTCAGATGTAGGAGTGCTAGTTAAAATCTAGAAGGGGAACTTCCTAGGATCATTTTCTTTACAGACCTCAGCTACCTGCCCCAGAACTTTACTCTGAAGGAGCTGCTGTCCCTTCATGGCCTGGGACCCATTCTGCATGAAAACAAGTGTCCTCCTTTTCCAGACTCACCACAGAGTGCAGTAACACGCTGTGGCTACTGTCTACTTTTTTTCAGTCTACTGCCAACACCCTGGAGCCCCCCATGGCACAACGAGTTAAACTGAAGACTGACAGGTCGCAGGTTCGAATCCAGGGAGAACGTTGATGAGCTCCCTCTGTCAGCTCCCGCTGCATGTGAGGGCATGAGAGAAGTCTTCCACAACGGTGGTAAAACGTCAAAACATCTGGGCAACCCCTAGGCAATGTTCTTGCAGATGGCCAATTCTCTCACACCAGAAGCGACTTGCAGTTTCTCAAGTTGCTCCTGACATGAGAAGAAACAAACCAACACCCTGTGTGCCTTTGTGTGTGGGAAAACTTCTGCAGGCTGCACCCTGCCCTTGTTTCAGGGAAGGAGGCAGAACTAGCAGGATCTTAGGACAAAGAAGTCATACAGAGTGACCTGCTGCAGGCAGTAGCAGTGGGCCTTCTAGAAAAACAATTCAACAGTCTCTTTGACAGCTCCTGTCTGGTGTAGCAAGCATTGTGCCTACTGCTGACAGACTCTTCTCTATCCGAAAGGAATTTTTTTTCAGTGTGCTTACTGGATCCAAATATTGCAAGGTGTCCAAGGCACACCAAAGGAAGACAGTCCATACTTGATGGGAATAGCTATGTATAGAAGGAGACAGAGTAAAAGGTTCTTGGGAAAAGGACAGGGTGCTGCTTTCTAATCTTTCTGTCTCAGCTTTGCTTCTCTATTTAGAGGTGCCCACAGTGCCATCCTTCTTAGTGCTTCATCGAGCTGAAAAGCAAAGAAGGTGACTGCTAGGCCTTATGAGTAAAAGCCGGTTCCTCACATAACTAACACTCACAGAGAGACCCTTCTATCTGTCAGCCACAGCCCTGGTTCTGTGATCAACGAGTGTCTATGTGTTGTGGCTATGAAGGAAGAGGGAGCACCTGCCAGGTTTTCGTATATAGAACAGGAAGGGGCCACTGAGAGTGAAGGGTTCTCTTGCAGCCCCATAACTTCCTCTCCACACACCCCAATTCCACTCTTCAATCCTCTCCATGGTAGTCAAATGGACACTGAACATGCATTGGACTTCAGGTGGAGCTGCCGAGCGGCCAGGAGAAACAGGACACCAGCTAGTCCCTCGGTGCCAAAAGAGAGCCAGGCAAGAGCCAGGGACCAGCCAAAGGCAATGTGGACGTGCTTAAAGCGCTCCTGGTCAAACATACGGACTGTCTCTGTGAATGCTGCTCCAGAGTAGCAGATGTAGATGCTAATTCCTGACATCGTCAGCAGCGCTGTGTAGGAAAGAAAAGGGGTGGGAAAGAAAAGTTGTATCAGAGGAGCAGGCTGGACAGCAGGCATTACCTCTGAATAGGGTAAATTCTAGTGATAGCTAGATAAAGCCTCCCTTAGCCGAGCCTTCAAGGTTTTCCTCTTTGACATTAAGGCAAAACAGATACTTTAAGCAGGTGGTTTTGCTTTTATAAAACATCAATTTTTAACTATTTATTTCAATTTTTTTGCACATTAGAAGGGCTAGCAGCTTTGAAATACACATTTTGCAAATTGTGTGTGTGTGTGTGTGCGTTTCCAACTGAGTGATTCAATAAGTTAGAATATCCTTGAAGATATATCTGTAATGAACTCCTGGAGACATGGAGCATTTTTATATCATGCAATACTGCGGAATTCTCAATGGGGTCAGAAAAATAACCCCAATTCAATTACAAAATGTACCTTTTAAAAAATCTGTGTATTAAAACTGCTTGCCTCTCCTCTAGTTCAGGATTGCCTACCCCAGGCTGCCTGTGATTCTTTGGGGCATCAGACTGAGATGGCCCACATCAATTGGTACTCAGGAGCCCCCGGTGGTGCAGTGGGTTAAACCCTTGTGCCAGCAGGACTTCTGACCGAAAGGTGGCCGGTTGGAATCCAGGGAGTGGGGTGAGCTCCCGTCTGTCAGCTCCAGCTTCCCATGCAGGGACATGAGAGAAGCCTCCTACAGGATGGTAAGACATCTTGGCATCCCCTGGGCAACATCCTTGCAGACGGCCGATTCTCTCACACCAGAAGCGACTTGCAGTTTCCCAAGTCACTCCTGACATGGAAAAAAAACTGATATTGTTCCTTAGCAGGAGATTCCAGGGTTGAACCTGGAACACTAAACCACCATTTCAGGTAAACAGCTTCAGCAATCAATCCTACGTACCTTGAAAGAAACAAAATTTTAGAATCATGTAAAATTGGCTTTCTTGCACAGAAATGTCAGCAAAAAGAAGAAATTTGAGAGTCAAATTGAAATACAGAAGACCCCTACTTGTCTGATGGGTTAGGGGCCACAGCTTTGTCAGAAAGTGAAATCAGTTGAAAAATTGAATCGGATTGCAAATGCATGTTGGCCACTGAAAAACATAATCCACTTCTTGAATGTGTGTGCTGAAGCTGAAAGCTTTTGCGTGCATGTAAAAGTCTTTCCATAGGAAACCCTTAGGACCACATATGTGTGTGCAAGCAAGGCAAGAACTGAGAAAAGAATCGACCCCTCAACAAATTAATGAAACTTGTCTGTCATTTAAAAGCATTGAAAGAGTGAGTTGTCAGAAAGCAGCCTATCAAAAGGCGGGGAAAGCCTATCTAGGCAGTCCCCAAGTTGGAAAGATAGGTTTTTTAGGTTTGTTCTTAAGTCAAATTTGTATGCAAGTTGGAACAGGTACATTTTTAAGTGTAGTTCCAGCCAAAAATATATATTCTTTAGCTTAGATAGGCATATGGAGGTTAACAGCACTGTAACATTTCTTTTTCTGTCTCTTGTTCAGAAGATCTCACCTCACTTTCTGTCCCTGTGATAATTGGGTTTTAACAAATTTGGATTATAGTGGAAACAAGGATTGATGACAAAGCTTCAGTTGAGATACCTTTTCCACACGATAACTCTTACAAGAGTGAATTTCCCTTCCGAGGGATAGATTTCTCTCACTTCCTGTTGTCTCATCCCCATTCTTAATAATTGTTTGTAGATCGGATATTTGTAACTCGGGGACTACCTGTTCTGTATATGCAATATTTACCTTAAAACCTCAATGATTTTTGCTCCTTTAATAAAAGTAAACTTATGAAAAAACATTTAAAACTTCCTTGCCATTTGTAATTTTTTTCTTTTAGTTATACATATACCTTTGGTTCCATTTCCTCACAATGGCCAAAAAGTAAATAAGAGACTACATGGAGCCTAGCCAAAGTAGCTAGCAAAGGCTCCTGATATTAGTGGGTCAGAATGCATCAGATGATAGACTGACCCCTTGAAGTCAAATTAAGTAACCTGAGGATCTCCAGATAGTCATATACTGCAGCTCCTGTCGCCCATCAGCATTGGCTATGCTGAGCCTAGTGCTGATAGAAGGTGCAGTCCAACAGTAGCTGGAGCCTATTCATCCATTAACCATGCCATTGAGGCTCTTCGTTAAGCCTCTGACAGTTGTGCCTCTATTCTGCTACCCAGGAGAAAAAGAGAAGAACCACCAATACAGATTTGGTAGAAAGAGAAGATTTGTGTACTTGCTGACCAGGACAAAAAAGAAAGGAAAAACAATAAAGTAATCAGAGAAATATATATATCATCAAGGATGTGGCTATCATACCGAGAGCCACTAATTGGTCCATTATTCTCAATCTGTTGTGACCATCTAGCAGCCAGAGCCATTACAAGCTCTATACGCGAATGGAGGTTCTAGTAAATAATCTCCAGAGCAAAACCTAAGCAAGGATTCAATGGCAGTTTTGATCACTGGGGCACCACTCCAAGACCCTCCCAGCCATAGGATCACTCACCGCCCAGCAGAAAATAGCAGCCTGTGAACTGAAGAAGGCAGGCGCTCCGGGCCAAGGATCCCATGATCCCACAGATCCAGCCAAAAACAATCAAGATGAGGCTGAGTGGCAGTAGGACCACAAAGGCTCGGTGCATGCCTGGCAAAGAGACAAAGAGCAAGGAATTTACTTGCAGAGGGCAAAGAAAGATCCCTGTTATGTTATAGAATGTAAAACACTTTCTTAAAGGCCTATAGTGTTTTATGTTGGGGAACAAACAATCCCACAATCTCCACTCCCAAGTGTCAAATGAGAACCTAACTCTGACTAACTTGCCAGCACTGACAAACGCCACCTGAATTTCCGACAAATGGTCCCACCAACAAAAGGCACACTGTCAAGCTTAATGTAGCTATAAAATGAAGATTTCCACCACATCCCAAAGTCCCAAACCCTGTAAAATGTTCTCTACTCACAGATGAGATGCTGGAGTGACGCAGGGACTTGCCAGCTCTCTGTACCAAATGGGTCAATCAGAGGCATGCAGGCATTCTGCCCTGAGGAAGCAAAAGAGAACCAGGGCATCAGAGGGAGACACTCTCAAGGAAATAATGCTAGCCTGCTTCCTCTAACTGGCAAGGCTAATTCAGGAAGGATATTCTGCAGCCCAGACACAACACCTGTCTGGAACCTTTTGTGGACAAAAAGTTGATGTAAATGGTGCCAAGACAGACAAGTGGCATTGACCTGCTATTGGCCCCAAGTGCCTTTTTATGAGAGCAATACCTAAATACTAGTTTTTATCTTGGCAATTTGCATGGGGCATTTTAAAAAAATGTAAGGCTGAGCAAATGTACACCCGGTTCGATTCCTTAGGGTTTCATGATGGGCAAGATTCCCTTCTACCTACATCAGTGTCACAGCAGCTGGTTCACTCCTTTATTATGCCCCCAGGCAAGATGTATAAAGTGTAATTTCAGACATTGGAGAGGAATGTAAGTTGGTCAGGATGCATTCCTGATAAGACACCTGGCTGAACATTGGGCTATAGATTACTAACTTTTAGTAGCCTGGCTTTGGATCCACCTTTCTCTCCAAACTGGGCAAAGAGACCTGTGTGTAGAGTGAAGACCTTTGCAACTGGAAAAATCACAAAAACAATGTCTATTGACAAATCCCATTCTTTCTGCCCAAAATTACACTTTACAGAGAGCGAATTCCAGCCTCACTTATACAGAAAGTGAGACGGAAAGTAGAAGAGCCCAGCTCTGAAACCAGAACAAGGCTCTCTCTTCTATTTCCCTTGTCATTTAGCTAGGCCCATAATTACCCTAAAGGCAACAGATCCCATCTAACCTTGGAGGCTAAGCAGGGTCAGCCTTGGTTAATACTTGGATGCAAGGCAGCCAAGAAATAATTGGTGCTGTAGACTGGATTTCAGAGAAGGAACTGATGAACCACCTTTGAATATTTCTTGCCTAAGAAAACCCTATGAAATCTGTAAGCTGATAGGTGATTTAGAATAATAGAGTTGGAAGGGACCATATGGGCCATCTAATCCACCCCACTGCCATGTAGGAAATGCACAATCAAAGTGTGCCATCTAGCTTCTGTTTAAAAGCTTCCAAGAAAGGAGCTAGTGTGGCATATTACTTTGAGTCTTGGACTAGGACTCAAGGATTCAAAACCCCTTTGGCCACATAAAGCAACTGAATTACCTTGGGCAAATCACACTCTCTCCGCCTTAGAGGAAGGCAGTTGTCTGAATAAATAATAGTAGTAGTAGTAGTAGTAGTAGTAGTAGTAATAGTAATAATAATAATAACAATGTTTAGAATAATGGAATCAGAGTTGGAAGAGACAGCATGGGCCATCTAGTCCAACCCAATTGAAGTACACCCGACAGATGGCCATCCAGCTGTTGTTTAAAAGCCTCCAAGGAAGGAGCTTTCACTACACTCCAAGGCAGAGAGTTCCACTGTTTAATAGCTCGTATGGTCAGGAAGTTCTTCCTAATGTTCAGCTGGAATCTCCTTTCCTGTAATTTGCACCCATTGCTCCAAGTCCTAGTCTGCAGGACAGCAGAGAACAAGCC
This sequence comes from Anolis sagrei, assembly GCF_037176765.1. NCBI lineage: Eukaryota > Metazoa > Chordata > Lepidosauria > Squamata > Anolidae > Anolis > Anolis sagrei. The sequence continues at coordinate 128,466,171 of NC_090022.1, read as the reverse complement.
TGCTCCCTCTTTCTTATGGCATCCTTTCATATATTTATACATGGCTATCATGTATCCTCTCAGCCTCCTCTGCAGGCTAAACATATCCAGTTCTTTAAGATGCTCATTGTAAGAATTCATGCTTTCTAGACCTTTGATCATTTTAGTTGCTCTCCTCTGGACACCTTCCAGCTTGTCAATATGTCTTTTGAACTGTGGTACCCAGAACTGAACACAATATTCCAGGCGAGGTCTGACCAAGACAGAATGGAGAGGCACCATGACTTCCCTCGAACTAGACACTATAAATACTCCTTTTGATGCAGCCCAAAACCCTGTTGGATTTTTTTGCTGCTGCATCACACTTTTGGCTCATGTTCAACTTGTTGCCTATGAAGACTCCAAGATCTTTTTCATGTGGACTGACTGTTGTCAAGTCAGGCATCACCCATCCTGTATCTTTTGCATTTCTTTTTTTCTGCCTAAATGTTCTTGTTGAAATTCATGTTGTTGGTTTTGGCCCAGCTCTCTAATAATCTGTTGAGATCTTTTTGAATTCTAATCCTGTTCTCTGGAGTATTAGCTATCCCTCCCAGTTTGGTGTCAACTGGAAACTGGATAAATATGTCATCAAAATCTTTATTCAATACATGAATAAAGATGTTGAACAGTACTGGGCTCAGGACCGAACCCTGCGACACTCCACTCATCACTTCTCCGCAGGATGAAGAGGGACCATTGGTGAGCACCCCTTGGGTTCAGTCGCTTGAAGGCACACATGCAGGGGAACCCACTCATCATACATACCACTGTGGTCTCCAGAACTCTTGTGAGGCATTGGAGTTAATGCATTTACAAGTTTCTTTGAGAGCCGGAAATATTATCTTCGCTCAACTATCCTCTTCCCTCAACCAATCGAGTTGCTTTGAGGTTTGATACTTCAGACTCCCTTCAGCTCCACTCTCAGTTATCCTTCTGAATCATAGAATCATAGAATCAAAGAGTTGGAAGAGACCTCATGGGCCATCCAGTCCAACCCCCTGCCAAGAAGCAGGAATATTGCGTTCAAATCACTCCTGACAGATGGCCATCCAGCCTCTGAGCTGATTCTCAAAGAAAAAACATTCCTCCCAGTTTCTTACTGCAGATACTCTTTTGTTCCTTCCCACCTTTGCCCTGCCTTCATGAAGGCAATCCTCGCCACCACAAGCCCAGGAGCCCCTGGGTTAAGCCCTTGTGCTGGCAGGACTGCTGACCAATAGGTCAGGGGTTTGAATTTGGGGAGAATGGGTTGAGCTCCCTCTGTCAGCTCTAGCCCCCTGCAGGGACATGAGAGAAGCCTCCCACAAGGATGGTAAAATATCAATCATCCGGTAATCCCCTGGGCAACGTCCTTGCAGTCGGCCAATTCTCTCAAGCCAAAAGTGACTTGCAGTTTCTCAGGTTGCTCCTGACACACATACACACAAAACCCATTATCCTGGATATCCTTGCATACCTTAAATATGCACCTGGGATGAAGCAATAACAGGTTCAGGCATAAAGGGGAGTAAGGGCAAAGTGGGGGGAACAGAAGAGGGGGTGAGGCTAGGGGCGGTTCTTGAGGAATCCTGTGTCGGGGGAAGAGACCAAGGCAGAGGCGACTGGGTTGGGAGTCCTGGCTGTCAACGGGGCAAACCGATAGGAACGGCTTGGAGCAAGACGATAGCAGCGAGGGGCGCGGAGTGGGGCAAGGGCCGCCCTTAGCCTTGCAGTGGCATCAAAGGCAGCCCCTGGAGCTGAAGGGTACCTACTGCTTGCCCTCCGTACCCGCGGATTCGGTATCCGCGGCTTTGAAAATACATTTTTTAAAAACCCAAAACAAACCTTGATTTTTGCCATTTTATTTAAGGGTCTTGAACACCCGCGGATTGCGGTATCCGCGGAGGTGGCTGGACCCAAAGCCCAGGACTGTAGCTCTTCCCCTCGGCGCAGCAGGGGACATCGCTCCTCTCCGCCCGAGGAATGCTTACCTTCGCAGAGGCGCCAGAGCCCCGAGTGGGAGCCCAGCCTCTCGGCCTCCCCGGCGCTGCGGTTGCCGCCCTCGCGGTCCACGCGGAGCAGGTACCAGTAGTCGGTGCCCAGGGAGGCGGCCAGGAGGGCGAAGCTCAGCGCCCCGCACAGCCCCGCGCCCAAGCACAGCGCCCCGGGGCGCACCGCCGCCTTGCCCCGCGCCAGAGGGGAGCCCATCGCCCCCGTCATCCTCCTCCTCCTCCTCCTCAGCCCTGCCTGCCTGCCTTGGGGAAACCTGGCCGCTGCGCCAGGGAGGAAAGTAGCAGCAAGTGGCAGCCCGGCGGGAAACGCCCCCTCCCCTTGCCAGCCTCAGGGAGAAAAGGAGGAGGAGGAGGAGGAGGAGAGCACGTTGACTTAAGAGCGTGCAGCTCCACTGTAGCCTGAAGGCAGCCTTCCGCTGCTCTGGAATCCAGCCCACTTTGGCAAGCAAGCCTCGAGCCCCCCAAGGCTCCAGAGCCCCCAGCCCGGGCAGTTCCGCGGGTGTCTATGTGAGAAGATTTTCTTGTCTTCTCACATCCAGACACAACGCACCATCTGTCCCTGTTCAAAGGCACTCCCTGCTTGTTCTAGGGTGGTTCCACGCAGATTTTTTTTGTCGTGTCAAAAGCGATTTGAGAAACTGCAAGTCGCTTCTGGAATGAGAGAATTAGCCGTCTGCAAGGATGTTATCCAGGGGACGCCCGGATGTTTTACCCTCCTTGTGGGAGGCTTCTCTCATGTCCCCGCATGGGGAGCTAGAGCTGACAGAGGGAGCTCATCCGCGCTCTCCCCGGATTCGAACATCCGACCTGTCCGTCGTCAGTCCTGCCGGCACAAGGGTTTAACCCACTGCGCCACTGGGAGCTCCTTCTATGCAGATGCTTAAGTGGATGAAAGGAAAGGGTTCCACTAAGGAGCACCTACACATTCGCCCTAGGAACCAGTTCAAAGCTGGAAAGGTGGTCACAGTATCCCCTTAACGCGGATCAGACCCCAACCGAGGAATGTTTTTTAATTCTACTTCTCACCCAGTCTGAGGTTTTATTTTATTTTTCATGTCAGGAGCGACTTGTGACACTGCAAGTCGTTTCTGGTGTGAGAAAATTGGCCGTCTGCAAGGATGTTGCCCAAAGGATGCCAGGATGTTTTGATGTTTTACCATCCTTGTGGGAGGCTTCTCTCATGTCCTCACATGGGAAGCTGGAGCTGACAGAGGAAGCTCAACCTGCTCTCCCCTGAATTGGACCACTGACCTATTGGTCAGCAATCCTGCCAGCACAAGGGTTTAACCCAGGCATGGGCAAACTTCGGTCCTTCAGGTGTTTTGGACTTCAACTCCCACAATTCCTAACAGCCAGTAGTTGAAGTCCAAAACACCTGGAAGGCTAAAGTTTGCCCATGCCTGGTTTAACCCATTGCAACAGTGTGAGATGCTATGATGCCCATTCAGGATCATTGCTAGACCATGGCAGGACACAAGGTATGAGAACAAAGGGGCAGGAAATGAGAACCCTCATAGGAATGATGCAGTTTTCCTCTCCCAGGAGAATATTTTTTACCTTCTACCAGCTGTGTGTTTTTTAAAAAGTTTTTATGTTATTGAGGGCATCAAATTGTGCCCTCTGTAAACCATCCTGAGTTGCCCTTGGGCTGAGAAAGACAGTATATAAATATGGCAAATAAATTAAGTGTTCAGCACTTAAGGGGATATTGGCAAGCACTTTTCAGTCTCAGATTTTAGTCCTGTATGGAGGTTGGTTGCCGATTCCCTGGCCTATTCCAAACTTTCTGGTGAGTTTTCTTTAATGCATTTTTTCTGGCTTAATGCATGTTGCAGTACACATTGGGGGTTTATGTTTTGTAGACACCCCTGCCCTAGAACCAGTTTCAAACCACATTATAATGTCCTTGTATATCTGCCCGTAGATTTGTTCAGGTGGTAGTTTCCTTCCCCCTTTGCCAGTTAACTTAATTCAGCATCTGCAGTTCTCCTCTTCTGCTTCCTCTTCTGAAGGGCTCTTCTGCCTCCTCCTCCTCCTCCTCCTCCATTTTGCCCTTGCAACCATCACGTCAAGAGGCTTAGGCTAAGAGTGGCTGACCTTGGGACATTCCGTGACTTGTTTAAAAGGGACCCTGAGCCAGTTTGCTTTGTTTCTTAAGTGCAACACTCTTTAACAACCCACACCAATCTCTATTTAAGAGTCACAAGTGTTCTGGCATAAAGCACATAGATTTCTTTATTTTGTGTCAAAAACATTGCATAATTAAAATAAGTATAAAAGTGATAAAATAAAGGGAACACAAGTGGCTAAATAATTTTAGACCACAAACAGGCAACAGCAACCTCGTTGTCTGTAACTTTAAACAGTTCTTCCTCTGAGCACATAGATAATTCTGGGTAACTAAATCATAAGGAAAAAAAATGATGTGCCCAGTTACAGATGGCTTCTTCCCTCACTGGCCGATCTTCCAAATTGGTAAAAAAAATCCAAATATTTATGAACATGGATTGAACTACAGAAAGGTGTCTGACCTAGCTTGTCTCTTCTGCTTTGGTGAAACCTCAGAGAAGGACCATCAACATGATCAAAAGCTTAGAAACCAAGCCCTATGAGGAGCAGCTTTGGGAGCTGGGTATGTTAAGCTTGGAGATAAGAAAGCTGAGAGGGAACATGACAGCCGTGGTTGAATATTTGAAAGGATGTCAAATTGTGGAAGGGCCAACTTTGGTTTTGCAGTCTAGCAGGCTAAACCACTGTGCTGCAGAACAATCCTGCTGATTGGAAGGTCAGGAGTTTGAGCCCAGGTGGGGTAAGCACCCCCTGTTAGCCCCAGCTCAACACAACAACAAAACTTTATTTATATATCGCTCTATCTCCCCAAGTAACAGAGCGGTTTCCAAGTAACATCATCAATTCACACAGAGTAAACAGCATAAACGTAAAATTAATAAAACAATATAAGCATGAAAAATCACAATAGCATATACATATTTAAAATAATCCTGCCTGTTTAATGCAATTTAAAATAGCAGGTCAAAAGCAGAAATGTAAGTAGATAAAATAGGTATCATTTTTAATGGGGAGGTAATAAAGGCACCCACAAAAGGCCATCAATCGGGGGAAGCTGCTCAGCATGGAAGATGGAGCGACAGCACCTTCCATGGCCAGAGTCAAGCACAGCCTCCAAGATGCTGGAAATAAAGATGGGGGAATCTGCCTTTACCTCTGTTTGTGTTGTCTGTCCTTGTTAATTATATTGTATAATCGGCATTGAATTTTGCCGTATGTGTGTTCTGTAAGTTGCTCTGAGTCCCCCTTGTAATGAGATGGGTGGGGTATAAATACTGTAAATAAATAATAAAAACAAATACATTTCTGGAATAACTTCCTAATGGTAATAGCTGTTTGGCAGTGGAATATGCTAATCTCAAACCTGCAAACCTGGAGGAGTAACTGTATTTCCCTTTTCAAGGCAGGGGAAACACAAACTATAAATACAACAGCCCAGCCTAGCTAGAGGCTGACAGCACCCAGCTCAACTGGTTTAAATCTGTTTTATTTTCCATCCAGTCCCACATCTCCAGTGGCTTCCATTAATACTTCTGCCTGGACACTTCATCTTTTTTTAAAGCAGAGTATGTTTTGTTATACTTAATTACTAAGTCAAAGTAATAATGCATTTTCCACTGCTCACCCTCACTTTCAAGCCTTGGTCTTTGTAAAACATTGTATTGTCGAAGGCTTTCATGGCTGGAATCACTAGGTTCTTGTGGGTTTTTTCGGGCTATAGGGCCATGTTCTAGAGGCATGCCTCTAGAACATGGCCCTATAGCCCAAAAAACCCACAAGAACCTTTGTAAAACATTATTTGCAATCTAGCAGCAACTCATGAAAATCAAGCATCACCAACATTTTGATTGCTGAGACAAAAAGTCCACCTCACCCTGATCCATAGAATAAATGAATTCAATATAATAGATGTTCCCTGCCTTTTAATGACATCTCAAAATGTATTGAGGCCACCCTGGGTCTAACAGTATTGGCTGGCCCCATCCAGAAAGACAGCAGCTATCTCTCCTCCATGCCAAACAGAGCTAGTTATTGCAATTTACAGAAAGCGCATTTCACTATTCTTACTGCAATTACTCTGGGGGTTCATTATGGCTTCAACACCGAGTGAAAGCTGGGACTTAATGTGTCTGGAAAAACACACGCACACTGCCCACTCATTGTCAGCACTCAGCAAGGAGGAGTCTAACCTCCAAAGGGGAAAGTTAAGGCACATCTTGTTCAACAGAAATTAATAATTTATCCCGTCATCTTTGCGAGATTCTGTGAATTTCACTGAGTCTCCCTATGTGATTAATCACATACAAAGGTATCAACGCTGTGAAAACGTTCTTCTCCACAGCAGGATCATGTGCAGATGTCAGCTCCCACCAGACAGGGATGGTCAGAGCAAGGAACGGCCTGTTTCTTGACGCCTTCTCTTTCCTCTACAAGTAACTAGCAAAAGTGCTTCAAAAATTAGAGAAGCAGAGTACATTACATTTTGGACTAGACCATCCAAATAAACCTGACCAGCATTAGTTGTCACAAACAAAAGTGTTACATTTCTCAAAAACACCTCCAACTATCCCATGGTTGTAAACAGCGTGCAATGATTCTATTGATTAGCTTAGTGTTGCCCGCTTTAATGTTTTCCAGGAGGCATTTCAGACTTCTCATTAGATGTTCTTATGGTCCACACAAAGGACTGGAAAGATGCACTTCATCCACTTGTAGTTTTTTTGTTGCCTTATTAGTTTGGGTTCTTGTTATCACATATATATCTTGATAATACAGGTTTGCTGTGGGCATAGGGAGACAGGGCCAAAGGTAAATGGGGCCAAATGCAGTTCTTATCCATTTGCACATGTCCTGCAATGCACTCTATGTGGGGTTGCTTTGGAAGACTCTTCCAAAGCTCCAAATGGTCCAACAGACGGCAGCCAGATTGCTCACCGGAGCAGCGTACAGGAAGCACACAACCCCTGTTATGTCAGCCCCACTGGCTGCCAGTCTGCGACTCAGCACAATTCAAAGTGCTGGCTTTAACCTATAAATCCCTAAACGGTTCCGGTCCAGCTTACCTGTCCAAATGTATCACTCCCTATGAACAATCTTGGAGATTAAGCTCATCCGGAGAAGCCCTGCTCTCGGTCCCGCCTCCTTCGCAGGTACAATTGATGGGAACGAGAGACAGGGCCTTTTCAATGGAGCCCCCCTCAGCTTGGAATTCCCTCCTCAGTGATATTAGATCAGCCCCTTCACTCTTGACCTTCAGAAAGAGAGTGAAAACGTGGCTTTGGGATCAAGCCTTTGGCAAATAACACAGTGCAATAGATGGACTTAGATTTTTGTGTAATGATTAGCAAAATTGCATGGTTTTATATTTGTAATTGCAATGTTTTATATGTTTTAATGCTTTGTATGTTTAAATGTTTAATTGAAATGCTTATTTAATTTGTATTTGATGTATATTGTTTTTAAGGCATTGAATTATTGCCTATGCTGTAAGCTGTCTTGAGTCTCCCTCGGGGTCGAGAAAGGCGGGATATAATTATAGCAAATAAGTAAATAAAACAGCTTCCCATCCTGTTCAGATTTATATAATTTAAGTCTACACCCTGTTTCTATCAGAGGACCCAATGCTAAAGCGTTAAAAATAGGGTACAATTTTTGTACACATCAAATCAAAAATCAATTTTAGCTATATAATTGTAACGAAGATTGCTAGTTCCTTTCATAATCCTTTTTAAAGAGCCATCAAAAGTAGCAGAACCATGTGATGAATTCCAAAATTACACATTTCCTTTGGTAGTTTTGTATTTTGTTTATTCACTCAATTATTTTAAAAGACAGTGAAGCTAGCATCTATCACTTTACAGCAATGAATGTTAGCAGTTAATTATGCATTGCATGAAGTATTGCGTTGTTTACCCTGAACATACTGACAGTTTCATTAATGACTGGAAGGTATGCTGTTCTGAAAAAGAAGAGATTGTCTGTTCACATCATTTGAACAATATGTGACTTCACCAGCCTCCCTTAGGAAGATGAAATGTCCTTTCAGTGATCATTGCACAGTACAGCAGTATGCCCATCTGAGAGAGAATGCCCCACTGACATCAGTAAATAAACACATGGATGGCTAAGCTTTCTTTGAGTTGCCTACCCTCAAAAAGGCAATTTGCACATCACTGATTCACATAATGCATTATAATGCCTGGCATTTTGTTTTCCATCTCTCTCGTAGTTCCTAGAAATGAATCAGTACTTTCAGCATGCTTTTCAACAGAACTCCAAAATCTGCCTTCAAATTAGTTTCAGTCCAATTAGACTCCATCACTATCTATAAAAATCCTGAGGTTTTAGTTTGCAATATGGATGCTACTCTTCTGCTAGTTACCGTATCTTGAACTTTGTCCCGCAATGCATTGCATCTGGTACTTTGTCCCATCTGAATAAATCTGATTAACACAATTTAGTGAACCACGGGTATTTGGTTTCTACATGAAAAGGACCCTGAATCCCACAGACTACTCATGGCCTCTGGGGTGCTCAAGGAACACTCAGAAGCCTTCAAAAGAAACAAAGTCAAAGATGAAAACTGGGTTAGGAAACCTAGCCAGACTTTTCCAGAAACTCTGAAATGAATTACAAAGAGGATTAGGCAATTACTATGCAACCAAGGATGTTGAAAATTAGCTACTCCAAGCAAAATCAACCATTGCAGAAAAATGCTAGTAACCTCATGGATATTATCGTGTTTTGGGATTACAATGTATTTAGCATCAAGTTCTTCATTATCAAAATCACTAGGCAACCAGAAATCAAAGGACAGCGGGCAATTTGTGAACAGAAATTGCATCCCACTAACAAACTAGTTCTGGAAGAAATTAAACTTGTTCATGCTGGCCGCTTGCTTTTTTGCTCTCTTGAAGTTATAAAAATGTACAGATTTAGAAAAGGGGAATGACGTTGGCATGGACAAACTGTTTTATACAGAGAATGCTACATGCCTGGTTCAGTGCCCTAAATAAGTACAGACACAACATGAAGAATGTCTTCATTTTATGATCGGTTTGACAGTGAAATAGACTGCTACAAAGGATAAGTTTCCTTTTTTGAGGTCTTTAAACAGGTTGGATGGGCATCTTTCAGGAGTGCTGTAGTGTTCACCTGCAGAGTAGATTAGACTAGATGGCTTTTGCAACTGTATGATTATCTCACAGTCCTTTGAAATAGGAAAATAGCACATTTCATTCAATATAATGGTTCTGTTCCATGGGTGTCAATGAAACTTGATATTCTTCGGTTCTGCTGTGCTGCCTCAATCAAGTCACATGCTACTGAGATACCAAAAGCAACACCAGCCGTCACTTGCAGTCCTATATATAATGTGTAGCTTCTGCCTCAGCACTCATCTCCATGCAGGAACCTCCTCAATTTTCAGACCCACACAAGTATGCCAAACACAAAGGTGATCAAGATAAAGAACTTTTTTCTCCAGCATTCTTTCTTCATCCCCTTCTACAGTACCAGAGTACTAGAGGTAAGTTCCTTTCAGCCTTTTAAGAGCTGTGACATTAAAAACAGTCTTATGGAAAGAAGGAGGAAGTTGGAGATTTTCAGCCATCACAAGCTATAAGCAGTACTTCCCAGGAAAGTGTCAGGAGGCCAGCACATTAGAAACCAGTAACATTTATTTATTCAAAAAAAATGAAGAAAAAATCCAGAAGAAACTTGTACACTAAAACGTAGAGCAATTGAATTTCAACCTCTGCTGAAGCCCATTAAGGAGTCAGTTCAGTAACCATAAGAGTGGATTTTATTACGGACGTTGGCAGCATATTTTTCACGTTGGGTAATTTTCAGGTTAAACTCCTTTTCCTAGGGGGAAAAAAACACAAATCAGCTCTTATTTGAAAAAGAAAGTAAGGTGGACTTTCTGTTGTAGGAAGAACTATAGCCGATATGAATGCATAGAGGCAACTTTGGAAAGCAAGGAAGTGGAAAAATCAGACCACATCAGGAAAGAGGTCTCCCCAGAGTTGTAAACTGGCTGGTAGACATAAGACCACCAAATGAAGGGACTGACATGCTCGATAGCCATTCTGAAATGTTAGGGTAGGCAGAAACACCAGTTGCCTGAGTAAATCTGTGCCCTCCTGACAGTCATACTTACCAATAGATTCACCATTCTTTCTTTGCTAAGTTTCAGCGTCTCTTGAATTGTGAGGTCAGCTATGTCTTTTTGTAGTGCAAGAAATGCACAGTTGGGTGAGTGTGACCGGTGTTCTTCCCTAAAAATTCATAGAAAGAACTATATTAGTTTGCTATGCATTAGAAAGGCATCCCTCCCTAAGAACTGAGAGCTGTTAGAAGAAGAAAAAACCTACAACTCCTTTCAGTCTTCCCATCTGACTCACTAGCCAGTTGAATAACAGAAGTCTACCATGCCCGATACCTCTTTCCATCAATTGTATGTATGTATGCATTAACTCATTCAGATATTTTTAATAGCCTAGCAGCCACAAATGTGACATGGTGAAGTCTTGCATTGACAGAAACCCTGGGAGCAACAGGTATTACGTCCACAATTTATTTTGAATAGCCATTTTTTTTACTTAACCTGCCTCCATTGCTCTACAGTACTAGTACTGTGTAGACTCCTTATAGGGGTTGATACAAGCATTTTTCAGTGCCAAGTTTCACAATATAGTACATACATGGGGTCATCTTCGGGCTCCCACCCCTCCAACTCCTTAAAGCAGACAAAACATTGGACCACATCGGGTGCATTCTCGCTAGGAGTATGAATGAAGCCAGCTTCTGCCATCTGTATTGGGAGAAAAACCAGAGAGAAAAAGAAAATATTCTTCTACAAAGGCACGCATTCCAGAAAATGCATAAACATTTAAATATTCTCAGTATTTATGCTTTTCAATGGGAGCCCCCGGTGGCACAGTGGGTTAAAGCTTGTTGATCGAAAGGTCGCAGCTTTAAATCTGGGGAGCAGTGTGAGCTTCCGCTGTCAGCCCCAGCTTCTGCCAACCTAGCAGTTTGAAAACATGCAAATGTGAGTAGATCAATAGGTCTACCTCCAGTGGGAAGGTAACGGCGCTCCATGCAGTCATGCCGGCCACATGACCTTGGAGGTGTCTACGGACAACGCCTGCTCTTCAGCTTAGAAATGGAGATGAGCACCACACCCCAGAGTCGGACACGACTGGACTCAATGTTAGGGGGAAACCTTTACCTTTACCTATGCTTTTCAATGACTTTTTGGAAATTAAAGTTAGATTTAAAATTCCAGGCATCTTTTTTTTTAATTGTTTTATTGGTTTTTCCCACTCCCACCCTCCCCTCCTTGTACATGCCATTTATACATCAAACTACAGAAGTTACATTTGAAATATCAGTCTCAGTCTTAATTTTTCTGCTCCACATCCTAACACATTCTCTAAATAATTCCGAACTGGTTCCCACATCCTCTTAGTTATTGTAACCTTTTCAATTTTATCTATATTATTCCATTTGCAATTTGTTATTTCCACATTTAACATATTCACTATATAGTTATACCAATTAATCAGTGTCCATTTTGTTTTGTCTTTCGAACCCCTCACTAAAACAATTTGTGCACAAGCGATTAATTTGTCAACCATTTTTTCCTTTTGTATATTCTTCACTCCTGCTATTCGTGCATGTAGTATATTTCTATTAATTATTACTATTTGTAAGTTTAACATTCTATTGATTTCCCCTTCAATCCTTTTCCAGTATTCTTGCACTTGATCACATTCCCATATCATATGATTAAAGACCCCTCTTTGTTCACAGCCATGCCAACACCTATCCTTTATCCCTGGTACAAAGCGTGAAAGTTGTGCAGGAGTTCTGTACCATTTTTGTAACATTTTCCTTTTTGCTTCCCTTAATACATTATACTTTTCTTTTGCTATATTACTTATTTCCCTTTGGATGTCTTCCCTCTCAATTTCCATATCCAATCTCCATGTTTGGAAAATTTCCTCTATTATTTCTTCTTTTACTGTTATAATTTGGTCGTACAGATCTCCTGCCACTTTCTTCTCCCCTCTCAAACATTTCCTAATCACCTTCTCAAATGGACTATCCTGTTCTCTAATTTTCCCCCTCCGTCTAAAAATTTCCTGTCTTATAGCCCAGCTTTGAATCCAATTCCCTGACCCTATCCAATTCTGAATTTCTTTTTGTTCTACGGGGTTTCCATCCTCTGTATATAGATCCTCTACTAACCTTTTCCCTCTGCTTTCAATCAGTCTCAATGTTCTGCCTATCATTTCATCATTATTATAATTCATTTGCCATATAGTTGCCATCTTATTCTCATTACCTGGATTTAACTTCTTCTTTCTTTTTTCCACACTTTTACTGTTCCTTTAAAGGGTTCCTTAAGTTCTGTTTCCTCTCTCCTCTTCCATTCCCTAAATATTATTTCTTTTCCTTTAATATTATTTATTATCTTCTCCATATTTACCCATTTTTTTTCCGTATACTGTATTTCCAGCAATCTTTGGATTTGAAATGCATCATGATAAACTTCCAGACTTGGGATCCCCCAGCCTCCCTCTTCTTCTTTTGCATTTAACCATTTATCCCTTATTCTGGGTCTTTTCCCGCCAACTGCCCATATTCTTATTCTTCTGTCCCATGACTTTAATGTTTTCCTCTCTACTATGTTTGGTAAGGTTTGGAGTAAATATAATAATTTCGGTATTATGAACATTTTCAATGCCCTTATTCTGTCTACTCTTGTTAATGTTTTCCCTTCCCAGTTCTTAAGTTGCTTCTCTATTACTTTCCACTTTTGTTTGTAATTCCCCTTAACTATACTCTTTGGATTTTTGTATATTTTAGCTTCTTTGATCCTAATTTTAATCCTGATATTTTCCTAATCTCCAATTGTTCTTTTGGTGGGGTGTTAATACATAGTATCTCTGACTTTTTGATGTTAACAAATAATCCAGATATATTCTTAAACTCTTCTAATTTTTTTATCATATCTTTTATCATGATTAATGGTTGATTTGTAATAATCATGGCATCATCAGCAAAGAGATTCAGCTTTATTTCTTCCTTTTCCCCTCCCTCCTTTTCTATTTTATATCCTGTCCATTTGGTGCTATTCCTAATACTTTCAGCTAGTATTTCTATCGCTATTACAAATAAAGTGGGGGATAATGGACATCCTTGTTTTGTACCATTTAAAATGGGTATCTCTCCTGTCCTTCTGTTGTTAACCCTTACTCTTGCCTTGCAGTTACTATATAGTTGCTGCAATGTTTTACAAAAGTTTTCCCCCATATTCAACTGTTGACATACATTTAATAGAAATTTATGATTGACCTTATCAAAGGCTTTGTAAACATCCAATTTAAGAATTCCAATTTTTTCCTTATTCAAATTTGCATGATTCATTGCGATTACCACATTTTTTATTGGATCCCCAATTTTTCTTCCCTTCACAAATCCATATTGATCTTCTTTAATTATTTTTGGCATTATTGTTTCCAATCTTTTCGCTAAAATATTTACAAAAATTCCAGGCATCTTAAACGTTGAATTGTAAAAATAAGTCTCTTTGAAGTATTATTACATAACATTAATTTTAAATAATATGAATATATGCATGTTGGCTTTGTAGTTAATCTCTAAAGTGAACCATCATTTCTAAAAGAAAGCACTGACTTGTAGGAAGCTTTTCTATATAAATGAACAACCAAATATGCCCATATTTGATTTTTTTTTTAAGATATAAATATTTGCACTCTGCCCATCAATCACTTCAGAGTTGTGTGGTTTCCAGGATGTATGGCCATGTTCTAGTAGCATTGTTTCCTGATGTTTTGCCGGTATCTGTGGCCTCCTTCAGAGGATCCTGAAGGCAAACCGTTAGGAAAAAATGCTGCCATACAGCCCAGAAACCACACAAAACTCCATTTACATTTCCACTTGATGAAAATAAAATGCTATGTTTGCCTTATATTTCATTTTTACTACTAAATTCAACTGACAGTACTTTAAATTTAGCATCTGTGTGCCACACTCTGACATTAAGGGTAAGCACAGAGGTGGATTTGGTCAATTCTTCAGATGCTAATGAACTTCAACTCCCATCTGCCCCAGCTAGCATGGCCCAAAATCAGGCATAATTACAGGAACATGGACAATGTCCCTTCCCAGTGTTGCTACTTTCTGCTTCACTCTCCCTTATAAAATGCTATAGCTACATAGTAACTATCAAACATTCCTGCTGAAAGTCAGTCACTTGCTTATTCTGTTGTTATTATTGTGAGAATGGGTTTGTGAAACATAGTTTCCTCAGGTCTGATGTTTAAAGCTGAAACTGAAACTTAATAAAATAGATAAAAGTCAAGCTGTGTTTAAATTTTATGTTCTGGTCAGTGGTTTATCCTGCTGATTTAAACTACTTTGGCCTCCTAGTTTCAAGCTCTTATAAGAAAGACTTGTGAACTTAATTTTAGCTTAAGTGCCATGTTCTTTGCAAAAACACACTTCACAAAACCCTTTCTGTATACATTTTTCAAATACTAGTAAAATGTCGAGGAAATGTTTCACACCACTACATTTGAAATACGATAGCCAAAATACATGCATTGTCATATATAATCATGCACAGCGAAAATTCATTAATGCTGCAATTCTCTGCCTTACAGAAAATATTTTATTAATGAATATTGTACGTATACCAACTGACTGCATGACTAAAGATTTGAAACACTGGATATGCTTTTGTAGTTATTTATTTATTTACGGTATTTATATGCCGCCCTTCTCACCCCGAAGGGGACTCAGAGCGGCTTACAATATATATTTTCATACAATATATTATATTATTAGCAAAGTACAATATCAGTATTATAAATTACAATATTGCACTATACCATGATACTGTAATATTATTAGTAATGTTACATGTAATGTATATAATATTGTATTATTATTACTAGTATTATAGTTGTATTACCTTACATTATAATATTATAAATATTATATGTATATACAATATACTATATTATATTATTAGTAAAGACAAGATAGAAATGTCTTCTGCTCCCCTGTCTTCGTTACAATTCACGACAGTAGTAAAATGACAGCTATGAAGTAGCAACAAAAATAATTTCATGGTTGGGGGTCACCACAACATGAGGAACTGTATTGAGGGGTCGCGGCATTAAGAAGGTTGAGAAACACTGTCCTAAGAGGAAGGCATTTCACAACATATATTTATTAATATGCTTTCCTATTAAAGCAAATGGCCCAATGCCCTCCAGTTACTTTAAACTACAATTTTCCCCTCCCCGCCCCTCCTTAGGATGCATCTACAGAAGATAATTTACACAATTTGGCCCGGTCTACATTGTCATATAACCCAGTTTCTGAATCTAGATTATCTGATTGAACTGGATTATATGGCTGTGTAGATCCGCCATGGCTCAGTGCTATGGGATTCTGGGATTTGTAGTTTGTTGAGGCAGCAGAGGAAGCCAATGGCCTTGGAAAACTACAACTCCCATGGTTCTATATTTTAATTCTACATTTAATCCAGGTATGGGCAAACTTCGGCCTTCCAGGTGTTTTGGACTCCAACTCCCACAATTCCTAACAGCCTACCGGCTGTTAGGAATTGTGGGAGTTGGAGTCCAAAACACCTGGAAGGCCGAAGTTTGCCCCATGCCTGTGGCAACCGCAGGAAAGCATGGAAGCAGGATGAGCTTTGTCTCAGGAGGGCCTGGAAGCAAGGCCAAGCCGTCCTCTCACCCGCATCGGAGTGCAGGCGCAGTCCGAAACAAAGGGCCAGTCGACGAAGGTGGCGACGCGGTGTTCCTTCAGGTAGACTTCCAGCCCTGGAGGGACCTTCAGCTTCACCATTTTGAATGCTCCCACCGATTTCAAACGATGGCGGGGAAACTGCAGCGTCTCTATTTATAGGCCAGGCGCGCTAAGTATGCCGGGAGCAGTGCGCGCTGATTGGCTGGAGAGACTGCGCGGGCCTATGTTGGAGAGGGGGGAGCTCGCGCCCAATTTGAAAGTGTTGCTGGAAGAGAAGGCACTCACTGGGTTGAAACCCTCCTTAGCTTTTCCCCCCCCATAAGCCCTGTGAAATGAAACAAGCGGGTCAGCTGAACACAAAAATTTGAAGCCTCCGCATATTTACCTTGTGCTATGCTAATAATATAACATAATATAATATAATGTAATATATTGTATATACATATAATATTTATAATGTAATATAGAATCATAGAGTTGGAAGAGACCTCATGGGCCACCCAGTCCAACCCCTCGCCAAGGAGCAGGAAAATTGCATTCAAAGCACCCCCGACAGATGGCCATCCAGCCTCTGTTTAAAAGCTTACAAGGAAAGAGCTTCCACCACACTCCGAGGCAGAGAGTTTCACTGCTAAACAGCTCTCACAGTCAGGAAGTTCTTCCTAATGTTCAGGATGAATCTCCATTCTTGTGATTTGAACCCACTGCTCCTAGATCTAGTTTCCAAAGCCGCAGAAAACAAGTCTGAACTGTCTTCCTTATGACACCCTTTCACATATTTATACATGGATATCATGTCTCCTCTCAACCTTCTCCTCTGCAGGCTCTTAAGAAGCTCCTCATATGGATTCATGGTCAGGAAGTTCTTCCTCATGTTCAGATGGAATCTCCTTTCTTGTAGTTTGAAGCCATTGTTCCTCGTACTAGTCTCCAGGGCAGCAGAAAACAAGCTTGGTCCCTCCTCCCTGTGGCTTCCTCTCATATATTTGTACATGGCGATCATGTCTCCTCTCAGCCTTCTCTTCTTCAAGCTAAATATGTCCAGCTCTTTAAGCCACTCCTCATAGGGCTTGTTCTCCAGACCCTTGATCATTTGAGTTGCCCTCCTCTGGACACATTCCAGCTTGTCAATATCTCTCTTCAATTGTGGTCCCCAGAATTGGACACAATATTCCAGGTGTGGTCTAACCAAGGCAGAATAGAGGGGTAGCATGACTTCCCCTCTATATTATAATGTAATACAATATAATACTTCTAATAATATTATAATTATATATTTTATATTACATGTAATAGTACTAACAATACTACAATATAATGGTGTAGTACAATATAGTAATATATAATACTGATATTGTACTATGCTAATAATATAATATATTGTGTGTGTATGTATGCCCTTCTCACTGAAGGGTGAGAAGGGCGGCATATAAATGTAGTAAGTAAATAAATCTATATATATAAAAATGCTCTGTGCATAACGAGTACCTTAAAAACAAAAGAACCAATGAACGAAATCACACCAAATTTGGCAACAAAATGTCTCACAACACAAGGAGTGACCATCACTCAAAAAATTATGATTTTGTCATTTGGGGGTTTTAGTTGCTGGGATTTATAGTTCACCTATAATCAAAGAGCATTCTGAACTTCACCAATGATGGAATTGAACCAAACTTGGCACACAGAACTCCCCAGACCAACAGAAAACACTAGAAGGGTTTGGTGGGCATTGACCTTGAGTTTTGGAGTTGTAGTTCACCTACATCTAGAGAGCACTGTGGACTCAAAACAATGATGGATCTGGACCAAACTTTGCACGAATACTGAATATGCCCAAATATAAACACAGATAGAGTTTGGGGGAAATAGACCTTGACATTTGGGAGTTGTAGTTACTGGGATTTATAGTTCCCCTGAATCAAGGAGCATTCTGAACCCCACCAATGACAGAACTGGGGCAAACTTCCCACACAGAATCCTCATGACCAACAGAAAATACTGTGTTTTCTGGTGGTCTTTGGCAACCTTTATGACACCCCCCCACCCCGGTGACCCCCCTCCAGGGTCTTGATTTCCCAGGTTGAGAAATGCTACCTTAAGGCAATCCAATCCAATTCCCTTCACCAGGGCAAGAAAACATAATCAAAGCCCTCCTGACAAAGGGCCATCCAGCCATTCACACACACACACACACATACACACATATATATGTATATGACAGATGCAGTATCATAGATTTGAAAGGGACCCCTAAAGAAGGACAATGATATGTTGCATGTTCAAGAGTTGGCAAACCAGACAATCTCCACATCAACACTGGCAAAGAAACAGCAAGAAATATTGTTTACCCACAAGCAGAACGACATTACATATATTAGAAACCAACACTTTCTCATTACTTTATTTTCCAGATCACCAGACTGGGCCACAGCAACGCGTGGCAGGGGACCGCTAGTAAATAATAAATTACTGAAACATTTGAAAGCACTTCAGGGCTTCCTCCAAAAGATATTCAAGGATTCAAGCCAAGAAATCTTCCCCCAGCCCCAAAAAAACATAATGATAGGTTCATGGATAAATGGAAACAACTTCAAGGCACACGAGTACTTTGAATGCAATTTTCCTGCTTCTTGGCAGGGGGTTGGACTGGATGGCCCATGAGGTCTCTTCCAACTCTATGATTCTATGACCTGGGTTACTGTGATTTTTCCGGGCTGTATGGCCATGTTCCAGAAGCATTCTCTCCTGACATTTCGTGCACATCTATGGCAGGCATCCTCAGAGGTTGTGAAGTGGAAGAAAGAACTCTTCTCTGTCTCAGGCAAGTGTGAATTTTGCAATTGATCACCTTGATTAGCATTGAATAGCCTTGCAGCTTCAAAGCCTAGTTGCTTCCTGCCAGTGGGAATCCTTTGTTGGGAGGTGTTAGCTGGCCTTGATTCTTTAATGTCAGGAATTCCTATTTTCTGGATGTTTTTTTATTTACTGCCTTGATTTTAGAACTTTTTTTAATACTGGTAGCCAGATTTTGTTCATTTTCATGGTTTCCTCCTTTCTGACATTTCATTGCCCATGAACATTATTCGCCCAGCCCTGCCTTCTGAATTTTGCACTTTCCCTTAGCTATATATAGGAATTTGCACAAACCCAAAGCCCTCTGTACTCAGCACTTTTATTGTTCTGTATGGTACTGTTTTTATGATGTTATGTTTTATTGTGATATGTTTTTATTTGGTTTTGTTTTGATGCTATCTTATTTGTGTTATGTTTTTAACATTGTGCTCCCTGGGCTTGGCCCTTTGTAAGCTGCCCTGAGTCCCTTAGGGGAGATGGAGGCGGGGTATAAAATAAAATTATTATTATTATTATTATTATTATTATTATTATATTTTTGTTGAAATTGTCCACATGCTTGTGGATTTCAATGGCTTCTCTATGTAGTCTGACATGTTAGAGTGGTCCAGGTTGGTTCATCAGGTGCTCTGCTATTGCTGACATCTCTGGTTGAAGTAGTCTGCAGTGCCTTTCATGTTCCTTGATTCGTGTTTGGCAATGCTGTGTTTGGTAATCCCTATGTAGACAAATGCTATGTTTAACAAAGGGATCCTCTCACCTCTGCAGGAGTCTACCATATACCATGCAGCTGTGGACAAGTCTACATAGGCATCACCAAACACAGCATTGCCCAAACCCGAATCAAGGAACATGAAAGGCACTGCAGACTAACTCAACCAGAGAAGTCAGCCATAGCAGAGCACCCGTTGAACCAGGATAAAATGTCTTGTCTTGAACTGGATAGTTATAGTTATGTCTGATTCTTTCTGGGTAGAGACTCTGTTTCACAGGTCTGAATGTAAATCTCTGTTTGTTGCCTTCAAACCCAGTCTGTGTGTCTCCATCTGGCTGTCAAAGTCCTAAGATACTCTGGGCAAGGGATCCTTCCCCGCTTCATGATGGGTAGCTAAATTTCTGTTTTACCCTCATCTCATAAGGCAGTGAAAGGGGCAATTAACATTTTATCGTTTCCTGATTATATATTTAGGGTTCCTGCCATATGCCCCCCTCACATTCACTACCAACATATATAACCATTTGTCCCTCCAATGACTTGTCTGAAAAAGGACATGTACACTACAAACACATATCCCTGTTTGCCCCCCAACCATGACATGACCACAAGGACTCCTTTTGTAGTAATTACACCTGCTCAAGCATTATTATTGTAGGCACACCATTGCAACCCAACCCTGTCAGTCTGTGTTTCTCAGATCTCCTTCCTTTATTGATAATGCTGCTAAAAACTTCCAGCTAGACAGAGGATGAGGAAGAAAAGGAAGTAGGTGGGCAAGAAGCCTTTGTAAAAGCTAATTTCATTGATAGAGACTTTGCTGAGGTGTACCTGGATTGTAAATAGGATATGTCCTGAATAGGATGAATCTGCACTGCCATATAATGCAGTTCAAACTGCATTATATGGCAGTGTAGATCCAGGTATAGAAATGTCTTAAATAAGTATTTCTACAGAATAGAGTTGACACTTTTTTAACTTAAAGGAAACTTTTAAATTTCACAGCCTAAAATTCAATGAATCTAGCATAGGGCGATGGCATGATGGTAAAAGCTGCAGCTCCACAATGTTAATTATACACTCCTGAATGTAAACACAAACCAAAGGATGGCAAACCCGAGAAGTGAAAAGATCAGCTGCCACATTTTCCACCTTTCTCTTGCCTTAAGAGACATGGTAGAACTAGGTGGGAGGGACGTCTTGTTCTGGCACATAATTACCCAGCAGGAAGGCAGATGTCAAGCCGCAGGTGCTCTGAACTTGTGTGGAGTTAGTAATGGATTGGATGAGCACTATCAAATTGAAATTTAATCCAGAGGGGACAGGTGATCTTTTAGAACAGCTAGCAGGTCTATTCTAAAACACTTTGGAGTATGGGACATAGAACAAGGCCTACGACTGACACAGCAAGGGCAGTCTGATGGAGCAGACTGGCAGCTCTTGCTTTAGTAGTGCCAACAGGAAAACATCCTTCATTATTCAATAAAAATATACTGCAAGTCAGGCCCGTAGCCAGGATTTTGATTCGGGGGGGGGGGCGAGTTTGTTTTGGGGGGGCTGAGTTTGAGTGAAAGAGGGTCTACCCTAGCAAAACTTTTGTATCGTTACCCCAATATCCCCATGCATATGGGATATATTGAGCATGGTGATCAGATCATGATATGAATAAACATAACAGTTTAAATAATGTACCAGTAAGGCCTTCTCGTGGACCCCCATGAGAATTTGGGGGGGGGGGGCTGAAGCCCCTCAAGCCCCCCCCCCCCCCCGGCTACATGCCTGCTGCAAGTTCTATGGTACACACAACCATATCCATTCAGTCTGCATCTACTGCATTTGATCTACATCTCACTGTGCCCAAGGGGAGTGTTGTCCCTGACCCTGACAGATTGCCTGGAATGTAAGTTCACCCTGTGTTGGACAGATTAGACCTCCACTTGAAAACACAGCATCACAGATGTCATTTTGGAGTCCTCCCAGACATTTCCGACCCTGAACACACCAGTGATTGACATAGTTAGATGGGATTTTGCCCTATCTAAACTAGACTGTTTAATTGAGTTGGACAACATGTGCAAACTCTGAAGAACCATTAGAGATGAGTTCAAGCCTTGCCCTCCTCCTAGGAAAGGGCAGAATGCTATTCCAGCATTGTTATTGCAGCATCAGTCTCCAAATACCCACTTTTCTTTTAGAACCCTCTTCTTCCAAATAAAGATGCATTAACCTTGTATATCTAACAAAGGGCATCAGTAGCCATTCAACTCTCTTTGATTACATCTTCCACCAGCATTTGCTGGTTGGAACCCATGTAAACTAGAATCCCAACAACAGTTGAAAAGATAGTTTTCTCTTCACTTGGCCAAATTTTATCCTGCTGTAATCACACTCTGCTTAAGAGTTCATAGCATTTCTACAATAATGTATTTGGTTTTATATGCTTATTTATGTTTTCTTTTATAGATGATTTTATGTGTTATATATGCTGATTGTTTTGGACTTGTATTGCTTTTAATATGTTGTAAGCCGCTTTGGGTATCTTTGTGAGAGAAAAGCGGGATGCAAATAAATAATAATAACTATTATTATTATATGTACTACCAAGAGCTGCTGCCAGTCAGAGTGGACACCACTGGCCTAGGTAGACCGATGGTCTGATGTAGAGTCCTAAATGTACCCAAAACATTAAATGGTCACCTGATGCTCCAAGTGAAAGAAATCAACCTTCAGCCTGCTCTACACTAAGTGGATTAGAAAAAAGTGGTGATTTATGCACCAATTATAGCTTGCCTGTGCTCACAGATTCATTTCCAGACCATTTCCTGGTACAAGGTGATTTACAATCACAATGCAGTTGCAATTCCTAGTCCTAGTTTTATTTAATGTTCTCAATGCATCTGAGAAAAGGAGCTCATTGCAGGAACAGATGGAAACTGTCTTTGTGTCAGGAATTGAGTTGTATTCTCTTCACAAATAATTCCCTCTAAACACATATCAGTATAATGGGCTTCAGAGTCCCATTTCACCACAACTGCCTTGTCCAAGTAGATTGCTGTGTAGAATCAAAAGGCATTTGGAAAAGGAGAGTGGCAAGGAAGCTCATTCACACTTTAACATATAAAGAGCACAATAGAAAGATGGCATGATCAGTGGAAGGCATACACATGGGTGAAGACTTTCCATCCCTTTCCATCTTGTTAGCTTCTGGAAATCATGCTCAAGATCACCTGGAACAAAGAACAGGTGCACATTTAAATTATTTGTGAGTGATAGTGTGGCATATTGCTTTGAGTCTTGGACTAGGACTCCTGGAGACAAGGATTCAAAAGACTCAAGGCAGCTTCTAGCTAAATGCCTCCTAATTTCCCTCTAGCTCATGAATTCATTTGTTCATCTACCTGTGTAAGAAGGTAATCCTCCTGGGAAAGCTTCTCCACTACATCGAAATGATCTTTTTCTCCGATGTCCAACAGAAAGGAATTCCAGCCAGCTGCTCGGAGAGCCTATATGGGAAGCCAAAGGTATGTTAACTGTGTTCACAAAGTAGCAGGTGGTTCCTTCACCCTAAGATACAGCCAGGAGGCTTCAAGACTTGTAACATCTGCATCAGTGGTTCTCAACCTGTGGGTCCCCAGATGTTTTGGCCTTCAACTCCCAGAAATCCTAACAGCTGGTAAACTGTCTGGGATTTCTGAGAGTTGTAGGTCAAAACACCTGGGGACCCATAGGTTGAGAACCACTGGTCTACATTTTTCATACAAGGTTATGATCCACCAAAAGGAATGAATTAGGCAGGGGGACTTATGCTTCGACGCAGACCTGAATGCTTCTGAACATGTTTACAACCCAAGAATTGTGAACAGTATTCAGAACCAACCTCAATATTTATTTCATAGAAAGCCACTTCTAGTTCCTTGCCCCCATGTTAGCTTATTTTCAGCAACCCAGTCTGACCGTTGAAAGGCGGAAATCATGTCTAACCCACTGCAAATCACTTATTTATTTCTTTATTTACTCTATTTGTATCCCGCCTTTGTCTACCCCGAAGGAGACTCATGGTGGCTTTACATATGGCAACCATTCAATGCCTTGAACAACAAATAATTAAAATACATTAAGTTAAAGATTTAAAGATTAAAACACAGAAAACATTGCAATCATTAAAAATCATGTCATCCACAATCACAATCCGGGGCCGTTACAAAAATCATTGCACATAATTTTGTAACTATTATTGCACTATAGTTAATCTCTGAAGGTTTGAGCCCAGAGATGTGGAGATCTAACCTAATAGATACAATATTCCAGCAGCTAGAGTAAGATGTGGAAGAAAAATAATGACGGACTAATTGATTCACAACTGAACAATGTAACATGAAGGTGTGAGAGATATTAGCAAATCATTATTCTAGATACATTACTCACCTTCCTTACACACACTTATATTCAGAACACTTGGATATATAAACATAAATCAACATGCATTTTTCTCTCTGTGTATGAATGTCACATACTAGGTATATGCAGAAATATAAATGGATAAGGCACAAGCCACTCATATCTGTTTACATAGTCTCGTCACTGGAATAATGCTGCTCAAAGTGGTGGCCCATTAACAAATGTCAGACCCTGGTCCATTTACTGTCAATCCATTCCAGGTAAGAAACAATTGTAGCCAATGGGACAAATATGGTACCACTGCCTGGTACCTGGAGACGGGAACAACGACAACAACTGCTGCTCTTTACATCAAAACATATGATGAGACTAAAGGAGTACTGATGAAGAGAAGACAGATGGCCCTTACACACAGCCATGTAATCCAAGTCCACACTGCCATATATCCCATTTCGAAACAGATCATGTGGGATTTTATTCAGCTGTATGGCAGGGGCCTGAGTGTTAACTTGATTAAATATCTTTAAATTTCTCCAGGGCTGAAACAAAGGGGAGAGTGCAGACTACAGCCTCAAAAGATAGGAGCAGTCTATTGGTTTTAAGTTATAGGAAGGTTTTTTTTTTTCTTAAACATAGAAGCAAGGAAACCAAATGCACAGGGAGGAGCTGAGGATCTCCCCTAGATGTCTAAGAAAACAGGTTGAACAGCTACCTGCTGGGAATGCTTTAGAAAGGCAAGATGAACTTAGCAGGGGACGGGACCTGATGGCCCATGGAGCCCCTTCTAACTTTATGATGCAATACATTTATAAACTGTAGACTAACAACAGCCTATTTAACTATGGCCATCTTAATGTCTGCATACTTAATTTAGTACTTGACTGAATGATTCAGGAACATCTTAGTTAGGAAAAGGATTATCTGACATTTAATTAAAATGGAACATTAAATTTAGAAATTGCTCTCAACTGTCTCTTGGACACAGATTCCCTAAATATCCAGCTGACATATCCAGTACACAACAAACCTCAAAATACTCCAAGGACTGCCTTCGGAATTCAGGTGAGTCATGTTGAGCTATGACGATGAGTAGTTGACAAGTTTTTTTGTCTCCCAACATAGGCACACATTGTAGAGGGCTATTCTGCAGAGCTACTTCCCTGAGGAGACACAGATAATTCAGAGTGAGATGGTGCAAAGATGAAAAGCTGGAAAAGTTTTGCCAATGTAGATAGTTGAAAAGCAACATGAGTTGGTAGATGGTAGCACACATTGTGCAGGTTTCCACAAATGTAACAGTCCCAATTTAGTGCCCCTCATGAATCGGATGCTCCATTTCTAAGAAATCATTCTCACCGAGTCATGTGCAATACATCATTGACGTAGGTGTGTATGATGGGTTCCAGGTCATAGATGCCACTCACCAAAAAGACTCCTGGGAAGAAAAGACACAAATCTACCAAACTTAAGAGACAAGGAGATTCAAACTAGAGTTTGACATTCTAATTTGTTGTGTGGTTCAGGAAAGGGAGACAAAAAATAATAAGAATGCAAAATTTGAGGCTTGGATTGGATGTTTCCCAGAACATACCTTTTATGTTTGGCACAACACCATATTCAGTCCAATCTGTCGAGAGCACCATGGCTGCCAGGTGGGCCCCCGCTGAGTGTCCAAGTAGATAAACCCCACTAAAGGGAAATGAGATGTGGTTGCAGTGAGTAAGCCTGAGGCTCTGAACGGGGTGAAAGAGGGTTGCCGGAGGAGTCAGAATGCAATGTTCCCAAAGCCATGTGTTGGATTTGAGCATTATGTGAGGGGACTCAGGACTCTCCTCCCCATGGCTGCAACAATGGATTCACCCTGCATCATCTCACAGCAGCCATACATCTCCTACCTGATCCCTGTGTACTGCTGAACTGCAAAGGCCACACTTTGTCTCACCTGCCTGACCATCATATCCATCTGGCCTAGACAAAACAAAACAAAAACCATCCACAATATTCAATTTAACATAGACGTGGGCTATTAAGAATAATAAGCATGGAGGAAAAATTGCCGAGCCCATAGCTACCTATACCTTTGGGGGCGATAGTGTAATCAACTACAGCCAAGGCAATGCCATGTGTCACCAGGGGCAATGCAGCAAAGCCTGAAACATTCTTACTAGAAGCAGAAAGACAGAAGGAAAAGAGAAACATGGTGACACGCTAACAGAAAAGAGCCCACAATCATTAGTTCTACCTCAGCAGCCTTCACCTATTGCATTTAAGTAATGAGGAAAGAGGCCAAATGACCATGACCAATCTTCAACACAACTCACCTGAGGGCTTGCCAGTAGCCACCATGAAAATAGAGGACCAGGGGAAAGGCTGAAAAAAAAGGACTCAATGGGTAAAAGGGTAACACAGTCCCTTAGAAGCTTCTCAACTTCCTGCATGCCTCCCCATATTGCTCTTTCACAGATTACTACACTCCAGTTTTCTGTCTCCATCATTTATCTGCATCTACACTGTATTCTTACTTTCAGAGTGCACTTTAGGAAGATATACATCAAGTTTCTCTCCTTCATCCAACCCATAGGAAACATTAAGTAGAGTCTGGATGGCAGCCTGGGCAGCCTGGGTACCTGCAGAGGAAAAGATACAGTAATTATGTATTTATTTATTTAGCAATTTTGTATACCGGTCTTCTCCCCTCTATCGGGGGACTCAGGCCGGTTTCCAACAATAAAATCACAAAACAATAATTAAAAACATCATATAACATATTCAATTAAAACGTTATAACAGCAAAATGCAATCACAGTAAGATGGAGCCAACTTGCCCACATCTGAGTTGCCCTCCCATTTTCCCTTCTGGACATCATCTCCTTCATACACTCAGCGGTGCATGTCATCCTGCTTACTGACTGGGAAATCAAAATAGGCTTTGACCTTGCTATTCTGTAATGTAGAAGATTTTTCTTCTAATATTCCTTCTTATGAGATGTTTTTCTGTCCTAAACCAGTTATGAGTTTACTTCTGTTCCACATGGGTTCTTCATTAGCCATGGTCCAACATGGATAATGTGATTTTAATGTTTGATATTAATATTATTAATTCTATGTTTAAATATCAAGATGTTGTTGTTTCTCTATTTAATATGGTTTGGTTTAATTTATAGTTATATATTATAGTTGTTTTTATACTAGGTTTTTTATATGTTGTAAGGCATTGAATTTTTTGCTTTGAGTTCCCTTGGGGGAAAGCAGTATATACATTAAGTAAATAAATAATAAATAACAAATGTACAGTGCGATATGGCATCCTGAAGATCTCTTAATTGTTGTTGTTGTTAATTTGTTCAGTCATTTCCGACTCTTCGTGACCTCATGGACAAGCCCACGCCAGAGCTCCCTGTCAGCCATCACTACCCCCAGCTCTTAATTGACTACCCCCAAATTTTAATTAACTCTTAATTGTTAACATATATCTAATCCACAGCACATAACTTAGGATATATGATTTTACTTAAAATCTTAAATTCTTCCTTCCTATATCAGATCCAGCCCTACCAACTCCAGCATCTTTGCAACAAGACCAATTACCAGTAGATACTGGTGGTCTCTTAGAAGCTGTTTTACTATTCCTCTGCTGTTCCACTTTCTGCTCTTTCTTGTTCTTCTTTTTGCTGAGTTTTAGATTACCCTGGCTTCCTTACCTTCACTTATGACCTGTTCGTGAGCCTCAATAATAGCATCCTCAGTCATCCGTGGAGACCACCTACTAGGGGAATATTGAGTTTCCAGCTCCTGCAAGGAGAGAAAGGAGAG
The DNA here is from genome assembly GCF_037176765.1 of Anolis sagrei. Classification (NCBI taxonomy): domain Eukaryota; kingdom Metazoa; phylum Chordata; class Lepidosauria; order Squamata; family Anolidae; genus Anolis; species Anolis sagrei. The sequence continues at coordinate 128,438,493 of NC_090022.1, read as the reverse complement.
CTAGCAAGCAGAGCTGCATTGATACCATTGTTGTTGCTGTTCAGAATAAATAAAGAACTGAGAAATACCTCAGATATTTATGGGACTAACCACAACATAGTTAGCTGCACGTTCAAAAGACAGAAGGCAGAGAAATGTTGAAGAGTGCCTGTATATTACTTGCAGGAGGGGAGAATTATAAACAAACCTATTTCTTTTTCTTAAAAAAAACTTAACATGACATAATGGCATAATGTAACAGTTTTAGTCAAACAAACAAGACACTCAACAGGCATATTATTTCCCCTAAAAGAAAGATCGTCACGATTTATATGGATTCACAGCGTGAGAAAATAACTCAAGCAATTCTCCATTGGTACAAATGTGACTGTGGAGAAGGTGGATATTATGTTGATATTAACAAAAGAAATCTATGTTGAAAAGAAGCTTAAGCCTGACTGCTCATTTTTATCATTTTGCATAGTAGATGTTATTGGAATTCAACCGCACACTGCCCAAGTCTCAAGTCCTCAACGAGGAGCAGTTAGTTAGTTTAATAAAGACAAAAGGTTTCCCTCCCTCCATTTCTCCTGTATGACAATTGGGAGTGTATCTATTTCTTCTCTCCTCTCTATTTCTGCTTTCATTCTGATTGGTTGTGTAGAATGGATACTCTTCTACTGCAAGCCTTTTAAAATCTGACTTTTGTTTCTTACATAGGAGTATGTGCTGTGTGCTTTGAGATCTCTCTCTGCACGTGTATCAGAGAGATGTAGTGATTGGTGTTTTTCCCCTCTCTTTGAAACCTTAGGAGAGATGGGTGTTAGAGTAGCTCACACCCAGTTCTTGATTATTAAGAAATGCAGTTATTTCTTATTATTGTAAATAAACCTTTTCTGATTTCTAAGATTGGTCTCTGCATCTTTGCATGCCTGAGCTCTAAATTCTTTACAGCCACATACGGATGTGAGAGCTGGACCTTAGGGAAAGCTGAGCAAAGGAAGATCGATGCTTTTGAGCTGTGGTGTTGGAGGAAAGTGCTGAGAGTGTCTTGGACTGCGAGAAGATCCAACCAGTCCATCCTCCAGGAAATAAAGCCCGACTGCTCACTGGAGGGAAAGATACTAGAGACAAAGTTGAAGTACTTTGGCCACATCATGAGGAGACAGGAAAGCCTAGAGAAGACAATGATGCTGGGGAAAGTGGAAGGCAAAAGGAAGAGGGGCCGACCAAGGGCAAGATGGATGGATGGCATCCTTGAAGTGACTGGACTGACCTTGAGGGAGCTGGGGGTGGTAACGGCCGACAGGGAGCTCTGGCGTGGGCTGGTCCATGAGGTCACGAAGAGTCGGAGACGACTGAACGAATGAACAACAACAACACATGGCACTTCACACTCTGCTCGCTAATGAGCTGATGCCCAGCTTTTGTATCCTGTTTTTGAATGCTGTGTTTTAATTTTTTGGTAGTTTTCCCTAACAGATGTCACCTATTTTCATAAGTGCTATTTCTCAACTTTTTCTGTCAGATCTCAACTGAGATGCTGTCCAGTTTTCCCCAGCATAAATATAATCAATTCTTTATGATTTAATACATCACAGTTGTCACAAAATGTTGTATTTTTTAGGTCAATAGGAACTTCTTGGCTTGTAATTTCACATTCTTTTAACTGAGTTTAGATACAATAGATATATTATTTTCAAAGATTTTATTGGAAGACTTTAAAAAATTAATTTAGCATTTGCTGCATTTGTACATTGATCGGTCATTTATGCTTTCTGGCAGAACAGTCTCCTGCCTACTTTCATATCTGTCCATTGCTGTTCTCATAAATCTGGCAGAGAAAGACATTGCTGTAAAAGAATTGCCTTTATTTTGTTAAAGAGACAGTACATTGCCTGGAGCCCCCCCCCCCCCCCCCCCCCAAGGGAACAGACTTTGCTAGCTTTTCTTCTAGAACAAACCACGCTGTTTTGTCCCTCAAAGAGGACTGCTATCCCAGACTGCTGTCCCATTGGTGGCTACACCCACAAGCTACACTACTCACAAATACAAACAACTCTTTAAAAAACCCTTGCAAGCCAAATAAATATTTCCCTTAACAAATGCTGTTACCTCCTTGGACATTCCCTGCCACTTTGCCATGTCTCACTGGTGTTACTGTAGCTTCCGTTCAGTTTTTTCTTCCTTTGCTCTTTGCCCGTTGAACTGCAAAGCAACTCAAATTACCAGCCCCATGTGACTCAAAGTAGCCCCTGAAAGCAAATTATTGAATGGGTCAGTTGCTTCTCCTTAAACTATGCCCTGAGCCTGAAGGTGGGCAGGGTGTTCAGATAAAATGATAGTAAACCATTGGGCATGGGGATTTAGGTGAAGGACAGGCACAGTCATGTGTACTCTCAATGTTTACTCTAGCAATGAGTAAGTTCAGATAGCCGATATCCTACAAGATACAAGATGACATGGGAGGAAATTTAAGGAGACTTTTTATTTGTGACCAGCAATCCTTCAATACTTCTGTGAGAAAGAAAAAACAATTTCTTCAGCTTGAGGAAGTGAGTCCCTTTCACAACATTAATTTGTTTATTGCTTATTCAAAGAAGCTCCTGTGGGATTTTGTGAGACTTAGGACTCTATCACACAGAAGGAGCCTTCCGTTTCTACACGCTTCAAAGGTGAAATCCCATGGATCCCGTCAAACAATGCACAACCTGTTTGCCGTCGCGCCTGGGGGCTATAACTCTTAGTGAAAGAGACATAGACTTGACATCTTTCCCCCAGGGGATTGCTTCTTGCCTTCCTTTAAAGAACTGGAACTCCCAAGGACCAAAACACTGCAGATAACTCAAAATAGGTTTTATTGTCCACAAAGAGTTATCGCTTTAGGGCAATAAGCTGGAAGTTTCAAAGGGGTAAAGGAAATATACATTAATTTCTGGTGGTCTTGGGTCCAAGGAGATTTCGCAGCTGAGAAGCTTTTCAAGGTTCCCTCTTTCTCAATGGCTGCAAATGCCTGAACATTCACAGCCCCAATCCAAATGGCCTATATTTGAAGATGTGAAGCCTTCCTCTGGTGCCACAGGACTGGTTTGAAGGTGTTTGGGTCTCCTCAACGTTGTCCAAGGCGATCTGGGCATGAAGTATGAGTCCCAAAGGTAAAAACCTTAGAATTGGTGATGAGAGGTAACTTAATTAAGGGCTTTAGAGCCAAGTCTCTATCTCACGTCTATCTGATAGAAAGTTTAATGGCAGAATGGAAAAGGAAAAGCTCTGCCCTCCTCCAGGAAGAGGTGGAGCCAAGCAATTGAGCTGAGAAAGCAATATAACTGGTGCAAACAACATTGATTGACAGCTATAAATAACCAATCAATCCAACTATACATTTACAAACTAGGCAAGTTTGGGCATATTATAGTTTAAAACTTTGCACTTTAAAGTTCTACACACAGGTGGCGCCACTTGCGCCGTCACAACCTGTTCCATAGGTTGCCCATTTTGCGGCTTATTGCAAGCTGTCATCCTTTCCAATTGGATTGAATAAAATTACCTTGGTGGCTTCTTCTTCAACTAGTGAGACTTTTTGATTGGGGAACATTGGGTTGTAACTTCTTAGTCTCACCTGGCACTGATGCACAGGCAGCCCGCTGCCAGTAGCTGTTATCTGCTTAACAGATCTTGGTATCTGCACTTTGGATTTCGCTATCCGTGGTCTGGATTTCAATATTGTTAAGATCAAGACCATGGATAGACCACAGATAAATTGTTTGATTTCATCCTCGGTGTGTAGAAACAGGTGGATTCAAAAGACGGACTGGAATCGACTACACTCAGCGCTCTGTGCTTAGAAACATTTTGAAATGGGTATTTTTCCACGTGGTGGGAAATGACGTATTTGCTTGTTTTCAGTTCTTCTTGTGACATTTAAGTGTGAGTGTTCATGTGGGAAGTGTATTAATGCCTCTCGATGCTTCTTCTGTTGCCACTACTCTTCAGACGCAAAAGTACTGGTAAATAATTATATACTCCTTTTTGAAAAAATATTGCTGTAACTATGCAAGTTCAAATCTCTTAAATTCTGCAATTGCACAATTAATTTTTGAAAACCCTCTTTTATGTGGGCACTCTGCAAACGATGGAATGGGAGGAAACAACAGCCCATGTATTCTTACTGTTTTTTCTCAACTCTAAGATGCACTCCTCCCATATAAAAGGTAAAGGTTACCCCTTGACATTAAGTCTAGTCATGTCCAACTCTGGTGGTGCTCATCTCTGTTTCTAAACCAAAGAGGCGGTGTTGTCCATAGACATCTCCTAGGTCATGTGGCTAGCATGACTGCATGGAGGGGCTTTACCTTTCCGCAGAAGCGGGACCTATTGATCTATTTACTTTTGCATGTTTTTGAACTACTAGGTTGGCAGAAGCTGAGGCTAACAGTGGGAGCTCACTCCGCTCCCCAGATTCGAGCCGCCAACCCTTCAGTCAGCAAGTTCAGCTCAGCAGCTCAATGGTTTAACCTGCTACACCACCAGGGACTCCTATATAAGCACCTCTAAAACCCAAGTACATATTAGAATCATAGTGTGTGTGTCTAGATCCTCCAGCATGATCAGAGAAAGTTGGTCACAAATCAAACTGGAGGACCTAGAGATTCCTAGAAAGATTTTAATCAAATCTGTAAATAATCAAATCCTTAAAAGTCAAAACCACAAACTTGGAGGGACAACTGCAGTGATAGATAAGGTTTGGGAGCCAAATAATCAAACCCTTGCTTTCTCACAATTACCTTTTTTCATCAATTCAAAGACACCATCAATTGCAAGATGTATATGAATTTCAGTACTAACAACAGAATATATATATATATATATATATATAGAGAGAGAGAGAGAGAGAGAGAGAATACTAAATGCATCTTGAGTGACTTATTGAAAATGGCTGCAAAATGAATATATTATATTTCACACTGGAAAGAGGAAAAACACATCTAATGTAGTTTTCCACAAAAGATACGATAAAGCAGTTTGATACCATTGTCTGTAAAACTGGAATTTAAAGTATGCCATTGAACCTGCTCTATTTTGTGTCTTCAGCTTCTCTGATCCATTGCCGCTCCCATTCAAGATTAAAAGCCTCCTCCTTATTTCTCCCATGCTCCCCAGTTCAGCAAATGTCCATTATTCCATGCTTTCCTACTGTGTTCTAATCTCAATTATAATGAAATCATTATACATGTTTTTACGCCGTGAAACTGTAACAATTTTCTGAGGAACCAAAATATGAGATGCTTTCATATTCCTGCTGTTAAACAAATAGTTCTGTCAATGCTGAGTCCCAAATGGCCACAAGGTTACATTTGATAACATTAACAGTCTTTTGCTACTGCCACTAGATATGGAAATTTACCACTGTGAAACGTTCTGGTTTTCTCCTCGATAAACAAGTACATCAGTAATTATAATAGCTTTCAAATAATAAATCTGTGTTATGTAATGTTTTTAAAGTTTATTACCCAAATGAGGCAGCCGTTGAAAAACAAAAAGAGGAGGGGGGAATCTGAAAAGGAAAATTAGTAACACATATTAGTTATTCAACTATGGCAGCAGCTGAATGATCAAAAACCAGGCAGTCAATGTCGTGAATTCTGAAAATTATTGATTTCCACCGTCCTAACATTTTCTAAACCATTCTACCTTCTGCACGTGAGCTGATAAACAACTAAAATGGGGATCTGTTTTGCAAGACCTTTTTGCAGTATGTGTATTAGTCTCAAAGGGAAATTGCTTTAATTTTAAACAATTAACATAAATTGTAATCATTTTTAAACACCACATAGTCCTCTCCATGAAATAAAGCTTTTCTCCAGAAGTTAACTTATTATTCTGATCAGACATTAACGTGTCTTGATCACATCATGATCAAGACACCTAGTTTGATGTATTTTGGTATTTGAAGCAAGTTTACCTGCCACATGGCTGTTAGTTATTTCACAACATGAAATAGATACAAGGGAGGGAACATTGTTCCCTGGGCTATTCATTTCACTTATTGTTGTTGGCTACCAGGTATGAAAGTAGGTTTTTATTGGAAGTCAGCTTCAATACATGCTTATTCTACATATAAATTAGAAGCCGCTATGAAACCCAGGATGCATCTACATTGCAGAATAAATGCAGTTTAACACCACTTTGACTCCCATCCTCCTATGGTCCTGGGAGCTGTAGTTTGGTGAGGCTCAAGCACTCTTTGTTAGAGAAGGCCTAAAACCTTGTAAAACTACAGTTTCTATGTTGCCATAGCATTGATCAATCGCAGTTACAGTGGTGTCAAATTGCATTAATTTGGCCATGGTTTTCCACACTGTTGTTACATCTCAAATAGACTACTACAACACTCTCTACATGGGTTTGCCTTTGAAGACTGTTCGGAAGCGCCAAGTAGTCCAATGGATGGTAGCCAGGATGCTCACTAGAGTGATGTACAGAGCACATACAACCCCTCTTGTTACGCCAGCTTCAATGGCTGCCAGTCTGCTACTGAGCAGAATTCAAAGTGCTGGCTTTAGCCTATAAAGACCTAAACAGCTCCGGCCCCAACTTATCTGTCTGACTGTATCTCTCCCTATGAACTGGCTAGATTGTTAAGATATACTGGGGAGGCCCTGCTCTCGGTCCCACCCCCTTTGCACATGTGATTGGTGGGGATGAGAGGCAGGCCCTTCTCAGTGGTGGCCCCTCGATTATGGAACTTCCTCCCCAGTGATGTAAGATTGGCCCCCTCCCTCCTGGTCATTAGGAAAAAATTAAGTCCTGGCTCTGGAACCAGGCGTTGGGGAAAAGGGCAATAGTATAATATGGAACAGACACAAATAAAACAGCATAAAGGATGACCATTGGTTTAGGATTATGTTTTTAACAGTTTTATTGTATTTGTATGTTTATTTGTATATTGTTTTACTATGATATTTTTATGCACTTTGTTGTTATGTGGCACTGAAGTGGCCAAATTGTAAGCTGCTCTGAGTCTCCTTCAGGGTGAGAAGAACAGGGTATAAGTATAGTAAATAAATAAATACTACATAATTTTTGCAGTGTAGCTGCGCTAACAGCTCTGTATAGTTCTTGAAAACTCAGGAACCTGCTTCCCATGATTGAATGGTTCCATTTATAATGTTGGCTTCATCTTTTTTCCTCTAAGTGGAAAGTTATTAACAATGTGACATAGTGTCATACCAACAGCCATTTAAAAAAAGATCAAAGTAGAAACAAGCCAGTTTTGGCATATTATTTCTCAAAATCAAAATTCAATGCTTTTTAAAAAGCTTTTAAAAAAATAAAATAAATGTGGGTTTCTTCTTTTCCTACTGCCCTCATTTTTTTAAGCATTATAGGTTGAATATCCCTTATCTAGAATGCTTTGAACCAGCAATGTTTTGGATTGGCGGGGGGGGGGGGGGGGGGGTGGAATACCTGTTTTTGCATATACTTCTTGGGAGATAGAACTCAAGTCTAAACATGAAATTCACTTTACAGACCTAGCAAGGAAGTAATTTTACACATGTTATTTTAAATAATTTTGTGCATGATACAAAGTTTCCGTATGTGAACCACTGGGAAGCAAAGGTATATCTGAGTCACCATTCCACACTATTTGGGAGTATTTTGGGTGTCGCAATTCTGGATAAGGGATGCACTACTCAATCCGTATCATGCTTTCTAAGGACCCTAGTCATCTCATGCCATGTCCACAGTGTGCTTGTAGCATTTTAGTCATTTTGACTTCTGGTAATGTACTATCCTGAGCCCTCAGTGGCGCAACTAGTTAAATCACTGAGCTGCTTAATTATTTATTATTTATTTACAGTATTTCTATACCGCTTTTCTCACCCCTAGGGGGACTCAAAGCAGTTTACATATAACTGGCAAAACATCAATGCCATACATTGGACACTGACGCGATGCCAATCCATAACAACCACAATAATAAAACCACAATTAAACATAAATCATAAAACATAAATCATATTTATTTATTTATTTATTATTTATATTATTAAAACAATAAATAATAAAATCAGTCTCGCCAAAAGTTCAGCAATTCAAATCTGGGGAGTGGGGTGAGCTCCTGCTGTTAGCCCCAGCTTCTGCCAATCTAGCAGTTCGAAAACATGCAAATAACATGCTAGTAGATCAATAGGTACCACTCTGGTGGGAAGGTAACACTGCTCCATGCTGTCATGCCAGGCACATGACCTTGGAGATGTCTACAGACAACGCTGGCTCTTCAGCTTTGAAATGGAGATGAGCACCAACCCCCCAGAGTTAATGTCAAGGGAAACCTTTATCTTTACCTTAATGTACTGTCCATCTCTGTCTAGCGCACCCTTGTGGCCTCCTCCCGGATGTGTGTTTGGAGCAACTCCGATCCCTTGGCACAATGCTATTTTATGTGAATGAAAGTGCCTTCCAAAATACTGGGAAACTACAGGGTTTTTTTTTATAAGCATAGTACTGGTAAAGAGAAATGAGCATTGAATTGGAGCCCTCTCCTTCCCTACCAAAGAGACCATCTAGATGTAGAAAAATCAGAAAAGTCCTGTTTTTGTGCTGTTCTTCCCAAGTTTTTGAAGGCAAAGTGGGAGAAGATTTACATTATATTTTCCCCATTGCATCCTATTCCCAAGAAATGTACCAAAAGACTTTTAATTGCCACTTCTCAAGTCAAGGTTACTTTAACTCAAAATGGAATGTATCTATCTATAGCAGCCTGGTTCTATTATGCCAGTACTAGCTAGGATGGTGATGGCACAATGGATTAAACTGCTGAGCTGCTGAACTTACTGACCGAAAGATTGGCAGTTTGAATTCGGGGAGCGGGGTGAGCTCCCGCTGTTAGCTCCAGCTTCTGTCAACCTAGTAATTCAAAAACATGCAAATGTGAATAGATCAGTTGGTACCACTTTGGCGGGAAGGCAGCACCACTCCATGCAGTCATGCCAGCCACATGACCTTGGAGGTGTGTATGGACAACTCTGGCTCTTCAACTTAGAAGATCACAGGCCAGGTGGAAAAAAACTGCATTTGAAGTGGTTGTCCGCCTTCATTTCCAGAAGCTAAAGAGGGAAGTCTTCCTCTTTGCATGCTTTGCGGATTGGGGAAGAGGCATACACACACACTCCAGAGTTGGACTCAACTAGACTCATGTCAAGGGAAACTTTTATCTTTACCTTAATGCATTATCATTAATCATATATCTGTGGAATGACCAGGGTGGGACAAAGGACTTTTGTCTGCTGGAGCTAGGTGTGAGTGAAGGGGCTAACAGAACTCAGAAATGTTGAAATTCTAAAATGCAAACCTAGAGAGGGGTTTGTGCCTCTCCTCTGGCCTGCAGAAGACCAAAAGCTAAGAGGAGATAATGAATCTGGAAGACACAAGATACTGTATTGTCAAGTTCGCCTAGAGAGTACTCAGGGTGGGTTAACACCCAAAATGCTTATCTGTAACAATAATGTGTGTGTTTACGTAGTTTGTAGAAGGTTAGCAGTGAAAGACACTGAAGTGGCAAAATATGAGAAAAACATGTTTTTGAATGGTTGATCCGATAAGAGAGGTGTGTGCCCATGACACAGTGAAAAGACATGTATATAAGGAGACTGAAATATCCAAATATCAGAGACAGCTCTCTTTGAAGACACTGGTCTGTCTGGGCTGTTTCTCCCTGTGTGGCCACACTTGAAATAAAGAGATTTTCTGCTTTACCTCTGGAGACTAGACTCTCTTCATTTTGCTGCCCTCTGTGACGGACTCAGCAAGGACCCCAAGCAGGGGGTCCCCTACATTTCTGGAGGTTCCACCGAGATCTAGCAGAGGTGCCGGTTTGATGAGATTCTAGAGGTTGTTGGCAACCCATTCCTGAAGGCGAAGGCTGCCCAATTGGGATGTATCAACAGAGATCGAGAAGGGATCCCAAAACAACAGACCGATCCTTTTGTTCATCTTTGTTGGGTGCCCTCGTCAGCAGGAACGCTCCACTTGAGAGGAAAGTTGGAAATCTCGTCCCCAGGAACGTCAGGGAACGCAAGTCATCGTTACCAGGCGAGTAGAGGTTTTCTTGGGGAAAGGGAAAGTCTAGACTAGTAAACAGGCGCCAGAAGGGTGGAAGGTTGGAAAGTATTGTCTGTTTGGGAGTGCGATACAACTGAATAGGCACCACCCTTAGGGAAATGGGGCAAAAAGGGAGTAAGAAATGCTCAAGCCCATTGGAATGTATGGTTAAGAATTTCTCTAAGTTTAGGCAACAGATGCCAGGATGTAACAATGCCCAGAAATTGCAATTTCTGTGTCAGGTGGAATGGCTGAAATTTAATTTAAATCCCAGATGGCCAGAAACCGGAACTTATGATTTGAAAATAGTAAGGCAATGCCTTCGTTACATAGCTGCCAACCATCTAGATTCAAGAATGTATGTAAGGTTTTAACTGAAGGAAAGGCAGGATGAATTGGATACAGAAAGGGACCATATGTGTCATAAGTACTTTTAAAAACATTAAATAGGTTCTTTTATTCCGCTTTTAGTGAGACAGGTTGCATTAGGCACTTTCAGAGAAAAAATAGACACAGACTCCAGTACTTACATGCTCTGCTCCATGGGAAGGACAGAGGTAGTGTATTTAGAGAGTGTCAGATATGCTATGGGAAAGCATGATTCTGGACACTTTGGGGCTTCTTTCTCAAGGGAAGAGGAAGAAGTGTGCTTTTGGAGTCTTAGATTTTGTGCAGGAAGTCAGGTTCTGCTGTATGGAAAACAGAGGTCTGGTCCTTGGCATTGTGCTTAGGGAAAGAAGTTTTGGCATTTCAGTGTTTTGAAGTTATGGCATTATGGAAGTTATGGAACTGTGCATTGGCAGGCTGCAGGAAAGCAGGGTCTGGCCTAACAGGTGCTTCTCCAAGGAGGGAGAAAAGGATATGGTAATATTTGGATGCATGTGGATGAATGCATGTACATGTGTGTGAATGTTGAGTGAAAATGTAATTCCCCTATGTTTAATGTATTGTCGAAGGCTTTCATGGCTGGAATCACTAGGTTCTTGTGGTTTTTTTTCGGGCTATAGAGCCATGTTCTAGAGGCATTTCTCCTGACGTTTCGCCTGCATCTATGGCAAGCATCCTCAGAGGTGTGAGGTCTGTTGGAATTAGGACAATGGGTTTATATATCTGTGGAATGGCTGGAGTGGAGCAAGGAGCTCTTCCCTGCTGCAGTTAGGTGTGAATGTTTAGCTGATCACCTTCATTAGCATTAGAAGGCCTGCCTGAGCCTGGGAAAATCTGTTGCTGGGAGGTGTTAATCTGTGCCTGGGTTTTTTCCCCTCTCTGTTGTTTAGCTGTTATAATTTTAGAGTTTTTTTAATACTGGTAGCCAGATTTTGTTCATTTTCATGGTCTCTTCCTTTCTGTTGAAATTGTCCACATGCTTGTAGTCTGTGTAGTCTGACATGGTGGTTGTTGGTGTGGTCCAGCATTTCTGTGTTCTCAAATAATATGCTGTGTCCAGGCTGGTTCATCAGGTGCTCTGCTATGGCTGACTTCTCTGGTTGAAGTAGTCTGCGGTGCCTTTCATGTTCCTTGATTCGTGTTTGGGCAAGGCTGCGTTTGGTGGTCCCTATGTAGACTTGTCCACAGCTGCATGGTATACAGTAGACTCCTACAGAGGTGAGAGGATCCCTCTTTTCCTTTGCTGAACGTAGCATTTGTTGGATTTTCTTGGTGGGTTTGTAGATTGTTTGTATGTTGTGTTTCCTCATCAGCTTCCCTATGCGGTCAATGGTTCCCTTGATGTATGGCAGGAACACTTTTCCTCTGGGTGGATCTTCACCTTTACTCTCATGGCTTGTTCTTGGTCTTGCTGCTCTTCTGATGTCTGAGGTGGAGTATCCATTGGCCTGGAGAGCCCAGTTGAGGTGGTTCAGTTCATCTTGGAGGAGGTGGGCTTCGCAGATTCTTTTTGCACGGTCTGCCAAGGCTTTAATGGTGCTTCTTTTTTGACTTGGGTGATGCTTGGAGTTTTTATGTGGATATCTATCTGTGTGTGTGGGTTTTCTGTAGACGGTGTGACCCAATTGTTGATCTGGTTTGCGGATGACTAGGACATCTAGAAAAGGCAGTCTTCCTTCATTTTCTTTTTCCATGGTGAACTGGATGTTTGGGTGGATGCTGTTAAGATGGTCCAGGAACCCGTTTGAGTTCTTCTTCTCTATGGCTCCAAATGGTGAAGGTGTCATCCACATATCTGAACCATATCGTGGGCTTTTTGGTTGCTGTCTCCAGGGCTTGTTTTTCAAAGTGTTCCATGTAGAAGTTAGCTATGACCGGGCTGAGAGGGCTCCCTATAGCTACTCCATCTTTCTGTTCGTAGAATTCATTGTCCCACTGAAAGTAACTGGTGGTGAGGCAATGGTGAAACAGAGCCGTGATGTCTTTTGGGAACCTCTGGTTTGTTTGTTAACCAATGTAATTGTGAATCCAATGTAGTTGCATAGAATCTGTATGTCTGTATGTCCAATGTCATTCTTTGTCTAAATGTTTTCTGTAATCTTATATACCTTCACACACTGGAAATTGCACTAAAAAGAACCTATGCTTTAAAATCATTGAAAAGTCATTCATGATATATGTAATTTTAGATTTTATTTAGTCTCACTCTTATTGATGATAGTTTTCATAAAGTGTTTGCAGTTTTGAGCAGAAGATCCTCATCCTTATTGATTACAGGCTAATGATAAATAGAAGTGGGTTCATCCGAACCAGGAAAAACTTGGAAAGCTGTGCAAGTTAATTAACAGTTTTCATAGAATCATAGAATCATAGAATCAAAGAGTTGGAGGAGACCTCAGGGGCCATCCAGTCCAACCCCCTGCCAAGAAGCAGGTATATTGCATTCAAATCACCCCTGACAGATGGCCATCCAGCCTCTGCTTAAAAGCCTCCAAAGAAGGAGCCTCCACCACACTCCGGGGCAGAGAGTTCCACTGCTGAACGGCTCTCACAGTCAGGAAGTTCTTCCTCATGTTCAGATGGAATCTCCTTTCTTGTAGTTTGAAGCCATTGTTCCACGTCCTAGTCTCCAGGGAAGCAGAAAACAAGCTTGCTCCCTCCTCCCTGTGGCTTCCTCTCACATATTTATACATGGCTATCATATCCCCCTTTATTTGGTTTCTAAACAGGAATGCAACTGGCCACCAATTAAAAGGATGCAAAGCTTATGAAAAAAATTGCAATTGGACTATTAATTGGAACAGTAAATATATGTATTGTTTGTGTTTTATAGTTTTTAAGGAGTGCAATAATAATAATAATAATAATAATAATAATACATGACTGGTAAAGAACAATTGCTCTAACACAAATGAAAGCAATATATGGTATAAAGTGTAAGATTTATTGTATAAAGGGTATAGAAAAAATAAGGATGAAATGATGTTTTGAATCAGATCAACCAAGTGATAGAAGGAAAGACACAGAATACAACGGATGAAGAATATTGAGCTTCAAATAGAGAAGTACAGCTTTGGTACATGGGATTACTGCCGGATTGCAATTAAGTATATTTGACCAGCTGAATCATTCCTTGGTTGCTTTAATGAAAGCTAAAAATGAAACCTTACAACAAATAAGTAAGTCTATGAGTTGTTTGACTATGGAAATAAATTTGAGAGATTGGAGAGAAAAATGTTGATGTTAATAATGGGAGGACACTCAGAAGCCTTCCTAGAATTAACAAAATTACATTATTGGTTAAGAACAGATTATAAAGGATGGAGTAAGCTTGTCAAATATTCTTGGGAAGATGATATACTAAGATTGAAACTGGAAACCTTGGGAAAAATGGTCAATATTTGAAAAAAATTTGGTTTGTGATATAGTTCCTATGCCTATGCATGTGGGAAAATGGTTCTGGGTTCCATATTTGTTATCCAAGAAAACCATATGCACAAGGTCCAAATATACAAATTTGAATGAAATAATTGATATTGATAGATGCAATAAATGGGATATGTATGTCCTTTAACAGTAAAACAAGTTGAACCATGTGCATTGGAAATGGCAGATGCAATCTGCAGGTTACAAAAGCTAAAGCCCAAAACAATGGTATATGACAATGGAATGTAATGCCTATGTGCTATATCACCTAATGATTTATATTGGTGGAAACACAGAACACCACTGGTATGATATCTTCATAGGATACATTTAATAGTATGGATAGGGATACTTATATTGCTGCCAATCATTTGGATCTTATGGCCTCTTAGACAAATGACAGGATTGACAAATCGATTATCTATATTTGAAAACAAGTTAACGTGTTTAGAAACACATTTATGAACTATGATGTTTGATTAATCATACAAGTTCAATATTAACCTAAACATATGTACTCTACACTTAATCAAGTTTGATTATAAGTATAACCAACACTGAATTGCTTATCATGTATGGATCATGTATGTGATACGATAAATTAGCATTTATGTATCAAGGGGAGGAATATGTGAGGAATGAATGTTTGAATGCATGGAAAAGAGAAGAAACAGGCCTGAAGAAAAACCAACATGGAGTTCTCGCAAGGCATGATATGGGATGAACTTGGCAGTCGAAGCGAGGAGGCAGCAAGGCATAACTGAACAACAATGGACAATGAGGTATGCGGCCGAGCATGTAAGGAGTGCAGGAGGTACCCCATAAGTCATGAGGCCTGGAATGCTAATGTCTTGAACTTTGGAGAGAACAAAGACATATTGTCCTTTAGTAAGAGGACAGAGCAACCTGCTGTTGAAATGAAGAAAAATGGATTTTGGCCTATAAATGCAGGGGACCCCTGACAATCTCCATGCTTCCTGAACTGCAGCAATGGAGTGTCCACGCTTCCTCAGAAAAGACTGATCATCTTTGCCGGAGAAGGCCTGTGTGTGCATGAGTATGAATGAATGTGTGTGTGCACGAGAGCTCTCCTTGATGTATTTTCCCATCATCATGAAGATGTGTGATAAGTTCACCACAAGTGCGGTTCCCACTTCGTGGCAATTGGTGGTGATTACAAGAATGCTGGGGTATCATAAAAATGTTATAACTAGATATTGATCTTGCTTCAGCTTCTGTATGATCAGCTTTCGCAAAAAAAAAAATAATGGAGGAGTGAAGGGGCTAACAGAACTCAGAAATGTTGAAATTCTAAAATGCAAACCTAGAGAGGGGTTTGTGCCTCTCCTCTGGCCTGCAGAAGACCAAAAGCTAAGAGGAGATAATGAATCTGGAAGACACAAGATACTGTATTGTCAAGTTCGCCTAGAGAGTACTCAGGGTGGGTTAACACCCAAAATGCTTATCTGTAACAATAATGTGTGTGTTTACGTAGTTTGTAGAAGGTTAGCAGTGAAAGACACTGAAGTGGCAAAATATGAGAAAAACATGTTTTTGAATGGTTGATCCGATAAGAGAGGTGTGTGCCCATGACACAGTGAAAAGACATGTATATAAGGAGACTGAAATATCCAAATATCAGAGACAGCTCTCTTTGAAGACACTGGTCTGTCTGGGCTGTTTCTCCCTGTGTGGCCACACTTGAAATAAAGAGATTTTCTGCTTTACCTCTGGAGACTAGACTCTCTTCATTTTGCTGCCCTCTGTGACGGACTCAGCAAGGACCCCAAGCAGGGGGTCCCCTACATGAATATTTCAGCTGACCACCTTTATTAGCATTTAATGGCTTGGAAGTGCCTGGGGGGAATCTTTTGTTGAGAGTGATTTGATGTGCCTGGTTGTTTACTCTCTGCTGTTTTGCTGTTGTAATTTTTGAGTTTTTTAATACTGGTAGCCAGATTTTGTTCATTTTCATGGTTTCTTCCTTTCTGTTGAAATTGTCCACATGCTTGTGGATTTCAATGGCTTATCTGTGTAGTCTGTGTAGCACTTCCAAGCCATTCAATGCCAATCAAGTTGAAACATTCAGTTGAAACATTCACACCTAGCTCCAGCAGACAAAAGTCCTTTGTCCCACCCTGGTCTTTCCACAGATATATAAACCCAGTTTAGTATTTTCAACAGACCTCACTACCTCTGAGGATGCTTGCCATAGATGCAGGCGAAACGTCAGGAGAAAATGCCTCTAGAACATGGCCATATAATCCGGAAAAACCTACAACAACCCAGTGATTCCGGCCATGAAAGCCTTCGACAATACATTTTAGGCTTTGAACCCACTTTAATATTTTTTTTCGTGTGAGGAGCGACTTGAGAAACTGCAAACCACTTTAACTACTAAGGAATAGTGTGATTTGTAGTTTGGCAGGAAAGGCTAAGGCCTTGGAAAACTACAGCTCCCAGGATTCCATGGTATTGAGCCGGGGGTCAAGCTGTTTCATTCTATGAAGATGAAAGTCTCCGCAAACAAAGGAGAAAATGACGTTTTGATAAGACCAAAGAGTTTCAAAAGACTAGTTCCGGAAGTGTGTGTGTATGCCTCTTCCCCAATCAGCAAAACATGAGAGGAGGAAGACTTCCCTCTTTAGCTTCTGGAGGCGAAGGCGGTCAACCACTTCGAATGTAGTTTTTTCCCGCCTGGCCTGTGATTGGCCAGGACGCGCCGAAGTGTCTTTCGAGCGCCAGTTTGGTGCCAGGGCCCGTTCTGATTGGTCCATTGTCAGCGCCGGCTATAAAAGAGGGCAAAAACGGCGCGCTGAAAGGAGAGGCTGTTGATTCAAGCGTCTGTGCCTTGAAACACCGGCGGGATTTGGGAAGATGAACTGCTTGATGATGCCAGGGGTGCAGCCGGGGTCGCCTCGCAAGGCCCGGGGCCAGATCCAGGTAGGAAAAGGAGATATTTCTGGGGAGGGCAGGGGGGTCAATGAGAGTTTGGGATGCAGGGTCTGCAATTATGGGTCAGGGGCTTTATAGACAATGGAGTGGGGAAATTGTGTCCTTTATATAACGTTGGGAAAATCAAGGCATCCTTTTTTTGTGACTGGTTTTATATTTTCAAGCCGTGGATGGGGAAATCAGTGGATACAGAAACCGTGGATAAGGAGGACCAACTAATACACGAACGGGGTAAAATTCAACACGGTTTTTTTCTCTCTTTCCCCACTTTAGGTCATCTTTGGACCCATGTTCTCCGGGAAAAGGTATGTTAGAGAGATGAAATGAACATGTATCTGAACACAACTGTGACTTGGGTTCTGGTTTCATTACATGTTCAAGTACTATCAATTACATTTACTAGTGTTCTCATGATAATCCCTCAGGCTGGATCTACACTGCCATCTAATGCAGTTTGGAATTTCATTGCATGGTCAATATATACCAGGCATGGGCAAACTTTGACCCTCCAGGTGTTTTGGACTTCAACTCCCACAATTCCTAACAGCCAGTAGGCTGTTAGGAATTGTGGGAGTTGAAGTCCAAACTACCTGGAGGGTCAAAGTTTGCCCATGCCTAGTATAGACCCAAATAATGTGGTTTAACTACATTAAACTGCATTGTATGGTTCTATTCTGATCATATAATGTAGATCCAGCCTCAGTGAGCTTTAACTGTGAATTCCTGCACAGCAGAAGTTGGACTAGATAGTTCTTGCCTGCACTTTCATAAAATGCCACAGAAGGTGGTAAAGTCCAGGTTTTTTGGATTACAGCTCCCTATATTCCTGATAGGAGCATTGGGAATGGAAGTTCAAACTGTTGTCGAAGGCTTTCATGGACGGAATCACTGGGTTGCTGTGAGTTTTCTAGCCACGTTCCAGAAGCATACTCTTCTGATGTTTCACCTGCATTTATGGCAAGCACCCTCATTGGTTGTAAGGTCTGTTGGAAATTTGGCAAGTGGGGTTTATATATCTAGAATAATGTTCAGAGTTGGAGAAAGAACGCCTGTCTGTTGGAGGCAAGTGTGAATGTTGCAATTGGCTACCTTGATTTGCACTGAATGGCCTTTCAGCTTCAAAGCCTGGCTGCTTACTGCCTGGGGGAGCCTTTGTTGGGAGGTGTTAGCTGGAATTCCTGCCTGGTATTCCCCTGCTTTGTAGGTGTTGCTCTTTATTTGCTGTCCTGATTTTAGAGTTTTTTTAAAAATTTTCATAGTTTCCTCCACTCTAACGACCACCATGTCAGGCTACACAGAGAAGCTGCTGAAATTCAGTAACAGGTGGACAATTTCAACAGAAAGGAGGAAACCATGCAAATGAAAAAAAAATCTGGCTAACTATACTTAAAAACTCCAAAATCAGGGCAGTAGATAAAGAAGAACACTAACAAAAGAGGGGAATTCCAGATAAGATTCAATCAGGGTGAGGTAACACCTCCAAGTGAGGCAAGTGTGAATGTTGCAATTGGCCACCTTGATTAGCATTACATAGCCTTGCAGCCTCAAGGCCTGGCAGGAAGCAGCCTTGAGGCTGCAATGCTATTTAATGCTAATCAAGGTGGCCAATTGCAATATTCACACTTGCGCAAGCAGACAAGGGTTCTTTCTCCCACCCGGGACATTATTCTGCAGATATATAAACCCCACTTGCCTAGTTTCCAACAGACTTCACAACTTCTGAGAATGCCTGTCATAGATGTGGGTGAAATGTCAGGAGAGAATGCTTCTGGAACATGGCCGTATGGCCAGGAAAACTCACAGCAACCCAGAAGTTCAAACTATTTGGAGGAAACTGATATGGGAAAGGCAAGTCTATAAACTGGCTGTGATATAGAAACCTAGGCAAAAAGGAACCAAAGCATATCTTGATGGATTATATATTTGTTAAGATATGTGCCAGAGTGTGTTTTGAGCCACACTTGGTGGCATCTTTGTTCCCAGGAAGGTCAGCCATGACTCTACTTTTATTTCACTGGCTATGCACTTTCTTTCCTGTAATGCAGGGACAGGTAACTGGTGTCCTTTATATTTGGTTATTTTGGACTAAAACTCCCCAAATTCCTTACTGCTGGGTAGGCTGATGGAAACTGTAAGGAAAGGGGGGAAACCAGAAAATAGCAATAATTGCCTATCTTTCTTATAAAGCTGGGATTGGACTGTGTGCCTGGACTCACATGTTCAGAGTCCAGGCACAGGTAAACTTGGGCCTTCCAGGTGTTTTGGACCAACTTCCACAATTCTTAAAGGCTGTTAGGCTGTTAGGAATTGTGGGAGTTGAAGTCCAAAACACCTGGAGGGCCCAAGTTTGCCCATGCCTTGTCCAGACCTATAATGTTGCTGTTTCTCTGATGGTAAAATTGTAAGGAATGCCGTTAATCAAAGGGCCTGGCAGGGAGATCGATTTGGGGAGATAGCAGGCATTATGGGTTTTTTGAGGCAGGGTGATCAAAGTCACTAGTTTTGTGCTTCAGTCCTCCTCCTCTGGGTGCTAAGTACTCCTGAGTAGCCTCCCTTCTTGTTTTTGCAGTACCGAACTCATGCGCAGAGTCCGACGTTTCCAGATTGCGCAGTACAAGTGCCTGTTGATCAAGTACGCGAAGGACATGCGCTACAGTGTCAATGGAGTTTCCACGCATGACAGGTGAGGCGCTAAAGGCATTGTATATACAGTTCACCTTAACAGAAAGAAAATTCAAATGTAATTCTTTTTGCTTGATCAAAAAACAACCGTGGGTACAAAATACATGTATGTTGTTCTATGTCATTGATCATAGCAAATAGCTATGCAGCATATCTGACAACTTGCCATTCCAAGATTCCAGTTTTTGCTTATATTCAGTTTTTGTGCTTTTAGGGTTGTAATTTATTCCTACTTGACTTCAACCGAAATAAAGGTTACTGATGGACTGACTGGCTTTACAACTATAGTGTTGAGCTTAATGTATGATCGGTTTCAATTCTACACTGTAGAAATAATGCCAATTGGCACTTCTTTAACTGCCATGGCTCAGTGCTATGGAATCATGGCTGTTGTAGTTTTATATGGTCTGCCGAAGAGGACTGGCTTCTCAGAAAACTACAACTTCCAGGATTCCATAGGATTGGCCCATGGCAGTTAAAGTGGTATCAAAGTGGATTAATTCTTCAGTGTAGATCAGGCATGGGCAAACTTTCTAACTTGGGTGCTGCAGGGTGGCTGAGGGTGGGAGAGAAAAAGTGTATCCATCAGACCCCGTATTGCCTACTCCTGATATAGAATCCTAGAGCTGGAAGAGACCCCCAAGGGCCATCCAGTCTAATCCCCTGCCGTGCAAGAAGGCACAACCTAAGCACTCCCGATAGATAGCCTCTGTGGAAAAGCCTCCAGAGAAGGAGACTTCACCACACTCCCAGGCAGCCTGCGCCACTCTAACAGCTCTTACTCTCAGGAAGATCTTCCTAATCTTTTCAGTCGAATCTCTTTCCCTGCCATTTGAAACCATTGCTCCCTTGTGCTCTAAAGCAACAGAAAGTCAGTTTTCCCCCTCCTCCTTCTCAATGGGGCACCCTTTGAAATCCTGAAACATGGTTCTCATGTTCCTTCTCTACCTTCTCTTCTCCCAGCTAAACATCCCCAGGAGGCAGGTAGGAAGGAAAAAGGGAAGGGAGGGTGGAAGGGAGGAAAGAGAGAAGCAAGGAAAAACAAAAGGGAAGGAGGGGGAGAGGGCCGAAAGGAAAGATGAATGGGTGGAGGGGAAGGGGTAAGAGGGAAGGAGGAAGGAAGGAAGGCTAGGATGGAGAGAGAGGAGGAGGGCTGGAGAAAAGAGCCCAAGGAGCCGCATCCAGCCCCCAGGCCTGGGTTTGCCTATACCTGGTGTAGAAGTAAACTCAGTCCCTGGTGATGTGCAGAAACTGAATAAAATATGTAAAAGAGATACATGTAAATTAATATTCCTTGTGTAAGAAGGAAAGATATCCATCAGGAATTTAATAAAATGAGAGGGGCAACTAAGTTCAGATATTATTTTCTGACTTCTGTAAGAGTACTAATTGTTTTTGGTAGCTTGCTATTCTTTGACTCCAGACATTGCTGAATTGCAGCTCCCATTATACCTAATAAGCATAACTCATAATTAGGAATAATTAGAATTCTACCCAGCCACATGACTCCCCTTCTTTATTAGAGCAACCATCCACATCTAGGGCATTTTTTGTGTGTGCAAATAATGGATAATGGCTTATGTGCATAGAAGCAAGTTTTACAAGAACTAAAATGGAATCGTGGCCACTTTGGGGTGTGGCCATCCTGGCTGGGGGCTTTGGGAGTTGTCACTCCTCTGTCGTGCATCTGCAAGGAAATCATTTTGCACACATTGCTTTATCTGAACTGCTTTCCTTACATAGCCTATGGTTGAGTGTATCCAGATCAGACCATAAGACAGCATCTCTTCAGGGGCTCATGTTTTAGTAACAATTGTATGATTATCTACTGAAAGGCATATACACATAGAAAATGACAGGGAGGCAGACAATGTTTATAGAACTCTTAATTGCATTATTTTAATGCACAAGTTTAGTTGTGTAGAGGCAATCTAGATTTGAGGGTAGTGGGCACACATCATAATGGCTGATCCATGATGGAACATTTCTTTTTCTGTGCAGGAACACCATGGAAGCGGTATCTGCTTGTTGCCTGAAAGATGTGCATCAAGAAGCTCTCAGCTCTGCTGTGATTGGCATTGATGAAGGCCAGTTTGTAAGTTCATGGTGCTGTCCTGGTTTAATTGAGTCCAGGACTGCTATTCATTTATTTCCAGTATTTCTACCCCATACCTTCTCAACCCCCGAAGGGGGACTCAGGACGGCTTACATTTGGCACAATTCAATGTCACAACATATAACCAAGCAATATAACAACAATTAAAGCAATAGATGAAACAATAAATAAAACATTAATTAAAACAATAAAAACAGTATTAACAGCCGTATCGGCAATCCAGTCGAATTCCAAATCCGAAGTGCTAATTATTTCCCAAAGAGTTATTGGGGCTTGGGCAATGCTTTTATATTTACTAACTGTTGAGCTCAATGAGCCTCTTGGGGCATCCTGTGTAGTGTTGCACTGTAAGCTCTGTGAAGCAATATCAGAGCTGGGTTGCTGTGAGTTTTCCAGGCTGTCTGGCCATGTTCCAGAAGCATTCTCTCCTGACGCTTTGCCCACATCTATGGCAGGCATCCTCAGAGGTTGCAAGGTCTGTTGTAAATTAGGCAAGTGGGGTTTATATATATGGAATAATGTCCAGGTTGGGAGAAAGAATTCTTGTTTGTTGGAGGCAAGTGTGAATGGCAGCCTGTTTGAGGACATTTTCCCAAAAGCAAGTGGGTATTTCAGGAAAAAATAAGAAAAATAGCTGTGCCTTTGCTATGAATAAATCCCAAAGAATATACACTTGGCTTTATGAATGTAAAATATTTTCACAAACAGAGCAAAATATACAACCCACTCCAAGACTATTTCAGCCCACCCTTGATACAGAGCAGGGCTCTGTGAGACCTCACCAGTGCTGCTAGACTGCTCCTTCTGTGATTCCACACTGTGTAGACAAAAGTTAATGTAGGTGTAACACAATAGCATATTGTGGTGGGTTTTTTTTTGTTACATTGCTTTTCACTGCAGATTTGCGGCCCAGTTTCCATACAATTTGATCCTACCATCCTTTCTATTGTAAGGAATCCTCTTGGCTCTGTCCACACCAGTGGGAAAATCACAACAGGATGCACCTGAATGTCTTCGTACACATCCTGCTCACCTCATACTGTTTCGTTTGACGACACTTCTGTTCATGCAAGCATGCATGCAGGTGTTTGGCTTTGAGGTTTAAAAAGCACAATCACAGTGGAATTTCAGAATACTCCAAACTGCAGTTGGAATATTACATTGTTTATAGCTTTTCCTGGCTCACTTAAATCTACAGAAAGTGACCAGAGAGTTTGAGAACTTTAGTTCCAGAAGAAGGTGCAGTCTTGTTTCATCTTCAGTTTTCTAATAAGTCCCCTTCCTGAAACCACATCCTCCTTTTAAAACCTTGAGGATATGAACAGCATAGGAAAATATAAGCTATATTTCTCTAGAGTTTAATTTCATATTATCGTGTCTGTAAGAATGATTAAAAACTTTTGTCTGCAAAGGAACCTTTAATAACAGGGGTAATGAAACTGGATAATGAAGTCTGTGTCTAGAGAATAACAGCCGTGTTTTTAGAATGAAGATTAAGGAAGTGAAGGTAGCTGAACAACCTGTGGTGTAACAATGTAGTCAGGAAGTTCAGCACTCCTTGCTAAGCCCTGTAGCATAATACTGGTTCCTTGTTTTGAAGCAGTAAAAAAAAAATCCCTGTTGCATCCTAGGAGAATTCGTGGTCAGCTAAGGCTGGTTGGTGCAAAATGGAATTGTCTTCAGCAGAGTGGTTTGTATATCAGCTGCTAAAAGTTTGGGAATTATGTTGTGTTGTGTACCTTTTACTTCTCAGAAACAGCATTTTTAGATGAGGTACTCTCCTCCTATATAAGTGGTGTCAAATGTGTGGCCCTCCAGGTGTTTTGGACTTTAGTTCTCAACATTTCTTGCCATTGGACAAATTGGGGGCCCAAACATCTGGAGAGCTGCAAGTTTAACACCTCTGTCCTAGATGGAAGCCTTAGGTCAGGGCACATTTGGAATTTAAGGCAGACATTTTTGCCTTCTTGGTCCACTTTAGGCCCAGGAGAGATTGTTTTCTTAAACAGAGGAGCCATTTCCTGTTGTGAAGGGCCCTAAAACATAGTGAAATGCTCTCCATGCTCCGTTTTCTTTTGCAATGCGGGAGGAGCCCTCAGAAATCTCAGTGGACTCTATTATGGCCCTCTAATCTACTGCAGTTGCCCATTTCTGTCAGTAGAGGCACTCCCAAAATACCCACTTCACAGAAAGACAAACTGAGGCTAAGATGCAAGTAAGTGGCCTAAGCTGAAGTCAACACAAATGAGATCTGTTCCCTCAAATAGAGTAGAATCTCACTCATCCAACATTCTGTATTATCCAATGCAATCTGCCTCCCACCTGGATCCACAGTGGTTTCAATACATTGCGATGTTTTGATGCTAAATTCGTAAATACAATAATTACTACATAACGTTACTGTGTACTGAACTGCTTTTTCTGTCGATTTGTTGTAAAACATGATGTTTTGGTGGTTAATTTGTAAAATCTTAACGTGACGTTTAATAGGCTTTTCCTTAATCACTCCTTATTATCCAACATTTTTACTTATCCAACGTTCTGCCGGCCCATTTATGTTGGATAAGCAAGTCTCTACTGTATGTACAAGTCAAGTATCATTTATCTGAAATGCTTGATAAAGAAGAGTTTTGGGTTTTTAAGTGTGTGTGTGTACGTGTACATACACATGATATCTTGAGAGATAGAAGTCTAAATGTGAAATTCATTTATGTTTCAAAAACATTTCCTTCACATATCTTGAAGATTTCTTGGCTACAATTTGCACTATCTCATTCCCTCATCTTGTTTACAGTTTGGCCATGTCTTGTGGTAGTTATCTCCAGAGGTCTTTGGGCATTGTTCTGAGTTTTAAATTGTTGTTTTATATGCTATTGGTTTTACTTTATTGTAGTGTACTGTGAGTTTATTTTATGTTTTGTTTTAGGCACTTTGTGCCATATGTAAGCTGCCCCGGGTCCTTTCAGGGAGATGGAGGCAGGGTACAAAAATAGTTATTATTGTTGCTTCTCAAAACAGGATTTTCTTGTTGAACAAGGGATGATATATTTTAGACTAGAATTGCACTTTCCAAAATCACAACTTATCTTCTCCCTTCTAGTTTCCAGATATCATTGAGTTCTGTGAGGCAATGGCCAACGCAGGGAAGACTGTCATTGTGGCAGCCCTTGATGGGACCTTCCAGAGAAAGGTAAAGTTTACCTAAATTTCTGTATTTCATTTGGTCTTGCTTTTACGTTGCCTTGAGGCCCAGTCTTAGACAAAAAAGTGGATATAATGTGAACAATATTTGGGCCTTCCAACTGTGATACCTTTGTGATGCTGTCTTGTTGCAGGCATTTGGCAACATTTTGCAACTAGTTCCCTTAGCAGAAAGTGTGGTGAAACTGAATGCTGTCTGCATGGAGTGTTTTCGTGAGGCATCGTACACAAAGAGGCTAGGAGCAGAGAAGGAGGTATGCTTCCAGGGAGTTTCCCCTTCCTTTCCTTAGAAAGGCTGATCTTATGAAACAGAGACATACCAGTTGTAAATGGAGGACAGGAATTGTTCAGTGAGGGATGCCATTAAAACTCTTCTTTTGTCCCAAATAGGTGGAAGTAATAGGAGGAGCAGACAAGTATCATTCTGTCTGCCGCGTCTGCTACTTCAAGAAACGGCCACAGCAGCCGGCTGAGAACAAAGAGAACCTACCAGTTGGTCATAAGCACTTGGATCTTCCTGCTTCCCGGAAAGTCCTGGGTGTTTGTCAGAACATTCAATGGAGCTCCCCAAATTGAATACAAGAACTAAGGGACTGTGAGGTGGGCTGGGACAGGAAAGCAATTGTTCAAACTTCATTTTGGCTCTGGGTTGCTTAAGCTGAGTTGTTGCAAAGGACCACGCTCATCAAAGAAAAATCTTCTGTGTAGGAAAAGCAAACTGGAGCCCAATGTAACAGGCTTTGGGATTTTGCTGTTCTGTGTTGAAAACTGCTCTCTGCTAGTAATGTCTATCTTGCTTGGTCTTTAGAGGCAAGATTTCTTAATGTCAACATGCTACAGAATTGCTTTTTATTTCCTCTTGCAATATTTACTTCTGAATTTAACTGCCATGTCTGTTTCGGATAGACAGTACTCACTGGGGAAACGTATTTCATATAAAGACCAGAACACTACGTTTCAAGCTCTATTCTTGTTGAATACTATTTGAAGTCAACTTCTTCCCAGTCCTTGCCTATGTGCTTTATTTAACAGCTAGCTCATTTGACAATATCGCTTGGATCTTAGATCTATGCGGCAGTTCTGTGAACTTTTGCTGACTTCCAGAATGAGTACTTGGACCAGAAAAGCCTTTCCACAGCTGAAGTCTTTAACCTTGCAGTGTGTAGTTAGAAGCTGAACAAGAAATACTTAAAAATTTAGACTTTCCCAGTGTGCCTTCACTTTCTAATTTATTCAGACTTGCAGGTAGCATCAATCATGTCCAGTCTTTATGCAACTGCTATCTCTAAATGTCTGCTTCTGACCGATTATTCTTACTATTGTCGGCTTGGAGTGATGAATTAGTGACTGCGTTCCCTTTGACAACCAGCTTATGCTACTGCACTTAAACGTAACCTAGGGCCACTCCATTTCCCTTCAGGGCAGTATGAAGATGTGTTGTACTTGCCTGCAGGTTTCATTTAAAAGAAAGGTTGTTTTTAAGTAATGCTGTCTTAATAAAAATGTTAATATTCAATGTCTGCCTCTACCTTGGATCTCATTTGATTTCTATCCTCATTTGTAGGGGCTAGCTGTTTGTTTACTAAGAATTTACTCACTTCTCATATATACTCAAGTATAAGCCGAGGCACCCAATTTTGCCACAAAAAAACTGGGGAAACGTATTGACTGAGTATAAGCTGAGGGTAGGAAATACAGCAGCTATTGGTAAATTTCAAAATAAAAATAGATAACAATAAAATTACATTAAGTGAGGCATCAGGATGTTAAATGTTTTTGAATATTTACAAAAAAAAACTAAGATAAGATTGTCCAACTCTGGTTAAACCATTATTCTAAACTTCAGTGTAAATGTGTTTACGTATCCTTCCAAAAATAGAGTAAAATAATAAATGTAATAAAAATAATAGAGTAAAATAATGGAAATGTAATAATACAATAATAACAAAGTAAAATAATAAATGACCTTGACTCAGGTATAAGCTAAGGAGAGCTTTTTCAGCCAAAAAAATGGCTGAAAAACTCAGATTATACTCAAGTATATTTGGTACTTCACTCCTTGCCCCTATGAAACAGAATATCACCTTCTGGCTGAGAAAGGCGGTATATAAATACAGTAAATAAATATTTAACTTCCCCCCTGAAACGTCAGGACCATAACAAAACTGACCAGACAGTCTACATTGGTGGGAGTGACAAGCTTTATTTCTACTAGTAACACATCCAAAACATTCCTGAATGCATTAGTATTTTCCCAACTGTTTCTTGTAATGCAGAAACAGTTCCCCAGTGCCTCAAAGGCAGGGACTACGAGGAGTAAACAGAAGGCACAGCTTTCCCTGAAAGGCCTGGTACCCCTTTGGGGAAGGTTAGCAGTGTAAGCTTTCTGCAAGTGCATTTTCCATACCAGATACAACTGGCCTTATCTTGGCTGTTTTATTTGGCAGCGACTGATACAACATTCTATGAGAATACTTAGCACAGAAAAGCAATTGTTATGGTCTTCAGTGTGAGAGCCTGGCCCCTCCCACTGCGAGCCAGGACTAAAATTGGCAGCAAACTAAGCACACAGAAACCGGACTTCTATTCTCTGTAATACATTAATTCAAATCTTTATATACAAATTCTTTGAAAGAAATAGCAAGACCTTCAGGCCTAGGCTTTGGCATTCCTGGCAGCTGAGGAGCAAGAACAAGGCACTTCACCTGCATGACTCAGTCTAGAAAGGCAGCCCCATAGGAGCCGTGGGAACTAAGCCCCTCCCTGGGTCTGAAATAGTAAAAACGAGTTAAGGATCCCAAGGCACCTGATGGGAAAGGCCTGCACTACTGGACTGGTACAAGCAAGAATCTCCACTTTGGTATCCACAGTAGAAAGGAGGAATACCTTTCCTCTAGTGCTGGACAAAATCTCTAGCCAGTGTCAGACCAGGAGTTGGGGTTAGCTGCAACAACGCAGACACAACCATCCAACTCTTTTCAACACACAGAAGTCCTCTCCATAGATTCAGTGACAGCTACATTTTTCAAGGCACGCTGACCAGCAAGAAAGCTTTCCACCCCGAAAGGAACAGAAAGCATTTTTTATGAGGAAATAAGCTTCAAAAAAGGACGGTACAGCAGGAATACTTCAGAGACCATTGCACACACACACACATATATATAACAATCACACGGAAAAGCCAAGGCACTCTAGCTCTTCAGAGCAGAGGCCTTTTCCCCAACCCAAGCAGTGAATCAATTGCACTTATGTGGCTATCCCTGCCATCTGCTTTCAGCAGTACCAGTGGCAATCAGTACACAGGGGGAGGCTGGTAGCCCTCTGAGTCCTCCACTGTCCGGGTGAAGGGCGGTTGCTGGTAGCTGTCATGGCCAACATTGGGGAAACTGGAGTAGGGGGGGATAGGACCTGGAGCAGGGTCGACATAGCTGTGGTCAAAATCTTGGACACCCATGCGATAGCGTTGCAAGGCAAAAGTGATCAGGAGCCCCTGTGGAGAAAAAAAAGATTATCTTTGTAGCTTAACATCCACAGAACTGTAGTCTGTGAACAGAGACATAGGCCTTCATCCTATTGGTCAATCCAAACTAAAGGAGTCTTGCTGAATAAACATGCAGATAAATCTTTGATAAAGAGTTCTGTACTTGTCAAGACTATTGAGTCAGGTAACATTGTTCACAACCTGTGCTTCCCCAGATGTTTTGGCCTTCAACTCCCAGAAATTGAAACTGCTGGTAAACTGGCTGGGATTTCTGGGAGTTGTAGGCCAAAACACCTGGGGATCCACAGGTTGAGAACCACTGCTGTAATGTTTCATGCCGCATCCAGTGTCCCATTACCTCTCCATCGACAGACAAATTAAAGTGAACTTTACTGTACCAAGTGATTATACATGAGTCTAGAGCTCAGTTGTTTTTACAACACTTCCTGTGAGGAAAGTCAGTGTGACATCTTTGTTGCAGATAGAAGGCTCAGGAAGGGCCACACTGGGAATTAATTAATTAAAACTACCAAGCAGATGTATTTCTGAAAACTTTGACACTAGATGTACAAATAACACGGCAAAAGAGATATATTTCTATACAAAAAATAGAAGCCAGTTCACTATATATAAACAACATTTTAACCAAAATTCACTTTACTTTGTGAAACAATCAGATCAGATGACCTTTGCAAAAATAAACAAAAATATTTTGATTTTTCTAGAAACCATCTGAAAGCTTTCAAAATCCATTCTAGGATGACTTTTGTCTTTCAAAAAGCCTCCACTTTTCACTGGCTTCGCAGTGAAAGAACATCACAATGTTCACAGGATGAACATTGGCATCAGGAAAACGCATCAATTGTGGAAGTAACAGAAAAACATAGATGATTTTTTAAAATAGCATTTTGCTTTTTAATAAGAACTCTTAGCATTATAAACAGTTATTTTTGACATTACTTCATAGCAAAACATAAAATACATAATCACAAAACCCCTCCCCTTTTCACACAATTTCCATTTTAGTGGCAAGAGCTATGCTTTTCAATATGCCAGGAGAGTTGGTGAGGCTGCTCTGTTTTCTTTCTGCTTTGTTCTTCACACATACTCAGTAAATTATTCTGGAGGCAGTTGTTTACTCTGTTGAGTGTAAGCACACACCAGCTATAGTAGGATCACTTAAAATGGAATCCCATTCTTTCCTGGTCAAGCTTCATTGCATTGTTTACTGCAGACATATTGCTGCAACATAAGTTTCTCTTCCTGCCACTCTCTTCCATCACTCCCTAAAAGGGACTGGGTGCCCAGAAAAAAGACTTTGTAAAAACAATCCCAGAAGTGTAGGCCTATAATGACAATTGAATCAACTACCTCCTCGTTTTGTGCTCAATTTCTTTAATGAGTTAGCATAGCAACTGCCCAATGCAAAAGGTAACGGGTACAGTGCCTGGAATATTTTCAGCTTTCTTAAGACAGAGAAACAGATAAATCCTCACTCACCCATGAGAAAATGGAGAAGAAGCTGAATGCAATTGAGGCACGAGCAGAATCAGCACCAATGATTACAACTGCAGACTGTGTTGATGCCCACTGGTTTGTCAGCACACAGAACCCAATAAACCACAGAAACGTCCAAAGAGCTGAGCAAAGAAATATTACCATTTAGCAACAGAAGAAGAGACTAGATGATATATTAACAGGAGAAAGAAAAACATGTTTTATATTATTTTAGGACTGAATTCCTGCAAGTTAGTTTTCACAAACATATCATAAGCACAGGATGTTGTGCATTCCCCAACTTGGATCTCTGCTTGTCTGATAACTCTCATCATTTCAGACTATGGACCCATAGGGCTCAGGGAAAGATGATGGAAAATGAAGTAGAAAACACTCAGAAGGATCCGGTTTTGATCAAGTTAAGAGGCTACCACTTCAGCTCAGCCATTGTTAGTTCTTCCACTTGGAACATATGACTGAGTAACAGCAGTTTGAGCCCTGGCTTCTACAGCATTTGAAAACAGCTCTCCACACTGAAAACTGTGTGGACCAAGTTTTGCTTGATTGTTGAAATCTGGGCCTTGACTCATAATGGTTTCATGTTTTTGAGAAAATGTGTTCATTCTCTCCTGTTTCATGGTGCAAACACATCACTATCAAGCAGTTCACAACCTGTATAACTAAGGGTTTATCAAATAAAAGGGGGAAAGTCCTTGGATGTACTAGCAGTCCCTGAGTTATAAACATCCAACTTACGAACAACTCGGAGTGGAGGTGTTCCTCTCCAGCCAAGGTGAAGGAGGCTAGCAAAAGGAGGCTTGGATGAGAAGGAATGCAAAGGAGCCTGTCAACAAGATCCCTCCCTTCCTCCCCAGCCAACTGACTGGAGTTTCATTTTTAAAAATGTACCTGTTCAAACAAATTTAACTTAAGAACAAACCTACAGAACCTATCTATTGAGATTTTCTAGTTCTTTTTGTTTTGGTTTTACCGGCATTGTCACGTTTTGCATTCCAATTTTTTCTTGAAATATCCCGAATTTCCCTGGCTTGTGTTCTTCCTCATCCCATGGATCGCATTCGACATCTGGTCTCAGGCAACATCTCATTGATTTCCACTGAGCCTCTTTTAAGCTTTAGTCAGAGGAGTTTACATTTAATTTTTTTCTAGCAATATCACACTAGTAAAGCATTAGCATAATTTTATTTTAATGCTCATACTCTTCCTCTCGCTTGATCAACACTGAATATGGGTAAAAGTTTCCCCTTGACACTAAGTCTAGTTGTGTCCAACTCTGGGGTGGTAGTGCTCATCTCAATTTCTAAGCTGAAGAGCTTAGACACCTCCAAGGTCATGTGGCTGGCATGACTGCATGGAGTGGTGTTACCTTCCCGCCAGACTGGTACCAATTGAGCTACTCGAAAGACAGTTGCATCTGTCAAGTAGGAAAATTAGGTACCACCTTGTGTGGGGAGGCTAAATTAACTAATTTATGAGGCCATAAAAAAGACTCCAGCGAAAAGCATGCGGGGAATGCGGAAGTACTTCATCAGTGTCGCAGATGGATGATGAAAGCGACAGCTCCCCTGGCGGCCAGAAAAAGTTAAATAGCCTCTGTGTATGTCTGTATATGTTGTATGTCAATTGGCATTGAATGTTTGCCATATATGTGTACACTGTAATCCGCCCTGTGGGGTGAGAAGGGCGGAATATAAATACTGTAAATAAATGTAAATAAATAAATACTCACATTTGAATGTTTTTGAACTGCTAGGTTGACAGAAGTTGGGGATAACAGCGGAAGCTCACCCCGCTCTCTGAATTCAAACTGCCAATCTTTCAGTCACCAAGTTCAGCAGCTCAGCAGTTTAACCCACTGCACCACTGCCATCTTAGCTAGTACTGGCATAATAGAACCAGGCTGCCATAGATAAGATGTATTCCATTTTGAGTTAAAGTAACCTTGACTTGAGAAGTGGCAATGAAAAGTCTTTTGGTACATTCCTTGGGAATAGGATGCAATGGGGAAAATATAATGCAAATCTACCACTCTGCCTTCAAAAACTTGGGAAGAACAGTAACAAAAACAGGAACTTTCTGATTTTTCTACTCCATCTAGATGGGCTCTAGGATATTTATGGTAGGGAAGAAGAGGGCTGTAGTTCAATGCTCATTCCTCCTTGCAAATACTATGCTTATAAAAAAAACCCCTGCAATATCACAGTATTTTGGAAACATCTTCCCTAGAAGGCACTTTCATTCACACACAAAAGCACTGTGCCAGGGGATTTGAGTTGCTCCAAACACAAACAGATCATTTGGGGGGGGGGGGGGGACGGGACAAAGGGAAACATTGTCAAACTCCAGAGACAGAGGGAAAGGAGGGAGATAACATGGACAGAGCCCAGCCCCTCTCTCCAGAGAATTGCTTTGAGTGATATGTCCAAGAAATACATACCTGAGAAGCCCAAATCAGCCATTACAAGGTACTTGCGATCCGTGACATTGCTAATCTGTGGGAAGTAGATATCCACCATGAAGAAGAAGACGCACGCAAGAAAGGCAACCACACCGATGCCAATGCCATAACGACAAGCATGCTCATTTTGGTTAAAGACGCAGTGGAGTTCATCTCCACTATGAAGGTTGGTATAGCCTTCCCCAATGATACAGGAAAAAACTATGAGTGCAAAGAGCTGCAAAGGAGAGAGAAGGGT
The DNA here is from genome assembly GCF_037176765.1 of Anolis sagrei. Classification (NCBI taxonomy): domain Eukaryota; kingdom Metazoa; phylum Chordata; class Lepidosauria; order Squamata; family Anolidae; genus Anolis; species Anolis sagrei. The sequence continues at coordinate 128,405,948 of NC_090022.1, read as the reverse complement.
GGGGAAATAATATAGCATTAACAAATCCCACAAGGAAAGAACTCACTGAAAATATAAATCTCTTATGATGAAATAAGGAAGCCCTTACTATTCTAATTATTGTTGTTTTAAGCTGTTTATTTTAGGATGTTTTAAATTTATCATTGATGTATGTGGATTGTTGTTTACATTATTTTAAAATGTTGTAAGCCGCTTTAGGTCCTGTGAGGGAGAAAAGCGGGATACAAATAAAGATGTATTATTATTATTATTATTATCATTATCATTATTATTATTATTATTAATATTAATATTGCAAGATGCTCAGTTGCATCCCAGAGTGTTACAACAGCTACATGATACTCATTCATAACAGTACACAAAGCAACAAAGGTGCATTATGGATCTGACTTCATACCAAAATAAGACAAAACTATGTATGTCATCAGAAGGTTTGCCATATTAGTTTGCTCATGCCACAAAATGTTGCAAGACTTTTACTGTCAGTATGGTGGATTGCTAGATACTGTCCTAAACCAGATGTGGAGTTCCACTGTAGCGTGGACAAGGCACAACAAATGAGCCTTTCCATGTTTACATCTTGCCTCTAGAGCCTTCCTTCTTAATTTTCCCACTCAGATAAAATCCCCTGTTCACAGTTTTGACCCCATACCATTAATTCAACTTTTTCTTTTCCTCACAGTATTACTCCCATATAACTATCTCTCCTTTTCAGGCTTGGTTCACTACACATCTCCATAGGTCTTCCTACATGGAAATGGTCCATTTGAGCAATAAGCAATTCCCATCCAGTGTAAACAGCTAGCAAGGGAGGAACATTCCTCCCTCTTCATCTTCCCATTAGAAAGAAAGGGCAACCCCCCTTATCTCTGTTCAATGATAACTGGGATTCCCAGAAGCATATGCCACTCAACCATCCAACTAGAAAGTCCAAAGCCACATCCCCACCACAACTGCCTATCTCAGACTTAGGTATAACAGCAAAGAGCTGTACCCATCCTTTGTTCTCCCCAATGGGGTAGATAAGTGTTTCTCAAACTGTGGTCCTCCGGGTGTTTTGGATTTCCGCTCCCAGAAATCCCAGCAAGCATACCAATTGTTGGGAATTGTGGGAGCTGAAGTCCAAAACATGGAGGAGCACAGCTTGAGAAACTCTGGGGTAGAGCACAGAGAGGAAGAGCTTCTGGAATCCAAACGGTACACAATTACAGCTCTAGGATTCCACTTTAACTAGAATGGCATGGAATCTTGGGATCTATAGTTTTGGGAGAGGTGCTTACAATCCTCAGTCAGGGAGATCCTTTGGTGCCTCTCATGAAACCACAGGATTTTATAGGATGAAACCATGGCAGTTAAAGTGGAATAAGGGGGGCTTGCTACAGCGTCATTCTGGAAGCTGCACTTGAGCCTTAAGAGTTGGTTGCACCTGCCTCAAATATTATTTCAGATGAGGGACTATTTCACACATGCTTCTGAATCCCAACTGTGAGTCTGTGCAGATTTCCTTTCCCATATGGGGAAGGCATGTATGAAACAAAGCTCTTCATTTGTTGAAGCTCCAGCAGTCAGCACTACCAGTGAGGCTGTGTCACTGAATCATGTCATCTGGGATAGAAAAGACTGCTTATTCATATAAATGCAGTCCGTATAATCTGTGGGTACTAGAGAACTGTCAGTTGATGAAACCCTGTAATGTTTCTGCAGTGACCCAGTGGAGAATGCAATGCCGGAGACCAGGGTTAGATTCTTCACTTAGTCATTGGTTTGATGCTGGACAAGTCACACACTCTCAGCCCAAAAAACCCTGCAAAAGGGTCACTGTGTGTCAGAAATAATTTGAGAGCATGCAATGGCAGCAATGTGTTTCAGCTTGTGGCAAAACTCCAACTGCCAATTTAAAAAGATTTTCAACAAAAACACACACACAAAAAGAAAAACTGCTAATCATAAGTGACAATATTTTAAAGTATTTAAGGAAAGCCTGCTGAATCCTGGTTATGGGATAAAAGTAGTCTGTAACAACTAGGGTCCTAAGATACTTCAAAACCTAATTCATTTATTATAGCGCAGGCTCTCAATTATATTTTCCACTTCATCTGATGACTAAATACACTTAGTTTTAAATATATTTATGGATATAGGCATACAGGAGTAAAAATTGTAGGCTGTTGGGTGGGTGATTTAGAAGGATCAGAGATTAGCTTTCATTTAATTTGCCTGATTGAACAAGGCTGCTCTCTCCTTCCTAAATAAATTCTATTTTTTCTCATAGCTTGCCCAGTTTCCCCGTACTGGGGAATTTCCTTAAACCTATAAATACAGTGGAGGGGGACTCCAGGAGCTTTGGAGAAGGAAATGAAGGGTGTTATGAAGCAGTGACAACAACAACTCCTTTCTCGAAGAAGCCTGGATCAAATTCCCAGCCCGGTCAGCAGGAGTTCATAAAAAGACAACTGAAACCAGCCAGCCCCCCAGCTTCCTTCTCCACCCGCAGCCCATCAGCTGACACTCACATGGCTGGGCTGCTTCTGGAAAAAAACATAACCTAGGAATTGCTTCAGCCAAGTTGTTCAGACTCAAACCGGACTAGGACCGAGCAGAGTAGCAGCCACCCGCTGGCTTTGGAAAGAGAATATGAACCCCTGCTAAGCTAAAAGCAGGGGTTCCCAGACTCTAGACTTAACTCTAAAGCAGTGATTCCCAAGCAGACATTATACACCTAAAGAAGTTATTAAAGCAGAGTCCCCCAAACACTAGTCCTCTGGGTGTTTTGGACTTCAACTCCCAAGAGGCTTAGCTGCCCTGGCCAACGGTCAGAGGTGGTGAAGTCCAAACACTGAAGATCAGAGCTTGGGAAACAGTGACGTAAAGCCTTCCGTCCACACAGACACAGAGTTGAGTCAGTGCACCTGCGGCTGCCTGCTTCTCCTTGGGCTCAAAGCCAGAGCGCCACCCATGGAAACGCGTTTCACGGAAGCAAAGGCCTCTCCTCAAAGCAACTTGGTCAAGTCATTGCCAACTGAGGAAGAAAGGGAAAGAGGCTTTGTTTTTTCTGTCCGGAAAACATCTGGCATTGTCTCCTTGTAGATGTCCAGGTTTCCTCCCAATGATACCCCATGACAGGGCATTGTTTTGTTGTTGTGTGTCTCCAAGGCATGTCCAACCCATGGGACCCCAAATCAGGGGGTCTATTGGCAAGGGCTCCCTTTGTCTCCCTCTGAGTCCAACAGAGTGTGGTTTGCCCTATTTCACATCACATCAGTTTTCTCTTTTGGCCTATAAAGTGGCTACTGGTATTTATCTGAAAGATTTTTGATGCCGCACAAATCATGGCAGAATTACGGCCACCCCACCCCACTTTAACTGTCATGGCACCATCTTAGGAAATCTTGAGAATTGAAGTTTGTGGCAGGGCACCAGAGTTCTCAGACAAAAGGGAATCCACCTCACAAAACTACAAATTCCATGAGTGCATAGCATTGAGCCATAAATAAATAACTTTATTTGTAGCCCACTCTATCTCCCCGAGGGGATTCAGAGTGGCTTCCAACATAATAAAGGCAAACATTCAATGCCTGTATAAAATAAGTAAAAATGTAAACAACACAAGTTACACAAGTTAAGCCAAATTGTTTAAATAATAACAATTAAATAAACATTTAAACCATTAAAAGCCAGCTAAGATAGCATAAATCCATTTTCTTTCCATTCCAATTATCAGTGTTGCAAGCTCTATCCCTCCTTCTCAACCACCAAGAAGGCCCCCTCTCTTGCTCCCACCAGCTGTACTTGAGACAGGGGTGGGACCAAGAGTAGGGCCTCCTCAGTTGATCAAAAAACCCAGGCAGGTTTCTAGGAGATGTGGTTTTCTACATAGCCTGGGTCCCAAACCATTTAGGACTGTATAGGTAAAGTAGTGGAGCTACTGTAACATGGGAGTTGTCCGCTCCTTGAAAGGCACTCAAGTTAGTAACCTGGCTGCCAATCTCTGAATCAGTTGAAGCTTCTGAACTACCTTCAAAGGCTGCCCCACATAGAGAGCGTTGCAATAGTCCATGCAGGATGTGACTAAGGCTTGGACTACCATGGCCAGATCTGGTGTCTCAAGGTATGGGCACAGCTGGTGCACAAGTTTTAATTGCACTTAGTGTGGTGTTAAATTGCTACAAGATGAAAATTTATGGGTGGCGTCCACCTTGTAGAGCAGTTGTTTTGGACTTCAACTCCCACAATTCCTAACAGCCTACCGGCTTTTAGGTATTGTGGGAGCTGAAGTCCCAAACAACGGGAGGGCCCAAGTCTGCCCATGCCTGCTGTAGAGTAAACAAATGCAACTTGGCAGCACTGTCCTGGCTCAATGCTATGAAATCCTGGGAACGGTAGTTTCAGAAAGTCTTCGGGCCGGTGCTTTACCAAAGGACACCTCCCGGGATTCGATAGCATTGAGAAGTAGCAGTTAATGCGGTGCAAAGGTGGGGCAAGCACGGGGCCAGCAGCGGGCAGCGCGAGGCCATTTCTGTTCTGTTCTGCTCCGGCCACTTCCGCTCTGCTCCCTCGCGCAAGCCCAGGTACTTGAAGCAACCAATCAGGAGGCCGCACCTCAGCCCTCCCCGGAGCGTTCGGAGAAAGGACCCCCTCCCTCCCGCCCCGAGAACCCCCGCTTACGGCGCTGAGGAGGCGCGCGACGACTTGGGGCTGCTGCAGGAAGCGCCAGAGGTCGAAGGGGCCTCCCGCCTTGGCCGCCCCGTAGGCGCCCCCGTCGGCCTGGCCCCCGCTCTCCACGCCACCGCCGCCTCCGCCCTCCATTCCTCGCCAGCGCTGGGAGCTCGCTGCGGCCGCCACGCCCGGACTTGAGTTTCCTCCTCCGCAAGCCACGCCCCAGGGAGGAGACTTCAACTCCCAGCAGCCTCAGTGCTTTGGCTCAGGCTCGGGAGTGCTGGGAACTGGAGTCCAAAACACCTGGATCACCACCGAAGCTTGAAGGAAGGGACTCTGCACCTCTGCTGTTGAATGAAGGCACCTTAGCACCACTTTTCCCTGCCATGGAGGCATGGGAGTTGCAGTTTGGTGAAGCAGCGGTGCTCCTAGGACAGGCGTGGGCAAACTTCGGCCCTCCAGGTGTTTTGGACTTCAACTCCCACCATGGTGGGAGTTGAAGTCCAAAACACCTGGAGGGCCGAAGTTTGCCCGTGCCTGTCTTAGGCAAAAAGCCCTATAAAACTACAACTCCCAGGATTCATAGCTTCAGGCAAACCTTTAAAATGTGGAATAAACAGAGAACAGGGAGACCCTGATCCTTGAGCCTTCTCACTGGAGGTCAGCTGTTACCAACAGTGCTGTGGATTTTGAAGAGGCAGGAATAGAAAAGGAGAAAGGTGTCATGCGGAAAGTGTGAGCAAGACAATCCTGCCATCTAGAAATCTATGTCCTCACTGTGAAAGACCGTGTGGATCCAGAACAGGCTTAAGGGCCCACCACCAAGACTACTTCTGGAAGGCAATCTTGATTGCGTTGTCCAGGCATGGGCAAACTTGGGCCCCTTCTTCTGGAAATTTATGTCCTCACTGCAGAACATGTGGATCCAGCTAAGACATGTTTCTACAGTGACTTACGGACCCACCACCAAGACTACTTCTGGAAGGCGACCTTACTCGGTCAGGAGGGATTGCCTATGCCAGGCACGGGCAAACTTGGGCCCTCCAGGTGTTTTGGACTCCAGCTCCCACCATTTGGAATTCTGAGAGTTGAAGTCCAAACACCTGGAGGGCTAATGTTTGCCCATGCCTGACCTATGCTGAGACCTTGCATTAATGCCTTTTGGTAGATCAAAGTATTTCAGTTTATTTTGAAGTACTTTTGAATAAAATTACTCTGAAATACAAGTCTGTTGTAGTAAACTTACATAGAAAATGCTATGCCATTAATTTTAGAATCCTAGAATCGCAAAGGCCATCCAATCCAAACCAACTCCGCGGTGGCACAATGAGTTAACCCAGGCTGTTTGGGTCTCCAACTCCCAGAAGCCCTAACGAGCTTGTTCAGTTGCCAGGAATTCCGGGAGCTGAAGGCCCAAACCGCTGGAGGGCCGCAGCTTGAGGATGCCTAGGTTAAACCCTTTTGCTACTGAACTGCTGACCTGAAGGCCAGCAGTTCAAATCCACAGGATGGGGTGAGCTCCCACTGTTAGCCCTAGCTCCTGCCAACCTAGCAGTTTGAAAACATGCAAACGTGAGTAGGTCAATAGGTACCGCTTCAGTGGGAGAAAGCAAAAAACGCTCCAAGCAGTCATGCTGGCCACAAGACCAGGAGTTACCTATGGACACAGGCTCCTCCATTTGGAAATGGAGGAGCCGGAGATGAGCATCACCTCCAAGAGCCACAAATGAAAGGAGAAGCCATTGCTTTGTCTGTATATTTGTATTTCATTGTATACAGGCATAATAGTTTGACTGTATCTGTTTATATATATACTGTAATCCATTCTGAATCCCATCGGGGAGAAGGGCGGAATATAAATAAAGTGTTATTAACTCTCTGGAAAATTATTAAACTCCTTTAAGATGTTTCATTCACCAAATACACACATTTTCATCTGAAACAGCTCAATAGGTTGCCCCGATTTCCACTGGCAACATGATGCTGATTGTGAGCTTCATGCAGTCAGACTTCTCTCAGAATAAAACTGTCCGCCTTAAAAATACATTTCATAAAGAATATTTAATGTTAATCTGATGGAAAAGATCTCAGCAGGAATATGCTACCTTTTTCCAGACTCTGCACATCCCTGGTGCCTTTTTGCACAACAGAGATGGTTCAAGCCTATCCAAACCATTTTATATGGGAGTCGGACCAACCTTTTTTAGATCTGCTTAAGTCCCTTGCTGCTAGAACAGACAGCTTTAACAGATGCAATACTTTAGCCCTCAGCTATTGTCTTTTTACAGAACTGAAACTATCAGATGCATTGTTATGGATTAATTGTCTAGTTATAGCACTTTCCCTTTGCATGTGCCAGGTGGGCACAGTTTCTAAACTCTGCTGAGACTAGGTCACCCCTTCAAATGTTGCTATTTTTTGGTTGAAAGAGTGAGAATGCTTTTCTGTTCTAGCTCTCAACCTTCAAGCCATTTATGCTAGCTGAAATTTTTCCAGACTCTTAGGCCTTAAATCTAATTTTCTCCACCCTCTCTGATTGATTCTTTCATTCTGAATCAATGGTCCATGGTTTCAAATATACTGAAAGTGATCTGTGGGAGGATGCACTGATTTATCAATTGGTAGGGTAAAGTGAAATGAATGAGTCGCAGAGAAGCAAAGAAATTGTCACAATAGCTTTGTGCTATTTATGTGCCTTCAAGCAGTCTCCAACAGGGCTTTTCAAACTTTTCCACTAGGGATCCTTTTTGAGCCGATATTTTTTTACATGATCCTGGATATATAAAACAGATATAAAAATCAAACATTTGCTGATAACAAATCAGCAGGCACACAAAGCTCTTTAAACAGACTGATTTTCCTTTTTATGAAGTACAGCTGAAGCATCTTCTGCAGAGTGCATTGTAAACCCAGCGCAACAGATTGGTGTAAATGTCTGAAATAGCCATCAAGTGACATTCAGAAAAAGTTTTGGGACACCATCATTGAGCTAAGGGACATCATTTGGGGTCGGGACCCACAGTTTAAGAAGCAGTGCTCTAAATCATGCTTTACAGGGTCTATACTTGGGGTGACCAAAGTGTGTCCCCTCAGGTGCCCTTGTGTCCCCAAATGTCTTCCGGGGCAAATCCGGCCCATCATGTCATTTTTATGGGGCCCTCCAGATCCTAGACTAGAACTCCTGCATTTTTTCTCATTCAACATTATGACCAGAGTCAATGGAAGTTGTAATACACTAACATCTGGGAGGCTGCAGTTTGTTCTGTTAAGTCAGGATCGTGGGGTTTGGATTTAGATACAAGTCTTGATGATATGTTGCCTTTCCCCAGTTTCAGAGCCACAAGTGCTGTTGGGTAGCAATGGCAGATAATAAAAAATGATGGGGAGTATTCAATAACAATTGGGATCAAGACCCACCGTTTGGGAAGCAGTGGTTTCTAATTTATTGTTTCTTCAGAAAAAAATTGTTTGGTGTGGTAGTGCTAATGGTGAACTAAATATCTACTTATTTAATTATATGCCATCTATCTTGCTTAAATTGTGGTTCAATTTTTATGCCATTATGATTTGTATGCAACAGACTCTGATTCAGTACAAATAGAAAGAAAAGTCAACAGCATGTTGCTAAAACCTGAACCCAATACCCTAAATAACCTTTCTCAGCTCTCAATATTATCAGTGACTTTTTAAACCAGCCCCCTAAATTGGTTTATTTTAACCTGATAAAAAACCAGAAAGAACTGCAGAAAAACTATTCAATCACTCTGGATATGCCTTTAGGTAGGCAACTGGCAGGCTATTTTTCCTTGTGTGTCAAAAACCTTAGCTACAACTCTTTCTTTCCAGGAAACTTCCTCTAGACTGGTAGACTAGCAGTCATTGGCTTATGCATGCTGCCCCCCCCCCCCTACCCCCAGTTTGTGGCCTTTAATAGCACCAGGTTGTAATACACATCCGGGAGGGAGTGGAAATAAGTTTGGGTTAATATTTATACAGTAAGGCTTATCCCCCTCCAACAATATCCAACCAGTGCACTCAAGCAGTGAACAGGCCAAGGCTCCCATTACAGCCTGGCTGGAAACCTAAAAGGGAGTTGCCATCTTGTGGGCTAGGGATAAACAGCAACCTGATATTGCAACAGGTCCCACTTGTCACAACGGGACTGAACTATTGCAAACGCATGAATTGCACCACAAATGAAAGCTGGGTTTATGTGCAGAAATAGGTTGTGGCTTGAGTAGGTAGCTTTCTGCTATCTAATCCAAGCAATTTTTGCTATTGTTTTTGCCACAAGTACAATCTCTGACCTTACTGACAGTGGTGGGAGAAGAAAGTTACCTGGGGAACTACACTGAGTTTTGAAATTTGAAATGAGGTCTTAAATGGGATGGTATGATGATACCTGTAAGAGAAGGGAGATAAGCATTCAGATCACGTTGTATTGGATTTCTGGAATTCAACACCAAAATAGGAGGGCAAAAGATTATATAAATCTGTATTAAAATATGAATGGGGAAGGATGATACTAGTTAGATAAAATGCAACAGGATTTACAAACAAGAGTGATTCATATTCAGGGCTATCCAATGCATGGTAGAGACTTTATCTCTATTTTCAAATCTATACATATGCATTCATCATATATATGCACACACCTACCCTTTAATAAGTAGAGAATCTGACGAGAGCTCACCACACAATGTAGTTAATATTGTACGTAACACATCACCACACTCATGTGGGTTAAACCCTTGTGCCGGCAGGACTGAAGACCAACAGGTTGGAGGTTTGAATCTGGGGGGAGTGCAGATGAGCTCCCTCTGTCAGCTCCAGCTCCCCATGTGGGGACATAAGAGAAGCCTCCCACAAGGATGGTAAAACATCAAAACATCAGGGCATCCCATGGGCAACGTCCTTGCAGATGGCCAATTCTCTCACACCAGAAGCAACTTGCAGTTTCTCATGTCACTCCTGACATGGAAAAAAAGCCCTTTGGCATTTTTAGGCACTTGGTTTATTTTCAGTGATCCAAAGATTTGTGCCCAAAGGTAAACAAATAACTGCCATATATGACTGATGTTAGCAGTCCAAGCATATCTTTATTGCCGTTTTATGCCATATACAGTATTTTCTATGTTCATTCCCAAAGAAATATTTTCAGGACACAGCAGTTGCAGGCTTAGAGAATGAGAAGCTTCAACATTTGAGACAAGAAATCTATCCACGGTGAAAAAATGGGTGCTATATCCATTTAAAAGACAAAGGTGTGGAATCTCCATTCAAAGAACCGAGATCTTCTTGTTTGCATTTATTTCTGGTAAACTTGGACCACTCCGACTCTGCTTTTCTTTGAAGCAAAATACATGTTCCTTCTCTCAACTGAAATTCTGCCAGTCATTTACTTTCCCTGGAAGTTTAACTGTCATTGACTCATTGTGATTTCACCATAAGATGAGCCAGTTTCCTCACCACACACCATTTTTCTTGGACGCACTACGTGGAGGGGCAAAAGAGAAATATGTTAGTTCACAGCCCAGCTCAGCCCAGCCGATCAAACGGTGGTGGGAATGGTTAACACCATTCCATGGTTTTGGGGGGCACTATTTCCCTGCCACAAAAAAAGCCAAAATTCCTCCTAATCTCCAGTAATATCACTTCTGAGATTGCTGTTTCTCCATTGCTTCTAGTAGCAGCAAAACTGCAATGGTAATTGTCCAAGGATGGAAAATGCTTTAATTTGCACCAGTTAGTACAATCTCAGTGAGTAAGAAAGGGAGATTTAAACCTCCCTGTCCCTCTGTGCTGATATGTGTTTGCATATGCAAATGCAGCTTCCAACTAATGTTGGCTATAGCCCATGAAAACAAAAGGGGCAACCCCCCCCCCCCCGACAAAAAAAACCAAGGCTCTACCCTTGGAAGACAATCATACTCAGCCAGGAGTGATAGCCTATGAAGAGGACCACTCACCAACACACGTTGCTTCTTGAGTCTCTCAATGGCTTGTCTATTGGCTTGTGCCTGTGAAATGTACACTGTAAGAATTATGCTATGGAGGAGGGAAAAAAAAGACTATCAGGCTTGCTTTCCAGTGACTTATCCAGATCAGTGAAACATAGTGCTGAGCATAAAAGAGTCAGAGCAAAACTATGTTTGTTTTATGTCAAATTGTAAAAAAGGAATTTAGTAGACAACTACCTCTAGACCAGTGGTTCTCAACCTGTGGGTCCCAGGTGTTTTGGCCTACAACTCCCAGAAATCCCATCCAGTTTACCAGCTGTTAGGTCTTCTGGGAGCTGAAGGCCAAAACATCTAGGGACCTACAGGTTGAGAACCACTGCTCTAGGGAATACAAGGGTGGTGGGGTAGGGGGAAGGTAGTGATAGTGTTATTCTTAGTTATTCTGCCAGGATCTTCCTTTGTCACAGACCATGGTATTCTTCTAGACAAGCTCTAGGATAGGGCTTGTGACATGGTGTTATTCCTGAAGAGGACAGACACAAAAGACAATTTGGAGATAACATCTGGCCAGTGACATGGGGTTGTTCAGGGTTGTTTCTTGCCCTCCAGGATTTTCAACATCTACATGAAATTGCTAGGCATATTCATCAAAAGATTTAAGTTGAGATGTCATCATCAACATGCAAATTATATTCATCTCCACTTCTTCCATCCATTAAATGAGGAGGTATTTGAAACTCAGGTAGCTGGGAGCTATACTAGCACCTAAGAAGCTGTCTTAAGCTGGGCCTTGAAGCACTCAAACTAGCCAAACAGTTGTCTGAAAGCCAGCTAAAAATGGAAGCCACGTGTACTAAAAAAGATGTTATCAAATTTTAAAAAGTCTAATGAATATAGATGATTAATAATAAGAGAGAAAGATCATAACAAACACTTAATGTTCCCTGGCACTCTCAAGTTATGCCAATTTTGGATAAGTCTAGAAGTTTTAGTCAAAAAAATGACCCCAAAATTTGGGTCAGCTTATCCATGGGTCAGGAATTGTATTTTAACTGGTATTTAAAAATGAACTGTCCCATTCTCTGAGGAGAGTGGTGAGATAAAAAGAAGAGAACTTAGTTCCGATCTTGCAAACTCAGAGCTGCAGTTTTCTAAATAGAGTCAAACTGTGCTCCTCCAGGTGTTTTGGACTTCAACTCCTAGTAATCCCAGCCATCTTACCAACTGTTAGGAACTGTGGGAGCTGAAGTCCAAAACATCTGGAGGGGCACAGTTTGAGAAACTCTGTCCTAGGCCACTCTTTTCCTGTCAAAAGTTTGTGAGGGGAATAGAGCTGGCAAGAAAATTGCTTCTCCTGGAAATGTCCAGGAGTTGTGATTTGACTTTTGGAATAAGCCTCTTCTGCAGCCTGTTCAACATTAAGAAATAATTTAATATCTAGAAGAGTTGGTGGGAGACTTAGGAAAGGAAAGAGAGATTTGCCAGTTTGTATGTGCTGTTGTAGGTTTCCAGATCCACCAAAGTTGCCAAACCTAGCGTATAGGGCAGTAGCTTAAGTTTGGTTAAGCCATTAACATTAATGAGCTCTCCTTTCTGATAAAAGTCAAAGAAAAGGAATACAGTTTGAAGATGGAGGTATTTGTTGCTCTGGTGGCCATAATTGGTCAAAATGAATGAACCAGCTGAAACAAGTAATGAGGAAATTGTATTCTAGAGGGACAAGCAGCCTCTTATTTCTCCACCAACAGTCACCAGGGGAAGAAATAAGATTATTTTTGCCTTATGTCTTAAATTAATAGCACATGTATTTCAGTAACATCGTATATATAATTGGTAAATTGGCTAAACCCAGAAATGCTCCTAAAGGCATGTGGTCTGCAATGCAAGATGAAACAATTGATCCCTTGTTGTTTTAGAATTCCCTTCATTATACGTTTTTCACCAGAGACATGGATACCTGTGATTCCTAGGTCAGGTAGGTGATCTATTTCCTTTAGGTTTCAATTTAGATTGTAAAGAGGCTGTATGGGATCCTAATCCCAAAACTGAAAGCTCCTTTGGACTAGGACCTGGAGTGGATCTGCCACCCAAATTACATTCTCTCCATTGTAAATTGCTGGGAATTATAGTCCAAGAAAATAACTTTCCAAGCACCTCTCTTGCAAGAACATCCTGTGTGTGTAATCTTTAGTCCCTGGAATTCCCTCTATGACCCCAAAAGGACTCACCTGAGCAGCATCAAAAGTGAGAAGCAAAACCCGTTAGATGCAGCATAGTTCAAAACAAGCTGTGCTGTGGGTGATAAATGGGACACAGCCACAGGCACTGCCTGCCATGGAGAGGAATAGTTCCTAAAGAGCCCACAAGCATGGGATGGAGAGACCCTGGAAGGAAAACAAAATGACTGTCAAGGAGAGTATTTACCAGATTCTATACTGAAGCTGCTCACCTCAGTTTCATTTCAACTCACCTGGTGATTACATAGGCCAGAGGAGAGCAGGCCAGGAAAAGGCCCAGCAGCAGCATGATTTGGAAGAGGAATTTAGAATGGGAGGCTCGGAATAACTGAGTGGATGGCTGGCAGTTCTGGAACAGGGTGTACTGTGGGTGAGAAAAGGAAAGGATCTCAAGAGTGTACTCGCTATGCCCTCACATGGGGCTTGCATTATATGACAATACCCTAATGTCATGCAGCTCAAGAATAAAACCAGTGACAAAAAATCAAGGTCTTGACTCCTCCACAAGCCCCAGGCTATGATCATGCTACTTCATGTGTTGTAGTGCAGGGTGGGTGGAAAGGTCTGGGGTTTCTAAGGCAGGTTGGGACCACACTTTAGGTATCTTCCCCATCCTTTTGTGTACACAATCCCATTCTCTCTCGCTGTCTGTCATAAACTCACAACAGTTACCTTTTTTACATAGAATGTAAGGAAGATGGAAACACAGCCAAGCAAAGGCAGGAGTGGGCAGAAGAAGATCCCGATCCATATGACGGTTTGACCTGCAACAATGTCCAGTACATTGTGTGGCACCAGAAATTCCTCTTTGCCAAGCCACCGGGCCAGTGCACTGGATGAATGCTTAGCCAGCAATCTGGAACATAAAGAGAAAAGGTTTTCAGAACTAGGTACATGACATTTTCTTCCAACAGGGCATCACTACTACTAACCCTCTCTCAGCACTAAATTCTGTTACTTATTCAAGAAAACACAAAGTGCAATGAGACAATGCTGGCAGTAGCTCTTAACATAAGTGAATTCCACAAGGAACAAAAATTAAGTTATCTATCTTGCAATGCCTTTTTCATAAAAACTTGGAGTAATTGAAATAAGCAATCATGACAGGGTGCGGATAGAAAGAAATGCTGCTTTTCTTGAGACATTATTAAGCTATGGAATTTGCTGCTACATGATGTGATGGTGGCCATAAACAATGTACAGATTCAAAGGTTTGGGGCAACTCACACTGGATAAGGCTATAACGGTTATTTATCTTGATGGCTAAATGCTTATTCCAGGAACAGGGAGTTATCTCCCTGAGAAGGTTCTTAGGTTCTGCATCTGGACTTTGTTACTCTGGTGGATAGCTGGCTGACCGAAATGTGTACAAAAATGATGGACAACATAGGCCTTAAGTCTGATCTAGCAAGACTGTCCTTATTTCCCTCTGGTATCCTGACATTATACTGTGCCTAATATCAAAACAAGAGGACCAATGCATCCAAAACATTAATAGTCAATCCATGGGTTAAATAAGATGCCAATTGCTTTTCAGAGAATAGAACAACTAATATTTTGGATCATTACTTGTAGTCTCCTAGTGACAGCATTGGCTGGGAGATTTAGGGAGCTATAGACCAAAATAAAAAGCAAAAACAAACCCCATCCCCAAAACTCCAGCACCTTTTCTAATCTGTGCTTAAGGTAGCTGATCAAAGACACAAAGTTATCAAGTCAGACTTGGCCTTGGTTCCTGCCTTACCTCCGTGGCAGGCTGACAAGAAAAGCAGATGCCAAGGTGGTCAAGAAACTGAAGATAGTCATCTTGTACATTTCTTGCCCAATGTGGGTCTCCCAACACTACATGTTCAAGAAAGACAGAAATAATAGTTCATGAGTATAAAGAAGAAGAAGGAACTCCTTATTCTAGGTATGTTACATGGCAGTCCCAAGTGTATGAACATTAGAATTCACAGTAAACATACAATATAATTGTATTGATTGTGAAACTGAAAACAACAGTATTAGCTTTCCTCTTATTCCAAAATCTGAACAATATCAGCACTAGAATACTAGGAGCCTGCAAAACAGGAAAAACTGAAAAATTACATAGAAATTAGATTCTTTGATTTGAATAGGACAAGTCCAGTCTGAATATCACATATGTCACCTGGTAGAGTTGGTTGTAGCCACATGTCTGGCATTGGACAGCACTACTGTTTCCAACACATAGAACCTTGTGGCCCAAGAAGAACAGGAACATGCCCAAGCTGGAGAGATTTAGGATTACACACCTAGCAGGAACATAAGCAAGAAAATATCTTTGGCTTGTGCCCTACAAGTTTCCCTAAACACTCCTATCATACACCCTATGGTATTAAGAACTCCACCTGACCAAGACTGGATCCAGGAGAATGCTTAGTATGCAGTTAAACATTTGTATCCAATATGGAACATTTTCTTCTCATTTTTAATAAGATAATACAGAGAAGCAGCATGATACATAGTTATATGTAAACCATTTTAATTATTCCTCGGAAAACTATTATTTATTTATTTATTTATTTATACCCCGCTTTATCCCCTCAAAGCGGCTTGACATAAAAGCATTAGAATACAACTTAAAATATAAAAATATGCACACATTAGACATTAACAAGTGTTTGTGTTCACTCCATGTCTAGCAGGATACATAGATTACATGGGTAGAACACATTTTCATGCATTGCATGTACATTGGCTACATGCAGAGGTTAGGACAAATGAATAATAGCTCAAAAGACCACCCCATCCCCATGGATATCAAATCCAGTCCCTCTTATCCTCCATCTACAGATAACCATATATGGATACACAGTAGGCCCTTAGTATCCACTAGGGTTTGACTTTAGACCTCCCTTGTGGGGACCCAAATCCCTTTATATACAATCCATAGTAATAGTGGATCATAGAAAATAGCAAAATCATAGAAAATAGCAAAATCAAGGTTTGCTTTTTGGGATACTTCAGCCATCAAACTTTGGATGGTTGAATCAATAGATGCAGAATCCATGGATATGGAGAAGCAGGCTGCATTTCCTCTCCTTTGTTATTACTGTATTTAGTTCTGATTAGCAGACAGTTCAAAACTCCTGGAAATGCTAAAACTTTTTTTTTTTAAACTGTACTCTGCATCTCAATTGGTATTTATCTGTTAGTTGTTTCATTCATAATCTATTCCATATGCTAGGTTACATCATTGTTTAATAAGGGCAGAAGAATGGGGAATTGTGGTGGGAAAGAGCTGGATACATTGAAAGGAAAGTGCATTATTCATGTGTGCAAAAATAAAAATGGGGTAATGATCTTGCATTTTAAAAGTATGGGTTTTCCAGTAATAAGGGCTCTTTGAGAGAACTGGGTGACTCATTCTGTGCTCAGAGTGTTCCAAAACGTCTGCCTTGAGCTTTGTGTGATTGCAAAGCTATCAGGCCCTGATTGCACTGGGTACTTATTCCTTGCTGCTGTATTATCAACACTGGGCAATGGGACTGATGACCCAGACGGTCAGCATATGCTTGGATCTAAAATGGCTATTCAGAATAACATCTATGATGCCAGCTTCATTTTGTTTTGTTTTTTCCCCATTGAGAAATATCTGTCCCCATTAAAACAAATGCACCTACCTCACGAGGGTGACGTTGACTTTAGTGTTAGGTGAGTAGTTCTCCAGCTGGACCAGAAGATGGAAAAGGAAGGGCAGGAGGACGTTTGCTATGGAGATAGTCACAGGTGGCAAGTACTGAGTCAATACGCCAAGCCCAGATACATAATGCTAGGGGTACAAAATCAGATTTAGTGTGGAGTGGCTCTTTTGTGAATAAATAATTAATCTATCATAGTTAAAGACTTCCCAAACCGTAGGTGCATCTCTAGCCAGAATTCTATTCCAGACCCACCACAGGTATACTATGCAGTGATTGATCTTTAGGGTGAGAGAACTGCCTTGAAAAGTATTTGGGTATTTTTTTTCAATTGTTAGATAGACATTGTGTTATTTATTGGGATGACATTGGTAACTTCACTAATGAATATTCATCCTTCTACACTTGTATTCTATTTGGGGCTTAGCGTAACTGAATGTGAAGTTTCAAAGGAATATCAGTCTTCTCTGCTTTTCCAGCAATATAAAAAGCCTTGTCACATTTGTAAGAGTAATGGACACATTATAGCAGTTTACAATTCACTTTCTCAGAAATGTGGCATATCTGGATTTTTCTCCCTGCCTCTCAGCAAGTGAATTGTAAAGAAATGTGTAATATCTGGATTATCTTCCTCCTAACAACAACAACAACAATAACAACTATTTTTATACCCTGCCTCCATCTCCCCTAAGGGACTCAGGGTGGCTTACAAAGGGACAAGCCCAGGGAGGACCAAGTTAAAACATAACACAATAAGATAGCATCAAAACAAAACTAAATAAAAACATATCACAATAAAACATAACATCATAAAAACAGTACCATACAGAACAATAAAAGTCCTTGCATCTCTGAAAGTGGATTGTAATCCCTGTAATTCCAAATATGTCAGTCTTAAAAGTGCCAC
Source organism: Anolis sagrei (assembly GCF_037176765.1). Taxonomy (NCBI): domain Eukaryota; kingdom Metazoa; phylum Chordata; class Lepidosauria; order Squamata; family Anolidae; genus Anolis; species Anolis sagrei. The sequence continues at coordinate 128,388,523 of NC_090022.1, read as the reverse complement.
AGACTCCTTTGCTGTTTTAGTGTAAAGTAATGCATGTTAGAACAAGTCATAGCTATCCTTATCACTCCAAGCCATATATATGTCAATGCATTACAGGGGTGGGCCATATGTGCCCCCCCCCCGTAGCTATTTCTGAGACCAGTCCTTGGACCCCACTTTTCCACAAAAGCCTCAATGCATGGCAATTCACCTTTTTTAAGGAGGTTACTCATAGAGTATGCACCAAGCAGCCAGAGATTCTGATTAAGGAGCAAAGACATCAGTTTTTTGGTACCACAGTCTAAAACAGCTCTCATCTTTGTTTGGCAGCATTTACACATTTGCTTTTGTGATCAACAACATCAGGATAAACAGCAACTTGCATTATGAATTTTGCTATCATAACATACAAAGCAGTTTTTGCCTTCAAACTCCTTCTCTGTTAGGGTTTTAACTGATATTAGATTGGACCCCAAGTCTGATACATACAAGACTGATAAGAGTAATTTCTTTTGTGTTTCCCAATAGGTTTTTGCAAAATGGACTAACAATTACAAGGTTTCCTCCTGTACTATTTAACATCAACAAATATCAGTGTTCAAACCAGAGGCAGACATCAGGCCATTCCTTGGATTTTAGGGTGTCTCTATTCCAGCATATCATCAGATTTTGCAATTAGCATGGATGGTATAAGGTGTCTGAATTGTCCTATACCTAGTAAAATATTGCAAGCCTGGTTTTCTGCATTATTGCTACTTCAGGGCAGTACTTTCTGTGGAATGTCAGTGCCCAGTTGCCATCCAAGTCCTTAAAATTCCCTAGTCCCACTTCGAGCATTTATTATCAGAGACACTAGTTGGAGAGCAGAAACCTGAATTACAAGTTTGGGTACAACCATCAGCAGTCCCAGCTTCATCCTGAATTGGCCTACCTGATTGTAGCCCTGGGAAACCTCTGTGGCCAAGTGGATGAAGTAGAAAGCAGCAGCCATCAACAGGAGGATTACAGAATTGACCACCAAGCGCAGCAAGTAGAGCTGAGCCAGTTGCTTCCGTGTCCGTTGTTGGTTCTGCAAACGTCGAGCCTCCTCTGCTAGGTCTATCTGCCAGGAAAAATAAGAGTCAGTTGCTAGGTGTGCACTTTAGCATGCAGAACAGTTTGCTTTCAAGGTTAAATAACACAAAGGGAGAAAGGATGCATTAGCGTACTCAAATAGGCTAATGCACATGGCCGCGCAAATTCATACTTCCTTTCAGGGCCAGGGTTCACAGAGCTCAGAGACCAGAAATGCTTCCCCAATTTTTAGGGTCAGGAGGAGGATTTTCAGGATGAGAGCACTGCCTTGAAAAGGATGTGTGTACTTTCTTCAATTATTAGACATTGCGTTATTTATTAGAATGGCATCCTCTCTACACAACTTTGGTTGATATTAATCTATCATGCTTAGTGACATCACTAGGAACTGCCTGTTACAACATCATCAGGGACCAAATCCTGTGACATGATAAAAGGTCAGTTGTAGGTTTCAAGTTTTGGCATTGAAATATGAAAGCCTGGTATAGTCCTGGCCTTGTTGAGGACACATTAAGATGAGGGTGAAAAGAATGAGTGGCAATAATAATCAATGTCCCTAAGGGTGAGAACTGGAATTTCAGGGTTGGAAGATGATTGCTATCCCTATAGGACAGATTGAAGAACATTTAGTCCTCCAAATATTTTGCACTTCAACTCCTAGAACACCTATCAGGCACAGCCATTAAGGGATTGTGGAGGCTGCGGTCTAGTACCATTTGGATTGTAAAGATTCCTCAGTCCTTTTACAAAATGAATTCTTTTTCAAGGCTTGTTTAGTGGTTGGGGGATTTCTGGAGCCTTTTAAAAAATAAATTTTACCAGCTCTCTTTTTAATATGCTAACATGTTCTCAATTACAAGAAAGCATTTAATGTCCAACTGTGAAGATCAAATAAAAAGGAGGTAAATGAACAAAGGCTCAAAAAAGGGCATGCTAATTCATCTCTTATTGTAATTTCACCAATAAGTTAAGACAAATTTGTTGCATATGGATAAATAGTTAAAGAGGAGGACCAGGACAAAGGAGTGGGACTTTGGCCTAAATTATAGTTAGTGTTGCACTCCAGCCAGAGCTCATCTTGCCCTCAACCAGGAATCCAAAAGCAGTAGTAAAAACGTTTATTGGGAAAAGTACAAATAAAAAGGGAAAAATCACCCAAAGAAATAAGAAAGGCAAGATGCAATAGGTAATACGAAAAAGTAGTCCATAAGTAAAAGACAACCTAATTGGTTAAGAGTAGAACACTTCAAAGGCAATATTCCAAATAATCCAAAAGGTACAAGAAAAACCAGAATCATACCATGAGCTTAAATCCAGGAAAACAAGAATCAAAACATGAGCATGAATCCAAAACCAAGATTATAAGAACTTCTTAAAACATGAATCAAAACTCCCAAGATCTTAGACTAAAAACATGAACTGAAACAGGACTTGAGAGCCTTACTGTTTAGCAGCATTGCCTGAGCTGAGTACTTAAAGAGAATTCTCAAGCCTATTCTCACAGACAGAATCTTGCTCTAAAATCCCCTCATTTCCCTCATTGAAAGAACCAACTACCACTCTCCCAGGTTCTGAAATATCAATCCCAACATCTTCAACTGGCTGAACCACAACAGTTACTTCCATGTACACTAAACCCAATTGATTAATGGAAATTGACTCACCAAATTCCCACTGGTTCAATGGATCTATTCTAGTTGGGACTAATAATTGGCTAGACCTGTGAGAATGGGACCAAATGATAATAATTATGTTTCAAAAGTGTTTTTTCTTCTGCACCTTAAGGCCATTGTAAATAGTCTTCTGTTTGAGTCTGGCTGCTTCAGGGCTTTGGATGCAGAAATCCCATTCACTGAAGATTCTGGCACTGACACATGGCTTGAATTCCCACTGTAGTATCTGTCCATGCACAAAGTTGGCTACGATCCTGGATATTGGGGCAGAAATAGAGAGAGCCGTAGGCAAGCAAGAACTTTCACCACACAAAATATTTTTTCCACAAGAATGATAAAATTTAGCATCCAGCATAACAATGTGTCACATGGTTCAATTCAAGAGGTGGTATTCAACATGAGTAACATCTGCCTTCCAGATTAAAAACATATTGATGTATGAAGAAGGATATATCACTCCAGAGCAGGCGCTGGCAAAAGGTGGCAACATGGAAGTAAGTTGCATTAAACTGTGTCTGTGTTCACAGCCTGCTCTGAAGTGACACACTCACTCCAGCTGTAGTTCCCATTATCCCCAGCTAGAGAAGAAAAACCATCAAATGAGAGATTTAAAAGATTAAAGTAAAATAACTGAAATCTTTCTAGTGAGTAGTGGGAGAAAAATTGAGATACTTAGCATCAAGAAGGCTAGGCACATGTATTATAATAGGATACTAACACAAGGAATTTTGTTGCAACAGAAATAAATATTAGCCTTATAGTAGAAAATATATGATATTTAAAATAAGAAAGAGAAGTTTTGCTTACATGTTTTGTCTACACAAGTGCAGCATAGACAAAGCTGTGAGTATAATTAGGCTGTGTATGAGAACATGTCTATTATTCTCTTTGCTGGAAATGTTTCATTGATTAGTGTGGGTTGTTAATACATAATCCATGAAAGTTAACAAAATCTGGCTATCAGTATTAAAAACTCAAAAATTACATCAGCAAAACAACAGAGAGCAAACAATCAGGCACATCAAATCACCTCTCAACAAAAGATTCCTCCAGGCACTTCCAAGTCATTAAATGCTAATCAAGGTGGTCAGTTGAAACATTCACACCTAGTTCCAGCAGACAAAAGTCCTTTGTCCCACCCTGGTCATTCCACAGATATATAAACCCATTTTCCTACTTCCAACAGACCTCACTACCTCTGAGGATGCTTGCCATAGATGCAGGAGAAAAGTCAGGAGAAAATGCCTCTAGACCATGGCCATATAGCCCGAAAAAACCTACAACAACCCAATAATCCTAACTGTTTGGAAGATGTATGGAACAGATGACATTCTGAGATACTACAGGAAGAGGTCAGCATTTGAACCAGACCTTAAGGGGTTACCAATGTTGATCCCTCTCTTCCTTGAAGCTTTTGCTGTGAAGCTTCTTGTGTTTTCCTTGATTCTTACTCAATAAAAGGTAAAGATTTCCCCCTTGATATTAAGTTTAGTTGAGTCTGATTTTGGGGGTTAGTACTCATCGCCATTTCTAAGTTGAAGAGTCTGCGTTGTCCACAGACACCTCCAAGGTCATGTGGCCTGCATGACTGCATGGCGCACCTTTACCTTCCCGTCGAAGCGGTACCTATTGATCTATTCACATTTGCATATTTTTGAATTGCTAGGTTGGCAAAAGCTAGGGCTAACAATATGAGCTCACGGCGTCCTGCAGATTCAAACCACCGACTTTCTAGTCAACAAGTTCTGCGGCTTAAATGGTTTAACCCACTGCACCACCTTTATGCCTAGAAGATGTCCATCTTACCTCTCTCAGGGGAACTTACCTTTGGAAGATCCAAATGAAACAGACCAAGAGAAATCCCAGGATGCTAAGTAGGTAGGCTAAATGCACATTGTAGTGATTGGTTTTATCCTGTTTCATATTATAAGCACCATAGAATAGATAAGAATGCTCCAGAGTGCCCTAGGAGAGAGAAGCACAGGAGGAAAGGTAAAGTAAGCCAACCCCACCTACCACCACCTTTATATATGTACATTAAGCAAATTCATAATAGCTTCTTATAAGCTTTCAAAATCTCAAGTACAGAGAAGAGAAGGTTCAGATAGAAACAAACTAGCTCCCACACCTCCTCTTAAATCAAACAGAGTTCCTTTCCTACTTGTCTCCATTCCTTTTCTCCAGCATACATGATTATATTGCTGGTCCATCACATTTCTCCATCCCTAATTTCTAGCCACACAGTCAAGTAATAATATGTATTCATATGCTTCCAGAACAACCAATCCCCAAGTTTTTCCCCCCTTGTAGACTCACTTCCCCAGTGAAGAAGTCTTGGAAGCGTTGCCAGGCAAATCGAGGACTGATGCTACTACTGTAGTTCATGCACTCAGATGCTAGAGAAAAGGACAGGATGGCATTGTAAAGTTAGGTCTTCCAGTACTTTGATGCCAGAAATTGTAGGATTTAATCAGTCTGAATGGAAGGGTAACAAACGAAAGCAGCTTTGCCCAGCCAAGTGCCTTTCCTGCCACATAATGGACTTCATCTCTCACCTTACTTGGCCACTTGTCATGCTTACAGGGGTGATGAGAGTTGTAAGGCATTCGATTAGGAAGGGCTGTTCTGATGCCTGAAGGTAAAAGCAAAGACGTACCTGCGCCTGGACTATGAGGAAAGGGGTTCACACCCCGAGAAATGGTAATAGGCAGCAGTATGAAACTTGCAATCAATAGCACAGCCAGGAAGTTGACAAAGAGCAGGAACCTCAGGAAAGTGAAATAGGACTGGATTCCAGGGCCAAAGTTTCCTGTATGTATTCAAAGACATAGCCATGTTAGTCTGGAATATCAGTATGCAAAGGGGTCATGCAGCACTTTACAGATTAGCAGAGAGAACAAAGTTGGTAGCAGAACCTTTGGAAGCTTAAGGGTACACCAGGCATGGGCAAACTTTGGCCCTCCAGGTGTTTTGAACTTCAACTCCCACAATTCCTAACAGCTAATAGGAAGGCCAAAGTTTTCCCATGCCTGATCTACACTGTCAAATTCAATGCAGCCTGACACCACTTTAATTACTAGGGCTCAAAGCTGTGGAATCATGGGAGGGTTTTGTTTTTGTAAGGTACCAGTACTATTGGGCAGAACAGGCTAAAGTCCTTGTAAAACCCATGATTTTATAGCATTGAGCAATGGCCATTAAAGTGGTGTAAAACTACCTTAATTCTACAATGAAGATGCACCCCAAGGCTAAGTCTGCACTGCCCTATATCCCAGGATCTGATCCCATATTATTTGCTTATTCCAGATTATCTGGCAATGTAGATATACATTATCCAGTTCAAAGCAGATAATCTGGGATCAGATCCTGGGATATAGAGCGCTGTAGATTCAGCTTTATTTCTTCGAATGCAAACTCAGTCAATTGAGCCTACTAAAGCTTATGCCTACTAAAGTCATTCTCTTGACTTCTCTGCCAAAGAGTGGTGGTGCCTCAAGAAATTACAAATTCCAGGACTCCTTATCATTGAGCTGCGAAAGTTAAAGTGGGGTCAAACTGCAATAATTTTATAGTGTGGATGCACCTTTGGTGAGTTTTACTCCAGCCAGTTTGGGAATTCTGTCTGTTAACCATTTTATTTAGTTCAGTTTCAGTTCTAATCACTGAAACTAAAATTCATAGACTTCTGTGAATTTTAAAACATATATGTAGGGGGTTTTTTTTGTCAAAAAAAGGGGTAGTTTTTCCTCAAACACCACATGCCTCTCTTCTCTTTGCTATCAATCTACAACTCTGGGTGCACCATTACACAAATGGAGCCCCTGGTGGCGCAGTGGGTTAAACCCTTGTGCCGGCAGGACTGAAGACTGACAGATCGGAGGTTCAAATCCAGGAAGAGCACAGATGAACTTCCTCTGACAGCTCCAGCTCCCCATGCAGGGACATGAGAGAAGCCTCACAGAAGGATGGTAAAACATCAAAAACATCCAGGCGTCCTCTGGGCAACGTCCTTGCAGATGGCCAATTCTCTCACACCAGACGCGATTTGCAGTTTCTCAAGTCGCTCCGGACATGAAAAAAAAAATAAACAAATGATATCCACAGAGTTGTACAAATGTAGAGTCCTACTACTTCGGAGCAGGAACTTTACTAGGTTGCTGTGAGTTTTCTGGGCTGTATGGCCATGTTCCAGAAGCATTTTTTCCTGACGCTCCATCCACATCTATGACAGGCATCCTCAGAGGTTGTAAGGTCTGTTAGAAATCAGGCAAGTTACACAAAATTATGTTATCATTTTCCCTCTCAACGATCTATGCAGCTGGCCAAACAGCCTCCAGAGGTCTCCCTTGCTCCATATCTACCTGACGAATGGTTAGATAGGTTATTATTTTAGCCAGCGTTATAAAACCCATTTCCTTCCCAAAACAGAGAGCTTTTCTATCTGATGTCTTGGCTACACTCCATTTGGCCATAAATGTAATTGTTGACATTGTCCTGGACCCAGGCAATATTTTACCTTCCAATATTTCACAGATGATACATGTGGCCAAATCTATTCAGATTTGGTCAAGATGGCGAAAAAGGGTTTAACAAGATACAACAGATTATTTAGCAGAGGCTGCAGCAGTTTCCTTCTGCCTGAGCCTTTTGGGAAGAGTAAGATTTTGCCTCTCCGGCCTACTGAATAAATTGAGTGCAATTATTTTTGCACTGATCTCTGCATCACCTGAAGTGAGTCTAGGGCAAAGGGAGAAAGAGGGAAATAGGGAAAAACTGGGAAAATTCTAAAGCAGCTTTTAAAGAAATCAAGCTCTAGAGAATTGGTATGACCCTTGCCAAATCAGGGCAGTTGGGGGTGGGGGGGGTATGCATTATATCAGTGACACTTCTTGGTTATAGCACTGAAAACCATTCCCTCCTTACCTCCAATGTCATCCAGAGAAACCTTCCAGAGCCGGAAGAGCCTGGAAAAGTCTGAGATGCTTTCTTGAAGCTTCCTCTGGATCCTGTATTGCCTTTGTTTCAAGGTTACCCAGCTGGACACATTTCTTCCAGTGGATGCTCTGAGCTGCTTTCTGCAAGGAGATGTGACTCAATTTTCTAAATCTGCAATGCTTAGGAGAATATCATATATAAGGGGATAAGGGGGCCATTGCTGGGGAGGGTGTGGGTGAGACTTTTTGGGGGGGGGGGATTGGGTGTGTTTAAAATGTATTTTATTTATCTTTATTGTATTTTAACTCTACTTTTAATCTAATACACATGCTATTGTTTGTTTTTTTAAATTTTTGTATTTGCTTTGTTTTAAATTGATCAAGGGCATGACTGTTAGTCACCTTGAGTCTCCTTGGGGAGGAAAGGTTAAGGTGGCTAAAAGAATATAAATAAATGTATTGTCGAAGACTTTCATGGCCGGAATCACTGGTTTTTCAGGCTGTATGACCATGTTCTAGAAGCATTCTCTCCTGACGTTTCACCTGCATCTGTGGCAAGCAACCTCAGAAGATGCCTGCCACAGACCTCAAAACCTCTGAGGATGCCTGCCACAGACGCTGGTGAAACATCAGGAGAGAACTCTTCTTGAACATGGCCATACAGCCTGAAAAATCTACAACAACCCAAGTAGAAATAAAGGAAATAAGTATATAAATAATTTTCCAACTGTTGTTCTGGTTGAGGATTGCCACATACATGATCCCAACAGAAACAGCATGTTAAGGATTTAAATGTTTACTTAATTCATTCTCATCTGAAACATTTCAATTTTTTTCTTCCTGCTGGATGAAATTCTGGAAAAAAATATACGAAGGTGGGCCCAAACGTTTTCCCTCCTGTGTCATAAAAACATTATGAACATTAACAGCAGAAGTTGCTGCAGATCATAACCTGAACTATCCTCTACGCAAAACTACCATTCAACATATTCACCATCAATTTGTACATATTTGCACCATTGTTTAACCCAGGCATCAGAGCCATTTTGTAAAAATTCAGGGTTTTGCTTTGTGATCCATGATTTTAAAGGTGTTTTAACATTATTTGAGTTATTGAATCTGAAACCACATATGTTGTCTTTCAGTGGTCCAAACAGGTACAAGTCAGAATGGGCCAAATCATAAACATCCTTCAAGAAATTATGGATTTCCTTAGGTGCACCACCTTCTTCTGCCAGAAATTCAATGATGACTCTTTCTTTTAGCTTAAGATTCATGGTTCTAATCAATCAAATGAAAAAGGAAAAGACTATATCAGTAGACTAAGGTTATCTCTAGCCTATCATGGATAGATAGTCCAGCAGTTGTGAAAGTCAGAGCAATTGAGGCATTACTTTTTGACCCACCCTCTTACATTTCTCCAGATTTTCAAACTGCCCCCCTCCTTGCACGAAGGAGTTTTGCACAATAAAGAACTTTACAGAAAAACCTTCTGCAGCTACTTGGTTTTTAAAAGGGTTGTTTGCTTCACTTTCTCACACTGGTTAACAGTTTTTGCATGTGGATTTGTTGACATGCCAAGACATGTGACCTCTCAAGATATCTTTTCTCAACAAGAAAAAGAAGATTTGTGGGGATACTTTTTGTAACTCGTACAGTGAGTCAACATGATGTAGCAGTTTGAGTGTTGAACTACAACTCTGGAAACCATTATCTCAGCCTCAGAGGAAGGTAAAGGCAAATGCTTTCTAAAGAAATCTTGCCAAGAAAACACTATGTACAGGAAATTGCAGTGATAGGAATGGGGAACATTCACACGTTGAAACATTTTGGGCTCTCAGTCCTACAGTTTTTCTCCCTTGGCCACTGGGAACACAGGCTGAGTATTCATTATCCAAAATGTTTGGTACCAAAAATATTTTGAATTGTAGGTATTTTTGGATTTTGGAATACCTGTATTTGCATGTATGCACATAATGAATTATCTTGGAGATTGCACTTAAGTCTAAATACGACATTCATTTCTGTTTCTTATACTCCTTATATATATAGCCTGACAGTAATTTTATACAATACTAGCGGTCCCCTGCCATGCGTTGCTGTGGCCAGTCTGTGTATTTGTGTTTTGTGTGTGTATTTATGTGTGTATATATTTGTGTATATGTGGTTTTGCACATGCATTGTAATGTATTTTTTATTTTTTAAAGTTTCTTCCTGTATGTTTTTTATGTTTTTATGAGTAATGGTGACTTGTTGGCCTGATAGGTGTATTGTGTTCAAATTTGGTGTCAATTCATCCATGGTTTTTGAGTTATGTTAATCCCACAAACGGACATTACATTTTTATTTATATAGATTTGTAATAATTTTGTGCATGAAACAAATCTGTGCACAGTGTGGTACAGAGGTGTTACTATCGCAGCCACCAATATCGAACATTTTGGATTCTGGAGTAGCTTGGATTTCAAATTTTCCAGATAAGCAATGCTTAACCTGTAATACATCTGATTTCAGTGGCTTACAGTTTCTGACTGCAGGGCCACAGAATGAATTACAGACCTAAGCTAAAACAATGCAAGATGATCCAGTATTGATCTTGTAGCTACAATTCCCAGCCTATAGCAGAGACAGAAAAACACAACATTTCCTACGGCTTATATTAAGGAAACTGGCACGCTTTTCCTGCTAAATTCTTTGTGGGTGTTTTTCAGACACAAGGCTTTAAGCACTATCAGTCAAAAATATCCTAGCACTAGTTCACATACTATCCCTTTAATGGATTTTCTATGGTTCAGAAAAAGATTCCAGCACTAGTAAGTAGACAAACTCAGATAGTTTAAGAAATTAGATAAGGCAGGATCTGGACAACTGCATGAGACAAAGAGTTTTTAACTCAGTGGTTCTCAACCTTCCTAATGCTGCAACCCCTTTAGACAGTTCCTGATGTTGTGGTGACCCCCAACCATAAAATGATTTTCGTTGCTTCTTCATAACAGTAATTCTGATACTGTTGTGAATTGTAATATAAATATCTGATATGAAGGCTGTATTTTTATTCACTGGACCAAATTTGGCAGAAATACACGATATGCCCAAATCTGAATCCTGGTGGGGTGTGTGTGTGTGAGATCAATTTTGTTATTTGGGAGTTGTAGTTGCTGGGATTTATAGTTAATGTACAATCAACGAGCATTCTGAACTCCACCAATGATGGAATTCAACCAAACTTGGCACGCAGAACTCCCATGACCAACAGAAAATGCTGAAAGGTTTTAATAGGCACTGTCTTTGACTTTTGGATTTGTAGTTCACCTACCTCCAGAGAGCACTGTGGACTCAAACAATGATGGATCTAGACCAAACTTGGTACAAATACTCAATATGCCCAAATGTGAACACTGGTGGAGTTTGGGAAAAATAGACTTGACATTTGGGAGCTGTAGTTTCTGAGATTTATAGTTCATCTATAATCAAAGAGCATTCTGAACCCCACCAACGAGAAAATTGGGCCAAACTTCCCACACAGAACCCCCATAGCCAGCAGAAAATACTGTGCTTTCTGATGGTCTTTGGTGATCCTTCTGACATCCCCTTGTGACCCCTTAGGGGTCCCAATGCCCAGATTGAGAAATGCTGCTTTAACTGAAAGTGGCCTGTGCTACTCTGCTTTGCTTTTTAAAACCTGTTACTATGAACCCTGATGCCTCATTTCACACAAGAAGTTTGTATAAAAGTAATTATGATCTTGCTTCTGACCTGAGGGCTTGTTTCTTCCCCATAGAGTAGGGCAGAGCCCTGAGATGTGACTCTTGGATATCCAGCTGCTCCAGGGCAGGTTCCAGGCTGGAGTCTGAGCAGACAGAGAGAGCGTCATGCTGAGCAAGTCTGTACCGCAGTTTCTGTGTATCATCCATCACTTCAGAGACCTGAAACAACAAGACGGAACAGGTATGGAATGTTTGGTGATAGAAATGGGTAGGCCATGTAGTGCTCTTCAGATTATATGCATTACAACTCCCAAGATCCATAACCAGTGGTGCTAGGAATTCATTTTCAAGCACCAGCTTCACTATCCATCCTGGATCCAAGATGCCTTTTTTACTTCACATTATCTACTAAAAGCTCACAACTGCCTTTGAGTCTCTACTCCTGCAGCCTTATCTCTCCATTATCTTAGCTGGGAATTAGGACAGCCACAAATTATGGCAGGACCTTTGTTATCTGTTGGGATTTGGTTCCAGGAGCCTCCATGGATAACAAAATCTATGGATGCTCAATGCCCATTGTATACAATGGTGTAGTAAGAAGGCATATAAAATGGCAAAATCAAGGTTTGCTTTTTGGATATTTTTAATCAATACTTTCAAGCTGAATAAAGCAACTTGGAGCAAAGTTTAGTATAAAAAGGAATGACAGTTATACAAACATATTTAACATTACTTGGTGCCTTTTCCCGAACTGGCTAACAAATATTACATACCACTTGGATTGAAGGTGCATTCTCTGGGAGCCGCTCTGTTGTTCTGGCTCTTGTTTTCATGGAGAACTTCCGTCCCGAGAGTGCCTCTAGTCAGCCCACCATATGGTCAGCTCCGAGAAAAAAGAAACAGTGTTATTGCTACATGTTGCTCTGTCTTCTTTTCCTTTTCCCTCCAGCCGCCTGTTACCTATCTGATAATTCTTATGTATGTATGTGAGCCTGTGATAAAGGGTGCCTCCCACTGTTACCCTCACACAGCCATACTATTTCAGCCACATGAAGGGGCAGAAACTATGCATCCCAATTTGTCTGCTGGAACAGTGATTAATTTCAGTTTGACTTTGGAGGGGAAAAACATAACTCACCTCTCACCCTTTTAGCTCCTTTGTTGTGGATTCCTACAGCCCCAAACTATGGCAGGTTATCTCTGAGGGTTATTCTGGCAATAAGGGGGAAAAAAATTAAAATGAAAGCTATTCAGTCCAACTATGGATTTTCATTACTTGTATGAAGGGACGATGAAGGCAACCCCATGTGACAGGAACAGGCCATTTCCTGAAGTGCAATTAGTCAGGGTTCGCAGGAAGTGTGTTGCAATATTTATCTGTGCCCCGGTGATACAGTGGGCTGCGCTGCTGAACTTGTTGACCGAAAGGTTGCAGGTTTGAATCCGGGGAACGGCGTGAGCTCCCACTGTTAGCCCCAGCTTCTGCCAACCTAGCAGTTCAAAAACATGCAAATGTGAGTAGATCAATAGGTACCACTCCAGCAGGAAGTTAACAACGCTCCATGCATTCATGCCAGCCACATGACCTTGGAGATGTCTACGGACAACGCCAGGTCTTTGGCTTAGAAATGCAAATGAGCACCAACCCCCAGAGTCGGACACTAAGTCCAGCCGTGTCCGACTCTGGGGGTTGGTGCTCATTTGCATTTCTAAGCCGAAGAGCCGGTGTTGTCCATATACATCTCCAAGGTCATGTGGCTGGCATGAATCAGCGGAAAACCTTTATCTTACCTTTATTTATCATCCTGTTTTACATGGCGTAGGGATGAGGGACATAGAGAAATAGTAAATTGAAAATCATCTGCAGTGAGTGAGATCTTTTGTCCGTGTATTCTGTCTTGTGTAGTTGTACTCAGGCATTGAATGTTTGCCTTTTTGTGATTGGAATCCACCCTGAGTCCTTTCTGAGAGATAGGGTAGAATACAAATAAAGTTTTATTTGTTTATTTATTTATTATTTGAAACACATCAAGATGAGTCCACAGCAAACAAGATAACTCTGCTGCTTGTTGTATTGGATCACACATCGGACACTTCCCAAGTGTCTAGAACTGTGTGATGTATCGGTGAATAATGCGTACAGATCCCAGTAAGGTGGCCTCTTGCAGCTGCTCTGCTTTGCTTTGTACTGTTAATTCCTCAGGCTGCACAAAACTGACACTTTGTATAGCTCAACAGAAGAGTCAGTTGCTGGCTGGCTCCAAAACGCTTTCCTTTTCTTTTTTTTCTTTCTTCCTTTCTTCCTTCCTTCAAATCTCTTCGCATACTAGCATTGTCTGGGCACATAACCTATTGGGATAAGAGATGATGACCTGTTAGGATCACAACCTATTGAGGATTATGGATTATTACCTGTTAGGATCATAACCTATTGGGTAGCAGAGTTATGGAGGTGTTCCTTTAGTTTATTCAGTAATGGATGATCGCTGGGCACATCGATATCTTGTTTCCATTCAACGCTCTCAGCAGACAAACATTCAAGGTGACTTCTTTTAAAGTAACAACTTTGTTTTACTCATAACTTCATGTATTTAAATATACAGGCACATTTCTTGTCAGGTTAAACTTTAAAACATATCAGTTTATATCTTCAACTTACTGTCTTTAACAATCTCTCCAAAAGTTACATTGCTCTGTACAGTTCTCATTTTGTAACAGTCTACTTTCAAAGAATTAAAGCATCAAGTTTTCTAACTTTACTCAGACAGATTTTGTACTCAAACTGCCTCAACTGATTTCTAACTTCCTACACTGACATCAAGCTGACTCAAGGCTTAACTGTCATTTCTCAACTATCATCGTGTTTAAAAAGCATGCTAAACATTCACTTGATCTGCAGCCCCTCCCACTGCCTCAAATACATAGAGCTAAGGAAAATGCAAACCAAATAAGACATACACTTCAGGAAATAAAAGGACACATTATAAACAGAGAAACATTAGAGAGGAGGCTTGAAGGTTGCTATCTCCAACAGGGATCACACTGCATGATTTTTACAACGTAGATGCACTCTATGGCAACAGCTCTTTACAGGTCTTAGCTTTTTGAGAAAATGCCAGGATTTGGGTATAACTTGTTCCAGAATCCTTCAACTGAAAGCTATGCTGAGTAAAGGATTCTGGAAAAATTATAGTCTAAAAATATCAAGCTCTGGAAGAAATATATTGCCAGGTTCTTTAAGTCAGACATTAAGTCATGTCTGGCTCTGGGGGTTGGTGCTCATCTCCATTTCTAAGCCGAAGAACCTGCATTATCCATACATGCCTCCAAGGTCATGTGGCCAGTATGACTGCATGGAGCATTATTGCCTTGTTCTTTACTGCAAGTGAAATGTAAAGACACCTGAAGATGGAATTGATATCTGATATTCCAAAATCTAAAATTGTCCACATAGGTGGCTGAGAGAGTAACATCCTTGCTTAAAACTTTATTTCACAGAGACATTTTAAAATATTGTATAAAATTATCTCCAAGCTATGTGTATAAAGTGTGTATGACCCATAAGTGAATTTTGTGTCTAGACTTGGATCTGTTCTCCAAGATATCTCATTGTGTAGGTATATGCAAATGCAGGTATTCCAACATCTGGGGGAGGGAAATCCAAGATCCCAAGCACTTTGGTCTCAAGCATTTCAGGGAAGGGATACTCAGACAATACAAACACAGCCCGAAAAAACCTACAACAACCCAATGCAAACACCAATACATGTTTTCCTCAGCTTCGGTTATTGTTTGCATAACATTTTCAAGTTCAAGAGAGATAGTATGAGTGTTAAAATGAGAGTGTTTGCTTTTAGTATTTCCCTCCAAAGCCTTCATCTTGTGAGAGTGACCTTCTTTCAGCCCTCTTATCATATCCTTTCCCATATCCTCCAGCATTTCACTGGGCTAATGGAGCACAAACTATTTCTGCACTATCAACTCAGTTTGCAGCCATTTATATAAGTTGAGGACAAAGAAGGAAAGTGGCTGGAAAAGGGTAAAAGTGGGGTATTTTGAAAGCAGCTGAAACAAATGGGAAGAAAAAGGACTGATCGGGACTATGGAGAGTTTGTGGGTATGGCTTCCAGGACCCCATGCTTGTTAATTAATTAGTAATACTAATAATAAAGTTATTTTTATACACTGCCACCATCTCCCCAAGGGGACTCGGGATGGCTTGTCCCCTTGTAAGCTGCCCCAAGTCCCCTTGGGGAGATGATGGTGGGGTATAAAAATATTAATATTAATATTATTATTATTATTAATTCTGTATAACAAAAAATATGTAAGCCATGCTGTATATACACTGTTTAAAGAAACTAATGTAATTTTATGAAGATAATGGTGTAAAAGATTTATTTTTAGGCAGTTTGGTAAAAGAGGAGGGAGAAAAAAAAATGAACTGCGAATTGCCCCTCCTAGTTCAAGCTCTTGTATGCTCACCTATGGTGCATCCACACTCCAAAATGAATACAGTTTGAGAGCACTTGAACTGCCCTGGCTCAATGCTATGACAGACCGGGAATTGGAGTTTCGCGAGGCACCACTCCTTAGGCAGGTACGGCTTAAGACCTTGTAAAACTACAGCTCCCTTGATGCCACAGCATTGAGCATTCCAGGCGGTGTCAAACTAATTCTCCAGTGTAGACGCGCCCAAGTGAGACAACAATCTTTTGGGAGAGGACTCGGAGGTGAGTTTCCCCGGTGTGAACGAAGGAAAGCGCCGGGCTCTTTGCAAAGCGGTTCTGTCTCCCTTCTAGGAAAGCAGAAGCCAAGGAGCGCGGGAGCGGCGTCGGAAGCCCGAGGACTACAACTCCCAGCGTCCTTTGTAACGCAGGTGAGGCACGGGGTGCGGTCTGGCTCCTGGGAGTTGGAGGAAAAGTTTTCGGGCTCTTTGGTAGAGGCGCTCCTGGAGGGAGAAGACCAAGAAGCCGCCAGGTGGGAGAGGCAAAGGCTGCCTGGGGGAGAAAGGCGGACCTCCCGTCACTGGTGGTGGAATTGGGACACTCACTGGGGCCGTTTCCTGGACGAGGTGAGCCATCGCATGTTTCCCTTTTGCCTCGCCATCTGCAGTGGGAGCTAGTGACGTCACCGCCTTTTTGGATCCCAGGCTGTATCTGCCCTATAGAATACATGCAGTTCAATACCACTTTAACAGGCATGGCTCAAGGTGATGGAGCTGAATCCCTCAAAGCGTCTTCTCTCCCAAAGAGGGCTGTTGCCTCACCAAGCTAACACTCCCAGGATCCCATCGCCTTGAGCCCTGGCAGTTCAACTGGGGTCACACAGGGTAGGTGTCCCCCTCCTCTTCTGGTTGTGTGCAGAAGAGAAGGCAAGGAATGCCTTTGTCTGAGGGTCCTACACAGCCCCATATCCCAGAATATCAAAGCAGAAAATCCCACAATAACTGCTTTGTATTGGGTTGAGTCCACACTCCGATAATGTGGGATTTTCTGCCTTGATGCGGTTCCAGGACCCCCAGGGACACCCAAATCCATAGATGCTCAAGTGCCATTATATACAATGGGGAGAGTAAAATGTTGCCCCTTATAGAAAACTTTAAAATCAGAGTTTGCTTTTTGTAATATTTGTTTACATTTTTTCAAGCCATTTAACTACAGATTGTCTGTCTTTTAAACTGTGTTTTATTTTATTTTATGTGTTAACAGTGGTTGTTTTTATAACTTTTATGTGATACTGTTTTTATACTCATATACTATTTATGTTATACTAGCCATCCCCTGCCTTGTGTTTTTGTGGCCCAGTCTGTGTATATGTGTTTAGTGTGTGCATATGTGTGTGTATATATTTGTGTATATGTGTGTTTGCATTCATAAATGTGGTTTTGCACATGAGTTGTAATGTATTTATTTATTTATTTATTTATTTTTGCTTTTAAAGTCTCTTCCACTGTTGTTTTCAGTGTTTTTATGAGTGATGGTAACTTGTTGGTCTGATACGTGTATTGTGTCTAAAATTGGTGTCAATTCGTCGAGTAGTTTTTGAGTTATGTTAATCACACAAATGAACATTCCATTTTTTATTTATATAGAGGCTACACTTGTAGTGCCTTCCTTGTAAGCCACCTTGAATCCCTTTTGGGAGATGGTGGCAGCATATTAAAAAAAATATTATTATACATTGATGGATGAAACTATGCATACAAAAGCTATGGATATGGAGGGTCAATTGTACTTGGATTCAGGTCAGAACGTACAAAAAAACCTTGTTTCTCACACTTTTTTGCCCACGAAAGGCTTCTGGAAAGAAACAAGTAATGCAGTTAGGCAAAAGAGTGGCTCTTGAGTCACCTTAACAATTGTGAAAGCTTTTGTGTGCTGTTATTTTTTAATCAGACCTTCCTGCAAAGTGAAACTTAGGGCCCTTCTACACAGCCCTACATCCCAGAATATCAAGGCAGGATATACCACATTATCTGAGTGTGGACTCAGATAACCCAAAACAAAGCAGATATTGTGGGATTTTCTGCCTTGATATTCAGGGATATAAGGCTGTGTGGAAGAGCCCTTAGCACTTTGAGCATTGGACTATGGCTCTAGAGACCAGGGTTCAATTCCTTACTTGGCCACGAAATCTTGGGTAAGTCACACACTCTCAGCCTCGGTGGAAAGCAATGGCAAGCCTCTAAAGCCCCTACCACACAACTGAATAAAATCCCACATTTTCTGCTTTGAACTGGAATATATGGCAGTGTGGACTCAGATAACCCAGTTCAAAGCAGATATTGTGGGGTTTTCTGCCTTGATATTCTGGGTTATATGATTGTGTGGAAGGGCCCTTATAAACAAACCATGTCACAAAAATCCAGTGATAAGTTTGCCTGAAGCTTGCCATAGATCAGAAATAACTTTAAGGCACACAATGACCACAACTGACTTATTTACTTGGAGTCTACAGAAAGGGTGATAGTTCTGGTAGGCTAATTATATTTTAATTTGATGAAAAATATAGCTTAACATGTATTGTTAAGACTCAGATACAAGAAAGCTTTGAAAACTTTATTTTAATTACGACTTTAAAGTGAATCATATTTTTCCTTAGTCGAGGTAGCTGGGCTTGACGTTTCAGCCACTCTCCTAACTGGAGTCATTTTTGAATCCAGGTCCAAAGCACATGTATTGTTAAGTAAATGAAATAAATATGCTTTCAAGAAACATGCTTCTGAGTAAATAGGCTGGGATCTTCAGCACTCTGTGAAGAGAGGGGGAACTGGGGAATTATATAGGGTTGAGTGAGGTTTTCCGAATCCTATTGGGACATTCTGGATTATACTGGATAATGTAAAGGGGGTGAACACAAAGAGGAGGAGGAGAGAGGGCACGGAATAGGGGGAAGGGTGGAAGATGAGGCTGCAGCCTGTATTGCCTGGCACAGCAGGAGCAGAAAGCCTTGGCCACACACCCTTTCCATTATCACAGAAATAGCTGCGCTGGGAAGGCAAGAGGGAAAGTAATGGTGCATCAAGGAAGCTTGCCTCTGTGGGATGCTCTAGAGCAGGGCTTCTTGAACCTTTTCAGCCTTTCCATCCAAGACATTTTTATATGACCCCAAGTACATAAGGAGTAAAAAAAAAATTCTGACAATAAACCATCATTTGCAAAACATGCTAAAGAGACTGATTTTCCTTTTTGTGGAGTGCAGCTGAATCATTTTCTGCAGAGTCCACTGTTAACACTGCACGTTATTGCTAATAGATTTGCAGAAATGGGCAGCACCCAGTAAACTTTTACTGTTGCCAAATTTTTCATTATCCCAATATTGAGGTAAGAAGATCCTATTAGGGATAAGGACACTTAGTTTAAGAAGCAGTGCTCTAGAGTAGAGTTTCTCAAACTCTGCTCCAAGTATTTTGGACTTCAGCTCCCAGAAATCCCAGCCAGCTTACCAGCTAATGGGAATTGTGGGAGCTGAAGTCCATCTGGAGGAGCACAGTTTGAGAAACTCTGCTCTAGACGTAGGTTGAACCTGGCTCTGGAAGCAGGACAAAACCAAAGTGCTAAGATGGACTTTTGTTGGCAAGTCAGTTACCTAACGTTTCTTGTGTGGCGAAAGTGGGAGCCAGCTTTCAATACCCTTCCTTAAGAGCTGTTGTGTTGGACTGGTGAAAGAAGAAGTATATTTGAAAGAGATAGAGGTCAGTTTTCTGGGATCACACACCACCCACTGCAGAAGGTTAAGCATTTCCACCTTATTGCCCATATTGCCCAGTGGGAGATAAAGTTAAACTAAACTACCCTCACCCATTATGACCAGTATGTAGCAGTGAAAAGGCACCAGACAGTGTGTGTATAATATTCAAGTGGACAGGCCTTATTGTGGGATAGGAAAAATTCACTATCTCGCTGAGCTTTCCTGAATGGCCACTTGGAAAGTCCTGGAGAAGCAATTGATACTTTCAAATGGACCGCAGCCCGATGCCTCAGCACAGTTTGACACACACACACACACACAACCTTTAAATAGTTAAAAATCAAGAATGGTCTTCCAGCTCTGTTTGTTTTGTTTTTGCTATTTGTGGCAATCTGTACAGGCCTCCTGGGGATCCCTGGGCAGGAAATTAGCTCCCAGACCCATGTAAGTTTTTCACCCTCTTTGCCTTACTTGGTGAAAAGACCAGAGTTGTTTTGGTCTTCTTAAAGGGCAGAGATGGTGAAGTCCTGCTCCGTCTTTTGATACAGGCCCATTCTACACTGACATATAAAATCCAGATTATCTGATTTGAACTGGATTATATGCCCCTATTAAGGGGCTTTCTTGGCAGGATTTGTTCAGATTTGCTTTTGCTTTCCTGAAGCTGAGAAAATATGACTTACCCAAGGTCACTCAGACCCATTCTACACTGTCCATATAATCCACATTATCTGCTTTGAACTGGATTATATGAGTCCACATTGCCATATAATCCTATTCAAAGCAGATAATTGTATTATATGGCAGATCAGAAGGGGCCTCAATGGATTTCCATGGTAGAGTGGGGATTTGAATCCTGATCTCCAGAGCCACATTCTAACATTTGACCCATGACACCACACTGGCTCTCTACTTCACCCAGCATGTTGTGGAACTTGTAATCTGAAATATCTGGAGAGCAACAGGCTCCCTGTTCAGAGTTTTCTGTGTTGGGATCTAGTTCTGTCCCTCTCCACATATCTAACCTGTTGCAGCTATGAAACCATTCTGGTTGCTGTGTTTAGTCCCATTGAGCTATTGGGTCCCTTAAGACCACACAGTCATAGTGCTGTGTTTCAACTTTAACTGCCATGGTTTAATTGTATGGAATCCTGAGATTTGCAATTTATAGAGGGGCATTTAGAGTTGCCTTTGGGCTGAGAAAGGTGGTATACAAATATGGTAAATAAATAAATAGGATGTCTCATCCAGAGTGTTCCAGTGCCCCACCAACCTACAATCTCAAAGATTCTAAAGAAAAGAATGACGACAGTTAAAGTGGAATAATTGTTGTTGTTGTTGTTGTTGTTCTTCTTCTCAGAAAAGCTCATAATTTTGCGCCAGTGATTATATGTTAATTGAATATCTTTCTGTTTTACTATGTAACATATACTCAATGAAAGGGCACATGTGAACATTATGTGTGGATTGTATTTTTCCCACACAGGAAACCTAAACCTTTTTCATATGTATATGCAGATTTCATTTACAGATGCATAAATTGGAGCATTTGTGGCACTTATCTTCCCCCTCTATCCAGAGCTGTTATTCTTTTCATTCTACAACATTTGAAACATGCATGACAATGTATCTGTACAGATTTTTTTTGTATACAAATCTGTTTCTAAAACGTGTGAGACTAAAACCAGCCCAACCCATCTATCTACGTAAACTTGCCTGCAGGGCACATGAACAAAGGACTCTGAAATTCCTGTTCAGGGTGTTAAGTGGGGAGTATGGATGTGCCATAGTTAACTCCTTAATGCTTAGTGGTGCCACCTATAATGACTATTTCTTTGTGTCTGCATACAAAGGAAACAAAAACCTTGTGCTGAATAAAGATGCACAACTGACTCTCCATATCCA
Organism: Anolis sagrei; assembly: GCF_037176765.1. Lineage (NCBI taxonomy): Eukaryota > Metazoa > Chordata > Lepidosauria > Squamata > Anolidae > Anolis > Anolis sagrei. The sequence goes on along the minus strand of NC_090022.1, from coordinate 128,367,058 downwards.
TGAGTTCTGCCATATCCATTTAATCTTGGATGAGATAGCACCTACTTGTCCCTTTGAACAACATGGTTCTCAGTTTGGAGCATTTCAGGACAGCTTTGCTCCTGGATGCCTGCCTGTAGCTATAACCTGAAGTGTTTTTGACCAGCTCAGTTTGGTCCACCAACTTCATCCATTCCTGATGAGGTCAGTGCTGGCTGTGGTGACTTATACTTTGGTAATGTTTTGGCTGGATTACAGGAACACACTCAATATGAGGCTCCTTCTGAAGAGGGTTTGGAAAATTCATCAGATCCAGAATGCAATGGTGACAAAGCAGGTGGGCAATGGCTTCTGAGATCATGTTACTGCTTTCCAAGAAGGGCTTCGATAGTTTATTGTTGAAGGCTTTCATGGCCAGAGTCACTGGGTTGTTGTAGGTTTTTTGGGTTGTGTGGCCACATTCTAGAAACATCCTCTTCTAACGTTTCGCCTTCATCTATGGCAAGCACCCTCAGAGGTTGTGAGGTCAGTTACCAGTTTCTTTTTGAGAACAGTTCGTTGGTGGTGATTCTTGAAGTCCTAAATGGCTTCAATTCAGTGTCCTTTGGAAGTGGTTTCCTAATGTCTTGGCCAACCCAAATCCTAAGATCTAAAAGAGAGTTTGTCCTTTCTAAAGTCTCAGTGACCGCAGAAGCATGATAGATGAAAACACAGAAGCCTCAATGACTTCCCCTTATCTGTGGGATCTTCTGTGATCATATGCTGCCACATGGCGAGTTATGACTTCCCTGTTGATAATCACCTGCTACAATGTTCAGTGGTTCTCAACCTGTGGGTCCCCAGATGTTTTGGCCTACAACTCTCAAAACTCCTAGCCAGTTTATCAACTGTCGGATTTTCTGCTTTGATATTTTGGGAGTTGAAGGCAAAAACATCTGGGGACCCACAGGTTGAGAGCCAATATGTTACGTGGATCAATTGTTCTTAGACTTCCTACATGTTTATTATTATTATTATTATTATTATTATTATTATTATTATTATTATGTTGCTGTAACTAACTGTACCCATGGAGTCAATATCCATGATTTCACTTACATTTCACAAAAATCTCACTAAAATGTTTGTGAAAGTTTCTAGGTCTTCCTGTATGATTCTATGGTATCCTTCTAAACAAGTATATATAGTCAAACCATGGGCTTTGTTATTACAAGCAGTTTCAGGTATTTGGGGGGTGAGTGAGTTGTAGAAGGCATCCCCATGTTGTGTATATTTTATGATGGGCTTTAACTTCTGCCAGGGACAGGTGTTTGAACTCAAAGCTCCTATCAGTTCCAGATGGCAAAGCCACTGGTTTGGGATTGTGGGAACTGTACTCTAAAACATTTAGAGAGTGCTTTCTTCATTTGGGCTGACATGAATTCAGAAGAAGAGATAAAGAAAGGTACCACAGAGTTATTTTCTGAGTTCTCAGATCCAGACTTATGAAATAAGGGTGTTCCCTATGCAAAACTCTCAAAATAAGATGCCCATCAAAGTAAAACTGTGTTGCAACTCTTGCTGAACAGAGCACTATAGGGTAAACTAAGTGGCTTTTTGGCTCCAGGCAGCATAGATTTTTAAAAATCTGGTATAAAGTATATAGCAAGCATCCAAACTATCCTCCAGTTTCCAACGTGCTCATACCCTGCCAATAGCTACAGACCTTTTCAGAGACCTGCGGCAGGAGAGAATGTGGTAAAGACAAGTTTCCTGTTCGCCAGGAAACAGCACTTGCCTTGTTTGCTTGCAGTTTGAAGCAAGTGCCATGTTAATGAGGAAGCGAGAGCGAGTGAGCAGGGAGGGGGCTGGGTTCCCTCCACCCCCAAGAATGCAGGGGCTGGACATTCCTTGTGCTCTGATGCTGATCAGCCAGCCCTTGTGCATTGAACACCCCCAGTCTCCCTGATAACATGTTGCGACAGCTGGGGCTCAGATAGGCACAAGAAACTTTGCCTCTGTTGATCTTCAGGCTGGAGCCATGAGAAGCACTTGCAGGTCTCCTGCCAGTCTCTCTACCAGCCACTGGTTTCCCATTCATTATTAGAAATACAGAAACCCCCTTTTCCTCCCTTCAGTCTTCAACTCTGAGGGGTGGAAACAAAGTCCTGTTCCCAGCAGCTGTGTTTGTGTTATCTGAGTTCTGAAATGCGGAGCAAGGTCAGTGCACCAGACCGAACTTTGTCTCAACCTCGCTTGTTTCCTTCCTCTTCCACAGTATGTTTGCCCCCTCACAGCTGAGTGGATCGCTGGCATGACAGACTTCTGACCATTAGGAGGGAAGTGACTATAGCTTTGCATTTCTGCTGGCATATACAGGCTCGAATGTTACAAACAGTATCTGAGCCCTTCTTTGTTGACTAAGGGTGGAAAATTGTAAGAGCAGGCATCCTGTCCTCAGCATCGTGTAAACTTCTGATGATGCAGAAGCTCGGCAGCGGAAGCAGTTTCGTCTGGTGATTATGGGATTGCTCTTTAACCTGCATCAAGATGCGCCTTCAGAAATCAAAATAAGGAGACAAACAAATTAGTAGGCACTAACTGTGGAGCAGAGACTTCAGGATGTCCCACACAGTAACTTTCACCTTTCATGCTCCTGAGAACACTGAGGCTAAGAGGTGAGTGTACTTCGGACCCATTCGCTATGTTATGAGTACTAAATTTATAAGATTGCTTTCTTGTGACCTAGATGAGCACTAAGATGTGGTATATGACTAGTGCAATGCACCTTAGTTGCTATAAAAATTAATCTAGGTAAGTAGTACCTCTTCCCTTTAAATTATTTCTATTTTGGCCAGCATTTCTTGCCAAAAATAGATGATGTTGTCCCAAGACACGCTGTTAATCAAAGATGTCTAAGGCCCCTTCTACACTTCCATATAAAATCCAGATTATCTGCTTTGAACTGGGTTATTTGGCAGTGGCTCGTTTTTTATTGTTGTTTTATTGTTTTATCCCACTCCCACCCTCCCCTCCCTGTACATGCAATGTATACATCAAACTACAGAAGTTACATTTGAAATATGTAGTCCCCATCTTAGCACATTCTCTAAATAATTCCTAACTGGTTCCCACATCCTCTTAATTATTGTATCCTTTTCAATTTACAATCTGTTATTTCCACATTTAACATATTAACTATATACTTATACCAATTACTCAATGTCCATTTTGTTTTATCTTTCCAACCCCTCACTAAACTAAATTATTTGGCAGTGTAGACTCATATAATCCAGTTTAAACCAGATCATGTGGATTATCTGCTTTGATAATCTGGATTATATGGCAGAGTAGGAGGGGGCTGGGCCCCCTTCCATGCATCTGAATAAAATCCCACATTTTCTGCTTTGAAGTGAAATATATGGCAGTGTGGACTCAGATAACCCAGTTCAAAGCAGATATTGTGGAATTTTCTGCCTTGATATTCTGGGTTATATGGCTGTGTGGAAGAGCCCTGAGAGTCAAATGGCTAGTAAGTCACAGAGAATTGAACTGAGACTTGAAAGTTGCTGGTTCTAGTCCCTACTATATTGAGGCACTTCTTAATCCTGGTCCTGTCACTCTTTCTCAGCCTAATCTATTTCATATGGGATAAAGTGGAAAAGAGACAAGCTATGTACATTCTTTTGAAGTCATTCAAGGAACAGAGGAATATAAATTTAACCAATAAATAAATAATATCTCCCACACCTCCTAGGAAGCAAAAACTAATCCGGAAGTTGAAACTCGTTACCTATTTAGAGCATAACATCCTGATTGCTGAAAATCTGAAAGACATTCAAGAAGAGCAGGAAATGCACTGAGTATGAAACATTAAAACACACATATAGTATTTCAAGACTGTAAAATAGGGTGTGACAGACATGTTTAATTTTACTTGATAAGAGGTCAGAATTTTTTCACAGAGAGAAACAGGCCACACAGGCAATAGGAATGCTGGAGCATGGGAACCTCTTTGCCTTTTCCTGTGTGTGGGTAGAAGAGGCACGTCCACTTGCATCCATGCAGACTTTTAAAATGGAACCAGAGGACAAAAAAAATCTTTATTGGGCAAGATCAGTGGACTGTTTGCTCTAATATGTTGTCATCAAGGAGTCAGTCAGAGGAAGTACAAAGCTAGTGATCCAGAGCAATAACCAATTACTCAGAACTGTAGTTTTTGTTAATGCCACAGTCATCAGAGTATGCTGATAGCAAAATTGCCCCATTGTTTCATTAGCTTTCTGATCTTTTGATGGAAGTAAGATTGTGTCACAGTTCCCGTAAACAGTAAAGCTCTGAATTGAGAAGGTTTCGGCAACTTTGGACTCTGGATGGTACACACAGATACTGTAAATGGTTTACAGAGATTTATTTAATCAAACTAAAGGATTCTCATAATCCTTGCTTTCTTGTTTATATTTGTGTTGCCTAAATTGGTCTCCACACAGATCTCTGGTTTCACATTGTCCATCCTAACTGGATCTGTAGAGTATATGAGTAAGGGCTGTACTCTGAGGAAAAACACTTACATTAAGATTGCCAAATCTGACCTGAGTTTTCTGTTTTCTGGTGTCATCTCCAGATGGGAATCACACAAGCAAATTCTTGCTGGACAAATGTCCAGCACACTTAGTAGAGCATCACTTTACTACAATTCACAAGGCTTTGTTGATATCTCATAACAAGTTGTGAAGGCTCTCCAAGGCAGCTGGGTATTTATTTACTCAGTTCCCTCCTTCCTTCCCAGTTGTTATGGCACCAGGGCAAGCACGCCAGAACAAGTGTTCCCTTCCCTGTCTTCCAAAGTAAGTGAGAAGGAAAAACCTATCTCCAAACAACCCCTTTAGTTGCTGTTTTGATTCACAATATGCTATCTTTGTGTGAGCAACTGTGGTAAGAACTTGCTTAATTATGAAATTGACTCTAAGGCCCCTTCTACACTGCCCTATATCCCAGGATCTGATCCCAGATTATCTGCTTTAAACTGAATCATATGAGACTCCACTGCCAGACAATCTGGAATAAGCAGATAGTGTGGGATCAGATCTTGTGATATATGGCCAATGTGGAAGGAGCCTAGGTCACAGTTTCAGTCCAGAAGCCTCAGGACCTGGGACAATCCAACACTGGCAACTCTACCAAACACAGCCATTGTATTATATCTTAAGATGCATTCAGTTGGTTAGAAGAAAAGGTGGTAGTGGCACTGCCTTTGGCTTAGTTCCCACAGTTGATTCCAATTGCATTTCTAGGGACTTCCAGCATGTTATGGTCCTGAAAAAAATGCATTATTAATTTCAAAAATGGCTCTTTTTTCCTGAAGAGTGTGCGTTCAGAAACCTTTAGCTTAACGGTTTTAGCATTGGACTGTGACTTTATAGAACATGGTTCAAATCCCTGCTTGACCATGAAAACCCATTGGGTGGCCTTGGGCAAATCAGACATTCTTCACCTCAGAAAACCCCATGAAAATAACTGGATGGCATTTGAAAACACCAAATCTAAAGGCCTTAAGGTTCATTGTGGACTCATTTTTCCGTACTCTCCAATCTTAGCTTAGTATTCTCATTAGACTGAAAGAAGAAAGCCCTACTCCTAGGTTGTTTGATGGGTGTCTGTGAGGTTTTTGCTTTTATCTACTCTTGGAGTTATTTCATATGTTAACAGGAGAAGCAGATCCCTTCTATCCCAGCATATGTCAGATCGCTATGTACCATTTTTGCCACTCAGTACACAAAATGGAAGTATGCAACAGGGAGCTTCATTAGCCATCACCGTCTATAAGAAAATATGGACATAAAAAATCAACAACTGACCAAGGATACATAATTACATTTCACTGCTCTGAATTGGAAGCAGCTACTATGTGTCTGCTTTTACTATAATGTTTGGAGTAGTCTTTAGTTCCTTTAAAAGCAACAACCTTTCAAGACACATGCCCTGCTCTTTATTTTATTTATTTATTTACTCCTATTTGTATCCCACCTTTCTCTATCCTGAAGAGGACTCAAGGCAGCTTTACATATGGCAACTATTCAATGCCTTTGATCAGCAACCAATTAGAAAACACTTAAGTTAAAATTAAAATTAAATGCACATTAAAACATAAAAAAATGCATTCACTATTAAAATGACACTACAATCTTAACCTGGGGCCATTCCAAAGATTTTTTTCCCCATATTAGAAGTGACTTGAGAAACTGCAAGTTGCTTCTGGTGTGAGAGAATTGGCCGTCTGCAAGGACATTGCCCAGGGGATGCCCAGATGGTTTTTTGATGTTTTACCATCGTTGTGGGAGACTTCTTTCATGTTCCCGCATGGGGAGCTGGAGCTGATAGAGGGAGCTCATCCACACTCTACCTGGATTCGAACCTCCAACCTGTCCCGGCAGGACTGTCGGTCTTCAGTCCTGCCGGGACAAGGATTTAACCCATTGTGCCACCAGGAGCTCTGTTCCAAAGATTAATTGCACATATTACGAGGCTATTATTGCACTATAGATTAATCTTTAAAGGCTTTACCCCAGAGCCAGGTTTTCACTTTCCTTCTGAAGGCCAGGAGGGAGGGAGCTGCTCTAATATAACTAGGGAGGGAGTTCTTCTAGTACACAAACTCATACCTGTGTGTTGCATTGTATAGACATTATGTATTTGGGAGCTCATTGTTCAGAACAGATACTATAATGGATGAAAGAGAAAAAAAGATACTTGGTAGACTCTATCTGTTCCTAAACACCCCCTCTTTCTCGCTATGTGCCTGACTTATAGCATTACGCCTCATGAATCAAGTCTGAGCTAGAATAATGTCCTTTTAGGAAATCTGCCAGTTGCATAGTTTTGTTCCTGGTTCTCTGTTCCCTGCAGCGAGGACACAAGTCCATATGATGAAGGTGCCGTCCACGATTCCTTCCATCAGCTCATCCAGGAGCAGAGCCAGTTGGCTGAACAAGAGATGGTGGAGATGGAGGACCTGGCTTCAAGGGGCAGAGGTGAGACAGGTCACAGCTGCAGTGCTGAGGCTTAAGGGGTGGGTATATTTCTCTCAGAAACATTGCAGGGAAATAGAGAAATAGTGGTGGAAGTGAAACATATATTTACTGGAAGTAGCTTTCCCTGTTAAGTTTTTTCCTCTGAAGCAAGTATGATGATCAACTAGGGAAAAGACTGTTCTTCTAATGTAACTCTAGTTTTTACTAACAACATTTGGTTTGCCAATTAAAAAGTGAAACATGTCACAGATTGCATTGTTTGTAGAGAAAACCAGTAAAAATAAAATTCAGTGATCTTTTCCAGATGCTAATTAGCCATGGGACATGGGGTTGCGTGTGAACCCATATCTTCCCAGCAAGTGGTGATGCGGCAAAAGAAACAGTACTAGTCTTAAAAACTCTTAAATATTTGTTTTCTACTGTACAGATCCCTTGGAGAGGATTTCCTATGGTCATAGAGGAATTAGGCTAGATAGCAGAATGTGTTGTTTAAATAATTTGATCATTATGAAAGCTTGAGAATTCCCTGAAACCTAATTTGTTAACAGCACTGAATCTCAAAAGTTGTAGAAACAATCAAGCAATCCTAGGAACCAACTCTTGTCCTGTTAATTTATCCTTCTGTGATTGCTTCAAGAGCAGATTTCTGTAAAAATGAAAAAATCCAACTCCTGTAAGGTACGCAGCCTAATTACATATTATGCAAACCATCTGTACAGATTAGCAGCTCTAATTGGTGCCATCTTTAGCATAAGCAACTATTTATCCTGTAAAAAAAGATCTGTTACCTCCTGTACACATGTACAGAGAATGTGGCTTACGTGGTTTCTCCTCCCCAATGGTCAGAGGCTGGAGAATCACCAGAAGAAACAGTGGAACATCCCGATTTCTCCTCCACCACACTGAGGATCCTTGCCAGCATGCCAAGCAGAACTATTGGTAAGTAACCTGCATGGCAGCATCTGGTCTGATTTCTTTTGTGAAGCAGAAGCCACAGGCACAAGTTGAAATTCTGAAACCTGAATGCTCAGGAGCTTAGCAGAGCAATAGCTATCTATTTGATGAGATGTGCTCATCATCTTTTTGTGCCTCTCTGTTCTCTTTGCAGGCCGTAGCAGAGGAGCCATCCTGTCCCAGTATTATAATCGCACTGCCAGATTGCGCCGCAGGAGCAGCCGTGTACCATTGCAAAAAGTGTCCCGCTCTGCACGTCCCAGTGTTCGGCAGCTTGATCTAGAGCTGGACTCTGGTCAGGAGGAAGAAGAAAGTAAGTTGGCTGAAAGAGCTAGGAAGATGGCACTCTTGGGCAAGGAGGCAGTTCTAAAGAATTGGGAGCAATGCTTCCCCAAGGCTACTAGCTATGTACTACAAATCATGCTAACCCTAATGTTTAGCATGATACAGGAACGAGTAAGTGGTCCTCCATATGTTGTTGGATCATGATCCCCATGAACTCTAGCTAGTATAAGCAATGGTGCTAGATTATAGGACTTGCAGTTTACTATGGGGTGGGCCAGATAAATCCTAAATCTGCCACATGTTATCCACCCATTCAGATGTTTTCACCACAGTCCCTCTCTTCTGGTATTACTCGAACATAGTAAAAATTTGACTTCCTCAGCAGAAGAGGCAGGAACTCTGTAGGTTTTCCAGGTGTGATGTCCAGAAGAGTCCTGGTAGCCAGTAGTCACAGTTTTTCAAGATTTCATATGGTGGTTCTCTGGCCCATTTCACCATAAACATTCTATTTTCTTGTTGTCAACCACTATTCTCTGTACTATTAATATTATTTTGCTTTAATGGTGCCTAGATCCAGAGAGGAACATGTTTGAAGGGTTCTTCTTTGAGTTGTTTTTCTTCCTGCTGACAAAATGGGTATCTATGAGAAATGTTGTTGTTTCTGTCTCCCTGATTACTGACCTCTTGCTACCTATGTACTTTCCTTCCTAGCCAAGCGTACCTTGTTGGTGAAAGAACTTCGGAGCCTACCAGCAAATCAGCGTATTAACATGCTGCAAGCAATGCCTCTAAGTCTGACCGAAAAGCGTCGACTCAGGTCAGTGCCTTTTTGTAACCTTGTTTTGTTGTTTATTATTGATTTACTTCATTTCTACCCACCTTTCTCATCCCTCTTTGCCTCTAATATTCTTTCCTCCAGTGAGCAGTTGGGCATTATTTCCTGGAGTATGGACTGGTTTGATCTTCTGGTGGTCCAAGGCACTCCTCCAACACAATATGCAGCTTTACTCTCTACCTTTTCTGCCCACAAGCTCTTTCTGGACAAAGAATAGGCAATGTGGGGATCGGATTGAGGGACTGTGCCTGAAACAGCATGAAGAATTCATAATTCTGTTCATAACAGCAGCTTTTCTGCACTGCTTTTAAATCTGCCTGTTTATCTCTTTTGTAGGCAAGATTCAAGTGGCTACTCAGGGACCTTGCAAAAACCCAAGACGACTGCTCCTTTGTCACAGTGCAGCCGGCTTAAATACCACATCATTATAGTAAGCCATTATCTATCTCTTTTACCTAAGTAGTACAAGAACAATCGTCTACTTTGGTACTCACGCTCTCAGGACAGGGAGGCATATTCTATGCTCATGTCTTGAGCAGATGCTGCTAATAGATTTCACCTGCACCCTTCTTACCAAGGTTAATTGATTGCACATTTTCACACAAATAAGAACTGGCATTGGTTTCATTCCTTCACCAACTGAAGTGAGTCCTTGGCTGCTGCTGGGGTTTGATTCCAAGGCTCTTATGGGATTTGGTTTTAGGGAGATCTTACAAAATAGGGTAAGACAAATTATTTTAATAAATAATAATGGTAAAATGTAACATATACATGCTTGCTGGGTGTCAGAAAACTCCACGCTCACATTTGGGGTCTCCTTGGGATGAAAGTGTGGCTCCTATGTCTTCCTTAGACTGTGTTGGAAAGAAATGTTTACAAGGTTCTTTCACAAAATCCATGATTTTTTAAAAAAGTTGTAAGAACTGTGGGAGCTTTTAGCTTCTGTCTCTTCGCCAAAAAGTTGCTATTGATCTCAGCAGGATGTTAACATGCTTTACAAAAATCTGAGTTATTACATGGAGTGCAGAAAGAAAGGGTTCACCCCTTGTCATGATAGTAATTCGTGTAGAAGGAGCAGACTTTTGTTCGATGAGCTCATTTTGTGAAAAACAGTAGCAGCCAATTTTGATGCTGAGAATTTGGAAAAATAGGAAAGATGGCTTTGGCTCTCTCATTCTGGTTAACCAAGAAGCATCCCTTTTGCTATGCAAATGGAAATGTTCAAAGAGTGGCTTAATTTAAAGTGTTCCTCATCTAAAATGAAAGCTGTTGCTATTTCTCTTCACTTTGCACAGGCAAAGTGCTTCTCGGCAGCCATTTAAGAGCAAGCTGAGAGGAAGGTATGGCAGTTTTCCCTTCAACATGAGTGCATTTAAATCTGTGTTTATGTTTTGAGAAACCACTTTCTGTAAAGATTGAACATCTCAGTTCATTATAAGCTAGACTTGGGGAAGAAATTGTTTTGACATTTCTTCTTTATCAGATGTTTTGTGGGTTTTGACCAGTTTGCTTCTTTGATGTAATAATAATAATAATATTTATTTTATACCTCGCCAACCATCTCCCATAGGGGACTCTTATTTTAGAACAGTGGTTCTCAACCTGTGGGTCCTCAGATGTGTTGACCTTCAACTCCCAGAAATCCTAACAGCTGGTAAACTGGCTGGGATTTCTGGGAGTTAAAGGCCAAAACACCTGGCAACCCACAAAGTGAGAACCACTGTTTTAGAAGCTAGATATTAGAGGAGTAATGCATGGTTTTAAAACTTCCTAATGCTAATAGGAAGAAGCCCAAAAGGGCCTATTATTAGTCCAAGGTAGCTCAGGTGCTCATTTGTATAAATTCATCATCTTTGGAACTGAAGAGCGTCTTCATCCATGTCCATTTTCCTTGCAGGGTTTCCGGAATCTCTGGTACAGCCTGCTGTCCCTCCTTCACACTCTCCAGCCCTGGCATTATTCTCTCAAGCAGATCAGTGGTCGCTTTGGATCCAGCATCCTTTCTTATTTCCTGTTCGTCAAGACTTTGCTTATGTTTAATCTCTTCTTGCTCCTGATTCTGCTGGTCTTTGTAGTTGCCATGCAGGCTGCTTACCCTCCTGCCACACGCAACAGAGAACCCTTTACAGGGCTTGAGCTCTTCACTGGAGCCGTGAGTATTCATCGAATAAATCGTGTGTGCTTCTAGCACTGTAAGAAGAATCCAGTGTGCTTCTACCTGTGACATGTGCTGGAAAATATTAATATGCCTTTCCCCTTATTCCCTGTTCCCACCATGGATTAAGAAAAAGGATGCAGCAGAATTGCTTGCTTGTCTCATAAGAGTTTTTCCCCTAATGTAAATGAAAACCATACTCCTCTATTGTGACAAGGAAATAAGAACATGTAGATCACTCTGGCCCCTGGAGGCGCAGTGGGTTAAACTGCTGAGCTGCTGAACTTGCTGACTGAAAGATTGGTGGTTCCAATCCAGGCAGCGGGGTGAGCTCCCACTGTTAGGCCCAGCTTCTACCAACCTAGCAGTTCAAAAACATGCAAATGTGAGTAGATCAATAGGTACCACATCTGTGGGAAGGTAGAGGTGCTTCATGTGGTCATGCCAGCCACATGAACTTGGAGGTGTCTATGGAAAATGCTGGCTCTTTGCTTAGATATGGAGATGAGCACCACCCCAAGAGTCAGACACAACTAGACTTAATGTCAGGGGAAACCTTTACCTTTACCTTAGAACACTCTCACTCACACATTTTACTGAATTTGCTACCAGGAAAGTTACTCAAAGGGCACAGTTTGTCTGTAAACCAAGAAAAATGTGGAGCATATTTCTCAGTTTAAGTAAATTTTGCTCCCAAAAATCTTCCTGAAAGCGTGATGTGATCCATAAACAAGTCTCCACACACCTTGTTTTAAATGAAAATTGAAGGGCTCTTATTTTAGCCAACTGTTGCCAATGATTAGCTGTGCTGCTCCAGAAATGGTATGCAGCTAGCAGTGGGTTTAGAGGGAGCCAATCCAACTTTCCCATCCCCAGGGGTTGCCTTTCTCTGATGTAGGCCTTAAATATTTATGTATCTCTCTCTCTCGCTCTAAATTGTACATGCACACTATTTGGGAAGGTCAGGGTTCAAGCCATGACAGAAAAGAATGACCAACTGTTACCTCAAAATGTGATGTTATTGCCCTGACCAAGTATACAGCAGTTACCCATTAGACTGTAGAAATGTGTGAGTAATTTACACCTGCATATTCATTACCTCATGTATCTGCAGTGTGAACTATACAATGTATGCGTGAAATGATGCCTAGTATATTCCTATATTTCTTCAATTCTGGTCAAATATTTCAAGAAACGTAAAACTTCTGGTATTAACTGCTCTGATGAACCATTTGTGTTGCTGAATGCATTCAAGTTGTTTCTGACTTACAGTGACCCTAAGGATCCCCCATCACAAGGTTTTCTAGGACTGAGTGTATGTGGCTCTACCAAAGCTCATCCAGTGGGTTTCCATGGCTGAGTGTAGAATTGAACTCTGATCTCCTAGCTCTGATGGATGATTTACATGAGTCAATTGTCTCATATAATGGCCATCAAGTGTCAAAGCAAGAGACCAGGATATTTTTCTCTCTTCTCTCCACAGGGATACTTCACTCACACTCTGTTGTATTACGGCTACTACAGTAATTTCACACTGAATGACCCCTGCGCTTCCAGTTCTAATGTCACACATTGCAGGCAGCCCAGTCAGGTCCAGCTTCCCTACAACATGCCCCTGGCCTACCTGTTTGTCACTGGGGTCTCTTTCTTTGTGACATGCATTCTTCTAGTGTACAGGTGAGATGCACCCCTTGCTCACCCTGCGTAGGAAATGACATATTTTTCATTCCTTTTTCTGGTTCAGCAACATAATGGCTACATTTTTTTTTGCTTCTGAACACTTGCTTGAAAATCATAGTAATCCCCATCAATTTCTGTTTTCCTTGGTCGTGTTCTCTTTTTCTTGCCTGTGTTCTGTTCATACACACTTGGGGGAAAACATTCATTGTTCTCAATGGCTCTTACTTTTAAGGAGCCATGCCCAGAAATCATATTGGAAAATCTTTTCTAATTTAAATATTATAATTTATTTTTAAATTCTAATATATTATCAGCAACAACACTAAAAGTTAAGGGTAGTTTATTCAGATTTCAAACATAAGCGTATAATACAAGGTCAGGTAGTACAGGATGAACATCCTTGTTTGAAATCTGAAGTATTCCAAAATCTGAAACATTTTGCCACCAGCTACCTGCTTCTGCAGAAAGAAGAAAGCAGCCCAGAGGTGAAAGAGAGGTTGATATAATTTTTCTGTGCCAATGAATATATCCTGCAAGCCCACTTGTTCTGTGCATTTCTACCCAGATGTAAGCCCATTGAAATCAGTGGGTTGTGTCTACTCAGCACTGCTGATTCATTTTATTGGATTTCAGCTAAAATGAAAAGATTGTATAGGACTTTGCTTACAGGATTTTTAAAAAAAGGCATTCCTAACCATATAGTCTAGAATGATATCTTCCTTTTTCAGCACATCTCGCTCCTTTGGGGAGAGCTACCGTGTGGGCAGTGCATCGGGGGAGCTGGCTGTTAAGGTCTTCTGTGCCTGGGACTACAAGGTGATCCAGAAGCGCTCTGTCCTACTTCAGAGTGAAAACATCTGCACTCAGCTGAAGGTAAGGCTGTAGAAATGCAACAATGAAGTGAAGTAGGAAACTGGTCCCCTGAGTAGACAGAATTATAGGACTCCAGAAATCAAATGCCTGCACTTTTGACTCCAGGGCCACAGAAAATACAAAGAAGTTCCAAGGCAATCGCATATTCAAAAACATTTTGGCTATAGTGCTGCTAACTCTCCAAACTCGGTGATTAAAACAAAAGGAGTTCTACCTTCATTACTGTGTGTATGTGTGTCATTATGTGTCGGCTGTAGAACAAATGATTTATAACAAATATATTGAATTATGATAAAATAAAAAAATATAAAAAACCAAAACAACAAAACAAAAATAGTTTTGCCTTCATTACTGTGTGTGTATATATATATATAATCTCACTCTAGACAGGAGAACATTAGAATCACTGACTTGGATTCTTCCAAATATTTAGGTTCTTGGGATTCACAGATCTTCGAAGTATTTATGGCCAGAGGACAGAAAGCATGTCCCCTGCCCCATCACTTCAAGATGCAGTTCGGCTTCTTTGTGCTGCTTGACTTCCTATCCCAGTGATTTCCAGGCTTTGGTCTCTAGGTGTTTTGGACTTCAACTCCCAGAAACCAGCTGTTAAGAATTGTGAGAGCTGAAGTCCAAAACATCTGGAGGACCAAAGTTTTGGAAACCACTGGCCTAGACAATCATATTTTAGGACTTTTTCTAACATGTCATCCTGATGTTTGGGTTTGTTTTGGGTTTTTTTTAGGAGTGTCTGGCTGAACACTGGGCTAGATCGAATCCATTAAACCTGTGTAAGAGACTGCAAAGGATGGCCATCCTGTTGATGTCCTGGGCTGTATCCCTGGGTATTGTTCTGGGCTGTGCCATTGGTGTTTACTACTTCTCAGAGTACATCCATCAGGTGAGTGAGTTTCTGGCAGTTGGAGTCCCTTACCAAATGCAGAAAAAGGAATTATTAGCCTCTGCTGGGGAAGAGATAAAAGCAGTAGGCCAAGTTTCTGGTCACATGAATAGATAGGATCAAATATTTCTGTAGGAGTTATTTTTGGAAGGGTTGCCTTTCACGCACAGAGCTACAGTTTTAGATTTCTTCCAAAGACAGGATCTGGTGGTGCCTTGATGGCTGACCTAACAGCAGTTTGCTCTCTTCTGTGTTATAATAAACATTCAGTGTTGATTCTTTTGAATGCAATACAGACCCCTGTATCTGTGAAAGATATGCTTCTGTGGAAACAGGAAATTATGAGTAGTACTGAATCCTATTGCAATGAATTACTTCTGTGGGATTTTACTATAGAGTTGCCCTGAAGGTCCTAGAAATTTCCTAGAGATAACTTAATTTGTTGAATGCAGGTATGTGAAAATATAAGTATGGGTTTTGTGGCTATGGGGTTGTATAGTTCATTTACATTATTTTAATATGAAACACATATGAGGCCAAGAACTTCTGTAATCAACCCCAACAGTAGCAGCTTGCTATCTCTGGGGAAGCAAATGGCTGCCTTCCAGAAAACAAACTCTTTAGACATTGCAGTACTGCTGTGGCCTTCACTGTGTCCTTTAGTTGCCTGCCACGGGTCTTGTAATGCCACAGGAAAAGTTCACTGTGTTTAAATCTTGTTCTGTTATGTCCAACTCAGCTTTTGTTAAATATGAACAAGTCAGCACATGCTAGTCGGCATTGAGAGAATGCAGCTCAATGTTTTTTGAAGTGAGGGGAAAGCAGCCCCCAGAGCAATTCCTTCTCCTCCTCAGGTTCACCAGGACAAGTTCTCAGCAAGCAACCGTGCTGGCAAAGAAGCTCTCCTGTTGTTCCTGCCACTGCTGGTGTCTCTGATAAACCTATTGGTGCCATATATGTACAACCTCCTGGCCGCTTGGGAGAAGCAGGAGTCTCCAGTCCTAGAGGTGTATGTTGCTATCTGCAGGTAACCCGAAGCCTGGCAGTTAAAATGAAGTTTGGGGTGGGGGATGTTGCTACTTCTGCAGTTTGTATGTGTTGGGCGTTGCCAGCAGAAGGCTAGGTCAGTGGTTCTTAAATTGTGGGTCCCCAGGTGTTTTGGCCTACAACTCGCAGAAATCCCAACCAGCTGTTAGGATTTCTGGGAGTTGAAGGCCAAAACATCTGGGGACCCACGGGCTGAGAACCACTGGTCTATGTATTGAAGTTGTTCCCCTGGTTTGTATGGATTTGTGGACCCTTTTGCTTTCTTTTTTATTCTTTTTCCAAGAAGAAGACTGAACAAATCTGTTCTCCAAGATAATCTCAGTGCCCTGTTTTTATGACAGGCCACACAGATTTAAGGGAGGCATATTGCAGCTTGTTTCTCTTTTCTGTTTGCTTTTGTCTTTCCCGCCCACACTGTACCAGAAAGGATCTGAGCACCATTAACAGCCACGGACCTGGGTATCAAAGAACAAGGTAGCACCCATAAAGTAGAACCATGCCATTTCTGGGTCTTGCAGAAAAAGGGAAGAAGTAATAACACTCCATAGATAATCTCGTTCTTGCTGAATTATTTTTTTGTGGCTTGGTAAGAGGAAGCCAATTATGGGTCATATGTGGGTTTATGATGCCAGTGCTTGATGCCCATCTTGTCTATGACAGAGACAGCAACATAGAGGCAGAAGGCTTTTATATATCCAGATTTATTATTACCGGTCAGTAAAACATGTAAACAATATTCACATCTTTACTGGTTTTCTTGCAAAGCAGGAAATTCAGTCAATAGCTAAACAGCATATTGATTGAGTTTAGTGGTTATAGAAAATGGTTTGCTTTTTACGTATTGAGCTGGTGACTTTCATTACTTTGGACTGACAAATCATTACTATGGAGAAGTCAAGATGGAACACTACTCTTACTTTTGAATGACAGATATTTTTCCATTGGGTTGCTTCTGCTTTCTCTAGTGCTTTTTTTGATGGTATAATTCTCAGGCAAACAGAGCTAATTGTTTTGGTTCCAATACTGCATGTTTACTTGTTAGGAAGATAAAAAAAGTATCTGCTTCAACACTGTGTTGCAAAGTAGATCCATCCCTAAGTACCACTTGAGTCTGGACAATCCAAAACACAGTCTGGAACAAGAAAAGACAGACAGGTCCTTGTAGAATGGAACCAGTGCAGCATGAAGATTACATTTTTTTTGTTCAGATTTCTGAGATGAAAATCCTACTCCCCATTGCGCCACAAAATTACTGAGTGACCTTGGCCTGCTCTCTTATCTATCACCCTAAGAATAACCTTACAGAGAAAGAGGCTGAACTCATTTGAAAAAAAGGACAAATATAAAGTTATCTACATGTGTATATATCTGCCCTTGGGTTGTATGTTGACTTTTGATGACCCCATGAATTTCATTGGGGTTTCTCAGGCAATGAATATTCAAAGCTGTGTATCCTTTGCCAGTTCCTTTCTCTGAAGTATAGCCTACAGCATCTATATATACTACAGCCTATAGTCTCTGGTTTTCACTGGCAGTCTCCTCTCCAAGTACTAACCAGGATTAGGATCTGGTGCCTTTAGGGCAGTGGTTCTCAACCTGTGGGTCCCCAGGTGTTTTGGCTTACAACTCCCAGAAATCCCAACCAGTCTTAGGGTTTCTGGGAGTTTATAGCCAAAACATCTGGAGACCCACAAGATGGGAACCACTGCTTTAGGGGGTATTTAGATATAGCAATGTCACAGTTGGGGATAAATAAATAAGTTGGCTTGCACCACCGAACCCTACAGATTTCCAGTTTATAACACAGTCATCCTTTCCCTTTTCACAGTTCTGCAGCTTTGAAAGTGGCAGAGTTCCTCCTGCCCCTAATAATAAGAGGATTTGTGTGATGAAATTAGGGACACCAGTTACTGTGACCTGGAAACCCTTTTCTTCCTTCATCTACAGGAACTTAATTCTTAAGATGGTTATTCTAGGCCTGCTCTGTTACCACTGGCTGAGTCGGGAAGTGACCTCTTCAAAGATTCAGGTCAGTGGGAATTTGTGACACCTAAGCTTTGTGCTGCTGGAATAGCTCCAGAGGTGATGAGGACTAGGCCCTTGTGACTTATTTAAACAATGGGCCAAGTACACAAAGCAGCTTTGAATGCTTGGAAAAGAAGAGCTTTTCCCATTCTTGTTAGTTCTGCATGGGCTGCTATGGGCACACAGATAGCTTCCCCCAAGATTGCTCATGGCTTTCAGTTGTAGTCCAAGAAAAGCAACTTTTTGAAAGGGAAAATGGCACTGATGTCAGCAGCTTTTTGTGTTGCTAATTACAGATGGAGATCTGTAATCAAGTGCTAAGCCAATCAGTGTGGTGTATCTATGGAACAAAGGGATAGTTGTTTGTTCTTTAACAGCAATTTCAACCTTCCCCCTTCAAAAGCCAGAGGCTGGCGGTTCCTCATTCTGTCAAGTGAAAAGACCTCTCAGATCAATAAAGCTCTTTCTGCTAAGTTGGGTTGTATCCAATATAGACTAGTATTTTTGTGATTTTAAAAGCAGAAGCATTAATCCCATGAGACACTGGGAGAAACAAATTAGGGAAGAGCTCTAGAACCAGGGGCAGGGGGTTGTATTCAGATGTTCTTGGGCAACATTTCACATCAGCCTGAGGACCTCTTCATACAGCAGTGCTGTTGTGCCAACAATAGCCGGCGAAAAAGAAGGCACGTGGGGTGGCTCAGGGTGCCCCATACACCTTCTTTCCTCCCCACATCACATGGAGGGGACAGGGTGCTTTGGCATCCTTTCCCTCCCCTCATCAGATGGCAGAAAGGGTGGCAACATGGGGAAATTGAAGGGGCAGTGTGGGTAGTGCTATTGGAGCTACCCAAACTCTCTTTTCCTCCCCATTGGAATAATCACCTTTTAGCACTTCTCCACTTTGGGAGGAATGTGGGTGGGTCTGCCATGTGTTGCATGATGGCACACGGCAGGCTCCACCCTGGCTGTGATAAAAAGCAGCAAAACGGGGCGAAAATACCTAATGTGAAGCGGTCCCTAGTCAGCACAGCCAATGATGACAGGCCTTGAAGTTCAGCAATATGTGATGGGCCACATCTTTTCCCTCCTACTCTCATACATTGATAAAATAGAAGTAACCAGCTAATGTCCGGTATCCGTGCTGCCCCACAGTGACTTCCTGTTATGGTGCCAAGCTTTCCCCCAGGACACATCCACTTATATTAGTTACCTCCTTGGCTACTTTCTCCTGATACAGAGCACTGGGAAAGAGATCTTCAAGCTATTTATTTCCAGTAGGAGTGGAAGTAAAAACATTGGTATAGTTCTTCTCTTGAGCAGTTCACCACCACACACCTCTTGCACTTGGTCCAAGAAAATCCAGGCCAATAAAGAATTGTAAATTTAGATCTATATGGAAAGGAAACCTTTATATGATCCATGTCCAATCACCCAAGGCAGGAGAGACTGAACAGGGTTTTTTGCCCATGTCCCCTTTCAAGGCAATTGGCCCTTCAAACTTTGCTCAGTTCAACACACGGGTATTGTCAGAAATTAGTTGCTACTGTGAAATACACACTATTTGTTTGATGCTCATTTACCCTCTGTGAGGACTATGGAAGTGGCTCCATGGGTGGGAAAGAGAAGAGGCCCTTTCTTCTACTACTTCTGATTCAGGGGGCTCTTATCTTTTTTCCACAGTGCTGGGAGACCTTTGTAGGGCAGGAGCTCTATCGCTTGGTGGTGATGGATTTCATTTTCACCCTCTTGGATACTTTCTTTGGAGAGCTGATGTGGAGGTAACGTTCAGGAAACGCCTTTCCCCACAAATCAAAATGTAATCTAACTTTCCCTTTCCAAGATCATTGTCTCCATGGTCAGTGTCACTTCAGGCATATAAAACGTACTTGAGTTCACTTACAGCTGAAAATCTGAGGGATAGTAAGACAGGTAAGACTTCCTCATAACCACTTATTGCACCCTGGTGGTGCAATGAGTTAAACCCTTGTGTCGGCAGGACTGAAGACTGACAGGTCAGAGGTTTGAATCCGGGGTGAGTGTGGATGACCTCCCTCTGTCAGCTCCAGCTCCCCATGCAGGGACATGAGAAAAGCCTCCCACAAGGATGGTAAAACATCAAAACATCTGGGTATCCCCTGGGCAATGTCCTTGCAGACAGCCAATTCTCTCACACCAGAAGTAACTTGCAATTTCTCAAGTTGCTCCTGACATGAAAAAACAAAACCTCCACTTATTGTATACATGTGCAGAATGAATGAAGCATATCTTCTTTTGTACGTAACCATACTAGATCTTGGGCTGCATGGCATATAGAAGCCCCACTGCATTGCAGCTCTAAAACCGGTCATGTTGCAGGCTGTTGGACTTGCTTTGGCATGAACATAGGATAGGGCTAAGCTTTCCTTCCACCAAATCATTATGGTGCTCCAGTAAAAAGCCTCAAGCGAATACAAACTTTGTGGATTTAACATAATGGCAGGAACTTTGGAGCAGTAACAGGCATCATCTCTGCTGCTTGGTGGACAAGCCCTCTAGGAATAAGACGACTTTCTCTGGTTTGTTGAATAAAAAGGAATGGGTATGAAAAGGCATCTGTGGGAAAGAATATGTGTTTGTGTACTACCATAATGAGGGCTTCTTAACTTCTTAATTGATAGGTTCTAGCAGTAGACTCACAGTTTAATTGTTGATAGTCAGACACACTTTCTTTCTCTCTGCTATTCAGAGTGATTTTAGAGAAGAAGCTGCAACGTAAACAGAGACCGGAGTTTGACATTGCTAGAAATGTGCTGGAATTGATTTATGGACAATCCCTGACCTGGTAAGAAAATTTCAGTCCTATCCTCTGCTAAATCACAGCCTCTCCCCTTTGCCATTCTTGTACTTATATTGTTTACTTATCTTGGAAGACAGAAACGCTAAACTATTTTCGGACAATGCTGAGGATGTTAGGAATATCTGCTTATTTATTTAAAGCATGTGTATCCTTTGTCATAAGAAGTGTTCAAGGTGACTTCTGAGACAAATTAACATAGGAATCTCCCTTGCCTTGAGTCAAGTCACTGGTTGAACCAGCTCACCGTTGTCTCCTACAATGACAGCTGGAGGTCTCTCCCAGCTCCATCTGGAGGTGTCAGGGTTTGAATCCCAAACATTTTGCATTTATTTATTTATTTATTTATTTATTTATTTATTTATTTGCAGTATTTCTATTCTGCCCTTCTCACCCCGAAGGGGACTCAGGGTGGATCACAGAACACATATACAGCAAACATTCAATGCTATATACATTGACAAGACAGACAACTGTACATAGATAGAGGTATATATAGGCTTTCTCATCTTTTGCATTTTGGAGGCTTGTGCTTGGTTCCGGCCACCCGGGGTGGGGAGAGGTGCTGTTGCTCAATCTTCCCTGCCAAAGAGCTTTGTTCGCAAACATCCTCCTTGATCGAATCGTCGGCATTTTTCTGGCATTCTTTCATGAGCACCTTAAGTATCTCCCCGCTTTAGAATGGTACCTATTTATCTTCTCACA
Source organism: Anolis sagrei (assembly GCF_037176765.1). NCBI lineage: Eukaryota > Metazoa > Chordata > Lepidosauria > Squamata > Anolidae > Anolis > Anolis sagrei. Next base: position 128,345,773 of record NC_090022.1, on the reverse strand, counting down.
TTTGCTTTCAAACTGCTAGGTAGGCAGAAGCTGGGCTAAAGGCCAGGAGCTCATCCCAACCTGGGCTTTGAACAGTAAACCTTTCAATTGGCAAGATTTACTGCAGCTGGCGGTTCACCTACTGTGCTGAAGCCCGGCCTACTAAACTGTGTCCTTTATACAAGGGACAGAAAACATATGGTCCTTCTGATGTGGCTCTTACCAGGCCTAGGCATTTTATAGGCAGACCATATTTGGTGGGAGCTGAAGTCCAACAGCATCTCCACCCTTGTCATACAAAGAGCAATGCTGCTCAAATACCTAGAATTTAAGCAACTCTGATCTGGGCACTTTGGAAAGGATGTTGAAACCAGGACGCTTTACAGTTCCTTCACTATCACAGAACGTAGGGTGAGTTTTTCCTACAGCTTTTCTAAGTAGATCTTTCAACAGCAGTCCTTCACTTCCCCTTAACAGATCTTAACAGAGGGCATTCTAAAGAAAAGGGGACATTTTGATGACATTTATTGCCCAGTCCCCAAAGGACTTTAAAAGATAAAAATAGCACTTGGGAGTTAGCATAAAAATGTCCTTTCTTCATGCCTGTGAAGGGGCAAGATGAAATATTTCACTTTAGTTGCTATTCGCAAACTATTTCCAAAGAGAGCCATAAGCAGGAATATTATAGCAGATAACTCTACAATATAAAAACCATTACTGGAAGGTACAAGCTTTCCAGGAAGAAAACACAGTTGATGTACGGGCTGTGTATTGATTAAAAGAGAAATCTGTGGAGAACTTCAGAATGGTTTGTGCCAGTTCTGCTTTCCTCTTCGATTGCTTATGTTAACATTCCTGGTGCATAATTTGGAATGCAGTTCATGACATCCATCTCCCCTGAACTGTGCAGATCAATGTGTTCCATGTGTATCTCCTTCTGTAATACCTTCAGCAGGTGAGGATAATCTCTGGATAGAATGGTGCATTGCCAAACTGCAGTACAACTACAGAATCAGATATTTGGACAAGACTAGTTTTCTTGACAGTTTGTAAAAAAAAATAATCAGTTTTATTTTACAATGCAGTTGATAGAGGCCTGAAAATATTTGGTTGGAATTTAGTGGAAGCTCAAAAATAAACAAGTGTATGATTCAAACTGCTCAAATAAAGGGATGATTCAGTTTGATAAGAGTTAAGGCATAGTATGAGGCTGCGGTGGTGCAGCGCGTTAAATTGCTAAGCTGCAGAACTTACTGATCAGAAGGTGGGTGGTTCGAATCTGCGAATGGAGTGAGCTCCCATTGTTAGCCCCAGCTTCTGCCAATCTAGCAGTTTGAAAACATGCAAATGTGAGTAGATCAATTAGTACCACTTTGGTGGAAAGGTAACAGCACTCCATGCAGTCATGCTGGCCACATGACCTTGGAGGCATCTATGGATAATGCTGGCTCTTCGGCTTAGAAATGGAGATGAGCACCCCCCCCCCCCCCCCCACAGAGTCACACATGACTACATCTAATGTCAAGGGGAAACCTTTACTTTTAACTTTACTTACATTGGCCCATGAATAAGTCAATCCAGTTTTTTGGGGTCAAATTTTTAACGAATATTTCTAGACTTATAAATAAGTATATACAATAGTAAGTGGGCATTTTCTAAACTAGCAAGTCAGTAGCAATAAATCTAGATAGAGAGGACCCTCCACTTCCAGCACAGCTACCCCATCCTTCCTTCCTTCCCAAAGTAGAACCTATTAGTCTTTCTGATGCCGAGGAAAATACAGCAAAATGATTTAATAATATCCACCTCATGTCTCGTTCTAGGCTGGGTGTCTTTTTTGCCCCACTCCTCCCTGCTGTCCAAATCCTCAAGTTGCTGCTCTTGTTTTATATAAAGAAGGTAATGGCTTTTCTATTTGCGGTCAAGCAGCCCGTGTGAGTAAAAAGAAGGATTATAGATATAACTGGAAACCAGGGGGTGGGGGTGTATAACCATGTTGAGCAGGACCTCTGGATCTGCTGGAAACATAAATAAAGGAAGTAGAAATCTAGTGTAAATCTTAGGTCAGCAGGAAGCAGCTTTGTGTGAGCCGAGAAGGACTAAGTTACATGCTGAGTTTTGTAGTATAACCCTGGGGTTTTTAACAATGAAAGCAACCTTTGGAGGTTGCACTCTGGATAGAAATACAATGACAAATAGAAAAAGTGCTTATCCCGTTCTGTGCTGGTGATTTTTCCCATCCAGAATTACCCACAAGTTGCTTTATTCTTTGCAAGGGTCTAGGTGTGTATTACCCATTAATGTGGAGCAGTCAAGTAAGGTGTTGTTGTGACCAGTCTAGCTAAATGTGTGGTTAAGTTTCATTCAGAGGTGATCTAATTCTAGCCTACTATATTCTTCCTAGGCCAGTTTGATGAGAAATTGCCAGTGTCCCAGTAAACCCTGGCGTGCATCCCACATGAGTACCATCTTCATCACTTTGTTGTGCTTCCCTTCATTCCTGGGTGCCTCCATATTCCTCTCCTACACCATATGGGCGTGAGTAGATCTTCAGGGCAAATGTCACCTGCTGCATCTCCATTTTAGACATTGCGTGGTAAATGTTCAGCCATCACGGAATCCTTTTTTGGTGTCATCCCTTTAAATCTGAAATAAGAACTATCCTACTCATGTATCTTTTTGGGATCTTTGCTTTTCTTTTTACTATATAGTAATACACGTACACACACACACATACACAGATGTATCAGGTACATAGTCAAATATACACATGCATAAAATATACACATGCACACACTGTATATTAATTACAGCCTTTGCCCTGTATATAAATTAATTTAGAAAAGTTGTGTATGTATGTTGAAATATAGAGATATAAAATCATTAGATGTGCCAAGTAGAATAATACTCTTTGACTAGTCATTTCATGCTTATCCGTTTTTTGTCTTTTCAGAGTAAGACCCTCAGAGATGTGTGGACCCTTCCAAAGTTTTGAGACCATCTATGATTCTGGGAAGACATGGGTAGTGGATCTAGAGCAATCTAGCCCAAATCTTACCTGGTTTACCTGGATCCATCAGCATCTGATCCAAAATAGCTTCTTTTTGTTTTTAATTTCTGGAATTTTGCTGTAAGTTGAAATGGCTCCATTGTTCATTTATACTTAATAACCATAGTCACTGTCCTTGCAACAGTCTAGAATGTACAAAGTCGTTTGGCAGTTGCATTGTTCACTAGATATGGAATATTTCTGTGATTTAAAAAAGTTTTTTGTGCCCTGTTCTCAACCTAATGCAACACAGGCAAACTCTGAGCTTTTGTACTTTTTTAAAAAAGTATTTCTTAATGAAACAGGAAATATTGCCAGTAAAGGCAGAAAAAATGAATAGACTGTATACTTGGCTCGACAGCCATACATGTGAAAAAGGTCTTGGAGTCATTGTGGATAACAAGTTAAACATGTGCCTACAATGTGATACAACAGCTAAAAAAGCCAATGAGATTTTGGCCTACATGAATAGAAGCATAGTGTCTAGATCCAGGGGAGTCATGCTACCCCTCTATTCTGCCTTGGTCAGTCCACACCTGGAATATTGTGTCCAATTCTGGGCACCGCAGTTCAAGGAAGATGTTGACAAGCTGGAATGTGTCCTGAAGAAGGCAACTAAAATGATCAAGGGTCTGGAGAACAAGCCCTGTGAGGAGCAGCTTAAAGAGCTGGGCATGTTTAGCCTGCAGAAGAGAAAGCTGAGAGGAGACATGATGGCCATACATAAATACATGAAATGAAATCATAGGGAGGAGGGAGCAGGCTTGTTTTCTGCTGCCCTGGAGACTAGGACATGGAGCAATGGATTCAAATTACAGGAAAGGAGATTCCATCTAAACATTAGGAAGAACTCCCTGACTGTAAGAGCTGTTCAGCAGTGGAACTCTCTGCCCTGGTGGAGGCTTTTAAGTAGAGGCTGGATGGCCATCAGTTGGGGGTGCTTTGAATGCAATTTTCCTGCTTCTTGGCAGGGGGTTGGACTGGATGGCCCATGAGGTCTCTTCCAACTCTATGATTCTAAATAGAACATAAGTAAGTACTTTTCTCCCGTACTGTTAATGCCAAGGAACAATCACAATGTACGGACATCTCAATCTACTGATAGGAATGGTTTGTAGAAATAGCAGTAAATAATTCTTCTGCCCTGCTTGTCCTGTATTAGAGTTCTAAAAGTTTTAGGGGAATCAGGAGGTGATTTCTGTATGTAATTCAGTTCCCTGTGTTGGTTTTGAACGTGGTTCAGGCTGATGGACCTTGGAGATCTAGTGAAGAGTTAAGTAATATTGCAAGCTTGAAGTCTGCCCAACTGCACCTTAAGCTGCTATAAAAAAACAGATTTTTGTAATTGTTGTGCAGTCACAAACATGTTGCTTCTTGTCCAGTCACACAGATTTAAGTAAACAGGTTTCATGTAGCTCACAGTGGCTGAGAGGCCAAAATACTTACCCGAATTAGTGTTTTAGATGTATCCACTATCTGGGAACACTGACTGCCTTTGTTCTCTTTGTGAGAATTCAGACTAAAACATTACTTCTGTTGGTGATTCATTTAGCATCTTTTATCTGCATATTGGGATTTCTTTTTGAACATGTGTTGCTCAGCTTCTCATAGAATCTTCATATTTCACATCCTTATGATTTGCAGAGCTGTGATCTACCTCAACATTCAAGTGGTGAAGGGACAACGGAGAATCATCACCCTCCTGAAGGAGCAGATTGCCAACGTGAGTGCTGAGTGCAAGGCAGGGACAATCTCTTACTTAGTACTAGACAACATCAAGCCCTCAAGCCTTAAATTGCATTGAAACAAAAAAAAATGGCAGTATTCCAGCAATTGGTTTTTTTTTTTGTCAGTGAATGCTGTGTCACAATAGAAGTCACTGCTGTGGTTAAATGAAATGCACTCTGGATAGGAACAACACTGTAACAAAGATGCAGTTGGTGGCCCAATTTTCACTGACAGGTAACAGACATGCACCCTCAAGTATCTACCTGTAAAGGTCTGCAGGTGCAGTGCACCTTCCATGTTGGATCTGTGCAGTATTCAGAATCTCTTGATGCAAATCTTCCATTTCAGTAGCAAGAAAAAGAAATAAATCTACCACCTTTTGCACTGATTCATAAAACAACAGGGAAAAAGACAAGTGATTGCAGATCATATTAGTTTCAGACTTAGGGTGCACCCATTTGGTCTTTTAAGAATGTCATTTTTCTTCTACTTACCTTAAATTGATGCTTCTGTTCAACGTTTTGTCTTATGTCTGATATAACAGGTTGCACTTTTTATTTAATTTTAGTTGTCAAGTCATAACTTGTTTTTATATGTTGGGCTGCCAAATTTCATTATTATGGGTGTATTTGTGTTGTGTTCGGGCATTGAATGTTTACCTTTCATGTTTGGAATCCACCCTGAGTCCCTTCGGGGAGACAGGGCGGAATATAAATAGTTTTATTTATTATAATAATAATAATTATTATTATTAAATACCTCTATTCCAGGAAGGAGAAGATAAGATGTTTCTCATTGAGAAGCTTCATACTATATATGGGAAATGAGAGAACCATGCAGCAGAAGATAAGGTATGTGCTTCAGAGCTCTACATTGATGAGTTGCATGAAATGACTGCAGCTTGGATAAGAGGATGTGGAGAGAGCATGGCTGTCTAGCATATACATTGCTGTACGGTCAAAAATGGCACTGGGGACACTTAGGCCCTCCTGCTGTTTATAAAGTACTAATCTCACCAGTCTTCACTGTTGGCCATGATGGGAATTAAAGTTTAGCAAAATCTATAAGATTTGTAATCCTGGACAAAAGTCTGAGCACTGAGGCCATGCATCCTGTGTGTCTGTACCTGTGTTGAGCCTGAATGCTTGCAAGAGGAGCATTTCACTAATGTTTGCAGCATCAGTTTTTTTTTTCTGTGCTTGGTCCTTTTTTGAAATGAATAAAACACAAACAGGAGGTACCGATACCCCAAAGCAGTTCAGAGAGTAACAGGGGTCTGCCTTTCTAGAGAAGGCAAGAAGCAAGCAAAACTCTCACTTGGCTTTACAGGTGGCAGTATGATGAGTTCTGAACGGACATATAGAAAGGAAAGGGAAAGCAGCTTATTTCCTTTGTGAAAGTCTTCTGCTAGAAAATATTTTGATGCAAGCTGTATAACTGAGGAGAGAGTAAATTGAGCATAATGCTGACAGATTAGAATGACTGCTGGCAAATTCACCCGGCGTTAGGTGAACGAATGAGTTAAACATTATGGGCAAGCAGGTGGATTGCTGAACTCTGGACATACATCTCATTTTTTTGTTTTCTCTTGGCAAGACTCTTGAGACTGGAAGCAGCTCCAGATGAGAGGTGGCTGTGAAGTGCAAGAACAAGTGGAATAATCCAGCATTCCTGTTGCTGCCAAACTTCATTTTAAAGCACGGACACCTGGTTCAAAGGAATCTAGGCAGAGGGAACCACTTCACAATAACAAGATTATGCACCATTACATCATTTTTGCACTGGAAATTGGAAATCTTTAGTTCTATTCCTGGAACAGGATAACAGAACAGTGGATTTGCTTATTCTGTTCAGAGTACTCCTGGGACAAAAAATTAAGAGAAAGAATGAAGGAGGAAGGTGATTTACCCACATACCTGGAATGGGGAATACAACAGAAAAGATAAAACAGAGCTTTGGAAAAAAAGTTAGGTTCTTGGCAAAGGACAGTGATGGGAACAATCCTCCAGACAGCAAAGACCTCTGTGATTGAAAATGACAGCTCAGATATCCCTAGCATTTTATGCTTAAAGGGTAAATTCTCATTCTGGACCTAAAAAGATTGTATGTAGATGAAGAATCTTGCTAGAACTACTCTGGGAACAGGTTCGCACTGCTGAAAACATTGATCTCCATGGTTGGCCCTTGGGCAACTTTGTTTTTAGAAGATTATAGAGGATTCCCATCTGCTTTCAGTCCGAGAACAACTGTTTCTAGCATTTGAGAGCAATTCCAGATTTCATGGATAGGCAAGTGGACATTTTCCTTGAACTGGAGTAAAGGATCTTAGAACCGCTCGAAAGATAAGGAAGTGGATTTGTTTTTTCAAAGAGAAGAACTGAATTGATGGAAAGTTTAAGAGGCAAAATGGCCCATGGGCTTCTTGTATTGGACTTATGAATCATGGGACTGTAATGTGAGACTTACTTAAATGACTACCAGAAACATCATGATTTGGTGTAATTAAACTACTCTTTTTAAAAACTTTCTCAACAGTATTACTTTTAAAATTTCTTCCTTGGTTGGCAATATGATGTGCCATGACTAAACTAGTGAATGTTGATTTGGTTTGGAAAGTTCTTGTGAAGAACATCAGTCAAGTCCATTACATGGATGCCCCTGCATTGTGTCTCACAGTTGTGAACAGAACTGTATTTCACTTCTGAGCACCATTTCACAAATAGAGGATATTTAGCCCCTTCCTGCCACTGACAGAACAGGGCTAGCTGGGGGACTGGGGTTGAGAATGATAGAATTTCAAAACTATGTACATGACTACTCATTAACCATCTCACCAGTTTTCATGAAGCCTAAGAAACTCAATATTTAGAATACATGATACACAGCTTAAGGCCACTGCATGTTGCTCCTTCTGCCATATTTTCTGTACTCAGATTTGCATGATTGGGATTGTGTAACTGTTAAAAGTTGCCTATTATTCAATGTAGTGAGAGAAAGATTTCTTTCTCTCCAACATCCTGACTGATAAAAAGTCCTTAATAAATGGTCCTAGTGAAAAATGGCCTGGCACCATGGAACAATGAAATATTGTTCTTGCCTTTCAGAGAAATTCTGTGTGTTTGAATGAAGACAGGGCTTCTATTATCCACTGAAAACTGACTGCATACATTTAATCGTATCCAGTTATCAGAGTATGATTGTAGTTTGAATTTATGTTACACTCCAAGAGATTATTGAAGAAAAAAGGCTAATGGACTTGTGATACTTTTTACTGATGCTGTGGTAGGAAGAAATAGGAAGGATACAATGATAGGAAAGGAACAAAATAATGTAGACTATCTTACTTTGGCCATATCACGAGACAACACATCTAAGAAGAAAATACTATATTCGATGCAAGAAACTTACAAAATTAAGATAATTTTAGATCCAACTTAATTTTTAGAGAGTTTATCAAATGAACAAATTCAAATTTTGAACTAGTAATGCATTCCATGCTTTTAGCTGGAAGAATACTATATGCTTAGCAGTGGGGGGAAAACGGATTTGTCATTCAGACAAGTTTAAATTTTAAAGTTGGTGGAAGTGGCTGAAATGGATAAGATGTCAATGATGATAAAAGAAATCTACAAGAAACTTTAAAAATTATTTGTAACCTTTCATAACCTTCATAAAGAAGAAAGAAAATATGAAGGTATTTGTAAGTTTTGAAGATTTAAACATAACACCTGGTAAAGGGAAGAAGAAAACAATGTTTCTGATGTTACTGTTTCTAGGGATGTAGTGCTTTTACATTTTATAGCTAATTTTAAATGGTGAGCTTGATTCCTTTTTCTTTTTTATGTAGAGGGGATAAGTTTTAGAGGAAAATTGCAGTATGATGACGTACGTGAGTAATAAGATATTAAGACTGATTGGGAATGTATGACATGCACGCTTGTATTACAATTTTTTTCAAAAAAGAAAACCGTTTGGTGAAATGAAAGTTAGTAGGGAAACAGGAAGACTGCATTACAAGTAGATAGATTCAATCAAGCTCTAAATCTGCAGGATATGAACGGGACGATTGATAGGGTGTCTTGGAGTTATCTCTTTCATAGGTCTGTCATACATCAAAACTAAGTAGTAAACAAAACTAACAAGTAAACAAAAAGGAGATTGACAGAAGTGTTGTATATAAGACTGCTTCTTAAATGGGGTCTTTTAAGCTAAAAGTTGGGTTCCTGAAAAACTTGGCAACAGAAACTTTTCTGAACATCACTTAGTGGCTGTTTTACATATTTATATGAATATGTTCCACAGTTTTTAGTGGTCTCTGCAGATGCTTCAGCTGTACTTCCTAAAATGGAAAATCAGTCTGTTTAGCAAGCCTTGAAAATGATGGTTTATTAGTAGTAAATGTTTGATTTTTATACCTATTTTGTGTCCCTATGTACCCAGGGTCACATCAAATTTTCTTGAGCTGAAAGGGGTTGCAAGCGGAAAAGTTTAAGAAACCCTGGTATAGCATATAAAAGTAACGGTGTAGTGTAGTGGTTAGATTAGCACTCTGGGAGCCAGGGTTCAAATTCCCACTCCACCCTTTTCAGCCCCAGAAAAAAGCAATGGCAAACCTCTCCTGAACAAATTCTGCAAAAAACAAAAACAAAACCCAAAAACAAAAACACTTGGACAGATTCACCTTAGGGAATCTGTAAGTCAGAAAAGGCTTGAAGGCATACAAGAACATCATAGCATGTAAAATCAGATTAGTGGGTTTAGCCTGCTGCTCTTTCTTGCAATTTTCGCAAACAGTTTTATTGAGAATACTTGTTTTGTGAATCCTTTTTGAGCAAAGATAGGCATAATATGGTTAATACATGGAATTGGTATTACAAAAAGTTAGTTTCACCATTTTTAGTTCTGTGGGCGCCAATAGTGCCAATATAGGGTTTTGTTTTGTTTTTTTTTACATAAAATTAACTTCTCACCAGCAGAATGAAGCAATTAAACATGCCCAAGGTTCAAGTCTAGCATTATTATTATTTATTTACGTATAACGCTTTTCTCACTTCTGGGGGGGACTCAAAAGCAATTTCCAATAGCATCCTGCAATCTGCTCTAGAAACCTAGTAGCATCTCAGTGTTTCAAACAAAAGTGGCAATGAGCTGATTCAACAGAAAAATATTTATTCTCAATTTCAAACTGTATCCGAGTCTATAGAAGTAATCTTTTGCCCACTGCCTGCAGGGGACAGTCAATTTAGTTTGCTTGTACTTTCTAATTCACTTCTCCAGATGCATCCATGTTGAGCAGCAATCTTTCTTCTGCTTATTGTTTCATTGAGGTCCTTGAGTTGAGAACTAGCCCCAGCTTCTGTAATGCTTAGCTTTAATTGCACAGAGTGGAATTAAACCACTGCAACACATTGGATAAGCCTGTGCCATCCCGGGCACTCGTCTCCAAAACGGCAATGGGCTGTTTAGCGAAGGTAATGATATCTTGGATTCGGAATAATGACTTCATTTCCACAAGGGACATGTAGCAGGGTAGGTCGCTAGAGCCAGAAAAGAAAGAAAATAGTTATGCATTCCTATCTGCTTGCTGAACTGCTTTCGAAAAGAATCCCCAAATAGAAACATGATGTAGTTCTTTCATCATTCTGGGCTTGATGTCCCTATCAGTAATTACTGAAGCTCAATACATTGTTCCCTCCTCCTAACTGTCTGATCTCCTGCATGGGCATGCAAATTAAGCATTTCTTACATCTTGTTGAAAATGATAAGAACAGGAACTGATGCTAGCTTTTCAGCAGAAAGGAGTGACAAAAGTTGTACACAGGATGAAGAAATCTGGGTAGGCCTGGCAGCGTCAATCATGTACTGCAGAGAGAGAAGAAGATTGAGAGACAGAGACAGAGAGACACAGGCTCAAATATCAATAACAAGCAATGGGAACTTTTGGTTCAAGTGCCAAAACTTCCCACTAATAAGCACAGCAGGAAAAGACACTATATATACACGGCCCCTTGTCATTCATGGAGCACAGCCTGTGGATGGTCTGGTTCCTTTCGAGGATCAAAACAGATTTTCCTGGAAGTTAAAATTTTATTTTTTGTTAAAGTGGAAGCATTTTTTTGCAGACTCCACTGTAAGCATTACATTATGTTACTAACAGATTTGTGTAAATAGGTGTCATTCAGAAACCTTTGACTGTTGCCAAACTTTTCATGACATTGAGCTAAGGGATCCCCATTTGGGGTTGGGACCCGTAGTTTAAAAAACAGTGGCTTATACAAATGTCTTAGTATTACTGTTCAAGTGATCACAAGTTACCACAGCATGAAGGATTTTAAAAATCCAAGAAAAACCAAGCCATTGCAAAGAACAGTATCTCAGAAACAACATATTGTAAGGCCAGTATAAGCCCTGCCAATTCCAGTGCAGAACATAGCAGGTGTGCATAAAGTTTTTGTGGGCTTGTGTTTAACTGAAACAAAGTAAAGAGCCAACCACAGAGGGATGAGTAAAATACATATGCAAACAGAGCTCCTACCAGGACAGAGCAGCAGTCACTGTAGTAACTTGACCAGATGGGACCCATGCATCCCCCCAATTCCCGCACTGTAATCTTCTTTCCTAGTGAGAGGTCTGTAAGATTTGTGCCGACCTGGGAAAAAAGTTATCAATTAGACTTTTATAGTGTTGACTTGTACATAGCTGAGTACAAGAACTGAGCGTGAACCAAGCCTTGGCAGGAGTACAGACCTTGACTGGGATCTTCTCTCCATACTTTAGAAAATGCCAATCAGAGAAATGCAACCAATATACAATATAAAGTAGTAACAACTATAATCGGTAGTACACATTTTCTATTCCACAATTTGTCTACATCACATTGAGCTGCCAACACCAGTCAGTAGCAGTCTAGTAAATCATGTGTAATCTGTGTTCTTAGCATTCCGCACTAGTCAGCACAAAAGCAGCAGCCAAACCAATAATTTATTAACTCAGTTATCATCTACCGAAGGACTGAGGCACCTATGGCCTCAGTTGTTGGGCTACAGCTTCCACCATTTCCATCTACTGACCATCCTGCTGGGATCTTGCAATATCTCAAGAATCACAGATTTCTTGTTTTGGCTCTAGTCTGAATGAGCAGCTGCCTAGTTCCTGGCCAAAATACTTTCTGCTTGCAAATCTGGTGTATTGATATTAATTTCTCCCTTTATTCTTCTCCTTCCTGGAGGGAGCCAGACATTTTATCACTATTCCCGGTGCTATTTGGAGAGCGAGATATTTCAACTGGTTCACCCTTGACAGAGAAACCAAACCATTTGTGAAGAACTGTTGAAGAATGAGGGCCATAAAACATTCAGCTGTCTTCCCCTCCTTAGCTCTCCTTGCATTGTGAACCATTAAATTCAGTTAGTAGTGCCTAACAAGGAAGGATGGCTTGTTTTTATCTTTAGAATAAAATTCTCATCTCCTCCTGCTGCCCAAATTGCACTGATTGAGAATCTGAGACTCACACAATCGAAATGAATGGCTAAGTTGCTGATACTTTCATTGCTTAAGTAATGAAAAGCTCTGAACGTTAAAATTTCTCACTAAAGAGCCTGCCTTATGACGTCTTTTACAAATGAAATACTGCAAATTTTTACACCTGGAGCAAGCAGACAGCTCGAGAAACAGTTGAGCTAAAGGCACCAAAAATCAAGTATTGTGTTTTGAGATCAACATTTTTCATCAATCCTGTGCTCTGTGTGACTGAACCACAATAATTAACACACTGTCACTGAACAAAAGAGAAGAAACCCTGGGAAGGATGTGATATAAATAAATAAGAATATCAATAAGGAATACAATACCGTGGGCAGTGTGGCTGGTGGCTCCCCAAGCTCCTTGGCACCATCCTTAGAGGAAAGCTGTGCAAGGGAGATGGTTAAGGAAGGCGGCAATGGTGCGAAAGAGAGGGACTCCCGACCATAGAATGAACATGCACTGGGCCCCAGTGGCAGAATGGGAGTGGGCCATGGAAGACTGCCATTTCTAGCCCTACACTTCTCAAAAGCACTATCCTGCATTATGTAAAATAAAGGATAGGTACCTGGAGGACCTATGTAAAATAAAGGATAGGTACCTGAAGTTCAAAACCTGGAGGACCTAGGGGGTCACATCCTGACAAAGTCCCTTCCTCACCCCCAAGGGGAACCCTGGAAAAGGCTGGGAGAGAGTCTGGGGCCCTTTCCACACAACTGAATAAAATCCCACGTTTTCTGCTTTGAACTGGAATATATGGCTGTTTGGACTCAGATAACCTAGTTCAAAGCAGACATTTTGGGATTTTCTGCCTTGTATTCTGGGTTGTATTGCTGTGTGGAAGGGCCCTGGGTTATTCAGATTCCCTGGGGAAATTGTTTATTTTTCTGCCATGAAACACTCTGAAGTTACTGTTGCCTTTTGACTGTGCAACTGAATGACATATTAATTTCCATCTGGTGTGGCAATCCTTGTGTCCCTCAGCCAAGCGGCAAGCATGAACCACAAGTATTGTGAGACAGGGCAGGTGAAATTATACAGCCGGCCCTCTGTATCCACTGATTAAACTCTCCATATCTTACAGGTACTTTTTCCAAACTTCAAAAGGCAAGCCTCTTTTACATTTTACCCTTTTATAGAAAGGACACCACCTCACCAGTGTACATAATGGGACTCGAGCACCCATGAATGTTGGCATGGCACCCACAGGGAGGGGGATTGGGAAGAAACCCCAGCACTCTCTCTGTCTACAAGGGGGACCCCAGAAGCCCCAGCCAGCATTAGCCTTGCTAAGCGACTGCACAAGCCAGTCCAAGGCCGCTTCTACATTGCCATATACAATCCAGATGATCTGCTTATTTGTTTATTTATTTATTTACTCTATTTATACCTCGCCTTTTTCAACCCTGCAGGGGACTCAAGGTGGCTTACATATATAGGCAATGATTCGATGCCATGTAAACATACATACATAATAAAATAAACATATATATTAAAACATCATCATCATATTTAATTACTTATTAATCGCCCTCCATCTGAGAATGCTCCAGGCGATTTACAGCTAAATTGTAAAAGATAAAATACACACATACAGAATTTAAAAATTAACAGAGATCGAATGCTCTAGTAAAAAGCCAGGTCTTAAGTGCGAGAGTAAAAGGCCCTAACAATAATTAAAAATATATCAAACCTTAAACATTATTAAAATTACGTTATCCAAATGCTTAGATTATATGATAGTGTGGACTCTAGAATCGGTCCAAATCAAATAATGTGGATTATCTGCTTCAATCATCTGGATTATATGGCAATGTAGAAAGGCAGGGAGGCCCAAAGGCCGACCCTCCGGGCCTTAAAGCCTCCTCCTTTCCTTTCCCGCCTCTTCCCGTCCCTTCAGGCCCCAAGCCTCTCCCCCCGGGCTTCGGCCAGGCCCCCTCCGCTTCTGATAATCCGGATATTCTGCAGCCGCTTCACCAGCAGCGTTTTCCCGGCGCCCGAACTCCCCAAAAGCAGGTACATGGCGCCCTCCCGGCCAGCCGTTGCCATAGCAACTGAGGCCACTCCTTCTTCCGGGCACCCCCTCCGCCGCAATCTCCTCGCGCTTCCGTCATTGGTTAAGGCGCGGCAGCGGAAGAACCTGTCATTCCGATTCCACGCCCGCCAATCACATGCGCCTGCCGCCGGAAAGCCCGCCTCGGCGCCGTGCGGAAGCCGGAATTGGGGCCTAGGTGGCGGAAACAGCTTCGCTGGCGGCGCAGAGTCAGCGGACGGGCTTCTCTGGTCTTGGGCGAGCGAGCGAGCGAAGCAGAGAACGAGCGGCGCCATGGGGCGAGGCGGAGGCACCTTCGAGCGGCTCCTCGGTACCTGGAGGCGGGGAGGAGGGCCAGGGGTGCGCTGCCGGAGCCTCCGTGGCAGCCCGGGAAGCCCCGAACCCTTTCCCCTTCCCTTCCCCCTCCGCCTGAGGCTTATGCGGGCCGGGCTGAGTCAGAAGCCCAGCCTTGCCACTCCTCGGAGGGAGAACGGCTCCTTCCTAAACGCCGTTGTGATTAAATAACTTACAATGTCAAAACAAAGGCCCCATTTACACCGCCATATAATGCAGTTTGAAACTGCTTTATGTGACAGCGTCGATGGGTCCCAAGCGAAGTTTTGGGCCGCGATTGTTTTCCTCCCCTTTTCTACCCGTTATCCCCGTTCTTTTCAACCTTTGGTTTTTCCATATGTTTTGGGGCCTGGGCTCCCAGAATCTCCGGCCATTGACCTCGCGAGTTGGGGGAGGGCCGAAGGTTATATGGATGCCACAAAACCCCCTCTTATTCCTCTCCCCCACTGGCCAAGGGCGAAGCAAAGTGACCGGCTGGGCTGTCTGACGCCTTTGATCCTCTGTTGTGTCCCTATTGTGTTGATCCAAAGAGGCAGTGTTTTCCTTGATCGTAGATTAGGCATTTGTGAAACAGGTTTTGGGCTATTTTGTTACAAATGAAGGACATTTTGCCGAATCAGAGCTGACGTTTGGTTTACTGAGACTGGCCCAATTTAAATCCTGGGGAAAGACCAACATATTTTATAGTGTTGATGACCGCATTGCTATGCTAAAATCAGTCTCTACAAGTCCAGGAAGTGTTTGAGAAAATGCAGGCGTCACACTGAGTCAAGAAGTTTATAGGTCAAATGTTACAAGAGGAAAATGTCTGAGATTAGTCAGCTGATCTGTAATGTCAACAAATGATCAGCTAATCATATGAAATGGTGGGCACACAGGACATTGTGTGCATGCATTATGAGCCTTTACTCCCTTTTTCGTATAGAGCTCTCTGTGAGCATGGCACATTATTGTAATGTAAGCATGTTTTGTTTAAAGAACCTTATAGTATTAACCATGATGAAGGAAAGGGTTGTAGTTATACAAAGAAAACACATACAAAAGACGACTTCGTTTTAGATGTGGAATGAAAAAACTCATACTAAAGGCATTACAAAACAGAGCAAGTTTTTTGGGGGTGGGGACATGAAAGGAGAGAGTGTGATTTCTGTAGAGAAAGACTTCCAGACATTAAGAGTAGACAGGTTGGGAAACAGGAATGGTAAAACTGAAGGAGCAGACATCACATATGCAGGCTCATTTGCCAACATTCAGCACGTATATATCTCTGTGATTTTTACTGGGGGATAGAAATTTTTTTCCCTCAGCATTTGCAGACAGTTTGTAGTTAACAGTAAAAAAAAGTAGCTCACTAAAAATGAACAGATGTAATCTTAGTAAAATCTTAATAATCTTTGTCCAGAAAATGTCAAAAAATGACAGTACATCGCCATGCCTTTCCAAGCAAAGACAAAATATAACATTTGATTTGGAAGATGAATTGTCATTTTAATGTTTTGCAGATAAAGCTACCAGTCAGCTTCTGTTGGAGACAGACTGGGAGTCCATCTTACAGATTTGTGATATGATTCGTCAAGGTGACACTCAGTAAGTCGTGTTATCTATACCAACTTTTGTGTTGCTCATTCCATTCATACAATATTTTCCCTTGGGTATATTGTGATTAGATAGGAATATATGGTTTGCCCACCATTATTCATTGAATAGGGACTTGAACCTGGATCTTTTGCATACAGATACAACATTATCTGTACTCCTGCAATACTCTCTGGAGCTTGCTCATTCAGAACTGTCTCCAGACCATTCAAATTGACCAGGATTGTCAGGTCAATCAGATTCACCATCTGTTGATGGCTGATATTCTAGAATTATATCCTCTGCTGATGGAGTAGGGAGGAAAAAAGTCTATGGCTTTGATCCTAAAAACTACTGATTTAATGTTAATAAGAAATTTCAGCACAGCACAAGAGATGAACTTGGTATTTGTATGTCTCAGCTCAATTCTGCATGTTCTGATTCTGTGATTGGCAAAGAATGGATTTTTAGAAAGATTAGGAATCTAAGAAGGGACTAGAGATGTTTCAAAGAGCTTTCTCAACAACTACCAGAAATGAAGCTACTTAACCAAGCATATTTTTAGTGGTAAAAATCTCATAGAAAATACAT
The DNA here is from genome assembly GCF_037176765.1 of Anolis sagrei. Classification (NCBI taxonomy): domain Eukaryota; kingdom Metazoa; phylum Chordata; class Lepidosauria; order Squamata; family Anolidae; genus Anolis; species Anolis sagrei. The sequence continues at coordinate 128,328,944 of NC_090022.1, read as the reverse complement.
AGATACGCAGAATGTCCCTGCCTTGAGGTAAATAAATTTGATTTGTTAATTAGCCACTTACTATAGTCTAGTTCAATATTGGCTTTGACATCTTACATATTAGCAATAGCATTGTCACTGAATTTTAAGTATTTCAGTTGCCATTCTTTCTTCCTTTTTGTCCAGAGCTAAATATGCTGTGGGCGCAATAAAGAAGAAAGTGAATGACAAGAATCCACATGTAGCTCTCTATGCACTGGAGGTAAGATGAAGTAAACAGAAACTCTTCAACTTGTTGTCTTTCTGGTCATAAAGGAAAAGTTGTCTTCCCTTGTACCTCTATGATGTGCTAACTGCACTTTTTTTTTCAGAGAAGGACCCAACCTTATGCTACCATGGAAGGTTGTTGGGATTCAAAAGTGGACTATACTTGCTTTTGTGTATTTATTTTTTAGGTATTGGAGTCTGTGGTAAAGAACTGTGGACAAACAGTCCATGATGAAGTGGCTAACAAACAGACTATGGAAGAACTGAAGGAGTTGCTGAAGGTAATTTGGACAATATGTCTAGAGAGGTACTGAAAGTACCAAAGGGTGCTAAAACAAATGTGAAGCAGCTTTGACATGCTTTGACTTGAGAAAATTCAGAATTGTAGAATACAGTTCTACATATATTTTTAGTGGCAAGCCCAGTTGACTTCAATGAGACCTAAATGTTTTAGGTTGTGTTTATGATTGCTGCTATAGTTTTAATGGTTTTAATATACTGTCATTTGTTGTCAATTTGGGATGTGATGTTTATTTATGTGAGGCTTTGAATTTTGCCATTGATTATGTTGTGAACTGCTTTGAGTTTCCCACAGAGGTGAGAAAAGCGGTATATAAATGCAATAAATAAATAAATGCATAAGAATGTGTACAAAAGATTGCAGTCACATTTTCTAGTGAATATGGATCATTACTGACTACTGCCAAATAAGCAAAACGTTTTCACTGCCTTCAAAAAAAAAAAAAAAAAAAAAAGAAACATGATCAAACCCATTTGTTCTAGCTGATGTGTAACATCATTGGCATAACACTTGAAAGAATTAGTATCTTGAATTTATTCTCACTGAAGTTCAGTAATATTCCTGTGGCTCAGTGGTAGAACACATGTTTTGCTTGCTTCCCTACCACTAAGCCAAGGAACTCCTAGGTTGTATATCACATTTTACACCTCCCCAGGTATGTTGGCAAAGGCCTATGGCACCCTAGAGAATTGTTGTGAGTCCGTAGTCACCATACAGAACTAGAAGGATTAGTGGGCTAAGGTGTAGCTCTATTTGGTGTTAGTTTTGTTTAGACTTGTTTTCACATTGCTCTTGGGCTATTTATAAGTAAGATGTGTTCTGCCCATCTCAGTATGTGAATTTAGACTTTGCCAGCAACTTGTAACTGTGCTATAGCAACGGGGATGGCAGTGACAATGAAAGACCATACATTTATATGTTAAGAAGCCAGCAGCTGACTTGTACACCTTTGGCTACATCCTTCTAACTTGCTTACATTAGCTAGAGTGTTGGAGCATCATAAGTTAGCATTCTGGCCCCAATATATTAATTCACTTTCCTTTGCACCTGGAGTAAATTTGTGAAGAAACCCCTAGTAAAGGTGTTTGTATGCAGGTACTGATTTAAGAAGAAAAAGAGACAAACTGAGGTTACATTTCTAGAGCTAGGTGGGATGAGGCATTGCTTTGAGTTTCATGCCCTAAAATAGATATCCTAATACTGTTCCTATGAGGATTGAGGTTTGACTCCAACTTGAGCACTGCCTAATCTTGATTGTTCCTATCTCTACAGAGACAGGTTGAAGCCAATGTTCGCAACAAGATCCTCTACCTAATCCAAGCATGGGCCCATGCTTTCCGCAATGAGCCCAAATACAAGGTCGTCCAGGATACATATCAGATCATGAAAGTAGAAGGTAAAGATAGCAGATGCAACATCTGTGAAGGTATGAAATGGGTGGATGGGTGGCTTGGGAGAAGAATAAAGGAGGCTTCCGGACAATATGGGGCTCTTCACTTTGCTGAATCCCAAGTTTTTTTTGTGGCCATCTTGGACCTAATCTTTTTCCCCTTTTTCCAAGGACGAAATGCCTTTCCCAAAGGCATCCAGAAGCAACAGGTTATGTTTTAAGAAGGTTGCAGGAGTTTCCTGTATCGTTTCACATAAAAAACCTTTCCTCCAAAAACATTAATCTAACCTAATAAATCTAAAATCAGGACAGTAAATAAAAAACAACACTTAGAAAACGGGAATTTCAGGCAGGAAACAATCAGGGCCAGCTAACACATCACAACAAAGGATTCTCCCAGGCAGGAAGCTGCCAGGCTTTGAAGCTGCAAGGCTGTTCAATGGTAATCAGGGTAGCCAGTTGCAACATTCACTCTCGTCTGCTTGAGGCAAGTGTGAATTTTGCAGTTGGCCAGCTTGATTAGTTTTGGCTGGCCCCGATTGTTTCATGTCTGGAATTCCCTTGTTTTTTGAGTGGTGTTCTTTATTTACTGTCCTCAAACAGGTTGCCAATCGCAACATTCACATTTGTCACAAACAGACAAAAGTTCTTTCTCCCACCCTGGTCATTCCACAGATATGCTTCCAACAGACCTCACAATCTCTGAGGATGCCTGTCATAGATGCTGGTGAAACGTCAGGAGAAAATGCTTCTGGAACATGGCCATACTGCCTGGAAAACTCACAGCAACCCAAAATTCATTTACTTTAGGGGGTTTTCCTTCATTTTTGGTAGCCGATGTTTTTCCTAGGGGATCTCCTGAATGCATGCTACATTGTGGCCCAAAAGATCACATGGACTGTCTTTTGGAAGGTCCACTAGGCTGAGTCAAACATTATAGGCTCATCTTCTGTGCAATGAGCTGACATGCTGTTGTTTCGCTAAAAAGGAGATCATCCTTGATTAAGGTAATGGCTTTGATGCATGCTACATAAGAAGCAGCACTCAGGACAGAATATACACAATCTGACAGGCCTGACATACAATTCTCATCTTAAGGGCCTGGGCACTAGCAACTGGACTCAATTAAAATAACAGCATTAATTTTATCTGCAGGTCACGTTTTTCCAGAATTCAAAGAAAGTGATGCCATGTTTGCAGCAGAAAGGGTGAGTATCCCAGTTGGGAAAGGGCCACACCACAAACAAGGAAATTAATTTGATTTTTCTATTATATTTAGAACTTGATACTGCTTCCAGTGCTGAGAATTTGAGCTGAGCTTGTTTCCCATGACATACAGCCAGTTAAGCAAGACAGAGGCAAAATTACAAGTATCACACTCTGTCTGTACATTTAAGGAAGTAGAAATGAAGAGCATTTTCTAAGGTTCCTTTCCTCTCCAGCCTTCCTCCAATTACTTGACACCTCTTCATTATGCAGTTGGTGAAGTTGGTCTATGATATCAACTTTTTTCTGTAGGTACTCTCAAAGGTGCTACAAGATCTTTTTGGATACCGGTCTAGACTAACACGGGCATGTCTTTTAAACCTACTTAATGTCCTGGAAGTCATTAGCTACAGACATAAAGGTTTAGAAAAGGATACACTATTTCTTCCTTAACACCTTCAGTGCCTGTGGCATAATTTCTGAGCCCCGAGGTAAATTTCCTGCCACATCCACATTGCCCCAGTTGTGCTCCCTAATGCTTGTGTCTGCATTTTTCTTGCCTGACTCATTCCAACATAGCATTGTCCTTGGGAATGCTCTTTACACCCTTTGGATCATCTCAAAACCTACGCCATTTTATTACTTAAGGGTTATTCTGCTTCTATGTGGCAGGCTCCTGACTGGGTGGATGCGGAAGAGTGCCACCGGTGCCGGGTCCAGTTTGGAGTGGTGACTCGCAAGGTGAGTGCTGTAGCTCTCTGGCCCAGATCTGAGCTTTCCTGCTTTGGTAACACCGAGCCATCCAGTGGAGAGCAAATGGATGCTGGGGCAATATTTTTAGCTCTCTCTCCATTTTGTGGATGCCTGTTTGGAGTTACTGGCTGCCACCTTTAATTTATTCACTGTTTCCACAGCATCACTGTCGGGCATGTGGGCAGATTTTCTGTGGGAAGTGCTCCTCTAAGTATTCCACCATCCCTAAGTTTGGCATAGAGAAGGAGGTGCGAGTGTGCGAGCCTTGCTATGAGCACCTCAACAAGTAAGTATTGAATGTTTTGGCAGCCTTTTCTGCAGGTGTGAGTCATTCCTATAATAACTCAATGGACTTGTCTGTTTGTTCTGTGGTGTGTAGCTTCCGGAGCCAAGAGCTTAATTGGCTTATTACAAATCATTGTGCCACAGTTCAGTAGCAGTTGCCTAGCCCTCCCCCCTTCACCTTATTAGCAAGGTAGCCATCAGTAGTGACCATGACCTTGGCCTTAATGTCCCCACAGGAAAGCAGAAGGCAAAGGGACTAGTAGCACAGAGCTTCCTCCAGAGTACCTGACCAGCCCTCTCTCTCAGCAGTCCCAGGTGAGTGCTTACATGGGAGGGGTAGAGATGGGTCCCTTGCTCGCCTTGCTTACACAGCTACCCCTTGCTGTTTCTGCAGCTGCCTCCAAAGCGTGATGAAACCGCTCTGCAAGAGGAAGAGGAGCTGCAGTTGGCAATTGCATTGTCTCAGTCAGAGGCTGAGGAGAAGGAAAGGATGGTTTGTGTCTTGGTTATGGTGGGGGATTTCCATTACATCAGTGCCATGTAGGCCTCCTATGGCTGGCTGGCTGGCTGTCTTGTGTTGGCCAAAGAGTTTTGATAGCTCTGTGTTTGGAGTAAATCAAGGCTCTGTCTCCTGCTGCGAAACAGCTCATGCGGAGGTCCAATCTCCCCTGGTTCTAAGGCGGAAAAGACCTTCTCTATTGCATAAAGCAATTCATCAGCTGTTTGTCACAGAGCCAGAAATCAATTCCAGATATCATACAAATCAAATTTAACTCCAATAATTGACACCTTACTACTTTTCATATATTATTTCTGTGTGAGAGTAGTAAAGGCCCTGCGAAGGCACTCATCACACACATGCCAGTATCGTAAAGATTTGGCTGAACATGGTAACTGTTAAATGGGAAAAACTGATACTCCATTTCCTCTTTCACATGGACAAAGGCCTGTTTTACAAGTTGGGAGATTACATCCTTTATCATTTTTTCCCACTGCAGAGGCAGAAAAGCACATTCTCCACATACCCCAAAGCAGAACCAACACCAATTACATCTTCAGCCCCTCCAGTCAGCACCCTCTATTCGTCACCTGTGGTAAGTCTTAAGCTCAGGAAGTGCCTGGCACTTCTTGTTGATGCTTAGGTTCACATCACTGATTAAAATTATGTAGTTTATACCCAAGCTGCTTGGACCCGTGGAATTCAAGTAGGTTTTCAACTTGTGTCCCTTGCTTGAGCAGCTCCCTTTTTACCTCTCAGTATTCATGCCTTCAAGCTTTTAAGATTAGCTCCTGATGGTTGCTGGGTGAGTTAAGGATACACCTCATGAATGCTCTTCGACGAAGTAAAGCGATTTTGGTGTCTATTTCATTTCAGAATTCCTCTGCACCTCTAGCTGAGGATATTGATCCTGAGGTAAGAACACCCCACTTCTTCAACCTCATTAGGCCAGATGACTGCAGGTCTTTGTGGGGACTTGCCTACAGACATCTGAGTTGGCTTTCCTTTTCTCACTGCCTTCTGACAGTTGGCTCGGTACTTGAACCGCAACTACTGGGAAAAGAAACAAGAGGAAGTGCGCAAGAGCCCAACACCTTCGGCCCCACTGTCTATGGGGGAGCCAGCAGCCCAGTCCACTGAGGTCCAGCCTGCCCCACTCAGTGTAGTGGAGGTAAGGACTTTCTCTCCTGCATTTCCACAGGTCTCACGCTGTCTAAATGGGGGCAACTGCTGTTTTTTTCTTGAGTGGAAGTAGCCAGGTAAAAAAAAGAATTGACGTTCAGGGTGTGCCACATTTGTCCTAGGTGTTGTCTTTTTAGGGAAAGGGACGTTATAAAGGAGCTTCTAAGGTAGGGGAGATGAGAGTGGTAATCCTGAATTAAAAAGTATTCCTAGAAGAATGGGAGAAATACATGACAGATTTGTCATCGATAAAATAACTGTACTCTTAAGAGCAGAACTATTACAGAACTTGTCAGTGAATGGCAACAAGTGATCCAACATCTCAATAAAAAGTATAATTAAACTAAAAATGTACATAAGGGATCCTATAAGACTGTCGACAAGGAGGAAGTGGATATTAATTTAGAGCTGATGTGTATTACTTACTAATTTACCATATTTATACCCCACCCTTCTCACCCTTTAGGGGACTCAGAGTGGCTTACATATATAAGCAGCAATTTGATGCCAATATGAACATACATCAAATAAAATAAAACATCTACATTAAAAAATTGCTAAAAACATATCAAGCATTAAAACCACTTGTATCTCAATATGCCTCAAACAAGACTGTGATCCCTTAAAGAAAAGATATTATATTAGAAATGATAATGAATAGCTGGAAAATATTTCACTGTATACAACAAACACGAACGTATGTGTTTATTTTAATTAATTAATAAATATTAAAATAAAAAAAAATGAAATAAAAAGTACTCCTAGAATTGTAAACTGGGTTGGGAATTGGTCTTTCAACTTCCTGGTTTCAATTCCTCCTCAGCAGCAGTACCAAAATGGAGAGACGGATGAGAGCCACGAGCAGTTCTTGAAAGCTTTGCAGAATGCTGTCACCACCTTTGTCAACCGCATGAAGAGCAATCACCTCCGGGGTCGGAGCATTACTAACGACTCGGCTGTGCTCTCGCTCTTCCAGTCCATCAACAGCATGCACCCCCAACTCCTGGAGCTGCTGAATCAGCTGGATGAGCGCCGTTGTATGTTCCTAGAACCCCAGTCCCCTGTTGGGGTTGGATACCAGGGAGGGGTGTGTGTGTGGGTTGTGTAGCAGTATTATGCTCCCTTTAAATCATTGTCTGCCATCTGGCATCCTTATGTACTTCTGCTGGTACAAACCTCATCTCATCCCCCCTTCCTACCACAGCATCTACTTTCCTTTGGCTTTAATTGAGAATTCAACCCCTGCTTTACTCTTGGTGGGATCTGTTCAGTCTCAGGGAGGTGTGTCTAAAGGTGGGAGTCTTGACACTGCCTTTCTCCCATCTGCCTCCAGTGTATTATGAGGGACTTCAAGATAAGCTTGCCCAGATCCGGGATGCCCGGGGAGCCCTGAATGCTCTGCGAGAGGAACACAGAGAGAAGCTGCGCCGTGCTGCTGAGGAGGCAGAGCGACAGAGACAGATCCAGCTGGCCCAGAAACTGGAGATTATGAGGCAGAAAAAACAGGTGAGCCTTCCACTGGTTTGTGAAAAGTGTGACTGCATAACCTAAGGATATGTTTGCCATTTTTGTTTGATTTCATTTTTGTTTGGTTACATTTTGCTTTAATCTATTGATGTTAGGTTCCAAATGTTTTTATACGTGGGGGTTTCAGTGGTTATGATGTTGATGTTTATTTTATGGAGGCATTGGATGTTTGCTGCTGTATGTTGGAATCCACCCAGAGTCCCCCTGAAATATAAATAAAGTTGATTATTATTATTATTATTTCTCAAAAAATGGCTGGCAAATAGCAAACCCAGTACAACATGAAGCACAGTGGCTCAGGGACGAAATCCCCAATGTGCATGTTTTTCACTGGTAGGAATACCTGGAGATGCAGCGGCAGTTGGCTATCCAGCGCCTTCAGGAGCAGGAAAAAGAGCGCCAGATGCGCTTGGAGCAACAGAAGCAAACAATCCAGATGCGGGCGCAAATGCCTGCTTTCTCCCTGCCTTATGCCCAGGTAGGAAGAATGGGGAGACCAGAGATTTCTGACCTGTTTCCCTCCCCTATGAACTAGGCAAGGGCAGGAGCGGAGGCAAGCCCCCCTCCTCCTTGGCCTCACTTCTTATCTTTTTAGCTGCAGGCCATGCCTCCTGCTGGTGGGGTGATCTACCAGCCTTCAGGCCCCACAAGCTTCCCAGCCACCTTCAGCCCAGCGAGCTCAGTCGAGGGCTCACCCATGCATACAGTGTACATGAGCCAACCCGCCCAGGGCAGCGCTGGGCCCTACACTGCAATGCCTGTGGCAGGAACAGGTAAGAACAGTAGGGGGGAAATAGTAAGAAGAGCTGAAGGCTCTTGATTTAACACATAGATTACTGAGCTGATCCTAGAAGGGTATCTTTTACTCATTCATGACCTGTGTTTCAGACCCCAACATGGTGGGCACTTATATGTACTCAACTGGAACTAACAGTGCACAGACAGCTCCTCAAGGACAGCCAGTGCCCACTACAAACCCTGCCTATTCCTCTTACCAACCTACTCCTACCCAGGGCTATCAGGTAAGTTCAGACCCACAAGTCCCTTATTGTTGATGTTGTTGTTGTTGTTATTTCTTGCATTTCTATCCCGTCCTTCTCAACCCCAAAAGGGGGACTCAAGACGGCTTACAATGGGCCCCATTCCGAAGCCATTACATAACAAATTACAAAATTAAAACCACAATTAGACATAAAAGCATAATTAACAATACATAAGCCATTGTTAAAACAGTAAATCAGTCTCATCCCTTCCCATACATAGCGTGGTTAAGACTGTTTGGAAGAGGCTGCCCTAGTGGAATACAGGTGGACTTCCACATATGCATATTTGACTTTCGAAGCTTTGATTATTCAAGGAGTTGACTAAGATCTTCTCTCTAGGAATTACTAGATCATTCATTCTAGAGATCACTTATTGCTTTTTTAATGTATTTTTATTGCTGTTGACCTGTTCGTGTTAATTGTTCTCTGTTTCTTTGTCAGCATCTAATGACTGCCAATTGTAAGCCATCCTGACTCGCCCTTCCGTGGTTGAGAAGGACAGGATACAAACACTCTAAATAAATAAATAAATAAATAAATACATTTCAGTGTGATTCTCTGGTCAACTCCCAGTAGATGTCCAGAGTCATGCTGGAGGAACTAGAGATTGCTAGAAACGTGTTCTCTCATGCAAAAATATGGCTGTTTTTTATTTACAGTTTTCCACTTTGGGGGTGGGGGTGCTGTGTCCCTAACCCCAGTGAATGTGGAGTTCTGACTAGTTAAATGTTGGGCTTGAGCTTGGAAAACCCATCTTCTTCCTCTCTAGCCGTAAAGCTTCCTTGGGCCAGTCTCATAACCCAACCTTCCTCACTGTGCTGTAAGAATCAAATATAAAAACGTATGTGCATTGCCTTGAATTCTCTTGAAGAGAGCCAGCAGTATACCTACTGTACATTTTAGCCTTGCATAACTCCTTACTATTGAAATTGGGAAGACCAGAATCTCTCTGTGCCACATGCTCTTCTGTGCGTTTGCCCACCCCTGCCCTCTTTGCCTTGCAGAATGCAGCGGCCCCTTCCCAAGCCCAGAGCATCCCTGCCATGACACAGGCTCCTCCGCCATCTGGTGGCACAATGGGCTACATGGGCAATCAGTCAGTTTCAATGAGCTACCAACCCTACAACATGCAGGTAAGGAATCACTTTTGTATGCATGTGTGAAGATGGCTCACTCAGAAAAAGGATTGGTAGAGAACTCCCAATTTCTGTGCATAGGTCCCAGAGAGCCAGTGTGGTATCATAGCGGTTTATGTGTTACACTAGAACTTTGGGAGGCCAATCTTCAAATCTTCACTTTGTTGTGAAAACCCACTGGATGACTTGGGCAGGTCTCACTCCCAGTCTGAGAGGAGAGCAGTGGTACACCCTCTCTGAATAAAACCTACTAACAAACCCTATGATACGTTTGCCTTAGGGCGGCCATAAGTCAGAAATGACTTCATGGCACAAAAGCACAAGGCGCATGTTGTTCAGGCTGTGGCTTGTACGATCTCTCTCTCTCTCTCTCTCTCTCTCTCTCTCTCTCTCTCTCTCTCTCTCTCCTTGCTAGAACCTCATGTCAACCCTCCCTGGCCAGGAACCAGGTTTGAGTAGCTTGCCACCTCAGCAGCCTTACATGTCAGGACAACAGCCTATGTATCAGCAGGTAAGTCTCTAATCCAGTGGCTCCCAACCTTTTTTGACCAGGGACCACTCTCCAACATTAGTACCAAAAGGGTTACAAATCAGTTTTTGGTAAACTTTGGATTCGGTTTGGTTATTTGGGGTGCTGATTCAGAAAATTGCATTGGATAGACCATATCAGCTCTGGTTTCTGATACAAAACATATGCCATCCAGTAGTTGCCATCTGCTCGCTCACAGAAAACCATATTTAATAATCTAGAGCTGATGCGATCTATCCAATGCAATTTTCTGAATCAGGACACCAAATAACCACAGGAACAGGCCTAAAAACGAAAATACCAAGAAAATTATTTTTTTTTTGGTTGGGCTGTGTATTAATTGTTAATGCTCGTGTTAAAAAAGAAAGGGGGGGGGGTGAGGTTGAAAAAAACAAAAAGTGGAGTGCCAGACCCAAGAAACTGTCCCTAACGGCCATAATAATAATAATAACAACAACAACTACTACTACTACTATCACTATCACTATCACCATCACTTTGGGGGACTAAACAGGATCTTACAAAGGGCTGCTTTCTCCTCACACCTCTTGTGTTTGACAACGGGAGCTAATAACAACAGCAGCAGCAGCAACTTTGGGGGACTAAACAGGGTCTTACAAAGGGCTGCTTTCCCATTACAACTGATGTGTGGCAATGGGAGCTTATAATAATATTAGTATTAATAATAACAACTACTCTGGGGGACTCTGCTTCTCTCACTCTCCTCCAATGGTGCCGGGAAAGCTGTGAGAGGGCGAGGGCAACGGCTCTGGTTTCCTTCCCTCCCTCCCCTTGTCTCTCTCTCTCTCCTCCAACAGTGGCACACACCTCCAGCCACAGACCTTATTATGGGTTTCATGGTTCACGAGTTGAGAACCACTGCTCTAACCAGTTTCAGGAGAATGTGTTTTATGTTCTACTTCAATAGCAGACTGGGCTAATGTCGTGGTCACCTTAAACTAAGCGTTGATGGGCTGTTGATCTCTCTGGTAGCCCTTTCCTACAGATGTTTGAATGGAAGAACCCCTCCAAGGGCTCCATTTCCTAACTTCCTTGTTTGTCTCCTTGCAGATGGCGCCCCCTGGAGGCCCTCCTCAGCAGCAGCCCCCTCCCCAGCCTTCGTCTGCTCAGGTGCAGCAGGCACAAGGGGGCAGTGGAGAGGCCCAGCTAATTTCCTTTGACTAATCTTTGTCTGGTGATGATGACAGGGAGGGGTGGGTTTCTAAGATCTTGTTAACACTATCATCTGTTTGTCACTGCTACACCATTGCTGTTTCCTTGCGCTATCCCCACAGTGGGGAAGGGAGAACTGAGAGCCTGCCCTGAGTTGCCTCACACTGCCACCCCATCTGAAATGCTGCTAAGAGAATCTCTAGCTTGGCGCATGGGACTGGTGTATCCAGATCCCCTCCATGTCATTCCTTGGTTGTGGAGAGAGCTTGACCCATCCAGCTCTATTTGGATGGAGAGCAGAGCACATGTGCCATTGTAGGAAGCAGCATTAAAGCATGCTCCAGAACCAAATCAAACAGGGTCCAACCCAGAGCATGACCTGGGCCTGCGTTCTTGTCCTCCCCAACACATCCTATGGCTGCATCTTGCCAATCAAGTGGCCTTCATTCTGCACACCTCCAAATGAAGTCCTCCCCCATGTCTCCTCTCAATACCTTTTGACAACCCATGAATTTCAACATTTTGTATTCCAGGCCCATACCCCCCCCCCCCCCCCCAAGTCCCACTTATCTTCACTGCTTTTGAAGACTCGTCTGTCGTACTTAGTGGCTGGTGTAGACAGAATGGAACCAGTGACAATTAAAGTAATTTAAAATGTTTTCAGTCTGTGCTTCCATGTATGTCCTGCTAAACTTTGTCTTCACATGGGGAGCAACTCTTTAGCATAGTTGTGTAAGTGGGCTGTAAAGCAATACAGCAGTGATTCTCAACCTGTGGGTCCCCAGGTGTTTTGACCTACAACTCCCAGAAATCCCAGGATTTCTGGGAGTTGAAGGCCAAAACATCTGGGGACCCACAGGTTGAAAACCACTGCAATACAGAGATCACTTTGAAATTTGGAATACAGGGAAGCCCTGCCTTAAAACCTAATTCCCAAGGAAGCTACAGTTGCATCTGTTGTTATTTCAGAATTTAATGTTTATTTTGTTCTTGTGAAAACACTACCCGGGCTATAGTCAGAGATCATCACTCCCTCTTCCGAAAGATCAGGCATTTTGTGTATTCAGGCATCTCCAGCTGTGGGAGAAAAAGACACAGAATTGAAGAGGATAGGTAGATATATTCAAAATGGAAGACAGAAGAGGGAAACAGCAGGCTGAGGCCATAGAGTTTTCTGCAGTTCTTACCATGCGCTCAAGCCGGAGTGCATTGACGTTTGCCAATTGACGGAGCTCTTCCACATCTCGCAGCCCCCATTCAGGATTCCTGCCATGTAAAAGTATTGCGTTAGGAGTTGGAGCATGAAGCCTCTTCCTTGCAACACAGATTTAGAGCCTATTCCAAGGAAGGAAAACTATAAATTAAGACACACAATTTTGTAGGGAGACAAGGGTGAAGTATAGAGATTCTTGCTGCAATATATACATAATCTATGCTGTTCTTACTAAGTGTAATGGCGATAAGAAATATGTAATTAAACTTTTTATGTTGTCCCTTCACTCTTCCTCTATTTTAATATCTCATGAGGACACCACAAAATAGAATCTCATTTGAGACTTTTTGAGTAGGAATCTCATCCTTCTAACTTACCTGGCTTGGAGCATTTCATCTAGTTTCACGTTGCACTCCGGGAAGATGATCCCATTAATTGCAAAAGGCTGGAAAGTGGAAGCAGTGTGGAAATTACTATTTAGCCACCAAAGAGACAGGAGTACTTGAGAATTTTGACTTTAGTGGGCAAGAAGAGAGGAGGAAGACCCGGAGGCCTTAAGATAGGATTGGGGAAACCCCAGCTATTTTCCAGCCACTCCCTATGGTTAGCTGAAGTAGAGCCTGCATAGATACCATTGACTCAGGACTTGAAAATGAGCAGAGAAAGAGTAGCTTCTCTGTGTTGGATTATAGCTTCTATTATTCCTGAGGACTGTTCTTGCTGGCAAAGGTTGATGCGAGTTCCCATCCAATGTTATTTAGATGGCCATATTTATTATTTATTATTTATTTACTTACATTTATATACTACACTGCTTTTCTCACCCTTGGGGGGGGGGGGACTCAAAGTGGTTTCTGACATTTACAGCAAAATTCAATTCCTTACAAGACATGAAATCCTAACATAACAACAGTAACATAAACCTATCAAATCATAAAACGTAACTACATTAAAACACAGGATTAAAAACACATCAATATAAACATTAAAATCACATGATCCAGAAGCATGGGCCATAGGATCCCTATCCCAGCCTTAAATTGATAGGAACGATTCTGGTAGTTGATTAATCCCCACTGGTTCTTATGGATACTTTGTTATAAATACAAATACAGGCATTCCCTTAGTTAACAAACATCAGACTTTCAAACAACTCATAGTTAATAATGGGAGTAGGACAACAGAAAGTGAGAGATCTACCCCCTAGGAAGGGAAATTTACCCCTGGAAAAGGAAAAGGCATCTCCACTGAAACTTTATCATCAATCCTTATTTCCACCAGCTAATTTTGTCAAAATCCAATTTCTATCATGGACAGAAAGTGAGGTGAAATCTTCTGAGCGGGCACAGACAGAAAAACAAACATCACAGGGGTACCACAAGATGCAGAGCCAATCTTAAGAAATGGGGCTACAAAGTGGAATCCACGACATGTGAGTGTGGAGAAGAGCAAACCACAGACCCCCTGCTGCAATGCAACCTGAGCCCTGCTACATGCACAATGGAGGACCTTCTTGCGGCAACACCAGAGGCACTCCCAAGTGGCCAGATACTGGTCAAAGGACATTTAATCAACTACCAAGCTTGCAAACTTTGTGTTTTGTCTGTTTGTTTTTTTTTTGTTTTGTTCTGTTAGAAATGTAATACAATTGTCTGGTTGCCCCTGACATGATAAATAAACAGGGGTATATTGTCAAAAGCTTTCATGGCTGGAATCACTGGGTTGTAGCTTTTTCAGGCTGTATGGTCATGTTCTATAAGCATTCTCTCCTGACGTTTCGCCTGCATCTCTGGATGCTTGCAAAAAATCAGGAGAGAATGCTTCTAGAACATAGCCATACGGCCCAAAAAACCTACAGCAACCCACCACAGCAACCCACAAAATACTTCCATACTTTAAAGCAGTGTTTCTCAAACTGCTTCTCCAGGTGTTTTGGACTTTAACTCCAGAAATCCCAGCCAGCTTGCCAGGAATTGGAGTTAAAGTCCAAAACATTTGAAGGAGCAGAATTTGAGAAACACTGCTTTAGAGCAAGAGAACTCTGAATTGCCTGTAGTAGCAGGTGAGGAAAGGAAAGGTCTGCTTAGGCATAAATAACAGGAGCCAAAAGGTGGATAGATTCCCATATTGTTTTCCCCTGCCCAGTTTGAATACTCCACTGGTTTGATACTGAATTATTTGAGGGTAATATTCAGATAAAGCAAGGTTCAGGTCAGCTTGAAACGTGTTAGTCATTCCTTCCACTCTCAAAAGGATTGCTTTCATACTGGGCTTTAACGGAATAGTGGGTGAGCAGAAAAGAAGGAGTTCCTGATACTTACACCATAGGCTAAGAAAATGCCTCCAGGTTTCAGCAATTGTCCTACGCCTTTAAACATTCCCTACAATAACAACAAATGTGAGGTCAATACAATATCCTTTTTTATACCACCCACTGAATAAAGTGTCAAATAATAACCCCAAAAAAGGGTCAATTCCAATACCATTGGTGTAGGTTTCCCCTGGTTCTCATGTTATACCTCTAGGCCTTGATCAGTCATGTGTAACACGTTGATAATGACAATGAAGTCACAACAGCTTTGACCTAAGCCAGCCCACTGGTTCCATGGCTGTGACACATCTATGAAGAGGGGCTCTCGAACATTGGTCACCTTGGTGGCACGGATGTAAGCTGAGATACTGAGAACAAAGAGGGAAAGTATAACGTTTCTGTGATTGGTACAAAAATTGAAATGACATTTCATAGTCCCCCATCCAAAACAGAACCAGCTGCAAGATGGATTCAGATAGTAGAGCAGTTATATGACCACACACTCCAGTTTAAAGCTGATCAAGAGTAATTTAGACTGTTGTTCTTTGGTAACAGGATAGCTGAATGTATTAAACTGTATTCTATAAGTTACAATGGTGGATTTCTGTATGTATATATGATCATAGGTACTCAGCTACTAATATATGGGATATTTTTGTGACAAGTTCTTCATTATGTCACACTCCAGCACTCCACCGAACCATGTCTCTGAGATCTATTGTAAAGGGAAGAAGTAATATTTACTTGGAAATGGAAAACACCTGTTTTATAAATGAACTAGATAGGAACGTTCCACACTTGTTCTTTTCTTAAAACTTTTTCTCTGCAACTATCCATATTTTGCTTCCTCTCCCATCTGGAACATTAATTTGTTCATTACTTAGAAAACTCCCTAAATATCCTTGCACTTGTCCCTCAATTAAATTTGGCAGTTGTCCCTTGTTTTCATATTTTATGCAATATAAACAGTGTTCATAATTCTATATATGATTACTCAACTTCCTTATCTCTTATTTTGCAAGTTAACACAAAACATCAGCACTGATTTCATGCACACAAACAGATTAAGCAGTCGAAGAGAAAAAAAATTAAAACCAGTACAGACCAATCATATGTTACTACATCTTTTTGTAGTACATAATATTTAGTTGATTGGAAGCCAGTAACCATTTCATCATTTTGCTTACCAATAGCATACACAAATGGAAGGTCACTCCAGCACAGAACAGACAAGTAAGAATCTAGTTCACAGAAAGGGACAGTTTTGCCTCCAGAGTTTGGACTGAAGCACCCAGCATCAAACAGGACTGACTAGGTTTCATTGCATTCCAATCATTCCTGGAGATTCAGTTCCCATCTCTAATCTAGCTATTTTGTTATACCACCCCCTCTATCTTCTGATGAAAAGGTGGAAAGGGAGAACACAGTCCACCATTCTACAGCAAGGGTGTGAACTGTGCCGCTCTCGGTATTGTTGAATTGTAAGTCACAACAGCTGTAGCCTGCATATTCAATGGTGAGGGGTGATAGGAGCTGTAGTTCAATAACATTTGCACCTTTTCTACAGCTGCATCCAAACAATGCTGATATTACAGACTGGTGTACCTTTCTTGTGAAGCTGGACTGATCTCTGATGGTTGCCAGATGACAGTGGGCAGGGCCTGGGCAAAGTGCACCACATGTTGTCCTGTCCCCGAACCTAGTTCCAGCCCAAAAGTTGAGCAAGTATCATCTACATAATCAGCCAGCACCTCCAGAATACTCTCCTTGTTCCTCTCAGCTACAGGAGAGACTAGCATCTTTGCACCTTCCAGAAATGCTCTGCCGCCTTCTCTTCTCCCAAGACTTCTGCCTGTTGTGTGATGCCTCCTGCTCTATTCAGATGCCTTAAGCTAGATTTATTAACACAAAGGAGATTACACCAAGATGAACCTGTCTGGTGACGCAATGGCCTGTGTTGCCCCAGATTCGTAGATGCGAAACAGGCCAATCTAATAGAAATCAAGCCAAAATAATTTGTTTCTCTTCAATATATGATAGAATTGTGCTGAGCTAAGTCACACGTTTCCCTTTGGACCCCTTGATTTTGTTAAACTAATAAGACTGATTATTTCAGTCCCAGGTGCAAATGTAAGGTCAGTCAAGCACAGAATAGTGTGAAAATTGTTCTAGACCAGACAGACATGGGCAAAATTTGGCAGTGCTCTCTGTGCCATCCTCCAAAAATTTGGGTGCCCTGACGAATTTGTGAACATCTTACGGCTCCTTCACGATGACATGATGGCAACAGTCTTGGACAGCAGTGGCTCCCAAAATGACCCATTTATGGTGGAATCAGGTGTCAAACAGGGATGTGTTATTGCCCCAACTTTATTCTCCATCTTCATCGCTATGATGCTTCATCTTGTTGATGGGAAGCTTCCCACCGGAGTGGAAATCCTCTGTTGGACAGATGGTAAGCTATGTAACCTCAGCAGACTGAAAGCCAAAACCAAGGTTAAAACAACATCTATTATAGAACTCTAATATGCTGATGACAATGTCGTCTGTGTGCATTTTGAAGAAGACCTACAAGCCACTCTAAACACCTTTGCAGAAGCATATGAGAAGCTCAGCCTGTCATTAAACATCGAAAAAAACAAAGTCCTCTTCCAACAGTCACCAACCAACCAATGTGCAATGCCAGAAATCCAGCTTAATGGTGTAACCTTAGAAAATGGTGACCATTTCCACTACCTTGGCAGCGACCTCTCCACAAAAGTCAACATTGACACTGAAATACAACACTGCCTGAGCTCTGCGAGTGCAGCATTTTTCCAAATGAAGCACAGAGTGTTTGAGGACCAGGACATCCGTAGTGATATCAAAATGCTTCCTTATAAAGCTATTGTTCTCCCAACCCTGCTATATGCCTGCAATCCGACCCAGTCAAGTTTCAGTCATCAGTTTTTATTTACATTCTATTGCTACTGTATGTCAATTCTATATCTGTGTTTTTAATATTTTTGTGTTTTTATTTATATAATTTATTGTATATATTTTATGTTCATATGTTTTTAACTTTGTTGTACCATGCCTCAAGCCATCAAGGGAGGACAGTAATAATGACTGAAAGGTTGGTGGTTTGAATCTGGGGAGCAGGGTGAGCTCCTGCTGTTAGGCTCAGCTTCTGCCAACCTAGTCATTCAAAAACATGCAAATGTGAGTAGATCAATAGGTGAGTAGATCAATAGGTATCACTTCTGCGGAATGGTAACAGTGCTCCATGCAGACATGCTGGCCACATGATCTTGGAGGTGTCTATGGACAATGCCGGCTCTTCAGCTTAAAAATTGAGATGAGCATCACCCCGCAGAGGGTGTCTATGGACAATGCCGGCTCTTCAGCTTAAAAATTGAGTTAATGGACCAGCCCATGCCAGAGCTCCCTGTCGACCGTCACCATCCCCAGCTCCTTCAAGGTCAAGCCAGTCACTTCAAGGATAACATCCATCCATCTTACCCTTGGTCGTCCCCTCATCCTTTTTCTTTCCATTTTCCCCAGCATCATTGTCTTCTCTAAGCTTTCCTGTCTTCTCATGATGTGACCAAAGTACTTCAACTTTGTCTCTAGTATCCTTCCCTCCAGTGAGCAGTCAGGCTTTATTTCCTGGAGGATGGGCTGGTTGGATCTTCTTGCGGTCCAAGGCACTCTCAGAATTTTCCTTCAGCACCACAGTTCAAAAGCATCTATCTTCCTTTGCTCTGTCTTCCTTATGGTCCAGCTTTCACATCCATAAGTTACTACGGGGAATACCATTGCTTTAACTAATAATAACTTTTATAATACCTTTTCAAATAAACACATACCAAAGTTATATTTTTCTTCACCCAATCCAAAGCCACCCTGCTTATACATTAAATGCTAGGTTAAATAATGGGATTGTAGCCATTCTTGTCCAAAAACAAGGTAGAATTGGGGTAGAGAGACTGGGTAAATTTCCACCTCGTCACTGTGAGTCTCCATCTGGACCTATGTCTCTGTCTGCTCAGCTGCCCAACTTATAGTCTAGAGTATGCACATCAGACAAAGGTGGTTGGATCGGGGAGTGTCAGAATCCCCTTCACCGTCACTAAGTTAAATAAATAGACTCCAAGAGCCCTGGAGTCTGTCGTAGCCTAGGTTTGAAATGCGAATTTCTTTGAAGGTGTCAGTGTTATTTTAAGTGGAGAGGAAGGGAGAACTTTAAAGTTCAGGCAAGGCTTTGAGATGGATAGAGTGGGAAGGGAGAGAGAAATTCAGAAGAGGCTTCAGAGTACAAAAAGGAAAGACTTAAGTGAGGGGTTTAAAATCTGGGCAAAGCTTCAAGGTGAGAAGGTGAGGAAAAGACAACATATCCCTTAGATACACAATGGATTTCCACAACTGAACTACAATAGAAACTATCTGATACAGAGTAGCCCCACGATTCTAACTTTATCACTTTGTTTCTCCCGCCTGATTTTCAACTATCTTTGGCAGATGAAGAAAGAAATGGCTCATATTATGTGTTTTGTGTCTTTTTAGCTGCCCCCCCCCAAAAGATATCACTATTTTGTGGATTGTGTACATTATTGTATTTTTTGTACATCTGAGCACATTCTTTAAAAATCAATAAATGGTATGGCCCAACCGTGCCACTAGATGGCAGTGCTTCTCTTTTCCTGCTTTCTACTCACTCCTTTCTGACTCAGCCTATCTTCATTCAGTTTTAACCAAAACTGTTCCTTGGTCAGCAGATCCACAAATCTGTGCTGATAACTTCTGTCTTGGAGTCCTTGAAATATTGTATCTGTAACAAATAAACCCTTTTATTCTTCGTAATGCTATCTATTTGCACAGCGTTGTATTATACATATGAGCCTGGAGTTTCATGTCAGGAATTTCAACTCATTTCAATATTATTGCAGGCTGAGAAAGGCCAGAGTGCATTTTATTGTTTGCTGTTCAGCACCTTTACACCCTATACATTAAAAGTGGCACATTTTTTATAATGAACTACCTGGGATTTGCATATTGTTGTTTGCTTTCAATTCCCATGTGATCTATGCTGCCTCAAGGTGAAACTAGCATAGCTATGGGTTGTTTTTCAGCTATATGGCCATGTTCTAATGTTCTAGAAGCATTATCTCCCTATGCTGTGAGGTCTGTTGGAAACTAGGGAAACTGAGTTTATATATCTGTGGAAAGTCCAGGGTGGGAGAAAGAACTCTTGCCTGTTGGAGCTAGGTGTGAATGTTTAAATTGGCCACCTCTATTAGTATTTGATGGCCTGACAGTTTTTAGGTGTGCCTTGTTACTGCCTGAGGAAATCCTTTGTTGGGGGGTGATTAGTTGTCCCTGATGGTTTCTTGTCTGGAGTTCCCCTGTGTTTGAATGTTGTTCTTTATTTGCTGTTTTAATTTTAGAGGGTTTTTTAAAATACTTTTTTAAATAGCCAAATTTTGTTCATTTTCATGGTTTCTTCCTTTCTGTTGAAATTGTCCACATGCCTGTGGATTTCAATGGCTTCTCTGTGTAGCCTGATATGGTAGTTGTTGGAGTGGTCCAGCATTTCTGTGTTCTCAAATAATATGCTATGTCCAGGTTGATTCGTTGGGTGCTCTGCTATGGCTAACTCCTTAGGTGGAAGTAGCTTGCAGTGCCTTTCATGTTCCTTGATTCGTGTTTGGGCAATGCTGCGTTTGGTGGTCTCTATGTAGATTTGTTATAGAAGAGCAAACCACTGACCACCTGCTGCAATGCAACCTGAGCCCTGCCACATGCACAATGGAGGACCTTCTTGCGGCAACACCAGAAGCGCTCAAAGTGGCCAGATACTGGTCAAAGGGCATTTAATCAACTACCAAACTCACAAATTTTGTATTATGTCTGTTTGCTTGCTTTGTTCTGTTAGAAATATAATATAATTGACCGGTTGCCCTGACACAAAATTAAAAAAAAACAACCTAAGGTAATACAGTGGGTATCCATGACTGTCCAGAGAATCAGAAGCCTGGCATCCCAGTGTACTATTGATTAATATTTACATGAAGAGATAATCCATAAGCATAGGGCAGGGTGTTGTCAGTATGCTGATGACACGAAAATATATTTCTCCATGCCTTCAAAAACAGCTGAATGAATGCCTGGAGCAGGTAATGGGTGGGCTGAGGAAAAACAAATTGAAACTGAAGCCAGACAAAACAGATGTGCTTGCCATCAAGGATCCTTATTTTGGGCCAGAGGTGTGTCAACCAATTTTGGATGGGGTTACACTCCCCCTGAAAGACTGTGCTTGCAGCTTGGGAGTACTCCTGGATCTGTCTCTCCAAATGTAAGCCCAGGTAGGTGTGATGGTCAGGAGTGCTTACTATCAGCTTCAGCTGATATGCCAGCTGTGCCCTTCCTTGATTTGGAGGACCTGAAGATGGTAGTGCATTCACTAGTAACCTCAAGGTTGGACTTCTGCATTGGGCTACCCTTATATAAAGTTGAGAATCTCCAGCTGGTTCAAAATACAGCAGCCAGATTGGTTACAGGAACATCTAGTACATTGCACCTATCCTAAAGTCACTCCACTGACTGCCAATTAGTTTCTGGGCAAGGTACAAGGTGTTGGTTTTGACCTTTTAAAAGCCTTACGTGGTTTGGGTCCAGGTTACCTTCTCCCATAGAACCCATCTCATATATTTCAGTCTTCTGGGGGGGGGGGGGGTGTCTGCTTCAACCAGCCAGAACCTGACTGGCAACTACCACTCAGAGGACCTTTTCATTGGCCACCCCACGACTGTGGAACTACCCACCAGAAGAACTCCTGCATCTAAATGAGCTTTTGGAATTTAAAAACCATGTAAAGGACTTATCTCTTCTGGCAGGCCTACCCAGACAATCTTTAAACAAGAATTTTAAGTGTTCTTTGTTTGATTTCTGTTTTGTCTGTTTTAGTGTGTATTTTGTAGAGATACATTCTGGTGTGCAACTTTTATGGAGGTACGTTTTAGTGTGTGTATTTGTAGTGTTTTGCTGTGCTTATGTATTTTAATTGTTTTGTAACCTGCCTTAGGCCATGAGGAGATGTTAATAAGAAATACAATTACTACTACTACTACTACTACTACTACTGGGCTGCATCTACTATCTGAAATTAATGCAGTTGGAGACCATATTAACTGACACGGCTAGTTTTCGGAGGTATATAGTCTTCTCTGCCAAAGAGTATGGGTGCTTCACCAAATTACAACTCCCAGGATTCCAGAGCATTGAGTCATGGTGGTTAATGTGATATCAAACTGCATTAATCCTACAATGTAGGTGAACCCCAATCCAGCATATCATGCTGGTTCTATATTTGCATTAAAGAGATTCTGTTCAAGCTCCCATGACTGCATGTAGTGCTGTATTAGACGGTGTAGGCTGTATCTATGGTCACCTGTAGGTTATTGTAGTTACTCTCCAGAAATGAGCAAGGGACTTCCTTTATAGTCTTGTTGGAGGCACTGTAGGCATGTCTAGCATTTAGGTGCATTCATATTATTTGTCTTGAATTGTTAAATTTATGGTCTTTTATTGATGTTTCCCAATTGTTAATGCTTTTGATAGCATTTGTTTTTCAAAAGTTATATTTTAGTTGAGTGCCACTTGATAGAAATGTGAGTCAGTGAATGACAAAGTAAAACTGGAGATGAATGCAAAGGCTGTCCACTCCTGGAGTTTTTGCACCTTCTTCAAAGCCAAAACTGAATGTAGCCACCAATATGGAAAAATGTGTAAAAACAAAACATATTCCTTTATTCATGAAACAATGCTATATGCTTGCTTAAAAACAATCCAACACATTTTGGGATGTCACTCCTTCAGAAACTTTGATTGGTCCTGAGGCACTGCCAGATGTTTAGAGGTCAAAAGGGAGTGTGCCCTCAAAAGGAAATGGACCCCAAGTAGGTAAAACTAGACACTTAGCCTGTGTCCAGCAATGGCCCATCACAAAGTGTCTCTCGGTGGAACCTGTACTTGAAAGAAAGAAAATTGCACTTCCACTTCTGTCCTGCAGTAGCATGCAATGGAGACCACAAGGGTCTTCACATGCCATCTGCATTCAAGAGCCTGTTATTGGAAAAACTATGGCAGTGGCTACCAAAGCCTTTTAAGAATTTGTAGCATAAGAACCCAGCACAAGAGCTAAAGGAGCAGGAATGCTGGGGGACCAAGATTGTTTTGGTCCCACATCAAACCAAAATGGCTCAAATCCTAAACTAATATACCTCTAAGTGTGTATTCTAGCCTTATCTTGCTGTACTTTAATGCCAGCACCTAACACAGTATGCGTACTCTTTTAGTATTGGTAATATTATAAAGTATGGAGTTGGACACTGTCGTGCACAGTTAACGTATATGAGTGGTCCACCCTTTCCTGCACTTGTTCCTTTGGCTCATCTAGCAGGAGGACTCTTGGTTAAGCAGCCCTGAACACTGAGCATTAAACATCTGGACAAAAAGGTCTGTGGCTAAGGTGTGGGAAGGTTCCTCAAATCCGATGGTCAGGAGCTGCTGGTAATCTCCCATGGGGTGATGACACAAGACCCTGTGCAAAGAAAGGAGAGAAAGTCAGTGTTGACAATTCCCGTGATATCCCTTTCTCTGGCTCCCTGGAAACTCGCTCTCCTTGTTTTAATGTACAATCGGCATGACTATAGAAGAGCTCTCGTTCAGTGACAGGTAACTATGCAGGGATCAGATGACATTCAGTGTTTGAAGGTTTATCATTTTCATGGTTGCTTCTTTGATGCTTTATTGCAGTCATCATGTACATCTTTCAATCATTGGTTGTGAGTCATAATATTGAACCAAACAGCAAGTCTCAGCTACATTTTGTTTTCACATGCTAAAAATATGTGGGAAATTACATCCCACTCACCAAAACAGAGGAGAACAGTTTGTGGCATATGTTTTAGATACTCCCCATATTGCAAAAGTTTGGAAGATCCATGAAATTGCCACTAAATTATGATCACCAGTGAAGAGTTGTTTGTCTGTTCTTTCATTTGTTTCAAATCCTTAATTTCCTTTGACAAACTCACAACAGCATACATGTCTTTTGCCCTTTCCCATGTTGACCAATGGGATTTTGGCCTGCATCAATAGGAGTATAGTGTCTAGATCCAGGGAAGTCATTCTGCTTTGATTAGACCACACCTGGAATATTGTGCCCAAATCTGGGCACCACAATTAAAGAGAGATATTGACAAGCTGGAATGTGTCCAGTGGAGGGTGACTAAAATGATCAAGGGTCTGGAGAACAAGCCCTATGAGGAGCGGCTTAAAGAACTGGGCATGTTTAGCCTGAAGAAGAGAAGACTGAGAGGAGACATGATAGCCATGTATAAATACGTGAGAGGAAGTCATAGAGAGAAGGGAGCAAGCTTGTTTTCTGCTGCCCTAGAGACTAGGGCATGGAATAATGGCTTCAAACTACAAGGAGATTCCATCTGAACATTAGGAAGAACTTCCTAACTGTGAGAGCTGTTCAGCAGTGGAACTCTCTGCCCCGGAGTATGGTGGGGGCTCCTTCTTTGGAATAATGGCTTCAAACTACAAGGAGATTCCATCTGAACATTAGGAAGAACTTCCTAACTGTGAGAGCCGTTCAGCAGTGGAACTCTCTGCCCCGGAATGTGGTGGGGGCTCCTTCTTTGGAAGCTTTTAAACAGAGGCTGGATAGCCATCTGTCGGGGGTGCTTTGAATGCAATTTTCCTGCTTCTTGGCAGGGGGTTGGACTGGATGGCCCATGAGGTCTCTTCCAACTCTATGATTCTATGTCCTCATAGCAACCTTGTGAGCTAGGCCAGGCTAAAAAAGTGTAGTTCACCTAAGATGATCTTCCTGGCTCAGTGGGAAAGTTTGCCTGAATCTCTTCAACCAAGTACCAGACCAATGCACCAGTTGCTATATCAGCCTGACTGTTAGGATTTTTAGGTAATTTCTTTTTAGACATCTTTGTTGGTGCCAAAGACAACATAAGCATTGGTATACCTATTTTCAAGATTGCAAAGGTCTAATTCCGTTTCCACCTTTAAAACATAAGCCGATGATGTTAAATGGCCCTATATACTCATGTATAAATCCAGAGCAGAAAAGGGCAAGAGTTTAGTGCATTCTGGGGGAACCTGAAAGCACCAATCCCTTCTACTCTCTCTGCTGTGATGCTGCTTCTGGTCTTTGTGAATGCATGTATTGGGAAATGATCGCAGTCAGGAATGGCATTAGTGTTTCCCACTCTCCATGTAATTCAACTTACCCATAGGCCATATTAGAACCCATAATTTTGGCCCAAAACCTGCCCTTTACTTATACATGAGATCAGCTTATTCATGGGTATATACGGCACGTTCTTTGAACACTGCTCAGCAGGTGGGCACCTCATTATCTCTTACTAGATGAGTCAGAAGCTTCCATATGCTGTGCCCTGTCTGCTTGTTGTTAATATATCTGTCTATCTGTCTGTCTATCTATCTATCTGCAAATAATTTAGACATACAAGTAAAAGAAAATGGGTTGGTTGTAAATTATGCCAAAGGTTGGCTTGTTTTGCAAATTTCAACCAACTACCAACTGCATATCTGTTATACCAAGATGCTTACCACTGAAGACAGACACATCCATTTCTTTTATATCCAAGCAAACAATGTGTCATATGCTTATAGCAAGGGAAAACTTATATGTATGTACGGGATCACAAATGTTGCTACTGTTAGCAACTAGCTATAAGGAAGATATAGCTTTTGTACTCTAACAATGGTAAGACAGTCTGTGACTAACTTAAGTTTCTGTTGTGCTTTTTCATAAAGTAATGCTCAAACACTCCTTCTTTTGCCATGAAATTTGATAGACCATACCAGACTATAATCCCACAATCATGCATCAATGTAATTGGCAGTTACATACTGACCTATCTTATGAGGTCATTGTAAATGTGGTTGCTTTCAGCAGTACAGACCATAGGGTAGTTAACAACCTTCTCCACTCCTATCTGTTGTCATGCGGGTATTATTTATCATTCATCTCAATACCCTTTCCTGGGTATTCAGATTTCTCTTTCCTTGTGGGAGAAGGCAATATCATTTCCTATTGGACATATACAATTGTCCAGCTCTGCAACCTATTCCAGTCTATTTCTGTGGCAAGTAGGGACTATAGCAGGCATAGGCAAACTTTGGCCCCTCAAGTGTTTTGGACTTCAACTCCCACAATTTCTACCAGCCAGGAAGCTGGTTGGAATTTCTGGGAATTGAAGTCCAAAACACCCGGAAAGCTGAAGTTTGCCCATGCCTAGACTATAGGTTTTGAATAAGCGTGTGTTTCTCATGAAAGTGAAAGAACAGTTAGCTGATGATGAGAAAAGAGAGAACCACAAATAATTTGACTAGGCTTCATGGGCCCCAAATCTAGTTACTAGATACAGTTGGCCAACTGTTGGATTTCAGGGTGAAGGAAAACTTGGAGATAAAGAACTTCCTACAAGATAAATAAATAAATAAATAAATTTAAAGCTTTTAGTCAAGAAGAGGCATTTTCTTTCACAACTGTGTCACTTCTCCTAGGTCTAAAAGCCTCCCCCCCCCCCCCCACCGGCTCCAGCCCCCAACCACCCAGGGGAGGAGAGAGGCAAAATATGGTGCTATTGCTCCCTGCAGGCCTTTGAAGAAACTTTTAGGGAAAAAGTTTTTTAAAAAAACAAACAAACACCTTTTCCTTGCATTAGGTAGACAAATAACAGATTTGTTCAGATTAGCAGTCAGATTGCCATTTTCCCCCACTGTATATCACCTTGGCCAGTTGGAAGTAAAAACACTCTATGGGTTCACTGAAGGCCCATCACTATGGCACTGTTTAAAGACTTTCGAACAATACAATATGAATGGGTTCCTTGGTAGACAGGTTAAACACAAATAATCCACTTATAAGGATAAGATAATGAATAAGTCCAACAAATAGGTAAATTGTGAAACTTAGACTGTTCAATTCACAGTAATCACAAAATTAAGCAGTATGAAATAAGTTCTATACAGTCTTTTAGTGATATCGTTGTATGTTCATGAATCAGCCTCCCACGACCGGTTTCGGCCTTTGTTTCAAGCCTTCTTCGGGTGGTCTGTAATTTTACATACATAAATACATTTTACAATTGTATAGGTTGAACATAATGTAATAGAATGCATTTAGAAATACTTACAAAGTTCAATCTTTTACAAATGTTCTCATAAGAGATACTTAAGTTTTTTGCAATGGGATCTAGGTAAAAGGAACAAATTTGTTCCTTTTACCTAGATCCCATTGCAAAAAACTTAAGTATCTCTTATGAGAACATTTGTAAAAGATTGAACTTTGTAAGTATTTCTAAATGCATTCTATTACATTATGTTCAACCTATACAATTGTAAAATGTATTTATGTATGTAAAATTACAGACCACCCGAAGAAGGCTTGAAACAAAGGCCGAAACCGGTCGTGGGAGGCTGATTCATGAACATACAACGATATCACTAAAAGACTGTATAGAACTTATTTCATACTGCTTAATTTTGTGATTACTGTGAATTGAACAGTCTAAGTTTCACAATTTACCTATTTGTTGGACTTATTCATTATCTTATCCTTATAAGTGGATTATTTGTGTTTAACTGTTTAAAGACTGACAGCATTTGAGAACTTGTTTGGTTTCTATGCAGATTGAAGTTGGGTGAAGGTTTGCTGGGGAAATAATCAGGAATGTTGATGCGTTGCACTGGCTACCAAAAATTTTAAATATGATAATCAGAACAGTCAACAAACTTTGCAGAAAGTGTAAGAGTCAAGTAAGGGCCCAACTAAAATTTTGAGCAACTTCAGCAGTCATTCAGAAGGGCAGTATTTTTCTATTTGGCTATTGGAATATCACATTGTAAGCAACCAGTCAACTGTGGTTAGATGCATGCCTGAGGCCATTCAAAAGAAAACAATGCCTCTCAATGGATATTGTGTATCATATGAATATGCATGGAGTACGCTTTTCACCATAGCAACGGTCAGTAAACAGTGATCTAGCTGTTTATATACCAAGAGAGGAGAGAAGGTAAAGAGTGAACCATTATTGGCTCACTGCCCAGCTTCCTGCCTACTGGCTACTGGGATTTTTTCAAGGAGTGATAAACTTGGTAGACTTGGTAGACTCTAGCAAAGCATTTGTTCTGTTCTTAAGACAAGAGAGGCTCACTTAACAGAATAGTTGTGCCTTAACTGCAAAGAGATCTCAAGTGTGCAGTTTTACTTTGTTAATGTTCGACATGGACAGCCTGAAGGCTTTCCTTCTCTGTAGAGATTGGCATTGCCATCTTGCATACCTACCAAGAGAGCACATCAGCACTATGCTCGCTGTCAGGATCTACAGGCACCCAGCGTCCAATGGACCAGAGCTTCTGCGTCTTCACTGTTGCCTCATCACCGGTGTCACGGAAGCACAGAAAATAGCTGCAAGAAAAGAGGCAAGGTCACAAAGGGCTAGAATGAGAAAGAGGCCTCAAGAAAGCTCCAGGAGCAGACGAGTAATCAAAACCACCACACTTCTTCTCCAGAGTGTGAGCTGTGTTAGCCTGTTGCTGGAGTAGCAACAGAGAGTTTTTTACTTGGTTTTTAGAAATAATTCTGGAATGGAAGCGAATACATGAACATATTGTCCCATGCTTAATTTTTCTCCAATTTTCTAAGAAAGTGTAATATAAAATGGGAGAGGGTTCTATAAAATGGGAGAGGGTCTCAACTGTTCTCCCTCTGCCTGTCATTAATTTTTCTACCTTTCTCACACTCTATCCATCTTTCATTAGTCTGGCAACTCACTATTCTGTTTTAAGTGTTTGATTCCGGCCAGCAGACTTTTCCAGGATGTCAATGTTCCAGCGCATCTTTTTGTATAAATTGTGGGGAACACGGGCAGCTGTGTAGGGTGCAGAGATGGAATAGCGAAAGATGGAAACTTGTCGCGTCTCATTCAACCAGAACTTGCCACAGAAGAAACAGGAAACACTAGAAGAGATATTTAAATGGAAAGATAGGATTGCATGTGAATATGCACGTCAAGATAGGATAGAAATATAGTTTCATAGCTTGAAGATTATCACTTTCAAAGTGCATGCAAAAACGAATAAACAAAAACTAATGAATAAAAACAAAAACACAACTAACATGAGGAAGTTGGCAATCAAGCAATTTTAAAGTAAAATATTTTTAAATTCTTGACTTTTTATACCTTTTAAAAATTAAATTATTTTATTAGTTTAATCATGTTTAGATTGATCTTGTGTCTTTCATAGTACAGTATAATGTTTGCTGTTTATTTTATTTGGAAGAGGCAGTTTTCTTATTCCTATACATTATAATGACTAAGAAGCACCAGACCTTTGAATTAGTTTGTTCCTGACCTCATAGCATGGGAACTATTTGTTGCACATTGAAATAAATGAAGCTCAACTCTTGAAAACTGTCATATACCTGGATGGATCTGTGTCTTCCAAGGACACAAAGCTAAAGGAAGCATACATCAGAACCAGTTGCTCAAGTTGGCAAGCCAATTGCTGAGAGATCTCTAGGAGCTGTGGGATAAATGCAGAAATGTCAAGTTGGGCTAGACTTTCTTCTGAGAATGGAGGCTGAAAAGTTAGTGCCTTCAGCAAAGGTGGTCAAGAAATAACTGAGATTCCATTAATCACTATCAAATCATCTATTCTCTTATACCTAGAATTATATATGGTTTTGGCCTGCAGTTCAGATATTCCCATCGTTGGTGACCCACACCTAAATATTCCAAAGGCATCAACTACTGTCTGATCTGCAGTGGTGAATGAGTTAAACTGCTGAGCTGCTGAACTTGCTGACCGGAAGGTTGGCAGTTCGAATCTGTGGAATGGGTGAGCTTCCACTGTTAGCCCCAGCTTCTTCCAACCTAGCAATGAGAAAACATGCAAATGTGAGTAGATCAATAGGTGCTGCCTCAGTGGGAAGGAAACGGTGCTCCATGCAATCATGCCAGCCACATGATCTTGGAGGTGTCTACGGACCATGCAGGCTCTTTAACTTAGAAATGGAGATGAGCACCACCATTCAGAGCTGGAAGGGGAAGCCTTTACCTTTATCTGTGTTATGATTGCTTCTAGGCATTGAATGTTTGCCTTTGTGTTTGTGTATGCTGGAATCTCCTCTGAGTCCCCTCAGGGAGATAGAGCGAAATATAAATAAAATATTATTATCTTGGAATCTAAGCAGACTACTACTTAGATGAGAGACTGCCAACGAATATCACACACTATAGGCTAAATTTCAGAGAACAAATGCAGAAAACTACCACTGGATATTCATAGTCTAAAGAAAACCCTATAAAATTCATGGAGTTGCCATTAGTCAACAGGTGACTTGAAGGTACATACACAACACATTGGATGTACAAGCTAGGGATATTAGAGGTTGTAGCACTCCTAAAAAAACCCCCTCAAAACTGGAAAGACTTCATGGATCATCTTTGTGCTAAAAGGCAATACATATATACTCCACTGCCTGCTAATTCAAGATCCCTAAACATGAAAGATACCACCTGCCCAAGTTTCCTGCTGTCCGTTTCCTTGTCCAAGGAAAAAGAAGCATGCTCTGGTTCAGCAGTTTTCAGCCTGAACCCGTTTTGCCAGCAATGAAATGTCAATACAGTGGTAAAGAGGAGATTCCCTAGCATATATCTTCATTCTCCCCTGGACTATTGACCAGATCAAATGTGTACCCTGAATTTTTCAGAATATGGGTGTTTCCAGGCAGAAGAGTCCTGGTGTGAATACTCAAAAGACACACTGCAGCTATTCTATCTTCCCTGCCTTAACAAATTGTTTTAGGATTTAAAAAAACTAGAAAAAATCATAGGGAATCAAGAGGACAGTATCAAAAAGATGATCTCCCCATTAGATCTGGAGAGGTTATGTGGATAAGATGGAGTCACTGCATGTTTAAAACTTTATTTGGGAATCCCATGTAACAGAGCATATCTATTTTCTCTGGGACTTTATCTGAGCCTAAGGGGGCATTGACATTTCCCATTTAACATAGATCATGCTGTACTAATTAAATTGCTCAAATGTTAACACAGAATCTAGAAATATATTTATATTGTACTGTTCTTCCCATGTAATTTCTTTGTTAGTTTAATTTCAGCTGCAGCACCTTACTTCATTCCAAAATAGTTTGCTAGCTTGGAGTTTCCTCTCCAAAAGCTATATATGGACAAACAATATGCTATATATTGGTAGTTTGTCCTAAGTGTAAACTTTTCCACCTCTTTCACAATGAAAGGACCTTAAAAAGAAAAAAAATATATATTTTCAAGATCCTACAATTGTGAAAGAGGTAGAGAATGACCAAGAGTGAGTGGGATATTAGCAAAAAGGAGCTGAAAGTTTGTGCCATTTTGGAAATTCACAGAAAGAATGTTGATTCTGAAGGGGTAGTCTTGATAAAACAGAATTTTTGGATTAATTTCAGTTCCCTTCCCTGAGCCAAATTAAGATGTAGTTTGATTTCATCAACATCTTCTCCCATCCCCTATAAATGTTTTCTTCTTCCTTAGATTAGATCCACACAGGTGAACACAGAATGTACTTTATGTCTGAATCCAGGTTGGATAAAGTGTACTTCCCCATTCTACCATAGCTATCCCTGTTCCAGTGGGAGACTCACCCGCCTCCTCACTGGCTCCTGTGGGAGTCTTAAATAAGGCGTGCAGCTGCGTGCTGTGGATTCCAGGTAATGGAAGTATGGCTGGCACATCTGCAGGAACGTAGGCATAGCTTTCGCAAATTGCTCCTTCTGCATTCTGTCCCTGCTAAAATAGGAGACCCACTATAAGCCATTATACACTCTTCTGTTTAACTCTCATTAATAAGTGCCACATTAAAACAGCACATGGCTATAGAATTGAGCTTTAAGACACTTCCCCTTTCAAGTAATGAATAGTTTAAAAGCTCTTAGTCTATGCTTGCTAACCTGGAGTCTTTCAGATGGATTGGATTAGCATTCCTATGTCTCCAACCAGCATGGCTGGGCATCAGGTTGGAGAAGGCTGAGCCAGCCACATAAGACCGCCCCATTTCAGAGTGTCCCACTTGTTCTTCTTCCCATTACTGTGGAGACCAAGTTTAGTTTCTTATCTCTTGCAAATTGCTTGGCAAGTCCAGGACCAGTATGTAGGAAATCTTCGCAGCTTCTAAATACCCTACACGAAAGTAAAATGTTTTCTAGAATCTGCATAGTGCATAAAGCAGTTGGGTAGTGGGATGATTCAGATTTTGTTCTAGCCTATCAGAAAAGTCAGAGGAATCACAAGAAGGATATTACATGTCTCCCAAATTTTCAGACTAAGCAATCTTTCTGGTTAAGCTAGACACAAGGAAGTTGGAAGCACTCTCCTGCATTTCCTCCGGATCTAAGGCATTAGGCAAATGAGCTCAAAAGCAGCTCTCTCCCTAGCCATCCACCTCTGGAAGTTAATCCAGTAGACATGGCAACCTTAGATATAACATTGCTTGAGAACCAGCCCACCCATTCATTTATCATTTCTTCCTCTTTCCTTCCATCCTCTCGTCAATCAGGAGCTCTTTCTTATTTCCACAGACATGTTTCAGTAAACCCTGAATGGACTGTCTGGACAGTCAAGACCAGATCCACGGAACCTTTAGCCCTCCAGATGTATTAGACAATGCTATCCAAAGAAGTGTTTCAGGGACCCTGAGCGATCTTTGGCCAGTGACCAGATAGCTTCTGAGAGAAAAAAAAAACCTAATTGTAACAAATGGGCACAAATATGGTGCTAGTTTCTAGAACACTGGGGAAAAACTGGTCATTCCATATATCAGCTAGCTTAAGAAGAATAGTATTAGACAATAGTACCCATAATCCTTTCCTATTAGCCATGCAGATTGGGGCATTTGGGGTTGAAGTAGTGGCTATCTAGAAGGCCCAAAGCAGGATGCTTCCTGGATATGTTTCCTCAACCCAATTTCCACCAGCTGTCACCTGTACAACAGGTATGTCTGGAAATCCTCTGCTTTCTTCAGCAAATACTTGAGCTTTTCAGTAATGGGAGCCAGAAGTTCCTCCAAAATGACATTCACTTCCGATGGGGACTCAGGCTGTGATGCCGCATTACTCAGCCAATGGGATTCGGCAATGGGAGGAGAGATGAGACACAGGCCCGGGCTATGAGGACTGAGGCTCAGAGTGCCTTCAGAGCTAGAAGTTTGAACATCCACAGAACTATCTGAGAGGCAACTATATCCTTGCTTGCTTGCCATCTTCAGGCACTTGTCCGAGGAATCTGCCAAGAGAAAAGTAAGGAACTAAGGAACGGTGCAACACATCTTTTTCCAAAGGTGTTCTCAAACATGGATTTATGTCTCTAGGTGTGTATCTACACTTTAGAATTAATGCTGTTTGACACCACTTTAACTGACATGGCTCAGTGCAATGGAAGTTTGGGATTTGTTGTTTAGTGAGTCACCAGCCCTCTTTGTAGAGAAGACTAAATACTTTGTAAAACTACAGCTTTCTTGATTCCATGGCATTGAGCCATGGCAGTTAAAGTGGTGTCAAACTATTAATTCTATGGCGTAGATGCTCCCTAGATGTCATGTGAAAGACCAACCTTCACCCTTCCATCCTGTTGAAGCCACTGAGATGTAGTAGACAGAGTCCTGGATTCAAATTCAGAATCTTCTCCTGGTGACCTTTCCCCCTCTCTACAAACAGATTCACATGCCTTTGTGGGTATGATAGAATAGTAAAATGACAGATGACTTGAAGGCAAACATGCATGCACACACATACGCTAAGAACATATGGGGAGGCTTCTTTGAACATCTGATGTGGGGGCAATGAAATTTATATTGATGGAGTCAACTGTCTGTTTTCTTGTTTGTTCAATCTGTATGTTTGTAAATATGCTCTCATGTATTACAAACTGGTGCTTTTTTCCAAGTAAATAAAATCTCTACAAGTGCTACACCTTTGGAGCTGCTCAGTATTTGACAAGTAACAATTTACAGTTGGCCCTCTGTATCTACTGATTCAGTATCCATGGATTCAACCACCCATGGCCTGAAAATATTGGGAGGGGGTGAACCCTTGATTTTGCCATTTCATATATTGGATGCCATTTTCTGCTACTGCATATAAATGGGACTTGAGCATCCAAAGATCTTGGTATCTATGGCAGGTCTTGGAAACAGCCCCTAGCAAATACCAAAGGTCCACTGTCTATTGTGGACAGCACTGTTTAGGAGAATGTATCCATTGTATGTGCGTTTTGTACATTGGTATATATGTTCTTTTAAGTTGCCTGTCAGTAAATTGTAAACTGGCAAATAGAGGGAGAAAACGTGGAGGCAGTGACAGACTTTGTATTTCTAGGAGCAAAGATTACTGCAGATGCAGACTGCAGCCAGGAAATCAGAAGACGTTTACTTCTTGGAAGGAGAGCAATGACCAATCTTGATAAAATAGTGATGAGTAGAGACATCACACTGGCAACAAAGATCCACATAGTTAAAGCAATGGTATTTCCTGTAGTAACCTACGTATGTGAGAGCTGGACCATAAGGAAGACTGAGCGAAGGAAGATAGATGCTGTTGAACTGTGGTGTTGGAGGAAAGTTCTGAGAGTGCCTTGGACTGCGAGAAGATCCAACCAGTCCATACTTCAGGAAATAAAGCCTGACTGCTCATTGGAGGGAAGACAAAGATGAAATACTTTGGCCACAGAATGAGAAGACAGGAAAGCCTAGAGAAGACAATGATGCTGGGGAAAATGGAAGGAAAAAGGAAGAGGGGCCGACCAAGGGCAAGATGGATGATATCCTTGAAGTAACTGGCTTGACTAAAAGAGTTGGGGAGACAGGGAGCTCTGGCGCGGGCTGGTCCATGGAGTCATGAAGAATCGGAAGCGACTGAATGAATAAACAAGTTGTGCTGAACCCATGGATTTCATTTGGTGTTCTGAG
This sequence comes from Anolis sagrei, assembly GCF_037176765.1. NCBI lineage: Eukaryota > Metazoa > Chordata > Lepidosauria > Squamata > Anolidae > Anolis > Anolis sagrei. Next base: position 128,294,089 of record NC_090022.1, on the reverse strand, counting down.
ATAAGGAGCACTCACTACGACATAGTACTAAGAATGTTCTTACACAGGAAGGAGACGCTGGAAGAATACCAGCTGCTATAGGCTGTATTTCAGAGAGAAAAATACTGTGAAAATTATGCATAATGGAACTATTATCCACTCAAACTACCTAGAATTAATAATAGAATCCCTAAACTATGTTGTAGAATGTGCAGAGAAATAGGGGATGGAGACATATGTGCCTTAAAAGTACAGAGATTCTGGGATGAAGAGGTAAATGTTAAAGGTAAAGATTTTCCCCTGACATTAAGTCTAGTTGTGTCCAACTCTGGGGAGTGGTGCTCATCTCCATTTCTAAGCCGAAGAGCCAGCATTGTTCGTAGATGCCTCCAAGGTCATGTAGCTGGCATGACTGCATGGGACATCATTACCTTCCCTCCAGAGAGGTACCTATTGATTTACCCACAACTGCATGTTTTCAAACTGCTAGGTTGGCAGAAGCTGTGGCTAACAGTGGGAGCTCACCCTCCTTCTTGGATTCGAATTTGGATTTCAGTCAGCAAGTTCAGCAGCTAAGTGGTTTAACCCACTGCACCATCAGGAGCTCCAGAGCTATCATGGATAAGTATGTTTCAGTGGTGCTCTACTAATTATTTCTGTATTCAAAAGTTAGAATAAGGATTTGGTACATAAAAATCTTATACTGCTCATGTTATGTGCCACAAGACACAAAATAGAACATTGAAAAAGCTAGATAATCTTTCATTAAAGAATTGGTTAAACTGGATATGCGTGATAGCTCTATTGGGAAAGATAGCCTATCAATTAAGATTTGTAAAAGGAGAATTGAAAGAAGATCTATTTGATAGAACTTGGAAACCATTTATTAGCTTCATATGTAAAAGTAGTGGCGAACTTAAACCACCAAACATCCAAGAAAAATTGTGGTTGAGCCCTTGGAAAGCATATTACAATAATTATACAGTACATAATGGCTGGAATTAGAACAGGGCCCCCCAAACGAAGGCCTGTGGGTTGAAGGACGTTTACCCAGCCCGCCATCCTGACCTTTTAATATAGGGTTGCCCAAGTCTGAAATGATTTGAAGGCACACAACAACAACGATCCTAATTAACTTGACTCATTCATCAGTCAAAAGCAGGCTCACACTTCCCATTGAAACACTAGTAAGTATGTGTTCATTAAATATGTGAGAGCAAGTCATAGGGAGGAGGGAGCAAGCTTGTTTTCTGCTGCCCTGGAGACTAGGACGCAAAACAATGGCTTCAAACTATAAAAAAGGAGATTCCATCTGAACATTAGGAAGAACTTCCTGACTGTGAGAGCTGTTCAGCAGTGGAACTCTCTGCCCCAGGGTGTGGTGGAGGCTCCTTCCTTGGAAGCTTTTAAACAGAGGCTGGATGGCCATCTGTCGGGGGTGCTTTGAATGCAATTTTCCTGCTTCTTGGTAGGGGGTTGGACTGGATGGTTCATGAGGTCTCTTCCAACTCAATGATCCTATGAAATATGCTCTTCAATGGAAATATTGTATCGTTCTTTCATGGAGTTACATGGCACTACAAATAAGATATATGAAAATGTATATTCCATTTACTATAAAAGCTCTGCAGCCCCATTGAGGGTTGCGACAAACCCTTTGATTGCATCCCTGTATGCTTGTTTGTCGTTATTGCAATGGCCATGCAATAAATAGCTATTTGCAGTTTAAAAGACTCAACTTTTGTGGTGTCCATCCTTGCCCTCCCTATTAGAAAGGGGGCTTTTGGGGGGAAATATTTTGGTTTCTTTGCCCCTACACAGTGTGCATAGGAATGCATTCATATTCTTTCCAAATTATGGTCTGACCCCCTCACAGTCTGAGGAAACGTGAACCAGCCCTCAGTTTTAAGTTTGAGGACCACTGAATTAGAATTAGCAGAAGTCATAGAATTGACAGAGCGGTTTATCTATAACAGGTAAGGGCAAACTTGGGCCCTCCAGGTGTTTTGGACTTCAACTCCCACAATTCCTAACAGCCTCAGGCCTTTTCCTTTTCCCCCTCAGCCGCTTGTGGGAGTTGAAGTCCAAAACACCTGGAGGGCCCTAGTTTGCTCATTCCTGATCTATAATGTGCATGAGGGGAAATATTTCAACCGCATGGCAGCCCCCCTTTATTCTCAGCCACTGCCCTCACCTGCAAACACTTGCTACAAACTGCCAGGAGCGGCAGTTGGCCAGTTCCCCTCCCCCACCCCCAACCGCCTTCCAGATTTTGAATTCAAACGGTTTCCAACCGACATCCCCGCGTTCTGTGGCTTGGCCGCTCTCAACCACGGACTTCGCCACAGTGTTCTCTGGCACCTTTACATTCTTTCTGCCCTCATCATAACTGCCATCATCAGCATTCCTGACAGGAAATCTGGGTTTATTTTAATCCGTTTTACTTCATAATCATATAAGTGCGAAGAAGAGCAAACCACAGACCACTTCTACAATGCAGCCTGCTACATGTATAATGGAGGACCTTCTTACACCAGAGGCACTCCAAGTGGCTGGCTTCTGGTCAAAGGAAATCTAGCATAATACCAATTTTTTAACTTTGTTTGTGGTTTTAAATACATTATAACTGTATCCTCAATTCACTTCTGACACGATAAATAAATACTGATGAAGGCTTTCATGGCTGGAATCACTGGGTTGTTGTAGGTTTTTCAGACAATATGACCATGTTGTTGAAGCATTCTCTCTTGATGTTTTGCCTGCATCTATGGCAGGCATCCTCAGGGGTTGTGAGGTCTGAGGATGCTTGCCATAGATGCTCACAACCTCTGAAGATGCTTGGCACATGGTAGTCCATGCTCTGGTTACATCCCATATAGACTACTGCAACGCTCTCTACGTGGGGTTGCCTTTGAAGACTGTCCGGAAGCTTCAAATGGTCCAACGCTTGGCAGCCAGGTTACTAACAGGAGTGGCACTCAGGGAGCATACAACTCCTCTGTTGTGCCAGCTCCACTGGCTGCCAGTTTGCTACCGGGCACAATTCAAAGTGCTGGCCTTAGCCTATAAAGCCCTAAACAGTTCTGGCACAACTTACCTGTCCGAACGTATCTCCTCCTATGAACCAGCTAGGACGTTAAGATTGTCTGGGGAGGCCCTGCTCTCGGTCCCGCCTGCATCACAAGTATGGTTGGCGGGGATGAGAGACAGGGCCTTCTCAGTGGTGGCCCCTCAGCTGTGGAACGCCCTTCCCACAGAAATTAGATCGGCCCCCTCCCTGTTAGCATTTTGGAGGAAAGTGAAGGCCTGGTTGTTTGAGCAGGCATTTGAATAGGCAGTGTAACGAATATAGAAATATGGAACATTTGGATGATGAGACTGGATCTTGATTTTAACTATGAGACGAGATGAGATGTTATGATGTTTATTAATGGTTATAATGTTATTCTCTTAAATTGTTTTTAACTGTTTTTATCATGTTTAAGTATTGTATTTGCGTTCGTTAACTGCTCTGAGCCGCCCTGAGGGCTGAGAAGAGCAGTATACAAATATAGTAAATAAATAAAATAGATGCAGGCAAAATGTCAGGAGAGAATGCTTCAAGAACATGGCCATATAGCCTGAAAAACCTACAACAACCCAGATAAATCAATCAATCAAATAACTTCATAAACACATGCCTCTGTTTATAAAAGATGGCCAGGCTTTCCTTTCAAAGTATTAGGCCGCTCAGGCTTGCTGTTAAAGAAAACGGGGACAAGGGAAGCGTAGGAGTTTCTGAAGTCTACACAGAGTAAACCAGACTTTTCCAAACTGTGTATTGTGACACATTAGTGTGCCAGCAACATTGTGTAGGTGTGTGAACATAAAACAAATACCCCTCTCCCTGCTTTTCCCCCCTGTGAGTATACATAGATTGTCTCATATATATTAGCTGAAAATGAGCAGATATTTGTAACTGGTTGCAAACCAAATGTCCCTGATACCACGCCCGGCATTCCTAAAGTGTTTGAATGAATAAATACATTTTAGAAGACCATAGTATGTGTGGAAAGTGACTGAGCTCTCCACTTTGAAGTACAGTAAAACCTTGAGAATTTTCTGTGACTATGTTTGTAAGTCAAAACATCCTTATCTCAAAGTGAATGTTCTGGCCTCCCAAAAACCCAATTTTTGTTGAGTTTTAGATAAGAAAATGTACGTTATAAATAACAAATAATGTCTAAAATGTTCAGAGATAGGCAGTGCCTGGTTCCAGCCAGCCACTCAAGGCAAAACAGCATCATTTTCTTCATATAGTAATTCCAGCCTCCCTCTCTCATCTTGCAACAACACATACAGTTACTCCCTGTTTAGGCTGAGGCTCTGCTACACCAGGGTGGACTACAATACCTGGAGTGGAGTATCCGGATGGGACTCCTCTCAGAACGTTCAGGTGAAGCAATCACATGGAGTTGGAGTTTTTGCCTGGCAGGAAGAAGAGTCAGAGCTGCTCCTGCTAGTATTCCAGTCCAGGTTTTGTTTCTCTCTGCCTTGCTGTTAGAACTGGTTTAAATGGCAAAGACGTCTCTTTTGCACAGTTCTTAAGTAACAACAGCATTCAGATCTCAAAACGTCACTCTAGTCCAAGTGAGGGTTTGTAAGTTAAAACATATTTCTGTTTGGACATTCTTATGTAGAGGTTCTACTGTACTGATGTTGCAGATGAGGAAGGGTGTATTCATTCTCTCCACCCTGTTGTTTCTCCTCTTTGAACTATCCTGCACTAAAGCAGGTTTTCATTTTAATAAAAGGTTATTTACTATGATCCATTGGGAACTAATCTGTGGCTGGGAATGCACTTCTTGAAAGAGCCAGGCTGGTTCAATGATTTCATAATTGGACCAGAACTGTTAAAGACTAAGGTTCGAACCCCTGCTCAGCCATGGAAACAACCAAGGGTCCTTCCAGACAGGCCCTGTATCCCAGGATCTGATCTCAGGTTTTCGGTTTATCCCAGATTATCTGGCAGTGTGGACTCATATAATCCTATATAAAGCAGAAAACCTGGGATCAGATCCTGGGATATAGGGGCTGTCTGGAAGGTTCCCAAGTCACATTCTTCAGTCTAGGAGAAAGGTCTGAATGTTTATAAGGAAGAAAACTGATTTTTTTTCCCATATAAACCACTTATTGGAAGATAATTCTCAATTTGACGGGATAAAATCCAAAACATATATTTGGATATATCAGTCCCTATGCTATCTTTCTCTTTTAGACTATTTTTGAAGATGATAGAAGACAGTTTATCCATACTTCTCAATTACAATTAATTATTTAAGAAGACTTCTTTCTTAAATTGAAATCCATTTTATCTTTTTGAAGCCAGTATTTGGATTTAAGCATAGCTTTGCCTGCAGGTCCCATTAATAAAAACGAACATGCCTTTAGGTATATCCTCCAATTGTGGTTTGGCAGAGGCAATCCTGATTAATCTTCTGTCAACCCATTTTGAAACTGCTTTAATCCCCCCCCCCCCCCCAAGTCTCTCCTCTTTATCCTTGGCTTACTTCATTTGTTACAGAGTTCAAAACAGGAAAGGCATTGACAAGGCAACAACTTGCTCATGACAAGGCAGCAACTTGTGATTATTTACCATGAATTCCTCTTCTGCCCATTGTAATGCTCTGGAATTTAGCTGACAATCCAGTTTCCTTCTCTATATGGAATGGAAGCAGAGCGCCACTGGTCTTATTTGTGTCAAGTACCAAAAGCTCTGAAAAATAGGAAGCTGGCTTATACTGAATTAGATTATTGGGCCCATCTTGATTCATGCTTCAACTCTGCCTGACAACAGCTTTTGGAGGCTTCGGGCACAATTCCTTCCTAACCCTGAATAGAAATCTTCGGTGCTCTCCAATCCAAGAAGTAACCAAGTCCAGTGGTGCTTAGCACTGCAAGTGTAATCAGGGTGGTATGATGGTCTTGGTCCACTCCGTTTGTTCTGCCACTTGCTTGTGCCACTACTGCTGCATTGCATTGACTAGTGCAGAAAGCCAGTAGGTGTCACATGAAGTATAAGTGGTGGTATGTAGTTATAATAATTACCCTAAGTTCCTTAAACTTACCTGTGGAAAGCATTGCATTTCCCCCCTTCAAACAAACACAAACATTGTACTTTGTGAGGATTTACTGTAAAACATGAAACTCTGGATAATAGCAAAAATGAAATGGATCCCTTGGCATACCATTACTTGCCATAGAATTGTGCTGAAGGCCCTAAAATACCTGAACATATTTTACAGATGTGGGTGAGTGAAACTGTGGGTCATTGTCTGACAAATATGGGAATCATACAGGACAGATTCTTTTAAAGCTCAATAATGTGTTATTGGGGAATGGGGTTGCTTTTTTCTATCACAATCAAGATATTGGGGTGATGGATCATGATAACATGAGGAAATTCACATTGGAGTAAAGAAGCCATGAATGCCGATTTGGTTGCAACTGAGGACAGGTGGCTCTTCAAGAGCTTATCTGTGATACAAACTACAGAATGACTCTGTTGAGTCATGGAAATGATGAAAAGGGATAGTTGCTTACTTGTAACTGTGGTTCTTTTAAGTGGTCATCTGTGAATTTACACAGGTGGCTTTGCTTTACTGTTTATGCAAGTCCCAATGAACACAAAGATTAAGTAGAAATAGATTGGTAAAATTTTCTATTTGACATCTATTGTAAACATGTTTTCCACAATTTGCTTTCTGCATAGTGTCTTTTTTAAAATTTCTAAATATGCACGTCTGGTACCATTATGCCACCAGCACTAAAAGAAGACCTAGTGCAGTCTTGCCAGTTAATTTCTAGGTACTACTGGACAAAGTACTATCAGGTATCAAGAGAAATTCCTAGGAATGAAGAAAAAGGAGCTTGAGGAGAGTGTGATTTGGTGCTGGTATCCCTCACCATATAGAAAGTTAATTGAAAAATCTGATCTACTTTTGTGAAGAGAAGTACTGAAAGGTCCAAGACAAAGTGTTCATTTGAGGCTCCTGCCCTCATGTCAGTGTGGTGCAGTTGTCCAGGCAGGTGGAATAAGATGGAGGAAATCCAGGTTCCTAGTCCGCACTCACCTGTAAAGCCTACTAGATGACTTTGGCCAGTCATTTTTTTTCAGCCCAACTTTTTTCTTTGTTGGGAGGATAAACAAAGGATAAGAGTATCATGCAAGTTGTTTGGGTTCCTTGAAAGAATAAACAAGAGGGATACATATAACAATAAAGATATTTGATTATGGTTTGGGCCAGTAGATGGGCATATTTACCTGGGGCTATAGCCATCTTGTGTATGCAGCCATGACAAAAAAGGATATTTCCATCAATAGTGTTTTGTGACACAAACACATGCCCTTTATATTTATGGAGCTCAAATATGTGGGATTCTGGAAGCAGAAACCTGCCAGCAACGCCAGTGTTTCCAAGCGCTGGTCTCAGTGGTGGTTACAATGTCTCCCTATGTCAGTGATGAATTCTGTCTCAACATTTCTTCCCCATTCTTTTTTTGAAAAAATAGTGGTACTCCTCAATTAGTAGGTGCCAGGTGTTTCCTGTATCTAAGTCATCCTTCTCAAATAAGGAGGGGCATATTTGGCCAATTCCACCATGACAAAGGGGTGAGTAGTGGAGGAATGCAATTTCATACTTCCAATAAAGGATTGTAAAGGTCCACCCCTTCAAACAGAAAAGAATGAAGAGTCCAAAACCTCTATCCCAGCCACATCTTCCCCACAACTTCTATTTTCCTTTACATTTTTAAACATTGTACCTTTTTATGTAGGGAAGGAGCATGTAAGATTACCAATACGGTCCTATGTATGTCTTACTCAGAAATATTGGTTGTGCTCAATTAAGTGTATAGGGCAATGAAGAATTCCCTTTCCCATCAGTAAGGCATTCAGAAATTACTGCGGTTATCTCAAAATTCGCTTTAGGAGTCCATCATATCTTGCTATCAACTTGGATCCTCCATAGATAACTTTTGACACTAAGCAATTGGAAAGCCATGTGATAGATTTATCTTAGGATCACCATAAGTCTAAAATGGCTTAACGGCAGACAGCAACAATAGGGAAGTCTCAATTTCTTTCTCTCTCTTTTTTTTTTTGGAATGACAATTAATGTGCAACAAAAAGACCCAAGAAATATATTATGCACACATTTTGTTATTGATAGCAGCAATTGCAACATTCTACTGTGTGCCATGCAGTACACAGGCATCATAGGAGGAGGTGTTAATAAATTAAGTCTAACGTGGAAAAAGACCAACCTGGAACTTCCAATTTAAGCATCAATTGCTACAATGATAGAAGAAAAATAAACTTAACAATTTCTGCCATCTAGCCGTATTGAAAACAGCATCATTCAGCAAGAGATAGAAAGGATGGATGTGAAATTCATCTGAAAACTTGTTTAAATGGCAAGATCAACATCACACACAAAAGTACAGCACTGGAAAGGTGTTTTACCTGAGGCAGACAAGTTGGGTTATACTATCTTCTTAATACAGGAAATTGCTATCTGTGCTATTTGTTTTAGCTGAGTAATTACTGTACCTTTACTCCAAAGTTTCCTACGTCATACTCTACAGCCATATGCTATACTAGTGAGTAGTTTCTGGAATGGAATGAACAATTTGAAATGTGATTGTCAGACTGAATCCAACTTAGAAGCTAATATACAAAGAAATTATGCCTTACCAGTTCATACATGCAAGACGCATTATGGAAAATTAGTCTCACCATTAGAAACAGCAAGCAAATCAATGAAATTTCAGAGGTGGGCTGATTTTAGGAGTTTATGATTTAGTCTATTGTCTCCAATTCTGTAAAGATAGTTTTTCACATGAGAGGAAATTCTTGCCAGTAGAATGAAGCAACCAAACATGTCTAGGTCTCAAGCCTAGCATCATGTGATCATCTGCTGTAGTTACTACTTAATTTGGTCCAATCTTGTTTATTATGAACACATGCCCAAGAAAAGAAGGTACGATGAACACCAAATTCCACATTTTTCCTGAGCAAAATGCTGTAATGTTAAGTTCATTACATCTTTCTGAGGCAATGGGTTATACAGACTCTTCTTTCTGGGAATTGTAGGCCAAAACACCTGGGAACCCACAGGTTGAGAACCACTGCCATAGGTATCTATCTAAAACCTATGGCAATAATGCTCAATCTGTAGGTCCCCAAGTGTTTTAGCCAACATCTCCCAGGAATCCCAGCCAGTTTACCAGCTGTTAGGATTTCTGGAAGTTGAAGGCCAAAACATCTGGGGACCCACAGGTTGAGAACCACTGCCCTATGGCCTTTTAAGTGGTCTTATAGGCTTAAGGCCTAATAGGGAATTTTCTCATGAAGAATCCATTCCTTTTGCAAAATAAGTTTGAGAATACTGGATGTAAAATATAAGATTGAATGTCAAAATGCATTCACTAGTCTTTTCCTTAAAGTGACATACTGAAATGAATATAGAGCCCAGAACAAAGGAAGTTTACAAGAAGAATTCAGCTCATTTTCTGTATGCTTTGTTGAATTCCCCACACCATGAGGGGAAAAGAACAGGACATTTCTAGTGTATTCTCGGCCAGACTAAAGGTGCTGCACACAATGTATTAAAATCAAGTTTAAAAACCAAGATAACATGAATTCTGTGTGCTCTATAACATACAGAAAGTAGGTAATTTGCACATATTCGACTGGGCAAGGAAACCTACATAGGTGACTGAAAAATGCTAGAAAGATTTAGATCCAGTTTTGGATTTTGAGAGTTTCATTAGCTCAAGTGCAAGACAACAGCTGCAATCTCAAGAATTAGAGATGTGATTAAGAAACTAAAACAGAGTCAGATGTGGAATTCAAGTCTAGTACAAAATTGTAAGCTTGCTTCTGTAATCCTAAAACACATTTCCTCCCTGTTTTCTATAGTAGCTCATGCACTTGGGCTCAGTGGTACGAAACATGTTCAATTTATACTTTGAAATTCTGGGAATGCTGGCAATTATACTCTGCATCTAGATAAAATTTGCATTTTAATGAAGGTCTATGCTAGTTTCTTTTCTTCTACCTTTCTTCTACCTAAAATGACAACCCTACTGTTCTTGAATGTAATCCAGAGAGGGTTGGGATCAATATCCAGAAGGTTTTTTTTCTCACTTCAACAAATGACATTGCTCACTTACTGCATTTTTCATCACACATCCTCCAATAAGCCTTTATGAGACTGAGTAGATGTGGACTGGCATGTCTACAGTTTAGAACAGAGGCTTTATAGCAGATACATGTTGAATCCAGGCAGCATTTTGGTGGCCACAGTGTGGTTCTGGTCAGGCAACAGAGGTAGTTACATAAAAAAGGAAACTCAAGACAAAGCTTCAAGTCCTTAGCATGATAATGTCTCCTAGCATAATATCCATACAGATACCGAACATGAACATGACCTAGGAAAGAGGTAAGAGGCAATAATGCAGAGAAAGAGGCACAGAGAAAGTTAACAGTGCATCTTGCAACAGCTTCTCTTTCAGGAGTTCAAGGTGAGGATTTGAATACAAGCCCTTCACAATCTTAGCTGCAGCAAGCTCTCCCTCCTATAATTTAGGATCATCACCAGAAGCCCTGGACTACAGTGTAAAATGAGGATAAGGTCAGTTCTTGGAACAGTGTGAAAAGGAAAGGACAGCGCCAGTACAAAGTTATACAAAGTTATACAATGAATGAGGCAGAATGAAAAATCCCCAAGCTGCTCAAAGCACCACATATACTAAATTCCTCTGAAGAACTCAGATTTTTCGGCATTCTTGGCAGCAGAGTCTAAAGTGGAGGGACATTTCCCTCCCAATGCAGAACTATAAAACAAGTAAATCGCTGGCCCTATTTTTTTTCCAAGTCCAGGGGTTATACAGATTTCTCTCAGGTAAGTCTGGACTTCCTTTCTACCATTGTGGACTGGAACTTTCCCATCTTGTTCTTCAGAGTCAGATGCTTGATAGCTGCTGGGAGAATAGGTTCGGGTTGAAAAAAGGGGGAGTGATCACTAAGAGGAACCTGAGAATAAGCTGGAGGATGCAAGCATATTAAGGAAGTGCCTTGTTTTGCATGAGCAAGGAGGGCTTGCCCCTTAATATAGTAATGGCAGAGGGTATGGCATCTTAATCAAATGCCAATAAGTTCTGCTTTGTAAGGTTGGATACTCAAAGACTAACCTAATCTGTGTGCATGATCTTAACCCCTTCACACTGACAATCAAGGTTACCTAAGTTGCAAAAGGATGAACCTTACCTATTTTTCCATGTACGCTTAGTCGTATCAGAGTAAAGAACTGGCAGCTATTCTTGATGATCTGGTCTCATTTTAAAAGACAGCATGGCAGTAGTGTGATATAAACAACAGCACTTGTAGTAGCTTATAGTATCAGGCACAGGCTACCTATTTCTAAAGGTAATATACAGTACAGTGGTATTGGCTGCCTCTGCTTAACTGTGCTCTACTCACATATAATCTACTCATGAATATTGGGCACAAATGTATAAGAAAGGAAGAAATGGTATGTGCAACAGAATTCCTCCTAAGAGGCAGTGTATGAAGACAACTAATTTGGCAGGATTAGTGCCAAGGATGCAGATGGATTTTAATGGGGACATCAAGAAGGACCATTTATCTGAGCAGACAGTGCTTCTAGTAACTGTTTGCACTCCAGTGATAACTTTTCTGGGACAAGTGCTGTCTGCCAAAAAATTCTCACAAGTGCTTTCTTACAGCTACACTGCTTCTTTTACAACTAACTCTTGAATAGCCAGAGCTCAGTCACAGGACTAACATTTCACTTGGCAAAATAGGACAAGGACAACAACTGGGGTTGGGTAGAATTTAAATCAAAAGATCAATGTGGGCTTCAGCGGTTGCTTCCAGACAAGGCTTTTACTTATTGTAGCATCTTGTTTGTAGAATTGTGTTTAGGCTTTAGTGGTTTTCAGACACTACCTTTCATGATTAATCCTACCATTTGTTTTCATTGCTGCTTCTGTCTTTATTCCTACCAAAGAAAGTTTATAAAGAAATGCATGACAGAGCAGCTGTGCCAAGTTTGGGAGCACTAGAAGCTATCTATGTAGAACAGCTTTGCATTTCAACATATTATCTTCTCCCTACATTTGAAATACATCTTTTGTAAGAGGTCCAGATGGGAAAAAGAACAAAGACCCTATCAGGAATCTTTAAATGACAGATCTGAACTTGTGGTATTATAGAAATCAGTAATAGAGCAAAGAAATGTGATTTGAATAGGTCTTCTCTACCTCATAATGTTATATTCTGTCCAAGCACAGACACCCAGCTGCTGCCCATATAAGGAAATTATCAAATGTGTATTGCTTATTTGTCTCAATTTCATTGGGTGATACAGTCTTTGAGACTAGGGTCTTTCAACCAAGCAGCTACCTGAGTTAGTCTGTTGTCTTGATTGTTTCTTGCAATTGTTTATGTGGTTGTTTTCCCCAACCCAATCTAAAACCTGCCTCAGAAATTGGTTTGACTTATGTTTTGTTCATCTTCCATGCAGCTCCCTCTTTTGGATTGTGATGTTGGTTTAATAATGGTACAAATGAAATTGCAGTTAACTTTCCATTTTCATGGATTCTGCATCCATGGCTTGAACATATTCAACTGCACAATCCAAAAAGCAAACCTTGATTTTTCCATTTTATATAAGGGGTGCCACTGTACGACACCACGGATTTGGTTATCCATGGGGAGCGGGGTGGGTCTGGAGCCAAACTACAGAAGATAGCAAAGGCCTACTGTATACTGTAGATTTCACAAGAAAGGCAATCGTACACATTTATGTGCACTAGCAAGACACATATGCTGACATCATAAGCCTGAAGAAAATCTGGTAATAGTGGGGAGAAATGTGAACCTTTTACAAATATTTGCCAGAAAAACTCATAAATATAGTGCTGATTCCCAAGTCAAGTAGAGGGGAATCTGTCTATCACTAGTCTAAACTCTCACTATGTTTTGGGACCTTTTGAGAGAAAGGCAAGGCTGAGATTCAGAAAAAATGATTAAGGTTTTCCTTTCTGGGTTCAGAATGTGAAACAATGGGCTTCAACAGAAAGACAAGACATTTTGTTGCAGCACTGTTCTTTTAAACAAAAGGAAACAAAACACCTGTCACAAGTGTGTGTGTGTGTGTTAGAAGAAGAGATGGGCATTTAGACCAATTAGCTCCAATGCCAATACCAACAACTTCCTAACAATGAAAAATTATTTTCTTTTGTTTCAGCAGAAGGTTTGGTAATTGGTAGAGACAGAAGTACTGTAATGGAAACTCTTCTGCTCAAGTCTTTCACTCCACAGAGCCTATCATACTGGGCTGGCCCGCATACTCTCTCTCTCTCTCTGCCGCTCCCTTAGAGCTAGTAAATGTCCAACTTCCTGCATAAAAGATATTGCATGTTGTAGGGTGCAGAACTATTTCCAGGGCTTTCCCTGTCTAATCCCAGAGCTGGCATATGTTGGTGAACATTACTGTCCCCTGTGAGGTTGGCAGTGTGCTGGGCTTTCCCAGCTCCACTCCTGGAGCTATAGGCAGGGCTAGCAAGCGTCAGAGTCACTGAGGAGCAGAGCCCGCCTTGTAGGGCTGGCAGTCTTGGGGGATCTCACTGCCCCCACTCCCAGAGCTAGCAGGCATTGGAAACATAATCAAAGTCTTTGAAGGAATCCTGCTCCTTTTGGGTGAGGGGCCGTGATTCACGGGGAGGCGTCAGCAAGGCTGCTTCAGCGGTGAACTCTTCATCAAAATTGCTGATGTCTTCACGCCCTTTAATAACTGGCACAAATGGCGGCTTGATTTTACGGGCCAACAGAGCTTCCCACTCGATGCTCTATGAAGATGAAAAAAACACAATAAGCACTGCATCTGAGGAAGTAGGCTTAGGCCTTCTACACTGCCATATAAAATGTAGATTGTCTGCTTTGAACTGAATTATATGGCCCTAAACTATATTTCCCAGAATGTATCAGCATCAGAAAGCACCAATCAGGGTAGTGGAGAAAGAGAGATTTGTTCTTCCCCAACAGCAGCCGGCAAGAGTTCCAATGAATGGTTGAATCTGTAAAGAGGACTGACAGATACTTCTAGTAAGTAAATCTCTGTGCTGGGCTGGAAAGAAATCCCTCAATGGATGGCCCCCATACTAAAGGGGAAGCATATTAATTAGTTCAGAGGCTGAATGGCCATCTGACAGTAGAGGATTGATGGTGCCCTTTTGCCTGGAAGAAGCAGGTTGGACTAGATGGCTCTTGGGGGTCCTTACCAACTCTAGCATTCTATGAAAATGTAGAATTTGTTAATATTGGTTTCTATTGGTTCGTATGAGAGAAATTCAATGAGATAGCTGTTATGGCTTTAAAAAAGTTTTTATCATTTTTTTTAAATCCCTAAAATCTGTAGATGTATGAATATTTCTGAAAATCTGGGAGAATGATCCCCTCTTATCTCCTGTCATTGTATAGAAAATTCAAGGAGATAGCTCTTGTCGTTTTTTTAAAATGTTGTTTATAAAAATTCTCTAAAAATCAGTGGATAAGTGAAACATTCTGAAATTTGGTGGGTTAACAGTGATAAATGTGTATTACCATTGTAAAAAGTTTCACCCCAATAGCTTTAAAAATGAGGGAGAAAGGAGTCCCTGAAATTTCCCCAATCATAGTAAATTATGTGCAATTACTGTAAAGAAATAAGTCTTGTTATAGTAACATTTTTTTCACTAACTATATTTTAGAAACACTTGAGAAACAAAATGCCAGCACCCTCCAGTTTAGTAATTATTTTTGAACCATTTTTAATGGGTTGTACATTCCTAATAGACATAAAAGAAACTGAAATGATGCATTGGTCACTGTAGCAAGTGCAGAAAAACAGGCTTGCAGGCTCAGAGCAAGGGTTTCTTTAAGAAGCCACATAATCTGCAGCACTCAATACACAACATCAGGGGATGGTGTTCAAAGACTGAATGAGCCATCTAGTCCAACCCCCTGCCATGTAGAAAAAGCATAATCAAAGTGTCCCCAGCAGATGGCCATAGAGCCTCTGTTTAAAAGCCTCAAAGGAAGAAGCTTTCACTACACTCCGAGACAGGGCACAGAGAGCCAGGATAAGCACTTCCTTGTCATGTCAGCAATAGGTTTTAGGTAGGCAACAAAACCGGTGACTAATAATAATGAGATGTTATGCAGTAGGATTTAGTTATTCACATCATGAGAGAACACCTTGCAGTGTTATGCCTAATAAAGGTGTCACAAGTCAATTTCTTTTTTGTGCTGAAACACAGTTAAGACCACAAACTCTTTATTAATTGTGATCTTCAAATAAATTCTTTGTAGTTGTGTTAGGAAGGTATAGTAGTACTGGCCCAATGGAAAGCAGCCTCAAAATAGCAACTATCTATTTACAAAGAAACTAGATAGACTTCCCTCTCTCTGTTAGCATATCCTAAAGAAAGACTATAGGAAAAGAAAAACTCATACTGACCCTGAAGAATGGCTGCTTCTTTACATCTTCCGCATCACGCTCACTGGAGCCCAGCCGCCGTTCTGGGTTCCGCCGCAACAGCTGAATGACAAACAATGAGTAGTGCTGGGCTATCCCATGGGACAGATTAACCCACACTTAACTAATTGCCACCCACTACCTCCTCTTTCCAGGGGTGGGTGGACAAAGGGGAGTTGCATCTTCTGTGGGCCCACTGATACCACCCAGGCCTGAAGCAAGGCAAATGGCTGACCACAGAATGTTATGTCATTGTGTGGAAGGTCCCATTTGTTAGAGCATGCAAGAAATCAGCTAGTGTGTGTGTTTGTGTGTGTCAACTGTGAAATACGAGGCATGAAGCTGATTGGCCAGGCTTCGTGCGGGGAGCTGGCTGAACCTGTGACTTTTGGTTACTGTTACATTTTTCAGGCTTGAGCTACGCAGGTGTTAGAAGAGAAGCAGAATGAAGCAGAGAGAGACAGAGTTTGGAGTTGCTTCATGGGCTCCTGGAGGAGTTTATCCATATGGACAAAGAAATATCATTTTAAACCTCTCATAAAAGGACATTATGTGAGTTGACGCAACTGACCACATTGTACATATGTTGTTCTGAACAATGTTGTTCTGTACATATGTTGTTCATTTTTGTGGCATGTTTTTTTTCCCTCTGGCAAGGCAGTATGTGGACTGATCAAACGTGAACTACATGTGGTTTATTTTTACATTACGCCACACCATTCTCCCTCCCTCCCTCCCTGTTCTCCTCAGCCTAGACCAGCTTCATGGGAATCTTATACTCTTTGGCTCTGGCATGTCTTTACTCAGCCAAGAAGCACTTAAACTTACCCGTCTCATGATACCAATGGCCTCCGTGGAAAGGAAGCGAGGATAGCGCACCTCATCATTGACAATGCTGTCAAATACTTCCTCTTCATCATCTCCAGGGAAAGGGGACTGCAAACCAAGAGGCACAATCAGTAGAGAGGTGTGTATTTTTTTAAAGTCAGTTTTCTTAGTAATTCTTAGACTCTCACTCCACCTAAAATAGCATAGCCTCCAGTAGGCTTACTCACTTCAACACATACCTCTTTCTCACTTAGGATCTTAATGGGGAACCAAAACCCTGTTTAATTTTCCTCTGTCAATCAGTGTGGTTAAGTGTTAGATTTAGACTCTTGAGACCAGGGTTAAAATCTGTGTTCTGCCATGAAACCCCACTGGATGACCTTGGACAAGTCACACACTCTCAGCCTCAGAGGTAGGCATTGGCAACACCCCTCTAAATAAATCATACTAAGAAAACCCTGTGATAGTTTCACCTTAGGGTTGCCACAAATGAGAAAGCATGTGAAAGCAAACAACAAGATGTCTAAATTTTGCAGTTGCATACAATCAAATCTGTTTCACTACCAAAACACTGACTCACTGACAGGAAGGTTTCCATAGTCATATAAGTGAGACTCACCTCCCCCACAAGCATCTCATAGATAAGGACACCCAAGCCCCACCAGTCAACAGCTCTTGTGTATGATGTATCTGTCAGCACCTCAGGAGCCAGAAACTCTGGTGTGCCACAGAATGTGCTTGTGCGGTCAGCATAGCCCATCCCTACCAAAGCAGAAGAAAGTTGTTATGAAAATATGATCTCACTGACAATCCTGTGCAAAATACATGGAAGAGTAAGCATCTAAAACTTAGGAGTGGGGGAAAGATGGTAAAGGAATCAAAGTGCACTATTTCTCATGATAATTTTGAAATTTAATACAGCTGTACTGTGTTGAGATTTCATAGAATTATGAGTCAAACACAAGATCTTGGCAAAATAGATACTTTTTCTGCTTCTCTTCCCTAATACCTAAACTGTTCTTGGGATGGCTGCATATCAGTTTATTGCTAACTAGGGCAGTATGCTCATCTGGTATCACTTCTGAAAGCTGACTTCATAATGTTTGAATTTTGATTTACAGAATCCTATGTCTGGTGGGGAGGCATCCATTCCAGCCCAAACAATCACCTTCCTTGCAGAGGCCAAAGTCTGCGATCTTCACATATCCCTCTGTATCCAGCAGTAAATTATCCAGCTTTAGGTCCCTGCAGGAGAAGAGAAATGTATGCAGAAAACATGACTACTGCCCCAAAAATGGGTTATAGGGTTACTGAAAATGCACTCAAATATGGAAAGAGGCCTGAGCTATTTTGGTGGCAGCAAAATTTGCAAAAATTAACAATATTATTACCAAAAACAGTTCTGCATGCAAGAGAACATGGCTCACATTTCAAAGAAACTACTATTAAAAAGCTAAAGGAACTAGGGTAGTGCACAAAGCTGACATAAAAACATGTTAAAAGTGCTAAAGAAGATGGAAGAATACAGGAAGAATGGCCTATGTGTTGTTGCTTACCTGTATACAATTTTGTGGTCATGAAGAAATTGCAACCCGAGGACAACACAAGCAGCATAAAATCTGCAGAGGGCAACAAAGGGAGAAAACCACTGTAACACTAAATAACACCCAGTCCTATTCTGGGAGTCAACAATAATTAGAGTGTCAAAGCTCAGGAGTTTGGTGGGGGGAAGGAATAATATAGCCAAGACCTGCTCTTGGTGTACTGGAAGGGGATTGACATCTATGAAAGCACCAGACAGGATTCTTTTAGCCTCTAACCTGATTGGGTTTTGCAGGATGTGCCTCCCTCTCTCTTACCCAGCACTTACGTGGCACGTGGCTCTGTGAAAACATCTGTGTGGATGTGCATCATGAGGTCTCCACCTGCTGTGTACTCCATAACAAAACAGACATGCTGTGGTGTCTGGAAACAGGCAAAAAGGTTCACTAGGAAGGGGTGCTTTGCATGGGTCACAATTTCGAAGATCCGTTTCTCACACATCAGGCTAACAAGAAAGGAAAAGCTATATTAAAGTAGGTTACAACCATAGTGTAACTGGTACTTGTTAATGATAAGAGTTCATCAGCTATCATTATTGCCCACATATACAGTTACTTAGTCTTGGTGTATGAAAACACATAGAGGTGGCTGCACCAGCATAGAATCATAAAATAAGAGAGGTGGAAGATACCACATGGTCCATGTAGTCCAACCCCCAGCCATGCAGGAAAAGCACAATCAAAGTAACTCCAATAGATGGCCATCCAGCCTCTGTTTAAAAGCCTCCAAAGGAGGAGCTTCCACTATACTCTGAGGCAGAGAGTTCCACTGTTGAACAGCTTTTACAGTCAGGAAGTTCTTCCTAATGTTCAGGTGGAATCGCCTTTCCTGTTATTTGAATCCACTGCTCCTAGTCTCTTTATAAATATGTATGTAAAGTCGTCTTACTGAAATGATGCAGTTCTGGAGGCAGACATTTACCATGTCAGACAATGTTCTTCATCCACAACCCAATAAAACAAACCTTGCTGCAAGTGTGTGCATCTAGTGACCAATTTATCATGCAATTAATTATGCTTCTACCCTTGTACTCGTATGTAGTTATAGGTTTGGTAGCTGTGGTGACCTAAAAGGTATCAGTGCAAGAGGTAGATCTACTTATAGAATAAATCCAGCCTTTCTCTTTATGAGGCTGAGCAATGACGTTGTATGGGAATTGGGAAGTGAAGTAAACAAATGAAAGGCTAGAAGGAAAAGCAAAATGATTTTCCACCCTTCTGTACAAAATGCCAGCTTTCTTTCTTGCAATCAAAACCTATCTCTGAGCACCTCATTCTTTCTGCAACAAAACATGGGCAAAGCACAGTATGGTTGGGCCCTATACCAAATTAGTACAAATGTGGCAACAGAATTTAAAAAAAAAACAGGTCTACAGCATCCCCTTCCCTCCACTCCAATCACAATAGTAACATGACTTTTTCTGTCACTAGCACAGACTCACCTTTCCACCTCATCCCTTGCAATGATGTCTCCCTTCTTCAAGGCTTTAATAGCAAATAGATTCCCTGTTCGATGTAACTCAGATAATAGCACCTAGATCCAAACAAAAGCATCACCAAGACAATAGTTACTAAATATAGTAACTATTACCATCACTAGAGATAACAACCAAAAAGAAAATATCCATACAGGCTAGAGGTAAGCAGCCAAAGCCCTCAAGTCCTCAACCCATGCCCATCTCACCCCCTACACACATTCTGCTCTGCAATACATGGTAGATGGCTTTTGATTAGTCAAGATGGGGAGACAGATATGCTGCTTAATGGCAGATAGAGACTGGAAATTTTGAAGGAAAGGAAACGACAAGAACCTCACATAGTTAGGCAATATTCACCTTGCCAAAGTGTCCACGGCCCAGCACAGCTACAAAACGGAAATCATCTATAGTGAGAGGTGTTTTTCTCAGGTGGCTGTTGCAAGATGAAAGAGCAAGTCAGATATATTATCTTCTCCCCCTCCCCTGAAGTACTGGGAAGTGGGAATCATCAAGAAATTATCATCACCATTATCTCTGTCCCATATGCAACTAATCCAGCAGGAGAATAGGCTTCTAAAACTAATTCTTCTGATAAATATGGGAACTGGCTGAAAAACTACTGCTCTTGTAAAGAAACTGAAAAGAATAAGAATCCTCCAGGACACTGCAAGGATCAAAGGACTTGTTTGAGCTGAGTGCCACCTTGTATCCAATCCCATGGGAAAAGCAGAGTATAAATTCAACCAGCCAATCAATCAATACATATATAACTGGTACATAGCCACTATCATTTGCCCCACTCAGTCTCACCGGGAAGTGAAGGGTATGGATTGATTTCCTACAAAAGGATCTAAAGTGCTAGACATTCAGTTTGGAGAGATGATTATTCTACATTTCAGGTACAGAAAAATAAGCCCAAGGCCTGGAGTGTCATCTGATGACAGGAAACACATCAAGGCACACCAAGCTCATTAGCCCTGCTCAGGAGGTAGGATCAGATTATAGCAAGAAAATGTGGCTGAGACCGAGTTATAAAACAAGAGAA
This sequence comes from Anolis sagrei, assembly GCF_037176765.1. Taxonomy (NCBI): domain Eukaryota; kingdom Metazoa; phylum Chordata; class Lepidosauria; order Squamata; family Anolidae; genus Anolis; species Anolis sagrei. Next base: position 128,273,574 of record NC_090022.1, on the reverse strand, counting down.
GAGGAGAGAGATGTTTGCCCCTTGGTCCCTTACCTGGGAAAAATACCCTCAGATCCTTTGGCCTCACATCCTGGGCCCAGCTCCAATTGGAAGGGGATCTCCTCTCCAGTTTGTAGGCCCTAAAGAAGCAAACGAAGCACAGGCACTTAAAGAGAGCCTTAAGGCAACTATCTGCTGTTTATGGCACAGGAGACAAGAATCGGCTCCTGTAAGACCTGGTCAAAAAAAGGGAAGCAAACGTACCAACAAGACCTTCCCAGGCAGTTCACTGTCATCCTGGCCCATCTGTTCAACTCTGTCACCTTCTAAGTTCAGCTTCTCAATGACAACATCCCTAGAGAGGGTGAAAATGTCAGTCTAGAGAATATCCTGGCAAAATCATGGCTGCTGCAGCTTATTCAGAAGGTGGGGAAAACTTCACCTAGGTTTTTGTCTCGAAGACATGCTGGCCCCCTTGCATCTCATAATCAGACAGTTATTTGACTGATTAAGGTACAAACTAAGGCTTCAAAAAGATATCCTGGACAAAGGGAAGTGCTTGCTCATGAAAAGAGCTATGGTTGCTTTGCAAATGGGATCCTGGAAGAAAACTGTATAGGGATGTAGAGCCTGCATAGTTATGAAAGAAATATAAAGCAGAGAAACTTGCATAATACTTAGCTGCCATAAAAAACATAGAGATATACATATTCACATTGACAGGTGATGGTAAGTTGGAGATCACTTCTGTTTGATGCCTATAACTTCACTGGTTTGGGTGGGACTTATTATAATCAAAACACAGGGTATCTCAACACGATCATCTCAAATATATTGCCAGACTTACATATATTCACCTCATTTTTGCAACAAAAAGGAAATAAAATTTGCCATTTGGTTTGTCTTCCTGTGAAAAATTTGGTTTTTATAGCACAGCAAGCTACATTTCTAGCCAGTATAGTGGCCTACCCAGAATTGAGGCTGTGTCTTCTTTCTGAGCTAGCTGCCGGGTTCATCTGTGTCGAGGGGCTATAAGTCCCTGTGGTGCTGGCGGTGGGGATAATGCGCCGCAGGAGTCGCACCCATGTGGCTATATCAATGTTCATCTGGCGGGCACGCAGGAAAGCCTTGCCTTGGAAGGAGAGAAAGAGGCAGAGTCACTTGAAATAGTGCAAGCACTACTGTAAATACTGGAAGCCTATCTAATCCAGCCTCCTGGTTCCACATTGGTGCTTCCGATGGCTCTGGAAAGCTCCCAAGCAGGGCAATTGCATTCTGCTGCTCACATTTGGACTTATGTCACCTCTGATCCTCAAGGTGTTACAATAACCATTATGTCTAACACCCTAATCCTCCACATTTTGCTGTAATATCTTTTTCAGACCACTTAACTCATAGAAAGTTTTATTTGTTTCAACCTTTGTTACAATTCAAACCTGATTTTAAAACATGCCTTGAGAGGAAGAATATTTTGCACAGACTGTCACTAGGCTCTTTTGCTTTCAAAGTGACAGAACAATATAATTAATAATAATACACTATTTATATTCTGCTCTGTCTCCCTGAGGGGACTCTGAGCAGATTATAGAATACATATATGGCAAATATTCAATGCCATTATACAATTAACATCAAAGACATACAGTACATAGACAGAGAGGTAAAGGCTTCCCCCTTTTCATCTCCAGCGTTTTTGGAGGCTGTGCTCAACTCCAGCCATGGGGAGGTGCTCTTGTCCATTTTACGTGCCAAGAAGCCCGTTGTCTGTGGACGCCTTCCTGATCGTAATGCCAGCATGTTTGCATGGGTGCATTTTACCTCCCCGCCAAAGCGGTACCTACTGACTTACTCACATTTTGTTTTTGAACTGCTAGGTAGGTAGAAGCTAGGGCTAACAGCAGGAGCTCATCTCGACTTTAGGCTTTGAACCGCCAACCTTCTGGTTGGCAAGTTTTTCTGCAGCTGGCAGTTTAACCTGCTGTGCTACCCGCAGTCCCAATAAGCCAGAATCTATATTCAACCTTAACAGTATGCCATACAGCTTTCACAGCAAAACAACAGCTCAACAAAAATGGCATTGCCATCTCTTTGTCACTAAATGTGACACTAGAATATGCATTACAACACATTTCCACAGTGATCTCTCTCTGTCTAAAGGTGCCCTGATGGCAGACATGTGTGATGCAATCAAAACCTTCACAATGTGTGTTAAGAGAACATCTCTGCAGTCCAAACACAGTTGGATGGTTATAGTTCTATTATTCAGAGAGTGTCCCATTTCTTACCTTGTTGCTTAGAGAAGATCTTTTTCTGTCGCTGAAGCTTGGGTATGCGCTCAATGACAGGGTTAAAAAAAGTAACCTGCAGCAAAGGAAAATAAGGAAAGTTCAGCCAGGACAGACTGCACACTGGACAGCCACTCCAGCCCCAACACTAGCAGAGTACAAAAGGGGCCCGAAGATCAAGGCTAACAGGCAGGTTGATTGCTACCTAAAAATTACATCAGCTGAGGTAGAAGAAATTTTCCTCTACTGTGAGGAAGTCTGGTTTTGCCATAAGATTCAGTAAGAAGGAAATATTCATTTCTTAGGCTAAGAGAATGAAGAGCTTCCACAAACTATTCTTCTGGATTTCTAAATAGTCACTTTCGGGAAATCCTGGCCCTTTCCACTAGGGATGGTGGATCTATTATTTCCAGACATTTCTGGACTCCCTAGCAATATCAGCCAGTATGATTGGAAGTATAGCCCAACAACATCTTCAGGGACACAGATTTCACATCCTTTCTCTGTACTAAAGAATAAGAGAACCTAATAAAGAAAAGTTGACTTAGACATTGCTATCATGACCCAAGAGAGGCAGCATGGTGTTGTGGTTTGAGCACTGGACAATGACTCTGAAGATCAGGGTTCAAAAGCCTGTTTGATCATGGAAGCTCATTAGATGACTTTGGGCATTCTCTTGGTCTCAGGGGAAGGCAAAAGTGAACCCTCGGTGAACAAAACCTATTTTAAAAAACCATGAAAAGTTTCCTTTAAGGTCACCATTAAATTGGAAACAAAGGCATACCACGATGACATCAATTACAATCATGATTTTGTATAGATTCTTTTTATAAATTCACACATAACATACAAAATGATAAAAACTTAACATGAAAATAATAAACACAGTGATGAAACTATCTGAAGAAATGGTATCAGAAGGCATCCCTGAAGCTTAAAAGCAAGGGTGGCAATCCTCTCACTAATCTCTGTGTTCATAAGTCAACCACTTTAGCACTTTAGGAGGTTAGAGGTTGTTGTTCCATCCAGTTTAGAAACATACATAAAATAGAAGCTGGGATATTTTGACTTCACTTTCTCAACTGTCTCCCTGGGTAGCATACCAAAGCCTAAGTTAAATATAAACAAACAAGAATTCTCATAACAATATTTCTTTGTGAAAGGAAAGCCTTTTTCAAGACTGAATCTGGCTAATGTTATTCTGGCCAGTTATAGTCCCTGTCCATAATGGTTATTACCTATTGCACCATGCAAATGAAACATGGTGATTCAGGAATATTGGTCTTTCTCAGATAACTTAAAAAGTTCACTCAGCACTATTTATAAATTGAAACCTATACTTTGTATACCCTCTTTACTTTAAATCTGGTCTCTATTGTTACTGCTGTTACATTATTTGTGCCATAACAACATTTGCCTTTATTATTCCCACACCGTGACATCCAACATGGCAATGTCATCCTTGGCAATGCAATCCCCGAAGCCTATCTGATATTTACCTGGATCGCTTCGAATACAGTAGTATTTTGTGCTATCCAAGAACATGAGTCAGCAAGAATAGAGCTGCATAACATTCTTCGTAGCATAAAACATTTGTTTCTTTGCCTCATACCTCTGTCAATGTGAGGTACAAATGTAATGGTAGGAAGAGTGGGATTATTGAAAACAGTTGAAAAGTTGTTTTTATGATTATACAATCAACTTAAGACTGCTCGAGTCTTTACTAAGTATTACTAAGTAGTGTGTAAAAGCCTCCCCTAGACTCTGCATAAAATACTTGGTACTGTAGCTGAAATGGTAGAACAGTGGAAGAGATTCTATGGCCTTTCCATCATAGTTGGACAACAATCCCTACCATATCTGGAAGCTGGAATTTGTCATTTCTCTCAAGACATGTTTCCATTTTATATCTATACTAGCTGTGCCCTGCCACGCGTTGCTGTGGCCTATAGTAAAACTTATCAAAGTTGAGGTAGATATCTGGACTATTACGAAAGAGAGGTCCCTACCTATTCCTTCCCCCTTTTCCTCCCCCTTTCTCTACTTTCTTCCTTCTCTACCTCTTTCTTTCTTTCCTTCTTTCACTACTTGGTTTCATCCTTCTCTCTTTCCTTCATTCCCTCCCCCTTTCTTCATTTGCCTTTCTTCCCTCCCTGTTTGCTTCCTTCTTTCACTTTTTATTTCCTTTTATTTCACCACCATCATAACAATAACAATAATGCAATGCATTGCCTCCGGGACCTGACACCTCTCCCATTCCCCCTAAAAGGGTCTCATAGGAATAATAGCATCATAATAATCATAGGAATAACAACCTTTACCCGCCACGCGTTGCTGTGGCCAACCTTCCCTCTTTCTCTCCTTCTTTCCCTCCTTCCTTCCTTCCTTCCTTCCTTCCTTCCTTCCTTCCTTCCTTCCCATCTTTCCTTCTCCTCTTCTTTCTCTATCTCTTTCCTTCCTTCCTCCTTTTTCTTTCTCTTCTGCTGTCTCTCTTTCCTTTCCTTCCATCTTTCCTTTTCTTTCCTTTTCTTCTTCCTCTAACTTTCCTTCCTTCCCCCTTTTTCTTTACCTCCCTTTCTCTTTCTTCCTTCTTTCCTTCCTGTCTTTCCTAGATTTTGACAGGGCGGGAAGGGGCGGGGTGGGGTTTGGAGGTGGCCTGAAGTAAAAGGAGGTAAGATTGGGGCAGGGGAGTGATGGAGCGTGGGGTTGCGTGTGTGTGTGCGGCGGCGGGGGGAGTGGGGTTGCGTGTGTGTGTGTGCGGCGGCGGGGGGAGTGGGGTTGCGTGTGTGTGCGGCGGTGGGGGGAGTGATGGAGCGTGGGGTTGCGTGTGTGTGTGCGTCAGGGGGTGTGTGTGTGCGGGAAGCGGCGCGGCGGGGCTTGGAGTGGGCATGGTTTCCGCAGAGGGAACGTTGGCCGGAAGGCCATGTGCGCGCGCGATGGAACTTGCGGTTGGGCGCCAATGCACATGCTCAGTTGTTTTGCCATTTTGTGAGTGTGTTGTTGTGTTGTTTTTCATTTTGAGTAGATATGTTTATACCTTGTGGGTTGTGTTATGGGTACGGGGATTTTGGTTAAGTTTCGTTGGGGGATTTTTGAGTTTTGTTGTTTTGCCGTTTTGTGAGTGTGTTGTTGTGTTGTTTTTCATTTTGAGTAGGTATGTTTGTACCTTGTGGGTTGTGTTATGGGCACGGGGATTTTGGTTAAGTTTCGTTGGGGGATTTCTGAGTTTTGTTGTTTTGCCGTTTTGTGAGTGTGTTGTTGTGTTGTTTTTCATTTTGAGTAGATATGTTTGTACCTTGTGGGTTGTGTTATGGGCACGGGGATTTTAGTTAAGTTTCGTTGGGGGATTTTTGAGTTTTGTTGTTTTGCCGTTTTGTGAGTGTGTTGTTGTGTTGCTTTTCATTTTGAGTAGATATGTTTGTACCTTGTGGGTTGTGTTATGGGCATGGGAATTTTGGTTAAGTTTCGTTGGGGGGTTTTTGAGTTTTGTTTCCTCGTTGGATGCCCCTAACAAATTTATATATATAGATGTAGAGGTAATTTTACTGTTATTTCAGACACATGTTTACCTTTTCCATTCTGCAAGTCTTTTCATGTTTAGCTATGAAATGTGACTATCAAATCCCTGGATATAACATTTCTAGGCATCTGATTCAAGACCTCACTAGATTACTTAAAATCCTCTTTTTGTTACCTCTGCCAAGAGAGTACCCTGTGGCTCCAACTCCAGGTGGATTTCATGGCGTTGGTTGTCAAGGAAATCCTCCAGTTTAAGGTATTTCAGGGCACAGAGACTTCGGTAATCACGCCAGTATACACCAATCTCCAGCTCTCTTGCCTGTTACAAAGGGAAATTATTAAACAAAAACGTCGACAGCAAGGAGTTACTGACTCCACATAAGACTCACAACTGCTATATAAAAGCTCAACCATTTTTGTCTGAAATTTAGACTTCTGAAAAACTCCAGAAAGACAGCAAGACCAAGTTAAGAAATATATTGCTTGATGAGTACAAATGGGAAAATATAATAACTGTTGCTGTATCATGTGTCATGCAATTGACAAATTCCTCAGTTGTGTCAGCATGTGAAATCTCCTTTCCCCCTAAGCTACCATATTTCACTGCATAATAGTTACACTTTCCTCCTTTTTCTCTTTAAAATAGGGATGCAACTATTATGTAGTGATGACTATTGTGCAATGAAAAAAGCCCCTTTGAGGGGGCAGCCATGCGGGTGTTCCCTTAAAAGGGGCTTTTTCACCACATAATAGTCCCTTTTTGGGGACAGTTGCACAGGCGGCTGAAGGGTCACCCAACCACGTGGCTGCTTCTTTGCAACGGGGCATCCATGCAAGCAGGTAAAGCCTCACTCCCTGAGTTGCATCCTTGATTCACTTGTCCAGGCACAGGCACGTGAACCAAGGGTACAACTATTATGTGAGGAAAGGAAAAACACCCATTTTAGGACCCCACAAAAGGGTATATGTGTGTGTGACTATTGTGCGATGAAATACTGTAGAAGTACATGACTTAGCGGAGATTTTTGATGATGATGATGATGATGATAATAATAACGACGACAACAACAACAACAACACTTTATTTATATTACGCCCTTATCACCCCAAAGGGGACTCAGGGTGGATCACAGTACATATGCTCGGCAAACATTCAATGCCACTTTGATTAGACAATACACAGCCAGACAGAACCAAAGGAGGTAGTTTGTTTCAGCTATTTTTGGTGCCATGGAAGGTTTGGCTTGAGTCCAGAGGATGCTGTTGCTCTATCCTCTATGACGAAGAGCCGTCAGGACTTCTTCTTTTTGGTCACCCAGCATTTTCAGATTTTCTTTCTTTATGGCATTGTAAAACACCTTTTTAGCAGTATGTAATTTCTCTAATTACAGCTAAAGCTGTTTTCAAATTGCTTAGGTAAACAATGAGTTAGGGTGACAGCAGTTTACACCAACCCGGGGTTTCAAACTTGCAACCTTTTGATAGATCTTGTAATTGCTGATGATTTACCAGCTGTGCTAAACCTCCGCCTCTGCTAAACCTCCGCTAAACAACAGCTAATAAGAATGACTATAAACCACCACCCCCTTTGTTTTCCAATAGGCATGCAAATTGGGAAATTTTCTCCACTACAGATTGCCCTATATACTAAAATAAAAGTCTAAAATTTTGGTCAAAAAATCAAGCCAAAAGATCCAAATAGACTTAACCATGGGTCAATATAAGTAATGTACTTTTATATATAAAAACGATCAATTCTCCTTTCTGTGTAGAGCGGCACATAAAAGAAGCACCAACCCCTCTACTCACTGCCGTGGTGCTGCATCTGGCCTTTTTGAATGCCTGAATGGTGAAATGGTGTCAGTGGTGAGGGGCAGCTGGTCCCCTAAGTTGGCTTGGTACTTCTTCCTCTCTGTGGAATGATCCTAAACTTATCCATTGGTCATATCACAATCCATAATTTTGTCCCCAAAACTTGTCCTTGACTTATAAATGAGGTTGACTTATGCATGAATATATATGGTAAGTTGTGGAGATCATAGAAGGCTAAATCTTAGCACATACCCTCTCCAGCTCCACAGTGAAAGTTTGGTTCCATGCCTGCAAGCCAATGGGTTTCCATGCTGTCTGGCCTACAACTCCATTATCCAGCTTCAGGACAGCACTCACTTCATCTGAAAACGCAAGAGGGACAATAAAGAGGAAAAATGGAGGAACAACAGAAAAAGGCCACTGTAAGACAAGGTGAGCTATTGAGAAAAAGGCAGGAAGGCACACGGCACTTGTGGAACTGGGCTGCATCCCAGTGCCTGTCTTCTTCTCAGTGTTATTTTCCCCTCCGCCCTGCAAGGCTACTCACTGCTGATATCTTCAGATTTGATGGTAGTTCTGCCACTCACACTACCACTCCGGCTGTACAATCCTCGTCCGCTGCGGCTCATAAAAGCACTGTTGCAAGGCAGGGACACAGTAGAGCCACGGGTACGTCCTGGGACGAACTCCAAGAGACCACTGCAGCCTAACAGTTGCACTTCCAGTGTCCCTGCCAACAAGAAAGAGCAAAACAAAGGCCCAATTAGCCATACTCTGGACCATTCAAAACAGGGAAGCCTTTGCATGCAATTTTGAAACCTGCAAGGCAGTCTTTGGCTGGAGAGCTGGAGCTCTGTCCCCCTACTTCATCATAGCCCAAATGAAGTAGGGAGATTGGGATGGAGTGAGTGGTTAAACAGAAAGTAAGGCTGCTCATAGTGAGCCAATGTTGGCACAAAATGTGCACTAAATCTTACAATGGAGCAGCATCCCAAACTCATCCAAACCCAGTGTATGGGGAATGAAGTTACCTGTGAGTGGCGATGGCTTGGAGAGGGTATTGTACTGGTTATGTTGGTAAGAAGCATTATTGCGTACACTGAAGGTAGGTGAAGACTCCAGGATGAGCTCCTCCTTGATGATACAGCCCTTGGGATGATCCTGGGGCAACTCAGACAGACGCTGTTCTAACGAATGTCTCAAAAGATCCAACTTCTGGCTCGATTCATTGAGTTTCGTCTGTGCCTATAATCAGAAGCCCAGGTGGTCAGCAGCCAACAACTGTATCACTAACATACTTTTCACTTAATTTCCATTCCCCCTCCTCCAGTAATCAACCTTGCACAAATACTGCCGTCTTCCTGTGATAGTAACAACAACAACAACAACAACAACAACAACAACTCTCTGTCTCTTAGACCTACATTCACTTCAGGAGAGATCTAAATTGATTTTCATGCAACTGTACTGTCAATGATACCAGGCCACATCTCAACTGTGGAGCTTGTCACATCAACATCCAACTAGAAATATTTTCATATTTTTCACGATCATCTATATCTAGAACTGGGTGATATAGTCTCGTAAATGTTGTAATAGCAAAAAGTCCACATTTTGTTCGTTTGTTTTATTAAAATGTTTATATCCTGCCCTATATTTGAAGATCCCAGGGCAACTTACAATAAAATCAATCTAAAACAACAAATAACAATAATTTTAAAATATTACAAATTTAGTAAAGAGAATATGAATTACCAGAAAATGTAAAACTGGCTAAAACAATTTAAAATGACTGATCTTTTCCATTTCTTTCAAGTCCTCCCAAACTCAGATTATGAATGCATTCTCAACATAAATGCTTTATGACAAAAGATTGATAACAATTCTTGTATATTGAAGGGACTACTTGTTTTCTGGAGATGAGTATTATTACTGATATAGGAAGTAATGTAATCATGTGGTGAGTATTAGGGGGAGGTAAGGAACACATAACCATCATGACTAATACTCTTATTCTCCACATATCGCTGTTAATTGTTAACTTTTTCCAAATAATTCTTTCCCTCTGTATCTTTCCTCTGTAGCCCCCACTGAGGGAAATATTCATTACCTCAGAGATGGCATGGCGGTCCTGAACTTTGCTGGAGCCCAGAAGGCGCAGTACATTCTTGGCGCCCTCAGAGACTGCATGCTCCACTCGGAAGTGATGGCGCAGCTCCTCAATCCTCAGCTCTATGGCACTTAGATCAGCATTGCCTGTAAGTGATATCAAACATTCATCCCTGCGCTTAGAAGAACAGCTGCATGGCTGAGTTGTATGGGGAAGTCAAAACAATTCAGGAAGAAAATGGGTTTTCATCACCAGGCAGAGGATGTGGATGACTTTACAAATACCTCTAAGACAGTGTTTCTCAACCTTCCTAATGCTGCGATCCCTAAATACAGTTCCTCCTGTTATGGTGACCCCAACCATAAAATTATTTTGGTTGCCACTTCATAACTATAATTTTGCTACTGTTATGAATCGTAATGTAAAAACCTGATGTATTTTCATTCACTGGACCAAATTTGGTACAAATACCTGATATGCCCAAGTTTGAATACTGGTGGGGTTGGAGTGTGTGTGTGATTTTGTCATTTGGGAGTTGTAGTTGCTGGGATTTATAGTCCACTTGCAATCAACGAACATTCCAAATTCCACCAACAATGAAATTGAACCAAACTTGGCGCACAGAACTCCAATGACTAATAGAAAATACTGGAAGAGTTTGGTGAGCTTTGACCTTGAGTTTTGGAGTTTTAGTTCACCTATATCCAGAGAGCACTGTGGACTCAACACCATGACGCTTCTGGACCAAGCTTGGCACAAATACTTAATATGCCCAAATATGAACACTGGTGGAACTTGGGGAAAATAGATCTTGACATTTGGTAGTTGTAGCTGCTGGGATTTATAGTTCACGTACAATCAAAGAGCATTCTGAACCCCACCAATGATAGAATTGGGCCAAAATTCCCACACAGAACCCCCATGACCAACAAAAAATAGTGTTTTCTGATGGTCTTTGGCAACCTTTCTGACATCCTCCTTGCGACCCCCCAGGGGTCCCAACACCCAGGTTGAGAAACACTGCTGTAAGAAAAGGAGATCTTTAAAGGTTAAAGGTGGGGCCACTGCAATGTACCACAAAGGCCCTACTTTTAACTTTTAAAGATCCCTTTGTCTGTGCCAAAAAGGCGAACAGGGACTGGCTTCTTCCTCCTCCTTTTCACCTTGTCCATCCTCCATATTCAGCTGCACCTCGTCAGCCTGCATAGCTTTGCGGATCTGCATGCGGATTATATTGATCTTGGTCTTGCTGTCCTGTAGCATCTGCTGGGCTGTCTGTAGCAGCTTCCGATCCTAGAGAGCAGACCAGGTGGGGTAGGATTAGCAGGATCAGCAGAAAAGAATCAGCCATTTCCCCATCCTCAGATCTGAGGGAAGAATCGGCCCATCTGCCTCCCAATGTGTTTCTCTGTAATTTGACAAAAGCTGCACCCTGTTCTCTTCAAAGCTTAGGTGGGGGGGGGGGGGACGGGACCCACACCCTACTTTTCTGAGTTGAAAGCACACCTTATTATCTGGGAGATCAGCGGAGTCTGCGGGATATAGAGTTTAGTTAAAAGGATAACTTGATTCTTCAAGCAAAATTACATTTTTAAAAAGGCACCTATCTGACAGGAGTTCTGAAATCCTGAAATATTCCAGTTCAGTTTCATATCAGTAACGATAACAAAAAAGTAAAATGATAAAAAAGCATCTCTCAAAGTTCACAAACACAGAAATGCCTTTCTGCAATCACTTCAGACCCCATTTGATTTCTTAGCCCCAAGGAAGAGTTCACAAGAAATGGATAACTACCGTATTTTCTGGCATATAAGATGTCTGGGAGTATATTGTATTTTGTAAGTTATTAAATATTCAATCTGTCTGCCATTCCTGCTTTTTTAGAAGCAAAGGGCTACTAAAGCAAGCCACCAAGTCATTGGTGCTAGCAATTCCAGTAGGAGGATGGGGCAAGACCATGAAGAGCTGCTACCCATCACAACACACAGGCACTCAGAGAGATGGACCAATATTGTGATTTAGCTTCAGGAATGTTTGTATGCATGCCCACTCATGGCTGAAGAGTTAACAAGCTATAGTACAAATTTCAGAGGGCCCATCTTGAGAAGATGAAGGGATGAGCCAGGACTGCATAGTATATGGGGAAGGACAAATGTAACACACACACCTTGGCAGTGCCATTAGCATACATCTGGATCATGTTCTCAGCTCCCTGCTTCACCTTCACCTCAATATTTAGCTGCTTTTCCAGACCAGCTATGCGGTTTTGGGTAGCTGTTGTCCGGCTCAGGCTGCCTGGTGACTGTGGAGGATCTGGGAAAAATAGTCAACAGTAAAGAGGTCAATAACAGGATAGAAATATTAAAACAGCATCAATCTCTGCTTAACAAGTAAGGAATGGGTGTCTTTAGACTTTTCTAACAAATAGTGTTGGCGCACTGAGCTTTGTAAGTTAAAAAGAGGTTAAACTACATTGATTCTAACAATAGATGCACCCTAGAAATCTAGACCATCATCACTTGCTTATACTGGGTGTATGCATGGTGGTTGTGGTGGTGGAGGAGTAAAATTAAACTGCTAAGCACATTTAGAACTTCATTAGTGTTTTAAAGTAGGTGCTCCCACTTTGAATCGTGTGGCTGCCTCCTACAGGATTCTGGGTCTTGTAGTTTAGGGAAGCAGAGGACCTTTGGCTAAGAATTGCAAAGGTCCTGCATGAAATGTCAAGCCCCAGAATTGTGTAGGAGGCAACCACATGATTGAAAGCACAAGCCAGCACTTTAAAATACTTAATGTGATATCACTCTTAAAGCCATTGTTTTCTCATGTTAGAGGCCCTCCAGCTGTTTGAGCCTCCAGTTCCCAGAAGCCCTATCCAGCTTGTCTAATGGCCAGGAATTCTGGGAGCTGAAGTCCAAAACACCTGGAGGCCACAAGTTTGACACCACAACATTAGAGGTTTCCAAACTTCAGCACTGAGTAAGGCAAAGCAGTTAATAAATTGGATTTCGGCCCATTTAACCAGTTTTGAAATCACTTTACTGGCTTCTGATGGATGACCAAATGCCACACTTCAAGGCACGGCACAGCTTGGTATTCAACAGCTAAAGGGCCATCTGCTCCCAAAATGAACTTCAGCAAACTTAACATTACAGTCAAAAGCTCATCTCCAGTACCACAGGCTGCTCACATGGTGTCCAATTTAATAAACTGTTTTTTATTTTAGTGTGCTTTGACTTTCAGTGTGGTGCTGCTGTTTTCTTCTTCTTTTTATCATGTCAGAAGCAATTTTAGAAACTACGAGTCACTTATGGTGTGAGAGAACTGGCTGTCTGCAGAGATGTTGTCCAGGGGAAGCCCAGATGTTTTACCACCCTGTGGAAGGCTTCTCTCATTTCCCTGCATGGGAAGCTGGAGCTGACAGACAGGAGCTCACCCTGTGTCACAGATTCAAACCCCTGACCTTCAGGTCAGCAGTTCAGCCCACACAAGGATTTAACCTATTGTGCCACCGCGGCTCCAATTTTTTTTACTGCTAATATCTCTTGTATAGATATGCCTGCTATTTATGAATACACACACACACACATACACAGAGAGAGAGTGCACTATGGGTATGGATATATTATGGATATAGTTAAAGATGTTTCAAATTCTATTGTCATTTTGAGTCATATAAACTCCTTGGAAACCTTTTGAACTGTGAAGACAGGGTGTTCTGCTTTAAGCAAATAATATATAAACCAATATAACACTTTTAACCACACACAGAAAACCTCGAAAACAATTCTGTCATAGACCAGCTGTATGTCATTATAACATAGAAGCCGGTTTAGTAATTGTAAAGAAATTACCACAAGATTTCTATGAAACCAAAGGAGAGTTTGTACCTCTCTATGACCAACCAGAATGCAGTATTTTCCTTTAATGTGAAAGGTTAAACAAAGGGTGATTGTCAGGCCCAACAAGAGGGTTCTCTTGTTATCGTCTCTATCCAACAGCACTGTCAATGGAAACCAGCTGAGTTCTGTTAACTGGCATTTGCATCTTTCTGGATGCAAAAACCACCTACTTCCACAACCTTGATGGAGTGTGACCTATGACAGAGGCATATTCCATTCAGCTGAGTAAATAACATCCTCTCTGCTCCTTGGAATGCTATTTTTAGGACTGATGACTACTGCTGAAAGATAGGCACAGACTACAGGCTTATAATGAGAAAGAGGCAATGCTCAAACTCTGTCTCTTTAAATTCTGGACAATAGATTAGATTGGGTGGAATGACAATGGTAAGGTCATAACACTCTCCATTAGTGTTCTCCTTAATTTTTTTACCCAGAGACAAAGATTCATCTATATAGGATTGAGAGCCTGTTCCTGAGAACAATTGCCAGAAAGGCTTGGCATTCATTTCTGTGTAATGTAGTATAAAGCAAGCCAGCTGGAATGAACTCTTAAAGAAAAGGAGCAGCTCAGATCTTTTAAGCCAATACACCACTAAGTAGATCCTCGATTTCCAAAATGCTTGCTTAGAAAGAGTACTTGTAATATCATCAACAATGAAAACGCCACAGTCGCTGAGTTCAATAGGGATAGGCTCAGATATGTGCCCATCCCAAACTCTTATCAGTGATGGCCAGGCTGGATGGTTTTATGTTATCTACAAAAGACAACACTGAAAAGTAGAATGAATCATTTCTTGCCTCTGCTTGAGCTTGGATATGAATCTACTTCTTAATTTTTTTTCTAGTGGAGAGGAAATAGCCACACCCGTGACCCACACTTTTTCTCGTCTGTTTACTGCACAGGCTTTCTCTCCTCCCCCTTCTAGTGCCTTGTACTTTAATATGGAGGCAAGGCAGAAAAGCCTCCACTTCCTCCTTTTTCAGATACATAGGCTGCTCCTCTCTGCATATGACACAGAAAGGTTATGACACATATTACTTGTTCTGCTCCCTATTGAGCAGAACAAGTATGCGTGCATTGGAAAGTAGTGCTTGAAGCTCAAAGGATGAACCCAAGGTGCAGAGCCAGGAGGTGAAGCCAGGAAGGAGGGAGAGAAAAGGGCAGATCTGTTTGTATTCCATAGGATTCATTGTGGCTTTGTCTTTGCTTGATAAAGTAGGTGGACGGAGGCCTGATTTTCCTGCTACTGCTTGTCCTGCTGGTTAAACATCCACCAGAGTCGGCCAGATGCCAAAGTCTCTCCTCTTCCAGTACCTATGTCCACAATGAGAGACTGGCTGAGAAACACTCATAAGGAAATAGGGACTGGAAAGAGAAAGGGAGGAGCACACAAGCAAACTCTGCAGTTCTTCCCAAGTATAAGGTTTCAACTAACATACGAAGGTCTCAAGAGATTAGGGTGTGTGGCTGTTTAAACAGCATTTAAACAAACAATGTCTAGCAGCAAAATAGAGCTTTCTCACACACCTCTCAGCTATGTCTATGTTGGCATGAACTGTTAGCAACTCTAGGTATCCAAGTTTGGAAAGGGCTGTATGATTTTGGTACTCCAATGCCACAGCTGAAGCTAACTGGTACTAAGTAGATTACTAGAATGAAACATTTCCAATGTATGTGTCTCCCACAAAAAACGTTAAGTACAGTGCAGCTTGTAAGTGGCATGGGGAAGAACTGGAAGGATTACAATTTTATGTTAGTAAATAAGGGGCTAGCAATCTTAGTCAAGAAAATTATAAAAATTAAAATAAAAGAATTGGCACATTCAAATGATTCCTGCATAATGAAAGGAGAAATTATAGATCAGTAAATGGTAGTGAATAAGTTGTTATGGAAAGATGATTTTCTGATCAGAATTAGCACCACAGCAACTGTCTGTCCCTCTAGGGTGGCGGATCTATTAAGATTGCCCACCCTCAAAGGCTAAGGAATCGGTCAGGATTCCAGAATGTTTTATTTATATTTATTTATTTATTTACTATATTTATATCCCGTCTTTCTCTAGGGACATGTATTCCAAGTAGCACCCTTATTAGTGCAGGACTATTTTAAACAATAAATGCATTTACAAGTTTAGAAAAGAAACAGCCCACAACAAGGCTGTCTTTATACCCAAAACAGATTGTCTTTCTATATACTACAAAAGCCCTCTGTAAGGCAGACAGATGTCACCAATCTATTTCATATAGGTGACTTCCTTCATTTATTTGTGTGCACATTTGCTAAACAAACGATTTTCTTCCGAGTGCCTGCTACCAAACAGTCCAAACTTAATGGGTTGTTGTAGGTTTTTCGGGTTGTATGGCCAAGTTCTAGAACATCGCCATAGAGCCTGAAAAACCTACAACAACCCAGTGATTCCGGCCATGAAAGCCTTCAATAATACATAGTCCAAACTTAGTTAATAAGCTGCCTGAGTCTCCAAAGGGAGATGGGATGGGGTATAAAGAAAGTTGACTTGACTAGAATCATCATTATGCCATAGTTTATAAACCAACAACAGTGGACAATTAATATGTGCACTTTGCCTCCACTTCCTGCTTAACCTTTCCATGAGTCTTTGCTTGCTATTTGATACCCAATTTTACTTGATCACTGACACCATTGCACCCCTCTGCCATTACACAGACTCACCCGCTAGCTCTTCAGGGTCTTTGACAACAATATGTGCGTTGAGATCCTGCAGTTGGTGATGCAGTGTTTCCAGCTTGCGGTTGGAGCTCTTGAGCAAATTCTCCACATTGGAGAGGTTCTTACGGTCCGTGGTAGCTTTGCGCAAGTTCTCTGCTCCCTCCTTTATCTTCAGTTCTTTGCGGATCTCACGCTTGATTTTATCCTTTTCTTCATCCAACTTCTGCTGTACACTGATGTCTGAGAAATCTGAGCTCTGGTCCAAACCCAACTGCTCCAGCACTGACCAGTTCCCTGGATCACTCTACAAATGAAACATGATAAAAAGGTGATTATAGATGAGAGCAGAAATACACCATAATTATGATTTACCACCATTTTATATTTCAGATATAACATTGCTATCATTTGAAAATAAAAACAAAATCTTCCAATCTTGCACCTCTAAAAGGAACAAAGGGATAGAATAAGTATACAAACCTAAAGTTTATACATTTAACTCTGAACGATACGTAATTTAGCATTATATCCAAATGATGCATCATGTCAAAATAAGATTTTCTATGCAATAAAAAATCAAAGGGGGAAAACTATGAACATATGCCAAAACATATGCCATCCAATAGACACCATCTTCTCATCCACAGAAAACCATATTTAATTATCTAGAGCTGATGTGGTCTATCCAATGCAATTTTCTAAACCAGCATCCCAAATAACCCCAGGAACAGGCCTAAAAACAAAGACACCAAGATGCTCCCACTTCCAGGTGGGGAGGGAGGAGGAGAAGTAGCAGTCAGGAGATGTGTTATCGTACCTTTCATTGGGTAGTCAGCCTCTCCCCTCCCAACATCTCCATTGCCTCGGCACTATAACAGGGTTTTGCAAGACCAGTCACTCTCATTGCAACAGTGTAGTAGCGGTGAGGTTGCAGACCATATTTTAGTTCTTGGACCCCTGGTGGTCCACAGACCACAGGATGAGAATGAATGAATTGGAATAAGCATAATAAATACTAGAGGCGGGGTGAATACTGATGTTGCTGTTATTTTAAAGATTTGTGGGGGGGTTTTTCACAATAAAAAAGCCTCATGGAAATACTTCCTAGACCTATGAACAGTTAACAATCATAAGCACTAAAGTCCAGGAAATGATCATCAAACTAATACAGGTGACCTCCAATTCTGTTTTATACCCACAGTTGTGCTATTGGTTCATGTCTCAGATAATGAATGTTTTGGACTATCACTGAAATAGCATAAGAAAAACCATTTAGCATAGCTACTATCCATTTTTGTTTCTGGGGGTTGTGCACGCTTGTAGCCATTCACATGAACAGAATATAAAAAACCAGGAACAGACGGTAATAGAGCTGTTTCAAGCTATAGAAACAAACTACATTCAAATTCTAACAAAAATATGCTAACAAATATAGAAAACAAAACAATGGCCTACAAACAGGGAACATTCATCCTCAAGGAATGTAGTAACTACTGGGCAATCCCCTTTGCAAACAAATGTTCAAGAATAAAACAAAGACTTTTAACCTATTTGTCATTAGAAATGCCAGGTGTCCAAGCTGCATTCAGAAAAGAAAGAGGCACTAGAGATGTTACTGCAAAAATACACTCACTAATACACCAAACAATCTCCAAATGACTGTGTAGATCATGAACATTTGTGGACCACTCTTTAAAAAGAGGCAATGCAACAGCATCTGATGGTCCTTATGATGAACCTGTGCTTTCTCACTATCAAGAGAGGGGAAAAAACAGAGAAACAATGTCTTTCAATTGGCAGGGGGATCAAACTAAAACTGCATTTTAGCATACTGTCTATTTCATTTATATGTAGAATATATTTGAAAAGTGGAACTACCAGAGGAAGGAAGTGTGAAAATTGGAAGACCATCACCCAGAATTTAAGATATGTAGATTATAACATATTGCTAGCTGAAAATGGCAAAGACTTGGGCCCCTTCCACATAGCTGAATAAAATCCCACATTATCTGCTTTTAACTAGAACTAAGATAACACAGTTCAAAGCAGACATTGTGGGATTTTCCGCCTTGATATTCTGGGATATAGGACTGTGTATAGAGGGCTGTGTGGAAGGACCCTTGGGATGACTAATGATGAAAGTTAAGGATGAAAGTGCAAAAGCAGATTTGCAGCTGAATATTAAGAGAAAACATTAAAAGAATGGCCAAAGATTATTTAAATAACTTTGAAGTGGGTGATGAAAACACTGAAAGTGTTAAGTATTTTTAATACCTTGGCTCAATCATTAATTGGAATGGAAACTGTAGTCAAGCAATCACACGAAGACTAGAACTTAGAATAGCAGTTATGACAGAATCTGACTAAAATCTCAGATGCAAAGATATATTATTTAACACCAAAATCAGGATAATCCATGCAATATAGTTTCTGATTTCTGTGTTTGGATGTGAAGGAAGGTCAGTGGAATAAGCTGGCAAAAAGATCTGTTCATCTGAAATATGATGTTGTATCTGTTTCTGAATCCTTCTTTCTTACCCCAAACCAAGCATGGCGCCAACATTTTGGACAAATGGGGAGTTCTCTTTGTGCCTAGGCCACAAAGTTACCAAGCATCCCACAACCTCTCTCCCTCCCCCTGCCACCCTTAGGGAACTGGATAATTCCTCCCACACCCATCCCCACTTCCACATCTTCTGCACAGGAAGGATGGCTGAGCACATGTCTAATTCACCAAGAGCTGAGCCACACACTTGAGATCAAACATTTTTGCTGAGTACTTCCTATATTCATTGCAAAACGGTGAAGTGTTTAAAATTAGTGTTTTAATGACACTGTTTTAAACAGTTCCCCCCTTTGACAATTTACATAAAATATATGAATTATGTTTATTTAAAATCAGTCAGCCTGGCCCACTTGGTAGACTTAGACAAACCATTATTATCTCAGCCACCAATGTGAGTTTCGATAAAATAATATTTACCTATCTTGTACAGACATTATAAGAATAATTCATAATATTTTAAAAACAATGTCAACACTATAAGGCACTATACAAATGCTGAATACTATTTAATGCTTTTAGACTGCCAGCCATTGCATGGATATGCCTTTTGGAAAAGATGGAGTGGGCAGAGAAAGACATTAATCCAGAAATGTGTTGATATACCAGGAATGTGGGAATGAACTATCGCTGTTTAAAGAAGTCAACTTATACCGTAGTTAGCATTAAGCACAGTTTGTGATGTAGTTGATTTAAACCAGGTGTAAGAGCTTTGGTTCTCCTACTCACAACCATATCAGAAAAAGACCAGGATATGTGAGCCTGAGATTTGCTGAAATTGTTTCCTGCCACAGTGGATGTGATGCTATGTCTGAATGTGGCCAAGATCTTTGGGCAATAATAGTGAGGCGGTGCTATATTTCATTTACAGCCCAGTGTGCTTTCAATATATATAACGAAGGCCACAGCCTAAACCTATCAGATCCTTGTTGAGACTTGAGTAGGTCTTTGTCCCAAGCTGAACCCAATGCAGGGGCTTCAGTTGTAAAGTGTGTATTAATAGCAACTACGAACAGAGTTCCTGCAAGGACAAACAAAATTAAGGATTTCAAAAGAGTCCTTTGAAAATTATGACTGCGGCATATATACCACCATACGCTTCACAGGCGTAACTTAAGCAAGATGACAGGCCTGTGCCCTAGGGTGCTCTCTTGTTTGGGGTCTCAAATGCCTCATAGTCAGTAACGCAGTGTCTCCTTTCCCCAACTCATATGACATGACATCCCTTCCTCCACAGACACATCATCTACTGTTCACACTGCTGATGCTTCCAGCATTTACAGAGAGGCACTGTTTTTGCAGATCCAGACAGCATGTTGCCCACATATGTTCCAGAAGTGCTCCTTCTTGTGCATTACATACTGTATGGGCAACATGCAACCACTGCAGAGGCCTCTTCCATGGGCTGTGTGGTTACCCATGCTTCTGCTGAATGTCTTGCCAGCATCATGCCACTTGGTGGACTCTATTAATTAAAGGGGAGGATGGCACATAATTAAAGGGGAGAGTAGCAAATGGAGAAATATTAATTATGTTAGTTTATTTATATCTTGTTTCTCACCCATCCCACTACTGGAACTTAGGGAGCTTGCAACAATTAAAATAGACATACATGTAAGCACATACCAATAAAAAAATGTAAGCCTTCAAAGTCTAATTAATCCAGGACAGTCAATATGGTTGAAGTCTGCATATTGGACTGATGGTTCTAGTCCAATATTACTGGATGACCAAGTCACACTTTCTCTGCCTAAGGCAGTGGTTCTCAACCTGTGGGTCCCCAGGTATTTTGGCCTACAACTCCCAGAAATCCTAGCCAGTTTATCAGCTGTTAGGATTTCTGGGAGTTGAAGGCCAAAACATCTGGAGACCCACAAGTTGAGAACCACTGGCCTAAGGAGAAGGCAATGGCATCTCCCTCTCTGCTGAACAAATCTCACCAAGAAAATGCCCTGATAGGTTTGCCTTAGTGTCACCATATGTCAGAAACAACTTGAAGGCACACAAAAGCAACAAATAATAAGACCATCAATGTAACAACAACAACAACAATCTTCATTTTTCCATGCTGGAACTGAAAAACGTGTGTGTTTATATGTGTGTGTGTAGTCCAACAAACTGTCCATTACCATTATCATTACCATGCTTATGCCTTGTAGGGAAAAACAGCTGCCTACCTTTGTTTACTGTTGCATATGCCTTGTAGTTTTTTTTCCTGATTGCTCTCTACAATGCCCAGGGGATTGTGAACAGGCATCTCCTATGTATACAGACAACTGCACATAAGGGTAAGTTGCAACATGTTGATAAGGCAACCCAATTCTAAAACCACAAATGGAATTAAATGCAAGCATCCAGATTTCACACATATTCCTCCAAATATAATTATCCATTTAGACTAGGATTCAGGCCCACTTTACAGCCGTATTGATTTATGATGTATCATAAGATTGTTTTCTGCACATTGCCCCCCCCCCCACCAACTGTTCAAGAGGGAGGGAGGGGCAGTTAATAGCACAGCCCTCTGCTATGAATCCCTTCCAAAAGGCAGTACCTCCAACTCATGCTCAGAATTTGTATCAGGCTCCGAGAAAGACATCCTGGCCCGTGGAGAGGCTCAGCAGCGATCGCCAGTCCCTTCTGCTCCCAACTGCGTGCCGGCTACACCCTCATTTCCTGCCTGTAGATTCAAACCGTTCTTTTGGCCTGTGTGCAAACAAACCACTTCCTTACAGAGTTCCTGCATTTGCTGGCAATACCGGAACCCAGGCTAACTGAAGGGAGCAACCACGGGGCCTATGTGCCCCCTGCTGACTTTCCAAACGCCATCCCTTCAACCTCCAGAGTGAATTTGAAAGGGGAAACCAAATCTAAACATTACAGAAGGGAAATACTTTTATTTGGACCAATCGAAACATAATAATATACTGTACAACTGTTGAGTCCACCAGAACTTCATTCAGCTGGAAGTAACACAAAAGAGTAACAGATAGTTGGGACATGATGATGAAGCTGCCATTTATAACACTTACATTGCAGAACCTAGGTTTTACAGAACACGTGTGTCAGATTTAATTGCATTAGACTGTACAAGAGGGGCGGGCTATTGCCAAAACTACTAAACATGCAAGCAAACAAAAAAAACTTTGTTCTGAAAAATTTGGGGTATTAAACAAGTATATGTGTGAGTGATTTCCGGAGAAGCAAAGAACCTTTTTGCCAGAAGAAGATCAGGAGTGCAAGATAGTTAAGAAGTGCTGAAATGGTGTGTGTGTGATATGTGAGCCGATGTGTACTCTACTGGATTGGATTCAGAGAGAATGAGCAAAGAATAATGTGTTAGAAGAAGAAATGTATTTTTCTCTTTACTAGTTATAAGACAGGAGAAAAGGAGTACTAGAAGATGGGTGCCTTAGACTCAGGCCAGCTGGCAGACTGTATCTTCCGTATGAGCCTGTCCAGGTCCTGAGATCCTGAAGTGAGCCTCTTCTTTTGACCCCCCCCCCCCTCACCTTCCTAAAATGGGCCCCTCCTGGCAGTCCTTTTGTTGGCAGGTAAATCCTCTTCTATTCTGGCAGGTGTTTGAAAATTAAAGGTTTCAAAAAGAAGGGCTTTTAAGAGGGCATTGTACTGTTTGAACCGTACTGCTGTTGCATTGCTTTTAACATTTTAATTGCATCTTTTCAATTGTTTTTAGTGTGGTTAATAGTTTTGTTTCACATTGTTGTTGTTTTTTAAGATTGTAGCTATGCTGTATTTGTTTTCATTTGTAAGCTGCCTTGAGTGCTGGTTTTGAGGAAAGTGTGGGGTAGAAACAAAAGTTGTGGTGATGGTGCTGATGATGATGGTAAGAAAAATGCCAACAATATGTGAAAGTGAGATCCTTACAATACTGGCCAGATAAAGTAAGAACAGGAGCATAGTTACAGTATAAGCAAAGGCTGATATTTAATATCCTGCAAGTAATGGAACTACAAAACGACATATATCTGCAGGACCACTTCTTGGGGTTTTGTCTGCCGCCAACAAAATATGCCCTCTCTAGGAATTTTCTAGATCCTCTAGGGCAGTGGTTCTCAACCTGTGGATCCCCAGATGTTTTTGCCTTCAACTCCCAGAAATCCTAACAGCTGGGGAACTGGCTATGTTCTCTGGAAGTTGTAGGCCAACACACCTGGGGACCCACAGGTTGAGAACCATTGCTCTAGGGTGTCTCCATGGTAAGTTCCATTGGCAATCATTAATTTTAATAGGGTTCAATCCACGGTTTCCTATTTAAATGGTAAATTTAGAAATGCAACCCCCTTGATGTGTCATATTGTAATTTATGCAGATGAAATGGCTACCAGTACTTTGTAACTTGCTTGAGCATTCAGATAAAGGCACTTAGTAAAAGATGAAAAACATTCTGAGAACAAAGGTATTGCAAAACAAGATACCTTTTTGGTCACTTACTTCTGTAGCTGACCATGCCTAACAATCTTTGAGGCTGTTGCCTTGTCTTAACAGACTGCCACTAAGGGCCCTTCTACACAGCACCTTAAACACGGCATTTACTGGGTTAAAAGGGGGTGGCTACATGAGACTACATGTAAATCAGCACCGATTCATTGCAACAGACTAAAAATACAGGTTAGAAAGGCCCTCTTTTATACCAATACTGGCCGGCAAATGCAGATATTCGCATTACTGTATATCCCTGCACTTGCGAAAAACACGTACTTTCTTTCTGTCTTCCCTGTTTCACATGTCCACTTTTAAAAAGCCCGAAACAGCTGATCAGTGCATTGAGCTGTGAAATGGATACACAGCTGCTATAAAGGAAGCATGAACTGAGAGCAATTAGAACCCTCTAAAACTCTTTATTTCAAACTTTGAAATGTTAAACAGAGCTTGAAAAAACAATTGGAGGAAGGGAGAAATCTGACAGAAGGGGTTTTGTTATGTGATAAACCTCATATACACACATACAAATCTGCTTATATTTATATTAAGATATTTGCACGGGCACATAATTGCATGTACGGTCCAGCGCATAATGGAGTAATTTTTTTAAAAAACCCTTCTGTCCCTCTCCATCTTGTTCTGATACAGAGGATGGCCGTGAAGAAGGCAGGGGAAACAGTACCAGGACTAACAGGTCTGTGTGGGAATCTGCAGTCAGGTTCTGGCATTTTTTAATTCCCATTTAAACCCGTATTTTTGTAATGTCTGGAAGCACCCTAATTCAACTCCTACAGAAGCCCATTGATAAGATAACACAGGTTTTTAGGGTACATTTTAAACAAAAAATAGCTTGATGCTTAGTCACATATATACATTAATCCAATTCTGCAGAAGCAGTACAGAATGACTTCTTCTTCTTCTTTGTAACTAAGTCATTAGGAACTTCCCCTGTAAGTTTTCAATTTCCAACATAGAAGCTCCTAGCTCAGTTTTGAGCAAGGATAAAGTTTAGTTCAATACATTGATTCTTGATGGGTAATCTCACAATAGAATAACAACCCCCAAACAACATTGTAAAAAGATGGGTTCACATTTAAAATTGTATGGCTTTTTAAAAGGCCACTGTTAAGGACTATTCAGTAGAAAAAGACAAAGCATGGGCCTACATAAAATACCAATTCCTCATCTGCATCCCAGATGTAGCTGCACCTCTTGCCCAAGTAAAAATACACCTAGATTTGGGATCTTGAGGAAGACCATGCATCATTCAAAATATTCTACTAGCAAATGGGCTTTGATAGTGGTGGGGATGGTGACAAAATAGAAGGATGGGAACTACCACATATACTTTTTAATTAAATAGACACGTATGAGATGTCCTCCTACAGTGTCAGGAAAAAAAACACAGGCTCATTTCCTCTCTGAAGTGCCTTTCCATATCCCAAAGGGACTGATGAGAGACTCTAATATGTTATCCTCCACCTGTGCTCTTATTTGGAAGGAAATAAACCCTGTGCAGGCCCTTGAATGTGGCACAACTCCCTGGTGAAAATCGTCCCCCAACAGTGGTAAATACAGCACAGACAGAGAGCAGCTGGAGGAATGGATCTTTAATGTGGCATTGATCCAGAGCCCCAATCCAGTTCAGGAGTCCATTCCAGATTGGGGCCCTATGTCACTGCTTTAAAAAATCACACTCACTTTAAGCATGTTTTAATAAAAACAATTAATTATACTACAAAGTGAATATAGAATTTACAGCTATCTTGGTCGCAGTGGCAGAAAAACTGCTGAAGTCATGTGACACCATTAAGTAAAAGGAAAGCTCTGGATTACTGTCACAAAGGTAAAGCAGAGATACCTTTCTGAGGTGCATCCCAATAGGCCACGTTTAAATATCCTATGGAAATATGGCAGGGAATAAAAGGAACTACCGGTATGGCTCTTTCAGCTCAGCCTTGTTGCAGTCTGATGTGTACATGTCCTGCTACCTCACTCAACTCTGCCTGGAATCAGTCCAGGTCACAGTCTCAACAGCCTCAGTACTTGCTCTGGACACCTCTTGATGCAATGCAGGAAACGGAGCGGTTGCTGACTCACGCCACTTCCTTCAGCACTGCCCCTAACATAATACTGCAGAGCTTACGACCACACAGAGACCAGAAAAAGCGGGGATCTATTTTGCTGTTGCTGCAGATGCACATTTGAAGACGACACTATGCAGCAGAAAACTAAAGCTTTGGTCCACTCTGCCTTGTGCTTTTTTCATATGCCTTGGACTTAAAAGAAAAGCTATGTGTCTGGGACAGTCACTGAATCCCTGCCTGAAGGTCGAGATGATGTATACAAGGGAAGTTGAACACATGCTCTCCACTGCCCATTTTTCACACTACTACTTGTTGATTTTCAAAATTATTACACTATGTAACATGATTTTTGCTCCTCAGTTATAAATGTCATTTCCTAATTGGTTCTATCATAAAAACATGGGAAAAGCTTTTAGTTTTTCAATGAATATCTCACTGAGTCTCAAGCAATTCAACATAGTTTGTAGTAGCCACAAAACTGAAGTTTCTGGGGTATAACCGCTATTTTCAAAGTAAGTACTGAATAATTAAACAGAAGTAACACTTTTAAAGCAGTAACATTTTTTTTCAAATTTTGTTACATAGTGTTATTTAAAGAGAATTAGTCGACTCCAAAGGCAAGAAGGGACCTGGACTAGGTGAATAAGAGAGGACTCTTGACAAGCAAAATAAAAACTATACAACGACTATACCTAAACTGCTATTAAACAACTATTCTTTTTAAAATCCCAAACTACAACTTTCCACTCTCTATTTGATGGTTGTTATTTTTTATTGCTCTACTTCCTTTACAAAATAATATGATCACACTTCTAATTTTGGAAACACTCTTCTAATTCATGAATCCCACAATTGATCCCTGTCATTGTTGTGAAAAGGTTAAAGTAAAGGTTTCCCCTTGACATTAAGTCCAGTCGTGTCT
The DNA here is from genome assembly GCF_037176765.1 of Anolis sagrei. Lineage (NCBI taxonomy): Eukaryota > Metazoa > Chordata > Lepidosauria > Squamata > Anolidae > Anolis > Anolis sagrei. The sequence continues at coordinate 128,247,257 of NC_090022.1, read as the reverse complement.
GACTCTAGGGGTTGGTGCTCCTCTCTATTTCTAAGCTGATGAGCCGGCATTCTCCATAGACACTTCTAAGGTCATGGGGCCAGCATAACTGCATGGAGCGCCATTACTTTCCTGAAGAAGCAATACCTATTGATCTACTCACATTTGCATGTTTTTGAACTGCTAGATTGGCAGAAGCTGTGGTTAACAGCAGGAGATCAACCCGGTCCTCAGATTTGAACCTATTCTTATTATACTGGGATAACTGTTTTCATTTCTGAACACATAAAATTCTTGCAGCAATTATCATATATTGTCGCATTCTCCCAAATTGTATTTCCAAACTATTGTCCAGCATTCCCAACAAACAAAACTCCAGTTTCATCTTAAGTTTAACCTTAACAGTATCTTCCAGGATCAAATGTATTTGAGTCCAATATTCCTGGACCTTTCCACAAGATGACCACGTATGATGAAATGCCCCAACATTATCCTCAAATTTCCAAAATTTGTTAGAGCTGCCCTAGACTTACAATCTAAAAAAGACAAAACACACATGGAAAATAAAGAACCGGAGGAAAGGTCAGGGGCAAGGGAATAAGTAGTCTTGTCACAGGGCTGGTTTTACAAGCCTGCTGGAATGGCCACAGGCCATGACAGTGACAGAAGGGCTTGGTGGAATTAGGTTTCTTATTATTAGAATTTTGTCCTAAATTCTCCAGAGAAAAAGTAGAAACTGGTCTAAACACATTTCCAAATACCTACATTCAGATGTGCTTATCACACTCGGAAAGAAGCTGAAGCTGGATCTAAACTGCCATGTAATTTCAGAATGTAGATTAGCTGCATTTAACTGGATTATATGGCAGCGTAGACTCATATAATCCCGTTCAAGGCAGTTAACCTGCATTCTGAAACTGCATTATATGACAGTGCAGATGGAGCCTGAGAAAGCCAACAGGTTTTGTCCAAGAAGAGCAAGAAAATTGCATGTCTGAATTTGACACTCTATCAAAGCCAATGATTAAGAACGGGGAAGGTTAAGTAGAGTTAACTCATCTCTCTCTCCGCCTCCCCCTTTTAGAGAATTTAAGGATGTTCATCAAAAATAAAACACATCTGATCTTGCACTCTTTGGGCAGGATGCACAGCCCACAGTCTCCCAACAACTGAGTCATATGAGGACTGAGAGGCTGGGCTTCTTTGTCCTCTTGGTGCTACTCAACCTATTTTCACCCACAGCTTTGCTGTTGAAGGTTACAGAGGAAACAGTGCTATAAGTAGATGACTTTATCAGGCACTTAGTAAAATTTCATGAAACACAAAGCAACATCTGACTTTTTTTTAAAGGAACTGCTCAACTACTTGAGCTTTCTTTGGTTGCTAGTGTATTCTTACAGGCTAAGGGCTTCCCTGGGTTCTGTAGAGATCATATGGGCTCCATCTGCTACCCCTTACTTTTTGCTCAAAACTGAAAACCATCCTTTCAAAACTGAAAGAGAACCGTGCCTGAAAGCGCTGAGGCCTTCTGAAGTTTATTTCAGAGAGTCAGCTTGTACACTACATACCATGCAGATATTTCTCAAGACTGTATAACAAAGTCAAGGAACTTCATACCCATGGACCAAATCCAATTGTTCTGGATTTTTTTTTCATGTCAGGAGCGACTTGAAAAACTGCAAGTTGCTTTGGTGTGAGAGAATTGGCCATCTGCAAGGACGTAGCCCAGGGGATGCCCAGATGTTTTTGATGTTTTACCATCCTTATGGGAGGCTTCTCTCATGTCCCCGCATGGGGAGCTGGAGCTGACAGAGAAAGCTCATATGCACTCTCCCCGGATTCAAACCTGTGACCTGTCGGTCTTCAGTCCTGCCAGCACAAGGGTTTAACCCACTGCACCACTGGGGGCTCCTGGATTGAAAACTGGGCATGCCCAGGTAGCCATGCTTCCTTCTCCATGGTACTCCTTTTGAAGATTTCCCAACTTTTTGCATCTGAATGGTCCCAGAGATGGAGAACTGTTCCTATCCTATCAGCCATATGAAGGCTAAGTTACTGATAATGACAATTTTAAACTGAAATCTTCTGTTTTTAATTTTTTATTATAAATGAAAATACCGTTATTTATTTATTTATATTATTATTATTATTATTAGTGTGTGTAGATAGGGGTGTTCCCGATGGTTTGACCTTGGCTCCTCTCATCACTGGAACGAGGCCCTTGAGAATGTCTTTGAAACTGAATTCCACCCTAAGGCTGACAAGTATTTCTTCTCCCTTACAATTAAAAATTAGCTCAAATGCAATTTTTACAGAGTCAACCATAACCTGGAGTTAAAGTAGCTCCAGTATCTTCTCTACTAGACCTCAATTTACTCAGAAGAAAACAGAAATGATTTAATGTGTTGTTATGTTTGCTCTAATAATCTGATCAAAGATTTGTAGCATACGTGTGTGCTTGCATATACTCCTCTGCACATTCAGTTTTGCTATTCACCTTGCCTATAATAGAGTCACAATGCTTGTTTTTACTCCAGCTCTGATAGCTGCCATGGTCACAGGTTCAGTTTATCAGACACATATGTCTTTTGTCTTCCCTGTATATTTCTCTTCAATTTTGTTATGCAGATATCCTTTTCACACACTTGTAACTGGCTTCTTCCTACCTTCTCTACCCATTCGACTTGCATCCTAACATCGAATCAAACAATATTTCCCTAATATTCTGTACTTACACTTGTATTAGGCTTTCATTTTCTTTTTAACTGTCATAAACTATGTTTCTGTGTGATAGGTAAAGTTATTTTATGTGATGTGTTTAATAATGTTCAATACTTTATTAGGGGAGGGTGAATTTTAATGTTTTATACTGTTTTAATTATAAAGGTAATTTAGTTTTATGTGAATAGATGGGATTAATGAGATCACCACTTTCCAGCCAATCAATGCAACACATAGATAGCCTCCTCTGTCAATACACAGAATCCATTCTTTTGGAGTTTGATCCGGGAATGCACATGTTTAGCTGCAAAATTCAGGGAATGTTTTCTCATACTAGAGTCACCACTTAAAATTGTGTTTGACTCAAGAGAACCCAAATATTCATTTTCTTTTGCTGGGTGATTGCCTTCCTTCCAACTCAGGCTGGCTTAAGGTTGAGTCTTTGTTCTAATCTAAGACAAAACAAAAACAAATTCACTTGTCTCAAAAGGTCACCAGCTAAACAGAACAAGATCTTTCATCCCAGTTACCCTTGAAATGAAAGCATGGTCATTGTAAAATATTCCACTTAGATTTTCTCTGTTTTGGCATGTTGCACTTCTAGTTCAGTCAGAATCTCGGTTTACTGATGTCGTGCTATTTACAAGCTTCTTTTCTCTTGCATTTGATTCCAGGCTCTCGTTTGTTTCTTTTAAGGTAGCTAAAGGGGTTTTTTTTTGTTTCTGTTGTTTTTTTCTAGCACTCAAAAATGATGACTTAAGCATTTATAACCATCCATTTTTGAAGTTATATAGTATTAGAACAACAAAATAGTTCCTCATCTTCAGGACTGTCGATCTCAGCAAATGCCGATCTTTTTCACACATTAGATGTGTTCTTCTCTTTGTGGCTCTCTGCAAATATTTTCAACGGCTAATGAGAAACATGAGCTACAAAATCTGATATACATGGAACCACTCTGGACATATTTAATGACTACATTACTATTAATAATTACTAAAGTACAGTTGCTTGCCTGTGATGGATTTTAAAAACTCATATGTCTTCTAACTATTGCAAAAGTATACATTGTCCATCACTGCAAATCTGCAACAACCAGCATATTCCCAATGAATTAATGTGACTGAACATGGACCGGCTCTCTCAACTAAGACACAACATTGTTCGCACAGTGGATGACTTATTTCACTTGCACTGCACTCTGTCTGCTGTAGAGTCCATATAAGATTACACAAAAAAAATTAAAATTCCAGCATAAGGGAATGCTTGTGCTCTGTAAGGAATAAAGTGGGTTCCTTGCTCTCGATTTCCCTCAGCGACCGGGCTTCTCCTCTGGGACCAGCATTCAGTGCAGATATAAAAAGAAAGCTACCGTTTTTGACACATAAAAAGGAGGAAGGGACATGGAGGGATGAAAGGGATGTAGATGCACCTTCAATGCTAAATAGGTTTTATTTTTGCATGAATTCTCACGGATATAAATGCATCTTCTTTGGATGAAACACAGAATGCATCTTCCACACAGAACAACTTTAAGAATAAAGCCCTGAAGGCAACAGGAAAGCCAGCCAACTGGCACACAAATGGATATTTCTCAGATCTTTCCTTTTTTATGACATCAGATCAAAGAGACTGGCTATGGCAGGCACATACACACAAGTGCCCACAAACACACACATACATGTATCTTACACAGTATATAAAATATTGGAGGCTGAGAGGCAAACATTCACATATTTTTTTGCTCCCTTTCACACTAATGGCAGAAGGGCAACAGAAGAAATGCTGCTATGTTTTGTTCTTTCTTGCTGTGACCTCTCTGCTCTGCAGAACTTACACTTTTTGTGGGCTATGATTCTCAAAAGCTCTCAGCCAGCATTGGTGACTACACTGTAGTCTGAAGAAGTTGTTGTTGTTGTTGTTGTGTGCCTTGAAATGATTTCCAACTTGTTGTAATTCTGAAACACCTTATCACAGCAGTTTCTTTGCAAGATTTGTTTAGAGGAGGTTTCCCTTCGCCTTCCTTTAAGAATGAGAGAAAGTGACTTGCCAGAAAGATCAGCCAGTGAGTTTCCATGGCTGAGCAGGGATTCAAATCTTTGTTTCTAGAGTTCTAGTTAACACTCAAACCTCTACATAATGCCTGGTTCTTTTGCACTGCCGCTTTGTAAAACAGATGCAACTGTGCTCTTACTATCAGGAGGAGAACCCAAGAAACCAATATCTCACTGCTCTTTTCCTTTAATGTCAAGGCAGGAATGTGCTCTTGTAACTGGAATTTTTAGCTCCTATTTATCTCCTTTTCCAAGATAGGTAAAGGTAAAGGTTTTCCCCTGACATTAAGTCTAGTCATGTTCAACTCTGAGGGTTGGTGCTCATCTCAGTTTCTAAGCTGAAGAGCCAGTGTTGTCCATAGACACCTCCCAGGTCATGTGGCCAGCATGATTGCATGGAGCGCCATTACCTTCCTGCTGGAGCACTACCTATTGATCTACTCACATTTGGATGTTTTCGAACTGCTAGGTTGGCAGAAGCTGGGGCTAACAATGGGAGCTCACCCTACTCCCTGGATTTGAACCGCCAATCTTTCTGTCAGCAAGTTCAGCAGCTTAGAGGTTGAACCCACTGTGTCACTGGGGGCTCCCTCCTTTTCCAAACAGACCCCCAAACAAAATTAAGCTACCCTAGCTTTTAAGTCTCAACACTCTCCAATCAACAGTTATCGCTGCACAAGAGGAGCAGGGCCTGAAATCAAACCAGGAGCAGGAATGTAGAATGCTATGCTAGATAAGGCAATGAACCCTATGTTTTGTTTATTTGTTTACTTTATATCCAATTTTTACTTTCTCTTAGCATGGAGCTTACAATTCTGTGTTCAAAGTTATTTCCCTGTCCTTGATCACTGAGAATGTGACTTCTGCTTTCCTCAACAGTGCCTCTTTTTCCTCATGACACTTTTAAAGAACCCAGGCAGAAAGCAGGTTTCTGCTGTATGTCCTTTTTATGGCCAGATTTCCCAATTGCTCCATTATATATCTGCCGCTTTCTAAACACAGAGTGCTGCTGTTGCCAGAGAAGGAAATGCTGCCTGAATGATATTGTCAAACTACACCAATGCATGGTATATGACTACCGAGAAAGAGAACAAACCTTTGGAACTCCTCAGTTTTGGAACAACCTGAGAATAGGACCCTTTCCTAGAGATCATTGTGGCCACAGTTCCTGACTCGATCCACATATTCAATGGCATGAGTGTGAGGCTCCTAAAATCCCTGTCCAAAATCCCAGTTCAAAATTCCCATCCAGGGACATAGCCACATGCCCAACTGATATAGTGAGAGCATATTGTTAGAAGCAGACTTCTGAGCTGCAGCTTGGAAGCAGTCTAGATCTAACTCCTTACGGCCAAGTTCAACATCCACGTTTAGCTCCAAGAAATCGCTCCTTTCTGTAGCACAACAGAGCTTTGCTGGAGTAATTCTGCTATTATGTGGGCGCCTTCTCCCATCTGGCAGAAACAGATCTCTCCCTTGGCCTGAGCAACCAACAGCTGAGGACCGGGAAATCACAATGTGACTATTCATTCCCTCCTTCCTCAGAGAGAATGAAATTTCTATAGCACAGCCTAGGAGGCTTTTGTCAGGGAAAAATGCATCAAATTGCTCTGGGAACACAAAGACGGGAGGAATACAGGTATCCGTTTCTTATATTGCATTTTCTGATCTAGAAATCATGGTCATGAGAGATGCCTTGAAATATATCACCGTACTTATGCTCTGATTTTTAAATCAAGCAACATTATCTACATCAAAATGCAAAATTAATGGATTAAGAGAGGAGCAATATATGTATGTATGGGCCCTTCCAGACAAGCCCTATAGCCCAGAATCTGATCCCAGGTTTTCTGCTTGAAACTGGATTATATAAGTCCACACTGCCAGATAATCTGGGATAAACAGAAAACTTGAACTCAGATCCTGGAATATAGGGTATGTCTGGAAGGGCCCTCAGAGGCATACTCCTACTGATCAATCCTATGCCATTTTTTTTCCTTTGGAAGAAGCCTGTTTCTTTACCTGTAGATATCACAAACAGTCTGAAAATCTGTGAGTTATGGCCAGTGACATTTAAAAAGTCAGAAGAGTATTAAGGCTTTTTGAGACCAGAAATATATCTGCTTGAATATCAGCAGCATCAGCAGATCAAATTCAAAATATATGGAAAATTATAACTCTTTTACGATTGATTTATTGAGCCAGCATGGTATTATAGTTTGAGCATTGGACTATGACTCTGGAGACCAGGGTTTGAATGCCTGCTCAGACATGGAAACCCACAGGTGATCTTGGGCAAGTCACACTGTCTCCACCCTGGCAAAGGCAAATGACTTCTGAAGAAATCTTGCCAAGAAAACCCCTAGATAGGTACTCCTTAAGGTTCCCTAAGGCCCCATCTACAATGCAGATGGAGCTAGATTTAATGGCAGTGTAGATTCATATAATCCAGTTCAATCTGCATTATATGGGTCTACCAATGGTTCCCAACCTTTGGGACCTCCAGGTGTTTTGGACTTCAACTCCCACAGTTTCTTAACAGCTGGTATGATGCCTTTCTGGGAGTTGAAGTCCAAAACACCTGGAGGCCCAAAGGCTGGGAACGACTGGTACACTGATTATATAATGCAGTTCAAACTGCATTATATGGCAGTGTAGATGTGGCCTTAGTCAGAAATCACTTGGAGGCACACAATGACAACAATTCAGTTTTTAGTCAGCATTAATTTATTCAGATAGCAGAGTACAACTCCCCTTGATACAAAGCTTGAAAAATGTATGTTAAACTGGATATAGTACGGCTGGGATGAGAGTTAACCTTGTGCACAGTCAATGTCTCTCCTTCTCCACCACAGCCGCCATGGGACTAGAAGATTTCCTAGCAATGTAATAAACCTATCTTTATGTGGATTCACAATCTCATATAAAGCAATATCTCAGAGACCTTTGCATATAATTTCAAGACTCTTCTGTGAAAGTTTTGCCCTCTCAGAGAAGCGGACAAGACACAATGTGCTAATTACAGTCTATAAAGGCATACTGTAGTGGAACTATACTTGCATATATACATGGAAGATGGATATGGCTCTTGGACAAGTGCCACTGTCAACACACGTTTGACTGAAGTGACAGCAGTCCCACAGGTTTAAGAAATGTCCATTAAAAGAATAACCACTTGGGTTGGGGGTTCATTTGTAAATATATGTTCAAATCAAATGACTAAATATAAAAGGGATATTAGGCTGGACAAAACTATCCTTGTGTAGAAAGACTGCAATTTCTTTCCCTAGAGATGGCAGCCAGGTGGATCACAGTGGCATGTAGCAGAGCATGTATTTGGGGGTGTTTTGCAAACTGGGTTTGCTTAATCCAGCATTTCTCAACCTGGGGGTCGGGACCCCTGGAGAGATTGCGAGGGGGTGTCAGAGAGGTTGCCAAAGACCATCAGAAAATACAGTATTTTCTGTTGATCATGGGAGTTCTGTGTGGAAAGTTTGGCCCAATTCTATCATTGGTTATAGGTGAATGCTCTGATTATAGGTGAACTATAAATCCCAGCAACTATAACTCCCAAATGTCAACATCTATTTTCCCCAAACTCCACCAGTGTTCACATTTCAGCATATTGAGGATTTGTGCCAAGTTTGGTCCAGATCTATCATTGTTTGAGCCACAGTGCTCTCTGGATGTAGGTGAACTACATCTCCAAACCTCAAGGTCAATGCCCACCAAATCCTTCCAGTATTTTTTGTTGGTCACGGGAGTTCTGTGTGCTAAGTTTGGTTCAACTCCATCATTGGTGGAGTACAGAATGCATATCAAATACTTATATTACTATTAATCACAATAGCAAAATTACAGTTATGAAGTAGCGACAAAAATAGTTTTATCGTTGGGAGTCGCCACAACATGAGAATTGTATTAAGGGGTATTAAGGGGTCGCAGCATTAGAAAGATTGAGAACCACTGTCTTAATCCCACCTAACAGAACTCTCCTTCTCCTAATCCTTTAATCTCTATGAAACTTGATGTTCTTATAATGCAAAAAGGGGGAAACTGGATTTAGAATTCCCACCTTCGATGCTATTTTATTCCACCACTACAAACTACTTGACAGCCCCCAATCAGTAATGAATTTGTTCCTGTATGTTGCTCTCAGAGGTATATGCTCCCTAGTGGCAGCGTGCGTGGGCTGTTCTCGGGCTGCTCGGGTTCTGTTTCTTCATGCAATGAACACACAAGTTTTTCTTACATTCCTTTTGGTTGTGCACACATGCAGATGGACACAATTATCAAGGAGACATGCCTACATCCCAATTGGTTTGTCTCCATTCCTGTTTTTGAGCAAGCAAATGTGCAGCCAGGGAACTAATCTCCCTAGAAGAAGGACATTGCTTGTTTAGCATGACCTAGCACAGTAAAAAGTAGGAAAGGAAGCCGGGTCTCCTGAGTTCTCATCCAGTGCCCTACTTCTTGAGCAATCATCCTAAAGAGCTCAACAATCAGCAGAAGCTCATTTCTCTGCAGAAAAGCAAAGATACACACATCTGTGTATGTTTCTTTCTACATGCAGTGGGCCCTTGGTATTTGCTTTTTGGTTCCAGGACCCATTCCCTGTATGCTCAATGCCCGCTATATACAATTTTTGTAGTAAACTAGTGTCTCTTATATATGAAATGGCAAAATCAAAGTTTTCCTTTGGGATTTTTTTTTTTACAATATTTTCAAGCCGTGTATGGGTACAGAATCCATTGATATGGAGTGCCAACCAGAATCACACCAGTCTTCGGTTGAAGAATTCAGAGATCAGGTTCTGCAGAGATTATCACAAATTTACAGAGGAAAGATGCTGAATAATCTATATAAATAAAAATGTAGTGTTTGTTTGTGGGATTAACATAACTCAAAAACCACTGGACAAATTGATACCAAATTTGGATAAAATATACCTAACAGGCCAACAAGTGACCATCACTCATAAAAACACTGAAAAACACAGCAGAAAAGACTTAAAAAGCAAAAAAAAAATACATTACAATACATGCACAAAACCACACACACACACACATTTATATGTATGTGTGTGTGTGTATATGCACGTAAACACACATATATACACATATACACAAATATATACGGGTGGGAGGGAGGTGGGAAGAGGGTGGGAAGGGTGGGAGGGAGGGGTGGGGGGTTTAGAGGGGTTAGCAATCAAGATATACGGTATAGGGAAGCACAATTGGAACCTGTATCCTAGCCATAAAAATTGTAAACAGTTTTTGATGTTATCTTTTAGATGGCTAAGGTTCGTATTGTATTGCTTTGTTATCAGTATGAAGAAATTAAAAATGTTATTAAAAAAACAAATATATACGCACACAAAGCACATATACACAGACTAGGCTACAGCAATGTATGGCATGGGACGGCTAGTCTACAATAAATGCCATGCCAGAGATGGCTGGAGAATTATGGAGTAATACAGATGTCCAAGAATGCACTTGGTGGGATGTCCCTTAGCATTTCATGGAATCTCCTCAGCTGGGCTGAAATGTTGCCTGTTGCCACTTGGCCACTGGTCAGCAAATTCATTCAAATCAATTTGCATAATTGCCTTCATTATTACTCAGCAAAAGCAAGGGACAGAAGAACATGTGATGAAGACTCATCTAGGAGGCAGCAAGGTTCTTAGCCAGCCTTTTGTGTATTAGTTTGCTGATAAGTCTAAAGAACTGTGCATGATAAGAACCTGTATTGCAGCCCGACATTGGTTTGTTATATAGGCCTTTGTTTCCAGATAAGGCTGCTGTTACAAAGGGACTGAACAATTGACAAGTTCTTGTGAAGGATTCAGCAATTGTTCTTTTATCTAAATTACATAAAGTTCCCAGTAAGTTACACGGTTTCTGCATTAAACAGCAAAAAGATCATCTTCTCCTTGCTTTCCAAATTGAGGGGGTGGGGAAGGAGGAGGAAATAAATACTCTATTGTTAAAATGGATGAGTTTAGAACTATGCAGATTTCGGTGCATAATACTGCAAATACTGTTGAACTCAAGAAGTGAGCAGTTTCTAGATTTAGCACCCCAGATTCCACCATTTTTGAACCTCAATCCCAACAAACCTGTCAATGGGAACCTCCCCACCGGAGCAGAAATCATTTATCAGACAGATGGCAAGCCATTTAACCTCAGCAGACTGAAAGCCAAAACCAAGGTTACAACAACATCTGTTATAGAACTTCAGTATGCTGATGACAACGTCGTCTGTGCGCATTCAGAAGAAGACCTACAAGCCACTGTAAACACCTTTGCAGAAGCATAGGAGAAGCTCGGCCTGTCATTAAACATCGAGAAAACCCAAGTGCTCTTCCAGCAGTCACCAGCCAATCCCTCTCTAATGCCAGAAATACAGCTTAATGGTGTAAACATTAGAAAATGTTGACCATTTCCGCTACCTTGGCAGCCATCTCTCCACAAAAGTCAACATTGATACTGAAATTCAACACCGTCTGAGCTCTGTGAGTGCAGCTTTTTTCTGAATGAAGCAGAGAGTGTTTGAGGACCGGGACATCCGTAGGGATACCAAGGTGCTTGTTTATAAAGCTATTGTCCTCCCAACCCTGCTTTATGCCTGTGAGACGTAGACAGTCTACAGACGTCACATGCAACTCCTGGAACGATTCCATCAGCGCTGCCTCCGAAAAATCCTGCAAATCTCTAGGGAAGACAAGCGGACAAATGTCAGCATGCTGGAAGAAGCAAAACCACCAGCATTGAAGCGATGGTCCTCCACCATCAACTCCGCTGGACAGGCCATGTTGTCCTGATGCCCAACCACCATCTCTCAAAGCAGTTGCTCTACTAAGAACTCAAGAATGGAAAATGGAACATTGGAGGGCAGGAAAAGAGATTTAAAGATGGGCTCAAAGCCAACCTTAAAAACTCTGGCATAGACACTGAGAACTGGGAATCCCTGGCCCTTGAGTGCTCCAGTTGGAGGTCAGCTGTGACCAGCAGTGCTGCAGAATTTGAAGAGGCATGAATGGAGGGTGAAAGAGAGAAACGTGCCAAGAGGAAGGCACATCAAGCCAACGCCGACCGGGACCACCTTCCACCTGGAAACCGATGCCCTCACTGTGGGAGAAGATGCGGGTCAAGAATAGGGCTCCACTGTCACCTTTGGACCCACCGCCATTATAATACACTTGGAGGACCATCATTCTCCGACTACGAGGGATCGCCTAAGTAAGTAAGTAAGTAAGTAGCAGCAGAAGAAAAGCAGCAACATCTGTCAGTGGCCCCTTCTACACAACTGTATAAAATCCACATTGAATTGGATTATATGGCAGTGTGAACTCAGAAAATCAATTTCAGCGCAGATATTGTGGATTACCTGCCTTGATATTCTGGGTTGCACCACCACATTGGTTCCTAACCTTTTCCCCTCTACCCCACTGAGGGGTTTAGTCAAATCCCTGATAGCAACAACTATAACTTACATTCATATGAAGCTTTTAGATGGACATATGCACATGCATGTGTGTGTGTGAGCATGCACGTGCGCGCACATACACAGAGATACATAAAACCTAGGATTTCTCAGCAAAAGCATGAGCTCATTGCTGATCCTCTCCAAATCATTGGAATGCATCGCAAATGTCTTCTCCAACCATCTTGAAACAATTGGGCTCAAAAAGACTGTTCCTCTCTCTTTGCAAGTTATCAAATATCAGAATCTGTTTTTTTCAATTTGCAAGGTCTTCAAGGTAATGAAACACAGTAAAGGAAACAGGAGTGCCCATCATCTACATTTTAAACTGTACCAGCAATACAGATGTATGACTGAAAAAGCAATGATTTCTTTTTCTATCCATGAGAAGGTTAGCATGTAACCTACATATACACTAATTTCAGCAACAATAATGAAGGCAGCAGAACCAGTGTGATGTAGTGGTTTGAGCACTGGATTATGACTTTGATCTCCAAAGTACGAATCCCCACCCAGCCATGGAAACTCACCGTGTGGCCATACTCTCTCAGCCTCAGAAGAAGGCAAAGGCAATAATAATAATAATAATAATAATAATCTTTATTTATATCCCGCCACCATCTCCCCACAGGGACTCGGGGCGGCAACCCCTTCTGAAGAAATTTCGCCAAGAAAACACCATGATAGGTTCGCCTCAGGATTGGTATATATTTAAAATTACTTGAAGGCACACAAAAGAAGTTATGAAGGTAGCCATGAATACTGTTAGATTTCACCAAGAGTGGGAGCTAGATTTCATAAATCCAATCCATCCCTATGCACACAAGATAACATATACATGAAGCTGTTGAGGGAGATCATCTGGAGTTTTGAAGTTGGATGCCATCTGTACGCAGATGACGTCCAACTCTTATCACTCCTTTCCACCTGCTACTAAGGAGGCTGTTCAGGTCCTGAACATCTCGGCAGCTGTGACAGTCTGGAAGAGGGCAAACAAATTGAAATTTAATCCAGACAAGACAGAGGCATTCCTGGTCAGTTGTAAGGTCGAACAGGGTATAGGGTTACAGCCTGTGTTCAACGGAAGGCGCAAGTTCGCAGCTGAAGGCGCAAGTTCGCAGTTTGGGAGTGATCCTGGACTCATCGCTGAGCCTGGAACCTCAGGTTTCAGTGGTAGCCAGAGGAGCTTTTGCACAATTAAAACTTGTGCACCAATTGCGCCCATACCTTGGGAAGTCAGACTTGGCCAAGGTGGTCTATGCTCTTGTTACATCTCATATAGACTAGTACAATGCATTCTACATGGGGTTACCTTTGAAGATGGCCTGAAAGCTTCAATTGGTCCAACGGGCAGCAGCCAGATTTCTAACTGAAGGGAGCATACTACTCCTCTTTTATGTCAGCTCCGCTGGCTGCCAGTCTGCTACCAGGCCCAATTCAAATTGCTGGTCTTGGCCTATAAAGCCCTGGCCCAACTTGCCTATTCAAATATATCTCTCCCTATGAACCTGATAGAACATTAAGACTGTCTTGGTCCCACCTCCTTCACAGGTGCAGTTGGTGGGGACGAGAGACAGGGCCTTCTCAGTGGTGTCCCCTCTTCGGCTGTGGAACTCCCTCCCCAGTGACATCAGGCAGGCCCCATTCCTCCTGGTTTTAGAAAGAAACTTAAGACCTAGCTTTTTACACAGGTGTTTGTCAAATAGGAAACTACGGAACAAGACTTTAACAGCTTGAATAATGGACTATGGATTTTGGGAAATGATTATGGATACGTGATCATGACTCAGCTTTTTATATGGTTTTTAATCTCTTTGATTGATTGATTATGTGATTAGATTGCTTATATGTTTATATTGTTATATTTTGATAAGATGTGTTTTATTGTTTACCTGTGCAGTATTGAATTTTTGCTGGATTTGTAAGCTGCCTTGAGTCCCCTCCAGGGTTGAGAAAGGCGGGGTAGAACTGAAGCAAATCAATCAATAAATAAGATTGGAACCCTGTTTAATTTTAATACAAGATACAGTGGATAAAATGGGATGACTGCCTACATTTCTGCTCCTCCAGTCTTCAATTTCTACTGAGTATTTTGCACTATGCATCTGCTTTTGACTCACTTTGACTTGAGGAAGACGTTCTCATAGAATCATAGAGATGAAACAGACCACAAGAGCCATCCCATCTAACTCATATCCCTGTCTGATCCATTCAGCCAACTGTGTTTTGCCTGACTCTTGCGGAGCCTGTGCTCTGACTCAAAGCAGGGTTCCATACAGCTATGATGTGAGATAAAATGTAATTCTAGCAACTTTTAAAATCCAGTGTATTCTGCTACAGGGCTTATGTTATTTCTTTAAAGATGGTCACCAAGAACACAGGTAGGTAGAAATTATCTATAATCTATAATAGGGAATATAGCAAAATTATTATTCTTCCTTATCCAGAGGAACACAATTTATAATTTGGCACTTTTAGTTAAAGCATCAAATAACAGCTGGCCGGAAACAGTTTTGCATGAGATCCTGGAGAGCAGCTGCTCCTTGGGCTTAGACATACTAGTTTCATTGTCTGACTTGGAGTTGAGGGGAACTTCCTATTTTCTAGGCTGGTGAAGGGTAGGTTCAAGCACACATACACACACACTTACATATATCTCCTGCTTCTATCTAATTCTTTACTGAATTAAATTTGTCTCTGAGGCCAGAAGTAGGAAAGCAAAGCCTCAGTAACCACTGCAGCTGGCTAACCAATCTCCACCAAACTTCATAAACTCCATGAGCCAAGAGAAAGGCTCAACTTTCCAAACACTGAGAGACTTCTGCGGATGTAAATTTACTTCCAATGCTGAATTCTTTCATTGCCTGAAGACTCAGCAATCCCCTGACATCACAAGCTTCATGTCTCACAATACTAGCATTTGAATCTGATGTCTTGGAACAGGAAGATTTTGTGTGATAGCTTTTCAAGGAGCCAAGCAGAGTCTGAAACAAGCGTAGACTGTGTCCTGTGCTAACTCTTTATGCATATCTGGGCTCCCCAGGCACTGGTAGTTTTATAATGTACTCCATAGGGCATTAACCGGCTGCTGATGCAGCAATGCAATAAATAATTTATTCACCTTGGCAAACAGCCTACACTAAGCCACAAACGATAGCACAAAGATTTTAACTCTACATCCAAGAACTCTACATCAGCAGCTAGAAAAGGGGAAGAAGCAGCAGGAAAGTTAGCATCAACTTTAGCTTTCAAGGGTGATGAACAGTGAAATGAACTGCAGCACAAATAATTCCCCTTGAACTTCTCAATATGATACAACCCCCTTATTTGTAATTTCAATATCTATAGTTCCACTTCCTTGCTCTCAAAAATATTTCCCCTAGAAATGTTTGTGGGCTTTTTCTGAGTCCTCCAAAGGTACATTTCCAGGCCAACTACAGTAAAAATGTCGGATTTGCTGTTATCCACTCTTTTAGGTATCTACAGGAGAAGAGGCTCTCAGAATGTATTCCTTATGGATGGAGGGGTCATACGATACCCTAAATCTGGAAAGTAAACAATACTGCTATGTAAAATATGTATCCTGCATTTTACATTTCATATTTCTCAGACACTTTAACTTGGTAATATTGATAGGGTGTGAGAAAATTACTCATTTCTCAGGCTTGTCAGGTGCAAGGTTTTCTAGTGTGAGAGAGGAATGGAATGGCAGGAAAAATGCCTGAAGTCGTTTTTCTCTCCAAATATTTATCTCCAAAATTCCAGATCTATTAAGTAATTGTAGCTTTATCGCGACAAATAATGGAAAGATCTGCCCTTCCCTTTTTCTCACTGTTGGAAAACAGGCAAGGCAGGAGCTCCCCATACTCTTCTTCTTGTTCTGGTTTTTCTCAGAACAAGTTTTGTCTGCTCATGGAAAAGTAGGCTTGCCATTTTTGCAAGTCTACTTTCTGCAGCCAAAGCTTCAGGTGAAATATAGGTTGCTTACCTGTAAACGTATTTCTTCCAGTGATAGTCTGTGAAATGCGCACTAATGGGTTTCTGTGCGCATGCGCAGTGATTTCGGAACATTCTAGATGAAAAGAATTTAGGCGGGAGTCCCGCCCACCCTCCCAATGGTATAAAAGGCAGTAGGCGGAGTTCCGCTTCAGTTCCTTGCCGCCAGACAGCAGCCAGGAAAAGAGGCATGACATAAGAGGGGAGGACGGGCGGGACGTGCGGATTTCACAGACTATCACTGGAAGAAATACGTTTACAGGTAAGCAACCTATATTTCTTCCTCGTGTAGTCTGTGAAATGTGCACTAATGGGTGATTGTAAAGCTACCAACCTGGAGGTGGGTCATGCCACACAGGAGAAGAGAACTGCTCTGCCGAAGGCCGCATCTCTCTTGGCGAGGATGTCGAGCTTGTAGTGAGAGGCAAAGGTGGAAGGTGTCGTCCAAGTTGCTGCTCTGCAGATGTCGTGGACTGGAACACCATGGAGAAAGGCTTGAGATGTTGAAAGCGACCTCGTAGAGTGGGCGTGGATAGTTGAAGGAGGTTCCTTGTGCGCCAGACTGTAAGCTAGGCGAATTGTGGATACTATCCATGATGACAATCTTTGAGATGTTACTGGGGCGCCCAAGGTGTCCTTCCGGTATTTTAGGAAAAGTCTTGGAGATTTTCTATAGGAGGCTGTCCTGGATATATAGAAGGAGAGGGCTCTTTTGACATCCAGCGCGTGGAGTGCAACTTCCAAAGGAGAGGAAGGGTTAGGAAAAAAGGCAGGGAGAGTGATGTCTTGGGACATGTGAAACTTGGAGACAACTTTAGGAAGGAAGGTAATGTCGGTCCGAAGGACTACTTTGTCCTCGTGGAACCTAATAAAAGGAGGGTCTGAGCGAAGAGCAGCGAGTTCACTGGCCCTCCTTGCAGAAGTGATGGCCACTAAGAATGCCGTCTTCCAGGAGAGGTGGGAGATGTCGCAGGAGGCCATAGGCTCAAAGGGAGGTTTGGAGAGTTGAGACAATACAAGCTCAAGGCTCCAAGCCGGGGGTGGAGGGGAAACTGGGGGTGAACATTTTTATAACCTTTAACAAATAACTGTATCAACGGATCTTGAAAAAGGGACGGTAGTCCTGATTTTCTCCTAAACCAGGAGAGTGCTGCGAGATAGCACTTAATTGAGGAGAGGGAAAAACCTCGTGAGGAGAGGTGAACTAGAAAGTCTAAGACAATATGTACTGGGGCTGAGGCAGGCTCAAAGCCCAAGGGGTGAGTGAAAGACTTGAATTTTGACCATTTATAGGTATAAGATCTTTTGGTGGAAGTCTTTTGAGCTGCCTGGATGATGAGTCGTGCAGCCTCAGAGAGATGGGTCATGGTGTGATCCTCCACGCCGTGAGGCGTAGAGTTGGGAGATCTGGATGGCAGATCAGCCCGTTTTGTATGGTGAGGAGATCCGGGCTGGATCGTAGGCGAAGAAAAGTTCTTCGCGATGCGTGAAGGAGAGGAGCAAACCATGGTTGCCTGGGCCACCATGGGGCTATCAAGATGCAATTGGCTTTGTCTGTGATGACCTTCGCAACTACTCTGGAGAGTAGAGGAAGGGGGGAAAAGATGTAGAGGAACCCTTGAGACCACTGGAAGAGAAAGGCGTCTCCTAAGCAGCCTGGGAATACGTGAGGGTGGAGCCTCGCGCAAAAGAGTGTGCACTGTGTGTTGTCTGGGGAGGCAAACATGTCTACTTGTGGTTGGCCCCAGTGACGGGTCAAGAGGTTGAACTCTCTGGGGTGTAAGTGCCACTCGTGGGTTGTGGTCGGAGTCCTGCTGAGGGAGTCCGCCAGAGTATTGTCTTTTCCCGGAAGGTGGATTGCAATGAGGAATATGTTCCTCCGAATGCACCATTCCCAGATCTCTGATGTTATGGAGAGGAGAGTTGGGGAGTGGGTTCCCCCTTGTTTGTTGAGGTAAAATTTTACTGATGTGTTGTCTGTGACTATCTGGATGGTGCGGTTGGAGACTTGGTGAGCAAAGGCCCGGAGGGCTTTTCCCACTGCCAGTAGCTCCAGTGCGTTGATGTGGAGTTTTTGTTCTGAGTGAGACCAGCGGCCGCTGATCGTCAAGTCTCGGAGGTGTGCTCCCCAGCCGGAGGAGGAGGCGTCTGTTGTCAGTGACAGGGACGGGCGGGGGGGTGTGAATGGGAGACCTGAGCACACATTGGATTCCCTTGTCCACCACAGGAGGGAGTTGAGGACATGAGCGGGAGGTTGAAGAATCATGGATTGTGAGTCGTGAATGGGATCGAATACCCCCAGGAACCAGGATTGGAGTGGGCGGAGGCGGAGCCGGGCGAAAGGGGTCACACTTGTAGTGGACGCCACGTGGCCAAGGATGGATTGGATAGCCCATGCAGAGGACCGGCCTGAAGAAAAAAGGCTGTTGATGGCTTGGCAGAGATTGGAGAACCGGTCTTCTGGCAGGTAAGCCCGTTGGGATGTGGAGTCTATCAGGGCACCAATGAAATGGATGCGCTGGGTAGGTATGAGGTGGGATTTGTCGAGATTTACGACAAGTCCGAGTTCCTGTAGGAGAGACAAGGTGAAGGAGATGTCAGAGAGGAGCTGGGAACGAGATTTCGCCGAAAAAAGCCAATCATCTATGTATGGAAAAACCGTTACGCCGTTCTGGCGTAGGTGAGCAGCTACTACTGACATGCATTTAGTGAAAACCCTTGGGGCGGAGGAAAGACCAAAGGGTAATACGGAGAAAGAAAAAATGTGGTTGTCCAGTGCAAAGCAGAGATATCTGCGATGGTTGTGTCTAATTGAAATGTGGAAGTATGCGTCTCTGAGGTCAACCTTGGCGAGCCATGCTCCCTTTGTGATGAAAGGAAGGATGTTGGCTAATGTGACCATGCGAAATTTGCAAGGTGAAATGAATTTGTTAATGCCTCGGAGGTCTAGAATGGGGCGTTGACCTCCGTCCCTTTTATCTACTAGGAAGTAGCGGGAGAAAAAGCAAGTGTGAGCTAAGTCGGGATGTACAGGGGAAATTGCCCCTTTCTCTAAAAGAGAGGAGATCTCGTCCCAAAGCGTGGGAGAGGATTGAGTTGGTAAAATTTTCCCCAGTGGAGGTAGAGAATGGAATTCAATGGCATAACCTTCATCCACTATGCGGTGGACACAGGTGTCATTGGTTATGGACTGCCAAGCAGGTAAGTATGGATGGAGTCTGTTGAGGTATAGTGGTAAAGTGGATGTGATGTGTGTGGAGGGTGGGGAAAGGGCAGGTAGATTCAGTGCTGGGGAGGGAGGGGGGCTAAAAACGCCGTTTTTTGTTATCTGGAGGTTTAGTGCCCCGATACTGACCCTTAAAGGGAACAGGTGGCTTCCCAGTGGTGGCAGGAGATGAATGAGGACGTTGTTTTCCTCTGTAGGAGTGAGGGTTGTAACGGCCTCTATGATAGGTGGGGTAATGATAGTAATTGCCCCATCGTTGCCTCTGTTGATAAGGTTGTTGGTCATATTTAGTGACTGTTTGTTTCATCTCATGAGAATGTTTTAACTGGGAATCTGTTTCTGGATTAAACAATCCTGTTTGATCCATAGGGAGATCTTCAATCAACGTGCGAGCTGAAGGAGAAAGAGTGGACGCCCTGAGCCAGGCGTGACGTCTCAAGGCCACTGCCCCGGCAATGAGTTTGCCGGACGTGTCAGCTGTGTTCTTTGCTAAGTCCTTTTGGAGCTTAGAGAGAAGAAGTGCTTCTTGAGCAAAGGCTTTTGCCATTGGTTGATCAGCCATTGGTAAGAGATCAAGATAAGGTAAAAATTTGTTCCAGAGGTGTGTCTGGTATACACTCATGTAAACGCCATAATGTGCCATTCTGGCAAACAGGCAGGCAGAGGAATAAAACTTTTTTGCCATGGCATCTAGTTTCTTTCCTTCTTTGTCTGAGGGAGAAGCCTGATTTCTCTGAACTGGTTTGGGTTGGGCGTCTGTAACAACTGAATTGGCTCTAGGTAGTTTAGCAAGCCATGAAGCTGCCGTGAGGTCAATGCGATAAAGATTCTCAGCTCGTTTTGGTGTAGCTGGAACCAGGGCTGGCGAAACACCTTCTGTTTTTAGGACTTCTAGAAGGTAAGGTAATGTGGGCAATATAGTTGACATGGGTCGCTGTTGTTCAGATGAGGTGAAACAAGGGTCATCCACAGCCTTAGTAGGCTGGGGAACGGCCAGATTAAGTGACCTGGAAAGTCTGATTAATAAAGCAGAAAAGTTTTTAAACTCTTCCGCTTGTAGAGGGTCTGGATCTGGTTCAGCTTGAAGAGCAGAAATGGGAGGTGAATCACTTGAAGATTCGACATCCACAGTTTCTGGGTCGGGTTGGTGATCCTGCTGAGGAGTAGTAGGATCCGGGGGTGGCGCCCCCTGGTGTTGAAGGAGAGGAGGCTCAGGAGGGGGCCTAGAGACAGTGGCGGAAGGAAGGGGGTAGGAATGAGGAGGAGGAGTATGGTCCCTCGAGTATTCCCCTTGATAGTAAGGGTAGTAAAAGGGGGGGGGAGGATAAAGGGGAAAAGGATAGTCATAAGGGTAAGGAAAACGTGGATCGCGCCCGCGCGGATCGCGCCCGCGCGGGCGTTTGGAGGGAGGAGTGTGGGACCGGGACCGAGAATGCGAGGAGGATGAGGATCGGGACCGGCGCCTGGAGGAGCGGCTCGGCCGAGAATGGCCACGTTCTCCTTGTGAGGTGGGAGGGGCCGGTACCGGGGAGGGAGGTTGTTCCCTGAGAGGTTGGGCAGGCTGAAGGAGGGAGGGGGAAGAGGGGAGGTTAGGATCGGGCTGGGAGTTGAGGAGCTCGATCGGGAGAAGTTCCGGGGGCTCCTGAAGCTCCAGGAATTGCGGTGCGGTTTGCTCCGTGGGCGAGAGCTCAAGCAGCTGGGCCGGCGGTACCAGCGGGGGAGGACTCAGGGGCTGTACGCCAGAGAGTTGCCGTCCCTTTTTCTTATTTTGTTTCTCCTTTGACTTGCTCTTATGAGCAGTTTGTTTGGAGACCCTGGGTCTTTTCGGCGGCGGCTCGTCCCCAAGGGGAGGAGTCACGGCCGCAGGGTTTTCTTCCAGCTGCATGGAGGAGGTGCCCGGCCGCTCTCCGGAGAGAGGGGAGGGTGAGGGCTGCTGAGAGAGACTGAGCGCGGCTTGGCGAGTCTCCTCAGGGGCCAGTGCCTGCTCATATAAAAGAGCTTTAAGACGGGAGTCTCTGCTCTTTTGGGCCCGAGATGTAAAGCCTCTGCAGATCTCGCAGGCAGAGCGATTATGGGCCTCCCCAAGGCACAAAAGACACTTGGTGTGTCTATCGGCTTCTGGGAGATTAACTCCGCAAGCCGAACATTTTTTAAAAGATAAAGCCGACATGCTAGCCTGTCCGTGATCGGTCCGTTGTCGAGGGAAGGAGAATGGAGGATCGTTGAGTGCAGTCCGAGTCGATAACAAGGTAAGTAAACAGAGAGGAAAGTCCGAAATGCTTCTGCTGTCGCGCGGAAAGAAGAACTGAAGCGGAACTCCGCCTACTGCCTTTTATACCATTGGGAGGGTGGGAGGGACTCCCGCCTAAATTCTTTTCATCTAGAATGTTCCGAAATCACTGCGCATGCGCACAGAAACCCATTAGTGCGCATTTCACAGACTACACGAGGAAGAAACTAAGGGATACTACTTTCCTTATAATCTTCTTTCTCTACCAGTATACCACAGACCACCAAAGGCCACTATCAGAAAGCAGGAAAGGTATTCTTATTTCTAGACAGGCAACTGTGAACTACTGCTTTTAGCAGCATAATTTCTCTGCCCACCTCCCCCATATCCATAGCTTATTAACACTTTCAGAATACAAATATTCTGGGCAGGATGAGAAACTTCCAGGGGTCTTGTGTGTGTGAATGTCTTTAAGATGTCTGTTAACTTAGAATGGCCCCATGAATTTGTCATGGTTTTTTTTAATGGCAAGGAATCCTCAGGGGTGGTTTTGCCATTTCTTTCCTCTGAAATATAACCTCCAGCATCTAGGATAAATTGGTAGTCTCCGATCCAAGCAACAACAGCAGGACAGACTCTGGTTAGCATCCAAGGGATGCTATTTGGCACCTTTAACAAATGGTACCTTTACCAGATGGGATTTGGTACCTTTAGGACAGGGGTTCTCAAACAAAGGCCCGGGGGCTGGATACGGCCCTTCAAGGTCATTTACCCGGCCCTTGCTCAGAATCAACCTAAGTCTGAAACGACTTGAAAGCACACAACGACAACAATCTTACCTCATCAGCCAAAAGGAGGCCCACACTTCCCACTGAAATACTAATAAGCTTATATTTGTTAAAATTGTTCTTCATTTTAATTATTGGATTGTTTTTGTGTTTTTCACACGATAAATACGATATGTGCAGTGTGCACAGGAATTTATTCATGTTTTTTTTTCAAATTATAATCAGGTTTGAGAGACCTGGCCCTCTGTTTTAAAAGTTTGAGGATCCCTGCTTTAGGATCTTTGGGCAGGATCAGGGGTTGATTATTCTGGTTATTTACCAAAACCATCTGCATCACTTTTTAAAAATGTTACAACCTAAATTTTATTTCCAAAGATGGGGGCAGGTTATAGCAAAGTAAAAAAAAAAAAAGCTTTTTTTGTCTCTACTATCAGTACTCCTTGCCATCTTTCTAAATGGATTTTAGCCATGCAAAATACCTGTTTATGAAATACTCAAAAGACTAGCACAAGATAGTACAAGACAGAAATGAGATTGTTCCCTTCATTTTCTGCCTTTACAGCCTTTAATTCTTACTTGCCACAAGGATACACTGTCTGACTCTCTGTACATAAATCCTCCCTAGCCTTTAACAGGCTGAAACCACGTGCAGAACAGGCTTTCAAGCACCCCAAAGCTCCCATAAGATGATTTCCACAAAGGAAAAAAGAAAAAAATGGGAAAGGCAGATTTCAGAGATCCCTACAAGCTTGGCACATTTGCTATGTATGGCTGACTGCCGGTGTCAGGCTCTGCAAAATTCAAGCCAGTTCCCACGTTAGCCGTTTTCAGGGCCAAAGAAACACAACAGTCCCTGTGTTTGGCCCAGCTGGTTCCCTTCTTCCCAGAAAAGCCCCCTGCCTATCTTCCATGTGTAATCCTGGTGCAACAATGGTTTACAAAGGTCACAACCAAGTCAAACTCTTTTGCCTGGGAAAAGGCTCATAGGGACACACTAAGGCCAAAAACAAAGCAACAAACAAACAAAAAGCCTTATCCTTTCTGGTTATGGAGGAAAGATTGGGGAAAATTCTTCACCATAAAAATAGCAGGACTTAAGAGCAGAAATTATGGCTGCCAAAAGCCACCTAAATTCCTTCCAGCGAAGACTCCATATATAGGTCACTACAGTTCAGAGACTGTGAAAAACATTCTCTGGGAAACACCGTTGCAATTACAACCCATTGGCTCAAAGCGGAGAACAAGCACACCCTTCTCTTCCGCATAGAGAAGGGATGGGGGCACCCTCGCCTCTCTCTCTCTCTCTGCCCCCCCCCCCTCCTCTCATTCTCCTGAAAAAGGCCAAGTAGGTGGAGCAGGAATGAAAGCCTCAATGTGATGAAGAAGGAAATGCAAGAAGTGTTATCTGCCTGAGCAGTTCCATCTTTCAAAGCCACAGACTAATGAAGCAGGCTGTACTTTCTCCCACCCAGCTCCCCAGCTCCACCCTGGACAGGGGCCAGATGGGAGAAAGTGACTCAGATGCTGGGAACCTGGGGGATTTGTTGCCTTTTGTCCAAAGTGGCCTTCAGAAAGATTTGCACAAAGTAATCACTGAGCTCATTTCATTTCCCTGCAAGAACCTAGAGCAACCTATCAGGCATGTTGGGGACCATGTCTACATTGCAGTCATGTTTAGCACAGCATCAGGGTGCCCCCTCCCCTAAATTTATTATTTGTTTATTTATTTGCGGCATTTACAGCCTGCCTTTCTCAGCCTTACGGCAAGTCAAGGTGGTTCACAGAATTAGCAATTTTGCTGCTATACATTCATAAAAATACAGTTAAAATATACTACCCAACATTATAAAAACATATATAACCAATTAAAACATATGATCACCAGTGTCGTCCTGTTAAAAATTTCATCCAGCAGCATCGTCAAGCCATTCCGTGTTCATTCTTCCAATTCCATTGCACTTGCAAACGCTTGTTCAGAAGGCCAAGTTTTTACTCTTTTTCTGAAGGTCAGGAGCGAGGGGGCCGATCAAATATCCCTAGGGAGGGAGGTCCACAGCCAAGGGGCCATCACTGAGAAGGCCCTGTCTCTCATTCCCACCAGCCGCACTTGCAAGAATGGTGGGATCGAGAGCAGGGCCTCCCCAGATGATCTTAAATTCCTAGATGGTTCATAAGGAGAGATACGTTCGGACAGGTAAGCTAGGCCGGAACCATAAATAGCAGTAGAATCTACTAGTAAATCCCCTTACTCTCCATCTGCCCCCATACCTCACTGAAGTGGAACTGGAATAGTACTATCCGCAATCTGGTTTAGTGCCATGAAAATACGTTCAATAAAAGAAAGCAGGAAGGACAGCTAGCTGGGTGACTGTACGCTTTGCCATCTCACAGTCTGGAAACGGAGCATTTAATTCATTCCTATTACAGAATCTTGTGATTGTCATTCTGAGAGAAGTCTTTAAAAACTCTTAACTAAGAGTCCGAAGTATCTGTCACCTCATGCTACAACTCCCCAAGACTCTTTTGGGGAAACAATGAGAGGGAAAAGTGAAGCAAAAGCTGACAAATTTGCACTACAGAACTGCCTTCTGTAGAACATAGTTCATTAAGTGGTAGCCATCCTCCTCTAAACTGTCCTCATGAGAAGTTAGGGCTTTAGATACTTTCCACACTGTAGAAGGAACATGGGATGAACATGCTTCAGCCCCATCTTTGGGGGGGGGGGGGAAGGAGTGAGGGAGAAAAGACTGGATGAACAACAGCACACTTTCTGTTGCTGTTTCACTGCCCATGACTTGACAGCTTTAACAGCTTAACTTCTTTTGAGATGCTTTATTCTGTAAAGTTTGCACTGACAAAAAATGTACTGCCTGTTAAACAGATTCCCAATCCCAACCGGTTTTTAAGAGCCAATAAATGTACATGTCTGGAGGCTTTTAACAAGTGTAAACAGGGTGTCTGGCTAAGGCTGTAGCTAATAAGATCCTTAGAGTGGGGGAAACTGAAGGGGGAATCATTGAGGGCACACAAATGGCTGATTGGCAAGTTTTAACTTATTCATAAACAATGTGTTGTCAAAGGCTTTCATGGCCGGCATCACTGGGTTCCTGTGAGTTATCCGGGCTGTATGGCCATGTTCCAGAAGCATTCTCTCCTGACATTTTGCCCACATCTATGGCAGGCATCCTCAGAGGTTGTGAGGTCTGTTGGAAAGTAGGCAAATGAGATTTATACATACTGTCAAATAATCCAGGGTGGGAGAAAGAACTCTTGTTTGTTTGTTTGAGGCAAGTGTTAATCTTGCAATTGGCCACCTTGATTAGCATTGAATGGTCTTTCACTTTCAAAGCCTGGCTGTTTCCTGCTCGGGGGAATCCTTTGTTGGGAGGCGTTAGCTGGCCCTGATTGTTTCCCGTCTGGGATCCTTTCACCTCTGCAGGAGTCTACCGCATACCATGCATCTATGGACAAGTTTACATAGGGACCACCAAATGCAGCACCCAAACACGAATCAAGGAACATGAAAAGCACTGCAGACTACTTCAACCAGAGAAGTCAACCATAGCAGAGCACATGATGAACCAATCTGGACACAGCATATTATTTGAGAACACAGAAATGCTGGACAACTCTAACAATTGCCATGTCAGACCACACAGAGAAGCCACTGAAATCCACAAACATGTGGACAATTTCAACAGAAAGGAGAAAACTATGGAAATTAACAAAATCTGGCTGTCAGTTTTTTAAAGACCATAAAATTAGGACAGTAAATAAAGAAAAACACTCAGAAAACAGGAGAATTCCAGACAGGAAACAATCAGGGCCAGCTAGCACCTCCCAACAAA
Source organism: Anolis sagrei (assembly GCF_037176765.1). Classification (NCBI taxonomy): domain Eukaryota; kingdom Metazoa; phylum Chordata; class Lepidosauria; order Squamata; family Anolidae; genus Anolis; species Anolis sagrei. The sequence continues at coordinate 128,220,927 of NC_090022.1, read as the reverse complement.
GGATTCCCTCAGGCAGGAAGCAGCCAGGCTTTAAAGCTGCAAGATTATTCAATGCTAATCAAGCTGGCCAATTGCAACATTCACACCTGCCTCAAGCAGACAAGAGTTCTTTCTCCCACCCTGGACATTCCACAGATAGAGAAAACCCCACTGGCCTAGTTTCCAATTGACCTCACAACCTCTGAGGATGCCTGCCACAGATGTGGGTGAAACATCAGGAGAGAATGCTTCTGGAACATGGCCATACAGCCCGGAAAACTCATAGAAACCTATTCATAAACAATTAGAAATTCCAGTGCAGGGGTTGTAGAGCTGGCCAGAAACAAACTCCCATGTCCTTATTATAGTAACAGTTTTATCAGGTTGTCTTGAAATGATACAGAGGAAGCATCTGCAGGCTTTCAACTTAGATTAATCAGGTAACACTCCCAATGAGCAAAAGCACTGCTGAGATTTTTGGTGTCTTTTTGTATGCTCATAAAGCCATGAAGACTTTAGAATCTGGGAAAATTGGGGAAGATAAGAGTGGTCAAAACCCATCCCACAGGCTGCATATAGAGCAACCCGCCCTCTATGGTCTGTCATCACCATTACCATAAATAGCCATTTAAAACATTTTTTAAAAAAATTTGGAAAGTGCTGTTGTAGCCTTTAGGGATGTGAGGCAAGTTCCCCAAGTTTTCAAGGCTCCCAATTGGTTCTGGTTTTCAAAAAGATCTCCCCCCACCCCGATTAAACAACCCAGAAAACCTGTTCTTTTCAACCCTTTTGGAAAAAGCAAAAGTCATCTATGAATAGGAGTGTTACACTATGTGGGTTGGGGCAGTTTTTCAAAGGTCAGTGGAGGCATGTGCAACTCCCAGGCCTCTGAAATATCCCGATATCTAGGATTTTTCTCTCTTACAACATTGCAACACAGATCCTTTCAATGAAGCTGACATAGTGCAAGATTCAGGACAACCCAACTGATGGGCTCATCTGCATGATTACATCTTCAAATAGTGTATTGTTAAATAATAGGATTGATTGCCCACAAGATGTAGTGATGGCTGCCAAGTACAATGGCTTTAAAAGGGAATTTGGCAAATTTATATAGATAAAGCTGTTGTTCTTTTCTGATGCAGCCAGTGGGAACTAAAAGGACCGAGAGCATGCCTTCTCCTGAAGGGCAAACAAAGGCAAAGCTGGAAGAGCTACTGAGGTCCCTTCCACACTGCCCCTATATCCTAGGATCCGATCCCAGATTATCTGCTTATCCCAGATTATATGACTCATATTATTCAGTTGAAATTAGATAACTTGGGATCAGATCCTGGGATATAAGGGCAGTTTAGAAGGGGCCTGAAGGCCCATCCAGATAGACCCATAATGCGGGATCTGTTGCAGTTTTACCAGAGGCACCCAAATGATGCCTCCTATATAACCAAATTAATAAAACACTTGTTTTTTTTTCTGTGTCAGGATCAACTTGAGAATCTGCATGTCACTTCTGATGTGAGAGAATTTGTCATCTGCAAGGATGTTGCCCAGGGGATGCCCGGATGTTTTGATGTTTATCCAACCTTGTGCGAGGCTTCTCTCATGTCCCTGCATGGGGAGCTGGAGCTGACAGAGGGAGCTCACCCGCACTCTCCCCGGATTTGTCAAGGTGGGAACCCTGACAATTCGGCCTCTCGCTGTGAAGCTTTTGCTCAGTTCTTTGCAGACAAAGTCGCTTTGATCCGCTCTGGTCTGGATACCACGTTAAAAGCAGTCTCTGAGGATGTAACACAAACACCTGCTTGTCCTATTTCGATGGATTATTTTCAATTGGTGAAACCCAAGGATGTGGACAAGATACTTGGAGGAATGAGGCCTATCACATCCATCCTAGTCCCCTGCCCATCCTGGCTTCTAAAGGAGGCCAGAGGGGGATTGGCTGAGTGGGTTAAGGTGGTAGTTAATGCTTCCCTTAGGGAAGGCAAGATTCCAGCGAGCTTAAAACAAGCTATAATAAAACCGCTGTTGAAAAAACCATCACTGGACCCCACTAAATTTGACAACTTTCGGCCAGTGTCCAATCTCCCCTTTTTGGGCAAAATCTTGGAACATGTGGTGGCCTCACAACTCCAGGTATTCTTGGTAGACACGGATTATCTGGATTCGGCACAGTCTGGTTTCAGACCGGGACATGGTACCGAGACAGCCTTGGTTGCCTTAGTGGATGATCTGCGCCGGGAGCTCGACAGCGGGAGTGTGTCCCTGTTGGTGCTGCTGGACCTCTCAGCGGCCTTCGATACCGTTGACCACAGTATCCTTCTGGAACACCTCGCGGGGATGGGACTTGGAGGCACTGTTTTACAGTGGCTCCGGTCATTCCTAGAGGGCCGATCCCAGAAGGTGTTGCTGGGTGACACCTGTTCAACCCCACAACCGTTGTCTTGTGGGGTTCCACAGGGTTCAATTCTGTCTCCCATGTTGTTTAACATCTACATGAAGCCGCTGGGAGAGATCATCCGGAGTTTCGGGGTACGGTGCCATCTGTACGCAGATGATGTCCAACTCTGTCACTCCTTTCCATCTGCTACTAAGGGGGCTGTCGAGGTCCTGAACCGGTGCCTGGCCGCTGTAACGGTCTGGATGAGGGCGAACAAATTGAAATTGAATCCAGACAAGACAGAGGTACTCCTGGTCAGTCGCAAGGCCGAGCAGGGTATAGGGTTATAGCCTGTGTTGGATGGAGTCGCACTCCCCCTGAAGACGCAGGTTCTTAGCTTGGGTGTGACCCTGGACTCATCGCTGAGCCTGGAACCCCAGGTTTTGGCGGTGACCAGGGGAGCATTTGCACAATTAAAACTTGTGCGCCAGCTGCGCCCGTACCTTGGGAAGTCTGACTTGGCCATGGTAGTCCACGCTCTGGTTACATCCCGCCTAGACTACTGCAACGCTCTCTACGTGGGGTTGCCTTTGAAGATGGCTCGGAAGCTTCAACTAGTCCAACGCTCGGCAGCCATGATTCTAACAAGAGCGGAACGCAGGGAGCATACAACCCCCCTGTTGCGCCAACTCCACTGGCTACCGATTTGCTACCAGGCTCAATTGAAAGTGCTGGCGTTGACCTTTAAAGCCCTAAATGGTTCCGGCCCAAGCTACCTATCCGACCGCATCTCAGCCTATGAACCCACCAGGACTTTGAGATCTTCCGGGGAGGCCCTGCTCTCGATCCCGCCAGCTTCACAAGCACGGCTGGCGGGGACGAGAAATATGGCCTTCTCGGAGGTGGCTCCCCGGCTGTGGAACGCCCTTCCCACAGACATTAGATTAGCACCATCTCTAATGGTATTCCGCAAGAAAGTAAAGACCTGGTTATTTGTGCAGGCGTTCGAATAATTTAGTGCAATGATTGGTAATGACATAGGAATGGAACAATGGATGACGAATCTGGATCATGTTTTTAGTGATGAGACGCTAGTGAAGGATATTATAGTAATTGTGTACTAACTGTGTATTAGATTAGGCTGTTAACTGTTTTTTATATTGATGCATTGAATTTTGCTGTTTCCGTGTGTTGTGAACCGCTGTGAGTCGCCTCCGGGCTGAGAACAGCGCTATAGAAGTAAAGTGAGTAAATAAATAAATAAATAAATTTGAGCCTGCAACCTGTTGGTCTTCAGTCCTGCTGGCACAAGGATTTAACCCACTGCACCATCGGGGGCTCCACCTGGTAAAATCTGGATCTAAAGGTAAGATCCGGGCCTTACCAGATATGGGCCCTGTGTGGATTGGTCTTGTGGACCACATCACATGATCCCTGGTCCCAATCCACACAGCTATCTTGGTTTTTCGGTCTACAGGAGCAAAAAAACAAAAACAAAAACCTGAGAGGGCACCCACCCCTCCCCCCAAGTCCCAAAATAACCCCTTAAAATCAAATAAAACTTACCTGGTTGCCATTATGTTCCTCCTCCTGGTGCAAGGAAATGACATGTCAGGAGACTGGGGGGTGGGGGGTGGGAAGAGGAAAATCCCTCAAAGTGCCTCACTTCCCTAAATAAGAGCATTCCCTAGGCATTACATCTCTCCCCATTGTATATCAAGACATGCTGCTTCCAGTTGCTAGTGGCAGAGGTCCACACTCTCTAACACTGACTTAATATACTTACTCTACTTAAAAATAAACAGGCAACTTCTGGGAATTCAAAACTATATTATTTCTAAGGAGAGCTAACTGGGAAATGATCTTTTTGTGCTGCCAATTTTTTACCAAATAACCCTAAGCACCAGTACTTTAGGATACTTCCACACAGCTATCGAAGGCAATGTAGGGGATTGTGTCAGCCTGCGAGCATCTATACAATCCATACAACCCAATGCAAGTCAACCTTTTGTTGTTGTGTATAAAATTGCCTTTAGGCTAAGAAGGTATAAAGTGTGTAAGAAACATCAAGGAATTATACATTCAGGCTTAGGTTCCATCTCCAAGCCATTTCATTATGTATATTGAAAAATTCCAAATTCTGGGATAAAAATCCAAAACACTCCAATGCCAAGCATTTTTGATAAAGCATACTCAACCTGTACAATCAGAAGTTGTAAGTATGGTCTGCAAAAAACCAGGAACCAGTTTCACTGTTCATGTTGTACATGGATAGCTGTGGCAATAACATCTATCATATCCCATAATATTGGTTATTTATTGATCTTATAATAAATTTGAATTGCGTACTGTAAACTGAGGAAAAAGGGAAGCATTCATATTTTAGAAATTAATAAAATGAAACTTTTTAAAGTTGATGATAATGCTAGGATTAATAGAGCCAAAATACATTCTTTCAAGCGATCAAATGAGGGCAGACTTTTTATATATACATAAAGGATGCGGTTTATCCTTATCTAAGAAGAAGACTAGTTTGGAACCCAGTTTGCCAGATGCTGCAAGATAAGCACTTTTTGAGCAAGGCTAACATTGCTAACCAGTTAGTAGAATAAAACTCCCTTCTGAAGAGTCATCAGCCCCGACACAAGTATTCTCTTATAAAAAAAGATTACTAATAGAGTTTCTTCTTGGCTGATCTGACTTGCCCTGAGACATGTCGCCTGGCCTGCTTGTTGGTTAAAAACAAATGCATACTGCTTAGAACTAGGAAGCATATAGACGTTGTGCTGTAGAAACTATGTGCAAGCGTTCTAACCTGGGTGCCACATGGCAAGCTGGAGTGGTGTGGGTGGGCTGGGGGGGGGGGTTCTCCCCAAGTCCCCTCTCTGCTCTTTTCTCTTTTCTCCCCTTTCTCTTCTCTTTGGCAGGCAGAAAGTGAAGGAAAGGTGAAAAACATTTGGATCCCACAAGGGTAGGACTTGGTCAGATTGAGATGGTGGATGGGAGAGAAAAGTGTATCCATTAGACCCCGTATTGCCTACTCCTGATGTAGAATCCTAGAATCCTAGAGTTGGAAAATACCTCCAAGGGCCATCCAGTTCAACCCCCTGCCATGCACAAAGTCACAATCAAAGCACTCCTGATAGACAGCCCCTGCAGAAAAGCCTCCTGAGAAGGAGACTCCATCACACTCCGATGCAATCTATCCCACTCCCTGGAAAGTTCTTCCTAAACTTGTCAGTAGAATCTCTTTCCCCACCATTTGAAACCATTGCTCCCTTGTGCCCTGGTCTCTAGAGAAGCAAAAAATCTGTTTTTCCCTCCTCCTTCCCAATGGGACACCTTTCAAATCTTGAAACATGGTTCTCATGTTCCCCCTCTACCTTCTATTCTCCCAGTTAAACATCTCCCAGGAGGAAAGGAGGAAGGAAAAAGAGAAGAAAGGAAGGGAGGATGGAAGGGTGAGAAAGATGGAAGAAAGGAAGGGTGGAAGAGAATGGAGGGAAGGGAAGGGAAGGGAAGGGAAGGGAAGGGAAGGGAAGGGAAGGGAAGGGAAGGGAAGGGAAGGGAAGGGAAGGGAAGGGAGGGAAGGAAGATAAAGATGGAAGGGAGGAGGATGATGAGAGAGAGGAGGGCTGGAGAAAAGAGCCCAAGGGGCCACATCCATCCCCCAGGCCTCAGTTTACCCATACCTGATGTAGTTCAAAAGCAAACATGTCTCCACACTTTGTATTTTACTGATGACTGTGTGATTGATGCTCTCTTCCCAAAATTAAAACCTGATTCCAGGTTTTCTGCTTTAAACTGGATTATATGAGTCCCCACTGCCAGGTAATCTGGGATAAACAGAAAATCTGAGATTAGATCCTGGGATATAGAGCCTGTCTGGAAGGGCACTTAGTCAACAACTTGTATACCTTGTTGCTTTTGTACAATTGTTTGAAACACTTCTCAATCAACGGCTCCTGGGACACTGCTGTTGCCAAGTTTATTTTGGCACTTCCAGTATCGTTTTCTTTGCTTAGAAAGGTTGCTTTCTTGGATAAAGCTGGCTAGAGATACTGAATGGAAGGCATAACCCAGTGCAAAAGAACCAGAAGTGCTGCAGAGTTATTTCTCTTCAAATCTCAGGAAAGTTAGAGAACCTCAGCAAATCTCTGACTATGGCTGTCTCTACACTGCAGAATTAATGAAGTTTAGCATCACTTAAACTACCATGACTCAGTGTCGTGGAATAATGGGAATGTAAAATCCTACACTTTCCATTATGTTTGATGCATATTAAGGTCTGGTTAAAAATAAGTCTGCTACTACAGAAAAATGACTGTAATTCAATCATCCTGGGTACATTCAGAGGCATTTCATTGGTATTTATGTATTCATATTAACCAACATCAGCCAGGTATATTCTGACTCATTTAAATTGAATCGTTGATCTTTCCCATCTTGTCTAATGCAAATACTGTAACTGCCCTTTGCATTCAAACACATGTGCCAATTTCCCTTCTCAAAGTGGGACATTTTCATATTTCCTGAACCTCAATAAGAAATGCTTTACAGAGGAGATGCAAAACATGTGGATCTCCAAATGTTGCTGAACTTCCACTCCTAGCAGCATTGAACTACCATTCCCATCATTCTTTGGGAATGGCAGTTCAACTCCATAGGGAGAATCATATCATTATTCTTCCTGTAAGCTTTACAGGATGCACCCCTTGAATGTGAAACTGGGTTCTACAATTTCTTGTCAGCTTTACTATCCAGTCTTTGTTTATGATCACTGCCTTTTTCTCTTTACCCTTCCAAGAGCCTTCTGCCATGTACAAGAGAAGGTCGCAAACTCTGATTTCATGCTGCACTTGGGAGGCATTTTGTGTAACCAAAACACAACATGACATCAGAAGTGAAAGGAGGACTTATTGCTGGAAGGAGAAGTGACTAAATTTGTGGATACTGCTTCAAAAATATAGAGCATTTCTTTTAAAAAGGACAATTGAGGAGCAATGAACCAGTTCTCATAACAATCCTAGCTCCTATTCTGTGACAGGTGCATTGTATATCATTGTCCTGAGTAATTCTATTGGATTCAGGTATATTTGATTTTATGTAGAAATTGGTGGGCTTTGGACAATTTTATGAATTTTCTAACTGCTCTGGTAATACAGAATATTTTTTGTTACGCTGTACTTATCCATTACTATGATGTGAACATTAAAGATGAGCATTCTCTGGATATTATTTTTTTATCCAGGACAAACGAGAGTCAATCTCACATCCAGGAATTGAAGAATATCACTGCATCTGGGCATTCAGAGAAAAATCATCTGCCTGAACAAAAGCAGCCAATCTGAAACATTTCCCCTTGCTTTTGTTGTGGGGCCAGAAAAAGGGCCGTCCAAGAACAGAAGCAGGCAGCCCTAGCAACAGGAAGCAATTTGTATTCAAGGAAGAGTGTCATCCACACATACAGCCTCCAGTTGCGTCTCTCTCAGCCTCATTGAATAATGCAATAGACTAAAGCGTTCAGAGGTCTCGGCATAACAGTATCCTGTACAAATATAGGAAAACTAAGCATGTGCAGAGAAAAGATCCTCATTAAACACATTGTCTTTCTGTCTCTCAATAGCCGAACCATTAATCTCCAACACCAAGCCCTATCCACACCCCGACCCTCCCACCCCCTGGTACCACAATCCTAGTATAACATTACATGGCACTAGGTTTCTTGTTTCAATTCCAACTGGGGAGGAATCAAATAGCGGAATAATTCTGCTCTGCACTTTTAAACTGCCTCCAACTCATAAACATCATGCCAGTGTGGCCGGCTACACTCCCAATTCCACTCCAACTTCGTTCCTGCCACTGGAGACAGGAATTTTATGACTTGGATTTTACTGCCTTTGTTCTGACCTGTCATGGCCAAGAAGGGTCAGGGCCTCTACCAGCCTCAAAATTACCTTAAATACCATCTTAAGCAAGCATCTCAAACAAGACGCAGGCCCACTGGGTGCATCTACACTCTGGAATTAATGCACTCCGATATCATTTTAACTGTCATGGCTCAATGCCATGAAATCTGGGGACTTATAGTTTGGTGTGGCACTAGCATTCTTTGGCAGAGACGGCTAAAAACCTTGTAAAACTACAATTCCTATGATTCCACAGCACTGAACAATGGCAGGTCAAACTGCATTAATTCTATACTGTTGATGCGTGCACCGATACCATTATTTTTCTTCTGTGTGATTTTCAATGTGTTGATGAAGCCAGCGAGTTTTGAAAACGAGTGTGATATATGGTGTGTTTTTGCTTGGTCTAATGACGTATTCCCCACTAAGTGTATTGTGGATTTTGTTGAATTCCACTCCCAACTACCATTCTAAAGATGCCCCTATCTGTAATAATAGTACTGCTTCCACAGAAATGGGGCCAAAGCTAAAATCCAAATGTGTTGCAGGGCCCAGTCCTGAGGTTAATGTCTCTTCTGTGTTCACTTCTTTTTGGAAGTGAGCAGTTGTTGAGATGTATACAACAGCAGAACTACAACTCAAAGCCTATGAGAGGCAAATATAACTGCTCAAAATGGGCTGTAGATTCAAAATGGTACACTACTGATAGATTGATGCATGGCAACAAGTGGCCTTGACCTGACATTTTCCTAGCTCGGTGCTTTCATGACAATTATTTTTGACTGTCACTCTAGCCTTGATCTCCTTTTCTATTTCATAAGGTGGTTACTTTAGCTTTCAGAAATGTGTGGTGCCAATTCTTAACCTGTGAAGCCAGGACAATGGGTATTGATATCTACACACACACACTGTGGTTTCACTTGTCTTCCTAACCAAATCTAATCTCAAGATCCTTTGAGTGGGGCTACCCCATAGTTTCACATTTCCTTCATATTGGCTGATTACTGGTGTGTTCCCCCCCCCCCCCCCCCTCTGTGATATTTGGAATTCTGCACTGCAGGCAATATTTAATTATGTTCAAGTCATATAAATTCTAATATCTGTGTGGAAGTAACACTAACCTAATAATGTTTAGAGGACTTGAAATTCAAGTCTAATTAATTCTGCCGTGCGGATGGAGGGCAACTAAGAGATAGTTTCATAAGATAAGGTCTAGAAATAGCTAAACAGGAACTAAAAGCTGGTTCTGTAACTAGTGAGATATTGTTGATGGAAAGCAGGGCCTTCTGTTTAACAGGGAAGGTGACTAATAGAGTTTCTTCTTGGCTGATCTGACTTGCCTTGAGACATGTCGCCTGGCCTGCCTGTTGGTTAAAAACAAATGCATACTGCTTAGAACTAGGAAGCATATTGACGTTATGCTGTACAAACCATGTGCATGCTTACATTGAATAGGGCTTGACTCCTTAGCCAAATGAACATGTTGGGCACCCTAGCCTTACAACACGAACTTCTACGTTGCTTCAAAGATATTTACTACCAAGTATGTGGGCAAAGAATTGTACCTAAAGCAACATAGATGTGGCAGACAAAAAGCAGGTGAAACAAAGTTTCCTTACCTTTAAAGTGTGGCACCATATGTGGGAAAGAGATAAAGCCACATATAAAAATGTATCATTCACAGGACCAAGCATCAAATCTCAGGACCAAGCATTATGTCTTAGGCCAGCGTTTCTCAACCTGGGGGTCAGGATCCGGGGGGGGGGGTGTCAGAGGGGTCACCAAAGACTATCAGAAAACACAGTATTTTCTATTGGTCGTGGGGGTTCTGTGTGGTAAGTTTGGCCCAATTCTATCATTGGTAGGGTTCAGAATGCTCTTTGATTGTAGGTGAACTATAAATCCCAGCAACTACAACTCCCAAATGACAAAATAAATGCCCCCTCCAACCCCACCAGAATTCAAATTTGGACATATTGGGTATTTGTACCAAATTTGGTCCAGTGAATGAGAATACATCCTGCATATCAGATATTTACATTCCGATTCATAACAGTAGCAAAGTTACAGTTATGAAGTAGCAACGAAAATAATTTTATCGTTGGGGATCATCACTGTCTTAAGGGAGCCCCCGGTGGCGCAGTGGGTCAAACCCCTGTGCCGGCAGGACTGAAGACCGACAGGTAGCAGGTTCGCAGGGATAGGCGGATGAGCTCCCTCTATCAGCTCCAGCTCCTCATGCGGGGACATGAGAGAAGCCTCCCACAAGGATGATAAAAACATCAAATCATCCGGGCGTCCCCTGGGCAACGTCCTTGCAGACGGCCAATTCTCTCACACCAGAAGCGACTTGCAGTTTCTCAGGTTGCTCCTGACATGACAAAAAAACTGTCTTAGGGAAAATTCTCTCTTCTCTGACCCCTGAGATAAGGAGTGGGAACGGGGATTTCAAGTTATGGTTGTATTCCTTATTTGTTAGATTTATATGAAAGGTATACTCTTGTGTATCTGCGGTTGACACTTAATGCATTAGACCTGAAGACAACATCAGGGTGGGCCCCTATTACATCATTATTGCAATGCTATCATAGCCCATCCCTCTGACATCTAGTCTCAGGTTTTTGGACATAAAATCTTATACCCTTGGATAGTCCTGACTTAGCTGCTCACAGGTCAAGAATAGATGCTACAAAATAGGGCAAGTAGGGAACAGTCAACCTGTGGCCCTTATCCAAATTCTGAAGCCCTAAATGCACCCTGATGCCCCACAACGATGCCAGAGACCTACAAAAAATTAATGGGGGGAAGAACTTGCACAGTGAACCTACTTTTAAACCCCCTACCCCACTTCCAAACCAGCCATCTTCCAACAAACAATGGAAGGCAGAAGTCTAAAAGAAGTTGTTTTCACTCTTTTGATTGTTCTAAAACAGTAAACATTTTCAAAAGGGCCGGGGTTGCTTGAGTCCGTGGGGATCTGGGGAGTGCATTTTGCCCTATCTTGTTTTACATTAAAAGCTTTCCTGAGAGACCAGTGGGGTATCAATACAATAAATACATTGGAAAGATCAAGATTAGTTAGTTCTGTCTCTTACCAAGGCCCATATTACCATGAAATGAAGATATGCATATTTTCCATCCAGGCTAAAAATAAAAAAAAAAGAAAAATTAAAGAAAAGCCTCAAGAGGATTCAAATTTGCCTAAAAGAATAGACAGCTGTGTGGGCAGCCCCCTATCTCTCCCCCTTTTTTTATTCTGCTTCCAGCTGCTTTCTCACCTAGAAAATAAATACCCAGGAGACTCTTTTCAACCGCTAGTGAGCAAGAAAACTTTTGAACAGAAAAAAACATATAGAAAAGGTTCAGCGGCTTCCCCTCCCAGCATTCATCCACTCAAACTTTCAACCTCTCAATATTGCTTATGGTTAAAAATAAAGAGTGAAAGGGATAACAACAACAACAACAACAACTTTATTTTTGACCCCGTCTCCATCTCCCTGAAGGGACTCGGGGCAGCTTACATATAACAAAAAGTGCCTAAAATAATGCATAAAATAAACATACAGTACAATACAAAAAAGTAAAACCCATAGCATATAAAACAACAATTTAAAACTCAGAACAATGCCCAATAACCTATGGTGGCAACTGCCATAAGACATGGCCAAACTGTAAACAAGGCAAGAGAATGGGATCATGGAAATTGCAGCTAAGGAACATTAATTATGTATTTATTTACTCTATTTCTATCCCGCCTTTCTTTACCCTGAAGGGGGCTCAAAACGGCTTTACATATGGCAACTATTCAATGCCTCTGGACAACAAACAGTTAGAATACACTTACATTAAAAATTAAAATTTTAACCATATTGGTGTCTGATTGTGTGTCACATCTAGGTTGGTTCTGCATCAGATGGACGAGGGGGACACTGTGTATTACACAACTGCATAACCATGTAACCTGTAAACCGTGGAAAAATCCATGAGACCTGCAAAACTTGGACACAATAATCTAGGAAGAGGCATGGAGAAAACAGCACCGTCACTGTCACCCATAAGGTTAAAAGTGAGGCTTTCAATAAAATACAAGGCAGTACAACACAATGCCACATAGAGTAGGAGCATGCTCAACTCCCTATCACACAGCATTTAACTAAAAGAAGCAACCTCATTCTTCTCATTGAGGGTCAAAGAGATTACGAATATGCCTATGTAGGCCAGTTTCAAACCAGATTCAATAGTAACAGCTTCTATCTAAGGGACCTTGGAAATGTACAGGCTGAACAGCCCTGGAACAAAGGATTCTTAGTTTGTTCCCAACATTATGGCTCCTGGGGCTGTCAGGAGGATATTGCAACAAGAAAATTACTTTAAAATTGATTTAAAATGTATAGTGTAACATATGGGAACTGGTTCCCACAAGGTCTTGCTGAGAGCTTGAAACAGAAAGGGGGGGGGGGGATGAACAGCATCTTCTGGAGGTCGGCCAATGTTTGCAGCCACCAAGCAATCCCTCTCACAGTTTGCTTTTTAGAGTTTTTCTCACTCCCAGACACACAAATCTACTCCACCACCTTCACACCCCTTTGAGGGGTACACATTGTTTGACAAAGCCACAATTCATCATCATTTGTGAAAGAAATCTGAGAGGGAAAGAAAGGAACCAAAACTCTGCAATCTCAAAGAGGAATGTTTGATCCTCTCTGTTACTTCTCGGTGAATTATGCCCTTACAAAATTCATCCCACCCTCAGCGAATTAATAAAATTAAACCAACACTTTCATTCAATCCAGCAATTACACTCTTGGATCCTGCTCAGTGTTTCCACACCCCGCAGTGAGCACACCAGGCAGAAATCAGCCTCCATCCATGGCAGCAGCCACCATGCAACTGTGACACTAATAAGCACCTTGTAGCCACGACTTTTCACTACACTGGAGGGAAAGCCATAATTTAAGTTTCCCTCCAAATCATGAGGAGGTTTGGCTCCAAAAAACCAGCCAAGCACAGCTTTACATTCGATTCATACACAGAGCAAAACACCAATGCTATGAGAGACAATGCTCAGAGGGAAGTAGAGGGTTAGTATCATGGCTCCCACAAAGAAATCACACTTCTGTTGTATTAGGTAGTTATTGAGGGGAAGTAAGATTTAAAGCTAATTATAGATTCATCCAGTTGTCCTGATGCGGCTGATGTTGGTGCTTAATTCCCAGTTTCTTATTTGTGCAAACATGTGAAACAGAGAAATCTGAACCAACCCATGAGGTTTGAATGGCCCTTCACCCCAAAAACTGGGAACAATGAACCAACTTCAGCCTTATGTTGAGTTGAAAAAAGTAAAGTAGGTATTTTTTTCCTTTAGAAAAAAATAGAAAATATATTCTGTCATCATAACAGAAAATAGCAACATTAATATGTTGCAGTAGTGCAGCAGGTTAAAAACACTGAGCTGCAAAGCTTGCTGATCGGAAGGTTGACGGTTCGAAACCATGAGACGGGATCAGCTCCTGTTGTTAGCACCAGCTTCTGCCCACCTGGCAGTTCAAAAACATGCAAATATGACTAGATCAATAGGTACCACTTCAGCGGGAAGGCAACGAGGTCCATGCAGTCATGACAGCCAAATGACCTAGGAGATGTCTATGAACAATGCCAGCTCTTCGGCTTAGAAATGGAGATGAGCACCACCCTCCAAAGTCAGACTCGACTAGACTTAATGTCAAGGGAAAAACTTTACTTGACCCTATGGTGAATTTCTATTTGAAGCTGACCACAGAATAATTCTGGAAGTCCTAGAGATTCCTAGACAAATGTTCTCTCTCAAAATCTCTCAAGGTCCTCCAGGGTGACTGGATGAAGTTGACCATAAAATCACACTGGGGGACCTAGAGATTTCCAGAGAGAACATTTAAAATCAAATCTATGAATGTTCGAATTCCCCAAAGTAAAACTGAAAATGTGGAGAGCCAGCTATATAGTATTCATGCTACTAACATTTCTTGATGTAACTGATTAACATTGTAACACACCAAAGAGGGACCAGAGGGACCTGATTTGCTCATTGCCATTAAGCAAATGGACACTAACATTGTCCAAATGTGTACATTTATATTACAGTGTACAACACTGTAAAGCTTTCCAAAGAATTATTCATGTACTCGCTTACAAACTTTTTCATAAAAAGGAAGAAAATGCAACACTGATATTAATCTACAAACACTGTATTATATTGCCAGTGAGTTTAAAATGAAATGTGACTGAATGAAGGAATGGATTAATGAATAAAGAAGGACTCCTTAGGTAAGTATTATTTGCAAATCAGCAGAAGAAATCTATTATCCAGTCATTCATTTAGATTACAATCTCTAGGTATATTTATTTAAAGTATGCCTGTATTAAATTAGCTTGAAACAAGATGTTCCTTCTGTGAGTATATTCATGAGACAGCAATGTATTCACACCTGTCCAAGATAATTACGACTGTAATTTGCTCCTGCCGTGGGCCAGAGGGCACCAGGCTCAATTTGGCCAGAAGGACTGCCAGCAGGGTGCCAACAGCACCAAATTGGCCAGAGGGCCCCAACACCAATTACCCTAGCAAACCTCCATTCCCCTCCATTCTACTTCCTTTGACACCCAATTTGTCCAACGCTGTAAGTAGAGGTCTTTATTTGTTCCAGTTCGGATTGCTATTCTTTGGAGAGAAAGAGCACGTGCTTTCGCATACTAAAACCACAAAATCCACACGAAGATTTCCCAGTACAGAAAAATTGTTCTCAGTACAAATTAAATATTTCAGATAAGTTTCTTTACACAAATAAAAAAGGGAAAGGAATTCTTAATGGAGGATATATTTCTACAGAAAGTTTCCATCCAGCAGGCACATAATACTGCCTATGCTTGCGTCAGTGGCAGATATATTATAACTGGAACAGTACAGAGGTTGCTAGAAAGGAGTTTAACTACATTATGAGTCTACACGGACCATATAATGCGGTTGCAAACAGTGTAGATGGTGCCCAAGAGATTCCTAGAGATAATTTTATTATGTGATTTAACCTGTTTTAAACAATGTATTTATGTGTGTTCGGCATCTAATTGTTACCAATCTGTACGCCACCCTGAGTCGCCTTCAGCTGAAAAGGGTGGGATAAAAGTGTGGCAAATAAATAAATAAATACATACATACATAATTTTGCTCAGGTTAAATTTTTTAAAAATTTTCGGTTTTTCACTTTTGTGGGGGCTTTACATCCACCCTTAACCTCAGTGAATATGGTGATGGCAAAGAGGTAAAAAGTTCTGAATACTCTCAGTGACAGAACCTTGGAACTTGTTGGCAAATGTAAGGAATCAATTAGTATATGTGTCAACTATAAAATAAGATGCATGAAGCTGATTAGTCGGGAGTAGGCTGAGCCTGGGACTTTAGGATACTGTTACATTTTTATTCAGGCTTGAGCTATGCAGGTGCTCAGGGAGAAGCAGAGAGAGACAGAGTTTGGAGTGTACTCTCACTTCATGAACTGCTGAAGGAATATTATCCAAATGGACAAAGAAAGACCATTTTAAATCTCTCATAAAAGGACATTATGTGAATTGATGCAACTGACCACATTGTACATACAGTATGTTGTTCTGAACTACAAAGAGTAAACTTCTTGTTCATCTACATGGCATATTTTCTTTCTCTGGCAAGGCAGTGTGTGGACTGATCAAACGTGAACTACATGTGGTTTATTTTACATTATGCCACAGAACTGACTGGTGCAAAGCTGGCTTAATTCTAAGTGACACCTATGACTTTGGGTGATATGTGAGATTATTGTTCTATTAACTGGAAACAGGAACCACAATGCTTCCCAATGTAATGCATATATAAGTATAAGATTGTCAGGGAAATCCATTAGAGTTACATTTGAATTCAAAGGAGGAAGAAACTTCTTGACCCATAAAGGGTTTGATTTTGTTGTTGAACTTTGTTATACTACTTCCAATAAAAGTGTTTTTTTAAGGAAATTGAAAGGAAAAGACATGAGGTCATGGAGGTTATTCTAACAGCACAATTATAAAAGCTTGTGCAGGATATCAGGAAAAGAACCATGAAGTTTATCTGCTCACCAGCATAGTCCAAATTCAATGCCTGAGAAACAATGAGGAAAAAGAAGGGAGCTTCCTTTGGAAAATGGAAGTACCATCCAAATGAGAAAAATGGAAAAGGGACACAAACATGCATAAAAGAGACTGGTAAACTCATGTTCTGCTGATAGGCATCCCACGGGCAACTGGTTGGCAACCATCAGAACACAACTGGGTCTTGGTCTGACCAAGGAGGACTCCTCCTTACGTTCCTACAATTAAGGATGTAAATGAAAGAAGAACCTTGACAGCAATCCTCCTCTCAGTCTTCTTTCAATGGAAGATACAGGGCCTTTTCAGTGATTGCGGTCAGGCTGGAGATACATTTTCATTCAAGCAGGCTTCGAGCAACTTGGCTAGATTGCAATAAAGGGTTTTCTTTTTGCTGGGTGAATTATTTTATTTTCTTCAGTAATGATCATTAACTGGCTTTCAAGTTGTTTAATGTCTGAATGAAACTATTTTCTCCACATTTGAGGTTTTGGGAAGAAACAAGCAACCAAGCAAGAGGCATAAAATGCACATGGTATGGACCAAGTTTCTAGGGAGCACATTTTCCTCATCTCTCATAACACTGGAAGTCAGAACCATGCAGTGAAGCGTAACAGTGGCAGATTCAGACATCATGTGTTCGATACTATGGAATTTACTCCAACTAGCACAAAGAGTGCCACCAAATTGTTTGACTTTTCAAGGTGAACAGACAAATTTATAGAGGAGGATAATATTTCAAATGGTCACTGATCATGAAGTGTGTGCTTACAGTATGTATATGTATCTCTCCTCTGCTTTCTGGGACAATATACCCTCAAATCCTATTTGGTTAAGAACGTGAGCAAAATATTTATTTTACATTCATGTCCTGCTCATGGACTTCCCACAGGAATGCAACTGGCAATTGTATGAGCAAGAATGCAAGATTAGGTAGGAACTGGATCTGATACAGAAAGGCTTTTTTGTCCTCATTACTGGTCCTAGGCAGAGAGAACACTCATGTTTGACACACATTATTGTGTGTTAAAATGTGAATTGTTCTGACAAGATTTTTCCTCAGCCATGAATTTGTTACATAGTCTTAGGCGAAACCACTATGTCATGAGATTAATAGTGGCTCGCAACAATCATGTAAGGATTGCTGACATAGTGTTCTCTTGAGACATAACACTAAATCATGGTTTACTGAGGCCCCTTCCACACTGCCCCTATATCCCAGGATCTGATCCCAGATTAACTGCTTTAAACTGGATTATATCAGTCTACACTGCCAGATAATCTGGGATAAGCAGAAAATCTGTGATCAGATCCTGGGATATAGGGACAGTGTGGAAGGGGCCTGTGACTCCCTGAGAAGGCTACTGAAAAGGCTTCACAGTGTTAAACTTTTTAGAGGATGCCGTCACACTGCAGTTAATCTTAATTATAGTTAGTGGATATAAGACAAGTTCAAACAATGGTTTACAAAGCTGACTTCTTTTCACTAACTAATTTTTTTAAACATTTACTACCTTTTAGGGTTGAAGTGATATTGCGGCTACTCTAACATGCCAAGCTTCTTCTCTGGACCAAAAGTGTGAGGACAGGGACCGTGTGAACCTGAGGTCTACTACAGCCGATCCCTTAATGCTAAATCATGCTTCAGCATTATTTGCAAACTGATCCTGTGCATGTGGACAATTGAAAGCATTCTGGCCAGTATCCAATGCTAGACATTCACCATGGAACAGCAAAATCCAGTGAAAGCAGGAAGTTAGCAACCTCCGCTTCCCACTGAAACTCACTGAGTTCTATAAGGCTGGGAAACCTTCCCAGCGGTTGTTTTCGTGCAACTCCACTGGTTGCTACAAAAGGAGAAGATAATGATGTTCTATCATACTAATACTACAGTGCCAGGTCCTGATGCTTTCCAGAATCCTTAAGGTTTTAAAGTTAGAAACCCAGTTTTTCCCCAACAGAATAAAAAATGAATGCAGTCCTTTCCATCTCTTCTCCTGAGATCTCTGCATTTACAGCATCCTACTTACATTTTCGCTATACAATAGAATTCAAATAGTTTTGCATGAACTTTTTGTAATTGTTGTAAAGGTGCGATACTATGAAATAAGTAGGTCAAGATGAGTGAATCTCACTTGTGTGTAAAGAGTGTCTGCATCATTTTCTATAAGCTCCTGCAGGGTTTAAGAATATAATCAATATTGTTTGGTCTTTAACTTTTCCTATTAAATTATTTCACATTTTCTATACTGATCTGAACAAACAGCCGGGTGCCTGAGAGGTCCCCTGTGTATTTACCCATTTTCTCTGCTTTAACTCACATGATGGCTTCATTCTGCAGAACTTCCTCAAATGGGCAAAATGAAAGGGGAGAGCCTTTGCAGGCTGAAGTCCTGAAATAGCTTTTAAAGACTTCTAATTCCTTTCTGCTTTTTACAACGTTTTTGTGTCTTTCCTTGACAAATAAACACCTGATTCAGTATCGGTTTGATTTGTGAGAGCCAGTCGTGTCCAACCTGGCTCAGAAGCAAATCCCCCTCAGTTCAGTGAGGCTTTTCCTAGGTAAGCATGCATAGGAATACTGCCATACATAGGTACCCACTCAAATAGCCTGTTGTTAAACTAGGCTTGCCTTCAAACATCTGAAATACTGAGCTCTGAAAATAAAATAATACATTTCTAAACTCTTGTGCAACTCTGCATGCACATACTTTTCAGCTCCTAATCCTTCATGTTTCTCTTGAAGACTGGGATTTGTTACTAAGTATGGAAAACTAGGGAGCCAAGGTCTGAATCTGCAGATTTGCTATTTAAGCTAGAAACCAAGAAACATCTTATCCACAGTGCTTCATAACATTTATAAATATACTCACAGACAAAGATACAGAAGATAAGTAGCACGTTTTATTGGTACAGTACTTTTGCTAGTGAAGAAATGTAGCATCAGTTAAATTTGCATGAAAAGAAGCTAGGATGCAATGGTGTTTTCATCTGGTTGGTGGAGGGGACATCTGGATTCCCTTCTAACCCTTGCCACTTAAAGGTTGAGGAGTAAGCTATATGTTATTCGGCATGTGCATATATTTCTCCCAATTTTTAAAGATGAAGGTAGCTATAGCATATTGCTATGGTGCCTATGGGAAGGAAGAAAGTGATGTACCTTTCCCAGCTAACCACTTTTACCTACCAATGAAGAAAGAGTTAAGCAGCCCCTTTTCTCTTAGAATCATAGAATCACAGAGTTGGAAGGGACCTCGTGGGCCATCCAGTCCAACACCCTGCCAAGAAGCAGGAAAATCGCATTCAAAACACCCTTGACAGACAGCCATCCAGCCTCTGCTTAAAAGCCTCCAAAGAAGGAGCCTCCACCACACTCCAGGGCAGAGAGTTCCACTACTGAACAGCTCTCACAGTCAGGAAGTTCTTCCTCATGTTCAGGTAGAATCTCCTTTACTATCGTTTGAAGCCATTGTTCTGAGTCCTAGTCTCCAGGGCAGCAGAAAACAAGCTCTCTCCCTTCTCCCTATGACTTCCACTCACATATTTATACATAGTCTTCATCATGTCTCCTCTCAGCCTTCTCTTCTGCAGGCTAAACATGCCCAGCTCTTTAAGCCACTCCTCATATGGCTTGTTCTCCAGACCCTTGATCATTTCAGTCACCCTTCTCTGGACATATTCCAGCTTGTCAACATCTCCCTTCAATTGCGGTGCTCTTCCATTTCATTAATTCATTCAGTGCATTTCTAAGATGCTTTTCCAACACATATGTTCAAATTAATAATAATAATAATAATAATAATAATAATAATAATAGGCTTCTTATACAGAGAATGGCGACAAATACATGTAAATACAGTATACAGAAACAGAACTATCAGAACAGGGAAAATTAAGCCAGGTTTTAATTTGATAAGAGTGAAAAATACTTATGAATAATCTTAAGAAAAGGAAGTTTGAAACTAGACATTTTAAAACCATTCCCAAATATCTCTAGCTCACGCATCGCATATTCCTTTACTTTCACTTACAGGACTTTGCTCTTTGTTTTAATGCATTTAGGACATTGTTACATTTACTAAGTTTTGTCCTCAGATGAGATCATGCTCCTTTGTGCCAGTACAAAACTGTAAAGGACCAAAATTCAACTATCAAAGGAAGTCCTCTTTCCTGTCCCTTGTCTTATGTTTGCCATCGACAAAAACTCATTCTGTCCTGTGGTCTATTGATGTGGCTGCTACCTCAGAAGACTATTGTTTGTTCTTCATTACAGACACCCAAGCTGCACAAAATACAAAATGCAAAGTCAGGGTAAAAGCTTAATCCGATATTTTTGTCTCTTTGAGTTCAATGGGCTTTTGTTGACAGAGCAAGGTAAAGGGCTGACAGTAATGGATTTGATTATCAACACTGGATCTTTAATAATTGAAATGTTAGCTGCACAGTCAAGGAAGAATGGTTTTAGTGCATCGATTTTTAAGCTGGCAACAATCATTTAAACAAGCAGATCAAATGCCAGCTACGATCTTTATGTTGGATGTTACATGAAAAAAGAGGGTTGGCAGATGCCCCATATCTCCAACACAACCTAGTGCCCCAAAAATCATGTGCACACAACAAGGATTTCCTGCAGCAGTATTATAGTCAACAGTCTCCTATTGCGAATTCCTTGGAGGCCCTCTTCCATGGATTAGGCACAGAAGAGCAATGCCTGAAGGATGTTTCCTAGCCAATAAATTTTGCTTTAGGAAGCGCTCCCTCCCACGGAGCTTTGCCACACACCTCCTTGATTAAAAGTCTCACTTCAATACTTTACGCCTGCAAAACTCTCAACCGACAAGGGCTCCCTTGAGCATGTAGACAGAAAAAACAATAAAGTCAAATAGATAACAATGGCAGGAGGAAGAGAAGTTGGTAGTAAGACCAATGGCCATAAAACAAGACAGAGACTGGTCAAATTAGTAGGTCATTAGATCTATTTTTTTTAAAAAAAACTTCATTGTGCATTGGAAAGGAAATGTGAGCCACCCACCCAGGCAAACTGAGAAAGGAACTGTTTCTTGCTTACTGTGCTTATCTTATGAAAAAGAGTTCCTCCTGAGACTCACAGCTTGAATCTATTTTGTTTCACCACTCTAACTAACCCAAAATAAAGTGGAGCTAGGTTCTCAGTTTGAAAGCACTGGAAACTGGATGCTCAGACAAAGATATGGGTCATGCTGAATTAGACCAAAGGTCTATCTAATCCTGCACTAAATTGCAGCGAAAAAGTCCGAAACTAAAATGCCAATGTGGCTAAATGCCACAAACAGGACAGAAGAAGGACAGCATATTTCCATTGATGTTCCCCAGACAGCAACTGAGATCCAAAGCTATACTGGATATTGGAGGAAATATTTAGCCTTAATGCTTTGTTGTCCTGTGACTTCAAATCCATTTTACATAAGGCAACTCTATCATAGGTTTTGGAAAGCCAACATGGTGTAATAGATTGAGTTTAGGAAAAGGACTCTGGGACACCAGCTTTCAAATCCCTGCTTGGACATGGAAACCCACTGGGTGACCTTGGGCACATCAAACATTCTCAGCCTTAGAGGAAGGCAAGAGCAAACCTCCCTAGAACATAGGTTTTCCAAACAGTCCGGTTTAGGATCATCTTAAGTTGGAAATGACTTGAAGATACTCAACATCAACAATTGTCAGAGTTTTTTGGTTAGGTTCATTCCTGGGAGGCTTGCCATTGACATCCTCTGAGGCTGAAAGAGTGTGATTTTCCCAAGGTTACCCACCAGGCTTCTGTGGCTTGAAGAAGAATTCAAATCTCCAGACTCACAGTCCAACATTCAAGTCACTTCACCACCC
This sequence comes from Anolis sagrei, assembly GCF_037176765.1. Classification (NCBI taxonomy): domain Eukaryota; kingdom Metazoa; phylum Chordata; class Lepidosauria; order Squamata; family Anolidae; genus Anolis; species Anolis sagrei. Next base: position 128,198,667 of record NC_090022.1, on the reverse strand, counting down.
TTGTGGCATCACCATCATAACTAATAGCAAGTTATAGCAGTTTTCTTCTATGACTTCATCCAATTTGCACCCAAAACTGTCAGAAGTGACAGAAATCATATCATCCTGTGTAGTAAATTTCATGTTTCACTTATGTGTGATGTGAAGTATTCACTTTTGTCACTCTTGCATTTCCAATTTAAGTAATGCATTGGGGGGGCTTTCTTTTACATCCACCTTCTTTACATTATGTATAAGTATACACATTTTATCATGTCTCTTCTTATGTGCTTATTTTCTGAGGAAAAAGTTATACACATGTTCAATTTTTCTCTAAAGTTGTGCCAACCCCCTTGATCATTTATAGTGTCCTTTGATGCACCTTTTCCCAAATGCACCCTTTTCTTTTTGAGTTGTGAGAACTTGAACCATAGACAGTTCTGCACATTCATTTGAAAGCATTAGGATAGCTATAGTTTTATTCTGAATGTGTTTCCTAAAAATGGCAACAGAGAATTTGACATTTTCACAGTGTCATACACCTCATGACGTTTTCTTTGAGCTGCTATCCATCACAACTCCAAGACTCCCTTCTTGGTCAGTCACTGCCAACTCAGACCTCATGGGTATATAGCCAGGATTTCTTGCTCCAGTACACACCACTTGCCATTTGTTCGCACTGAACCATGCTTGTCATTTAAATGGCCACTCTTTTTGCTGTCCTTTTGGTGTCTCCTGAAGTTTCCTGGCCACCTCACCCCCAGCCCCTAAAAGACAGCTAAAAGACAGGTAATATTCTATGTATTTTAACTATGCTGTATCCCACCTCTAGCTTTGGGAAGAGGTGGCTAACAATTATTATTATTATTATTATTATTATTATTATTACTAGCAAATACATGAATAAGAGAAGCACTTCCCCCACTCCACCAAAAGAAACTAAATTCAATTAGCGAATCCCATACAGAGGGTGAGATCTCAACAGAAGAAAGGTTAGTGCAGAAAGTTGAAGACAAACACATTCAAGGACTGGATGAGTTTCTCCTCCTCACCAAAGAGGTGGGAATGCAGAAAAACTGCCACTTTGTTTGGTACAGGTTGAGTATCCCTTATCCGAAATGCTTGGGACCAGAAGTATTTTGGGGTTTATTTTTGGATTTTGTTATCCCATTATTTGTACATATATAGGTAATGAGCTATCTCGGAGGTGGGTACCCAAGTCTAAACAGAGAAATCATATATATATGTCTTATACAAATAACTTGAAGGCTATTTTATGCATAGTATTTTTTGAATAAATTTGAAACAAAGTTTGTTGTCATAGAGCCCTCAGAAAGCAAAAGAGTCCCTATTTCAGGCACCTGTGTGGACAATTTTGCGGTGTATTGTTGAAAGCTTTCATGACTGGACCTCACAACCTCTGAGGATGCTTGCCATAGATGCAGGCAAAATGTCAGGAGAGAATGCTTCTAAACATGGCCATATAGCCTGAAAAAACTACAACAACCTAATGTTGTGGTGTTTGAGCATTCTGGATTAAGGATGCTCCACCCATACTCCATGTGCAAAAAGAAGGAGGTAAGTGTCCATCTCTAGTTCACCCTTCACTCAAGGACACAGACAGATATGGAGACCTGACCCATTGGTGCTCCCTTGCCAGAGAGAAGCCTGAGGAGGTACCCAGGCAGATGATTTGCAATTTCCTTTGAGGAAATGTGAGGAATCCTAACTGCTGAGGCAATGTCTGGGATGCATCCACACCAGGCAGGGGCAAGCTTGGGCCCTCCAGGTGTTTTGGACTCCAGCTCCCACAATTCCTAACAGCTCAGATCCCTTCCTTTCTTTCCTTTCTGCTTAAGTGGCTAAGGTGGAAAAGGAAAGGGCCTGAGGCTGTTAGGAATTGTGGGAGTTGAAGTCCAAAACACCTGGAGGACACAAGTTTGCCAGTGACTGAGACAGATGGTAGATGGCACAAGTTCTGTTTCTCAAAAACTAGAGTTGATAGGGTGAAACAGGTGCTGTTTTTGGAACCTGCAGGCCAAAGAGCCCTGTTACTGGGTATATCGGACCTGCAGAATCCATAAATGGCACCAGTTTCCCCCTATCACCTCTAGTTTTTGAGAAACAGAACATATTTCACCACCTACCATTGATCTGCTTGCCTATAGATCAGGCCTGGGCAAAATTGGGCCCTCCAGGTGTTTGAATTTCAACTCCCACCATCCCTAACAGCCTCAGGACATTTCCTTTTCTTCTCCTTTCCACTTAAGCGGCTGAGGGGGAAAAGGAAGGAGCCTGCAGCTGTTAGGAATGGTGGGAGTTGAAGACCCCCTGAAAATCTCTGAATGGTGGGAGTTGAAGTTCAAAACACCTGGAGGGCCCAAGTTTGCCCAGGCCTGTTGTAAAGTCACTGCTTTGGTTGCAATGGCTCATTACTTTGGACTCTTGTGACCTGCATCTTGCGAGAGAAGCAGCATCAGAGAAGGCCAGGTAGAGACCTTGGCAAAACCAGAACTCCGATGATTCGGCAGCATCGAGCCTTAGCCAAAGCGGTGCCACGGCGCATTAATCCCACACAGTGTAGATGCACCCCTCTCAGACACAGAGGGAGGGCGAGGAGGGCGGAAGGAGGGGATCCAGGCGCCTGGGCAGGGACAGCCTGGCACCAGCTAGGGAGGCAGGGAAAGAGGGAGGGAAGGAGGGAGGGAGAGAGAGAGAGAGAGAGGGTCAACCGCCGCCATCTGGACAGAGGAAGGGGCGGGAAGCCAGCGCGGGAGGAAAGGCGGGTGTCCGAGACGGGCCTGGGAAGAGCCAGAAGGGCTGGGGAAGGAAAGGCTGGGAGAGAAGGCCTGGGAAAAGAAAGGCGAGAGAAAGCAGGACCGGGAAGAGAAAGGCTTGGGAAGGAGGAGAGAGAAAAGGCTGGGGAAAGCAGGGCTAGAGAAAGCCGGGCTGGGAAGAGCAAGGCTGGGAAATGCCTCCCGCCATCTGCCGTCTCCACACACCCCCAAGTGGCTTCTACCTGGAGCGACTCGTTGGCCATCTCTGCTCCTGCTGCTGCTGCTGCTTCTTCTTCTTCTTCCCGCGGCTCCCTCTCGGGCCTCCCCTACAGCCCCGGCCGGGCCGCCCCGCTCTTCCTCCTCCTCCTCCTCCGCCTCCTCTTCATCCCCCGGGCCAAGGGGAGCCGTCCAGCCCCTCCGGGGGCCACGCGGGGAACGAGGAGCGGGGAAGGCTTTCCTGCCGCGCCGCTCTCCCCGGAGAGGGTCTTGTCCCGCCTTATTGTTGCTGCGGGGTCGACCCCGCTCGGCTGGCTGGCTGGCTCTCTCTCTCTCTCTCTCCCCGCGCCCCTCCTTCCCTCCCTCCTAACTTGCCGGGCTGGTCACGTGATCAGAGGGGGAGAGGGAACAGGAGAGAGAGAGAGAGAGAGAGAGAGAGAGAGAGAGAGATGAGTCTGGGAAGTGGAGAGGAGGAGGCACAGCCCCGGAGCCCAGGCAAGGGAGGAGGAGGAGGAGGATGCTGGCCGGGGCAGTGCTTGCAGCAGATGCGGCAGCGATCCTCTCTCTCCCTTTCTTTCTCTCTCTTTCTCTCTCTCTTTCTCTCCCCCTCCTCTCTCTCGGTCTCCCTTCCTTTCTTTCAGGAGCGGATTAAGAGAGATTAGCGGGTGGGAAATTGCGGGGAGGGGGTTAGGGGGAGGCTGGCCAAAGAGAGCAACCCACCCCCGGGCTTCCCAGAAACGAAAGCAGATCTCGTCCCTTCCTCATACAATGACCCGTGTTGTCGAAGGCTTTCATGGCCGGAATCACTGCGTTGCTGTAGGTTTTTTGGGCTATATGGCCATGTTCTAGAAGCATTCTCTCCTGACGTTTCGCCTGCATCTATATAGGGAAGGCATCCTCACAACCTCTGAGGATGCCTGCCACAGATGCAGGCGAAACGTCAGGAGGGAACGCTTCTAGAGAACATGGCCGCAGAAAAACCTACAGCAACCCAGTGATTCCGGCCATGAAAGCCTTCGACAACACGGGTCATTGTCTGAGGAAGGGACGAGATCTGCTTTCCGTTTTTGTCTTTCAGAGATTCGTTCAGCTTTTAAATTATGGTTAATTTATTTGCATTGTGTATGGTTTCACGTTTGTTTTTGTGGGTATTTCTTCAAATTTTATAAGTCATCCTGAGTCCCAATTCCTAGAATTCTGGATAGAATCAGAACCATTGATGGTCCACATCAGCCATACTCAATAGACAGTGAAACCAAGGTCATAACAATAGCAACTATTTGTTTAAAAACACATGTATGGCCATCTAGATATTGCTGTACTCCAGCCTTGGAAACACCTATGACTACCACACCAAACAAGAGTCCAGGAATAGAAGCAAATAGTTTATTGTAAAAGCACATAAAAGAATATAAAAATCAGGAATAAGAAAGAAAGGTATATAATCCAAAAAGGTTTAGCAACAGGTGATAATCCAATAGTAATCCAAATGTCTCATAAAGTTCCAGAGGTGACCAAGTCCAGGAACAGCCAGAATTCACAGGTACAGCATAAGTCCTCAAGCTAGAAGGAATAACTAGTAAAACTTGAACAGGAGTGCATGAACAGGAACATAGAAAACTTCCAGAATATATTAAATTCAGAACCAAAGCTTGACTTGAACCAGGAATGAGAGAACTCAGGCTTAGCTTCTCACTCTTACACAGCATTGCCTGGACTGCCCTTAAGGTAAACAACTTGTTTTATAGACACCCGTGAAAGCATTATGTACCCCATGAATTTTCTCCACAACTTTCCACCTAATTTCTCAGACTGACACCATCTGTTTTCAACTCTAGTTTGTAAATGGAGACTTTTGTTTATCTCTGTAGCTACAGGTGGTTTTCCCTGGGAACCCTCCATATTACTCAGCTCTTCACCCAGTTCCTTATCTGCTGGCTCTTCTGACTGGCCTTGAGGCCCTGGACTTTCTGAGCTAGTTTCCTCATAGAGAGAACAATAACTTCCCTGAATTTCCTAGACTTGAGGGCCCATCCCTTCGAGCCACAGCAAAGCCCACAATCCTCTCTAAATCTTCAGTTAAACCATCAGTCTCTGGCTGATCTACAACAGACATTGGAATATAATCCACAACATTCAACAGCGTTGCTAATGCTGGTCAAGACTGGTTAGAATGGCAGAGTAACAACATCTGGAAGGTTGCAGTGTTAGCGGAACTTCTCTTCTACTGGAAGTATTAACAGGAATGAAGGACTAGAAATCATAGGTCTGGACTTATGCTGAACTCTGAAGTGCATTAATGCTTTCCTCAAGAACACAGACAGATGAATCCAGTCCAAGAGCATTTCTTAAATAAGAAAGGTATTTATTTAGAAAGGGATAAACTGCCAGGATAATGTAAAAAATAAATTTGCACTGTTAAGCCTAATTGACAAGGAGCCAGAAAAATTCTGGCCGGAGGCTACAGACGTTGTCAGCAACAAATGCAAAAAGACACTATCTGCAACCAAAGAGAACAAGAAGTCATCGACAGATGGAAGTCTTCAAGCAGTTAAGGACACACAAGAAGCAAAAGTACAAGGGGGAAAATGGGGTCAGAATCCTGAATGCAAATGTCCAATGACTTATGTATTGAGACAAGGAAAACTGCTATAATAATCACAGAAACAGAAGAGGTCAACAAAAAAGAAAACAAGATACCTCCTCCACAAGATCCAAGGAATCAAATGGATTTTTAAACTGAAACTGGGGATGTTGTACATCCATCAAGGGATCAGTTCGCATCACCACACTTGTAGGTATTATTTTTGAGAATGTAATTATTTGCAGATTTATCTTGGGTTTTCTAGTGTGATTCTATGATCAACTTCCACCAGGCTGGAATACCTAGAGAAATGTTCCTAGAGAAATGTTCTTTCAGGTGAAAAAAATGTAATTTTTTTTACTTGTAGTTTTTTTCCCCACTTTGTGAGGCTCCTGCACCTCTCAGCCAGGGAATGTGAAAGAATGAGGGTAGAAATAAAAACACAATGGAAACAATATACAGAAGAACAACATCAAATATATGAAAGGATGATGGATTCATTCCAGGAAAAAAATGGGGGGAAAACAACAATGTTAGAAAGGAAAGGGGAAGCTACACTCAGAGCACTTAGGAGAAATAAATCAACAGGAACAGATGATATACCAACAGAGCTGCTTCAAGTTACAGAGGTAGAATCTACTCTATTTCTAATTTAAGTCTGTCAACAAATATGAAAACATATCAATGGCCGATAGATTGGAAATAGCTGATATACATTCCAATCCTGAAGAAAGGGAACACCAGGGATTGCAATAGCCACCAGGCCATTGCATTAATTTCCCATGCAAGCAAAGTGCTGCTCAAAATTCTACAATAAACACATTTACTATATATGGAGCAAAAATGTCAGATGTCAAAGGTGCATTTTAAAAAAGGAAGAGTCATTAGAAATTCAATAGGCAATGAGTCAGGCAAGGATGTATTTTATCCTATCTATTTAACTTGTATGTTGAACATATCATATATAAAGCACAATTGGACTCGGAGGAAGGAGGTGTGAAAGTTGGAGGAAGGAACATCAACAATTTAAGATATATAGATGGCACTATACTATTAGCAGGAAATAGCAGTGACTTGGATTGGTTACTGAAGAATGTCAAAGGAAGAAGTGTAAAGACAGCTGAATATCAAGACAACAAAAATAATGACCACAGATGTTTTACATAACTGTAAAGAAGACAATGAAGACATTGAAAGAGTTTGTGATTTCTTCTATGTGGAAGAAAACGTAGACGTGTAGTTAAATCAAAATAAGGCTATGACTTGGGAGGGCAGCTATGAAGGAACTAGACCAGATACTAACGTGTAAAGAAACTAATTGGGAAATTGCAAAATATATATTTTTTTTTGCAGCCCGGCTTTGCCTTTCCTAAGTTTATTTCTCTCCATTGAGCTACTGAGAAGACAGATCATTCTTGCAAACAGTCTTTGTACAAACAGAAAACTGTGTGGTATCCTGAGAATGTGGACTTAATTCAGCATCAGAGAAAGTTATTCATTTTCTCAGTGCTGTAACAAATTCTGTCATGCAGTGGAAGAACCTGAGGCAAAGCAAAATGGACCATTAACATGAAGAGAGCTAGAAGTGATTGAGTCCAGTGAGGTCTGGACATACCAAACTTCATATGGGATCAGGCTGTTTGTGACACCAAATTGGGAGGGATAGCCAATACTCCAGAAGACAGGAACAGAATTCAAAACAATCTTAACAAATTAGAGAAATGGGCCAAAATTAACAAAATGATGTTCAACAGTGACAAATGCAAGGTACTCCACTTAGGCAGAAAAAACGAAATGCAAAGATACAGAATGGGGGATGTGTGACTTGAGAGTAGTATGTGTGCAGGCCCGTAGCCAGGATTTCAATTCGGGGGGGGGGGGGGCTGAGTTTTTTTCAGGGGGGGGGTTCGGGGGGGCTGAGTTTCGGGGGGGGGGGCTGAGTCTGAGTGAAAGAGGGTCTACCCTAGCAAACCTTTTGTATCGTTACCCCAATACCCCCATGCATATGGGATATATTGAGCATGGTGATCAGATCATGATATGAATAAACATAACAGTTTAAATAATGTACCAGTAAGGCCTTTTCGCGAACCACCATGAGAATTTTTGGAGGGGAGGGGCTGAAGCCCCTCAACCCCCCCCCCTTCCCGGCTAAATGCCTGTATGTGTGAAAAGGATTTTGGGGTCCTTGTAGAAAACAAGTTAAACATGAGCCAACCATCTCATGTGGCAGCAAACAAAGCCAATGGGATTTTGCTCTGCATCAATAGGAGTCTAGTGTCTAGATCCAGGGAAGTCATGCTACTCCTCTATTCTGCCTTGGTTAGACCACACCTGGAATACTGTGTCCAATTTTTTCTGGAGGATCTGGAGAACAAGCCCTGTGAGGAGTGGCTTAAAGAGCTGGGCATGTTTAGCCTGCAGAAGAGAAGGCTGAGAGGAGACATGATAGCCATGTATAAGTATGTGAGAAGAAGTCACAGGGAGGAGGGAGCAAGCTTGTTTTCTGCTTCCTTATGACTAGGACGCGGAACAATGGCTTCAAACTACAAGAAAGGAGATTCCATCTGAACATTAGGAAGAACTTCTGGACTGTGAGAGCCATTCAGCAGTGGAACTCTCTGCCCCGGAGTGTGTGGAGGCTCCTTCATTGGAGGCTTTTAAACAGAGGCTGGATGGCCATCTGTCGGGGGTGCTTTGAATGCAATATTCCTGCTTCTTGGCAGGGGGTTGGACTAGATGGCCCATGAGGTCTCTTCCAACTCTATGATTCTATGTTAAGAACAGAGTACAAAAATAAGGTTTGATGCAGCCCCATTAGTCACATGGCATTTAACATTGTCCAGGCCAAAGTGCAAGTGTCTTGATCTCTTGGTGTTAATGTATACAATCATTGCACATGAGGGCCATTCCAGCTTTAATGAAAAAGCAAGAAACTATATGGATCTAATCCTCTTGCTGCAAGCAATGTATCAGCAAACTTTTTCAGACTAAGCTGACTGCCATATTTGCAGCCAGCAGCATTTCAGGCAACTCATTTGCCATTTAGGTCTGCTTCTTAGAGCCATCTGCTGCACTGAATCTCATGTGGCTTCAGTCAGTCCTTGGATGAGTCACGTTAACTCCAATTCAATTTTCTCCAGAGCAGTTTCCTCCAGTATAACTGGTTTAATGTTTTGAATCATGATGTTTAGTTTCTCCCAACAATTGCAACAATGACACTCCCCAGGAACTGAAATTATTTAATTTGAAATAATGCTGTGCATATAGGATGATCAGAGGAATCCACTGTTATCTGATCCTGATTTTCAAATTGTTCGCCTACTGTCATTACTATTTCAAAACATTTAATTTAGGTTAAAAGCCCCATGCCAGGAAATTAAAACTAGAATATTGGCCTGATTTGGAACTAAAAATAGCTTTGATTGTTCAATGTGTCCCCAGGCAGGTGTTCCACTTTGAAAGAGATTTATCCCATTTGATCCTTGAAGAGCAGCCCTGATAAAAGGGATTTATTTGATGGTAGATGTTTGTACATATGAGTACAAAAGCTTTGCATTTGCTGTTTTAAAAAATCCCCTGGAAACACTCACATATGGGCAATATCAGATTGTAATCAACAGTTGACCATTTCTCATTGTTTGTAGTTTTTTTTTATTTGGAGACTGCTTGATTGAAAACAAGTTGCTATCCTTTTTAACGCAATCCAGTAAAGTATTACCTCTGAATGTTATTAGTTTGCCACCAGGATAAGTGTTCCTGCTTTTCTGCTCTTCCTTGACTGATTTGATTTAATTTTCACCCAACCTTCCTCTCAGTATCGGATGGAAGGTGGCCTATTATTAAAGCATACATTAAATTAAAACATAAAAGATTTAATACCCAATTTAAAAACACTCAGTGCTTTCGCAGAACCCTAGGGTTCAGCGGGACACAGTTTCGGAACTACTAGATTAAACAAACTTTAAAAGGTTTGCTCTGATGGTGCCATTTATGGTGACCCCTGCATCACCCAATTTTAGTATGGATATGAAGCTCTAGTGGAAAGATATGAGATTCTCTACCTCAATTTCCATATTTGTGGATTGCCAAATGGTAACATTTGCCCTGGTCCATTTCCTTCACTGCATGGGCCTTCTAAGGGTCCTTCCACACAGCAATATAACTTAGAATAGTGTTTCTCAACCTTCGTAATGCCATGACCCCTTAATACAGTTCCTAATGTTGTGGTGACCCCCAACCATAAAATTATTTTCGTTGCTACTGTAATTTTGCTACAGTTATGAATCATCATGTAAATATCTGATATGCAGGATGTATTTTCATTCACTGGACCAAATTTGGCACAAATACCCAATATGGCCAAATTTGAATACTGGTGGGTTTGGGGGGATTGCTTTTGTCATTTGGGAGTTGTAATTGCTGGGATTTATAGTTCACCTACAATCAAAGAGCATTCTGAACTCCACCAACGATGGAATTAAACCAAACTTGGCACACAGAACTCCCATGACCAACAGACAATACTGGAAGGGTTTGGTGGGCATTGACCTTGCATTTTGGAGTTGTAGTTCACCTACATCCAGAGGGCTCTGTGGACTCAAACAATGATGGATCTGGACCAAATTTAGCACGAATCCTCAATATGCCCAAATGTGAACATTGGTGGAGTTTGGGGAAAATAGACCTTTACATTTGGGAGCTATAGTTGCTGGGATATATAGTTCACCTACACTCAAATACAATTCTGAACCCCTCCAATGATATAATTGGGCCAACTTCTCACACAGAACCCCCATGAAAATACTGTGTTTTCTGAAAACACTGTGTTTCCTGATGGTCATTGGCAACCCTTCTGAAACCCCCTCATTACCCCCCCCCCCCCAAACAAAATGAAGTGCAGATTGAGAAACACTGACTTAGAATATCATGGCAGACAATCCACAATATGTGCTTTGAACTGGATTATCTGAGTCCACACTGCCCAAAATACCTGGAGGGTTGAAGTTTGCCCATGCTTGATCCACATGGTAGAATTAGTGCAAGCTGGCACTGCTTTAACTGCCATGTCTCAATGCTATGGAATCATGGGAGCCGTAGTTTTACACAGTCTTCAGCCTTCTCTGCCAATGAGTGCTGCTGCCTCAGCAGACTTCAAATCCCAGGATTCTATAGCATTGAGCCCTGGCAGTTAAACTAGTGTCAAACTGCATTTGTTCCACAGTGTAGATATACCCTGAGTCGAGGAAAATAAGAAAATGACAAATATGTATTATTGTGAACACTGCTGCCAGCTCATCCCAGGGAGCTGGCAACTGTGCTCCTGATTCATATGCTGCAGCTATGCCATCAATACATGTTATCAGAAAGTGCCTTCATAGGGCTGATTTAAGGCAGCACCTCTTGCCTGCCCTTGGTAATACCCATGAAGGTTGTTTTGGCCTTGCTTTGCATGGTAGCACCCTCTAATGGCTGCATCTTACCAATTTAGACTTCCAAGCATCACAAACTCCAAGGTTTTTCTCAAAAGAGGAGGTTCCAGATCACATTTCATAATATATGAAGGTTAGAGAAATACAATGACATGAATACATATGTTTTTGAATTGAGTAAATGCTATATTTAATTGCCAGCAACTGGAATCACTCCTTCACAAGGGTTTGAGTTCCTATGTTCGATCCTCCCATTGCACACTTTAAGTAGTTCATTTTGAGTGCAAATTTCAGTTTGCCATTACTTCAGAGGGACAAGCCACTTGTCACAGCTCACCAAACTTGGCTTGCAAAGCAGGCTTCAAAACTGCCATCCAATCCTGCTTGTCAGAAGGTTGATATTGATACTGATCTGGCATAAGTGAAGGTGAACCAACTGAGGCATACAAGACCGAGGTGCTCTAGTGGAAAGGCAGATCACAGAATAGGAATTCAGCCTGTGCTGGATAGGGTTTGAGTTTCCCTGGAGATGCAAGTTGCAATGTGAGGACATGTAATATGTCAGAGCTGTAATATATTAGATTTTTTGGATCACAGCTTCCAGAATAATCTACAAACCATTCTGGCTAATATATTCTGGAATCAGCCTTCAAAAACATTATTCTTCTCTGTTTTTGTACATTCTACTACTACAACATATAATGATTTTTAAAACCCTCATATATTTGTACTATGCAAAAACCACAAACAAACGAGAGCACAATTCTTATTGAGGTTCATCTGTCTCAGTCCAACAGCAAGTACCTTATATGGTTGTCCCTCCATATTTTGGGTTTTGACTTTTGCGGATGTTATTATTTACAGATTTGATTAAAATGTTATCTCTAGGAATCTCTAGATCCTCCTTTGTTACTCAATGGTCTACTTCCTCTGCTCATGCTGGAGGATTCGGGAGTTATAGTTTTACAGCATCTTGAGGCTTCTCTGCCAAAGCACACTGGTGCCTCACCAAACTACAGATTCCATAGCATTGAGCCATGGCAGTGGGAGTGTGTCAAATTCCATTAATTCTACAGTGTTATAGACACACCCCTAGAGGGTTTTTTTTTTTTTAGAGATAACACCTCTCTAATGGGGGGGTCTACCCTGAAGAATGAATTCAGTTTGAGACCATTTTCACTGCCATGAACCAGTGCTATGGAATCCTATGACTTGTAACTTGGTGAGGCACCAGTATTGGTTGGCAGAATAGGCTAAAGACTTTGTAAAACTGTAGATCCCTTGATTCCATAGTACTGAGTCATGGCAGTTAAAGTGGTATCAAAATGCATTAATTCTATAGCGTAGGTGCACCCTAGGAATCTCTAAGGCCCTTTCTACACTGTCCTTATATCTCAGGAAATGATCATTTTTAAAAAGTGATGCAGATGGTTTTGGTAAATACCCAGAATAATCAAACCCTGATCCTGCCCAAAGATCCTAAAGCAGAGATCCTCAAACTTTTAAAACAGAGGGTCGGGCCTCTCAAAACTGACTATAATTTTAAAAAAAATGAATAAATTCCTATGCACACTGCACATAGGAATTTTGTAGTGCAAAAAACATTTAAAAACGATCCAGTAATTAAAATTAAGAACAATTTTAACAAATATAAGCTTATTAGTATTTCAATGGGAAGTGTGGGCCTGCTTTTGGCTGATGAGATAAGATTGTTGTTGTTGTGTGCTTTCAAGTCGTTTCAGACTTAGGTTGACCATTGGAGGGCCGAATCCTGCCCCTGGGCCTTAGTTTGAGGACCCCGGTCTAAAGCATCTCTCTGGTATGAGAGTCCAATAAAGTCTCTGTCTAGTCTGAAAGTCCAATGGAGTCACTACAGCATTATTTCTATTGACTTCTAAAAGCATACAGTTTCTACTGGTGTCTAAACTGTACTGTTTCTAAAATGGAGTCTGAGTCCTGAATAGTCCCAGTTCTGATCATATGGTCTGCAGCCCCTCCCACAACAAAGAGTTAAAGAAAACTGCATACCAATACACATATATACAATACAGTATTCAATTACATAACAAATAACTAGTGGAAGATTGGAGAAGGTTGCTATTTCTAACACCGAAAGTCACCTAATTCGAAGCCATCAGTTCCCCTTCCCCTGGGCTGATTTTCGTCTTGGGCATCTATGACTTGTGCAAACGATTAGCCAAAATCTTCTGGAGCAGGCTGTTTTTTGGCTGGGTGAGGCTCCCAGCGCCGCTCCTCTTCTTCCATGGGACTCCATCTGGTCACGTTCTGTGTGCCAAGAGCCCAGATGCCTTTCCCTGCCTCCCCATGCAAGCATCCCAGCTAGGCATATGGCAGAGCTTAAACAGAAGGAATGTGTTATCAGACCAAGACAGGATGCTACAATTTCAGCAAACATTTGGCTGGCTCAGGGAATAAAAGGAAAGAAGACAGGAGGGGGAGAGAGTAAATGGTCGATGAACTTTCAAAAATAAAATGCTAAAATGAAAACACAAAAAGGGTTAAGAAAATCATAGTAAATATAAGAGTCAAGACTGACAGGCTTTCTGTAAACCTTTCCTATTAAGACAAAAAGAGCTTTGTTTATGATATAGAGATGCACAACCGCTTTGAAGTAGGGTGCAACAATACTGTAGAACAAATGCAGTTTAATTCCAGTTCAACTGCTGTAGCTCATGGAATCCTGGGAGTTTTAGTTTTGCAAGGTATTTGGCCTTCTCTGCCAAAAGGTGCTGGAGCCTCAGCAAACTACAAATCCTAGGATTCCATTGAGCCATGTCAGCTAAAGTGGGGTCAAAGTACTGTATATACTCAAGTATAAGTTGAGTTCTTCATCCCTCTTTTTTAACCTGAAAAATCCCTCCTTGGCTTATTCTCGAGTCAAAGTTATTTATTATTTTATCCTATTATTATTATTATTATTATTATTGACACAAAATCACAGTATATCGCAGCAAACGAGATCTATATGCTGAATTTCATATCACAAAATCACAAGTCGAACACTTCCCAAGCGTCTAGGACTGTGTGATGTATTTTCGAATGATGCACGCAGATCCAAGTAAGGTGGTCTTTTGCAGTTGATAGATCGTGATTTTGTCAATGTTTATTGTTTCCAAATGCCAGTGGAGATCTTTTGCCGATGACCACTGGGACCACCTGTACTGGTTTATGCCAGAGCTTTTGCAGTTCGATTTTGAGGTCTTGATAGAGGCTGAGTTTTTCCTGTTGTTTTTCCTCAATGCGACTGTCACCTGATATGGCGACATCAATAATCCAGACTTTTTTCTTGTCCACAATCGTGATGTCTGGCGTGTTGTGTTCCAAAATTTTGTCAGTCTGGATTCGAAAGTCCCACAGTATTTTTGCATGTTCATTTTCCACAACCTTTGCAAGTTTATGATCCCAGCAATTCTATTTTACTCTATTAATTATTGTTGTTATTATTATTACATTTACATTATTTTACTCTATTATTATTACATTTATTATTTTATTCTTTTTTGTTATTACAATTATTATTTTACTCTATTATTATTATTATTATTATTATTATTATTATTACTACTACTACTACTACATTTATTGCTTTGCCCTATTTATTATTACTGGAAGGATACGTAAGCACATTTATATTGAAGGTTAGAATAATGGTTTAATCAGAGTTGCACAGTGTTATCTTAAATAATAGTTTTATGTTAATATTCAAAAACATTTAACCTACTGATGCCTCAATTAATGTAATTTTATTGGTAGAAATTTACCAGTAGCTGCTGCATTTACCACCCTCAGCTTATACTTGAGTCAATACATTTCCCCAGTTTTTTGTGGTAAAATTAATTGTCCCAGCTTATTATTCGTTTCAGCTTATAATTGAGTATATGTGGTATATAAATTTTACAGTTTAGATAGACCCTATAAGAGCGGCATGTGATGGAATTGAGGTCTCCTTGAACTTGGTTTCTTGTTTGCAGACACACGCATACACACACGCACAAATTAGGAATTTCTTCTCTTGCTTGGAAGGAAGAGAGAGCCTTGTCTCCACCAGTTCTCCCAGTAACCCTAATACACACCACTCTTTCATTGCTGCTAGCAGTAGCAGGGAATGAGTTATCTGTATAAAATAAGCCAGACATTTTGAAGTGGTGTGTACATGTGTGTGCAATTGGCAATGGCAGAACAGAATGCTTGTGGAGACTTAAATATTTTGGCAAACTCTGGCGATTTAAAAAAATCTCCTTTTTGAGGAATTTGGGGAACAAGGAACTGTTGACACCTCCTGCTGTCCTATACCAAATTCAAATTATGTGAAGCAGCTCACCAGGAAATGCTAAATAAGAAATCCAAATAATGGTAATTGGATAGGTCCAACAATCCACAGTTGTTTTTTAATATATAGTTTTCTCTATTGTACATTCCAGCTGCTCAAAATTAGTCATTGTTGTATTCAGTCTCCCACGCTATTAACTCTCCATAAAATCAGCACAGGATTTCACAATGCAGTGCAGTTGAGGTGAAAGAAATAAGCATGCCTTATATTCTCACTGAGGGATTACACAATATATTGTTTTGCCCAACATAGCAAATTGGCTTTACAAAAAAAGAATAAAAATCAAACAGCAGGCACCTTACACAACCTACCTTTTTGTAGTTATAGATTTGGCTAACAAAGGCACTACATTTATACCATGTAACTGATACTAGAAATGTAGTATATGATATTGTGCCGACATTCGATATATTGTGTCTGTCAGCTGCGAGAGGCTTGCCAGTTGTCTCTTGCCCTGAGTCTTGTGAGAGTGGAGAACTACTTCAAGCACATTGGAGGAAGGTGACATGTAATATCATTAATGTATGCTAGGTCTTTTTCAGATACTGGGGCATGTTATGTTGCACATGTGTGTGTATATGTACAATAAGCCGCCCATTGTACAACAAATCATGAGAGTTGTACAGTTTTTCATTTAGGCACCAAAACTGTCACATTTGTAAATGACTGCATAGTGATCATGTTCAGATAGTGATGCTTAGTACCATCCATGAAGATGAAAATGTCACGTTAGTTCTCATATAATATAAATGTAGGTTGAAATGCTACCTTGTCAGGCATAACTACAGTGACGGAGCTCTGTTGCATCTGATGATGCCATGTCTTCTGTGTAAAGTCTACCTTTTCGGCCTGGCAGCACCCCAGCAGAAAAGTTTCTGAGGTGCTGCTGAGTTGGCCACTGTGAAATGATGCCTTCACCACCATTTCTGGTCACAGAATAAGGAGGAAACAATCAATGGGAGAGACCTTCTTCAGGTTCTGCTGCAACTGCTTGTCTCAATGTGCTCTATGACCAGTTCATATGCGCTTTCTTGATCTACAGTATCTCTGAAATCCTTTGGTAGGTCTAGAGATCACATGTATTTCTTAATGACTGTTAAATGACATCCCAACAAGTCTATCTGACAACCTAATAACTACTGAATAAGATGCCAGTCACTGTGTTTTTATAAACATGTGTTCCTGTGTGAAATGGTTGGATGTGTATGCAGATGAACTACATAAAATGATAATGGAAATGTTATGTCCAATTTGGTACATGAGTGTTATGTACCAAAACATATGTTCACACATATCCAGGGCTGCTTCCAGACTAGTCTTTTATTATGTGATCTCTAAGCCTCTTGAGTACAATTTCACAGGGGGGCAGATTATGTTTTACGTCAAACATAATTCTCCTGCATGTCCTCACCATTTCCCTCTTTTCCTCTTAATACAGAAACCTGTTAAAGCAGAGAGTGAGCAGAAGAATAAGGTAATGCTCTTGTAAATGTGGATAGAAAAATGGGACTGAAACACACAATAACAAAAACTGTCCCCAGGGAAGAGAGATGATGCAGTAGGAATACATCTCTTTTCTCTACCACTCACCCTGCATTACTGTTTTCAGAGCCATTCATGCCCTGAGCAGCAAGAACTCTCTCCTAATCTATTGGCTCCTAGGTTTATTTAATTGCTTCTGGAATGAGTTTTCTTTCCAACTCTTACATCTCAATTAAGCTGTTTCATTAAGAGGTTACATTTAAAAAAAATAAGAATTCTCATTTATAAATGCAAGCAAGTATGTTCTCTAGGTAATCCTGTTGTGCTGCAATTTTCTAGCTCTGTGCAACTTATTTTGCGTAGACCTGTGCAGATTCTGGCCATAATTAAATTGGGCTGCAATACTTCAGTGCTCTGCTACAGCCCTATTTGTAGATATATGAAGAAGAAGAAAAACTCTTGGAGTCAGAAAATTATCTTGCTGTGAAAGAAATAATATTAAATTGATTAAAATGGTTGCGAAGCTGACCAGTTTGTTTTGTCAGATTACCATTGGTTGCAAACCTAAACAGACTGGAAACATGGCTAGAGAAGGGTGTGTTTGTGTGTGTGGTGATTGATGAGTAGTGAGAAAAGGAAAACAGTGCTGCTCACATACCTTTATGCCATGCATGCTGTGTGGACGGAAAATAATGAGATGCCCTTCTCAACTGCTGGATCACTTAAACATAGGCCATCAGCTTCAGTTCTTCTTGACATTTTATGGCAGAACAATCATAATTGGTACCCTTAGGAGCCCACCATCTGGAAGCACCCTGTTGCTGTTAATGTCTTTATGAATTGTATTTCATTAAAAATGACAGTGATGCTTGGCAAAGTGGAAGGACAAAAAGAGGAAGACAGCATTTCAGGCAGCTAGATTTAACAAAGGAAGCTACAGCCTTGGATTTGCCCTGTTTTTTTTTGTTTTGTTTTTTTTTCGTGTCAAGAGCGACTTGAGAAACTGCAAGTCGCTTCTGGTTTGTTATTGCCCAGGGGATGCCCAGATGTTTTACTATCCCGTGGGAGGCTTCTCTCGTATCCCCGCATGAGAAGCTGGAGCTGATAGACAGGAGCTTACCTTGCTTCCCCCCCCCCCCCCCCATTCAAACCGTTGACCTTTCAGTCAGTATCCTGTCAGCACAAGGGTTTAACCTATTGTGCCACTGGGAGCAATGAGTTAATTCTTTTAAACTGTTTGTGTTTTTTTTAAAAAAATATTTATGGGTTTTTTTACTTTGTCTGCAGTTTTTTATACATTACTAGCTGTCCCCTGCCATGTGTTGCTGTGGCCCAGTCTGTTGATCTGGAAAATAAAGTAATGAGAAAGTGTTGGTTTCCAATATATGTAATTTCTTTATGCTTGTGAGTAAACAGTATTTCTTGCTGTTTCTTTGTGAGTGTTGATGTGGAGAGTGTCTGGTTTGTCCACCCTGGAACATGCAAGATATCATTGTCCTTCTTTAAGGGTCCCTTTCAAATCTATGATACTATATCTTTCTGTGTGTGAATCATATCTATATCTATCTATCTATATCTATTCCTGGATGGCTCTTTGTCAGGAGGACTTTGATTACGTTTTCTTGCCATGATGAAGGGAGTTGGATTGGATGGCCTTAAGTATTTTCTGTTGCTCATGGGGGTTGTGTGGGATGTTTGCCCCAATTCTGTCATTCGTGGGGTTCAGAATGCTCTTTGATTGTAGGTGAACTGTGAATCCCAGTGACTACAACTCCCAAATGTCAAGGTCTATTCCCCCGAAACTCCATCTGTGTTTATATTTGGGCGTATTGAGTGCTTATGCCAAGTTTGATCCAGATCCATCATTGTTTGAGCACACAGTGTAGTGCGCTCTCTGGATGTAGGCGCACTACAACTCCCAAACTCAAGGTCAATGCCCACCAAACCCTTCCAGTATTTTCTGTTGGTCATGGGAGTCCTGTGTGCCAAGTTTGGTTCAATGTCATCGTTGGTGGAGTTCAGAATGCTCTTTTATTGTAGCTGAACTATAAATCCCAGCAACTACACCTCCCAAATGACAAAATCATAATTTTTGAGTGGTGGTAACTTCTTGTGTTGTGAGATTTGGTGTGATTTCATTCATTGGTTCTTTTGTTTTTAATGTACTCATTATGCACAGAGCATTTACATATATATAGAGAACTGTATCCTCAATTTGCTTCTGACACAATAAAAAAAGTTTAACTGCATTGAAATGCATTACATCAGTTACACTGACCATGCAATGCTGTTTCAAATTGCATTATATGACAGTATAGATGAGGCCAAAGTCCTGGTGGTCTCTCATTCATAGGGTCAACCATATACCAAAGCTAACTTTAGAGCAATTAACAACAGTTCTGTGTCTCGTGTGTGTTTAGGCATGCGGATTTAAAGGCACTACAAGATTTTTCTCAAAATCACTGTATTATGTCAGATGCAAATATTCATGTCTCAGTATCTGAAAATGAAGATTAATCCGTGAATGATTTGCATTTGGGGGTTTTGTGAAATAAAGCCCACAATTATATTTTTAATCACTGCCCATCTCTATGACATTCAATTCATTGCGCATCTATACACTTGTAGAATATCACATTCTCCCAAAATCTGAAAATGTTCATTACATAAGTGCACAGATGGCATTGATTTGATGCATTTCATGATTGCTTTTCCAGCTACTTCACTAACCTCATAAAAACAAGGAAAGGTCAGGCAGAAAAGACCCACGGTAAACTTCAGGATGAGAGCAAACCAAGCACTGTGCTTCCAGCACCTGTAGATTGCCCTACAGAAAAGGAAACTAGTATCTAAACCCGTCTATCCAAGAACATGCCAAAAGTAACATGGAAGTGGCATGTGAACTTCAAATTCGAATATGGGGAACTAAAAGAAGCACAGAATCTTCACTGTTTCATTTTCAGTCTTACCTTTTTGTATAGTATTAGTGCCCTTCTTTTTCAGAACATTCACAGTTGACCTGTATAGGTCAAAAACACCTAAGAAGGTGAATGAATGTGAGCTCTAGGTTGGAAGAGTTCAAAGCATTATTTAGCTTTGTGTGGACAACAAATTAGGAGAATCAACATAGTGTAATGGTTTGAGTGTTGGTTATAATGCTGAAGATTAGGGTTCAAATCCCCACTCAGCCATGGGAATCCACTTTGGGAAAGTCATACACTTGGCCTTAGAAGAAAGCAAAGGCAACCCCCATCCAAACAAACCTTGCCAAAAGCAGAGCCATTGGAGGTTCGCTTTAGGGAGGTCTTCCATTGGGAAGAACTTGGGTGTAAGGCCCCTTCTACATTGGCATATAAAATCCAGATTATCATATAATCCAGTTCAAAGCAGATAATGTGGATTATCTGCTTTGATAATCTGGATAATATGGCAGCATAGAAGGGGCCTAGATTGGAAATGACTTGAAGGCAAACAACAGACAAGTTGCTTTGACCTGCAGGGCTGGAGTTCACCATATCTAAACCCACCCTCTCTGCATAGGTGACCAGAAATTGAGAGAAAGAGGAAGGGAGAGCTTAAACCCCATTAAAATGAAATCGGGATAAAATGCTATTTATTAGAAGTCATTTGCAGTTTTCATTAAAATAAATGTCTGCAATAATGCAGAACAACCACCACCATCTCATTTTGTGAAATCACAGTTAACAAGGTCAGCTTGAATGAATACAAGGGAGAGACCACCCATATACAGCTCTTCTAAAATCTCTTCACTGGTTGCTAATTAGTTTCTGGGCAAGTACAAGTGTTGGTTATGACCTTTAAGCCCCACGTGGTTTGGATCCAGATTACCTACAGGATCGCCTTTTCCCATGCAATCCACCCTGAACACTGAGGTCCTCTTGGGGGAAACTTACTCCAACCAGCCAAAACTTGACTGGCAACTATATCACCCAGAGAATCTTTTCATCTGCCCCAAGACTGTGGAATGATCTGCGAGAAGAGGACTAGCAGCCAGTTGAGCTGTCAGAATTCAAAACATAATTAAAGACCTGGAAGGCCTATCCAGTCAACTTTAATCTATGACATGTAACATACAGAATCGTAGAATTATAGAGTTGGAAGAGATCACATGAGCGATCTAGTCCAGCCCCCTGCCATGCAGGAAAAGCATCCAGCTTCTATTTAAAAGCTTCCAAAGAAGAAGCATTTTATACATTTTATCGGTATTATTTCAATGTGTTTTAGACATATGTCTGTGGCCCCATTTACACTTAAGCGGAAGCTGGATGACCATCTGTCAGGGGTGCTTTGATTCTGTGTTCCTGTATGACACGGGCTTGGACTGGGTGACTCTTGTGGCCTCTTCCAACTCTATAATTCAGATACTTTAATCATGTTTTGAAAATGTTTTTTTGAAAAAATATTAGGTAAAGGTAAAGATTTCCCTGACAATGTCTAGTTGTGTCTGACTCTGGGGGTGATGCTCATCTCAATGTCTAAGCCAAAGAGTCGGTGTTGTCCATAGACACCTCCTAGGTCATGTGGCTAACATAACTGCATGAAGCGCCGTTACATTCCTGCAGAAACAGTACCTATTGATCTACTCACAATTGCATGTATTCGAACTGCTAGGTTGGCAGGAGATGGGCCTAACAGGGGGAGCTCACCCTGCTGCCCGGATTTGAACTGCCCTTTCAGTCAGTCAGCAAGTTCAGCAGCTCAAGGTTTTAATCTGCTGCACCACCAGGGCTTATGTTATGTAATGTTATTTCCTTTAAAAACTATATGTTTATAATACCTTGTGCCGTGGTATTGTAAATTAAAAATTGAAAAATAAATATTAAAATCCCTTTGTGATTTTTGGCCCACCCTGTAGCTTCCAACTGTAGTGGCCAGACAACAAACTCCCACAAAAATATGTGAAAGATGGTGCCTCAGCACTCTGTGATTTGCGTCATCACCATCCGGGTCTCAAAATGGTTCCAGGATTTCCCATGCAATCATTTGCACAGCGCAACCACTTTCTTCAGTATTGGTTTGAAAATAAAACCCCATCTACACTGACCATTCAATTCAGTTCCAAACTGGTATTAAAGGAAATGTTTTCCCTGTGCAGATGATTACCTAAGACTTGATCCTGGACCCAGTTCGGGACTTGGATGGTGGTGATGACACAAATCAGAGCACTAATGCCCAATAAGGGGTTCCTTTCACATGTTTTTGTGGGAGTGTGCTGTTTGTTAGATGCGGTTTAAAGACTGGGAGGGTGTCAGCTTGCCCAGTGGTGAATGGGCCCCTGTAAACATGTGACTCCCTGAAACATGTGACCCCCTTAAGCACGTAGTTTCCTTTAAACATCAGACAGTAGGTTGAAAATGTTAATGACCTTTAGGTAGCTTGAAAATACATGAGATTCAGTGCAGCAGATGGCTCTAAGAAGCAGACCTAAATGGCAAATGAGTTGCCTGAAATGCTGCTGACTGCAAATATGGCAGTCAGCTTAGTCTGAAAAAGTTTGCTGATACATTGCTTGCAGCAAGAGGATTTGATTGCCAGTTAGATCCATATAGTTTCTTGCCTTTTCATTAAAGGTGGAATGGCCCTCATGTGCAATGATTGTATACATTGACACCAAGAGATCAAGACAGTTGCACTTTGCCCTGGACAATGTTAAATGCCATGTGACTAATGGGGCTGCATCAAACATTATTTTTGTACTCTGTTCTTAACATAGAATCATAAAATCAAAGAGTTGGAAGAGACCTCATGGACCAACCAGTCCAACCCCCTGCCATGAAGCAGGAAAATTGCATTCAAAGCACCCCCGACAGATGGCCATCCAGCCTCTGTTTAAAAGCCTTCAATTGAAGGAGCCTCCACCATTCTCCGGGGCAGAGAGTTCCACTGCTGAACAGCTCTCACAG
Source organism: Anolis sagrei (assembly GCF_037176765.1). NCBI lineage: Eukaryota > Metazoa > Chordata > Lepidosauria > Squamata > Anolidae > Anolis > Anolis sagrei. Next base: position 128,175,922 of record NC_090022.1, on the reverse strand, counting down.
TCTGGAAGTTCTTTCTCATGTTCAGATGGAATCTCCTTTCTTGTAGTTTGAAACCATTGTTCCGTGTCCTAGTCTCCAGGGAAGCAGAGAACAAGCTTGCTCCCTCCTCCCTGTGATTTCCTCTCACATATTTATACATGGCTATCATATCTCCTCTCATCCTTCTCTTCTTCAGGCTAAACATGCCCAGCTCCTTAAGCTGCTCCTCATAGGGCTTGTTCTCCAGACCCTTGATAATTTTAGTCGCCCTCCTCTGGACACATTCCAGCTTGTCAATATCTCTCTTCAATTGTGGTGCCCAGAATTGGACACAATGTTCCAGGTGTGGTCTAACCAAAGCAGAATAGAGGGGTAGCATGTCTTCCCTGGACCTAGACACTATGCTCCTATTGATACAGGCCAAAATCCCATTGGCTTTTTTGCCGCCACATCACATTGTTGGCTCATGTTTAACTTGTTGACCACAAGGACTCCAAGATCTTTTTCACACATACTGCTCTCGAGCCAGTCATCCCCCATTCTATATCTTTGCATTTTATTTTTTCTGCCTAAGTGGAGTATCTTGCATTTGTCAACATTGAACTTCATTTTGTTAGTTTTGGCTCATCTCTCTAATCTGTCAAGATCGTTTTGAATCCTGCTCCTGTCCTCTGGAGTATTGGCTATCCCTCCCAATTTGGTGTCGTCTGCGAACTTGATGATCCTGCCTTCTAACCCTTCATCTAAGTCATTAATAAAGATGTTGAACAGGACCGGGCCCAGGACGGAACCCTGTGGCATTCCGCTCGTCACTTCTTTCCAAGATGAAGAGGAAGCATTGGTGAGCACCCTCTGGGTTCGTCCATTTAACCAATTACAGATCCACCTCACCGTAGTTTGGCCTAGCCCACATTGGACTAGTTTGTTTGCCAGAAGGTCATAGGGGACTTTGTCAAAAGCCTTACTGAAATCCAGGGCGTTCCCCGCATCTACCCCGCTTGTAATTCTATCGAAAAAAGAGATCAGATTAGTCTGGCATGACTTGTTTTTGATAAATCCATGTTGACCATTAGCGATGACCGCATTTGTTTCTAAGTGTTTGCAGACCACTTCCTTAACAATCTTTTCCAGAATCTTGCCTGGTATCGACGTGAGGCTGACCGGATGGTAATTGTTTGGGTCATCCTTTTTTCCCTTCTTGAAGATTGGGACCACATTGGCCCTCCTCCAATCTGCTGGAACTTCTCCCGTTCTCCAAGAACTCTCAAAGATGATTGCCAATGATTCCGAAATGACTTCCGGTAGTTCCTTCAATACTCTTGGGTGTAGTTGATCTGGCCCTGGGGACTTGAACTCATTTAGAGCGGCCAGGTATTCCTGGACAACTTGTTTCCCAATTTGAGGTTGGATGTCCTCTAATCCCTCCTCCACTCCATCTTGCTGAGGTTGGAGATGACTTTCTTTTTGTGAGAAGACCGAGGAAAAAGGCATTAAGTAGTTCTGCCTTTTCCCTATCCCCTGTCATCATTGCCCCATCTTCTCCTCAAAGAGGCTCTATCGCCTCCTTGTTCTTCCTTTTTCTACTGACATAAGAAAAGAAGCCCTTTTTATTGTTTTTAATGTCCCTGGCAAACCTGAGCTCATTTTGTGCTTTAGCCTTGTGGACTTTTTCCCTACAGGAGTTGGCTATTTGTTTGAATTCTTATTTGGTGATTTCTCCCTTTTTCCACTTCTTGTGCATGTCTCTTTTGAATCTTAGCACACTTAGAAGTTCTTTGGACATCCATTCTGGCTTCTTTGCACTTGTCCTATTTTTTCTCTTTGTTGGCATTGTTTGCCTTGAGTATTTCACTCTTGAAAAACTCCCATCCACCTGTAACTCCCTTGTCTTTTAGTATCTGTGTCCACGGAATGCTGCTCAGTATTTCCTTCATTTTTCGGAAGTCAGCTCTCCTAAAGTCCAAAATGCAGGTTTGACTTGTTTTAATTTCAACCTTCTTTGCAGCCTCAAGAACACAGAGTTAGGAAAAACTGCATACAAAAGAGCATATACACTTCAGCATTGAAACCGCACATTATATACAGGCAAGTCATGAAACAGAGGAGGCTTGAGAAGGTTGCCTATTTCCAAGATGTAGGTGGGCCCTGGGAACCAATATTTTTAGCCCCAGTCCCCCAATGATGGTGAGTGTAGAAGGAGCCTGGCTTCAGAGTAGATGTACTGTTTATCAACATATTTTAACAGGACTGCATAAGTAAAGGTAAAGGTTTCCCCCTGATATTAAGTCCAGTCGTGTCTGACTTTGGGTGGTGGTGCTCATCTCCATTTCTAAGTCGAAGAGCTGGCATTGTCCGTAGACGCCTCCAAGGTCATTTGGCTGGCATGACTGCATGGAGCGCTGTTACCTTCCCGCCGGAGTGGTACCTATTGATCTACTCACATTTGCATGTTTGTGAACTGTTAGCTAGGTTGGCAGAAGCTGGGGCTAACAGCAGGAGCTCATGCTGCTCTCTGGATTTGAACCTGCAACCTTTCGGTACAGGCAGTCCTTGAGGTACACAAATCCACCTGGCAAATGACTCCAAGTTAAGAATTTGGGGGGGGGGGGGGACAACAAGAAGTGAGAGAAATCTATGCCTCAGAAGGGAAATTAACTCTTGGAAGAGGTATCATGAGGTAAAGGTGCCTCCACTGAAGCTTGCTCACCAATCCTTGTTTCCATGACAAGCCACATTTTAAAAAATCCAATTCTCACAGTGACAGAAAATGTGGTGAAATCTCCTAAACAGGGGGACAAACAGAAAAACAAACACCACAAGGGTGTTGAACCTTCCCTATGCAATCCAAAGCTAACATAGATATATTTTTGGCTGGAGTTACACTTTAAAATAGTGGTTCTTAACCCATGGGCCACGAGGATGACAATCTGGTCCGTAAGCCTCCTTCCTCTTTATTTTATTTCCGTGCCTTTCACACCGCCTGTCACTCCTTCCCTGTCGCTGACCATGGCATATGTTCTGTATCAGAAACTAGAGCTGATGTAGTCTATCCAATGCAATTTTCTGAATCAGCACCCCAAACTGAATCTAAAGTTGACCAAAAATTGATTTGTAACCCTTTGGGTACTAATGATGGAGAATGGTCCCTGGTCAAAATGGTCTCTGGTCAAAATGGTCCCTGGTCAAAGTGGTTCCTGGTCAAGTACTCCTTGGTCAAGTAGTCCTTGGTCAAGTGGTCCTGGTCAAGTAGTCCTTGGTCAAGTGGTCCCTGGTCAAGTAGTCCTTGGTCAAGTGGTCCTGGTCAAGTAGTCCTTGCTTAAGTGGTCCCTGGTCAAGTAGTCCTTGGTCAAGTGGTCCTGGTCAAAGTGGTCCTTGGTCAAGTGGTCCTGGTCAAGTAGTCCTTGGTCAAGTGGTCCCAGGTCAAGTAGTCCTTGGTCAAGTGGTCCCTGGTGAAGTAGTCCTTGGTCAAGTGGTCCCTGGTGAAGTAGTCCTTGGTCAAATGGCCCTTGGTTAAGTGGTTCCTGGTCAAAGTGGTCTTTGGTCAAGTGGTCTTTGGTCAAATAGTCCTTGATCAATGGTCCCTGGTCAAAGAAAGGTTGGAAACCACTGCTTTAAAAAGTCCTCCTTGTTCCGACTTACACACAAATTCAAGTTAAGAGCAGACCCACAGAACCGATCTTGTTGGTAACTTGGGGGCTGACTGTATAGAGTTGTAATGGGGCAGTCCCTCCTGCTGTACAGAGTGTCGTTGAATGCCTTCAAAGGGGTGGCAGCAGGCTCCGGCAGCGGCGGCGGTGGGGAGAGGCGGTGCTTTGTGCGGGGGAAACCCTGGCGGGGCGGGCGGGCGGGCGGAGGGGGCCGAGCCGGGCGCCCTTCCAAGGCGGGGAGGGCCCAGGGCGAGAGGAAGGGAGGGGAGGGCAAGGGGACGCGGAGCAGGGGCTGAGGACGCGCCGGAGAGGGGCCCGCCAGCCGCAGCCGCCGCCGCCATGCCCGCCACGGGAGGGGAGTAAGTGCTCCGCTATGCTCTGCTCTGCTCTGCTCGGGGCTGTCAAGGAGGGAAGGGGCCGGGGCGCGAGGAGGGAAGGACGGAAGGAAGGAAAGGGGCGCGCGCTCTGGCTCGGGGACTCTGCAGGCGGATTCGGAGGCTGCCCCTCTCCCTGCCTCCCCCGATCTCCGCCTCGAGGAAGGGAAGAAGCCCTCTTCGCTTGGCCCGGAGGGAAAAGTTTCGGGGAAGCATTGCCCACCCTTGGGGCCAGTCAGCCCCCCGAGGCTGCTTGTTGATTTGGGAAGCCAGACCCCGCGGCACCAAGCGGCGTGGCTATGCGCGGCCGCGGTGACACAGCAGAGCGACGCGGGAGGGAGCGAGCGAGGGAGCGAGCGAGGGAGGGTATTTTTAGGTCCTGGAATCTGCCCCGGAGGCCAAGGCTGCGCGCGACTCCCATTCCTGCGCGCGCCCTCGCCCTCAGTGGGGAAAGGGGAGGAAGGAGGGGAGGCAGCGCCCTCAGAGGCGGAGAAGTTTCCGTGGGCGCTCTTACGGGCGCGGGGCCTGCCCTCCTCCAAAGCTTGTGACCGCAATAAACAAGGAACAAGCGGGTCAAACACTCTGGCGTGTGCCCTCCAAGCGTTTGGTGTGTCAGGCTTCGGCCTTCGCCCTGCTGTTTGCAGAAGGTCCCAAGGCTGCCTTGCCTGGAATCCCCAAGGCTTCTCCTGCCTTCTTTTCTTGTGAGATACACGCACGCAGACACACAATCAATTAATAATAATAATAATAATAATAATTGCAAAAACTCTGACACAAGCCCTGGAGACTAGGATGCAATGGAACAATGGCTTCAAACTACAAGAAAGGAGATTCCATCTGAACGTTGGGAAGAACTTCCTGACCGTGAGAGCTGTTCAGCAGTGGAACTCTCTGTCCCCGAGTGTGGTGGAGGCTCCTTCTTCGGAGGCTTTTAAGCAGAGGCTGGATGGCCATCTGTCGGGGTGCTTAGAATGCAATTTTCCTGCTTCTTGGCAGGGGTTGGACTGGATGGCCCATGAGGTCTCTTCCAACTCTATGATTCTATGAGTCTATGTTAAGAACAGAATACAAATTAAGGTTCGATGCAGCCCCATTAGTCACATGGCATTTAACATAGTCCAGGCCAAAGTGCAAGTGTCTTGATCTCTTGGAGTCAATCATTGCACATGAGGGTCATTCCAGCTTTAACAAAAAGGCAAGGAATTATATGGTTCTAACTAAAGACCTTGGCCTGCACTTAAAAACAATAAGCACTGATAACATTTCTATCTGTCACTGGGTTGTTGTGAGTTTTCTGGGCTGTATGGCCATGTTCCAGAAGCATGAACCTGACATTTTGCCTGTATCTATGGCAGGCATCCTCAGAGGTTGTGAGGTTTGTTGAAAACTAGGAAAATTGGGTTTATATATCTGTGGAATGTCCAGGGTGGTAGAAAGAACTCTTGTCTGTTGGAGACAGGTGTGAGGATGCCTGCCATAGATGCAGGTGAAACATCAGGAAATAATGCTTTTGGAACATGGCCATACAGCCCAAAAAAACCTACCACAACCCAGTGATTCTGGCCATTGAAGCCTTCAACAATACCATCTGTCATCTGCAAAAGGCCATCCTACTAGGATCTGCAGGTATTATGCGCCAATACATCACACAGCCCTAAACACTTGGGAAGTGTCCAAGATATGTTTCAATACAAAAGCCAGCATAGTGATCTTGTTTGTTGTGTACTAATCTTGTTCTGCATCTAATAATAATAATAATAATAATAATAATAATAATAAACCAAGGGGACTCAAGGTGGTTTCCCACAAACTGGCAAACATTCATTGTCATAATACGACAGCAAACAAACCTAATCAAACAATGAGTACATATATACATACATATACAGGCAGCGAGACAACAGGAAGGGAGAGAAATCTGCCCTTCCAAAGGGAAATTCACTCCTGGAAGAGTTATCATAAGGAAAAGGGGTCTCCACTGGAGCTTTATCACCAATCCTTGTTTCCACAACAAGCTACATTTTCCAAAATCCAATTATCACAGGGACAGAAAGTGAGGTGGAATCTCAAAAGGGAACAAACAGCAAATCAAACACCGCAGGGGTGTTAACCTTTCCCAATGCCACCCAAGCTGTATATATTTTGGCTGGAGTTACACTTAAAATGGGCCTGTTCCAACTTACATACAAAATCAACTTAACAACAAACCTACAGTACCTATCTTGTTCATAACTTGGGGATGACCTGTACATATGTTCATAACAATGTGGAGTAAGTGAACAGTTTTTTTCTGGCATTAGCTCTCAGGGGTGGCCCAAGAAGAAGTAGGGCCATGGGAGGAGCCCAGGCAGTTGGAAGCCAGGCACAAAGGAGGTGGGGCCAGAGGGAAAGGGTGAGGCCAAGTATAAGCTCTTCCCAATTTGGATGTTCACTCATGAACTAGTTCTGTCTACTCATTGTTTACTTGGAATGATCCTTTCTTGTTTAGCTGTATTCAGAGGCAGGCTGGGCAGTTGCCCATGAGTCTAGGGCAGGCTTGGGCAAATTTCAGTCATCTAGGTGTTTTGGACCCCAACTCCCACGATTCCTAACAGCCAGTAGGGCCAAAGTTTGCACATGCCTGGTCTACGGGACCCATGCTAATCTATGCACAGACCAGAGTTTAATACTAACTTCCCAATTACCTGCCTCAACATTCAAATCTCCTGCTAACTCAGTAGAAGGAGAAAAATTACAACTTGTAGCAGAGAGTTGACATGTCTGCATTTGCAACAGAAATCTTACAATTTGTATCACTGTAGACCTATGGAAGTGTAATATTGTAACAGATTTGCAGTGTGGCTGGGGATGACAATTTCTGACAGTATGCATTTCCATCATTTGAAGCAGAGCCTCTACTGTTACTGTTCCAAGAATTAAAATTGTTTGATGAAAGTGAAGTTAGGAAAAAGAAACTAAACTTTTTATGTGGTATCAATAAATGTGTTTGTTTTATCTATAATTTACATTTTTATATCCCATACAACAGCCTGCAGAGTGTGTGACTTAGTTTTGTTATTTAAAGACAGGTTTTAATGCAGTCCGTCCCCTGTATCCATGGGACCAATGCCTACAATTTCACTTATCTGCTTTAAAAAAACCCGTCCCCTCTAGGCATTTTTCAAGTCCTCCAACACAGTTCTATGATATTCTTCTGCCAGAAGTTGGCCATAGAGTCATGCTGGAGGACCTGGAAATGTAGACAAGTATTTTCTCTAGATATTTTCTACATCCTCCAGTGCAACTCTATGGTCTATTTCCCATGTCATTCATTTCCATAGGGTTTGCTATTATCCCAAGTTTCACATTTCCACAACAAATCTGGAAACATATCCCCTGAGGTTATGGGAATCTTATGACATTGCTATCACCCAGTCCATGGTTCCCTATCCTTGCTGTAGGGACATAAGAATAATGCTGATAACCTTGACATTTTTCAAAACTTGTAAAATTCAGTGTTGGACTTTGGCTTTGAGGGTGGGATCCTGTAGTGGCAGACCAATCACATAGTGGTGCATGATATATTAATGTTATTATCTGTGTGCTTGCATAAAGAAGCAATGGCAGTGGTAGAGAAAAAGGATGCGGGCTCTGAGATGGTTGCTTCTTGGAAGTTTAGTTTCTGGGGTACTTATCCCTGCTATTCTTGCCTTAATTACCATTTCCATCCTGCTGCCGCCTCCTTTTTCCTCCTTTAATTTTGCCACTACCTTTTTCTTTTTGCCTCTCCTGTTTTTGCCTCCACTGTCAAAGTATCTACAGCAGTACAGGTATATCAGTGGTTTCCAGACTGTGTTCCTCCAAGTGTAAGAGACTTCAGCTCTCACAATTTCTGAACATTGCCCATACTGGCTGAAGCCTATAGGAATCCAAGTCCAAAGCATCTGGAGGACCACAGTTTGAGAACATTTGTAGGTATATACTGTGCCCTCCCTTCCCTGACCCTTTCCTCTGCTGTTGCATGATCAGAGAAACTCTTCTGTTTCCTCCTCCAGGGCCAAGGGAGAGGATTATTCCACAGCTATCCTGCGGCAGAAACATCGTCCGAATCGCCTCATTGTGGATGAAGCTGCCAATGAGGACAACAGTATTGTGAGCCTGTCCCAGGTGAGGAGAAACTCACTGTCCTGACTTTTCTGTCTCTAGTAAACCAATAGCTATCTGGTATACTAAAATTTATAGTCAAATGAAGCACCCTCTAGGCCAGTGGTTCTCAACCTGTGGGTCCCCAGATGCTTTGGTCTTCAACTCCCAAAAACCCTAAAAACTGGTAAACTGGCTGGGATTTCCAGGAGTTGTAGGCTAAACCACCTGAGGACCCCATAGGTTGAGAACCACTGCTCTAGGCCATCATCACATTCTCCATAGCTGGTATGCCTCTCATTTCCCAAGATGCTATGCTGATGTGACCCCCAATTACACTAATGTTATATATTTAGTGGAGTTGTTTAAAGAGGTATCTGGTCTTTTCTTACACAATGGCTTTTGCCTGGTTTGCATGGCAGCAGTTTGGGACACCTCACTGTGGGATAGCTGGTGTTCTGCTGCTTCCACAGATGTCATGGACAATGCTATTCTGTCAACTGGTGGTGAAATAAGATTGAGCAAATATCCAGTTGGCTTCCTCAAATAGCAGGACTGCCATCATATCCTTAAGCAAAAAATCGGCTATTAGTGCATCTAAGGATAATGTAGTAGAGAATAAGCCAGGGCAAAGGCTCATTGATCAAAGATAAAGATCCTATCAACTGTATGTTTGTGGGAAACTGGCTGCCTAAATTTCCAGGAGGGAAATAGAAAGAAAGGCTAGGCATATTTGTAATAGTTCCTATTACAAATTTTCTTGGGGAAGATATTAAAGACCTTAATGGCAGAAGTGGAAGGATCTGTAAAAGAGGGAAGTGTATGTGAGGATTGTCTACAAAATACAAAGAGGTCAGTGTGCAAAGACTGGTTTGTCTGTCTGATACAATGGACTTCTTAGAAGAGCAGATTATATATAGCAGCCTGCCCAATGTAGCACCATCACACTGTGTTGGACCACATATGTCTCATAAACAAATTGTGGGGTTATGGGAAGTGTGGTGTAATGGTCTGAATGTTAGACAAAGATAAGGTTCAGTTCCTCACTTGGCCTTGAAAATGCACTACCTGACCTTAGAAAGACCCAAGCCCCCAACCCCAAAAATGCCTTAGGGCTGCCATAAGTAAGATATGACTTCAAGGTAACAAAAACAACAACAAAGTCTAAAACATCTGAAGGACAGCAGGCTTGGGAAGACTGTTGTACATTGTCAGTTCAGGAGCCTCTAGAGTTTTAAAAATCTCTGTTCTAAGGTTTCAAAGAATTTAGGAGCAATCGAAACAGGAGAAGCAGATCAGATAATCAAGGTATGGTTTTGTGGAAGATTTACAGGATCACACACTGCAAAAGAAATCAAAATAACCACTGCAACAAAATGGGAAAAAAAATCTTCTTAAACTTTAATGTTTGTGTTTCTGGGAAACTAGAGAACAGCTATGGCACTAGACCAGGAAGTATGTATTATTCATGATGATCTTCTGTTATCAAGAATTTGATATGCAGCCCATGTCTGCCAAATTATGAGAAAATGATGCAAGCAGGTGGTATGAACTCACAACAATATATTAAATTAACCAGCAGGCATCAAAACACAAAGATGTGCTACTGACTTAATTTTCTCCAGGAACACTGCGACAAACAGCATTATGAATATGCAGAAATATACAGTGTTAAATTTTGCACCAACAGACCACATGGATACACACACACAAACATCTATATGTCAATTAACTGGATGGTTTCTTAGACTGATTCCATTCTTGGCTCTCTGCAGGCCAAGATGGAGGAACTGCATTTGTTCCGGGGAGACACAGTGCTGCTGAAGGGAAAGAAGCGCCGGGAGACCGTGTGCATTGTTCTCACGGATGACTCCTGCCAGAGCGAGAAGATCCGCATGAACCGTGTAACCCGTAACAACCTCCGTGTGCGTCTTGGAGATGTGGTCAGGTAAGGCTGGCCCAAGTTGAAACACTGATAGAACAGTTCTGTAAACTATCTTATGTCATGTAAGGTCTTGGTGAAGAGTGACAGATATAGTCTGACACAGTGCAGGAGAAGAATGTGGGGAAAGAGGAAATTGAGCCACTGTCAAGAAGACTTGGGCAGCAAAGGGCACAAGGCTGCAAAATGTGAAGCTAAATATAATATTTTAAAAGAATAGAAAGACAGCTCTAATCAGTGATAATTTGCTTGTGTAAATTCATATTTGTGTGTTTGTGTATGCGTGCACAAACACACAAATTAAAAAATGAAAACTTGTTAAAAGATCTTAGTAAGGGTTATCAAAAATGACAGAAATGTGGCTGCCCAGGAAATTGCTCTGCTAGAGGATTTGGGGCAACTCTAAAGGGATCTGTAAGGCCCCCTTGTGGTGCGCTGGGTTAAACCGCTAAGCTGTTGAACTTGTTGACCAAAAGGTTGGTGGTTTGAATCCAGGGAGCAGGGTGAGCTTCCTCTGTTAGGCCCAGCTTCTGCCAACCTAGCAGTTAAAAACATTCGAATGTGGGTAGATCAATAGGTACCGCTTTGGCAAGAAGCTAATGGTGCTCCATGCAGTCATGCTAGCCACGTGACCTAGGAAGTGTCTATGGACAACACCAGCTCTTCAGCTTAGAAATAGAGATGAGCACCATCCCCCAGAGTCAGACACAACTAGACTAAATGTCAGGAGAAACTTTTACCTTTACCTTAAAGGGGTCTGTAAGCTTTGCTGTGTTATGGAGGTCAACTGTGTCTTCCTCTGTATAGTGTGCAGGCCTGCCCAGATGTGAAATATGGGAAACGGATCCATGTCCTGCCCATTGATGACACTATTGCAGGCTTGACTGGGAATCTTTTTGAAGTTTACCTGAAACCCTACTTTCTGGAAGCCTATCGACCTGTGCACAAAGGTGAGCTGGCAAAAACTACTGCAGTCTATGGGGCTAGAGCCAATCCCCGCCCTGTGTTTTCCGCTCTTGTAAGATACTTTCCAAGACCATCTCCCCTCACCCTTCCATGTTGCCTAACTGAGAGGAGAAAGCCATTCCAATGGATTTATCATGAGGTTTTGCAAAGGAAGTTTTCAATGAAGACGGTAATTATGAGAAATATTTCCAAGTAGACCTACTTTCAGTATAGGACATGATGGAACAAATGCTACAGTCCACAAGCCTTGGATAGGCCACCACAACCTCTGACTTCTCTCTTTTTCCACTAGCTCCCATTAAGAACATACCACCTCTCAGGAGGTAATATAGAATTGTATGAGAGAGTGTTATGTAGGAATATACAACTAAGGGTACGTCTACACTATAGGATTAATCCAGTTTAACACTGCTCTATCTGCCATGGTTCAGTGCCATCCTGGAATTCGTACTTTAGTGAAGCAGCAGCACTTTTTGGGATAGAAGGCTAAAGGTCTTGCAAAACTACATCTCTCACCTCCCTCAGCATTGAGCCATGGCTGCTAAAGTGGTGGCCATCAGGGAGAAAGAGATAGAAAGTCACTGTTCCAGAAAACCATGCCAGAGCCCTCTTAGATCCACCTTCCTAAGTACTAGGAAGGGTGATTAAACAGGAAATACTTTCTCAACCTGTGCATGGATCAAGAGGGAGGAGAGTGCTTGGCAGAACAAATGGGGACTATGTGCTGGGGTATCTTGCTTTCTAGTAGGGGGTAACCTTTCTCTATCCTTGTTTTTATCATAGGGCACCACCTTTATTTCATAACCAAAGCAGAGCTTGGTAGTTATGTTCTTCAAATAACATTGCTAACTTGTAACATGCTAATGATGGCCTCTTAACACTACCATATGGTTTTGAGGTGTAATGAGTAATATGTATTCATTATTTGTAAAACACTCACCTTTTAAAGGACAATTTTGGGTAATTGGTAGCCAATCACCTGTTTTTCAAAGCTCTTTATAATATGCATCAATATAAAACTAACATTAGTGACAGCACTGCTAAACTAATGAATAACAATTCTGTGTTTTTAATAATAGAGTGAGTTCTGATCAGCAGAATGAACTGGACAGTGTTTTTTGTTTGTTTGTTTGTTTTCTGTGCAGGTGACATTTTTCTGGTGCGAGGTGGAATGAGAGCTGTGGAATTTAAAGTTGTAGAGGTGGATCCCAGCCCTCACTGCATTGTTGCTCCTGATACCATTATCCACTGTGAAGGGGAGCCCATCAAACGAGAAGTAAGTACAGCAGTTAAACAACATCAGGGATGAAACATCTGTCAATGATGTTTGGGCAGAATGTTTCTTTGCAGAGCTTATCGGAACATCCTTGAATTTGGCGGGCACAGAGACAAAATTTCTAAGAGTAGGATTTGTCGTACAAAATTTGCACTGGGGAAGTGCATCCAGGCCAAATGTAAACTTTGATGAGGAAACAAAGGGTGAAGCAGGGTGGGGGTGGGGGTGGGGTGGGGGTAAAGGATGAGTCTCCCACAAAACATTCAGCATGTATAAATATGTGAAGGGAAGTCACAGGGAGGAGGGAGCAAGTTTGTTTTCTGCTGCCCTGGAGACTAGGACGTGGAGAAATGGCTTCAAACTACAGGAAAGGAGATTCCACCTAAACTTTAGGAAGAACTTCCTAACTGTGAGAGCTGTTCAGCAGTGGAACTCTCTGCCCTGGAGTGTGGTGAAGGCTCCTTCTTTGGAGGCTTTTAAGCAGAGGCTGGGTGGCCATCTGTCGGGGGTGCTTTGAAGGTGATTTTCCTGCTTCTTGGCAGGGGTTGGACTGGATGGCCCATGAGGTCTCTTCCAACTCAGTGATTCTATGATTCTACGAGTGTGGTGTAGGCTTTGGAGGAAAGCAAGGACAGTTCTGCCCAAAGAGGCGACCATCTTTGAGTTCATCCTTCTGTTTTGTCAGGATGAAGAGGAGAGCCTCAATGATGTTGGCTATGATGACATTGGAGGCTGCCGTAAACAACTGGCCCAGATCAAGGAGATGGTGGAGCTTCCCTTGCGACACCCAGCACTCTTCAAAGCTATCGGTGTGAAGGTACAGCCAGAGCTGGAGAAGACCCAAGGCATAACAGCCGCCAGAGTATCAGTCAACATAATACTTAATATAAACGGGCATCTTGGATGATTCCTTAGCTTCCTCTCTTTTTCTTCTTCAGCCTCCACGAGGGATTCTTCTCTACGGCCCTCCTGGCACTGGAAAAACCCTTGTGGCCCGTGCAGTTGCAAATGAAACCGGAGCATTCTTTTTCCTTATCAATGGTGAGTAAACATCAAGGGCGTGGCAGGTGAGGTGGAAAAGTCTTCGAGAAAGCTGTTCATCCTGAACATCCTGTTCCGATCCCTCCCAGCACCCGGAATTACATGAGGATGACTATTCAAGTGCTATAAACAGAGTGATGGAATAGAATTTGGGGTTCCTGGTATAAACGCTAGGCTATGTGACCACAAAAAGGCACGATTAGAACTGGCAAAGTTTTTCCTGAGACAATAAAGTTAAGGGGCGGGGGGGGGGGGGTGATGAAAGTCCATCCCTAGGGGTCTTCTTCATTATTTCTGAAGAACCCCGCCTATCATTGCATCCTGTCTATTTTTCTACAGGTCCAGAGATCATGAGCAAGTTGGCTGGGGAGTCAGAGAGTAACTTGCGCAAAGCCTTTGAAGAGGCTGAGAAGAATGCCCCAGCCATCATCTTTATTGATGAACTAGATGCCATTGCTCCTAAGAGAGAGAAGGTAAAGGGAAGCCTTACTGCAGGGTTTAGCAGGGCAGATGTCTATTGCTTCCCTCCCTCCAAAAAAATAATATCTGCCTGTGTCCTGTGAGCTTAGCTGCATTCTTCTCTATTTCATGTGTATGCCTCCTTTTTCTTGAATTGGGACCCAAGGCAGCTCACAAAAAGAATAAATAAAGTCTAAGAATAATATTTTAAAGATCTCCTCAGTACTTTTCTGACACTCTGAGAAGCTTTTAAAGCTTATGTTATTTACTAACATGGAGCCAGATACATAGTCCCTGAAGAACACATTCACAGTTTCTTTTATCTCACCCGAGTTTTTAATTAGTTTTAATCATTGTCTTTTAATCATTACATGTAGCCCACCCATTGTTACTGTGCCTGCGTCTATTGTATTTTTTACATTGTTATGTATCCATATTTTTTATGTAATTATGATGTTATTGTTTATTGTTCACGTTTTTGGTTGTGTCTTGGTTTTTCTTTATTGTAATTGTTGCTTTGGGCTTGCCTCATGTAAGCCGCTCCGAGTCCCCATTGGGGAGATGGTGGTGGAGTATAAATAAAACTTATTATTATTATTATTTTCCCCTTGCTCCTCTCACCTTGGCTCCACCTGCTCCTGTCTACTACAACTGGTTCATGTAAATTGACCACTGGAGGGTGCTGCACTCCCAGTTTTAGGCTTCTTATTGTCCCATGTTGACTCTTCTGCTTTGTGCATCAGAGTTAGGGATGATGTTCCTTTTCCCTTTTATCTCCCCATTTCAGACTCATGGGGAAGTGGAACGGCGCATTGTCTCCCAGCTGCTCACGCTCATGGATGGCTTGAAACAGCGGTCGCATGTGATAGTCATGGCTGCTACCAATAGGCCCAACAGTATTGATCCTGCCCTTCGCCGGTTTGGTAGGGAACTCTTCCTTGGGTGAAAATATATTTAAAATGAAGTCATTATCACAACTTGCTCTAAGAATTTCATTGTCTTTGTATTTTAGCTCTCAGCCCAAGGAACTGACTCTTGTGAATTATAGCTTTCTGTCATTCCTGCTTAACCCATAAGACTAGGATTGGGCAAAGCATCTGCATCTAAAATAGGATGGTGGGCTTCAAAACTAATAGGATTAACTCTCCATGGATCCCTATAAGGTTTAGAGGATATATATTTTGTATTAAAAAGAAAATATCTCTGTGTGTGTGTGGGGGGGGGGGGGATCATGTGGAATGTAGTCCCTGCCTGAGGCCATGGTCATGACCTGCCAAAGTACGCATTTTGCCCCCCTTGTCCCCAAGTTAACTTGTCCCCCATTCAAAAAATATGTTAGTTAGGTGTAGCAGAGCTGGGGAAAACTGGTTTTGAGCCTGGGCTCAGTGTTTGTCTCTCCTTTGCAGGGCGGTTTGATCGAGAAATTGACATTGGAATCCCAGATTCAGTGGGAAGACTGGAAATCTTACAGATTCATACCAAGAATATGAAGCTAGCTGATGATGTGGACCTGGAGAGGGTGAGAAATGGAGAATGGAGGTCTGCGGGGAAGGAAGGACCTCCTTGGAATAATTAAGGATACAATCAAAGATATAACAAAATGTTATTTATAAATATGGTTCACACAAGCATCCTGTCACAGTTTAAAGACCTGCCAGACATCAAATGCAACAGCTGGGACTCTCAAAATGTCTTGCACCATGTCTTCGAAGGGCATCACTTTCTACATTAATCAAGGGTTTCAAAATCAAGTGATAGACTTTCTTGTTTATGTGAACCTTTCCTGTGTGATTGGGAGGGAGAAATACTAATAGCTGTATTCCTTTTTGCAAAATTGTAACACCATGAAAGAAAATAGAGCTGTAGCTCTGATATACGTGGATATCGGAGTACTAGAGAACTCTAGAGAATCTTCTCTACACAGTAAGGACTATCTGATTAATGCTGCCTGTGCACGCACACTGAAGAAAGTGGGGTTAAACAGCACACCGACAGCTCCAAAGGGTGACATTAGATACAGGAATATAAGTTGAGTTATGCAGTAACCCTATATTGCCAATATTGACTGGAAGGTGCTCTGTAGGAATCCAGGTTGGAGTCTTTCTTAGCTTTATTAGTGAGGGTTGGAAATGTAAAGAGTTTTATCCTAGGACATCTGCTTTGTGGTTGCAGGTGGCCAATGAGACCCACGGGCACGTGGGTGCTGACCTGGCAGCTCTGTGTTCGGAGGCAGCGCTCCAAGCAATCCGTAAGAAGATGAGCGTCATTGACCTGGAGGATGACACCATTGATGCTGACATCCTCAATTCCATGGCTGTCACTATGGATGATTTCCAGGTAGGCCAGCCCCATCATACCAGGAGCAAGATGTTTATGATCAGATGCACGCATTCATAATTACCAATGCTTGTTTGCTTTAGCTTCATTGGCAGAGTTCTAAAAATGAACAGAATGAGTCTCAAACATACTTTCTTCCATTGACTTTATAGAATTTTCATATCTTGGAATATGAATTTGTTTTCACAATCAGACTTTGAAATGCAGCAGTTCTTTAGCTGATTTAGCTTACAAAAACAACATATTGATTTCTGTGCAAATCCTCATATTTCTCAATTTGTTCCAGTGTTGGTAGAATGGGAGACACCTTTGGCTTTCAACTTGGGTTACACTTCAGTTCCAGTGTGTCCCAGAAAGAATAGCCAATAGTAAGGGATTATGGGGACCCACAGGCTGAGAATCACTGTACCAGGGTGTGTGCTAATATTTGACAGAAAACCTCTCCCATTATGAACCTGCTTACACCATGAAGTTTTCATCAGAGATATTCAAGATAGAGGTGTTAAGGACAGCCAATTTTAAGAGGTGGTCCCAATAAGCCCATTAGTGACCCATGATAGAATGCTAGTTCTGAGAAGCTCACCTCACTCCAACATAATAATCTTTGGTATGTTGTATAGTTTCTGGGCTGTATTTTTGGGAGCAGTAGTGTTGCTTTATATTATATGTGTATGCCATTTCACTGGTTTTGACTTTTATATGTTTTATCTGTAAGGCACCTAGAGTCTTCTTTAGAAACAGGCTTCTAAAAATAGAAACAGCAATAACAAAATAAGAATAATATATAGGATGTTGATATAGCTACTCAGTGTTATAACACCATTTGATGTCAAAAAGCTTGCCTGGATTTCACTGAGTCTACACGGGTGACATAATGCAGCTTCAAACATATTTTGTTGCAAATGTACATCTAAATTTTGTCTATAGAGTAGCAAATTGTCAACATTATTCACGTTGTTTGAATGATCTGGTTTCATTGTGGACAATAAGCTGGGAAATGTAACCCAAGAAAGCAGTGACCTCCAAAAGAGAGGTACCTGTTGCAGTGCTTTGTGTCTGCTACCATGTCCACCGCACTGCTGACCTGCTGTCTTTGTGCTTTGTAGTGGGCCCTTGGTCAGAGCAACCCTTCAGCCCTTCGGGAGACTGTGGTGGAAGTGCCACAGGTGTCCTGGGATGATATTGGGGGCCTGCAGGAAGTCAAACGGGAGTTACAGGAGCTGGTACAGGTTAGTAGGAGTATTCCATGGCTCTAACCAGCCCAGTTATTGGTAGCCACAGCAGCAGCAGGAGCAATTCGCATTTCATTTAGATTTTTGTGCAGAGGCCTCTGAAGAGTGGCGTAGCAGAGCCAGAGCTAATGGGAGTCATAGTTCCAGGACTCTTTCATTAGCAGGGATGATTATGTTGTTATCCACCTGACCTAGATCTCCATGTTTCTTCTACTGTTGTCCTTACAGTACAAGGAAGTAATGAAAGAGTACTTGCAATTGTGGAAGACTGTCTTTTCTAAGTTACTCCCACTGGTCTAAAAAGTAGCTCTAAAGCAGTGGTTCTCAACCTGTGAGTCCCGAGATGTTTTGGCCTTCCATTTCCAGAAATCCTAACAGCTGGCAAACTGACTGGGATTTCTGGAAGTTGTAGGTCAAAATACCTGGGGACCCACAGGTTGAGAACCACTCTAAAGGATTAGGACCAACTTCTTAAACCCTTTCTCTCTTATTCTCCCCAGTTCCCTGTGGAATATCCTGATAAGTTCTTGAAGTTTGGAATGACACCTTCTCGGGGTGTTCTTTTCTATGGACCACCTGGCTGTGGCAAGACTTTGTTGGCCAAGGCCATTGCAAACGAATGCCAAGCCAACTTTGTTTCCATCAAGGGCCCTGAGCTCCTCACCATGTGGTTTGGAGAGAGTGAGGCCAACGTCCGTGATGTCTTTGACAAGGTGAGAAGTTGGGGTGGAGGAAGAGGGCAGGGAAATGGAGGATACAAGTTTGACCCAATAATGAAAAGAAAAGAGGGAGAGTGGATAATAAATTGAACTTTTGTTGGGGATTTAAAAAAAATGGTAGGGAAATTAAGGCACAAGGTGTTTATAGCCCTCTTTCTACTAAGGGAAGCCACTAGTGGAGTGTCATGATTAATTAAGAATTGTCGATTATTTTATTATTTTATGTTTCAGACATTCTACCCCGCCTTACTCCAATGTTTGTTCTTCAGTATTAGTTTCTGACCTCATTGTTCCACCATTTGTCTTGCTCCTAGTTTGTTCCATGGTTTTATCAGCAGCCTAATGATTAGCCCACTCAAGTTTTATATCTAACTCTTTAATGCCTTTTAGTCCATCTGGGGAAGACCAGTTTTTTATTTATTTGTTTACTTGAACAGAGGACACAACTTGCCAACCCATATATTACTGAAATGTAGTATATGAGAAGGACTTAGAACCCTTGAACACTAACACAATACTGAAGAGTCCCATTTTTCTTTTTCTATCACCAAGCATACATTAATATTGTTTGTTCCCCAGGCCCGGCAAGCTGCTCCCTGTATACTGTTTTTTGATGAGCTGGACTCTATTGCCAAAGCTCGGGGTGGTGGAGCAGGTGATGGTGGAGGTGCAGCTGACCGTGTCATCAACCAGATCCTCACAGAAATGGATGGCATGACTAATAAGAAGACAGTTTTCATCATAGGTGCCACCAACAGGTAGGAGCCTCCAGAAGGGAGGAAGAAAAAGGAGGATAGAATTCTGGGCACAAGTGAGAGGTAAACAATGTGAATGAGACTCTTGACAAAGCAAGCCTTTTATGTCTTTGGAAAGGGCCATTTGAAAGACTACATACTCCTCTAATAGCCTGCGCTACTTTTAAGATCTTTATTGAGGGTCTTTTGTTTGTCCCATGACCACTGGAGACATGTCTCATGAGAACACAAGAAAGTCCCTTCTTTGTGGCTGCACTTGGGTTTTCTCTACCAAGAGAGGCAAGGAATGTTTCCTTTCTTGTCCTTCTGTCAGCAAGTAAAGGCATTTTCATTGTGTCATGCCTTTACTATGTAAGCTGGTCTATACCATTTATTGTTATGGGGTATTTTGGTATGTTTTTACTTGTTTTCACGTTACGTTTTAATTAAGATGTGTATTTTATTATTGCTAGTCACGTGGCATACCATCAGAAACAAAAAGGAAGGTTATAGTTGCTTTGGATCACATCCTGTGAGAAAGATGGGGTATTAATTCAACAAACATACAAACAGAAGAAGAAGAAGAAGTAACTTTTCTCAGTACCAACAAAGACATTCAGTGCCTAGATTGTGTTCTAAACTATTTGCTCTGGTGATCCCAAGGACAGAGCTGAAACTTTGTTGGAGGGCTAGATCCATAAAAATGACTATATTGGCCTTTTCTAAGCTAATGTCCTCAGGGTATGTTGAATTATAGTTCCCATCATCCTGGCTAACATGATCATGCCAATTGATGGAAGTTGTAGTTCAGTACCTCTGACTGGAAGAAGACAGGGATACATTAGGCTCTGCTACTGCAGATCGGAGGCATTTGTCTGCCAATTAACCAAGAACCAAGAACTGATTGATGAATTAATTGATTGATTATTTACATTATCTAAAAGTCTCAGGGCAACATAAAATAAAGTTAATTAGGGCAGTTTAAAACAGTGTAAACAATTCAAGTAAGTATTTTAAAAAGGTTAAAAAGAGTTAAAGAAATTAAATTAAAACTGTTTAACGTGGTTCAAAAGGATTAGAAAGTATACCCACATCCATAATTGTGTAAAACCAAAGGCCTCACTACACAACCAGGTTTTCACTTGGCACCAGAATGGCAGCCACAGAATTGACTTCTTCTCTTTGGCCCACAGACCTGACATCATTGACCCAGCCATCCTCCGCCCAGGGCGCCTGGATCAGCTCATCTACATCCCGTTGCCTGACGAGAAATCCCGTGTGGCCATTCTGCAAGCCAACTTGCGAAAGTCACCAGTTGCCAAGGTCTGGATTAACTTTGGTTAAGAATCTAAAAAAATAGGGGAAGGAAGGTGAAATGGTGTGGTGGTAGAAGTGGTTGTATTCAGATCTCATCCCCTGGACCCCACCCCCAAGTGCTTTCCAAGAATGCATTGTATGGAGGGATGTGCACTTTTTTGAATGGAAATGTTTCTTCCGAGATGGCATTATTCACGTATCCTGTTTCTTTATTAACAGGATGTGGATTTGAATTATCTAGCTAAGATCACACATGGCTTCTCAGGGGCTGACCTCACTGAAATATGCCAGCGGGCCTGCAAGCTTGCCATCCGTGAAGCAATTGAGATGGAGATCAAGGCAGAGCGGGAACGGCAGCGTTCGAAATATGCTGCTATGGTACGGGAACTGGGCTTTTCCACCTGGGTCTTTGCCAGAGTCTCAAGCTCTGCCCTTGGCCCTGCTAACATGCATGGCATGAGTTTCAAGAACCTTTATATCTATTACCAATCTTGTGACCATCGCATTACATCTTTGTACATCTGTGACACTCCGAAGGACATGGACTGATGGTGTCCTTTCTTGTCCTTTGTAACAGGACGATGATTATGATCCTGTGCCAGAAATCAGACGTGATCACTTTGAGGAAGCGATGCGTTTTGCACGCCGTTCAGTCAGTGATAATGACATACGCAAGTATGAGATGTTTGCTCAGACACTACAGCAAAGCCGTGGCTTTGGGAATTTCAGGTAACATTAGAAAAACCTTCTCCTCCTCCTCCTCCTCCTCCTCCACTAATGTTAAACTTCATAAACTTCAACTTGACTGTTAGAGAGGCTGGGAAGCCATTCTGTGAATGCTCGTGCCTAGAAAATACTCAGATGCCAATAGCTCAGGGGTGAACAAAGTATTCCAAATGTTGCTGCAAGGCTAAGGCTGATGGGAGTTGCCATCCAACTACCTCTGAATAGCTGTATGATTCTTCCTTCAGCATGCCATGAAGAGAGGTCTCCATAGAAGAGAAATGTTATTATTCATTCACTGCATACCTCAGCAGGACTCTTAAGTAAGATTACAAGAAAAAAAGGCATACTGTATCTAGTGAAGTTCATTCAGTGGCATCCTGAAGGAGGGCCTTCTCTGTTGTGGCCACCACCAGATGGAATGAGATTAGGAGTTCTCCTCTATTGGAAAGAATGCTGCTGGAACATGGCCATACAGCCCCCCCCCCCCCAAAATCACAGCAACCCAGTTCTCCTGTAACTGGATATTGCTACTATTGGCAATAGTTGTTGGCCCAGGCACCCTACTGACTATTTCAATTGACAGTTAGCCTTATTTTCTAATGCTTTTATTGAATTTTGTATGCTGAAATGCTCTATGTGCTACATAGCTACATAGTAAATCCTAACTTGACTCCTCTTCTCCCATTCCCACTTACTGGCCAGCAGTCAGTAAGTAGGAGACCCCAGGAGCCACATGTGGCCCACACTTTGCCTATCACTTTTTTTTCATGTCAGGAGCAACTTGAGAAACTGCAAGTCACTTCGGGTGTGAGAGAATTGGCCGTCTACAAAGACATTGCCCACGGGATGTCTGGATGTTTTATCATCCTGTGGGAGGCTTCTCTCATGTCCCCGCATAGGAAGCTGGAGCTTACAGTTGGGAGCTCACCCCCTCCCTGGATTGAAACCACCAATCTTTCAGCCGGGAGTCCTGCCAGCACAATGGTTTAACCCATTGCGCCACTGGAGGCTCCTATTGCTGAGATAAGCAAATGCACTCAAATCCTAAACTTCAGAAACGGAGTGACTATTCAAATTAATAAAATCAACTAGACAGCGTCCAGTAAACAGTTTCCCTGATTCATGTTTGAACAGGCTTGTTTGTAGACATTACATTAGAAACTGTAGCCATATCCTCGATGTGCATCAGAAAGTATCCCTGGATGAGGTTGCAGTATTTCCGTGTTGCTTGGCCTAGCTGTTTTTATTCTGTTCTGGATGTATACACAACTAACTAGTTGCTTGCATCTTGTTAATCCTTGAATACAACTGGATCACTACTCACTGAATGGTAGTAGTCCAACATTCTCCCACGAATAACTAGCACTACTCTCTTACTCTCCACAGGTTTCCATCTGGAAAGCAGAGTGGCAGTAGTGGTGGCAGTGGGAGTGGTGGTGGCGGCGGCGGCAGCAGCAGCAGTGGCCAAGGAAATCTCTTTCAGGAGGAAGGGGATGATGACCTCTACAACTGATGGTGCAAGAAACACATGGCCCTGTAGTGTCCATAGTTCTTGTACTCTTTAATATAAGATGTGGTGCTTGAGGGCCAACACCGATTGCACCCTCGTAACATATCTATTGAGCTATTACAGCCAAAACACCTCAGAGGCCTGTTCCTGACACACAAGGCCCAACCCCTCAATCAGTGGCTTCCCCTTGGCTTGGCCACTGCAAGACTTTCATAGCTTTCCCAGTGCTTCTGCTTATTGGATGTTAAAATAGTACCCATATCGGCCACTAGGGGGAACCAAATCCCAAAGCAGCTGGTGTCAGAACCCCAAACTGTCTGCTGGATCAGATCAAAGCATTGTTTCAGCAGCAACCAGCAAGATACTTCTCAGAAGGCAGACACGTGATGCAAATCTGTTCATATATCTCACTGTGTCTCATCTCAAAACATCCCACAATAATTCCTTTCTTTGCAGTATGAGTGCCCCCTGCCAAGTTTACCGAAAGGGAGCTGCCCTATTCCCACCAAATTCTGCTTGCTTGCTGGCCAGCCTGGCCTATTAGGTGTTCTTCCCCCACTGCTACGTTAGCTTTCCAAGCCTCCATCATGCATGACACCTATGAATTCCAGTTTGTGTTTTCAAGTGACAAGATTTTTGAATCTCCAATAAACTGACACCATGTATGTCGATTGCGCTGGGAGGAATCCATAATAAAAGATGCCAGGTGATCCATGCCTCAGTTGCACTGTCCTGATCTGAGGAGATGACAGTTCAGGTGCAATTATAGGATGTGGCTCCAGAGACAGTATTTGAACATGAGAGGTGGGTCACAGGGTTGCCTCCCATACCCTTGTTCTTCTGTCTGGGATAATGCCTGAATTCAGTGTTAGTGACATTCAAATGTTTAAAGCCATGTGTATTTTTTAAAATGGTGTGCAAGTTGTTCTCTAGCCCTTTTCACAACATTCAGAGCCCCCCCCCCCCCAGCCGCCAGTGTTTGCTGGCAGGGAGTCAATTCAGATGATATAGCTCCAAGGTACAGGGACAGTACAGTGCACTCTGAATCCACTCCCACTTCCTTCTCCCTCTCAGCCAAAATGAACACATTTGCCAAGGTCTGAACTGTTTTCTCTTCTCCTTTCTGCTGGGCAGTAGCAGTGACTGTCCCTCCTGAGCTTGACAGCTCTGGGGAGGAAGTTTTGGAACAAGTAGAGCAGCAGGATACCCTTCTGTAGCTTGTAAGTGAAAAAATAAAACAGACTGCAGGAAACAGGCATGGGACTATATGATGGAGCATTATAGTCTGCTTTGTGTAAGATTTTGCTGCTGAAGCCAGTTGCCAGATTTCAACTTGGCTTGGCCAAACCTCCAACACATACGCCCAAACCAAAGCAGCAGCTACCATATGAGCCACACTACCCCCAAGAGGAAAGGACAACAGGCAGGGCAGAGAGACCTCACAACTGAGTGATAGAGCAGAGTCAGGAATTTGGGACCAAGTCAGTGATACAAAAACAAATCAGGCACAACCATCCAGGGTACTCTTCAGGTTTGCTTTATTGCAAAGCGACCAGCGCTAATGAACAATGCTCATAGGCCAGAGTCCTAGGATGCCCCAGACGCAGCTCCTCCTAGAGTCTGCAGAGCTATCTGCTCCAGATCCTTGCATCCCTGGCACCACAGTCCAGGAGCCAGTCTGCAGCATCTGAGAGTACAAATTTGTTGATATCCACAGGCACCCAACAGTTAGTCCATCAATCAGGCCCACTCTTCCGAAAAGGTGCAAACTTCTCAACAGCCCCCACCTGAGTGAGATACATGCAGGGCCCAATAGTGTTCTCCCACTATGCCATAGGAACCCACCAAGCTTGGAAGGCTTTTTTCTCCAAAGTGCAAAGCCTTTAAGGGTGCAAGATAACCTTTAGGTGTTTTTGGGGAGTACATTTCTAGCCCACTTCACCTATGCAGGGGCTTCCTGGAATGCCCACATTTGCATCTCAAGAAATGCCACCCATGTGCCCTAGAGCTGCCCTCTTCAACAGATTCATGCACAGCACCTAGCACAGTG
Source organism: Anolis sagrei (assembly GCF_037176765.1). Taxonomy (NCBI): domain Eukaryota; kingdom Metazoa; phylum Chordata; class Lepidosauria; order Squamata; family Anolidae; genus Anolis; species Anolis sagrei. The sequence continues at coordinate 128,151,491 of NC_090022.1, read as the reverse complement.
TGAAAGGTGGGTACAAGGACACTTATACAGATTGCCTCTATTGCACAAGAGAGTTGCAAAGTGCTATGTCTGGCTTTCCATGCACAGCACAGAAATTCAGCAGCCTCTTCATTGGGATGTGGAAAGGACTTGATGAGGTCCGAGTGACCAGAGCATTGCAAGGCAGCAGGTGCAGCAGAATGCTCAAAATGTCCCACACCTGCATCTGGAAAATAAACTGCCTGAACCAAATAGCAAAAGGAAGGATGCTAAATCAGGGTCACCTTTTGGGCTACCACTGCCATCTGTTAGATTTGGAACCAATCCACGAATGTCCCTTGCTCTCTGGAGAGGCTGCAATTGAATCCTACAAGGAAGTCAGAGATGGCAACCTGCTCTGGACCACCAGCATCCTGCTACTTTGAACTTTGGCCCTAACAGCTATAAAGATCTCAAGCAAGGCAAGGGTTCACAGCTTGCATTAGGAAGCATTGCCTGCATTCAGTATATACTGAATCATGGCATTCTTCCCCATCATTGCCAGAAAATGCAAAACTGATTTGCAATGAGTCATTATTGTTGCTTTATGCAGCCAAGAATATTTTTTAAATACTGGTGGTTTTCCAAGACTTGAAGTGGAGCTCTTTCCCAGGCCTTGCATAACTCAGGGGCCAGGAATTGATCCTAGGACCTTTTGAAATCTGAACACATCCTCACTCGCCACCCAGTAATGACCTTTCCCTACAAAAGGGTTACAACATTCCTTGGCAAGTTACTCAAAAGGTGCCTCTTTCACAAGGAAATTCCAACCTGGCCAACACCACAGCTTTGGGTCCCACAGACACCCCTTTTGTGCTAGTGTAAACCAAGAAGTGCATAATGGCTCCTTTGTCCCCCATACTGGAGCACCACCAGCCAAAGCACCCAGATGTTGGACGCCAGTGAGACTGTTCTGCAGGATTTCCACAGAGGCTCTGGGCAAAGTGCTCCTTGCACAATCTTTAGCAGTCTAACCCATGCTACATGCGGCCAGCAGCAACACTACGCTCGGAGCTTTGGAAGGAGCTGGCCTCCCAACGGTCAAAGCGGATCCCCTTGGCAGTAGAGCGCCGCAGAAGTACAGCAAGGATCTTGCGCAACACAGCACGCCGCAGCAGGATGTACACCCAAGGGTCCAGGATCTGGTTCCAAGAAGCCAAGCGCACTCCAAGGAACAGCAGCTTGCCATAATCCAGATCTCCATGGGAGTTGCTCACTGATAAAATGACAAAGACCTGGAACAGAAGAGAGAAGGACCAGTGTGAGAAGCTAATAAGTACGTCTGCAGGAGTCCTTTAGCATCCTACCACCTCACCTGTCTCCAGTGGCCCTAAAATCCTCCACACACAACCATAGAATTGTATCTAGTGGTTACTCTGGCATCCACACGCAACAATGTGGTTGTCTAGTAAGGATTTTTAGCTCCTCTGGGCACAACTGAGAGATGGGAGGTTAACTCATTGACTACAGCTCATGGAAGAACACGAGGAATCTAAGAATCTGCTTAACTTATGGGGAGGAGGGACTCTCTTGCTTGGGTCCATGAATCACTATTTACCTGGCCCAAAACGCCTCTGTGAACCAGTCAGGAGAGGGGATTGGTTGGACATGATGTAGTTAAATCAGGGTGGGTAATTGCAAACCCTCAAGTGTTCAAAAGCTAAAAAATCTCTCTTATGAAAAGATTTACCTGGTCCAAATCCTTGAAGTATCATAAGAGGTAATTTCACCATGTTGAAATGATCCCTTATGACCTCCTGGGGCTGTTGCAGGCCCCAGTGAGAGCTTTTCAAAGTTTTCAATTTACTTCTAGACTGGAAAAAAATATTTTTGAAAAAAAAGAGAAAAAAGGGGGGGGGGAATACCAGGGAGTCCCCACGACATTCAAATGGTTGCCAACCATGGATGCTGTCAATTTGTTTTGGTTCTTGGATTGCAGAAACGTCGCACCTTTTCTCAATTAGGATTCTTGAAGATGGCAATTCAGAGTCCCATTGTTCATTAAGATGCTTTCTGCAGTCTAAGCACCCATCAGTTCTAACCACCAACTCTAGAAGACCACTCAAAGTCTCCCTGGTCTCTCCTCTCTTATGCTACCATTGCAGATACCCCTGCCAATTCCCTTTTAGGGGCTTCCAATATTTCAACTTACTCCTGTGTCCTCCTCCTTCTCCCATAATACTCACCAGCAAGGGGCTCCAGCAGATGCAGGAAACCACCATGATGCCCACCAGCTGCACCACCATCTCAATGTCATGGGCCTTGGCTCGACGTTGCCCACATTTGCGTTGCCCACGGAGCCGAGCCCGCACTAAGATGAGTCCACTGAACGTATTACAGATCAGGGAGGCAAGCAGCGAGGCCAAGCCCAGTAAGGAGAAGAGTAAGGCAAAGGCCACCTCTGGCCATGCTTCCACCTTCTGTGCCTTGATGAAACACCAAGCACCCTGGGCCTGGTTAACATAGGTCCCAAACCTACAGAGGGGCATCAGGGCAATAGCTAGAGCAGCAGCCCACAATCCTAGCAAGGAAAGTTTTGTCCGTCTTGGAGTGACCAAGGCAGCATGCAACAAAGGGCGGGTGATGCCCACGCAGCGCTCCACCGCCATGATAAAACCCAAGAAAAGAGGGCAGAGTCCGAAGAATACCATAGAGGCTCCAAAAAACTGGCAGAGGGCTCCAGAAGGGTCCATGGCTGCCCAGCCACGCCGCGTGGCGTACAGATGCAACACAAAGGAACCTGGGATGACATGGCCTGCTAGGTCAGTGATCACCAGACTACTGGCAAAAAGAAGGAAAGTGGCTTTGGAGCGACGTCGAAAACGGGCATAGGATTGCACCAGGATAACCAAGGCCACAATGTTGGAGACGGCTCCCAGAGTCATAGAGAAAATAGGGAAAGCAGGAGAAGACGGGGACTTTTCCAGCACAGTGTAGCTTGAGGAATTGTTCACCGGGTGTGTGGTTGGTAGTGCCTGGGAAGCATTGGAAAAATGGATGGCAAACATCCTGTCAGTGGCTGCCTCCAGATGAACACATCTATTGGGGGTAGAAAATAAAACAGACATTTAAGAAACTCCGTCTACCTTGAAGGGCTTCATTCGTTCAACAGACAAGAACGACTGCATCTCCCTCTCTCTCAATTTCATAATTGAAACCATTGGTGGGAACAATGCAGCTCTTTATTTGTTTTGGACTGTAATTCCCAGCATTCCTCAATGTTGCTATGGCGGCTAGCCCAACAATGCTCAGGAGACAATTTTCAACTTGCTAGATTATGTATATATTTTAATCTATTCTTCTTTCTGCTTCTTTCCTCCATACATTGTATATTTTCCTCAAATCTGCAATTTTTATTTACCATATTTATACCCTGCCTTTCTCACCCAAAGGGGACTCAGGGTGGCCTTACAACAGGCAGCAATTTGATGCCATACACATATATTAAAATAATTACAATTAAAACCAAAGAGTTAAAACATCAATTATTAAACATCAATTAAAATCACGTCATCCAAATCATAATCCAGGGCTGTTTCTAACTTTAAAGGCTCTATAGTTCTCCTAACATTTTAGATAGTAAAGGTAAAGGTTTTCCCCTGACATTAAGTCCAGTCGTGTCCGACTCTGGGGTTGGTGCTCATCTCCATTTCGAAGCCAAAGTGCTGGCGTTGTCCATAGACACCTCCAAGGTCATGTAGCCAGCATGACTGCATTTTAGATACTTGGCTTAAATCTCAACAAGAAGGGGAAAAGTGGGGAAAGCATTTAGTAGTGGGCCTGGGAATCAGGAAAGTATTTGAAAAGATCAGTGACTGAAAGTCAAGCTACTTCTTTTAGCACAGTGTTTCTCAAACTGTACTTCTCCAGCTGTTTTTGGACTTAAGCTCCCAGAAATCCCAGCCAGTTTACCAGCTGTTAGGAATGGTGGGAGCTGAAATCCAAAACATCAGGAGGCGCAGTTTGAGAAACTGTTTTAGCATATCAAGGACCTGGGGATTATTTTGAGTAATTTTGTTTAAAAACAACAACCACCAGATGCATGTCTGTGCCTGGTTCCAATTTTTTTCTGACTAATCTGAGGTCAAGGACTGTATAGGATTCAGAACCATTTTTTCCAGTAGGCCTACCCAGTCAACTTTCAATCATGTGCTTTGATTGACATTCTATTGCTACTATATGTCAATTCTGCATCTGTGTTTGATGCAAGGCTTTTTTATATTTTTGTGGTTTTATCTATTTAATTTATTGTATATATTTTATGTTCATATGTTTTTGACTTTGTTATACTTCGTTTCGAGCAATCATGAGAGACTGGTAATAAATACAATTTGTTGTTGTTGTTGTGGTTATGTGACAGACTGAAGGGGGCAGGGAAATAAACATCTAGAAAAGTATAACATTTAATTTTTATTAGGATAAAAATGAAAACATGATTTTTAAAAAGTTTCCATTCCCATCTCCCAGTTAAAAATGTGTGTGGGTGTATAAAGATGTGAATGTGGATTTTTAGATTATTTATAATATTGGGATTTTATAGTATAAACATGTTTAATCTAATATTACAAACACAAGAAAGCCGGATGAAGTCTGCACTGTAAATGTCAACACAACAGTTAAGAAGCAGAGCAAACTGAACAATCCCAGCAATGGGGACAACAGGCACCTACTCTGCAAAAAGTCATTAGGTCATAGATTTGCTGGAAGGAAGGGAGAATCAGGAATCTGGGATATGAAATACAAAATATCAAACATCACATTTTTTTTTCCATAACATATACGTACAAAGTTTGAGTGTATCCAAAAACCACACTTGGATAATGCTTTTCCTAGGAACAAGGAGAACGTCACGAAGATACGTAAACAAGTTTTCTCACATTATTCTTCATCCTGAACATTAAGCAAAATAGGAGTTGCAGAAAAGGAAAAGTATGCAGTTTGTAGCCATCTTAACATGCAAGATAGCTAGAACAGTTTGTGCTGTTTATAAAAATGTAGAACCATCCACTGCCTTGTCTTTATAGCTTGAAAATACAAATGTAAATTTGTTTTTCAGATAACTGAGTTCAAAGGTTGTTGTTTTTTTCCGTATCAGGAGCGACTTGAGAAACCGCAAGTTGCTTCTGGTGTGAGAGAATTGGCCATCTGCAAGGGCATTGCCCAGGGATGCCTGGGTGTTTTACCATCCTTTGGGGGGGACACTTCTCTCATGTACCCGCATCAGAAGCTGGAGATGACAGACAGGAGCTCACCCTGCACCCTGGATTTGAAACACCGACTTTTTGGTCAGTGTCCTGCTGCACTAGGGTTTAACCCATTTCACCACCAGGGGCTCCTAGTTCAAAGGGGTGTAAGTCCCCAAATGTGCATACCATTTCACCCTAACAACTCCTACACCTGTCCACCCAATGAATCCAATGGGATTTATTGCGATGTGCATATAGGTCTGTGATTTTTGTGTCCTAACAAGATCTCCTGAATTCCATTACAAAAGATGTAGTTCTGTCTGGAAGAAAAAGCCAGAGCTAGTCTTATCCTTGGGCAGAGTGAGAACGTTGCCTCGGGGAGCAGGGCAAGAGGGCAGTCCCCATACACTATACTAGCCTGAAGTCTCAATATGTAGGATAAAACACTATCCCATCACATTACCCTTTTGGCATTACAGTCAGCCCTCCACATTTACAGGTTTAACTTTTGTGGATTTGATTATTCATTGACCATATACATGGAATCTCCAGGTCCTCCGACACAACTCCTTGGTGAACTTTCAGATGAAGAAACTAGAGCACAGCTTTCCAAATGCTGTGTCATGACAAGTTAGCATATGGGTGTGTCGTGCAAACATCCCTGAGAAACCTCTGAATCTATGTGAATTAAGCAATTCATTCTATATTTAATATATATAAATGAAAGTATTTCATGAGATACGTTGTGTTCCCGTACATATCGTTATTACAATTTATGTGCCTGTATCTCTTATAGGGAGTTGACTTAACCTGTGCTTTGTCAGTAAAACTAAACCGCCCTGAGCCCCTCCCGGGAGAGAGGGCAGGGTATAAATAAAGTTTAAAAAATATTATTATTATTATTACTGTGTCACAAAACGATGCATGTCTCAAAAATTAATGATGTACCATAAAATGTATGGAAAGCTCTGGTCTATAGTGCTTTGATTACAGTTTCCCCACTTTTTGGGGTGCCCTGTGCTCTTAGGTCTCGCAAATGTAGAGACCTGACTACAAGGTTATGGCACTATGATGCTACTACCCTGTTTCCATGAAAATAAGGCATCCCCGAAAAATAAGACATAGTAGAGGTTTTGCTGAATTGTTAAATGTAAGGCCTCCCCGAAAAGTAAGACCTAGCAAAGTTTTTGTTTGGAAGCATGCTCCAAAGTTTTGGCTGGAAGCTGCAATACAATCCCTGCTGTACAAGAAGTCCAGGAACAGTAACAGTGTGTAAAGTGTACTTTACAGCCCTTATTTTTTGTGGCCCTGTGTTTGAGGGCCAGTATATTTATTATATACTGAAAACTACTGTGCAGTATATAATAAATGTTCTTCTTCTTTGGTTCAACAATAAATGTGAATTCCTCTTCACGGAAAAATAAAGACATCACTAGTGCATCTTTGGGAGCAAAAATTAATAAAAGTCACTGTCTTATTTTCAGAAAAACAGGGTATAACTGGCTGGGACCCCTGTGGAATCCTGTTCGTTGTAGTTTGCTCAGGGGCAACAAATGAGAACTCCAAAGCCCCTTTTGTCAATCCATAGGATGTAATGGCTGTTAAAGTAAAATCATAGTCCAATAATCACACTATGTTAAAAGCGCCCATGTTTGAAATAAGAATGAATTGCGGGGGGACAGGACACGAATGCACAATTCTTTTTTCTTACGTAGTAAAATGCCTTCATCTCCAACTGGAAAGTTCCATTTTGTTCCATGGGACTTATTTCAGAATAGATAATACGATGGTGCTGTCAGACTGTTAGAAAGAGCAGACGTTGGGGCTTTGGCTGAAACATCATGCTGAGTGTTCCCTTTCCCTCTCTTATACCTTACTATTTTGCAAAATAATCAATGTGAAGAAAGGTTCTGGATAACTCAAAGGCTTGCTGATTACTCTGAGATATTGTCATTGGTCCTAGTACATATGCAACCCCATTGTGGTGGGATTTCTCCTCACTCATCTTCACAATGGATCAACAAAGCTCACCAGCATTGTTTGCGCCCTTTGAAAGTGAAGCACATTCTTCTCAGTTTGGATGGGAGCAGACAGTAATCCATACAAATGAACTAGAACCAGAAGCAATTTATGTTAAACCACAACCATCATTCCTACATTTACAGCAGGGCATATGTGTCTGTGTTTAAATAAGTAGCTGTATAGGCATATCTAGCAAAACAGAATTGTTCCGTCTCTCTTCTTTCTTGTTTTAATTCCTATTGTCTGGCTGAATTAACCTTGGGCTATATTCAGAACCAGATGACACTGAGTCATTTCAGCTTGTAAAACACAATGGCTCCTGTTGGTCTTTGTCAAAGAAAACAGAATCCAAGATAGTTTTACTTAAGAAGTCATTTCACTTGAACTTGCTCACTCTTGATCTCCTTTAAATGCTGGGTTCTCATTACAACTGGGGGTGGTTAAATGTGGCTTTTCCTCAATCCTTTTAATATATGTTCATTGGAAGGAGAATTAATATATCTAATTTGTGATTGGGCTCCCCGGTATTGCAATGGGTTAAACTGCTGAACTTGCTGATGGCAAGGTCAGTGGTTCAAATCCGGGGAGTGGGGTGAGCTCCTGCTGTTAGCCCCAGCTTCTGCCAACCTAGCAATTCGAAAACATGCAAATGTGAGTAGATCAATAGGTATCGCTTTGGCAGGAAGGTAATAGCACTCCATGTAGTCATGCTGGCCACATGACCTTGGAGGTGTATACGGACAATGCCGGCTCTTTGGCTTAGAAATGGAGATGAGCACCACCCCCAGAGTTGGACAAGACAAGACTTAATGTCAAGGGGAAACCTTTACCTATCTTGTGATTGCCAGTTCAAAATCAGAGTTAGGAAGAAAAGGAGTTGTTTTCTATCTTCCCTACAAGAATGAATAGCAGGTAGATCAGGATCCACTACATCTTCAGCTGCTTTGTAATAGATCACCAAAATTTCTACCTCCCAGTTGTTTTGCTCCTCCAAATTAAGCTGTTCAAACAAAAAATGGAAGAAGCGGGAATGGATGTTTATGAGAAAGCTCCATTTTAATATGGAAAAAAATCCCAGATTGAGGTACCTTTAGGGTATATCATTGGTTCCCTGTGGTCCATGGACCACTACTGGTCTGCAAGAATGGAAGTATGGTTTGCGACCTCACCATTACCTCAAAACCACGTCGCAACTAGTCTCACAAAACCCTGTTATAGTGTAGAGGCAACAGGGATGTCGAGATGGGAGAGGCTGACTACCCATGAAAGATTACTACTACTACCACATCAGCTCTAGATTATCAAGTATGGTTTTCTGTGGGCGAGCAGATGGTGACTACTGGGTGGTGTATGTTCTGCATCAGAAACTAGAGCTGATGTGGTCTATCCAATGAAATTTTCTGCATCAGCACCCCATATAACCAAACCGAATCTAAAGTTGACCAAAACCTGATTCGTAACCCAATTGGTATTAATGTTGGAGAGTGATCCCCGGTCAAAGTGGTCCCTGTTCAAAAAAAGGTCGGGGAACCAATGCTTTAGATGTACTCTGCTCCTTAATTCAAACTGTATATTTGTTTTTAGTAAGCCACTACTTGGAGGTCTCATTCAGAGGGTTGTATATGTTGGTGAAGAACAACAATTTTACTTTTTATTATAAACACCAAACTCAGTCTGGTAGAGTTCAGTGTTTATAATACAAACAAAACTGACCCGACATTTACTATGCTAATAGCATTTGCTATTCTAATAGCACTACAAACTACCATAGTCAATGGGAATAGACAATGTTGGGGTCTATTAGAAGAAAAATGTAACTGACAAAAGGTGCCCCCAATTAACTGAGCACCAAACTTTTAAACCTATGCAAATATTTTGGAATTTAAAATCTGAAATGGCAACTGCTATCATAAGGGACTTTTCTCTCTCTCCCTCCCTTTTCTTTAGATGTCTGCCTGTCACAGTGAAAAACCTTCTTCGGAAATGCTGCCTGCTACAACACAACACATGCATGCAAATACAAGTAGCCACCTTGTTTCCAGAGTGTTTTTTTTTCTTATCTGCAGCCTTAATCAATTAACAGCCTAAAACTTGTATGATTTGTCAGACACATGACATAAAGATAACGCATTACAGTAGTCAATAGATGGTACCAGGCTACTAACAGCCATTATCTAATGTAAACTTCCCCTATCAAACACAGAACAGAATCCGACAGTCTCTCCTTGCTAAATGGAGAAGTGTCTATTCTGCCTTCCCGACTCAGATAGATCCTCTTCAAAGACTTATGTGCAATGCAACAGAAATAGGATCATCAGCCCATCTCTTTTCTCAAAATGTATTTCATCTTGAACTAGCTATTTACAGCTCAAAGCTACAGCTGTGTTAGTCTGGAATATCAGTATGCACAAGGATCCTGAAGCACCTTTGAGACTGATAGAATAAAGTTAGAATCATAGAGGTGGAAGAGACCTCATGGGCCATCCAGTCCAGCCCCCTGCCAAGAAGCAGGAATATTGCATTCAAAGCACCCCCAACAGATGGCCATCCAGCCTCTGTTTAAAAACTTCCAAAGAAGAAGCCTCGACCACACTCCGGGGCAGAGAGTTCCACTGCTGAACAGCTCTCACAGTCAGGAAGTTCTTCCTAATGTTCAGGTGGAATCTTTCATTAGCTGAGAGCTTTCATTAGCTGAGAGAGATCCACACTGCAGAACTGCAGCAGCCTGACACCACTTTAACTTCCGTACCTCCGTCCTATTATATCCTTGGAATTGTAATGTATTGTGGCCACATAGCTCTGTGACAGAAAAGGGTAAACATCTCACAAGATGACAAATCCCAAAGAATTGAGTCATGACAGTTAATGTGGTGTCAAACTGCTATAACTCTGCAGTATGGATACAGCCTAAGCAACCTACATAAATATTTACATATGTTTCCATGACAAGGATCTCTGCTCTATATTGCGGGTGTTTCCAGTTTAGATTTTTTTTTGTGCAGTTCTGCAACCTTATTTATGGGATTTCATGAGGGGAGGCAGCTCTAGATGGTACTGCCTTCCATTTGCAATCGTCCAATATTTTCCTGAAGCTTTTCCTATCCTTTTTCTTTGCACAGAGGAAAAGTACAGATTGAAGGCTCCAACTACAACCAATAAACACTCTGCATCTCCTTTTAACAGTTTGTTTGTTGATTTAGTAGAAAGAAAAGAGACAAACATGGCAGTGCAAAAATATAGAGGAATTTTTTTTCATGTCAGGAGCAACTTGAGAAACTGCAAGTTGTATCTGGTGTGAGAGAATTGGCCTTCTGCAAGGACATTGCCCAGGAGATGGCCAGATGTTTTACCATCCTGTGGGAGGCTTCTCTCATGTCCCTGTATGGGAAGCTGGAGCTGACAGACAGAGGGCTCACCCTGCTCCCCAGATTCAAACCAGCAATCTTTTGGTTGGCCGGCACAAGGGTTTAACTCATTGCACCACTGGGGGCTCCTAAAGAGGGATTAAAAGTGGAAAAGGGGGTGTCTGCAGAATAAAATCCTAATTTGGAAGTAAAACCATTAGGATTTTTTTAATAGGCACACAACTCTTTTTGGGAAAATCATTGTCTGGAAGCGTCTAAGTATGAATTAGTGATAAAAAGCAGATTAATTGAACAGGACTAATGGCAGCTGGGTGACATCCCGACTCATCCTGAACTTTGTCCTGTTTTGGAGGGACTTTTGACAGCACACTCCTTTTGTTTACCACCGTGACCTCAAATAATGACCAGCTTCTGACTGAACTATGCAAAGTCACTAGCAGGGATTAGACTCTCTATATCAGGCATGGGCAAACTTCGGCCCTCCAGGTGTTTGCCCATGCCTGCTCTATATCCTGTAGTGTAAAATAATAACAATATGTAAGCAAGTTTGAAAATGTTTCTGTTCCTGGTTTGAAAGTGGTATTTCCAGTTTAATTGTGCAGTCCTTACTTTGAAAGTAGTTGTTATAGTAGTTGTTATATTCCAGTAGTTGTTATATTCCAGAAATTTTGCATTTGTAGCTGCCACAAACTATGTTGAATTGGATGAGGCTCTTTGAGAGAGTCATTGAAAAACTAGAGCAAAATGTGCTGCAGGATGTCTTGCAAAAATAATTATTTTTGCAGTTTAATAAACTTTTCCTATGCTTTTATGATAGAGCCAATGAGGAAATGGCATTTACAACCCAGGAACAAAAATCCTGTTACATGATATCACAATTTTCCTACTTTTCCTAAAAATTAGGGCTGAAAGGACAAGTTATACAGGAACGCATGCACTCTTCACTCCCCATTTCTCTACAGATACTTCACAACCATCCTGGCAAGAGGGCAACCCTGAGTGGGAAGCTGGGGATGTTTAGGGTGGAGAAAAGGAGGCTAAAAAGGGACATGAGAGCAAAGTTTACATATTTCAAGGGGCATCCCATTGAGAGGGGTCAGGCTTGATTTCTGCTGTTCTGGAGGCTAGAAAAAATCCACTTAAAATGCAGTTTCTACCTCCTGCCGAATTCTGGGGTTTGTAGTTTTGTGAGGCTGTTAAAGGCTCCTCCCTGAACTACAAACTCCAGAATTCTGCAGGAATCAGAAGCCGGATTTTAAGTGGATTTCTTCTCTAGTGTGGTGAATTTCCTAGGACACAATGGAGAAAGAGATTCAAATTGCAGGAGAGAGAAAAAAATTCCACCTAAACAATAGGGAGAACTTTCTGATGGTAAGAGCAGTGGAATATGCTGCCTTGGAGCATGGTGGAGTCCCCTTTCCTGGAGGTTTTAAAGAAGACTGGGTGGCCATCTGTCGGGGGTGCTTTGATTTGGACATTGGAGCCCTGGATTCAGATTACGGGGAGATGCCACCCAAACTTTAGGAAGAACTTCCCGAGGTAAGAGGAGTTCGGCAGTGAAATGTGTTGCCTCGGAGAATGGTGAAATCGCATTCTCTGTTTTTAAGCAGAGGCTGGATTGCCATCTGTCGGGGGTGCTTTGATTGGGTTGGACTGGATAGCCCTTGGGGTCACTTCCAGCTCCAAGATTTCACCCATCCCGTTATCTGGAGGCATAAACCGTCTATGGTTGACGCCCCCCAAGTTTCTATGAAGCCCCTTCCCTCCAGGACGGATCTCTGGGCCACTTATGGGCAGCGTTTGCTGGGATGAGAATCTCCGTTGCAGAGAATCTCCAAGCAGCGTGCCTTGAGTCGCCCTCTCGTCCTTCTCTTCCTCCTCTGCCGCCCCGTCCCTCTCTCGCCCTGAACCCGCTGGCTGTCCTTCCTAACTCGGGAGTGGGCGACCAGCCGAAGCGGAGCTCACCTTCTGCAAGTCCCGGGCTTCCTAGATCTCCGCGACTCCCGCTTCAGCCAAGTCCTCTCCGGGCTCCAGGTCCCAAGTCCACTCCCTACACTCCGCCCGGGTTTTGTACCTCCGCGCCTCGCGCGCCGCTACTTATAAGGCGGGCCCGTCTGCGCCAGGGGGCGCTCCGCTCTGGGTTGCCCTTGCCCGAGGGACCACCTGAAAGCCCGGAGTGGATTCCGGCGGGAAGGGACTTTCTTGGGCGCCTCCACACTGCAGAACCAAGGCAGTTCGTTCGCCACCGCTTGGGCTGCCTGACTCAAGGCAATGCAATCTCAGGAGTCTTCTAATTGTTAACACAGAGAAAACAAAACAAAACAAAATATTATAATGTAATGCAATACATTATAATAATATATTATAATTATATTTTTACATTACTTGAAATATTACTAATAACATTACAATATAATGGTATAATGCAATAGAGTAATATTTAATACTGATATTGTACTATGCTAATAATATAATATATTGTATGTTTATATATCTTGTAAGCCACGCTGAGTCCCCTTCGGGGTGTGAAGGGCAGCATATAAATGTAAATAAATAAATAAATGTAGTTTTTGGTTGCTTGGGAAATGCTATTAATAATACACTTAGTTAATTTTAATCCAGGGAGTGGCGTGAGCTCCCTCTGTCAGCCCCAGCTTCTGCCAAACTAGCAGTTCGAAAACATGCAAATGTGAGTAGACCAATAGGTACCACTCCGGTGGGAAGGTAACAGCACTCTATGCAGTCATGCTGGCCACATGACCTTGAAGGTGTCTATGGACAACGCCGGCTCTTCAGCTTAGAAATGGAGTTGAGCACCAATCCCCAGAGTCGGACACGACTAGACTTAATGTCAGGGGAAACCTTTACCTTAATATTATATGCTTCACTATACCATGCCATAAGCTCTGTATTGTCTTGATATTCATAGTGAAATAAATAAAGGCACATGAAGACAAAGGCAAACCTTATATAACAGTGTTACTGTATAATATAAACTCATTTCACTATATCACCAACACATCTCTAATCTAATTACACGTATCTCTAAAATGCAAACATATACATATACATATCAGGCATGGGCAAACTGAGGCCCTCCAGGTGTTTTGGACTTCAATCCCACAATTCCTCACAGCCTCATGCCCTTTCCTCAGCTTTTTTTTTTTTTTTTTTTTGGTCAGGTCAGGAGCAACCTGAGAAACTGCAAGTCGCTTCTGGTGTGAGAGAATTGGCCGTCTGCAAAGACGTTGCCCAGGGGCCGCCTGGATGATTTTTTGATGTTTTATCATCCTTGTGAGAGGCTTCTCTCATGTCCCCGCATGAGGAGCTGGAGCTGATAGAGGGAGCTCATCCGCCTCTCCTCGGATTCAAACCTGCGACCTGTCGGTCTTCAGTCCTGCCGGCAGAGGGGTTTAACCCACTGCGCCACTGGGGGCTCCTTTCCCCCTCAGCTGCTTAAGCAGAAAAGGAAGGAAGGAAAGGGTCTGAGGCTGTTAGGAATTGTGGGAGTTGGAGTCCAGAACACCTAGAGGGCCCAAGTTTGCCCAGGCCTGATCTATCTATCTATCTATCCATCCATCCATCCATCCATCCATCCATCTATCTAAAGCAATGTTTCTCAACCTGGGGTGTCAGAGGGGTCGCCAAAGACCATCAGAAAACACAGTATTTTCCGATGGTCATGGGGATTCCATGTGGGAAGTTTGAGCCAATTCTATTGTTGGTGGAGTTCAGAATGCTCTTTGATTGTAGCTGAACTATAAATCCCAGCAACTACAACTCCCAAAAGTCAAGGTCTATTTCCCCCAGGCTCCACCAGTGTTCACATTTGCGTATATTGAGTATTTGTGCCAAGTTTGGTCCAGATCCACCATTGCGTGAGTCCACCGTGCTCTCTTGATATAGGTGAACTACAACTCCCAAACTCAAAGTCAATACCCACCAAACCCTTCCAGTGTTTTCCTTTGGCCATGGGAGTTCTGTGTGGCAAATTAGGTTCAAATCCATCGCTGGTGGAGTTCAGAATGCTCTTTGATTATAAGTGAACTATAAATCCCAGCAACTACAACTCCCAAATTACAAAATCAATCGTCCTCCAATCCCACTAGCATTTACATGTGGGTGAATTGGGTATTTATGCCCAGTTTGGTCCAGTGAATGAAAATACATCTTGCATATCTAATATTTACATTATGATTTACAACAGTAGTAAAATGATTGTTATGAAGGAGCAACAAAAACAATGTTATGGTTGGGGGTCACCACAACATGAGGGACTGTATTAAGGGGTCACGGCATTAGGAAGGTTGAGAACCACTGATCTAAAGTTTTCCTGCAGTTTCTCCACCTCAGACATCAGAAGAGCTTCAAGGCCACGTGAGTAAAGACAAAGATCCACCCAGAGGAAAAGTGTTCTTGCCATACATCAAGGGAACCACTGACCGCATAGGGAAACTGATGAGGAAACACAACATACAAACTATCTACTGACCCATCAAGAAAATCCAACAAATGCTACATTCAGCAAAGGACAAGAGGGATCCTCTCACTTCTGCAGGAGTCTACTTTATCCCATGCAGCTGTGGACAAGTCTACATAGGGACCACCAAACACAGCATTGCCCTAACCCCGATCAAGGAACATGAAAGGCACGGCAGACTACTTCAACCAGAGAAGTCAGCCATAGCAGAGCACCTGATGAACCAACCTGGACACAGCATATTATCTGAGGACACAGAAATGTTGGACCACTCTAACAACCACCATGTCAGACTACACAGAGAAGCCATTGAAATCCACAAGCATGTGGACAGTTTCAACAGAAAGGAAGAGACCATGAAAATGAACAAAATCTGGCTACCAATATTAAAAAAAACCCTCTAAAATCAGAACAATAAATAAAGAGCAACATTCAAAAAGGCTTGCAGGTTTTTTTGTTTTTTTGTTGTTTTTTTTTTGGTGGCGCAGTGGGTTAAAGCCCTGTGCTGGCAGGACTGAAGACCGACAGGTCGCAGGTTCAAATCCCGGGAGAGGCGGATGAGCTCCCTCTATCGGCTCCAGCTCTTCATGCGGGGACAAGAGAGAAGCCTCCCACAAGGATGACAAAACATCAGAAATCATCCAGCGTCCCCTGGGCAACATCCTTGCAGACGGCCAATTCTCTCACAACACGACAAAAAAAAAATCAGAATGAGAATGAATCAGAATGAAAGCAGAAACAGAGAGAAGAAATTCACACTGTCATTCAGGAGACACGGGGAAAGGGAAATCCTCAGCCTATTCTAAGTTAACCAACTTATTCCTCATTGAGAACTTGAGACTTGGGCAGTGTGGGGTTGAATCTCAACACTTTGAACTCGATTATAAGAGTCTACACTGCCATATAATCCAGTTTAAAGCAGATAATCAGGATTTTATATGGCAGTGTAGAAGGGGGCACATTCAACAGCTACATACACTTAGATGGGATCAGTGTCAGAACAAACTCCTCAACAGCCACAAAAACCACATTTCCAGGGACACCTCCCTTTTCTGGCTAGTCACACCTACCAAATTAACCAGGGAGAGGTAATTAGAGGGGAGTGATGCAACAAGCCATAAAAATGCACCACAAAAGCCACATTCCAGGAACTATTCTGAGTGAAAAAAAATGATTTTGGAAAATATGTTGTCTGAATGCCACATTTCTTGCAAGTATGCCAACCGAGGCCAGCATGATATGAGAGCTAGTGTAGTGTAATGGCTTCAACTTTGATGACCAGAGTTTGAATCCCTGCTTGGATATGAAACCCACTGGGTGACCTTGGGTAAGTCACACACTCTCAGCTTCAGAGGGAAGCAAGGGTTACCCCCTCTAAACAAATTTCACAAAATCATCCAACAACACCATCCCAAGTTTGCTTTAGCATCACCATAAGTCAGAAATGACTTCAAAGCACACAACAGGAACAACATGCCAACCAGATTCACTTTTCACACATGAATAGATTGAAGGAATTGGGGGGGGGGGGGGGGAACCACATAGAAATCAAATGCTGTTTGAAGAAGAAAAAAATCTCAATTCCAAAAATAGTTTCAATAAAGAACAACACATTTCTGGCTAGCCACACCTAGAAATTTCACTGTCTCACATGGCTGAATGGGCATGATGGCATAAAGCAAAGGAAAGTCAACAATATATATATATATTTCCAAATGGCAATACAGTACTTGTCCTGAACAGAAAAAAGCTTTGTTCAAAAACATTATATGCACTTTCCAGCCAGCCTCATTCACCAAATGCAGCAGTCATACATGACTAGATGGGAACTTGTATCACCTTTGAGCATTTGTAGACTCAGTGGGTGTCTACACTGTAGAATTAATGCTGCTTGACACCACTTTAACTGCTGTTCCTCAGTACTATGGAACTGTGGGATTTGTAGTTTTATAAGACCAAAGAGTGCTGGGGCCTTGAGGGTTTCCCCCTGACATTAAGTCCAGTCGTGTTCGACTCTGGAGGGTGGTATTCATCTCCATTTCTAAGCTGAAGAGCCAGTGTTGTCCGAGATATCTCCAAGGTCATGTGGCCAGCATGACTGCATAGAGCACTGTTACCTTCCCGCCAGATTGGTACCTATTGATCTACTCACATTTGCATGTTTTTGACCTGCTAGGTTGGCAGAAGCTGGGGCTAACAGCGGGAGCTCAGCCTGCTTCCCAGATTTGAACCGGTGACCTTTTGGTCAGCAAGTTCAGCAGCTCAGCAGTTTAACCCACTGCACCACCGGGGCTTTTCCAAGCTGCAAATTCCACCATCCCATAGTATTGCATCATGGTAGTAAAACTATTGTCAAACTACATTAATTGTACACTGTGTTGCAAGATCCTTTTGTATTGTCGGCACAACACAAACACAGACATGTCATTTGCTATGACTACATGAGGAGCATGTAACACTGTAAAAAAAAAAACCTCTATAGAAATCACATATTGATTTCTCAGAAAATGGCTAGCGTGGGCTCTACTGTATATGGTAGTTTCTTTGGAGGCTTTTCAGCTTGTTGTATTGCTTCTATTTAGTTCTATGGGGCTCTGGAATTTGGCTGTTGTGGCCAGCCAGAAAAGTGGAAATGATGTTTTGGATTTTTTCTAGAATCTGTTCTTTTTTGCCCAGAACTGGCAACAGGATGTGGTTTCTGTCGTGGTTTTTTGACTTGTGGCAACATTCTTATCTAGTCATGTGTGACTGGAGCGTTCATTTGATTTCAGTTACTCAGAAGTTATTATTCCTGGCCATTTTTTCTAGAAAGCTTCTGGGTATCATCTAGTTACTAGACCAATAATGTTTCAGGGTTTCTCATTCTGAAATATTTTTCTCAGTTTAGTTCCATTCCAGCTTTTACTCAGTTCCCAGCAGAAGCTGTTATGGAGCCAATAAAAACTGCAAAACCCCTCCCTGTTCCTTATCCTCAAGAGGTGTGTGCATGCCTTTAAGTGGATTTATGGCCACCCCATGAATCTCAAAAGGGTTTTCTTAGGCAAGGACTACTCAGAGGTGGTTTTGCAAATTCCTACCGAATCAAAACCCTTGAATGGAAAACTAGGAAGCTTTTGGAAGTTGTGTTGCTCCTTCATTAATTCACAGCTGCTGGTCTTCAGAGCTGTGCATGCAATAAAAAAAATATGTAAACTGCTCTGAGTCCCCTTGGGGTGAGATAGGGTGGGATAGAAATACGGTAAATAATAAAATAAATATGTGAAAGACATTATTTTAATCAGGCAGGAAATATGTGACTCACCCCCCACTTGTTTGACTACAACTCCCATCATTCCTCTCCATTAGCAAAATAACAACATCTGGTTGGCTACAAGTTTCTGTTTCATTTCATCATGAAACTGAAAGTGCTGTTTACTGAGTTAGAGAAGTAAATTGACTTCTATTCATATCTATTTTATTTGTTTGTTTGTTTATTTACAGTATTTATATTCCGCCCTTCTCACCCCAAAGCGGACTCAGGGCACATTACAATATACATATATATGGCAAACATTCAATGCCAAAGACACACAACAGATATAGACAGACAGTCAGAGGCTATTTAACTTTTCTGGCCACCAGGGGTGCTGTCGCTTTCATCATCCATCTGTGACACTGATGAAGTACTTCCGCATTCCCCGCATGCTTTGCTGGAGTGCTTTGCTGGAGGTTTTTTTTATGGCCTTGTAAATTAGTTAAATTAGCCTCCCCACACATAGGTGGTACCTAATTTTCCTATTTGACAGATGCAACTGTCTTTCGGGTTGCAAAGTCGACAACAAGCTACACAATTGGTCGGAAGCTCACTCCGACCCGGGCTGGCTTCGAACTCATGACCCTCGATCAGAAGTGATCTTAATGCAGCTGACACTCAGCCAGCTGCGCCACAGTCCCGGTGCTAATTCTAAAGTTCTCACTTTAGAATTATAGCACTATGATTCCAGTTCGATTGCCATTTTATGGCATTTGGAATTGGCAGCCAAGGGAGGGATTTCTAGAATTCTCAGCCTGAGAGTTTCTTTGATACCTCTGACCAAACTGCAAGTGCCAGGTTTCCATAGGGTGGAACCAAAGCGGTTAATAAATAATAGCACTATAAATGTGTAGTGTGAATGGTCCCCTGGAGGCACCCGGATTTCAAGGTTTGAGAATGGAGAACCAGTTTTTTGCTGGTGCTAATGACCATCTGGGCCTTCATCCAGTCAACATAGGCCCCATCTACATTGCCATATAATGCAGTTAAATTGCATTGAATTGCAGTATATGAGTGCACATTGCCATGCAGCTCAGTGTAGTTAAACTGCATTATATGGCAGTGTAGATGAGACCAAAGTGAAGATGGGAGTCTTGTGACAAAGTTCAATAGGCTCTTCCTCTCAGGTTCTCTTCTGGCTCTCAGGTAAGTTGTCTCCCCAGGCTGTTTTCATCAAAATGCCTTTCCTGTCAACCTCTTCTAAATCACAGCATAATTCACAAGAAACCGGTCTGAATACCTCCCCAGGTTGAGAGCTCAGGCTGTGACCACAGCAGAGGGGCTAAGCTCCTCTCTCTCAGGAAAGTCAGACTCTCCTGCCAATACATCCTGGGTATACACAAATACAGATGTCTCTGTTTGTCCCACAGCCAAAGTAACCACTCAACTTCCATCCACGTGGGACAACTATTTTGTGCAAGGAAACTGTCAAGAGACCAGGAAGGGCATGGGAAGAAATCAAGAGTTAGGTATAAAGGGTTGCAAGAGACAAAACAGGAATTCTAGGTTCGAAACTGAGGTTTGCTGCTGGGTGTTTGGTTTGGTTGAAAAACTGTGTTGACAAACAAAAGTTTGTTAGATTTGTGAGCATCAGGTGAAATGGATATTTATGGTATAAAGCTGTTGGAGATAGCAGCCTTCTCAAGCTTCCTCTATTTAATGTTTTGTCTGTTTATAATGTGTCATTTATTTCTTGAAGTGTATTTGAATGCGATTTTCCGGCTGCTTGGCAAAGGGTTGGACTACTTGAATCTTTGTCTGCTGAGAGCGTGCAATAGAAACAAGATATTTACATGGCCAGGGAGCATCCATTACCCAATAAACTAAAGGAACACTTCTAACAGGTCCTAATAGGTCATAATCCATAGTCTAATAAAAGCTAACGGAAATGCAGGGTTAAATAATACAATGTAACAAAATCTGAAAAATGTTCTGTTCCTGGTTTGAAAGAATTACTTCCTGTTTAATTGTGCAGTACTTAATTTGAAAGTAGTTGTTATACTCTAGAAACTTTGTTTTTGTGGCCACAAATTATGTTGAATTGTTTGAGACTCTATGTGAGATATTAATTGAAAAGCTATAGCAAAATGCGCTGCAGGATGTCCTGCAAAAATGAAGTTTTTGCAGTTTAATAAACTTTTCCCATGCTTTAATATGGAGCCAATTAGGAAATGATATTTATAACCCAGGAACAAAAATTGTGTTATATAGTGTAATCATTTCTCAAGATGTACCTTGGTCAAGATTATGCCTTAGATACAAATCTAGATAATGTCTCAAAGTGTCACTTATCATCTTGTAATAAGGAAACAACCACAAAAGAAACACTGCTAACATCATGACTTTTTTGCAACTTGATTAGGTTCAATACCAAATTAAGTCAAACAAAGAAGTATCTTCAATGGTATTCTTACAGACATGTATTTGAAAGATTTTAAATGGATAAGAAAACTTCTAATCAACTAGAATTGGAATTTGAGGCACAGTTGTGCACAGAGAAGGGACATTTGATAGGTGAAATCTATAATTTTTTGTTAAAAACTAGGTTGGAAAGGGAATTTTCTTTTTGGATATAACATATGGACAGAACAATGGAGAAAATGTACTGAAAGGGATTGAAATATACACTATATTATGATCTTAAGGTGAACTTTTATAAGATGATGTATTGTTTGCACTTGACCCCAGGGAAAAATCCCCAAAATATAGAGATATTTCCAATTTATGTTAGGAATGTAAGCAATAGATGTGATCTTTTTATCATTTGTAATGCACAGGTGGGGCAAACAAAAAAAGTCTGGATTCAAATACATAAGTAAAGGTAAAGGTTTCCTCTGGCATTACGTCTAGTCTCTGACTCTGGGGGGTGGTGCTCATCTCCATTTCTAAGCTGGAGAGCTGGCGTTGTCCGTAGACACCTCCAAAGTCATGTGGCCAGCATGTCTGCATTGTACATCATTACCTTCCCACAGAAGTGGTACCTCTTGATCTGCTCACATTTGCATGTTTTCGAACTGCTAGGTTGGCAGAAACTGTGGCTAATGGTGGCAGCTCACCTTTCTCCCCCAGATTCGAACCACCAATCTTTTGGTCCTCAGGTTCAGCAGCTCAGCGGTTTAACCTGCTGTGCCACTAGGGCCCCCAAATACATAGTATGATGCAAAAGGTTTTGTTAGTTGATGTTCAATTGAAAGCTGAACTATTTTTGCTGAGCTTGATGGATCAAAGGTAGACAAAATATAGAAAATCAATACCATACACAACGACTGCGGTAAAATTATGTACGCTCAGAAGTGGAAAGCTAAAGCTATATCAATAAGTGAGGATTGACTGCTGAAACTGGTGGACTTAATTGAAATTGACAAATTATACAACACTGATTAGAGAAAAGTTACTGGTGACATTTTCTAAACATTTCAAACTCTTCACAGGTTCTTTGCAAATAAAAGAGAATAACATTTTAACTGGAGTTTTAAAGTAATTAGTAGATTTGATAAAGTCATAATGTTAATTACAAATGAAGTCACTTTATATAGTTACGTATTCTCATGGCTAGAAAGTTGGAAGTCAAATGTGTTTCTTTCTTCCTTTTTTCTTTAATATCTTTTAATTATTTTTGTTATTTCATGTTTACCTGTTTTTGGGGTTCGTTTAATGTATTCGAAAATAATTAATTCAAATTATAAACTTTAAAAAGAGGCCAGGCAGGGCTTTAACTGCCAATAAATGTTCTCTGTCAAACAAGAGGTTATGAAATCATCAGGGTGGTGAAAAGGGGACGTTATGTTCTCCAAGAGGGTTACCCAATGGCTTGACAGCTTCTCTCTTACTGTGGAAAATAGGTTTAAGAAAGCCTATACCTACAAGTACAGTGCTTCTTTAATCTTCTGGGATGCATCTACACTGAAGAATGAATGCAGCTTGACAGCATTTAACTGTATGGCTCAATGCTATGGAATCATGGGAGTTGTAGTTACACAAAGTGCACTATTATTATGGCTGCTATGTTTACTATGTTTATGTATTATATTTTACTAGATCAGGGCTTCTTAAATATTTCCACCTGGGATTCCTTTTGGCTCAAGAAATGTTTACATTACCTGATTTTCCTTTTTATAGAGTACAGCTGAAGCATCTTCTGCACAGTCCACAGTAAGCACTGCACAACAGATTTGCGTAAATGTCTAAAACAGCCACTAGGTGACGTTCAATGATCTTTTACTGTTGTCAATTTTTCAAGACCCCAACATTGAGCTATAAGGGGGACGCCATTTGGGGTTAGGACCCACAGTTTAAGAAGCAGTATACTAGAGTCTAATACAGAGGAAGCTGAATGCAGACTGTAGGCAACTTCAGTGAAGCTACCACTTCAGGCAGCAGAAAGAGGGAGGCAGCAGAAGCAGCTCCCCAATTCTTGTTCCAGATGTTCCCAGCTGTCCCCTCTCTCCTGTAACTCATTTACACATTTTAAGCCAACACTTCACTGCCCTCAAGTTCAGTGGTCAGTAAATGATATTATCACTTCCTTGTTTGGAACGAGTAAGGCTGAGCCATCTTGTCCTTTGCCCAGACAACAACATTTCTTGAGCTGGCTGTGCACTGTGGAGAAAATCTTTTCCAGGGCTCAGTGCATCACCTGATCTATTGTGTGGGGTGAGGTCAGTTTTGCATGTTATGGTCTCACAATTTATACAAAAGACATTAAAATAAATCTGCCTACCGCGTGTGTTAAATGTCCCTTTATTATTGGTTAGCCAGTGACTGTCAGTTTAATAAAATTAAGTTGCATATGAAATACAATAACATAGCAGTCCTTCATCACACGAGAGAAAAAAATCAGTTTAAGATCTGGTTTCAGGCTCCTGCAGAACTCTGGGGTTTGTAGTTTAGTGAAACTGTTAAAGGTTCCTCCCTAAAGTACAAACCCCAGAATTCTGCAGGAGACAGAAACCAGATTTTTTCCTCTAGTGTGATGTAGTTTTACAACCACAAAATACTAAATACTGATACAAATGATAAAACAATGTCTGGGGTTGTGTGGTTATAAACCGGCCATTTGAGTAATCTGAGTAATTCAGTGCAATTCTGGTAATTTGAACATAGGAACGGAACAATGGACGTCGAATTTGGATCACGCTTGGATGATGAGGCGATCGGGGGGGGGGGGGGTTGGAAGAACTGTGTATTGATGTTTGTATTAGCTAGTAATTGGAAATGTGTAAGTTAACTGTTATAGTTTATTAATTATTGCTGTTTTTATTGTCTTCGTGTTTGCTGTCTGGAAACCGCTGTGAGTTGCCCTCGGGCTTGAGATACAGCGGTATACAAGAATAGTAAATAAATAATAAATAAATAAATACATTATGCTCGGTTTACATGTCTATGTATGTAGCTTCTAGCTGCATGTCAACATATACCAATTGCGTCATTTCATAAAGTTTACAACTTCAGAGGAAAGCAAAGGCAAACTCTTCTGAACAAAATCTTGCCAAGAAAACTCGGTGATAAGGTCACCATAGGTTGGAAATGATATGAAGGTGCACAACAACAGCAAATAAATAGGGAGCGATGTTTTATTGCCTCCCACCCTCCCTCCCTCCCTCTCTCCCTTTCACTATGCTCATTCCTTTTGTCAGTCTGTTTACAAAGCTCAGCTCCTTCCTTTAAAACTGACTCAACTTCCAGAACTTGACCTTTGCTCATCTTGGCTGATAATGTCTAGTAAACCGGGATTAATTGGGTGGGTCCAGGGGATAGCCCATGCCTCATTCGGTCAAGGACAGGTGCTTGCTGTTTTGAAAGGTTCGGTAATATCCCCCCCCCCCCGCCCCCCAGAAGACCTTCCAGGACTCACCACTAATATTACCTTTTGGTGCAGGGTGCTTCAGCATGATGGCAACTTCAGACATTCCTGGAAGAAACAGATCTGGATCCATTTTAGTCTGGCTTCTGGTCAGAATACAATCCTAAAGCAGTCTTGATTGCTCCGACTATTCTAGATGAAAGACACAGAGTGTTAACAATGTGGATCCCTCAGGAACTTTCATCAGCTTTTGATATTATTGATTGTGGTATCTTAGTGGATATGCTCTGGACTTATTACACAAGACAGGCAAACCTTGGGCAGCTGAAACATCACCTTGGGTGGCATTGGCTATCACCTAAGGCTATGTACATCCACTGCCCATCTGCGTCCTCTCCATGATTATCCTGTCCCTTGCTATTGAAGGATAAAATCTGTCAAAAACTTGCAATCTATCCCACAATGTTCCCATCACCTATCTTGGTACAATGGGTCAGTCTGCTGGCAATAAAGTGGCTTCCTCCCATTGCTATTCCAAAGCTGCTTGTTTTTCATTTATTTTATATTTTCTAGTTACATTAACTTTTTTACAAAGCTGAAACGGTAAAATTATGCTAAAAACTATTTCTGGAACAGTGGAAGTGCAGGAAGACAAGGTTACAAGAGAACGTAGAAGTACAATCAAGGGACCATGAACTGTCAAATCAGTGCAAATCATGATTGAAGAGAGGTGAAATATCAATGATGCTCAACCCAGTATATACTTGCTATCAATGATAGTGTTATTGAAATCAAATAGTGGGTTTGTGCAAAAAGTCCAAATGGTACTGAGAGGCAGGGGCGGCTCAACCCATTACGCAAAGTAAGCATTTGCAGTATAGTTGATGTTGCCCAGGGGCGCTCTTGGGGGAAAATAGACCTTGACATATGCGAGTTGTAGTTACTGGGATGTGTAGTTCACCTACAATCAAAGAGCATTCTGAACTCCACCAATGATGGAACTGAACCAAATATGGCACACAGAACTCCCACGACGAACGGAAAATATATATCAGTAATTGGTTGGCGGGGGGAGGGGGCGAAATACTGTTTGCTTACCATTGAAAATTACCTAGGGCCGCCTCTGCTGAGAGGTATTGTGTTATGATAGTTCTGCAGCAGGGCCAATTCAAGAGAATAACATTAGGGAATTGATATTCAGCCCCATGGACATTAAGATGTGGGGTGCCATAGGGATCCTACTCTGTTCAGGATCTTGAGAAAAGCACTGGCTGGGATTGTTAGACATTTGGAGGCTGGGTGCCTCCTTGTATGTGAATGAAACTCAGGTCTGCTCTTCCTTGTTGTTCGAGTCAGCTAAAGTTGTGAAGATGCTGGATTCAGTGCCTGGTCTTGTAATGATATGAAGGAGGCCATGTGAACTTAAAATGAATCCTTATACAAACCAGTTTCTGGGTTTAGAAACCAAGAACATGACCTGTCCTGGATGGAGTTGCACTTCCTTTGAGAGAACACGTCTGTGGCTTAGGAATACACCTAGATCCCCCTCTGCCACTAGAAGCCAGGTGGATTCCTTGACTGCTTCAACAATTGTAGAGACAACCTAGCCACAGCATATTGTAATGCTCTCCCCATGAAAGTGCCCCTGAAGCTGCAGCGAATATACAAAACACAGCAGGCAGACTGCTGTCTGGGGCACTGTACCAAGACCATAACACTGCCTTAAAATAAATTAAATGCTGCCAGTACATTCCCAGTCTGAATTCAAAGTGCCGGTGATGACATTCAGCATCCTAAATGGTTTGAGATTCAGATACGTGAAGAAGCGTCATCCTGATGCACACCTACCTGGCAACTGCTGAAGAAACCCTCCTCTGTGGATGGGAACAATATACCATGGAGAAGGCTCCCTCCTTTCTGGCTTCCCAATTTTGGAACACTCTCCCCTTTGAGGCCCTGTTTTCCAATACTGCTTTTATTCTACTGCCAAGTTAAGCTATAGTTTTAAAAAATCTCCCAAGCCTAATTATTTATCCAATTTGTGCATACTGTATATGTTTTTGGACTGTTTTAAACTCTTAACCTTTTAAACCTGTTAAAGTAGCTAAATATGTTTTTAGCCTCTTAGTAAAAATACTAGGTTACAGTGCATTTTTCTGTTCCTCTCTTGAATGGCATCACAGAGTAAAATCTGATAAGGCAGCATGGTTAGACAAATAACAACATGACAACAAGCAGGATCTAGAACATTTTTCCTGCTGTAATTATCCCCCCCCCCCCCAAAGCTGTAGCCGGGGGTGGGTGGGGGGTTAAAAGTTTAACCCTGCCCTGAAATGTCAGGTTAAAAAAGAAACTTGGTTTACTTATAACTTGGTTAACCAGTTAAAATTGTTGAGTAAACCAGGTTTCGGCTGGGGGAGGGGGGTTAGATCCTTTTCAGGGGGGATTGAACCCTTAAACCTCCATCCCACCCCCACCCCACCCCCCACCCCGGCTACGGCCCTGTGGGCCCCACCTCAAAGTATTTATGAGTCAGGCAAGTGAAGTTACTCCCCAAGATAAAGTACAAAACTGTATCATCTCTTATATCCAATTCCACTGGTGGAATCCAACCAGACTGGCAATTTAACTAACAGGTGACAAAAGGCAGACAGCAAGAATGGAGTTACTGTTGGACTGGGGTGAATTGACCATGGGCCTCCAACCAGTGGAAGGCTCTTGATGCTGCTTGCCCCATGCTCAGTGCTTGCTCCAACAGATTAAGATGCTGGCAGCAGATACATGTGTGGGGAAAACATGTCTTGGTCTTTGCTTCCCAAGAACCAAGCTATGCACCTGAAGACTGTGGCAGGCTAGACGGCTGGCCCCCTACCTGTCCAGGGACGACCTAGCTACGGTGATCCAGGCCATGGTCATCTCAAGACTGGACTACTGTAACGCCCTCTACATTGGCCTTCCTCTGTCGGTGATCCGGAAGCTCAAGTTGGTACAAAACGCAGGCTGTTCGGCTTCTTGCGGGAATTCCGATGAGATATCACATAACCCCAATCTTACTACAGCTGCATTGGTTACCAATTGAGCACCGGATCACTTTCAAAGTGATGGTACTCACCTTTAAGGCCTTGCATGGTCTAGGGCCGATGTATCTGAGGGACCGCCTCACCCCCTACCAACCCCAGATCCCTCCGTTCTGAGGACCAAGATCTATTGGAAGTCCCCAGTGTCAAGACCTTGCGTCTAACAGCAACCAGACGCAGAGCCTTCACAGCAGTGGCACCATCACTCTGGAATACTCTGCCACCTGAAGTCCGTGCCTTGCGGGACTTACCAGCTTTCCGCAGGGCATGTTTTGACAGGCTTTTAATGTTTGATAGTGTTGTTTTTAAATTGTTTTAAATTGCTTTTAAATTTTGTTAGATTTTAGCTATTCTTGTAAGCCGCTCCGAGCCCCAGGGGAGTGGCGGCATATAAGTTTAAATAATAAATAAATAAATAAATAAATGAATAAAACCAGACTGTGTACAACTCACAGCTTTGTACTCCAATGGAAGGAGCCAGGAACCAAGTATTGCAGTCCCCTTCATGTAATGCATCATCTTTCATAGGAGCCAATCACAATTGGCCTAAGGGCAGGGCTGGCTCTGAACTGGCAGAATGGAAGGGCCGCCACCAGAAAGGAATCCTTTTTTCTGAGCTGATACTGCTGGCTGCCTACGTATCTCTCATTCACTGTTGAAACTACCACTCCCTTCCTTTGAAGTGCAACTATGCACTCCCACTCAAATGTGAAATCTTCGCAGGACAACCAGACTGTTTAGTAATAAAATGGAAACAGAAAGAAAGATGACAGGGGAAAAAAGAGGGTGTTTCATAGTCACTGCCAAGCACAGGCTGGAACCATTGCCTTGCAGGGATCCCTTCCATTCACAGAAATCCTGCTTAGCTTATCACTGCAGAAGTGCAAGTATGCTCAGCAAGTGGAGCCAGAATTTGGGAATGGAAGGAAGCAACCTTTGGACAATTGAGGCAGGACTCTTCTGTGCCAGATTCTTCCCCTTAGAGCTGCTTCCTCTATCTCAGTGGTTCTCAACCTGTGGGTCCCCAGATGTTTTGGCCCTCAACAACCAGAAATCCTGACATCTGGTAAACTATCTGGGGTTTCTGGAAGTTCTTGGTGAAAACACCTGGGGACCCTCAGGTTATGAACCACTGCTCTATCTGATATCCTCCAGATATATTGGATTACAGCAGGGAAAGGGAACTTGAGACTGACCAAATGTTGTACTGCAAGACACATAAAATTTAACACTGGTTCTCAACCTATGGGTCCCCAAATGCTTTCGCCTACAACTGCCAGAAATACCAGCTTGTTTACCAGCTGTTAGGATTTCTGGGAGTTGAAGGTCAAAACATCTGGGGACCCACAGGTTGAGAACCACTGATTTAACATACAAATGGTGAAGGTTGATAGGAAGTGCAGTCTTTGCTCACTCCTGGAATATAACTCCTAATTTTGGATTCTGGAAGTTTTAGTCCACGTTTACCTGGTGGGCATTATATTGAGACTAACTAATCATGAAAATTCTGCATAAATCAAAGTAAACTGTAGTCATAGCTACTGTAGACCCACTAAGTCAGTGGTTCTTAACCTGTGGGCCGCGGGCCACCAGTGGCCCACGAGGACCAAAATCTGGTCCGTGAGCCTCCTTCCTCTTTATGTATTTATTTATTTAATTTCCGCTCCTTTTGTGCTGCCTGCCACTCCTTCCCTGTTCTGTATCAGAAACTAGAGCTGATGTGGTCTATCCAATGCAATTTTCTGAATCAGATGAATCTAAACTGATTTGTAACCTTTTGGTACTAATTGTGGAGAATGGTTCCTGGTCAAGTACTCCCTGGTCAAGTGGTCCTTGATCAAAGTGGTTCTTGGTCAAAGTGGTCCCTGGTCCAAAAAAAGGTTGGGAACTACTGCACTACGTCAACTGCTGATTGAAAAGTATATGTAAATCCCATTTATTCAATGGGACTAACCACTGGATTTAGAACCAGTGCTGCCAAAACTCAATTTTAGTCTCTGAGGAATCCCTCAGTTTGGGTCCACTGAAGAAAGTGCACCCAAAATTTCTTCCACAGTGCTGAGAACAAGGAAACTCCAGTGATCCTAGTATAAGCAGTTTCAGCAAGTGTCATCTGGTGAAGCACTCTGGCTGCCAAATCTCTGGCTTTGCACAGTTTTAGGAAGCATGTCCTTCCCAACTGCAAATGAACTCCAGTTTTACCCCCCCCCCCCCCCACTTAGCCTTTACCATCAGGAGAGCCCACAATCCTTTGTGGTCCCATTAGGGATAATGGCTGGGTAGCTGCTGCTGAGTGCATTAATAATGAGATTGTGGTTGTCTGGGGAAGGCCTCCAGGGCACATTCCCAGCAACAGCACCTCCCACCCTCCCCTGTGAGGTGGGAGAGGGGCAAAATATGTGCCACCAAAAGCATCCCTCTGGAGTAGGAAGGAGCGGAGGTGGGGAGGCTCTCTGTCCATCAGCCATCCCTCTGGAGCAGCTCCTCTTCCAATGCCATACATTTCCTTGCATTTGTATGCACGTGTATACACACTGTAGCAACACCAGACTTTCCAATGCCCTTATAAGTACACTCATAGCATTCATCCATATGCCCTGGAGCACACACTCTTATTCTTCAATCAGTTCCTCCTGCTACCAGTACACCACCACCACTTTCATCATAAAAGTTACTTCTCATTAACAGTTGGGGTGATGTAATTTGTGATCCTTCAGATAGTGTTGTTTTGCCATCTTACCATTCTTCACTAATGGCTGTGGGAATGGCCATGCAGTCAAACCACACCTGAACATCCATACATTGGCCCCTCACCTGGCACAGTGGGAATGAGTGAGCTCTAGATCAGAGCTTCTCAGGCTGTCTGAGAAGTATGTGTGTGCCTTTAGATTGCCTGCCATGGCGACCCCATGGGTTTTTTTTTTAAAGAGGGTTTTCAGGCAAGGAATACTTGAAGGTGATCTATCCAGTTCCTTTCTCTGAAATACAGTTACAACACCTGTTTATTTGTTGGTCTCCCATCTGAGTGCCAGGGAGTTCGACTATGGAACTCCCTCCCTAGTGAAATTAGAGCATCCTCCCCCCCCCCCCCCCCGGCATTTGGGAAGAAAGTAAAAACGTGGTTATGTGACCAAGCTTTCCGACAGCAATGCTCGTAATGCATTAAGATAATAATGAATAGTAAACAGACCAATGGAACAACTACGGACTTGATTTTTTATGGCGTGATTTTAATAACTGTTTTTAAATTGTGTTGTTTATCTGTGGGTTTTAATATAAATGTTATTATATTATCAATGTTTAATTTTTAATGCTTTATGTCTAAATGTTCTTTTATGTTTATGTTTTAATTTGTTTAGGTTAATTTATAGTTATATGTTATTGTCTAGCTATCTTTTTTTTTCACATGTCTGTACGGCATTGAATTTTGCCTTTATAATGTTGGAAACCGCTTTGACTTCCCTTAGGAGGAGAAAAGCGGTATATAAATGTAGTAAATAAATAATAAATAAATCAGAACTGATCCTGCTTAGCTTCCAAGATCAGATGGGATTTGGTGCCCCCTTTAGGGTATTTAAGCTTGCTATCTGGGGTAGAAGATTGAAACTTATTTTTCCATTGTATCAGGCACTGTAGTTGTTCCCATTAAGTCAAATTATTTCTTGCTTTCCTATAACCTCTCCAAAGACCACAGTTAGTGGCACAGGAACAGGCCTTGCTTTGGTGCGTACTGCTTTCATTAGCATGGATTGATAAAGGATCCTGATAAAGGATCCAGGATGGATTACAAATATTTGTTCCAAGAGTTATTTAATTCTGCTGAACTCCAGTCTTTATACTAGTCTTTATGCTATCCCAGAAGCAGAAGCAGCATGTGTTTAAATGCTGGTTGCAGGGGAAAAGCAACAGGAGAGGGTTGTGTCTCTCCTCTCCTTCTTATGAGCTTCCAAAGACATGTGTCTGACGAAGGACTGTGGAAAACAAATGCTGGCCTAGGTAAGCCTTTGACCCTCTTCTGCAAAGATCAGGTTTGCTTAGACAGATAAGATGCTCTCCAGATGTTTTCAATTAAAATGCCCAGTCTGGCCAGTGCTTAGGGATTACCATAAATGTAATGGAGGGTATCTGGAGAACATCTACACTTTCTATAATCCCTAAGCATTGGCCAGACTGGGAGTTTTATCGAAAATATCTGGAGGGCACCAGGTTGCTTGTTCAGTTAATGGCCCAAACAATATCTCTGTTGCTTGTGCCTGTTCATCATTCTTTTCCTCCCCTTCCCCACTAGTCAAATCGGTCATCTGCTCTATTATACTACGTATCATTTTCAGACAGAATGAAGGACAATTTTCTTGTTTGGTTCTCCTGCAAACTGAGATTAATTTACAGAGGTGGGAAGAGAGATTAAGGTTGTAATGGGTAATTAAAAATAGATTAAGAGCAGCAAGACAGAAATCCGTTTTTGTCAGGCAAGGCAATAGCTGACACCCTTTGGATGAATTTCAGTGCTCAGAGTATTACAGAAATCAACCAAACATTTTCCCAACATGGTGAGATAGACATGCAACATGATGGATTAATCTCCTGATTTACCTATCTGTTCTGCAACTTGGAGTATGATGTATATGTTACTCTGCCATGCTGGGAGTGGAATGTTGCGAAGTCCTGGAACAGTTTTATACTTCAAGTAAGAAGAGGCAGCACAATTTCCCTGTGAAAGACATATTTGTAGATGAGGGGAACTAACACCACAGGCAGTTGGGTATATGTCCATATAGCGCTCCTCTAGGTAGGAAAAATGTTTCAGGAGGTGATAGTTATTTGTGACTTTAGTTTTCAGTGTTTTATTTTAAATTTGCAAACAATGTTTATGTTGTTCTGTACTACTTTCTGGCAATTGCCAGCACTATCTCCGAACTCTTATTCCTAGCCTTCAGGGGGTTTCTTTTCCAGTCCTTTCAAAACAAAAGTGCCTTTTTTGTCAAATCCTTTCTCACTTAACTATGCATCAGGGAAATGATTTTGATGCACTATAGCACTGTATCCCCAAGACAATAATTTAACATTCAGAGAAGATAAAAATCGCACTTAAAATATATGGTTATTAAAGCAAATCATGCTCTGGTTTTCAAAATCAAAGACATTGCTACAAATAACCTCCCAGCAAAAATTGAGTGAATGAAGATGGAGATGACACCAACTGGCAAAACCTGAGGAATTATATGAGATGGATTCACACTTCCTTAGACCAGTGTGGAAGAGCCACATAACTGGCCTATTTCTTCTGTGGTGGAGGCTCCTTCTTTGGAGGCTTTTAAGCAGAGGCTGAATGGCCATCTGTCGGGGGTGCTTTGAATGTGATTTTCCTGCTTCTTGGCAGGGGGTTGTACTGGATGGCCCACGATGTTTCTTCCAACTCTATGATTCTATGATTCACTTAGCACAGTCATCTGAGCTACTGCTGAGAACTACGGTTCTCTTGGACTAGGGATGCACCTACATTGTAGAATGAATGCCGTTTGACACTACTTTAACTGCAATAGCTTAAGATAAGCTTTATTTTTCAAACTCTGACTGGTGATTTTTGAGAGAGCAGCCACTTGGTACTGTTGCCTCTGAGCAGCAGGCCAGCAGTGTGGAGAACTTCCCAAGAGTTATTTCTGCTTTCCAGGAATTCACCCTGGAGTGACAGAAATTGGGCAGTGCTGTTTCCTCTGTAGGTATTTATTGGGGAACAGCCTATGATTTGTTCACACACTTTTTATGGGACATCAGTGTAATGTTCTCATCAAAGCCAAGTCTTCCTGTGTTTCCCCTGAGCTCTGTGGTTGTTTGTTTCCCCCCAGAAAATGAAATATCTCAGTTAATTTGTTTATTTGTTTTAAAGAAAAAAAATGGTACAGTAGCACAATATCTATTGAATTTTCCTCCCATCCATTTTCTGCTAAATACGCTGCTTATTTTAAAATGTGCTTGTCATGCAAACGTGAAAAGGAAATTTGAATGCAATTTTGTAGTTGACAGCAACAGTACAATCAGTTCCAGTGTGGAAGCTCCCTATCTCAAAGGGCCAAAAAAGATTGCCTGGAGCTGAGGATGACTGGCTATGAAAGATTAGTTGGGATTTTGCAGCCAGAGTGTTGACACCGGCAAACCTCCGTTGCTAAAGTCAACAGTCCGAATGGAGAGAACTGTCTAGAACGGCATTTTTTACTTTTCCCTTCTCTGCCTTTGCAACATGGCCATTCCACCATAAATGAATCAACTCATTCCCAAATTAGCTGTTCGTAGGAAGGAAGTGTGATGCAGAGTGAAAGATGGCTCTCTAGAGAGGAAGGCAACATCTTCATCTGAAAGCCTGTTTGCTGCTTGGATATTTTTAGGACAGCTTCTCGCCTTCACTTTCCAGCCACAACAGGAACTTCCATCAACTTTCTTTCCTGCTTTGAGGGTGGCACAATGGGAATTGCTACTGCTTCGAGGGAAATCCCACTGTACGGCCACAAGTGGTTAAAGGGCCATTTGCTGAATTTTGTTTAGTTTATAGCTAAAGATGCTTCCTCAGTCAACACTTAAACATTAAAATGTTTGTTCTGATAGGGCTGGGGAATTTTTGGCCAGCCAGATATTTGTCTGCATAGTATTCCCATCATCAGAACCAATGGAAGGACTGAGGACAAAATATCTGGAAGGACAAAGGTTTAGCACCACTCCTCTAAGCCCCTTCATGGTGTAGCGCTTTCAGCATTGGATAATAATAATAATAATAATAATAATAACACTTTATTTGTACCCCGCTACCATCTCCCCAAGGGACTCGGTGCGGCTTACATGAGGCCGAGCCCAAATACAACAATACAAGCAATAATAACAACAATACAAGCAATTAAAATAAAAAACATAGACAATAAAATATGCAAAAATTAACAATAAGACAACACACAATTAAAAACAGTGGGAAGGCCAAATGTAAAGTTAAAATTGGAAATGATGCCGGGACATAGGCAAAAAGGTGAAAGTGGCATTTGTGCAAAACTATAGCTCTGGAGGCCAGGGTTCCCTTCACTGCTTGGCCATGGAAGCCCATTACATGGCATTGGCAAGTCAGACACTCACAGTCCCAGAAAACCCTGGGATTGGTTACCATAAGTAAAAAAAAACAACAACAACTTGAAAGCACATAACAACAAGGTTCTGCAACATCAACCTCTGCAGAGGGGACTCGAAGGAAACACTCAAGTTGTAATGTAGTCAGAAAATTAAGGATGTCGCTGCTGAACAAAAATATGCAATTAAAGAGGCCACAAACCACTTGCTACTAATGCTGTTTTTAAAATTGCTGGTATCTTTTCAGCATCATTAATGAGCATGAAAGATAATATTTGGAAAGAGAGCCAGAGTTAATAAGTGAGGGAGCAGTAATCTTTGCAAAATAAAACACTGGCTAATTAAAACTTGGCAAACCAAAGAAACAGAAAAGTCATTTAAGACTGCAGAAAAACATGTCATCATTTTGCGTGCTTTGTTTCCTGACATCACTGTTGACAAAGATGATATACAACACATATTTCAGTGCATACAAATGATGTGCATTGGCATAAGATCTATAAACAAGTGTCTATTTTTTCATACTATATTTGGCATTTGTGTA
Organism: Anolis sagrei; assembly: GCF_037176765.1. Taxonomy (NCBI): domain Eukaryota; kingdom Metazoa; phylum Chordata; class Lepidosauria; order Squamata; family Anolidae; genus Anolis; species Anolis sagrei. The sequence goes on along the minus strand of NC_090022.1, from coordinate 128,116,597 downwards.
AATACTGGAAATAAATACAATTATAATAAATACAATTATCTACCAAACAGAAGCAAAACAAAAGACAGTGTTCCTTTGTGTTCTGGTTTGCTTTCATGCTTAATTTGCATTTCCCCACTCTTAAAAGTAAAGCAACATAAGTTTCTACTGCTTTTTCCTATCATATGAGGTGCCCAAGGAACTTCTTGGTGAAACGGTGAACCATGGAAAGCTAGGGATACGTCTCCAGTACTTTTGAGCATAATTTTATCGTGATCAAAGCAGCACCATTCCCTGGCTCTTGGAGACAAACTTGAGTAACCCATTTCTTCTGAGTCTTTGAATGACAGCCGATACTCACATAATAATCAATCCCCCATAAAGTCCTCCCCATTTTTGTTCCTCCCTTCCCTTCCCCCCCCCCTTTTTTTTTTTTTTTTTTGCGTGCCTTCTCTTCAATCCCAAACATAGAACTCCTCCGCTTAGCAACTGAGCTTACAAACCAAAATGCTCTGTTTTATGGTGTTAATAATAAAGTGTCTCAGACAGACACAGTAAAATATGGTCTTGGATTCCAGGCCAGACCTCTATCAGAGCAGAATCAAGGTGGGAAGCAAAAAAGAAAAAAGAGGGGAACTGGGATGCTTCATTACAACAGGGTAGTAAACAGGACCACAAAAGCTGCCTCATGGATTATTGAAGCAACAGATACTTTTGACTGTTTATCCCTTTCTCTCATGACTGTTTTTGCTCAGAACATGTTATACGTGCTTTTCAAAACACTCATACATTACTTCGTGACTGAACTCTTCTAGAATACTTTCTGTTAAACCCAACACATACATTCATTGACTTAACTTCACACTGGATTATATACTGAATGCATTCTGTGCGCAGATGACGTCCAACTCTACTACTCCTTTCCACCTACCGCTAAGGAGGCTGTTTTGGTCCTGAACTGGTGCTCGGCAGCTGTGACAGTCCGGATGTGGGCAAACAAATTGAAATTGAATCCAAACAAGACAGAGACACTTCTGGTTGGTTGTAAGGCCAAACAGGGCATAGGATTACAGCCTGTGTTGGATGGGGTTACATTCCCCCTGAAGACACAGGTTTGCAGCTTGGGAGTGAACCTGGACTCATTGCTGAGCCTAGAACTCCAGGTTTCGGCGTTGACGAGGAGACTATGGAACTTCCTCCCCAAATAAATTTGATCAGCACCCTCCCTTCTGACCTTCAGACAAAAAGTCAAAATTTGGCTAGAAGAAGAAGAAGATGATGAAGAGGAAGTTTATTTTCTACCCCGCCTCCATCTTCCCAAAGGGACTCAGGCAACTTACATGGGGCCAAGCCCAAGGCAACATACAATTAAAAACAGAACAATAACAAATTAAAACAGCATAAACAATAATAAAACAAGCATCAAAAGCAACAGCAGACTAATTTTGGAGTGGAGGTGAAGGAGCCCACTGTGCGAGCTGGTTAAAGGATAGGGTGGTTCAATAAGGTGGATAGAAACGTATAGTAGAATAGGAAATAACATGGAAACAGAGCAATTAAACAGGATTAATTCGGCTTAACTTAAAAAAAATAGTAATATAATATAAGAATTCAGATTCAGGTCATGATTCGGGTCATGATACAGGTCGTCTCTCATAGGAGTCGAATGCACAACGAAACATCTATGTCTTTAACTCCTTACGGAATGTGGATAGGCAGGGTGACAGCCTAATCTCCCTGGGGAGGGAGTTCCAGAGATGAGGGGCCACCACCAAAAATGCCCTTTCTCTCGTCCCCACAAACCATGTCTGAGACGGGGGTGGGAGGGAGAGAAGAGCATCCCCGGAAGAACTTAAGGACCATGTGGGCTCATAGGGGAGGATGCAGTCATGAAGATATGTGACCAAGCCTTTGGGCAGTAAGCAGTACAAGGAATGATCAGGATTATGTGCAATAGATATGATATTTGAATGTCCTGGACTACTATTGTTGGATTGTGTGATGATGGTGATGATGACGATGACGATGATGATGATAATCTTTATTTATACCCAACCACCATCTCTCCAAAGGGGACTTGGAGCAGCTAACATGAAGCCAAGACCAAAATTACAATACAACAAGCAAATAATAACATCGAAATAAAATACCCTGGGTAAAATAAGTGAATGGAGTAGTATGTCTCTGAGGGGAGAACTCAGAAGGGGCGAACAATGGGGTTGACCTTCACTAAAGGACAAGAGAAATGTTTTAATGTTAAATGATGTCGTGTTTTATGATTTAATTGATAATTTTAAATTATTATCCTTATGTTATCCTTAGGTTTCTATATATGAGGCATTAAATTTTTGCCATAATTACTTTGAGTCCCCTGCTGGGGTGAGAAAAGCAGTATATAAAAGAAGTAAATAAATCAACAAATAAATATTCTGATGGAGACACTAGGTTAGTGATGTCAAATGAGACAATTAATATTCTATCTTTGGCATTGAATAGCCATACAGGAATGTCACTATTTGATGCTGCCTGTGATGTTTAGACATATGCCATGGTTATGCACTTGAACACCTTCATTCACTCAAACGTGAAACGAGCTGTTGTCGAAGACTTTCATGGCTGGAATCACTGGGTTGTTGTGAGTTTTTTAGGCTGTATGGTCATGTTCCAGTAGCATTCTCTCCTGAGTTTCACCTGCATCTGCAGATACAGGTGAAACGTCAGGAGAGAATGATCCTGGAACATGGCCATAGAGCCCAAAAAACTCATAGCAACCTATATAAGCTGTTATTATGCCTTCAAGTTCCTAGTTCTACATTACAAGCCAAACTGCGAGGGCAACTGAAATGTACATTGAAATTCACATAGGCAGAAATGATGTGTCCCACTGTTAGTAGCAGGATGTGAGTGTGAATGCAGAACCAATGCTCTGCCAATAATTTACCTGCCCATGTCCCCCACCCACATTCACCAGTGATTTTCTCCTTTGCAGACATACAATTCTTGAAGTATGGTTCAATTGAAAGAGAAAGGTTTGAAGTGAAAGATGGGAAGGTTGTTTTTTTCTGCTTGAGAACCCTCTTATCATTGAAGGCCGACTACTAAGAAACAGATTTGCTACCATTATGTCTAAGTATTTCTGGTCCTCATACACTTGAGTCCCTATATCAATGGGAAAGATGGGATAAAAATAAAGCAGATAAATAAAAAAATGTTTTAAAGATAAAAGTGGAAACTGAAAACTGAATCTAAAATAGTATGAGATATTTGAAGCATTCCAGGAAAAGACATCTTCAGCATGAGTCTCAGGTTAGAAATTCATGGCTATATAGATTTAAACAGTGCAAGATTTGAAACAGAACCTTCGTTCCATATAAAATTTCAAACAATGCTAAATGCTTGATGTGCAACATTTTCAAAATCGTTTTGCACCAAGGGCATACTGTTTGTGAAATGATCTGCACAGGCTGTGTATATTTTATGTTCCTGCATCAGTGACGAAATCCCTGTGGTTCAACATATCAGACCAAGTGAATTCTTGCTAAATCAGCATGGCTGCAGAGCTACACACATTGCTAAACTTGTGTAGAAAGAAAGCCGTCCAGTAAAGTAATTCATGCAACACCTAAGAAAGAAGGAATTGGTGTAACTTGAAACCAAACCCAACAACACTTAGACCAAAACTGACAAAAACCAGAGCAGCCCGACCCATTATATCTTGGCAAGAAGTTCCGGGATAATATCACGTTGCCAATAAAATATTTTATGCATTTGTTCAAGATGTTCAGGAGAGGCAGTAGAAAGAGATGGGTTGCAAGAGGGAGTCTGGAGCTTCAATCCCAGTTTTGCCTACCTCCGCCTCCTTTCACTGATAAAACTGTGTTAATCTTCTCTTCCGAAACAGAGCTGAAAGAGAGATAAAACACAACACTATTAAAATACAGGTAGTCCTCGAGTTACAAACATCCAACTTACAAATTACTCATAGTTAAGAACAGAAGTGAGACAACAGGAAGTGAGAGAAATCTGCCCCTAGAAAGGGAAATTCACTTCTGAAAGAAATATCATGGGGAAAAGGTATCTCAAATTAAGCTTTATCACCAAACCTTGTTTCCATAACAAGCCATATTTTTCAAAATCCAATTATCACAGGAACTGAGGTGAAATATTTTGAATAGGGGCACAGGCAGCAAAACAAACACCAAAGGGGTGTTAACCTTTCCCTATGCTATCCAAAGGGATGTGTGTGTGTGTGTGTGTGTGTGTGTGTGTGTGTGGCTAGAGTTACACTTAAAAATGTACCTGGTCCAACTTACATACAAATTCAACTTAAGATCAAACCCTACAGAACCTATCCTGTTCGTAACTTGGGGACTGCCTTCACATGTAACAAAATACAAAGAAGATCACACCAATAAAATGCAGATTAAAATTGTTAAAATTGACTGGGTAGGCCTGCCATAAGGGTATAAGGGTCTTCAGTTATATCTTGAATTCTGACAGCACATTTAGCTGTTGAATCTCTTCTGGAAGGCCATTCCACAGTCTTGGAGTGGTCGATTGAAAAGTCATCTGGGTAATGATTGCCAGTCAGGTTCTGGCTGGTTGGAGTAGCCACCACCTGAAAAGCCCTGAATGTCCGGGGCAAAGCCAGGAACCATGAGCTACGGGGCAAGCTAATAGCATGAAATGAAGAACAGCCAAGAATTGGGAGTCAAGAGGATAATAAAAAGTCAATTTGTCCTTCATCTCCAGAGAAATCTAGCCACTGTCAATGCCATTAGTCCCACATTGAAGTATTTCAGTGGGAAGTATCTCCTGCAATTTAGCTGTCTACCACATGGAGTAAGCAGCTTTCAATATCTACTGGACTTTAGTAGGCAATCCCTTTATATTCACACAAGTCCTCCTTGGTTTCCACACACATCTAGCAATCTCATAACATTACACATTGTGATGACTCCATTGCGGCCCTGTTCAGGGTGTGGGGAACTAGTCACTAGCCTTCTCCCTTACCCCATCCCACAGGGGGAAGCATCCCATGTTGCCGCTGCAGTGTATGCCAGTCCTACTCTACTCGCAGCACAAAGCCCTGCCAGAAGTAGTTTGACATCATGGGATGGAAGCCAGTGGGCTTCAAGGAGCAAGTAGTGCAGAACTGTCATACGATGGGCAATTTAGCCCATCTGATGAGATTCTAAGACATTCCAGGTTCAAAGTGCCACAGAGCCCTTCACATTTTAGAAAAGCATGAGCTTTTAGAGATTGTAACTTCTTAGAAAATGGTGTTCATAACCTTTTGGAGAAGAGCCTAAACCCATTTGAGTAGAATCTTCTCAAGTGGCATACAACCAAATGTAATTATGCAAGGCAATTGGCTTCACTTGGTAGACTGAACAATCTGTTGCCTCTCATCTGTTAGGAAAACAGAATATGCCAGTGCTTAAAAAAGCAGTTCTTCAGATGTGTTTTTCAATGCCCAAAAGTATATGTACTCTCACATAAAACAACTTGTTTTATATTATGCACTCAAGAGATAAAATAAAGTAGACTTTGTTTAAAAAAACATATTTGATGTACTCACAACCTTGATGTGTTCAGCATATACAGATACACAACTTATCAGTCAAGTTCAAGTTCACTTTATTACTGTCAATGACTAGCTCATGAACAACTTATCGGTCAGTTACAGATATGCTTAAGATAGTTTCTCTGCCATCCGGTCATAATCATCTCTTTTAGAATAAACAGCAGGCAAGTGTTTGCAAGTCTGTGATCTGAGCAGTCCCAAAGTCTCAAGAAGTCTGTGCTCTGTGCTAGTCTCAGAACGGATCATGTGGTCTACAGACCCTCCCACAACTTCTCAAGAAAAAACATAGAGCAAGGAAATAAAGCTGCATTCAGAACATGCATGCAATAAGAAAGCAACAGGATTATAGATAAAAAAATTACTAGGGAAGCCTTGAAGAAGGTTGTAATTCCCAACTTCACATGACATAAAGCTACTTCCAGTTGTCATATGTTGCAGTTTGCCCCTGAAATGCTGTAGAAGTGGGGAGGGGGGGAGATGGGGGAGAAACCTCCCCATATGCCCAAAAATGAGAGGAAGCGATTAAAAATATGTGGGATGGGATGTGTTAGATTTGCCTGTGTTGAATCGTTTCAGTAATGTGGAAGAATGGGTGTTCCTATGGCCAGTCTCCTAGGCTCCACTTCTTTTATAAAATCCTTCTGTATGAGCCTAGAAGAGTATTTTAAAAATAATAATAATGTAATCCAAAGGAATAGCACTATTATAAAATATCATCACTTCCTTTTCGCTACATTTTCTCCTTCATAGTAATCTAGGCTTTTGAAATTGTGCAGTTGCTAGCTTTTTAACATAACACTGGCAGGGAAGAAAAACCTGGTGGGGTGTGGATCGTAGCAAAGTGGTTTATAATAACACTGTTATAATGGAGGGAAAGGGAAGCCTGTGAGGAAAGGATCTTGGCAAAGTGGTTTATAATAATACTGGTATGGTGTTAGTGAGCCACGGCACCTCCCCTCCCCAAATTAATCAGCCTCCAGAGAGACTCCAAGCATAATACATAATTTTATTTTTATTTTTAAAACATTTTCTGTTTTCTGTTCTTTTGAAGTTTCACCATTTTGAAGCCACTGGAGGCTCCAGGAGGACCTAGCAGCAACTGTACCCCGAACTATATCGAACTATATCATATCCGAACCCTTTAAGAAATGCACTGAATGATATTTCTGTGTATACTGTTTCAATTGTGTACTATATCAGTTCTTCAAAGTATAAAATACACCATTTCTCAACCAATCAGGAGGTGGCTCAGAAAGTCTGAATAACTGTCAAAAGTGTAAAATACAAAAATGTTTTGTATTTTACTGTGAAGGTGTTTTGAAGTACATTTTGAGCAGTGACTTGGTACTTGCATCCATTTTGACCAAATTGTAATAAACCTCTGTAGTTTGTCTTCAGATTCAGAATGCTTTGTTTTCTGTCCTGGCTAATCTGGTTTAGCGGAAACTCACCTGGTACGGACTTTCTAAACTGCAGTCCTAGCTGAAATCACTACAATGGCAATGGGGTTTAAAATCCCCCCATTCTCTCCCCCCCCCCCCCATGGGATGAGGTCTATAGTAATCTTGGCTTTTGATATTGAAATATTCCCTGACTTAAAAAGAAAAGAATGCAGAGTGGGCGGGGACTGCACTCGCTGGTGTGATGGTTCAGAACGTGGGACAGAATAGGAGAACATAAAGCATCTGATGGAATTTGTAAAACAAAAAGATGTCTTTTAAAATTGGATGACACATTTTGCTATGAAGACACTTTCTGCAATGAAGTTATTTGTCCTTGTTTCATGATCTTCATTACTGCTTGATTACAAGGGACTTGGAATTCTGTGCGGGCTAAAAGCAAAAGTTCTCAGGCATGGCAACACCATAATATGTTATGGTGTTGCCATGTTATCTTCATCCTGAAAGTACAGCTTGCACTGAAAGTTGTCACCAGGCCAAAATTATTCCCCCTGCTATGGATGCTTTTTGTTCTTCTTCAGTGTTTGATCTTTGGAGTTATTTCAGAATAATGGAAATAATTCCTATGCCCTATTTCGAACTCTAATGAGTTTCATTCTCCCTGGAAGTAAAGAGCCAGTTCTTCCACCTATCCAAAGACTTTGCAAGTGAATCCTTCCTTTCACCCATACTTTACATAGAAAAACAACTCAAGGATGAATTGTTCTCTTTGGTTACCCTTTTTAGGGGCCTTTAAAGCAATATTCTTGAGGGAAAAAACCAGTGATTGGTCCATTGTAGCATATAGTTACAGGATACTAAAGATGGTACAGCAAAGTTTCCATCCCTGAGACAGAAACTATCTAAAATTATGGCTGGATGAATGGAGTGAGATTACAGAAGTGAGATTATGAGAGAAGAGTCTTGTTTTGTTCTTTTTGGACTGCGCGCTAATTATTTACATTATATTTGTTCCTAGATTCCACACAAAGAAGTACCTTCCACCCCAATCGGTTAGCAACTGATTTGGTCTAACTGTTATCAGGACTTGTTCAGATATTCTTGGGAAGAACTTTTAGTCCTGTTCAGTTTGATCTCTCTTCAGTAAAAAGATAACATGTCCAACTTCTCTTGCCCTTTTGTAGCCAGTGTAACCTTCTATTTAATTTCCATCCTCTTTTAGAAATAAAAAATGGGCAGTTACAATGGAGTGATGTCAATTTGTCAGTTGCAATTCAAATTTTGCTATTAATATATCTGATGGTTTTATCTGTATGTAAGTATGGACTGCATATGAATATGTGCAGCTGGAACCTTTGCACACTGCACAGTTACACCACTTTGATTCCGCTTGAACTGTCATGGCTCCATGCTATGGAATTTGGGATTGGGAGTGGAAAGACAGCCCCTTAGGACAGTATTTCTGAACCTTCCTAATTCCGTGACCCCTTAATACAGTTCTTCATGTTGTAGTGCCCTCCAACCATAACATTATTTTTGTTGCTATTTCATAAATGTAATTTTGCTATTGTGATGAATAGTAATATAAGTATTTGATATGGAGGATCAAATTTAGCACAAATACCCGAAATGCCCAAATTTGAATACTGGTGGGGTGGGGGGTTGATTTTGTCATTTGGGAGTTGTAGTTGCTGAGATTTATAGTTCACCTACAATCAAAGAGCATTCTGAACTCCACCAATGATGGCATTGAACCAAACTTGGCACACAGAACTCCCATGACCAACAGAAAATACTGGAAGGGTTTGGTGGGCATTGACCTTGAGTTTTGGAGTTGTAGCTCACCTACATCCAGAGAGCACTGTGAACTCAAACAATGATAGATATGGACCAAACTTGGCACAAATACTCAATATGCCCAAATGTGAACTCTGTTGGAGTTTGGGGAAAATAGACCTTGACATTTGGGAGTTTCATTGCTGGGAATTATAGTTCACCTACAGTAAAAGAGCATTCTGAACCCTACCAACAATAGACTTGGACCAGACTTTCCACACAGAACCCCCATGACCAACAGCAAATACTGTGTTTTCTGGTGATCTTTGGTGACCACTCTGACACCCCCTCATGACCCAACTAGGGGTCCCAACCTCCAGGTTGAGAACTGCTTTAGGATCTCCAGCCAAGGAGCTCCTGTGACCAAAGTACAAATCCCAGGATTCAATAGGATGCAGCTATTGCATTTAAACCAAAATCATCTACGTAGTGTGAAAAGTCCCTGGCCCAAGAGCCTGGGGGATTTGAACATGATCAGTCAATGAGACTGTGAGAGAGCTTGTTTGGGGCCAGATAAGAGCCCAAGGGTTTGGAACTCTGGATTTGTTGGAGACCAATAAAAAGGAGTAGCTAAGGAGGTCCATGAGGGGGGAAATCACTGGTTCCCAGGGATCATTTTTCTTTGCTTCATATTGATGTCTGTGCCTGTATGGCTCTTCTCTCAAGTAAGAACCCTCATCCCCAGTTTCCAAGCTCAATGAGCTGAACTGGAAAAGACAAGGACCAACAGGTAAATAGGTGGGCCTGGGCCAACAGAGCTATGGAAGATAAAATTTTACGGGTTTTTCTGAGGAGGCCTCATGGTTTCTTGGATAAGGGAAAGAAATGGATGGAGATCTTTCCTTTGTAGTATTTGAATCCCAGCCAAGCCACGAGGCAAATTTGTTCTATAATTTACTTTGTGCCAAGGGTGCCAACTCTAAACGTTTTCCCCAGGTCCATTAACACAAGGTTTATTTGTATCTGTCAAGGCACTTAAGTGCTGAGGCTCTTTAAAGATGGTGCTGTGGATGGGGGGATCCCCACCAACATTGCTGGAGGAGGAGGAGGAGGAGGCGAGAAGCTTTCTCTCTTTTTCTTTTTGAACATTCATCCTCTGCCAAGAACAATTTCTGCCATTGGGCAGCAATCCCTCTTCTGGCCTCCCAAATGTAAATTGTTTTGCTTGGCCTCTAGTGACATCTGCATGGGTCCTTTGACTGTTATAACTTTTTGCTCAGGAGAAAAGTGCTTCAGTTTCATGCAGTCCCAGAAGATGGGAAAAGGGCAGAATTACTATCCCACAAGATTTGATGAAATTAAATCATGATTGGGAAATGCAGGAGGTAATGGCAATTTCAGCACTCTGATCATTTGCAGTAAATACAATATCAAGAAAACATTAGAGCATCTCCAAAAATAATGCCATAGTTAGATCTGCTTTATTTATTTATTTACATTATTTCTATCCCGCTCATATCAGCCTTAAGGCGACTCAGGGCGGCATTGTTGATTTGGAGATAATAGAAATGAACACATATATTTTCAGTATTCATAGAATCTCAGAACCATAGAGTTGGAAGAGACCTTGTGGGCCATCCATTCCAACCCCCTGCCAAGAAGCAGGAAAGTCACATTCAAAGCACCCCTCACAGATGGTCATCCATCCTCTGCTTAAAAGCCTCCAAAGAAGGAGCCTCCACCAAACTCCAGAGCAGAGAGTTCCACTGCTGAACAGCTCTCACAGTTAGGAAGTTCTTCCTCATGTTCAGGTGGAATCTCCTTTCCTGTAGTTTGAAGCCATTGTTCTATTGTGTCCTAGTCTCCAGGGCAGCAGAAAACAAGCTTGCTCCCTCCTCCCTATGACTTCCCCTCACATATTTATACATGGCCATCATGTCTCCTGTCAACCTTCTCTTCTGCAACCTAAACATGCCCAGCTCTTTAAGCTGCTCCTCATAGGGCTTGTTCTCCAGACCCTTGATCCTTTTAGTCACCTTCCCCTGGATACATTCCAGCTTGTCAACATTTCCCTTCAATTGCAGTGCCCAGAATTAGTCACAGTATTCCCAGTGTGGTCTGACTAAGGCAGAATAGAGGAGTAGTATGATTTCCCTGGATCTAGACAATATACTTCTATTTATACAGGCTAAAATCCCATTGACTTTTTTAGCTGCCGCATGACATTGTTGGCTCATGTTTAACTTGTTATCCATGAGGACTCCAAGATCTTTTTCACACGTACTTCTGTCGAGTCAGGCATCGTTCCCCATTCTGTATCTTTGCACTTCATTTTTTTCTGCCTAAGAAGAATATCTTGCATTTGTCCCTGTTGAACTTCATTTTGTTAGTTTTGGCCCATCTCTCTAATCTGTTAAGATCATTTTGAATTCTGCTCTTGTCTTCTGGGGTATTAGCTCTCCCTCCCAATTTGGTGCTGTGTGCAAACGTGATGATCATGCCTTCTAACCCTTCATCTAAGTCATTAATAAAGATGTTGAACAATAATGTACATGATATCTATTTTTGACAAAACAACAGATGGTAACACAATCAATAATGGTCTTGAGGATTGAAGCAAAGAAGTAAGCAAAAAGGTGAAAGGAAGGCAAACTTTACGGAAACAACATGTTCTTGTTATAAGTTTCTTGGGGTGCTTCCAGATAATGTTTGTATCCCGCAATCACCTTAAATAAAACACAAAATGAGTAGAGGGAAATTGTTTCTAGATGAAGCCTTCCGTTTATAACCCTGCTATATTTTTCTACTGCATGCTTCGTTTCTATTAATCAAAAGTACCCACTAAACAGGAAACAATGAAAAGAGTGCACAATATCTTCTGATTGGTAGTTTGCCCTACATCTGGAAACTATCTTGATATACATGGAACATTTATATTCGTATGTGAGGTAGAAAAGATTGTCCCATTCACAGACAACGTTCTGTCTGCACTAGTACTCCCTGTTACATTCTGTAACTGTTTCTTCACACATGGCTGAACTGTCTGGAGCCCGATTTCAGAGATTTGTAAGTTGCCTCTTGCTTACGTGGGTACTTCCTTCTCAAGGTTACCAGGTTGTTCCTTGAATTTCTGGGGAGCATTATGTTTATTGTACACAGTCAGATATTGAGAGATGCATATTTTTAAAAGGCAGAGAGGGCAGGAGAAACCAAGCTCCCTCAAACCAGTTGCAAAGTAGCCATGTGTTGTGACCCAGCATAACTAGGCTTGTGCAATTCGGCCAAAAGGCATGCCGTTTTGGGGTCCATTTTCAGCTAACCCCTTATTCTGTTTACCAGGAAATTACTCGAATCAGGAGAAGTGTTGCCTTTTTCATTCGCTACAGGAAGGCAAACTATTGGCTACAATGGGAAACTGTAAAGGCCCAATCCGCAATCATTTTAAGGCCTATCTGCATGAAACATACCTCAGTTTTAGACCCCATTTGCAACAACAGACCCGCCAAATTTCAGAACAATTCACCAATTTACCGATTTTTTTAGAATTATTTTAAAATTTTACCATAACATTTTAAAAATAAGACAAACAAGAGAGGGTTCTGGGAACTGTAGTCGCCAGTTGTATCCATTCTCAGCCAGTCAGAGCAAGGACACAACCAGGCCTTTTATTGGCCTATAAACACACACAGAGAGAAACTTCAACTCCCATCATGCTCTAAGAGGAACTCAGTGACTTTTCAATGCCTGCCGCATGCAAGTGCTGCTGGGATAGCAAGTCTAAGGAACTTTTCCAAAAGATGGGTGCTGTTGCTGACGGAAAGGAAGAAAAGACACAGCAGGATCTTATCCAGGAGCTTCCTCAGGTATAAGGAAGCTTAGGTTCAATTCTGCCCCCCATGCTTTTTAATATCTACATGAAACTGCTGGGAGAGGTCATCCGGAGTTTTGGAGTTGGGTGCCATCTCTACGCAGATGACACCCAACTCTACTCCTCATTTCCACCTAACTCCAAGGAAGCCCCTCAAGTGTTGGACAAGTGCCTGACCGCTGTGATGGTCTGGATGAGGACGAATAAGCTGAGGATCAATCCTGACAAGACAGAGGTCCTCCAGGTCAATCGTAGGCCGGATCGAGGCAACCTATGCTTGACAGGGTTGCACTCCCCCTATAATCACAGATCTGCAGTTTGGGTGTCCTCCTAGATTCGGTGCTGACGCTTGAAGCTCAGGCATCGGCGGTGGCTGGGAGGACATTTCCACAATTGAAGCTTGTGCGCCATCTGTGACCGTACCTCGTGAAGTTGGATTTGGCCACGGTGGTCCACACCTTAGTTACCTCTAGATTGGACTATTGCAATGCTCTCTACATGGGGCTGCCCTTGAAGACGGCCCGGAAACTCCAGCTGGTCCAACGGGCTGCAGCCAGACTATTAACTGGACTGAATTACAGAGAGTGGTCAACCCTCCTGTTTAAGGAGCTCCACTGGCTGCCGTTTATCTACCGGGCCCAATTCAAGGTGCAGGTCTTGACCTACAAAGCCCTGAATGGTTTGGGACCCTCCTACCTGCGTGACTGTATTTCCACCTATGAACCCACACAATCCCTTCGATCTTCCGGAGGGGCCCTTCTTTCGCTCCCTCCCACATCGCAAGTGCGACTTGCGGGGACAAGAGAGAGGGCCTTCTCTGCGGTGGCCCCTCAGCTCTGGAACTCACTTCCTAGAGACATTAGACAAGCCCCCACACTGGTAATCTTCAGAAGGAATTTGAAAACCTGGTTATTCCAATGTGCCTTCAGTGATTGAATGTAAGATTCTCCCTGACCACATTTTGCACAAAATGTCCTTAGACGCGCTTTACTTTATGGGTTGTGCAATGAAATCCTTCCTCATTCCTGTAGCCTCCTCCTTATAAGTTACTCTGCCCTATCTCCCAGTGTTTTTAATATTTTCTATAATTTTATCCATGCATCTGGCCTTGCCTAGTGAAATTTCCTGTGTTTTTAATGCTTGATTTTATATTGTTGTGTTGTATATTATTTTGATTTTGCATTTTATGTATTTTGCTTGTTTTATTGTGTTTGTGTTATAGCTTGTATTGTATTGATGGGCATGGCCTCATGTAATCTGCACCGAGTCCCCCTGGGGGAGATGGAGTGGGGTATAAATAAAGCTTTATTATTATATTATTATTATTAATGCAGACTGAACTACATCCTCTCCGGTAGCTGATAAATCCGGCTCTTTTGATCCGTTTTGCCCAGCTTTTCGGTTCCCTCCTTCCCATTATGTTTTTGGAGGATTACACAAAACAGACCACCAAATATTACAGATCACTTTTGGTCAAACTGATCCGCCCCCAAGCCTAAATATAACCATGGCCTTTGGTCTGCTGACAGCTCCCTACGAACAGAAAATGGTACAAGAGCCCCCTGCATGAATATAACAAAGGAATCCTATTCCCATCACCACAATGGATTTGTGCCAGCTATTGCATATGATAAAACAAGTAATGTACATCATCATCATCATCATCATCGGCCATCACTTGTGGCCAAGTATGATTGCATTCCAAATGTAAGGTCTTGCCAATGGGGCTGTAGGTGACTGTAGAGCTCTGTTCTTGATCTGCATGTTCTTTCGCAGTGAAAACATTGGTTTCCAGATGGAAGGCGGTCTCAACAAGGGTTGGTTTGACCTGTCTTCCTCTTGACATCCTCTTGACATCTTCCATCCTGGGAGCACACGATTCTGATGCTTTAGCCTGCAGGTTCACTGGAACACACAAGCCTCCTCACCATAACAAGATGACCGCTGAAGGTAACCAGGTTGCCATCCTTGGCACACCAGAGAGCACATTATATTGTGCCACTTTGTAGTCTTCCTGGCAGATGTTTCCTCAGCACTGGACAGCATTTCTGTCTCTTTATCCTTAATGGGGCTTTTTTTTGTAAAGAAGAAGAGGAAAGAAGCACTGCAGGCAAGCCAGTGTGGATTACTGGTAGAACACAAATTCATCTGAAGCCCCTGTAAAATTAAATAAATGAGACAGGGTGATGATGTGTGAGGAATCCCTGTTTGGAAACTCTGTTGGTGGCAGAACAGAGTGAACAAATACTCTGTCCTCCAACACGGATTATCAAAATTGTTAAAAGGGTTAAAATGCTATCAGAAGTGAATATAATATTCCTATATCAAAGTACTGGGTGCAGAACTATATGGATATACACATAATGCTTTTGAATGGGATAGTTGGCTAGAGCTATATATATCCACTACTCCCTGTTCCTGAATTCACAGCACCACTTGGTTATTTATGTGTTTAGCATTTATGAGAAAGGAAGCAAAAGCCCACACTGTCACAATTACACTGTGCTGAGTAATATCTTAATATTTTAGTAATGCAGGTGAGATATTACCCACCCAGCCCTATTTCTGGAGTATGTTTGAGGATATTTATAAAATACTTCTGAAGATTAGAATTAGCAAAATCACTATGTTTAGTTATGTGATATTTGCCCAGACTTCTGGTTCCTCATAAACAGTCCAACCTCTGTCCCTCTCACAGCCCTCTCACTAGCAGAGCATGCTAGTAAGGTCAATGTCTACTCATGGATTTCAGGAGTTAAGACATAGTGTATGACTCTGGTTGCTCTGCACACAACTTGACAGACAAACCCAATAAAGACATTTTGAGGCATTTCTGACAGGACTGGATTTCATATGTGTGTGGGATGGGAGATAGGGCAACATGGATCATAAAAGAGAACAAACACTTGTCAGTCTCAGCAGTTTAATGTAACTGTCCACAAATAAATAAATAAATAAATAAATAAATAAATAAATAAGATCATAGTAATTAGAAGCTGTTTATTAACTAATAGTAACTCAACAGTAAGCTAATTGGAAAGCTAGTATGGTGTAGTGCAGAACTTTTCCAAATTCTGTGTTGTGAAACACTGTGTCAGCTGCAGTGTGCAGATATGTCACATGAATGTAATGAGAAATGACACAAATTTTAGAAATGTTATTATTATCTTAAAAATCATTTATTTTCCAAAATATAAATGACAGGTTTTTCATGAGATATGTTGCATTGTCATACATTTCATTAATACTATTTATGTATGTGTCTGTATCTCTTATAAGGTGTTGATTTAACCTTCAGTTTGCCAGTAAAGCTGAATTACTGTGTCGCGAAATTATGCTCTTTGGGCCATCATTACAGTTCTCATCCTAACTTCATTGTATGTCATTGCAAAAAATTGCTGAGGAGGAAGGAATATTATTGGGTGAAATACAAACTCTCTCTATAGGTTGCGAAGAACTACACAGCCAACCTAAGGCATCTTTGCTGCCTGAGGCATAGCACTAAGTGGTGCCTCCTGTACTGCCCCAAAAATTTATGTTAAATCAAATCCAAAGCCAGACAAGTTAGTTAATGCATGAAGAAGAAAATTCCACAAGCATCTCTCTCTGTTCTTGGCAATGAAAAAAAATCACAGAAACTATTTAGTGTTTTCAACATCTGCTGCTTGAGACTGCTGCTTCACTTTGTCACTCTTTGCCCAAGATAGACTTTGCATTCATTGACTTTTGTTTGGAGCATCACTCACTCATACTTGAAGCCAATGATCTGAAGAAACCGAATGACTGTGGCACCAAATGTCTAAAAATCCCAGCTTCCAAGTGCACAGATGTTTTGTTTTTGGACTACTATTCTCACAATCTCTGAGCTTGCCCATCGACTGGGGGGATTTTGCATGTTATAGTCCCCCAATTTCCTCTGACCCTCCCAAACTCTGCCAAAAGGTTAGTTTCTCCTCATCCTTCCAATTGATAAGATGCAACTGGAAAAAGTAGCAGCTGCTTTGGACTCATAAACATGAGCTGAAAACAGTCAGATCTGATGTACCACCAAGTATAAAATATCTTCTGTAATGAGGGAAAGAGATTACATTCAGAAATATCATAGCCTTCAAAGCATCCAAGCTGGTCATTTAGGGCCCTTCCACACAGCCCTATATCCCACATTATCTGAGTGTGGACTCAGATAACCCAGCTCAAAGCAGATATTGTGGGATTTTCTGCCTTGATATTCTGGGATATGGGGCTGTGTGGAAGGGCCCTCAAGCACTATTTCTTTATAACTGCAGCAAAACACTTGCAACCCAAATAACAGGGAAGGAAAAAATGTCCAGGGCATTTCCTTTGGGATGGGTCCAGGGCTCTCCCACTTATTCCACAAAAACAGCAGATGCCAGACAGACACGTGTCCACCGGGACTCACGCTAGCCCCCAGGCATAGGACCTATCAGGCAGTCTGTGAGAATTTCTGCATCTCATCAAGGCCAGCCAAAAGGCTTAGAAGATCCACAGATTCCCAGAACCTCCTCTTCCTAAATACTGTCCAGAACTGTGCAAGCCCTGTAAAAGAGTGAGCTACCCTTGAAAATAAGGGAAAAGGCCATATTTCTGTGCACGAATGCTTGGGCTACACAGCATCTCATTCCAAGCAGGAACCAATCAGGTAAAATTTCTCACCAGGGGTAGTGTGTAATCAGTAGTTTAGTTGTAGACAAAATGCAAGCATTGAGCTTATAGCCTCTCTGTCACTTTCCCAAAGGCAATAAAAAACCCAAGTGACTGTGCTGATCTATGTCAACAAACCATTGCTAGCACTTTTCATCTCCACCAGGAGCAGCTCTTAAAAACACACACGAATGGGTCTTACTTGCCAGTG
Organism: Anolis sagrei; assembly: GCF_037176765.1. Taxonomy (NCBI): domain Eukaryota; kingdom Metazoa; phylum Chordata; class Lepidosauria; order Squamata; family Anolidae; genus Anolis; species Anolis sagrei. Next base: position 128,099,114 of record NC_090022.1, on the reverse strand, counting down.
TCAGACAATGTCTTCACAAAATATTTTGGTTTAATACAGGGATAGCTCACAATTACGTAATATTGCTTGGACATTTCTCCCCACTTAGAATCATAGAATCAAAGAGTTGGAAGAGACCTCATGGGCCATCCAGTCCAACCCCCTGCCAAGAAGCAGGAATATTGCATTCAAATCACCCCTGACAGATGGCCATCCAGCCTCTGCTTAAAAGCTTCCGAAGAAGGAGCCTCCACCACACTCCGGGGCAGAGAGTTCCACTGCTGAACAGCTCTCACAGTCAGGAAGTTCTTCCTAATGTTCAGATGGAATCTCCTCTCTTGTAGTTTGAAGCCATTGTTCCGCGTCCTAGTCTCCAAGGAAGCAGAAAACAAGCTTGCTCCCTCCTCCCTGTGGCTTCCTCTCACATATTATACATGGCTATCATATCTCCTCTCAGCCTTCTCTTCTTCAGGCTAAACATGCCCAGTTCCCTAAGCCGCTCCTCATAGGGCTTGTTCTCCAGACCCTTGATCATTTTAGTCGCCCTCCTCTGGACACATTCCAGCTTGTCAATATCTCTCTTCAATTGTGGTGCCCAGAATTGGACACAATATTCCAGATGTGGTCTAACTAAAGCAGAATAGAGGGGTAGCATTACTTCCTTAGATCTAGACACTTATGCTCCTATTGATGCAGGCCAAAATCCCATTGGCTTTTTTTGCCGCCACATCACATTGCTGGCTCATGTTTAACTTGTTGTCCACGAGGACTCCAAGATCTTTTTCACACGTACTGCTCTCGAGCCAGGCGTCCCCCATTCTGTATCTTTGCATTTCATTTTTTCTGCCAAAGTGGAGTATCTTGCATTTGTCACTGTTGAACTTCATTTTGTTAGTTTTGGCCCATCTCTCTAATCTGTCAAGATCGTTTTGAATCCTGCTCCTGTCCTCTGGACTATTGGCTATCCCTCCCAATTTGGTGTCGTCTGCAAACTTGATGATCATGCCTTCTAGCCCTTCATCTCCTGCCCAACCACAGTAAGGTCTTTAGTTAAGTCTAAGGAAAGCCAAGCTGGAAAATGGGGCAAATGATGTGAACTATTAAAAAATGCTCTGGACTGCAACTATTAGTCTGTATCAGCATGCAAAGGGACTTTGGAGCATCTTTGGGACTAATTGAGGATGGGGAGGGAGAGAGAGAGAATTATGTAGCAGTAGCTTTAATTGCTTCACTTTATATACTAGTTTCTACCTGTTGGCCATGTGCTTGCTACAGAATCAAACCATTGCAGAGCACGGTTTAGCAACATATGGAAATATTTATCCCTTTTGGGACATGTTCTAGCCACCTGTGTATATTCCCTTTAGGTCCACTGTTTCATTGTATTCTTATCCAACCGAGGAAGAATTATTATTTTGGAGAACTTGATGTCCACTTCATTATACTCTTTACATTTCTTCACCTGAGGAAGGCGTTAGTCGAAACCGGTCTGGAAATCCTCTACGTGGATATCCTCTTACAAGGGACTGGAAACTCCACTCAAGAGTATCTTTCTCTAAAGTAAGGGATCTTATGTCCTTAAGAGAAGTCTGCTTTACAGCAAGAAAGACTCTACTTTTGTTACTGATGTAAAATCACTGTATAAACAACAGTTTTTTGTTCATTGTATATTGCTCAATGCTGCATCATATAAGTTGGTTATACATTTAATATTGCATTATATAAGCTGAAGAAAAAAAAACATTTACCTTTGTGATTTATGTACTACAACATGTAGTGGATTTGTGTTTGTTGTGATTGTGGGAATCCATTGTCTTTTGTGTTCCTTAGACTATGGCAGGGCTAAACTATAGTTTGGAAAAAATGAACAAATCCCTATGCGTACTTCACATATCTTATTTGTAGTGCAGAAAATAAAAAGAAATAACAATACAATATTTAAAATGAAGAACAATTTTACCCAACATAAGCTTACCAGTATTTCAGTGGGAAGTGAAGGCCTGCTTTTGGCTGATGAGATAGTCAAGTTAATTAGGATTGTTGTTGTTGTTGTTGTTAGTTAGTTAGTTAGTTAGTTAGTTAGTTAGTTTGGGGGGCCCTGGTTTTACCCATCAAAACCGAGAGATGTGAGAATCACAGAGGTGAAGGCCAATCAGCACTGGGATGCACACATTGTCATTTTCCTGCCTCGTGTGATAAAGACCTGAGTTTACTTCATCAGGTCCCACTACACAATGGTCAGCAATCCCTGAAGGAGTCAGAAAAGGGCAAGAGTTGAGGTCGTGTATAAGAGTGAGAGATTTGTGATGTTCTTCTGCAATATGAATTCCTGCTGACAATACAGACATGACATTTTGGCCAGGGAGATGACGCCTTTTGAAGTGCCAGGACGATCTCTCCTCTCTAAGTACAAATACTATGGAACAGAGCAACATCATGTTGCCATGCACTGCCTGTCCTCATGACACTCTTCTCCATCAAATTATAAGGACGACTGTGCCAGCCAATTCCCAATGGCATCTTCCCCACCTCAAATTACTCTGTTATGACTTGCATGAACCATCTGTCATGCTTTGTTCATTATTTAACATGAAGCAACAAGCTACATGCACCTCAGCTGATCCTCAAAAGAGGACCCAAGTGTGCTGAAGGGAATAGGAAGGGGGTGAAAAGCAAGGAGGCAAGGCTATACTCCTCCCCAGGCACTGTAAGGACATTAGCTAGGTCCCAGGAAAACAAAGCTGGCGTGTGGGGTGGATAATGTGAACTACTGAAAAATGCCTGAGACTGCAACTCTGTAAGCTCTGTATTCAAAGATACAGCCTTATTAGTCTGTAACTCAGGCATGGGCAAACTTTGGCCTTCCAGGTGTTTTGGACTTCAATGCACACAGTTCCTAACAGCCTACTGACTGTCAGGAATTATGGAAGTTGAAGTCCAAAACACCTGGAGAGTCAAAGTTTGCCCATGCCTGCTGTAACAACATTCAAAGGGACTTTGTAGCACCTTTGAGACATAACGGGAAAATAATTCTGTCACAGAAGCTTTTGGAGACACACAAACATTGTCACACCAACCCAGTTGATGTGACATTATTTATATCAATTCAGCAATTATGGTTCCCCCAAATAATCATGAGAATCATTGTTTAGTGAGATACAGATAATTGAGTTACAATTTCCAAGATTTGGTTGGGTAAAGGTGGATAATAGTAAAACCTGCTTAAGTTTGAGGTATAGACAGAAAACATTGGTGGCTTTGACATTCAATGTACTCTAAAATGCCTTTGTATTTTGGAGTCACCAAAGGTGTGCAGGAGGCGCAAACCAAACCAGGTGACAGCACCAGAGGGAGGATACCAAAATAATTGGCTATAAAATTTTCAGTGCTTAAGTAGAAATGTATTGTGTTATATAAAAATATCATTTTTATAAGTCCAGCTTATTACTTTATTAATATGTCTACAAGGCTAAAACCCTATGTTATTTTACTTTTTGAACCTTTGCATGCGTATGCACTCTGGCCAGAGCTGTCACTGTTATCCAAATACCATAATGCTTCAAATCACATGGTTTCATCTCCATGCGCTATAAGCATGTTCTGTAGTTTTAATTAATCCTATTTTTATTTCCACTAACTTTGGCAACTTTGGGGGTATTTTAGCCACAATATTGTGGTGTCATCTGGTACGGGTCCATGCGGGTGACAACCTGTGTTACCACACCAGGTGACACTAACCCTTGTGACACCACTGCTAGGAGCATATATACACATATCCTTACAAGGGAAAATGGTTTGTCTGGGGGAGTCAAGTAGTATTTGAAACAGTGAGGGAGCTGCATTGATGCCATGCTAAGCTCCTAGTCATCCTTGGGACCCTTGGTGAACACTGGACTGAAAAGAAAGTTTGATGTACACTGAACTCCATAATGGGTTGCAAGAACTTCAAAATGGTAGTCTTGTTTGATCCAGCATTCTTAAAAATCCAGTGCGATATAACAGTAAAGGTAACAGTTTTCCCCTGACAATAAGTCCAGTCATGTCCAACTCTGGGGGTTGGTGCTCATCTCAATTTCTAAGCCGAAGAGCCGGCGTTGTCAGTGGACACCTCCGAGGTCATGTGGCTGGCATGACTGCATGGAGCGCTCTTACCTGGAGTGCAAAATAAAAATCTAAATTATTGTATTTTAAAGACTAGAATGCCAATGTGGTCACTGATCTGGTGCTTGAGCCCTTTCCTCAGCTGCCTGGAAGGAATGTGCTCCTGTGTAACTTGTACTATTTACTTAAGACATAACACCAGGACACCAGGGAATTGGAGCTACTCTATAGCACTGGTTGCCAAGTGCCTTATCTTGCAAGATTACAAAGATGAAATGTTCCCTCCCTTATCATCTGGACTCAGATTTAGCCACATCCATCACTGTACAAAAATATCATTTAAAACCAGCACTTAAGAGGAGGATATGTAGTACCCTCGCTGTGCAGACGCACACTGACACCTTTGCATACTGTATCTTTGTTGGACTGATGGCCATGACTGGAACCCCAAATACTGTGTAAACAACTGTTATAAATATTGATTCCGCTTTTTCATCAACTTCTTCTTTCCCTTTCCTTTCCTTGGTTTTTCTCCATCTTTCTCCTCTCATCTTCAACTTGTTCCATGCATTGTTTATGTGACTGCCTGTATTATAGTTCAAAATGAACAGTTTCGTAAAGCTAGCTAAATGATAAATAATTTTAAAAGAAGAACACAAATGTTGGTTAGTGGTGAGCCATTATAACTACAGGACATTTGGGTTTTGCGAAAATGATACTAAATGCAGTTTAGGTGGAACAAATATTAGTTTTAGTAAAGGGTTAGAGGGAATTTTCCATATGTGTATAGTAGGAACATTTTCTACTTTTATAAGGGTGTGCTTTGTTTGTTTGTTTTTCAGAGGTGCCTTGCACAGAAAATAGGGGGGAAAGCCACCAAGGCAACCTCCACTTAAACAACCTTGAAACAAGAACATCTTTGACACTGTTTGTCTGCTATGAGCTGTTTATTTACACAAAACATAGTCTAGTTCAAGTTAACCAGGCTTCATCTGTGCAGAAACCTCTCATAACTGATTGAGGCAATCTCTTCCCGGTGTGGTTTACATTTACAAGAATTCTGCCCCCAACCAATTCCAGCTATCAGGCTACAAACAAAACTTGAACAGGTTTCTATTCACTAGGCTTAATACTTTTGTGTAATATAAACAACACACTCCGGATGTGTTGGCTACAACTTCCATCAATGGCTTCACTGAATGAGGGAGATAAGAATGGAAATCTAAGTTTGATGGACAGAAAGATTCAGCAAGTCAGTCTTGGACAATGGGTTGGACATGGTGGGACAAGGAAAGCTATGCCAAACCCTTCTGGAGGAGTGAAACTCAGCTGTTTGACTCTTTTTATTTGACAGACAATTTGAAACATGAGGACAGATTAGGAACAACCAACACCCTATTTTATGTTCCTCTTCCATAAGCAGGTGTTCCCCAACAACACCTCCTGGGAATACCCTCCAGGAAGGACTGGAGCCACTGCAAAACAGTTCCTCCAAGACCCATTCCCACAAGGCATCCCAAAAGGATACAGTGGTTTGTAGTATTGAATGCTGCTGGGAGGTCCAGCAGAACTAACAGGGACACACTCCCCCTGTCCAGTTCTTGGCTTCTGTCCACTAAGGTGACCAAGGCTGTTCCATGCCCCGGCCTAAAGCCAGATTGTGCCAGATGCAGATAATTCATTTCCTCCAAGAAAACCTGGAGTTGTGAGGCCACTACACATTCCAGGACTTTGCCTGAAAAGGAGAGATTAAGTTAATGAATTGAGTGAGCTTTACTTCATTACAAGGAAAATCAGCCTGCTGTGTAAGCCTTGCAAATGCTGATTCGTTATCAATAAATGTTTGGTTTTTATACCTGTTCTGTATACCTATATATCTGTGGTTCCATAAAAAAAATTCAGGGGAAAAGGAGTCACAAGTGGAAAAAGTTTAAGAAGTGCTGTTTTAGAATATTTGTTTCCTCCCTTCCTTAGATTCCAGTCATTCACACATGATTTGTCCAGGTGAAAAAGAAGTGATGCATTTCCTCCTCCTCCTCCGTCTTCATCTTCATCTTCCTACTTTTTGAAGAAGAGACTGGGATACAGTTGAGGATCTATACTTTAGGGCAGTGGTTTCCAACCTGTCCATAGACCACCAGTGGTCCACAAGTACTAAAATATGGTCTGCGGCTTAACTGTTACTACCCCGTTGCAACAAGAGGGATTAGTCTCACAAAACCCTTTTATATAATGCCAAGATTTATTAAATATGATTTTTTTTGTGGGCGAGCGGATGGCGACTACTGGATAGCATATATTCTGTATCAGAAACTAGAGCCGATGTGTTGTATCCAATGCAATTTTCTGAATCAGCACCCCAAATAACCAAACTGAATCTAAAGTTGACCAAAAACTCATTTGTAACCCTTTTGGTACTAATGTTAAAGAGTGGTCCCTGGTTTTAAAAAAAAAAAAAAGGTTGGGAACCACTGCTTTAGGGTGAATTCTGACTCTTGAGCCCTCATGTTTATAATAAAATATTGATATTTTAAGAAGAAATAAACCCAAGTTACTACTAAAAATAAGGTTAAGAACTAAGCAGTGGGTGAATTCAGAGGAAATGAACTAGAATTCAAAAATTGACAATTCCCTGGATATCTTCAAACCCAAGTAGGGACTTCCAGAGCAAGTTGTGCTGTTGATTTTGGGAGACTTGTTCCTGAGAAAGGAAAAATAAATATAACTGCAAAAAAGGATGTGGAGTGAGGGAATGGGAAAATGCCATCATTCATTCCAAGATGCTCTGGTGTGGAATACTACCCACTCTCATAAACTCTCACAAATCAGGCTCCCTATTAGCTTAAACAAAGCTGGCTTTATTGCAGTAGCTGTATATATAAGCACATCAAAGCAAAATAAACAGAAATGCATTCTCTCTCACCCTTAGGTTTATACTGAGTGCCGACCACTGGAGATTAAAAATCAGAGCTATGTTGCTTACATGTCAGGGAGGAAAAAATGCTTGCTATTCTTGGGAGCCAAGAATAGAGAGCTAGTGCGGATGCTAGCAAAATCCGTTTGCCTGCAGAAATATCAGTTCTCCCAAGTGGTCTAGTCACTAGCAAAGCATAACATCAGAAGAGAGAATTTGAAAGATACCCAGTTTCAAAAATAATACAGTTGGTCCTTCAGATTTGCAGGTTTAATTTTGACAGATCGATTTCATGGATTTGAACAATATGGGCTCTCCAGGAGTTTGTAAATCCTCCAGAATGACTGTATGGTCAACATCCTGCAGAAATGCATTGTAGAGTCACATTGATGGACCTAAAGATCTTTTGTCAAGTTTTTTTAAAAGTGTTTTTTTTTTTTTTAGGTTCACTGGGGTCCACTTTCACACCAGTGAATGTGGAGGTCTTACTGGTGGTAAAACCTGGAAGAGAAACAGCATTACATGTCTGATGCTATCCTCCCATATGGAGGTTATGAGTCTGAGGAGGCTACGTCTTTCTGGAGCCAGTTTCTTCAGCTACTGATGAAGCTCTTCTGGACCTGGAGGGAAGACAGATATGCTCTACTTGAGTGAAGCTGGACCACACACTTTGGGATTCAGGAGTGTCTCCTATGGCTCATCTCTAGCGTCAGGGAAGGATACTGCCATGGTGAGACAGAAGGCCAGAACCACTCCTGTTTAGACAAAATGAGCTGGGTATTCCTGGCAGTAGATCAGAGGTGTCATGAAATGGTAGGAAAGGTTATTTAACATTGTTGCAGTTTTTTCTGTTATCAGAAGAGAGTGAAGAGAGGCGCGTTTGTACTTTTCTAACCCCCCACCCCGCCTCCAAAAAAAAAAAAAGAAGATGATTTTCTGTCCTTCCAAATAACAAAGTTGGCTTTGGATGCTTGGCACCTTGACTTGGGTTGGTTCGATTTGCTGATTCACCTCTTGTCTTGAATTGATCCCAGAAAAAGCAGTGACTAAGGTGAGAGGTTTACAGGCAGATTCAAATGAAATAGAAATAGAGAAAACAAAGGTACAAAAATCCCTGGTATCCAGCTCATTAAGAGTCTGCTGTGGGTTTTGAGAATTTATGAACAGAGAGCCTACAATATAAACCTTGACCCCAGATCAGACGGATATGATCTGGTGAGGAACAATAAACTGTGACATACTCTGACATTTTGTTTGAAAATATTTTTCACTCTATGTTTTATAACATAAAACTGTTTCGTTATATTTATAAAATACAGGTTCCGTTTTTTAAATGTGTCTCCTGCTTATTACAAAACCAAACTGGGATGACAAGCACAAGCAATGTTCAGTTGCAGTTTAAGCACTTTTAAGTCTTGTGATGTCATAGTGCACTTGGAGCTCCTTCTCTGGAATTGGCAGAACCTTTGTCTGAATCACAACCTTAATTTTTCAGATGTGTCCCAACACTTTTTTGATGTTATGTGCATGTATTTAATATGTCTGCGCCAAGGAGTCTGAATCACACTTGCATTATCAAGGTCTATTGTTTGCTGATATGCAAGAGCAATTAATATCCCTTTCCCTTCAAGAAATGAGGCACCCCATACAAATGTGGACTTAAGCATTCTTGTATATGGGTAGAGGAACCACATAATGCAGTTCATTTAAGCCCTTCCAGCAAACAACCCAAAGTAGATTCATTTACAACTCCTTTTTTGGGTTGTTTTCAATCACGTTGCTCTTTCTCCAGAAACAGTGCTTCCCTCTTCCGGAGAACTTTCTCCTGTGATTTAGAATTTGCATGGAAGGAGACATACAAAGAAAACATGGCTTTGGGCAGTTACTGAAACTTGGGCAAAGAGTGTGCCAAGGAGCTCTCAACGGTTGCAAAGTTGTGGGACAAACACTCACGTGTTCTGTGCATGCAGGCAAGTGTGGACATCGCTCTAGTTGCTTCTTGGACCGAGGTTTACTTATCAGTCCCTTTGAGAAAGTTAACTTCTGTCTATGAAGTAGGCAGAGTGATGTCCATGTTTGCCTGCATGCACAGCACAGGTGTCACCTAGATGAGTCAATCCCATTTTTTTAAAAAAAACCCAAAACAAGTGATTATTGCTATGAATCAAGATAAAAAACCACAATTCTGCCTATTTGTTTTGTAAGCAACAAGCCTGTTCCTACAGTGTTTGTGTCTTATTGCCATTGAATGAAGTAATATTTGTACCTGACATAACCCTCCTTCTGAGAAAGAACTTTCCGGTTCATTTTGAACACCTTTCCTGGAAAAAAGTAATTGCTGCCTTAAAAGATGATTCATAAATGGGAATTCCCTATTGTTTCTGCAGCTGTAGGTACCCTGCCAAATTATGCAGAATAAATCCATCACAATTACACCCATTTGTTTGCGTTCAAGTCACTTCTGATCTCTTGCAACTGAAAAGCAAATCTATCATGGAATTTGCTTGGCAGAATTTTTTTGCTTGGCCTTGCTCTGAAGCTGAGAAAGTGTGAATTGCTCAAGGTCACTCAGTGGGTGTCTGAACAGGAATTCAAATTCTGGTTGTCATAGCCCAATGCTCAAGCAATTCTGGCCCAGAAGCTACACTACCCATAAACAAAGGTAGCAGAAAAAAAAATAATTTCTTAAAACCTATTCTCCAAACTGTTGAGAGTTTTTTCACCAGTACATAAACATTTAAGAAGGTATCCTGCCAAATTATGCAATGACACCCATTTTGCAGAAATCAGGTGGATGGATGTCGCTGAGAATCCGTGCATTACCTGGCACTACAACATAGCCCAATATTGTTATTCTCATGGGAAGAAGGGAAGGAGAAGAGTGGGTAATCTGACAGAGTCTGAAGGAATTACAGGCAAATTTCACACTCAAACATTTCACACTGCTGATATGTTCTTAAGTGCTCTACCCAGTTCCTTATACAGAAAGGAAACATTTTTGAGATTGTCCCCAGCCACTTCTGAGGCTCATGGATCAAGAGTCCTGTCACTAGTCTGTCTCAAGCCAGTAATGTCTTAGGCAGTCTGTCTGATGGATCAGCCAACAGGGCAATGATTGGAATGGACAGCTACTGAAGGAATGTGTAGTTGCCTCCATAGGTGGCATGGATTTTGTCTACAGTGCCATCCCTCACAATACTATGAAAGATATAGAAGTGGATTTGTGTGGTGTTTGGTATAGACCCATAGATAGTGGGTGAAGGGTGAGGGTCTTACCATGGCTGAGCGCAAGCTGGAAAAGGTTATTGGCTGTAGTTCTTTATATTTGATCCCTTTGCTCATGCACATGTTCGCAGAAGGAATTTTTAAAAAAAAAAAAATAGAAGAAATATGAAGACACCCAATGAGAGATACATAGTATCAGGGCTTGGGTGATGGAAATATTTTAGGTACATTGTAGCTATATGGCTTGCTCCTAGGTTGAGAAGGTAGGAGAGGTCAGCTGGGCAATCTCCATTGAAGCTGCGGAGATCCGCTCAAGCAGACCAGCTTGGGCCACACAGCTGAGTCAGGGGAGTGTGCCCATGTGTGGGGGTTTGGGGGCCATGGAGTATGGGCTGCTGTTGGTTCTTAAGAGGCTCAAGGTAGTTCATGGGGACCGAGGCCATTTCTAATTCATCTGGCCTTCCGTCCTTGGGAAACTACAATTCTTGGATCAGACGTAGTCATCTTTTTAAGGGGTGGGGTTGGGGGTCTCCAATAACATGGAGACACTACATATCTTATAAAATTACAACTTCCATGATCCCATGCCATTGAATCATGGCAGTTAAAGTGGTGACAGGTTACGTTACTCTTAAAGTGATGGGCACTCATGCTTTCCCTTCCTAATGTGATGGTGGTTTGACAGTGTATTTGCACTCTATGTAAAAAAATAAGAAGGAAACATTTTACCACCAGATAGATTTCAGAAGCTGTGAAAAGAGTAGAAATCCTATCAGGAAAGCAGCCTTGATTTGTGGTACAACTCTAACCCAAGATTAGGATTTGATCTTTCAGCCTTTGTCATCTCTGTTTTATCATGTATGTTCAAGAACAGGTTAGCCATTACCTGGGGCTCAGTAGCCAATGGGTAAAATTCCTCCTGATGCCAGAAAGCTAATTCTGTTCTCAGGAATTGCATCTGTTTTTTAAAAATTAAGACAAGGGTGAAACAAGGCAAAAAGATATCTTTAATTTTTAGAGAATCCAGATGATTTCCAGCTAACCAAAGTTTCCTGGGAATTATAAGGAACGTGCTGAAACGAATGGTGTAGACAGGAAACAGCCAGTATGATTTGCTGAAACAAAGGGTACAGGATTTTTTCACCATCTTCTGCTTTATTATTTTTTTGTAGATTAAATACTACAAAACCCATAGGAAAAGAGGTTGATTAAAAGTTGGCAACTAAGCAGCCAAAGACTTTCCATTTTATTTTGGGACAAATTTAGTAGCAGCTGGTAGCTTTAACAGCAGTGGGACAATGGATTTTAGTTCCCACTTTAAAGAATTTAAATCAGTGGTTCCTAACCTGTGGTCCATGGACTTTCAGTGCTCCACAAGAATGAAAATATGGTCTGTGGCCTCACCATTACTACACTGTTGCCTCAAAACCATGAGGCAATGAGAATGAGTAGTCTCATAAAACCCTCTTATAGTGCTGAGGCAATGGGGATGTTGGGAGGGGAGAGGCTAACCATCCACGAAAGATTACTACTACTACATCAGCTCTAGATTATTAAATATGGTTTTCTGTGGGCGAGTAGATGGTGATTACTGGATTGCATATGTTCTGTATCAGAAACTAGAGCTGATCTGGTCTATCCAATGCAATTTGCTGAATCGGCATCCCAAATAACCAAACCGAATTTAAAATTGACCAAAAACTGATTTGTAACTCTTTTGGTACTAATGTTAGAGAGTGGTCCCTGGTAAAAAAATAAATAATAAAAAGGTTAGGAACCATTGGTTTAAACCAAGATACTAAAATGACTGCAATATTTTCAAGAGGATAGTATTTTAGCGTTGGAAGAGACAATAAAATCAGTTCTGTCAAAAATCCATCTAGCCTCTGCTTACAAGCCTCCAGACATCATACTCCAAGGCAGCATATTCCACAGTCAAACAGCAATTACAATCAGAAAGGTCTTCCTGATGTTTAGGTGGAATCTATTTTCTTGTAGTTTAAATCCATTGCTCTCTGTGTTCTAGTCTGTGGAGTACCAGAAACAAGATCTTTTAAGGTTCAAGATAAAACCCAGATTAGTTTCTCTGCCACAATGATACTTCAGTTGCCTCTGAAGATACCTCTGTATACTGATGGCCCTCTATATCCATAGATTCAGCATCCATAGATTCAACATAGCCTTCAACTTTCAGAAGTCCTAACAGCTCGTAAACTGGCTGGGATTTCTGGAAAATGTAGGCTAAAAACATCTGGGGACCCCAGGTTGAGAACCACTGCTTTAAAGCTTCTGCAATGGATTTTGTAGCAAACTATCAATTGTAATGCTTTAATATAATGTATCAATTTGATGATTTTTTATATATCTTATATCTTTTAAATACTGTGTCACTTCCTTATATGAAGTGTATAAACTGTTTCTAATACTTGTGTCAAAATGTAATTTAAAGGAAGCCACCTCTCCATGTCCTAGTTTGCATGACGCCATGGGAAAGGGAACCATGGCCAAGATCCTTCCAGCCATTTCCAAAGCCGGATAACTATCAAAACCAATAAAATAAGCTTGGGATGCCTGTCCATTTAAACTGAGGTGGGGAGTCTGTTGCTTCTGTGGAAGAGGGGGCTTTATAGATGTGAATATGTTAAATTTCTATGCTGGCAGCCAAGTCCTTGATTGTCTGAAATCACCACCTTTGTCTTTTACACCTTGCACCTTTGTCACACACAGAACCAGACACTTGTGTTAATCAGAGACTCATCTGCATATCCACATTATTGTGTGTTTATGTTGGGGCCTCTCATTGTCTGAGACCCAGAGTTGCTGCTTCCTCATGTTTATGTGTAAATTGTATGGGGTGGTGTGAGAGCACATTGCTATCTTTCTCAGATGCAGGAGTGTCATGGCGAGCTAGATCCTTTATTCTTCTAGGCCAGAACCATCTGCCATGATCAGGAACAGGTTTCAGAAGGGTCACTGGACTGAGTAGAGCTCTGGCATTATCTTTGGAGCCAGGCTTTGTAGGAAGGTTATAATAAAAGATGGAAGAAATTCCAGCTTTTTAAGTTTCCTCTTCTCAGAAACTCTCACCATGAATGTGCACATCCTTCCCCCTCAAAAGGCATATCTTTCCCCAGAAAATTTATGGACCAGTTAGAACAAAGCCCCATTCTTTTTTCTCTGACAGGTGACCTATATACTGTATCACTTTCCTGACATCCCTCCTCTACAAGCATCCAGTTGCTCAACCTCAGGTCACAGCTGGAAGGAGGCAGAATACAATTCTTCTCATTCTTTTTCTTTTATAGCTCTTCTCTTGCAATGTTGAACAGATAAAGCCCTGTACTGAGCAAGAGCAGTATGATCTATCCTATGCTAACAGTAAGAAAGAACACATTGCTGTGGACATGGTTCAAATTCCTGTTCAGAAATGGAACCCACTGGGAGACTTTGGCCAAGTATTTGGGATTTGTTTTGAGATTTTGGAATACTTATATTTCTGTTTTTATATATACTATATATCAAAAAGCAAAGGTGTCTCAGCCACCCATGCATACAGTTTTGGATTTTGAAGTTATTTTTGGATTTCCAGATAAGGGGAACTCAGTCTGTAGTGCATATATACAAAGGAATGGATTTTCACAGCATTGTATTGTAATCTACTTTGTTGTATATTATGTGGTACATCATCTGTATTGTTGACCAACATAGCTTCTTGCCTTTTTTGGATACTCCTTTGGGTCAAGATCAGTGACTGCATCTCACAGCTTACCACTACTTAGCCTAAATACCCTAGATCGGTGGTTCTCAACCTGGGGTCCCCAGATGTTTTTGGCTTTCAACTCCCAGAAATCCTAACAGCTGGTAAACTGGCTGGGATTTCTGGGAGTTGTAGGCCAAAAACATCTGGGGACCCCAGGTTGAGAACCACTGCCCTAGAGGCACTAGATCCTGTCTGAGCTAAGGAAGCTAGACTCTGGTTGGTACTTGCATGGGAGTTAGCAAACAAATGCTAGGAGCTGTAGACTACATTTCAGAGGAATGAACTGGCAAAACCATCTGAGTATTCCTTGTCCAAGAAAGTCCCATCAATGGAGAGGTGGCACACAGATAAGCATATTGCTTGTATGTGTATGCAAGTTTAATAAGGAAAGCTAAGTAAAGTATTAAAGGGTTTTTGTTTGTTTGCAGGTCTGATATTATTCACACTATAGTATGACTCCCTTTTCTTCGTGACAGGAGTGTCTTGAGAAACTGCAAGTCACTTCTGGTGTGAGAGAACTGGAGGTCGCCCAAGGGACATCTGGATGTTTTACCATCCTGTGGGAGGCTTCTCTCATGTCCCTGCACAGGAGGTTGGAGCTGACAAATGGGAGCTCATCCCCTCCCCGGATTTGAACTGCCAACCTTTCAGCAGTCCTGCCAGCACAAAGGTTTAACCCATTGCGCCACCAGGGGATCCATGACCCCTTTATTCATAGGGAGTACATTCCATGACCAATTTGGATATCTGAAATTGTGAATACTAATACACTCTATGTTTTCACAATACTTTAGCTGGAAGCATACCACAGAATCACCCTGGGTGATCTAAAGAGGCCTACAAATACTTCTAAGGGACACATGAAACCTTGGATATCGAAACTGTGAGCAGGGGAGCAGGGGAGTTGTACTGCAGTTGTATTCTGTTATGCCTATGTCTTTTAAGTTACAAAGCATGTTTTCACTTTTGGGAGACTAGAGTAGCTTCAAGGCGTCCAATATTTCTATAGAAGAATATTTGGGTGAATAGACTATAACATGTGTAAACTAGAATCATGAGTTTTTTCTTTGGGAATATTGGTTGCACCATTTTGGTAGAAACATATTACTTAGGTGTTTAGCTTTCTGTGAGAAATTACCATTATTCTGTTCACTTGCTGTTGTGACTTATAAGAGTGTTTAATCTGAACTCTTTGCCAATCTGTGTATTGCCTCCAGGACCCACAAGACAAAGGCTGCATGCATATACAACATACAAATGATAGTCTGATGGTGAGTCACAGATGGAGGAAGTGAAGGAAATCTGCATATGGAGAAAGCATATGCTGAAACAGGGATTTGTTTTGACCAGTTTATAACGTAATAGTGTAGGTGATCTTGCAGTTTCATTTTCCTGTTTGAAAATTAAGCAATCTGAGAACAAAATTTATAGAAAGATCTCCAGGCCAGTTACTAGCCTTATCTGCAAAGGTAGATAAGTAAGGGGAAGACAAGTTTTGCTTACTATTGGAGCTGAGCAATTAGTTATCTTGAAGGATAGCGATTTCCTTGACACACAGGACAGGATTGAATTTGTGGTTTGTACCTGAACTACTAAACAGTTCAGTGTTTAATAATCTAAAGGCTGTCACAGCAGTGCTGGGGAATAAAAACTGGAAATAATAGGACAAACTGTGACCGTTAATCTTAGTTTAACTGCAGGTTGACTATAGACTTACCTAATTTGATTAATTTGTTTAGGTCTGGACCCAATGTGAATACCAAATCCGTAGATGCTCAAGTCCCATTATATACACTGGTGTAAGAAAATTGTGTCCTTTACATAAAATGGCATAATCAGGCTTTGTTGGTGGTGGGTGGTTGAGATTTCAAGCCATGTATGGTTGAATCCATGGGTGTAGAATCTGTGAATTTAAAAACACACATTAGAAACCCATGAAAAACAGGAACATCACTTCAACCTGGGCGCCACTGGTTGAAAGTACAATGCTTTGAAAAAAGGCAAACCTTGGGTTGTTGTAGGTTTTTCAGGCTGTATGGCCATGTTCTAGAAGCATTCTTTCCTGACGTTTCACCTGCATCTGTGGCAGGCATCCTCAGAGGTTGTGAGGTCACAACCTCACAACCTCTGAAGATGCCTCCACAGGTGCAGGCAAAGCGTCAGGAGAGAATGCTTCTAGAACATGGCCATACAGACCAAAAAACCTACAACAACCCAGTGATTCCAGCCATGAAAGCCTTCAAAAATACAAAGGCAAACATGTAGAGAAAAGTCTAAGACTAAATATGTGAAAATTATAATTTTGAACTGTCTCTACACTATCTTGCTTTTCATATAACCTTTGTCTTTGCATTTCATTCCCTATTGCCCTTTTGCTTGTGCTCTTGCTTAGCAAAAGAGGTAATTCTGAAGAAGGTAAGTCCAGTCCCTATTTTCCAATGCTCCTGCTCTCTCTGCTCAATGAGATAAATAAACCAGTTTGGAAATTGGCTTACTTAATTTAGGCCTGTTTAATTCTGTGGTGATTTCGTACATATGCAGCATACATTTGTGATAGTGTTCCACTGCTAAGAAAATACTGGGTGTTTGTTTTAAGATGTAGGAAAGTGTGACTATATCAATAAGGAGAGAAAAGGGAAATATCAAGAAAAAGACAGAATCTTTGACCTCAACGCTGTATAAACTCTCTCTCTGTGTATAAACATTCCAGGTATGGATTTTTAACTTGTAGCAATTTCTTGCAAGACATGAAACTGGCATGAAAACACTCTGCATAATGTTTGTACTGTTGTCCTTTAAGTGATGGATGAGGACATAAATCCAAAGAAACGTAGTTTACTGAAATCAAGTTGTGGTTTTACCAGTGCTGTGATTCCACTATAGATATAATGGCAACCTCCTATGGCAGAAGCAGGGGGGGGAGGGGCAAGATGGGGTGGACTATAGTTTGAAAAAACATGAACAAATTATTTTGCATGCTGCACATATTTTATGTGTAGTGCAAAAAAGACATAAAAAAACAATATATTTAAAATGAAGAACAATTTTAACCAATTTATCAGTATGCCAATGGGAAGTGTGGGCCAGCTTTTGGCTGAGATAGTCAAATTAATTAGGATTGTTGTGGTTGTGTACCTTCAAATCATTTCAGATTTAAGGAGACCCTCAGTTTAAAGTTTAAGTTGGAGGTCATGTAAGTGACCTTGGGGGGCCACAGTTTGGGGATCCCTGTCCTGTGGCATCCTGGTATTTGGAGTTAAGGGAAGAGCCTTTAAAATTCTCACCCAAAGAGCTCCCTTGATCAATTTATGATTTATTTATTTTACTTACTTTGTTTTCTACCCCTCCCTCTCTCCCTCACTGAGGGACTCAGAGCAGCTAACAATTGGCAACAATTCAATGCAATTCAAACCTAGGACAATACAAACTCAAATACATGTAAATTGAGAAACACAAAGCCTTTCTAACAACTCATAAAAACTACAAATCCCAAAATTCCATAAGATGCATCTAGAAAAGCTAAAGTGGAATCATAGCATTACGATGGATGTCTAGGTGAAAGGAGGACATTGGTATTTAGGGGCAGAGCTTAGCATCTTTTACATGTATTCCCTGCACTCATTCTGCAGTGATGAGGGTGGTTTCAATATCTTGCAATGCAAAACCCGGATCAGAGAAGTAGATAGTATTTTATGTTTGAATGCTAGATACTGTATGTAGCCAGTTCTAACTATACACGAGAGTAGCATGAATTGATTCTGTCTCCTTCAGTGACATCTGACACAGATCCTGAAATATAGGCCAGTTCCAAAGATTGCTTGACATCAGAGGAAAGTAGGGCTTTATAGGCAGCCATTTTTCACAAAGACACTTGTTGGCTGTGATCTACAGAATTAGTATTAGTAAGGATAGAATAGTTGGATAAAATGTCCAATTTAGGTTGGCTATTTTATCTATTTATGCCTGGAATTGGAAGGAAAACAGTTTCTGACTATTAGCAAAGAATATTATTTTTATTAATTTGAATCCAAACTATCTAATAAGGTTGCCAGGTCAAAAGTGTCCCAGGTGCTCAGATTTCAAGGAGGAAACCTGCAACAAAGGGATGACAACTTATCAAGTCACAGGAAGCAGCTCCCAGTGATGCCATTATATATCAACCATAGTTGCATGGAATGTAGCATTAAAATTGAAAACAAGTAAGCAAACTAGGAATATACACATGGTCTGTTCAAGATATTGCTTCCTCCTGAAATTCCCCATCCTGTAGAAGAGTGTCCAGGCACTAATGTTATTGAAAAATTGGACCCCAAATTATAAATTATATGAATTGTGATTCATGGCTCCATTCAGACATGCAGTGAGTGTGCGCACCTCTGCCCTATAGCAACCCACTCGTAAATTGTTTTTGAAATGTTGTCTAACACATCATGGACCCCAGGAAACAATCCTTCAAATTATTATAATCCTCTCACAATGCACTGGGAGACATGAGGGGAACACACAACAGACTTGCATCAGAGCCCAGTGTCCTTCTCCCATCTCCATTTGATATGATCTGGAAATGTCTCCTTCTTCCATGCCCTCAGCCAGATCAGCCCTTTTGACACCCATTGAAATGATCATCGCTCTAAAACACCGTTTTTTAAATTATCTCAGACTAACTTTATTGTACTCACCAGAGCAAGGACATTAAGCTCATTATCAATTGCAAAACTGCATTCTTTTCCAATCATGCCCCTCCCAGGGGCAGATCGATGAATGGACAGGCACTTCAAAATAATCAAATGGCAGTTTATTAAAGTTTCTTGCCAAAGCAAGAGCCAACCAGGTATGACATTGGAGGGAATCCCATACCAACCACTGGACAGATCCTAGCTGGACACTTCCTGGACCAAGCAGGAGCTAATGTGAGTCTTGAATAGCTGTAAAAATATAATAAATATGTTTTGTATTCACAATTGTGGTATGTCAGTTCTTTGGAGTTCACCAGATATTGGATAGCAACTCAAGAGCTATTCACCACTGGCCGTGTTAGCTGGTACTGTGTAAGCACTACAGTTCAACATGATTTCCATCCTTGTCCTAGCAAGACAACCCACTGCAGATGTCAAAGCAGAGGAAGAGTCTGGGAACAGGGGAAGAAAGAATGGTGTGGGGTGATTGTTGGCTCAGGGACCATTAACCAAATCAAAGCAAAGACCTTTTTTTGACTGCTGGCCAAAGCACTACTGTAGGCTGGCTGGCTAACAAAACTGGGTTGGAAAAACTGATTTTGCTGTTAGATGAAGCATTCCATTAGTTCTCTGAACTGGCTAAATTATTATCTGTTGTATCTAGCCAACTCATTTGAGTTATCCAAATGCAAGCCTTTTCTTGTGCATGTGAGGAATGTGCAGTGACTCAGTTGTCAGGAAGAATCAGCCAACAAATTTCTTCCAAGTGAATATAGCAAAGGCACCCCCCCCCCCCCCAATCTGCACTGCTGCAAAGTGTTGTTTGGATGGTAAGTGCATGTATATGATGAGCTGTTAAATGTTCCAGACTTTCCTGGACATCCAACCCTTCATTCTTGCCTATAGCAGCTTAAGAGAAAAAGGAGAAAGAAGAATTGCATTCAGAAAATCATCAAGCTTGTTACTGTGTTCGCTTTTTAAAAGAGTTAAATGGCTATTAGGCACAATAGCTAATGGCTACCCCTGACCAGTGCAAGAGGACACACCTTTTGAAATATCCAAAATTAGAGACATATAAATAGGAATAATATTTTTTTCTTCTCTTTATAGAATGTCCAGATTTAACAGCCTGGCCACAGATTAAATTAGTGTCTTGGGTCAGACTGTTCAAATCCAATCCAATTTCATAAAGAACCTATTTTTCTCTCATTTATACATATCCACAGAGAGAACATGACACTCTGCCCAACCTCTCATATTTTGAGCAATTTATGTTGTACTAATCCAGAAAGTATTATTCTGGGTGTCATTTGTTTGTTCAGTCACTTCCGACTCTCCGTGACCTCATGGACCACGCTAGAGCTCCCTGCTGGCTGTGGCCAACTCCAGCTCCTTCAAGGTGAAACCAGTCACTTCAAGGATTCCATCCATCCATCCATCTTGCCCTTGGTCGGCCCCTCTTCCTTTTTCCTTCCATTTCCCCCAGCATCATTGTCTACTCCAAGCTTTCCTGTCTTCTCATTGTGTGACCAAATTACTTCTTCTTTGCCTCTAATATCCTTCCCTCCAGTGAGCAGTCTGGCTTTATTTCCTGGAGTATGGACTGGTTTGATCTTCTTCCGTCCAAGGCATTCTCAGGATTTTCCTCCAGCATCACAGTTCAAAAATGTCTATCTTCCTTCGCTTAGCCTTCCTTATGATCCAGCTTTTGCATCCATAGGTTACTACAGGGAATACCATTGCTTTAACTATGTGGATCTTTATTGCCAGTGTGATATCTCTACTCTTCACTATTTTATCAAGATTGGTCATTGCTCTCCCCCCAAGAAGCAAACATCTTCTGATTTCCTGGCTGCAGTCTGCATCTGCAGTCATCTTCACACCTAGAAATACAATGTCTGTCATTGCCTCCACATTTTCTCCCTCTATTTGCCAGTTAGTAATCAGTCTTGTTGCCATAATCTTGGGGTTTTTTTATGTTTAACTGCAACCCAGCTTTTCCACTTTCTTCTTTCACCTTGGTTAGAAGGTTTTTAAGCTATTAAAGACCTTTAAGGTATTTCCGACATATAGTGACATATCAAAGCATTTTCTTGGCAAGATGTGTTCTGTGTGGGGGTTTGACACTGTTTCCCCTGTGGCTAACAGACTGTGGTTTGATCAAGGTCACCCAGTAGGCTTCCATGGCTGAGTGGAGATTCAAACCCAGGTCTTCCAATTTCTTAATCCAGCACTCAAAGTATTATACAAAGCTGGCTTCAACTTAATAGCTCTTTACATCTGAAAAATGTGTGTGGCCTCTGCATATTCTTATTTCTATTGTTACAGAACATCTTGAAATGGCAGACAGTTTTCCCACATTAATACCATTCATGTTTTCCACCAAACACACTACCCACTCCACCATGTCCTGCCACAGTATTACCTTTCACTTTATGCCAAAAGAATAAGGTATTGTAGTAGTGGTGGAGATCTGGGCAGGTCCTATATAACGAGTTGTAGCAAAGACATCCATCCTTTAAATTCTATTTCTGTATCTTGTATCTGGTTATACAGAACACTTGCTGCATTCTTGAACTATGTAAGCATACATTTTGAGGCAGTTAAAATATTTACAGATCCCTCACATCAGATACCCTGAGAAGCAAATTTAGGAGAAGCATCCCTCCAAATGTTTTCATGTGACAAGCTTAGAAAGGAGAATCTTAGAAGTCAGCTGCATGAAAACTGAGGGCAAAGGGTTATAGCTTAGGCATGGATAGGCAAGAAATTTTACTCTTGGTTTTAGCCACCAACACTACCAATCACATACCTAAAGTACCTTCAGACCTCCTATACTGCACTGATTTCATGTTCCTTCAGTCACACAATGGCCTTCAGTCTGGACCTGGAGGCAGGCTCACCATCTCATGCATCCTGATTTTTTTGGGGGGGGGGACACAAGCGGGTTGGCCTCTTTCCCCTCATTGTTTGTGCCTTGACTCCCATGAGGGGAAGCATCTCATTTCCCAGCCCCAACTAAATTGGCAGGATGGGGTGTTTCTTCCTGCTTGTTTTTTTTTTTTAGTATCTCAGGGACACAACAAAGAAAGTCAACCCATCCCAGCATCTGAGAACAGAAAGCCTGAAATCCACCTTTCACTGAGGATAAAATGGTGCAGTGGATACAGTCAAGGCTAAGCTACTAACTAAAACTTGCTCTAAGTACAGCGGCACTCCTTGTAAAGAATGCAAGTCTGAAGGCACTCCAACATCTCCAGGTGAATCCTATCCTTTGATTCAATGAGGGAAGTGGGAATAGTCAGGACCTTCCTCTAGCACATGAGACAGGCCACCTAGACCAACAACAGCTATGCTGAATCCTCAAGTCTTTTTAAAATGAAATTGCTAACTCAACACAATGCAGCGTTTGATTTTACTTTACAGACAGGGATCTTTTCTAAACTGACATATAGCAAAGGAAAACCATCTGCAATAGGCCTTTGACACGCAAGCGTTTTGCTCCCAGACCTCCACTGATACCAAAATCCATGGATGCTCAAGTCTCATTAAATACAAGTGAACTGTAAAATGGTGTTCCTTATATAAAATATTAAAATCAAAGTTTACTTTATGCATTTTTGGACAAAAATTCAAGCCATCTGAATCTGTGGCTATGGAGAGCCAACTATATTTCTCTCTGGATTGGCCCAAACACATGATTGCTATTGCATCTCTGATCTCCTACAGCAATAACCAAGAATAACCAGGTTTGGTTCTGGGTTCCTCGTTCTCTTTTAAACTACGATATACAAGTCTGTGTCAAGAGAATCAGAAGGAAACAGTAGTGGCTAGAACAAAAGAAAGTACACATCCTCCCAAAATACACATGCAACTGTAACTTAGTAGTGTCAATATATTTTATCTTGAAGATGCTTTACATGTCGAATACAAAAATATTCCCCAAGGAGGACATGGTACCCAACCTACCCAAAGGCTTCCGGGGCCAAAACGAAGGAAAGTTGCCAAGGCCTGGCAAAAGTCTGGCCCTTTCTGAGGTTTGCAACATGGGTTGCAGAGGGCAACGAGGCTCCACATCCTCTCTTAGATTAGTGTCTTAGAGATACAGTAGGTGAACTACAGTTGTAAAGTGAAAGAGTGAATGGACCCCCTCCGCTCCCAGGGGTAAGCAGCTGCTGCCTGAACTACAGTACTGGGACACAGCCCAGGGTAGAGGCTCAGTGTCTGGGAGTGTGTGTGCAGGTCAGTCAGTGAGAGGATATAAATAATTTAACAGACAGAGATTTACAGACATTAACTGGGAGGTAGGTCAGTACGACAATAGGGACAGATTAGTTAAGACAGGCATTGACAAGGACACCAAGCCCAACTCTAGAGAGTAAGAGAACCTCCCTGCTGCTGCTGCTTCTGCTCTTGGGAAATGCCTCCAAATCCTGATGCAAAACACTTTGAGAAGAACAACTCCCTAAAACCCATTCGGGAAAGGACAAGCTACAGAGGGGGAAATGCCACTGGTTTAAGAGGGTGAGCTCTGTATCATCCCCTGAGATTCATATGGAGCAGCCTTTGCACCACCACACAGCATGAGTTGCCTGAGGCTAGAAACCCCTAAACTCAGTTGAGGGGGTAGTAACTGGAAACCATGCCTGGGTCTGGGAGAGTGAAAGAGTTGGATACCATTTAGATGGCAGGAAAAACCAGACACAGCTAGACTGAGGGAAAACAGCTGTGCCTGGGTGCAAAGCCTTGGTTCAAACCTGCCATGTGTAACTGTTGGCTGTGTTGTGGCCTGCAGCCCTATCCAGGTCAAAGGACACTGGCGAATAATAATCAAAATTGATCCCAGTTCAGTGGCTGATGACAGAACAGGGAAATGATGAAGTACTCACAAACTCTGCCAGTTACAGAGTGGGTCCAATAGCTATAATTCAAGTGGAAACTCTCACATTTAGTTGGACAGCTCTTATACATAAAAGAGGGGAGCACTTTTATGGGAAAGAGAAAAGCATATTTTTACCCTCAGGTTTTTTTTTTAATGACTGCTAGTTTTTGAAAAGAATCATGATATCTGATGTCCAAAGCCTAAGAAAGCTGTAAGGGTCAAAGGGAGATGAAATAAGTGAGATGCTCCCTAAAGGCAGAATGAAGACACTTCCTAAAGGCAAACTGAGGAAGAAGGGAAGACAGGGAGAATCATCCTGACTAGAGAATTAAGTCCAACGTGAGAGAACAAATTTTCTAATACATATCACGTACCAAAACGAACTAGAGGAGGGCTAGCAGAGGATGCTTATGCAGGAAGAAAAGCCATGGAGTGTACTCACTTAGGACTCAGTTCTCTCAAGAATTGATATGCAAGACTAGGATGTTTGTTGGGCCCGCCTGCCCCACTTATTCAGTGTGCCAGAAGTCAAGCCAACTCCTTCCCCATCTATATCTCCCATGGGATGATTTGAGATTCCACAGAATATTTTTTATCAGGATTAGAAATCCACATTACACACTAATTCAATATAAATTGAGAATTGGGTTTAGCAGTCCATCTCTGGGAACAATGAACCATGAGAGCTGTGCTGATAAGGAAACTGACAACATAGACATTCAGCTGACTGTACTCAGGGCTGAAGGAGCCTGCACCCCCTTCAGGGATGGCAAGGTGTCGGGAAACAGCAGCAGATTCCAGTCCCAGTTCATATTATATAGTAATAATTGATGTGGGTTATTTATTGCTCTTATTCTCCAGCCCCTATGGAGAAAAGGCAGGAGGTCTTGCATCAAGAGGAGGGAAGAGTGGTGTGCCAGGCCCACCAGTGGCCTGCTCAATGGTCCTGCCCGCAGGGTCCAGCAGAGCGCAGAGTCCTAGTAGCGCCCAACCTTGGCATCCCCAATGGCTCCCCAGACGTCAAAGACAAACTCGTCAGGGAAAGCAAAGTCGCCCAGTTGCTCATCCAGTGCCTCAGCAAACTCATCAGGATTCCGCTTGTCCTTGCCCAGCTCCACCATGGTAGCAGCTATGCAGGAAAGGAAGCAGAGATCATAATTAATTCTGCCCCCAGATCTATTCCCAACAATTACTCTGCCTTGTCTAAATCCTAGCTTGCAGACACCGGGAAAACCTCACATTCGTTTCCATTTGTAAGAAACAGAAAAGGAAGCAGAAGGAAGCTCTGCAGACCAAAGAAAAATTCCACTTCTCATGGGGCTGATTCTAACTAGCTTATCCACAGTCTCTTTACAATTTTAGTGGTTTAGTGTTCAGGAGAAAGAGAGAAGGAAGCAGCAACTCACCTAGTTCTGTGTCACGGATGCCCATATAGCTCTCCAAAAGGTCATCGACCTTCTCAATGGCCTTTTCCTCGAAGGCAGATGGCTGTGAAAAGGAATTAACAACTACAGTTAGAAAAGCTGTAAAGGACTGATCTAATGCAAAGGAAAATGGCTGTAGTAAAACTGAAACAAATGTCTGTGGGTGTGTTTTAGAGTGAGGCAAAC
The DNA here is from genome assembly GCF_037176765.1 of Anolis sagrei. Classification (NCBI taxonomy): domain Eukaryota; kingdom Metazoa; phylum Chordata; class Lepidosauria; order Squamata; family Anolidae; genus Anolis; species Anolis sagrei. Next base: position 128,073,967 of record NC_090022.1, on the reverse strand, counting down.
ATATTGGGCTGGTAACCAAGTGGAGCTCAGCATCCTGATAAACAATGTGATGAAAGCGAGGAAGGGTTCAGATCTGAAGGTCCCTAAAGATTGGCTTGACATTCTGCCACTGTTATTAATTCCATATACTCAATGCCTCTTTATGCTCAATATAGTTTCCCTCTCCTCTACTTCAATGCCATGTGAAGGTGTTTGGAGAAGATGTAGGATACGAAGTGACGGTGAGAGATAGCAAAAGAAAGGCATGCTTCTTTTCACTTACAATCACTATCGAGCAATGATTCAGAGGAAGGAGATTATATTGTCAGCCATCCATCTCATCAGAGGATGGATGAGATGACCTCAGATTTGTGGTCATCTGCTCTATTTATTTACTATATATATAATTACCCCACTCTATCTCACCCTGAAGGGGACTCAGAGTGGCTCTACTCATGAATCCCTAGTCCTTGAGCAAGGTCATCTAGCTTTGTCAAGATTCCCACCTGTTCCTCCACAGTGGCTGGTCCTTTGGCCCGAAGTCGCAGTGTTCCTCTCCCTGTGCCAAGCTGAGCACCTGCATTGTGTTTGCCTGCTGTAGACCGCTGACTGATCATATCTGGAACACAAGAAGAAAAGGGTCTCTTGACTTCTTGACTCTCTTACACACTGGTGGCCCTGGGCTAAAAACAAGGCCCAACAGGGGTTATTTAACCTTCTATGTCCAATTGCTGTATGGGAAAAGGGTCCTTTATCTTACCTGGCCAGTTGTAGGCTAGTTATATATACATAGTTTTCTACTTTTAAAATGTCACTGCTAGCTCATATTATGGTGAATTAAAGTAGCATATCCAAAGAATGATGGATGAATTTGTTCATTCAGATTTGTTTAGGATTAACACATAGATTACATAGTCATGAGTATTGGCCAGGACCAGACTATTTCACTATCATTCAAGACTAAACTTTTTAATACCAATGCCTTATTATTAAACCACAGATATATGACTTTAATAATGATGATTTTATTTCCGAAGATGAACTGGGAAGAATCACATTGACAAAAAGAGGATAAATTCTTTTATGGCTAGTAACTTATTAAATTTAGACTGAAAACTTACACTAATAACATGTTTTTTTAAAAAAACAACAACAACAACTGTTTAGAGCATGAATAAGTAGTTGCTTCTCAAAATAGAGGGAGGTAAACAATCTGATCCTCCTGATTTGTTTTTTTTTAAATTTGTTCATAAGCAATCTGTAGTAAGGAGTGAACAGTGAGGAAGTTGACTTTGCCAATGATGCTCAACTATTCAGAGTAGTTAAACTACAAATGGATTATGAAAACCTCTAAAAAGATGTTTTGAAACTATGAGAAACTTGGTTCACCATGACCAAGTATAATGAAACAGACAAGGGCAAATCAAATCAAATCTGAATTCCATACCCACACTACCAGTATGTCAGTTCCTAACCAAGAAAAAGCCCATGAGGTTGTGGAAGACCCCAATTAATGTGTCATTCTATGTTGACCTGTGTCAACCTACAAATTATGGTGAAGGCCACCTCACAGAGATGTTGCTCCCAATATTTACTCATTTCAGGCTGCTCTTTTCTGGACCTTATTTATTAAAAGCATGCAGAGTATTTTTCTTTATTGCCCATGTCATTACTTGTTAATATAGGTACCAAATTTCTGTGTGGTCACAACAGTAGTTTATCTTAGAAAGAATAAGGGAAAATATGATACAGGTAGTACAGAAATACACACAGTGTCAAGGAAGTGGATGGGGGAAGCACTGCTCTCTCTTTCATAAGCTGAATTTTTGAGTCCAATGAAAGGAAGTATATTTTCACATAACAATTAAGTTTGGAAACTGTAACCACCAGTTGTAGCAATCAGTATCAATATGGAGAGCTAAAAAGATGTTTAGACAAACTCTTGAAGAACAAGACTAAAGGTGTCTATGAGTAATGATAGATATATATTATTCTATAGTAACAGAAGTGTTATGTCTCTGAATATCAGTTGATGGGAGAAAGAATGAGAAGCACTCACTGCTCTTATGTCCTATTCATGGGCTTCACATAAGAAACTGATTGGTCACTAGGTGAACAGAATGCTAGGCCAGATAGCAAAAATATATTCAGGATAGGATGTATAGCTGGGATAGGACATGGATCTCTATTTAAAAAAAGGGGTGGGGGAAGGACCAAAACAGAATAAGACAAATTTTGTCTGCCATGATAACAGTCCTGTTAGGACATAATTCCCACAATTGAAGAGGGAAGGTGGAAAGTAACGAGGAATAATGAGCAAGTTTGGGAAAGCTATTTCTGTAAGGTTTTTAGTGCAGGGCTTTTAATGTCTCTGAAACAAAAAAACCCTTTGATTCTCATATCCACAGGTCAATTTTTTCTACTTCCATCCTAAAACTTAGAAACAGAAAGCTATATTTTTCCCAGCAGTAACCACATGCTAGCAGATGCTTTTTTTATGCAGCCATTCCTAGTACACATCTTCTTTTCCACAGAAAGCATACTTCTCCAGTATTTTTAAAAATCTACGTGCTTTTCAGTGTATTGTTAAGTTCAGCTGAAAAACTAATAGGAGGCACTGGGGAGATGTTTTCTTTTTTCCTTTTTTGTGGGGGGGGGACGGACTAGCAGTTTTTCTTTGATGATCAACGCAAGGGGACCCATGGCTTGCCAAGAGGTCAACCCCTGTAAGTTCCAAGAAAGCAGAAAGGGAGTAAAAGCCAAGAGTACAGGACAGCAACCATGAATTAGGACCAGAAATTATTTCCATATGCAGAACAGAAAAAAGTGGTTTCGAAAGAAGCCAGCTGCATCAACAGCAAAGTGTTACAAGGTGAGAATAGAAACAAGGGGCACGAACTTACAACTTTCACTCTTCAATTATTTTACTAATCAAGGCAAACTTTTTCAAAAAGTTGGATGGAGGACAGAGCTCTATTGGGTAAATTGGACATTGGGGGGAGGCACATTGTTCCTTACAAGGAAACAAGTTGCACAGAGTTTGCACAAGGGGCTCAAGTGCCTTCCTGCTATATTGCCAAATTTTACTGCACATAAAATAAACCCTGCTGAAGGGTGGGAATCAGGCAATTTTCCAGATGTTGTTGGTCTGTAATTGTCATGAATCCACACCAGTGGAGCTAATGGAGAGGAAGGGTGGAAACTGAACACAGCTGTAAAGATGCATGGTCACTGCTATCCTATGGGAAGGTTTGTGAATTAATAACACACAAGTTAACAAGATTTCTAGGAGCATGGATAGGAAAAATGCAAGCATATTTCCAACAGTTATTTCTTCATTTGCGAGATGCCATAGCAATTATGAAAACTCTTCGCTTACTTTCTCTGAACATGTTTGTGTGCTGAAACTATCAGCCAAAATGTCTTAACTGCCTCTCTCATTTCCTCAATTCCGCAACTTGTTTGGGTCTTTGCTGTTCTCACTAGTTTGTGCAGGTTAGTAGGGGCCTGTGCCTTATGTATGTAAATATCTGATATGATAGCTGAACACACGGCTGATCTGCATGTGTTTTCTGCCCACTGTGTCTTCTATTATATTACTTGTAAAACTTATTTTCTGACTTGGAGGCAGTCTGCAGTAAAGGGAGTTTTTCTGGTAAACCACAAGGTCAGTTGCAGCACTCTTGGCACTTGAAAGAGATAGGTGCACGGTGTTCTTTTCGTATGAGTTATACTGAAGATTCGCAAGATGCTCTTCTGTAGTCATGTTTATTTCAGACTCCAAATATTTGCTCACTAAACACTGTTGAAAATATACAGACAGAGACGCTCTAATAATTAGGATTTTTTTCAATGGTCTAGTATTAATATAGCATGTCAGGTTATATCTTCATGTTGTATGTGGTGGCAGAATTAAAGTATTTATGAAGCTTCCGCTACTATCAAAAACTATTTAATATGTTTATATTACTCTTATGTTAAAAAGTATGTATACATGTGAAGACAAGGCACTATTTCAAGAAATCTGAAGACTGCAGACACTCTTTTTAAGCTGCCAGGCTCCCAAACCATAGCAGTTGTTCAGATTATACCCTAACTCCCCATCAAACTATCTAGTCAGAATGGCTCAATGGCTCACATAGTATGAATGAAAATTTACCTACCCATAAAATTAGAATACATACAATTCTTCTTCTGAAGATAACTCAAAAGTTCTGAAGAAAAAGAATCATGCAAACACACTCTTGGTGCATACCAAAATAGCATTTTTTTCTAGTTTCACTTATAGCAAAGTTAGCTATCTCTTCAAAGTACTTTGCTCATCATCTGTCTTCCTGAAGTAGAATACCCTTTTCTATTTATTTGCTAAATTTCTTTCAAGTTTGTAGAAACTCAAAGTTCTATAAGATGCTATTGCTGTGTGTCTTCGAGTCATTTCTAATTTATTGTGAATCCCATGGCTATAAGGTATTCAAATCCTGGTCTCTAAAGTCAAATCACTGCACTACATTAGTTTTGCTATAACATACAATCCCTTTAAAGCTTAAGAGGAAAATGATTAATCCAAGTACCAAAACAAAGAAGACAGAGAAATTCATCTGTTTTCTCCAATATAGTCTTCCCAAAGCCTTTGACTTCAACTTTCCCAATCTCACAACCAGCCTGAAAGATACCAGGTTGGTGAAGTCTATTCAGAGACATCAACTGGGAATACCTACAGTGTTTCTTCAACAATTTGTGGGAAGGCAAAAACAGCAGATGGGGAACAATTGTGTTGCACAGTCACCATCAGTTATTAATAGTAATGTACAGCTAAGAAGCAAAAACCACCGTCAAGTTGTTGATTTTTTTTAAAGTGCATTTTTATGTATTTCTTGGAACCCCCCCCCCCCCCCATTTGAATAAATTCAAAAATCCTATCCAAGAAACTAGGAATGCACACTAGTTCAGGTCAACACTTTAAAAGATTTCTTCTATCACAATGTAAATGTGCAATGACTCTAGGGCAACTTTGAGAAAGGAATCAGGCCCACTTCTGAGACTTTTGTATTTGCCCTATTCTTTGAAGAAAAATATATAACGTCATCTAATTTGTGGGAGGCAGCCCCTACTGTGTGGTCTTGGAAAAAGAATCAGCAGGTTAAAACCCTGGGTTGTGATTAGAAAAACACATTATACTAGGAATGTAGCTGAGGCATCAGCACTTCATCATGGTGTTTCAAAAACTATTTTGTTGGACAGCTTATGAGACAGATGGGATCCCTAAAGCAAGTACAGACATTCAACTAAGCACAGTCAGAAAATGCCAAATAAATGTCCAAGGGAAGTTGGATAAAACTTCACGAGTACCTTCAATGCTCTGGGATATAAACAGGCCTGTTAAACTATGTTGAACTTATTTTTAATATCAGAAAGAGCAAGCCTATATCTGAATGACAGGCTAAGTTCTCACTCTATTTACACTTTCCCTCAGACTTCCACAAGAATGTAGGAAACTGCTCCATACCTAATCAGACCAAGGGCAGACAAACTGATGGCCTGCATGAATCATAGTCCCTGAAAACTCATGCAGTCTCTGAACACTGGTATGTTTCTGAGGCTTATGAGAACTGTAGTTTGGAAGGCACCAGTCACTCCACCACTAGTTGCATAGTCAGTCCACCGCTAGTTACACTGACTGCAATTGCTCAAGGTTTCAGATAAACCAGAAATGATCAGATCTGAACGTGGGACCATATGTATGCAAAGCATAAGCTCTATCACCTAACAACAGCCCTTCCTACCTGAACTTCTAAAAGCAGAAGAGAGAAAGAAATGACATAGCTTGATGTTCATCACCACTGCAATAATGTGTCAGGAACAACCTGTTTCTGGTTTGGTCACACAGCGGCTCACTTTGGACTTGCGTTACATGAAAACTGCTTGATCATGCACTGAAATACACTGGTCCCAAGGACCTGCCTCTTTCTTCCAGACATCAAGAAATGATATGCTCTTTGCTTGTTTATGCTTGCATAACTGCAGTATTATCTGTAATCATGAGCATGGGATTTTCTTCTTGGGAATATTTTACAGCAAGAATGACCAATAGATTGTGTATGTTTTCCTGCTGTCATCTCAAAACAGAGCTGTCCCAAAACAATGTGCTGCCGAAGGCAAGGAAAGATGTCCTTTCTCCATTTCCAAGCATAAAAGTAAAACGAACTAGCAATGATAATGATGAGACATTGTCCTGCATTATACTTGGGTACAGTTGGGTAGTCAATGAGTTCATTCACAATTGCTCCCTAACTTGCAACCTGAGGCGAGTTGCTTGGCTCTCTGCACAGTGGTTGACAGGAGCCATCTCCACTAATCATAACTCAACAAAAGTGATCTCTGAGAGCAACCCACCATTCTCAAGGGGAAAGTGTCATCAGTAAGACTGGTCATGGTTGACTTAATGGGATTGAACTACATGAATATTATTGGTTGAAAACAAGTACTAAAGACATTTCAGAAATAGACATTTCAGAAATTGCCTATCAGCAAGGAAATTGGAAGAACTCAATATCTTATCCCTACCATCAACAACAAAATAAAGCTACTGTCATCCTATGAGCATCCCTAGTTAGTATATCACATAGGAAAGAAATAAAGGTTGCTTACCTGTAACCGTATTTCTTCGAGTGTTATTCCGTGAAATTCGCACCTATGGGTTTTCCCCTGCGCCTGCGCAGCAATCTGGATATTCTAAAGATTTAATGAATTTTTAAATGATTATTTTAAATTATTATTTACGGACGCGGAAGCCCCGCCCGTCCCCGCCCCTTTGGACGCCATCCGCCGCGGCGTGCGGCTCCTGGCTAGTTCCCCAGCGCTAAACAGCAGCCAGGTAAAGGCATGACAGAGGGGAAGAAGGGCGGGTCGTGCGAATTTCACGGAATAACACTCGAAGAAATACGGTTACAGGTAAGCAACCTTTATTTTTTCTTCGTGTATTCCGTGAAATGCGCACCTATGGGTGAGATAGCAAGCTACTGACCTGGAGGTGGGTCATGCCACACAGGAAAAAAGAACTGCCCTGCCGAAAGCGGCGTCCTTCTTGGCTTGTATATCCAATTTGTAGTGAGAGGCAAACGTGGAAGGCGTAGACCACGTAGCTGCTCTACAGATCTGGTCCAGTGGCACCCCCCGCAAGAACGCTTGGGAGGTAGAGACCGATCGAGTGGAGTGGGCCACCAAGTGGGATGGTGGCTCTTTTCCTGCCAATTGGTAGTCTAGGCAAATCGTCGAAACGATCCAGGAAGCCAATCCCTGTGAGGACACAGGGTGGCCCAAAGTGTCTTTCCTATACTTTAAAAAGAGTTTGGGAGACTTCCTGTAAGAGGATGTCCTATGTAAATAAAACGACAGTGCTCTTTTAACATCAAGGGAGTGAAGGGTCACCTCCAACGGGGAGGTTGGGTTTGTAAAGAATGCTGGTAAAATAATGTCTTGTGACATATGGGAAACAACTTTTGGGAGAAATGTAACGTCGGTACGAAGAACGACCTTGTCATCATGGAATCTAATGTAAGGTGGGTCTGAACGGAGAGCCGTGAGCTCACTGCTTCTCCTAGCGGAGGTAATGGCCACTAGGAATGCTGTCTTCCAGGAAAGGTGAGAAATATCATTGGAGGCCATGGGTTCAAAGGGCGGTTTTGACAACTGGGATAGTACTAACTCTAAACTCCATTGGGGGGCGGGAGGGGAGGCAGGAGGGTGGACATTTTTGTATCCTTTTAGAAACAATTGAACCAAATGGTCTTGAAAAAGGGACGGCAAGCCAGCTTTTCTTCGGAAGGATGAAATGGCTGCTAGATAACATTTGACAGATGAGAGGGAGGAACATTTGTCAGAAAGGTGTACCAGAAAATCTAGCACCACCGGGATAGGTGCTGTAGTGGGGTTGTGTCCTGCTGATCTCGCGAAAGATGTAAAGAGAGACCATTTATAGTTGTATGACTTTGTAGTGTTCGGTTTGTGGGCGGCAAGAAGTATACGGGACACTGCCTCAGACACGTTTATTGAGGTTTGATCCTCCACGCTGTAAGGCAGAGGGATTGGAGGTCTGGGTGAAGTACTAGCCCGTTCTCCACTGTGAGGAGGTCCGGGGTGGGGTTGAACTTGAGGAACTGACTGTTGGAGAGTAGGAGGAGTGGGGCAAACCAATGCTGGCGTGGCCACCACGGGGTGATTAGGATGCAGTCCGAGTTGTCTTGGATTATCTTGGCTATGACCGGAGACAGGAGGGGGAGCGGGGGGAAGATGTAGAGGAGGCCTGGTGTCCAGTGGAACAGGAAGGCGTCTCCGAGACAACCTGGGGATGCGCGAGGGCAGAGTCTTGCACAGTAGAGAGGGCAATGAGTGTTCACTGGGGAGGCGAAGAGGTCTATCCTGGGAGTGCCCCATTTGCGTGTAATGAGTTTGAATTGTGTCGGGTGGAGATGCCACTCGTGATTGTTTCTCGTTGTCCTGCTCAGGGAGTCTGCTAAAATGTTGTCCTGCCCCGGGAGGTGGATGGCTGTGAGAAGGACATTGTGTTGAATGCACCATTCCCAGATGCGTGTGACGATTGAGAGAAGTGTTTGTGACCTCGTTCCTCCCTGTTTGTTTATGTAGTATTTGACAGCGGTGTTGTCTGTCACTATCTGGACCATGCGGTTGGATACGATTCGGACGAAGGCCCAAAGAGCTTTCTCCACCGCCATCATCTCGAGGGCGTTGATGTGGAATTTCTGGTCTTGCCGGGACCAGTGACCGCTGACCTGGAACCCCTTGAGGTGAGCTCCCCAACCCGAGTTGGAGGCGTCCGTTGTGAGGGACGCGGAGGGGCGGGGTTGGTTGAATGGCATCCCCAAGAGAACATTGTGTGCTTTTGTCCACCATGTGAGGGAGTGGAGGACAGAGTGAGGTGGGTGAAGAACCCGAGACTGTGAGTCGCGGAGAGGGTCGAAGGTTCTGATGAACCAGTTTTGTAGGGGCCGCATCCGGAGGCGTGCGAATGGGGTCACATTTGTGGTAGAAGACATGTGTCCCAGGAGGGACTGGATAGCCCAGGGAGAGGCCTGCTGGGAATGTTGTAGGGTAGTAATAGCTTGTTTGAGGTTGAGGAACCGGTCTTCCGGGAGGAACGCTCTCTGGAGTGTGGTGTCTAAGATAGCTCTGATGAATTGGATGCGTTGCGTCGGTTGGAGATGGGATTTGTCCTGGTTTATAACCAGTCCAAGGACCTGTAAAAGAGATAAGGTGTAATGAATATCTTTACACAATTGAGGCCTTGAAGACGAGCAAAATAACCAGTCATCAAGGTACGGAAAAACCGTGACGCCTTGTTGACGGAGATGTGCGGCTACGACGGCCATGAACTTTGTAAATACTCTGGGTGCGGTGGACAAACCGAATGGGAGGGAATTGAAGGAGAAGTGTCTGTCCTGAACTGCAAAGGTCAGAAACCTGCGGTGTGATGGTCTGATTGAGATATGGAAGTATGCGTCTCATAGGTCTACCGTGGCTAACCACGAGTTTTCAGGAATGAAAGGAAGAATGTTAGGTAGAGTGACCATGCGGAATTTGCGTGGTGTAATGAAGGTGTTGAGTCTACGGAGATCTAGGATGGGCCAAAGGCCACCATCTCTTTTATCTACCAGGAAGTATCGAGAGTAGAAGCAGGTGTTGGTTGTATGAGAAGGGGTGACAGAGATGGCTCCTTTATGAAGGAGAGAGTTTATTTCCTCCCAAATGGCTTGAGAGGGTTGAGTGAGAAGAATAGTGCCAACCTGTGGGTAGGTATTAAATTCTATTGCATAACCCCTGTTTACTATGTCGAGGACCCAGGTGTCTGTGGTTATGGATTGCCACTGTGGAAGGAATTGATGAAGCCTGTTTAAGTATGTAAGTGGGGGGGGGGGATGCGGTGACAAGTAAAGGTATGTCAAAAACGGCGTTTATTGATATTGGAAGGTCTGGTACCACGGTACTGACCTCTGGAGGGGAGAGACGGATGTCTTGCGGCTGTAGCTGGGGCGTATGGTCTTTGTCTGCCCCTGTAAAAGGAGGTGTTGTAAGGCCTGTTATAAAATTGGGGCCGATAGTAGTAGGAGCCCCATCTTTGGCGTTGGTAGGTGTAGGGCTGTTGATCATACTTGTAGACAGTTTGTTTCATCTTGTGGGAGTGCTCAAGTTGTGAATCAGTTTCAGGGTTAAAGAGGCCCGCCTCATCCATAGGGAGGTTTTCAATGAGGGCACGTTGTGACTGGGAAAGAATTGCAGCTCTCAGCCAGGCATGGCATCTGAGAGCAACCGAGCCCGCAATGAGTTTGCCTGAAGTGTCAGCTGTATTTTTTGCTAGGTCTTTTTGTAGTTTGGCCAACAACAGGGCTTCTTGAGCAAAGGCCTTTGCCAGCGGTTGGTCAGCTGGCGGTAATAAGTCCAAATATGGAGATATTTTATTCCAAAGTAGGGTTTGATAGACACTCATACAGACCCCATAGTGTGCCATGCGGGCAAAGAGGCATGCTGAGGAGTAAACATTTTTAGCCATAGAGTCCAATTTTCTCCCTTCTTTATCGGAGGGAGATGACTGGTTAATTTGGATTGGTTTTGGTTGAGCATCAGTCACTACAGAGTTTGCTTTGGGCATTTTGGACAGCCATGAGGCTGAAGATAAGTCAATACGGTACAAATTTTCTGCCCTTTTAGGGGTTGCTCCAGAGATGGAGCAACCCCTGTATTTTTAAGGATTTTCAAGAGATAAGGCAGCGTGGGCAACACAGTGGATGCAGGTGCCTGTTGTTCAGTAGAAGTAAAACATGGATCTGTGACTGTATCAGAAGGCTCTGGAGTGGTAAGGTTCAGGGTCCTTGCCAACCTGATCATAAGGGCTGAGAATTTTTTTAAATCCTCCAAATGCTGAGGTGATGGGTCAGAGTCTGTTACCGGGTCCTGAATAACAGGAGTATCCTCAGTGGACTCCAAATCAATGGTGTCAGTCTCTGGTTGGAGAGGCATGTGAGGGTCATGAGAAAGTGGTTGGGGATCCACTTCGGGGTGAGGGTCTGGTGGTTGAGAGAGTGTAGCCGTGGGTGATACACGAGGAGGTTGTGGATATTTAGGGTCAAGGTATTGATAGGCATGAGGCCCCCTAAAATGGTCGGGGGGGGGAGGGTAGTAGAAAGGGTATGGAAAAGGAGGTGGAGGGGGGGGATAAAGGTGGTAAGGGTATTCCTGGTACCCATAGCTTTGGTAGTGTTCTGGAGGAAGAGATCGCACCTTCTTGGGAGGAGGGTGGGAGGGGGTTGAGGGCTGGTTTGGATGAGGGGATGGGGAGCGCTGGCGGCGTCTGGGGAGCTGCGCCGAGGTGCTTGGCTGTATAGGGGAAGGCGTTTCCCCTGGTACCGGGGGTTGAGGAGAGCTTGGAGAGGGGGGAGGAGAGGTTTGAGAGGGGGGCAAAGGAGGGGGGGAGAGAGAGAGATCGGGTGGCTGATCCAATTCCAGGTGGGGAGCTAGGAGCTCGAGAGGGGGGAGGGGTCGTCCATTTCCAAAATGTTTGGGAGCGGTTCCTGCAACTGCAGGGTGGAATCGGGAAGGTGAGGCACCGTTTCAAGTATAGGGGGACTCAAGGGCTGAACACCAGTGAGTTGCCGTCCCTTTTTCTGTTTATTTAGTTTCTCTTTCCTTGTAGCAGGCTTCGTGGCCTGTTTAGAAGGCTTTGATTTTTTTCTCGGCTGCTCCTCAAGGGAAGCATTCGCCTGAGTAGAATCACGCCTATCCCCAACGCGTGGGGAGGAAGGCTGAGCAGTTTCTTGAATCGGGGAGGATTGGGAGGGGACGGGGAGCATCTGGGGCGCTAGGGCCCGCTCATACAATAAAGCTTTTAATCTGGCGTCTCTGCCTTTGCGAGCCCTGGTTGTGAAGCTCAAGCAAATTTCACATGTCTGGAGATTGTGGGTTTCTCCAAGACAGAGGAGGCATTTGGTATGCCTATCGGCCTCAGGGAGGTTAACTCCGCAGGCCGAGCAATTTTTAAAGTAGAGGGAAGACATCTAGCCTGTTTAGGAGAGAGAGTGGTCGAGCCGGTCCGTGTTCAGGAGAGGAGAAGGTAGGTAGCCGAAAAAACAGTCCAATGGTCAGGAAGATCTTAGTAATCGAGGAGTAAAGTCCGGAGATGCTGCCTGTTTGGCGCGGAAAAAGGAACTAGCCAGGAGCCGCGTCCAAAGGGTCGGGGACAGGGGCGGGGCTTCCGCGTCCGTAAATAATCATTTAAAATAATCATTTAAAAATTCATTAAATCGTTAGAATATCCGGATTGCTGCGCAGGCGCAGGGGAAAACCCATAGGTGCGCATTTCACGGAATACACGAAGAAAAAACTATAAGAAAAGAGATGAAGGAGCTCTGCACAGACTGCAAATTAGGCCGTGACTCTACTCAGCAGGACTAGTTGATAGAACTAGCTGCGTTGTCAACAAGCGAAAATCTGCCACACCCAGTTTTTCAGAGACACGCAAAGAGAAGAAGTGAGAACCACCTGTTCTCAGCCTTCTGGCACCATCACTAGCAGCAGCTGCCTGCCTCCTTATACCTCCAACACGTACACACCCACAGAGATCTCCCACATTCCAGTGTTTTCCGAACACCAATTAGTATATTATGGACCAGGCTTAAAAGTAGGAAATGTTGCAGCCCTGATAGTAAGACTGCCCCTAAATATGGGATTGGCCTGGACTGAAACCCATCATAACATGACCAGTGATATGACAATCCAGCCCCTGCATCATATATATACCCAACCCTGAAACCGGCATGCAGTCTATAGGGGAAATGGGGGCACAGACTTTAGCCAGAGTTGCCCATCTGTGCCTTACTTATTATCTACTACTATGCTGACTGAACTTCTCACAAGAAATGTAGTCTCCAAATAGCCCCACAGGCTCTGGGGGAGAATCACAGAATGAGGTCCCCTCACTCTTGCTCTGCATATTCTTTCAAATATACACACTTGGCAGTAAATATTAGGCTCTCTCGGTTTTTTGAGAATAGGCACATCTAAGGCAATGAGCTCGCCACAGAACTTTCTCCAGCAAGTAACTTTTTAGTACCAGTTTTTGTATGCATGCTAAGTGTAGGGTGTGGGACAGACATTAATCCAGATGCAATCTCTTGCTTTGTGTAGCCAGCCTCCTACAATTACATACAGAACCGAAATGGGCCTCTGCAGTGGCAGAGACTTTGGTTTTAGCTCTCTGTAGCAGGGTCAGGAATACATGGACAGAAGCTACACAAATAAAATGTCTGGTTGTTCTATCTGCTCTGGGAGAGGAAGTGGGTGGCAGCCCCACTTGTTCTTGGGCCAGGTCTTGTTAGGGTTTCCCATCTGTGTTCTTCACAATAAGATAAGGAAAAATCCAATGACTAGCACAATCCCAAATTGTTTTCTTGGCTGACTCTGTCTTTAGATTTAGCTAAGTTTACCACCAAAAACAACTTGCACCAGCTTTTACTAAAAAGCCTCCCACTTGTTGGAAAATATTGAGCCAAGAAGAAAGTTAAGAGAAGGGAGTAAAGGGGGAAAGTACAGGTTGCAGGGACATTAGTTCAGAAAGGATACATTGATCATAAAAACAAAGAGCCGACAAAGAGGAACAGAAAAAGGAGTGTTGACGAATTAACACCAAGGCACACTGACAGAATTAGAAAAGGGGGGAGGGTGTTGATTCTCCAGCAAAATAACATTTAGCCTGGACCCCAATAAAATTAATCCAGGTGAGGGCTTAATACTGTCCCTTCATCTGCACAAAGATGTAGGCGACTTAGCTGCTCAGTCATAGGGAAGTCAAAGACAGTTAGCAGTACTGCATTCCTTACTGCAGATGTTTCATAATGTTGTTCCTCTACTCCTGCCCAGGATACTATCTAAACAAAGGCAGAGGAATGCTAGTGTTGAAGGATGGAACGTGGCAGTTACAAGACAAGACACCAAGTAGTCTTATGTCACATGTGGAAAGCTTATTTGTGGATTTCTAAGAAGGGGAGCTCTACAGTAAGAGTGTCACGGCAGAACAGTATGTGCCTCATTATAACCTATAAGGAAACAGTGAAACACAAGCCATTGTCCCTTTAGATAATGCAACTACGACCTGTAAGGACACAGACATATTGATGGTCCTGCTGGATAAATGAAGCATCTACAATCCTCCCAATTGACTGAGACGGCACCAAGAATTTGGACTTTGCCAGGTTGGCCTGAATCCCAGTCCTACCATTATTCTTGTCTTTAATCACAATTCTGGTCAGTAGCCAGATCTTCATTTGTTTACAATACTATCAAATTCAAAATGAATCAATTTGAAACAAGAGGGGAATGAGTCTTTCAGAATACGATATTCTATTGAACTTATCATTATGCTCATGCAGAAACAGGACTAAAATTTGATTATTTTTACCAAAAAAATCCATATGGGTACAAGAACTCTTAAGTATTCAGGTAAGATCCCTACCTCAACAATATATTAATCTTACTAATTTAGATCCAGATATACAAAGGCAAAGAAAATTAGGTTCATTAATATCTGTGCTCTCGATATGTCTATTTTTATAATGGAAACAGCTACACTACAATAAGAATAACACAAATCAATAGATCCCTATTTTTTTTTCAGGGAAAGCCATGATGGCTTTGTGAAATCAAGAAATCTACATTTAACTGTGTGATCCGCCTCAAACCATGAGGAAAGGAAGATAAGAAATAAAATTATTATTATTATTTGAAACACAACAATATGAGTCCAAAGCAGACACTCTGCTGGCTTTTGTAGTGGATCACATGTCGGGCACTTCCCAAGTGTCTACGACTGTGTCATGTATCGGCGAATAATGCGTGCAGATCACAGTAGGGTGGCCTTCTGCAGCTGGCAGATGGTAATCTTGTCAACGCCGATTGTGTTTAAGTGCAGGCCAAGGTCTTTAGGCACTGCACCCAGTGTGCCGATCACCACTGGAACACCTTTACTGGCTTGTGCCACAGTCTTTGCAGTTCAATTTTTAAATCCTCATATCGTGTCATCTTTTCCAGTTGTTTCTCTTCAATCCTGCTATTACCTGGGATTGCAACATTGACAATCCATACTTTGTTTTTTAACATGATCGTGAGGTCAGGAGTGTTGTGCTCCAAAACTCTGTCCGTCTGAATCCGGAAGTCCCAGAGTAGCTTGACATGTTCATTTTCTGTAACTTTTTCCGGCTTGTGATCCCACCAGTTCTTTGTCTCAGGCAGATGGTATTTGTGGCACAAGTTCCAATTAATCATCTGAGCAAAGGTGTTAGGTGTTAGTCTGTGCGATCTTCTTGCAGCAGCTGTGGATGTGTTCTATTGTTTCATCTGCTGCTGCTGCTGCTGCTGCTGCTGCTGCTCCTCCTTCTTATCTGACCTAAGAGATATCTGTGCCAGTCATACATAGCTGGGCTGATCACTGAAAGGGTGCTTGCAAAATAATGCAGTGACCACTCAAAAAAAGCAAACACAAAGTTGTGACCTGATGGAATGTAACCATTTAAAGTGCAACCTAATAACAGGCAAGCTCAAAAAGACTACTAAGAAAAGCAGTTCTACCAAAAAGCTGTTTGTGTGTGTGCATGCGCATCTTTCTCCAGGATGCTGAACTTAGCCAAGAACAGCAAAACCCACACTGTAGCACTTTATGGAGAGCAAGAAAATCGTGCAGCCATCCCAAAAGTATTAATCTGCCCCTGGAGATTAAAGGGGGCACGGGCACTCACACAACAGACACAGCAAAGAAGGAAATAACTTGGAAAGTGGAAAATCATCATCCTTCCCAGAACTGTCCACTGAGTCACTCAAGGAGGAAGGAATTTGCAGTGGCAGAGCCAGGCTGACATGATGGATAATCCGACGTGCAAACAGGAGGGAATGCAATACATTTAGAATCTGGAACTCTCAAGGTTTATTCCTGGTAGCGAGAGGAAGTATTATGAATAATAGAACATTGAATTTTAGGATTTGAAACTACATAAAGACACACTTATGCAGTAAAGCTCTCTTTGCTAAGTGGAACACTACAGCCACTGGAATGGGCTTTGCATCAGGATACAAAGACATCCTGGATGATGACTAGCCTAATATACCGGGAATAGAGAAATACAATGACAGTACAAGATGATTCAAAATAAGGAATTGTGTCTTGCCCAGAACTGAGTTACTACCACTGGACTACCAGAGATACTGAACCAGGCAGAACTTTCTATTGGTTCTGATACAGAGCTACCTGAACATACCATCTCTCAAGGGCTGTGGCAAACCAACTCCAAGTCTTGCTCATGGACCTCACCTCCTCAAAGACTTTCTTTGGAATACTTTGTCACTACTTTCAGGTCCTTCCTCCCTTTTTCCCTAGCATTCCTAATATGGTCTTCCTGGACTGTCCAAGTGCAGAATTTTTCCCTTAGAGACCTAACAACGCTTTGGACTAAAGGCACAGGAACATATCCATTTTACTTAGCCTTACTGGGTGTGGCGGAGGCAAGTGAAAAAGCTTATACTGTTGCTGAAGAATTTTCCTGTGCACCTCCTTGCAGCAATGCACGAACACACATACACACATTACCAAGAAAGTCTCGGCACTTGTGTGTGTGCTTGGACATGCTCACCAGATGTGGTAACATGTTGAGCAAATATACTGAATGTATGTTTGGAAGCTTGCACTGATGGAAAACCTTACAGAATATCTACAAAGGCCCCTTTGAAAAACCTGCTCACATTGCCAGCTTAAGACACTTTACTGCTTGAAACTGAGGCCAAATTGTGACCTCCCTGTTGCTAAAACCAAAGCCAACATATTAAAGAAATCTGGATGTGCTATTGAGGCCCCAGTTCCAGCTTTTAGCTCACCCTTTTTGGATGTTGCCTGAAACAGCTGCTTCATGGTCCTGCTACAAGGCTAACTCTGACCATTTTGATGGAGGTGGAAGGGTGCGGGATAGTGGCTATTTGGCATTTATTCTGACTTTGCTGGTAAGAGAAGTTGCTGAACCATGTATACGTCAAGCAGAACTGTGTTAAAGTTGAACTAGAAGCTAGCGGATTCAAGCAGTGCTTCCCCACAACACCCAGGCTGTTCTTTACACAGTATGAATGTTATTAATGTGCTAGTAGAAAGCAAAAGCAGACGCTAATCACAGTACATAAGAAAAGTCTCTCTGCCATCATAAATTTAATGGTTAGGTATGATCATGTGGTACATATGTGATACTGTAAGAATCCTGAAAGTTGTTTCTATTTAAAAAAGAAAGGCTATTTGTTATGTGCTTGGAAACAAAAATGACCAAAAGAGACAAAGAAAAGAAAGCAATGTGAAGCTGAGACTCTGTCATTTTAAGAAGAACTTTACAAAAAAAATGGCAATGACTTATTGCAATTTGTCTCCCAACATTAGGTTACGGTATGATTTCAATTGTTTGTAGATTGTGTGGCAAATGTCTTCAAATTATTGCTTTTGGAAGCTACCCTGGGTTTCACTCAGGGAGAAAGACAACACATAAATACATAAATAAATAGCCTGAACTTTCACAATACCCATGAAAACAATATGCAAATTATATACATTTCAGACTGCCCCTTGGCTCTGAGAACGTGAATCTGACTGACTTTTGAAAAATACCATGCTGTCCTCTGGCTGTAAATGGCCAGTAAACAGTACTGCAGCAGCATCTGCTGGCCTGTTTACAGTACAACACGCACTTGGAAGCACAGTACAGTCTAATTGTTAAGGCTGACTGAATTTAGCCTTTCCCAGCGTATATGTATCTATACAGTTCAGATTCTGCACCAAAAAGAATGGTTCTATAATTTAACCACAGAACTGTCAAGTATTTTGTATTATTTATTCTGCCTGGCTGATAGTCATGGAGTGTTTTGTTTTTTGGTTTTTTTTGGTCATGTCAGGAGCGACTTGAGAAACTGCAAGTCGCTTCTGGTGTGAGAGAATTTGCCGTCTGCAAGGACGTTGCCAAGGGGACACCCGGATGTCTTGATGTTTTATCATCCTTGTGGGAGACTTCTCTCATGTCCCTGCATGAAGAGCTGGAGCTGATAGAGGGAGGTCATCTGCACTCTCCCTGGATTCGAACCTGCGACCTGTCGGTCTTCAGTCCTGCCGGCACAGGGGTTTAACCCACTGCGCCACCGAGGGCATGGTGGAAAAAGAGAAGAGTGCCAATGCTTCTCCCCTTGTGCTGCTCCACACCTAATTTCAGACTTCAGCAGAAATTACTCACATGAATGGGGTTAAAAGGGCTACATTGCTAGAAAGCTAAACACTTGCTTTTTAAAAATGATCAGATCTCTGAACTGAGGACTACATCTTGCATTCTTTCCATACTTTCATGGAATGAAAACATATGGCCAGATCCACATACTGTCCCACACGTTTCTGTGAAGGAATCTGCAGAGAAAGAGATCACACTCTGGGTTCTTATCTTGCCTTTGCATGGAAATGCATTCCAATTCCTGAAAGGCAGGGCCAGACAAACAGTTACCTTCAAAAGCTCTCTGTCTAGCAGAAGCAGGTATTGGCTGAGTAGCCAGCTGGGTAAAGTGGATAAGAGAGCTACTCTTCTTGCCCACTCATCCCCCACCCTGCATATAAATACCCCAACAGATTTTCTTCCAAGGGTTTGTATCACTTGACCAAAATTATTCTCCACTAGTGGTGTGTCAAATGGCACAGAATCCGTTCTGTTTTTGGCTACCTCTCCCCACCCTCTCCAGGGTCGGTTTTCAGGATTCCCCCCCCCCCCCAAAAACAGGAATGGAACTCAGGATTCTGATTTATGAATCCGAATGCCCCCCATCTCTCGAAATCTTCCTGAAAATAGAACAGGGGCACCCAAAATTTGTAATGAAAAAAGAATGAAAACACATTTGCACACTCCTGTACTTCCACACATACCTTATGATCTGCTGTTTCCTACACACGTGCGTGCACACACTTTAGTAAATTATAATGGAGTGGACAAATCAGGTGTATCTAAAGGCCAATGAAATTGGTTGTGAGCTGTTATAGTCAAAATAATGACTATAAATTCACCTGCATTGTACAGCAGGAGTGACCAAAAACCTTCCTCACACTAAAGCTCTGCCTTATTGTAATTGAAAACCATTGCCCTGGAGATTCCTTAGAGCAGCAATTATAATGCATGTGCTTTCCAAAATTGGGAGGCAGAAGGAGCTTAAGGTCTCATAAAGATTGTAGTGTCTGTGTGCTACACGCAGTCCACAGGCCATACATTTTATCTGGCAAGCTGTAAACAAAATCACAAACCGATTTTACTCAGCCAAAATTCAGTTCCCAATGAACCAGGAAACCAGTAGAGAATTCAAGTACACACAGACACCAAAGTACTAAATGGCTCTTTTTGCATAGAATAATCAACTACTTACCTATAAAATGCCTCCAAAATTCAATATGCTAAAAATTAATAAATAATAATAATAATAAACTTTATTTATACCCCGCCACCCCCAATGGGGATTCGGGGCGGCTTACATGAAGCCAAGCCCAAACAACAAATTACAATGAAATTAAATACAATAAATTAAAACCAAAGCGCAAACAACAGCATAGTAAAATAAAGCAATAAGCAATGTACACAAAACGTAAGAATGCAATAAACAATCATAATGACAGTGTGTGGGCCACATGTAAAATAAAATGATTAAAAACTCAGGGTGAGATAAAAGGAGCAGATTATTTGCAAGGGAGAACTCATATAGAATCAGGGTAGTGGACAGGCCTTTGTATAAGGGAGAGGTGTACTCCTAGGACAAAAATGTTGAGGGGAGCAATAGCGAAGATTGTGTGGCTACTCTCCAAAAGCGCAATGGCAGAGCCAGGTCTTGAGATTCTTTTTAAAGATTTCTAAGGTATGGGCTTTCCTAATCTCTCCGGGCAATGAGTTCCAGAGTCTGGGGGCCACAAAGGAGAAGGCTCTCTCCCCACAAGACGATCCTGTGAAACTGTCAGGGGCGAAAAAGGACCTCCCCCGAAGATTGAAGCGCTCAGGCTGGTTCATGGCGGGAGATACGGTCATGAAGGTAGGCGGAGAGAGGGTGAAAATCCCAGAGAGAGGTGAAAAACAGGATTCTGTTTACTACAGCAATGAGTAATTTCCAGAAGAAAAAACATTTGGAGACAAATGCCACTGAAATTAAAATATTTAACTACCACCAGACTGCCTCTCAAATAATTCTGTGATTGGTAGTCTTTAAAGATGAATGTTTACATGTTACCTCAACCCTATGGTCTCAAAAATGAATCCAGATAAACCCTTGCTTCTGACTATATATGTTAGTAGGAGACTAAGTTCATAGCTTCAGTTGGAGTTACTCTGAGTGTTTTTTCCAGGTTTCACTAATAATAATTTACCAACTGACAATTTCTTTGGCTAAATGAAAATCAGCCTCTCAAAAGTAATAATTAGTGCAACATTAAAATCAATACTTATAGCCAAAATGGAAAACCTACAGAAGAGTGCTTAGAAAATAGGCTAAAACGCTGTTAGCGGAGATCTCTCTGTTTTAGTTCAATACCTAGAATCCGAACCTGGTAACTTCTTTGATTTTTTTTAATAGTAAATTTTTATTACATTTCTATTCATTTCATTACAAAAAATCTCTACAATTCATATAGTTATTTCTTCTCTCTTCCCCAATTGTGCTACCTGTTGTGCTCCCCATCTCCAGAGTCACCAATATTATTTGCAGCAATAATAGAAATATTAGCAAATGTAATTAGGAATGATAATAAATTAATAGGGATAGGACAAGAATCAGACAAAATTAGCTTGTTTGCCGACAATACAATTTTGGCTCTAAAAGGAATAACAGATAAAATGAAGATAATAGGAGAGCATATGAAGAAATTTGGAGAAATAACAGGACTGAAAATAAACTGGAAAATATCAGAAACGATTTTATTTAACTGCACAAAACAAGAAGAGGAAAATTTCAAATATCGGAAGTGGATAAAAATAACTCTAAAAGTAGTAGTAACTAAGAATTTAAGTTAAATGGAAAGGAAAGAGGTATTAAAGAAGGAGACAGAGAAAATATTAGTTGAATACAACAATGCACACCTATCTTGGTTTGGCAGAATATCCTTATTTAAAATGAAAATCCTAGCCAAAGTAAATTTTATATTTAGAATGATACCCTTCAAAATTTCCAAAATTGAATTGAATAAATGACATTAATTAACAAACAAATTTTGTAATAATGGGAAAAAGCATAGAATAAATAAACACTACTGGTACTAAACCACAAAAAGGAGGAGGATTGGGACTACTCAAAATTAAGTTATTATGAAATGAACCAATTGAGACATGTGGCAGAAGGGATTGTTGTAGTAGAGCCTGTGAGTAACGTTACAAACAGTAGCATGGATGCCAGAAGGGGAAAAAGGGTTACTCGGAGCAGGAATCTGATGATGAGCAGCAGAGAAAGAGGATATTTACAGCACCTACATATGAGGAGTCATTTGAGGGATTCTTTGGGGATGATGGGTCAATGAGTGAAGGAGAAGAAGGAGACACCATGGATTGGACTAAGTTAAGAAGAGTGCAAGCTACTTGTGAGGAGCCAACAACTAGTGATGCCTTTATGGGGTTCTCTGGGAGTGAAGACTGGCAATCAGGGGATCCAACTGAGTCTTGGAGGGACCTAAGTCTTGACAGGAGATGGAGGAATTGGAGGGAAGGACAAGGGAATTCACGTGAAGAGTTGGGAACAGCTGCGGGGGATAATGATCTTCTGATGATGATTCGTAAATGAAAGTGGGTTCAGGGGTGATGGGTCCTTGCAGAAGGCAAGGTGTTGATGAGCGTTCGTGTGTTGGGTGCTGTGTATTGGAAAAGTTTCTTGTAGACTTGCTGCTGCCTGTTTCGTGTTCGGCGTTGGTTTAGGATCTGCAGTTTGGATCTCCTGATCATTCGCGTATTATTGACCTTGATTGGCTTCTCATGAATGTGGACTTCTCCCTTCCTGGACCTGGACCGGTTTAGTTATAGATGCTGCTTCTGTGGACACTGGAGCCGAGCTGTTTTGGATTTCTCCCGCTTCAACCCTGGACTTCGGCTGACGACACTTCTCTTCCTGTGACCCCTCTTTTTTGTTAACCAGTTGTGTACTGTGCCTTTTTGTTTTGCATTAGAGCGCTTTGTTTAATTCGTTTTGTTTTATCCAGTTAATTTGGATTATATTTCTGTGACCAGATCTGGTTGTTTCTTGAGTTTTGACCAGTGGCACTGCATTCAAGTACCTCTGTGTCCTTTTTTCTTTGTTTTAATAAACTCAGTTTTGAAGTCACTTTTGAGTCTGGCCCTTTAAGGTGTCTGTGATTCCAACAGGGATGCTAAACAAAACTGGCACAGACTGGATGGAAATAAATACTAAAGATATAGAAATGGGATTAGAATATATATATACATTAAAGAATACTCAAAACAGGAAAATAATCAAATAGGAAATGTACAATTACTGAGGGACTGGGGAAATGATTGGCTTGTGATGCAAATATGTTCCAGAATCAATGTGCTTCTAATTCTCTTATCTCCAAATAGTGATCAAAGGGAGTGAGTTTGAAAAAAAGAGACTGAGCACTGCCAGATGGGGAAAAGGTTATGATTACTTTCAAACACAGCTGATTTTCAACTCCCCATCCTTCAAAATAGCTGTTTATTTGTCATGAAGTTTGAAATGAGACAAGATATATATATATGAAAGGAAGGCTCAAATTTACAGTTCCCAGATGTTTGTAGGATACACTTACCGAAAGCTTTGCGGGGCTCAGTGAGTTTCAGTGTAAAAGTGCGGCCTTTGGGCAGATCCTTGAGCATTTTGGCGACTTCATAATGCCGGCAACCGATTAGACTCTGGCCATTGATGGACTCTATCATGTCCCCCACATTGATGACTTGGATGCGGTCAATAACACTCCCTTCCTTGATTCTCTGCCGACAATAGATGGGAGTAGTCATTACACAAATGCAAGCCCAGTAATTTTCTAACCCAGATTGATTCTACTTTGACAGTTTCAAAAGCAATATCATCAAAAAGGAAATGTGATGGCAGTGGAGGAAGTGCTTCATTCAACCATTCCAAACCCATCCCTGTGTGATCGTTAGCTGATAGCCTGTCGTCAGGAAAAGGGATCGTGCAGGCACGCTCATGTTTGTGAGTGAAAGAGACATACCAAAGTTCATGACACATCAAGCAAACTGAAGGAGTTGCCTGGCTCTTGAATGCTTTTTTAATATGTGGCTAAAGATAGACCTTGATGAATCTTCTACCTCATATATAGATTTCCCTTTCTTTCTTTCTGTGGAAATTTACTCTTATGTCAGGCTTTCAAGCAAAGGAGACCATGTACTTAGTAGTAGCAAGAAAAAAGGTTCAAGATTAAGAATAAAAACACCTCCATCCTTTCTACTCTTTTTCTCACCAGGCCCCACCACAACACAAAATCATGGCAAGATATTGCAACAGCCTATTCTGATTCAGTGCTGAACCTGCATTTACTCCAGGAGGATCATGAATCGTAATTGCCCTTCTTTTTCTAATTGACTCACTGTGCAGGTGAGTAGTGGCACAACCAGTCTGGCATCCTGTGGCAGCAGAAACAATTGTCAAATACCTTGCAAGGAAGAATAACCCCACCCCAAACAAGACATCAAAATGATACTCCTGGTAGCAGCATGGGAAAAGAATAGCTCTTCTTGTACATCTTACCCAAACAGCAGCACTAATCCTTTTATCAGTCAGAAGATATTAGGCTTCCGAATTCACCTCTTCCCTGACCCTGATTTCTGCCTATATACTAAAAATGTCACAGCCTTCCTATTCCTTGTGTAACAATCATTTTTGTTTTTTTATTTGTCGTGTCAGAGCAACCAGTCTATTTTTGTAAAAAAGTACCAGTGACCATGAACTGAAAAAGAAAAATATCTAAAGTTTACGTCCCCATGAGTGGTATATTCACTATGCTGGAGTTTTTTGCTGGAGTATGTAAGTCACTTTGAGTCTCCTTTGGGGTATAAATCAAGTAAACAAATATGCATCTCTGATCTGATGTTAGATTCTTAACAGTAAACTAGAAAGTGAAGAGAGCTGCACCCAGTTCACCCTTTCTCCATTTTTATTTCCTGCGTATGGAAAGCAGCAAAGCTGGGGGGGGGGGGTGGAGTTTCTGTTCATGAGGAGTTTTTACGTGAACCAGAAAAGGCAGGAGTTTTGCTTGCATAGAAGCTCTCCACATGAACATAAACCTCTTCCCTTCAGTCTTGTTGCTTTCTAACTTAGGAAGAGACTCTCCTTTTTGCAGTGCAATGAGGAGAGGGGGCTTTGCCCTTAACTTGCTAATCCAAAGTGGCTAATGCCTGAATAAGGCTTCAGTATGGAAAGCATTACAGTTGATTCTGGAATAACCCCCAAAAAGAAACAGAAGAAGGGAAGAAGACTAGAACCAGAGTAAGTGTTCAACTGTGCAGAAGTCTTTCGCAGCTGCCAAAACCACAGCAACCAGATAACAGTGGCTGTATCAAAGTTGTATCAACTTAAGGGGTCTGCTTAGGCAACGGTGAAAAGATCTAAAGCTGCTTATGTAAAGAAGTAGTACTATTATACAGGCTGAGGGGTTATGCTGGGCCATTTTAATAGGACAAAGATTGGGCCTTTCCTTTCAAGTATCCTATAGCAAAGCCGTTCCCTCTAGCACTGGAAGGCAGGTGAGCTCTGCACATAGTGCAGCAATTACTTATCAGCAGCACAGCAGATACAATAGTTTGGCCTGTTGCCATGTGAAAATTTCCTCCCCTGTCAAGATATCAGTCTGGCCTCCCTAAAATCACAGGGAGCACAAAGATCAGCCAGTTCCTGTAACTAGAACTATAGTCCCTTTACACTTTGCTAGGAATACCACGATTATGTACTCTGAGGAACTTGCTGACAGGAAAGAAAATATACAAAAACCAATCTCAGATCCAACTTATTTCCTGAAAGCAAATAGGTAATGTTTCTATCTTTAGGAGGAAATGTAGTGCCCAATTTTCTTAGGTAATTCTGTTGCAGCTATTTTCAACACTTCTCATGAAGTAGAACAAGAAGTGTGTGCGGAACAACTGTTGCAGTCTTATGCTCTTGAATATGCTCAAAACTGAAAAAAGCGCAGATGTCACTATTTTCAAGCCAATTTTTGAATTATGCTGTATTTGTACTGGGGTAATTAGCAAAACTCCAAAGAGGATTATGATTTTAGTAAAGCAAGCTTCTTCAGGGGCATAACTTTGTGCTAAAGGATATTTTGTACAGGGTCGTATGAACAGTAAGTAGTTAGGGCTGAGAGTGGAAAAGGCTTCTCGCTGTCAATCTTTACTTATTCAATCAAAAGAAACAACAAAAATGTTTCTCTCTCAATTCTCTTCATTTTCTCAGTGCAAAAGGAGATTACATTGGACACAAGTCTGAATCAGGATGAGAAGCTGCTTACTCCAGCTTTTAAAAACTCTCTACAATTTTTTTTCTATGAAGGAAGAACAGAAATAAACCTTTAAATATTTATGAAAACTATGGCATTGCATGTCTCTTGTCACAGTATTTATGAACTGCAACACTGCTGGATTCCAGCAACAATCTATCTCATCTAGCATTGTATTTCCCACAAGGGTTAACAAGACAGAATTGTAAAACAGAGTTACATTGCTTTAGAACATGAGGCCCCATTGACCTACAATGACAATTAGTAGTCAGTCAGTGTACCAATCATTTCATTTTAAGATAATCACATCACTTTGTTATAGCAAATTAAATACATTACCTATCTGTAACTTTTTTTCCTCTTTTTTTTTTTTGTTCACCGGAGGCCCTTCCGAATAGCCATATAACCCAGAATATCAAAGCAGAAAATCCCACAATATTTGTTTTGAATTGGGTTATCTGGGTCCTGTTTTACAGCATTAAGAAACAGAATGTCCTGCATTTTATATTTTATGTAGGAAAATTCTTCAGCAAGTGGACATGTGTGCTTTGGAGTCACTAGAATGGAGTCGCTTTTGAGCCAGAATGGAAAGGGAATGGGGTGAAGGATCAATGACCGTTGCTAGAAATTACCGGGGCTCAGTCCAGCATGGCATGTGAAGGCTTGGTGATAAATATTTTACAGAAAGAAAAATACTGCAAAAGTTAAGTGGGATGGTAGGAATTGTAAAATAGCACATCCAAAGCCATCAGATTAGAAGGGACTGTCCAAGCAATACAGAGGGCAACAGTAACACAAACAGTAACAGTAACACTTCCCATCAACATGCAGGAATACAACAACAACAAAAGTGAAAGCAGCATAGGTTGGTCTATTCAATGATACCTTGATGAAAGCATAGCCAGCACCATTGTCCGTGATGGTCAGGCCCAGTGCTTCCTCAGACTTGAAGACTTCAACCTCCTTTCTCTGGCCCTTTGTGTGGGCAAAGATAAAATCTTCCAGGCCAATCTGGCCACCCAACAGCTTGTCCATGTCCACTTTGTGAGTATTTAAGGTACAGAACATCACCTTAAAATGATCAAGAAAGAAGGCATGAGAAACTGAGGATACAGGAAACCAAATGTACATAATATGGCTGTTTCTGCAAGTTTATAAATAAAGGATATGGATACTTTTGGGCACTTGTTTCTAATTTAGGTATTCAAGCATTTCTCTATACCAGGATTATTCAAAGTGCAATCCCATCTAGTCCCCACAAAACCCTGAACAGGCTGGTATTGTAAATTATACACCATTTTGCTGTATAGGGGATTTATGAAGCACGCGCCTCCAACCCCTGATGTTTTGTCCATTTTTGTCTTTGAAGATGGAGAAATTTCACTCAAAGCTCATTCAAAGACAGTTGTGTGCAGAATAGTCTAAATAAAAACGGCATCATTATGAGCCACAAACATTTTGCCTACCTCAGCTGGTGAGACTTTAAAGGCCTCAGCAATTTTACTGTACAGTTCT
The DNA here is from genome assembly GCF_037176765.1 of Anolis sagrei. Taxonomy (NCBI): domain Eukaryota; kingdom Metazoa; phylum Chordata; class Lepidosauria; order Squamata; family Anolidae; genus Anolis; species Anolis sagrei. The sequence goes on along the minus strand of NC_090022.1, from coordinate 128,046,909 downwards.
TTAACATTTGTAAAGCCCTCAATCCGGCCTGTAGGACTTCCATGGGCCAGTTGGGTGTGGAAAACCAGGCGAGGACGGAGGCTTGCTGGTGGAGGGGGAAGACCAGGCTGAAGTGTTGCCACGCCACCAACGCTGCCTAACCCCACCCCACCCAGCCCACCGCGGAGGGGCTCAGCTTCCTCATTCTCCACCAGTGGTGGGGCCTTCTTCCGTCGGCCTAGTCCAAGCGGCATGAGTGAGATGTGGCCAGTCAGCAGTGAAGGTCAGTCTCCCAGGATAGGGACCTAGAGGGGAAACAACACACAAGACCCATAGGGATCAACACAGGTGCCATGCAGATTGGATGAAATAAACATCAGATTATAAGAGGAGACTAAGCTGGGCCAGAAAGATAATGAACCTGTTATACATGGAAGATAATATTCTATGTCTGTGCTATCAGGGCATGCTCACACAATTTATGAGGCATCAAGGACAGCAACTCTATAAATGAAGTCATAACCAAACTTTTACCCAGCTTGGCTAGCCTTGTCTCATTGGGGCATACTAACAGCCTAAAAAAGGGAGGGGGATGAATAGATTTAGTAAGAGTGTTTCACAGCACTCACCAAAAGATTACACCTACTCCTATGATAGGTAAATACCTACATGATATTTGTCTCCTGGGAATTTATTTGCCCTGTTGCAGAAATTAAAAGATTATTCAGATCAGCAAGCATCTGTGGATGCAGCCCACAATAATGTTTAAGCTTCAGACAATAGCTCCATGTATTCACAAGCATTAAGTCCTGTGAACACATCATGGGAGAGGTGGCAGAGAACTATGCCGCATAGCTATGTGTGTGTCTGTGTATCTATATCACTCCGTTTTCTTTGAAAACACTATATAGCACAAATAGAAAAATGGTCACAGTGAAATAGAATATGTAAAGAGCCCACACTTTCATCCTCAAATATAAATTGGGTATCTCTTCTCAAAATGATGAAGTTAAGTGTTTAAGATTTTTCATTTTTGGAGATGTATGTGTATTTGCACATATACATAAAATGAGATACCATATTTCACTTCATAAAAGTTGCAACCCTCTTTTGGGGTCCCAATATTGGTTCCTTGCCTTTCCTTGCTGTGCATTCCCTATAGTTTGCTCCAGTTAGGAGCAGTCAGGCTCCTAACTGGAGCAAACTATAGGGAGTGTACAATGCCCTATTAAAACAGCTTCATTGGCTGCCGATAAGCTGCTGAGCCAAATTCAAGGTGCAGGTTATGACCTATGAAGCCCTAAACTGTTCAGGCCCCGCCTATCTTCACGAGCGTATCTCCTTCTATGAACCAGCACGAGCTCTAAGATCCACTGAAGAGGACCTTATCTCGCTCCCACTTCCCGTCTCTGGAATACCCTCCTTAGGGAAATAAGACAGGCCCCATCCCTCTCCTCTTTTCATAAGAGCTTGAAGACTTCGTGGTTTCACCAGGCCTTTGGAGAATGACTAGTACTAGCCCCAGCCCCTGACCACTGGTTAAAAGCTGGCCTTGCACTCCCACCCACTACCCCAAAAGGTTTCCCAATAGGCTCTGGTAATGAGCAGCCATAGGTCACACTATTACTATTGCTGGGACCAGTTTTTGCACTTTACCCATTCCCCTGGCCCCCCATGTCTTGCTTTGCACTAGCCTCGGCCCGGCCCTCTTAAATTGCCTGGGCCCATTCTGAAATTCTGGCCCTAACAGTTTATCCTGCACAAAAGAATAGGGTGGGATTGGTTTTTAATATACATGTTGTTTTGATAATTCTATGCTTATGTTTTTTTTACTCTGTATGTTTTTGTGTTTTTTGCTACATGGAAACCGCCCTGAGTCCTCTAGGCGAGACTGAGCAGTATATTAATATTAATATTAATAATAATAATAATAGCATTACGGCTTGTAGACTCTTTGGCTTCATTTGTATTTCTTTTAAAATACTGCCTTACCTCTTATGAGGAGGCTGGATCTGGGGCTTTTCCTTCTCTCTCCTGCCTCCTTGGAAGTAAGATATTTTTTTTAAAAAAAGAAATTTGAAACTAAGTCGTCTGGGTCTGGGGCTTTTTTTCTCTTACTTCTGAGGAGGCAAAGAGGGAGAAGGGAGAGCCCTAGATCCAGCCTCCTCCTAAGAGGTAAGGCAGTATTTTAAAAGAAATACAAATGAAGCCAAAGAGTCTTCTCCATCCTGCCTCCTAGGAAGTAAGAGAGGAAAAAGTGCAGGCCCAGTCATCTCCACACAATTTCTTTCTTCTTGTAATGGTCGCACCCCTTTTTTTCTTCAGAAAAAAGAGATAAACACACAACTATTATGCAGTGAATTGTTGATGGGAACCAAGTCTAAACACAAAATCTATATTTTATATACACCTTATATACAAAACCATGAAGCTAATTTTATATCACACATTTAATAATTTGGTTCATGTATAAAAGTTTGTATGCACTGAATCATCAGAAAGTAAAGGTGTCACTATCTCAGCTACCTCTACAAATGATTTTGGCTTTTGGAATACGACAGATTTCTAGATAACGGATACTCAACCTGTAACTACAGAAGACTAGAGTGCAAAATGCACAATTTATTTAAGTACTATTTATAATTGCCACGCAAGGGAGTTGTTATGGTATACTATTAACATATATTATTATTGCCATACAAATGGCCAGCTGAAGTCCTCTAGAAATGCCTAATCTTACTGGATGCCTTATTGTTGAAATTCTGTTGGGTAGGAACAATGAGAAGAGGACTTATAAGCAAACTAGTGTAGTTATGATTCTTCTCCTACTGACATTGCAACTAATCTTATTTTGTGACTTACTGTCTGAATTTAATCTGACACCATGGGTCTGGCCTTGCTAGCTGCAGCGATGTTGGAACACACAAAATCTATTCCTGAATTCAAGAGGAAGTTGCTTCACAGACAAGGTTTTATTATCTGCTGAAGAGAATGCAACACTTGTTCTAGCTTGATACTGATATGAATTAGCGCTATAAGGAAAGAGGCCTCTGTTTTAACTTTGAAGCTGCAATTTAGGTTTTTGTTTTTCCGCAAGCATAGCATACACTGCTCACAAAGAAATTGTGCGGCCAAATTGTGAAATGTCATGTCTTTGCCAATTTTGTATCAACTGAAAAGAAAATACTTTAAAAAGGGAGTTAACTAAGCATACTTAATTGACTTTTTGTATAATCAACTAATAGTCTAGAGGGGATTCTTAATGGCCAGATTTTCATCCAATGCTTGTATCATACACTTGTTTAAGAACCTCAATAAATCAAAAGTTGCTGCTTATATTTGTGGAATAGTGCATCAATGTATTTTCCCCCTCACAGAAAGATTCAGACTTCAGGCAACTTGCAGCTACAGTGATACTTATCCTTCTTAATCAATACAACCAACCTCCAAAAAACAAATAGGGAAGCACACTCCTGCACTGGAGAAAGGAAAGCAATTGCAAACTATCTCTGAGTATCCTTTGCCTCAGAAAATGAAATGAAATTCATGACAGTCAAAAAAAATCCAAGTAGTAGTGCATTATCACCTGTCTAACATTTTGTTCATCATTGCCAAATAATTACATACCATAATTCATTCTGAAGGAAACCCCCACTCCACACCATTTGAGAAGAAATACAACCAAGAATGCTCAACACCCTCCTGAATCTTTCTTGTTCTCCTCCACACCTTCATATTGTTTCAAGTTGTTATAAACCGGAGTATCTTCATAAGAAAGTTCTGCTTAGAACAGTGATTCCCAAGCTTCTTTTGGCCATGCCCCACTTCGGCATCTCTGAAATCATGGTACCTCCTCACCACCCATGACATATAAATTAATTGTTCAAAAAGTGAGCTCTTATTCACATTGAGAAAGCCTAAAAGGCTACACAAGCTTCTAAGGGCCTAAAAGGAATGTACATGGATCCAATACAGGAAATGAGAAGCATTTATATATATATATATTTTAAAATGTTGAGTAGAAGGCTCAAGAAACCTCTTAATTCCATCTGATTCAGAGATAACGAAGCCTAGCTTTGAATTTCATGCCAACAATGAACCAGAACCATATTGCTACATGTAGGAACATAACAAGAAGTATTCTAATACTGCGTATACTATTAGGAATACATTTCCCTTTTCCTGGGCATGTCTTCCTTTGTGGAGTGTCTGTCTGTGAGGCTTTTAAAACTCTGGGTTTTCTGTCATGGTCTTGGAAACCTGAAGGCAAGGAAACTTTGTAAGTCTAATTACTGCAAATTTATTGGAGAAAACAAAGCACCACACAGAAAATCTTTTTTTCACTAGAAATTGCCAAGATTATAGCTTGTGAATTTAACATTATTAATCTTTGTTGTTGGGTCTCACGGAGAGAGGTGAGGTGGGGAAGGGAATGGCAGCAACAATGGTTGCAGCAAGAAAAGAGCTACTGAATGCTATGGAGTGGCTATGGGCTTCTCTTCTGGACTATCCAGATGTTTCTCTCTCCTTTTTGCCTTCCCAATGCCCTCCTATTGTCCCTTTTATCATTCATAGCTTTTCTTTTTGGTCCCCTTGACACTTCTACTTCCTGATGGGCTACTTTGTAAAACTGTTGTGGGAACCTGCCGTTCCGGAGTAGTACATAAGCAAGATGGATATTTAATTCCTAGCTTGGCTGAGACATTATTGATATAATATGATCAATTCTTGATACTATTAACTATTGCTGTCTAATTAATTACAATTGTTATTTAAATATAATGAATGTTAAGAATATTCCTAGTACAAATTTTCACAGCTTATATAGTAGGATAATTTAAAGTGGGAATCATTGTTGTGATTGGTGTCTTGAAGTAATCAGTTGGCAAATGGGTTACCATATTCTGAAAAACAAAGAGGATAAGTAAATCAAATGGTTTGTCCAGTCAGTCTAGTCACATCAGAATGGCAGTGGTTCTTTGGAGCACCACACAGAAAAGGATCTTCAACATCTACTAACTATTTCTTTTTAACTAGACATACCCTAAGAGCTGGGATTTTCTATAGGAAAGGCATTCACTCCATTACTATACTGCAGACCTTCCTAAAGGCAACAACGGATAACTCAATAATTGTTTCTTGTACAGTGAGCTGCTTCCCACAAGAATGTAGATGACTTGATTGACAGCAATATCCGGAGATGGTCTGCATGCATGAATGGGTTGCCCCAAATCTAATACCATAGCAACTGGGTGGGAAAAATTCCCCACATCTACAGGCCACATACTTTAGAAGAAAGCCAGTGGGGATGGGATATAACAGGATGGGGCCAGATGCCATTTCATGCTTTTATTCACATACCCTCAATCACTCCCCCCTCCCCACCTCTCTCTCACACACAAATACGCACACACACACCCCATTTACATATCCATTCAGCATTTCACTCTCTTTGCCCATCCTTACTCAGCCCTGTTCCCCAAGCAACAGTGAGACCCTGAAATAAACCCTACACCAGTTCCAATGTGAAGGGCATTTTTCTCTCCCCAAAGTTTCTTGTCCCACAGAAAGAATTTTAAGGGGCTCGTTGAGCCTCAGGAGGGATGCTCTATATTCAGCTGCAACTCCAACCATCAGCTATCACCCCACAAAGCAATTACACCTTTAAAAAGTTTACAAGAATGCTGTCAGACCTTTACACAAACTAAATGCTCTGTGCAAGGAAGGAATGTGCAGTTTTTTTAATATACTGAGAGGGGAACTAAACTGCCCCCTCAACCCTTCCCATCACACAGACGGTAGGCTTTAAAAATATCTATGAGTGACGATATTGGATAAGGCAGCTTAAGGAAAGGAAGTTATAAGCAAGACTGGAAGAGGAGAGACCATATCCTGTCTGTACTGCTTGTTTCACCATACTGGCACAGACGGAATTTCACTTCAGTTCAAGGGTACAATGTCTTCCTACTGAATTAGGCTACTTTTACACTGCCATATAAAATCCATATTATCTGCTTTGAAATGGGTTATATGGAAGTGTAGACTCATATAATCCAGTTCAAAGCAGATAATATGGATTATCTGCTTTGATAATCTAGATTATATGGCAATGTAGAAGGGGCCTTAAGATGCTTACAGTCAGCCCTCCATATTTACTAGGGTTAGGGGCAAAAGAGGAAAAACTGCAAATAAAAACTTTTGTTTTTACCCAAGAGAATACAGGACTCCCTAGAACTTTCAGTGCAACACTGTAGTAATCTTCCACCAGTAGTTGGCCCAGAGGGCCCTTCCACACAGCCATATAACCCAGAATATATAGGAAGAAAATCCACAATAGCTGCTTTGCACTGGGTTATTTGAGTCCTCACTGCCATATATTTCAGTTCAAAGCAGAAAATGTGAGATTTTATTCAGCTGTGTGAAAGGGGCCAGAGATTCCTCAAATGTTTTATCTTTATCTCTAGGTCCTTCCAGTACAATTCTGTAGTATGCTGAACACTGAGCATACAGTTATACTGGAGGACCTAGAGCTTTCCAGATAGAGCATTTAAATCAAATTCTCATATTCAAATCATTGTAACCACATGCAAACAAAGTACCATAATACTTGTGTATAAATTAAACTCATGTATAGGCAGGCTTAGGGGCCAAAATTAAGGACTTTGGTAGAGCCCATAGATAAGTCAAGGGTTGTTCTTCAGAAAGGGGAGAGCATCAATGCCACCCCAGAATCAGCTACCCCAGCCACTGCCACCATTCCCCCCCCCCCCCCCCCCCCCAAATCAAAAGTGCTGCCATGGTGGAAGGAGAAGATGTCTTGATGCTTTTTTAAAAATGTTCCCAACTCTTGCCTTTCATCACTCTATTCAAAAAAGGGGGTGGTTCTTTTTCTGATAGGAGTTAAGGTACAGTACTCACACTGACCCATGAATAAGTCGATTTGGGTTTGTCGGGGCTGGTTTTTGACTAACATTTCTAGACTCATACATGAGTATTTGTAGTAAGTCAAATACCTGAACATGTGTACCTGCCTTTTGCCTGCACAGTTAGCTCTGTATGTTTGTTGGCTTAACTGCTGTAAATTTGATTATTCATGGATCTGATTAATATATTCTCTACAAGGATCTCTGGATCCTCCAGGGCAACGTTATGATCATCCTCCAGTAGAAATTGACCACAGAGTCACCCTGGAGGAAAAAGAGAATCCCTCAAGTTTTAAAAAAAATCGTGATAAAGTTCATGATTTTCACACTTTTACAGGGATTCAGTGCTCTTATGATCAGAATCAGGCAATAGAGTGGACAGGTGGGGGGGGGGGTAACACTGCTCCTCTAATTTTATGTTTTGTGTCTTTTATTTATTTTCCACACCAGTACAAGACTCGTATGACAACAGTGAATATGAGCATAGCATGAATTTCATATGCAAGCACACATTAATACCTTCCAACTGTTATACTTCAAACTTCCATTCAGTAAACAAGAAGTCACTGTTCAATATAAGGTATGGGCTTACACTTAGTACAGCTCCCTAACCCAAAATACCTGTTCCAAAATATAAATCCTCAATTCCTTCCTTTAAGAATAGATGAATTAAATTAATAAACCAGAGAAGAAATATCAAAGATCTAGAAAATGTTTTCTTAGGATAAATAATGGATTTAGATTGGGATGCTCACATAAAAACAGAAGAGCTATATTACTATCACTGCAGACAGAACCCACAATTAAAGTACCCTAATAGTGTTGTCAGATTTTTAAAAATTGCTTATCACCAAAATGGAATGTTCCCTGGGAAATCAGCAGGCCAAGCTTTCCTAACCATCTTGTAGGTTACAAGTATTCCCCACTAAGGTGATTACAACATTAAAATATACAAGGGTGCATCTACACTGTAGAAGTATTGCAATTTGACTCCCAACTGGTTCAGCATTGTGGAATTCTGGATGGTGATGTTTTAAAAGGTTTTCCGCTTTCTCTGTCAAAGAATGCTGGTGTCCCAAAAAACGACAACTCCCACAATTCCATGGCATTGAGCCAAAGGAGTTAAGGTGCTTTCAAACTGCACTTACTTTACAGTGAAGATAGGCCCCTAGTTGAAGGGGCAGGTATGGTTAAGGCCCTTTACTCCTGGGATCCCTTTAACATCTCTGTTGTGGAATCAGGGTGGTGGCACCTTCCACAAGTTGATTCAGAGCAGAGACTAGCTACAGGGTGTTCCCAAGAGGGTGGGACAGCAAGGGAAGTCAGCCAAATCCTGACTGCTTCACAATGAAGAGTATACTGCATTCTATCATGTAAGTACTGCTTTCTTCCCTCTAATAGCAACAAAAGTAGTTATTTCCAAAGCAAGCATTTTGAATGGTTTCAAACTGCAAATTGCACTGTGGTCTGGCTCATTCTATCGCTTTCAATTGGCAGACACCATGGCATGCCTTTGAACTTGTATTTCACTGGCTTTTGTCCCAAAACATGCCAGAGATACCGTGATTATACTTTTAACCAGATTATGTTCTGATCTGAACAGATGTTCAAAAAACCAACAAGGAAGAGGAATGTTGTGAAATCAAGAAATAATCACTCTCTGCAACCTGACCTAATCAAGGCTTTGTCCATTTATATTCCTAAAAATTAACTTTAAACACACATCTTGAAACAAGACCCAGGAGAGCCAGATTTCATTCTTTCTCAATAGCAGACACACAAGAGACAAAGTGCTGACAAATCTCACCATCAAAGAAATACAGACCTTGAATTATCCTGCAGTATCCTTGACATTTCAAAAATGAGTTGCCTAAAGCACAGTGTAATTTTGGGGAAGGTAACAAAATCTTAAAAGATCTACTCTGTAAATTCCTTGTGTAAGCCGCTCATTCAATGTTGTTGATATTCCAATATAAATTACAGATTTCCCTGCAACTGAAAGGGATAGGTGTCAAAATACTAAGATTTAAATAACAAAATGACCTCAGTGGCAAATTCCTGTATTAAGGCAGGAATTGCTTTACCTAGGCCTAAACAATCATGATGCTTGTCAAGCCTCTTCTGAAATAGATGGCCCCATTTCACTACTCTTCACATTTTCAACATTACAAACAAAGCCTTGATTTCCTGATGTTAAAAACACTACTGCTCGACTTCTATTTGTATTTTTTTTTAATTTTTAAGCCTGGCTCTTTATTGGTTTCTTTAATATTAAGATCAACTGACTTACACCTCCAGTCATTTATAAAGATGTTTAGTTAGCCTAGCATCTACCCTATATACATATTGATCTTGGAGGTATCCTATTGCATTCAAGTGGACTAACCCTCTAATTAAGGCTGCAGCCTACATTTTTAGCTATTTTTTTCCTTGAAATAGTTTATAAAGAGGCAGTTGTACTAATTTACTTCAATATAAAAAGCAGACGAGAGTCTAATGGCATCTGTAAGACTCAGCAGTGAACTGCACTGTTAATTTGCATGAACTAGAGCCATGAAGAACTACTACTTTGTCCTTTCTTTTTACTTCTTTGGAGTATTTTCCATTACCATCATAACTAATAAAATGGGCTGTGTGTGCGTGCGCATTTTCAAGCTACCTGCCAATCTATGGTGACTCCATGAATTTTATAGGGTTTTTTGGGGGGAAAGAATACTCTGAGGTGGTTTCGCTAATTCCTTCCTTAGAAATATAGCCTTGATCAGCAGTCTCCTGTCCAAGTTCTAACTGGAGCTGACCCTCCTTATCTTTCAAGTTCAAGACAGGATCTAGTGCCTTTATATAATTTAGTGTCTTGCTACAACTGGTACCAGCATGAAAAATACAGACTGAGCAAATTGATATTTTTTTAAAGCAAGTCCAATGGGAAAAATGAGAACAGGCAGATATAAATAGGAAAAAGCACTACCTGGCATTTATATTACTCATAATAACAAGAACAAAAATGGTTTCAAAAACTTCTGACAAAGCACAAATCAGAAAAATCACTGGGCATCTTTTTATGTTTTACATAACAGACCATGCTCAATTTCCCAAGAAGAAGCTGTTTAAGTCTGTTGCAGCAAAAACAAATAGTCCCCTGGCACCTTAAGGATTAACACATTTACTGAAGCACAAACTTTCATGGACTAACTTGTGAACCTCAATTACCTTAAAATCCTTATCAAGGGCTCCAGCCTTGCTAGCCTAGTTATTCTAATACTCTAAGTACATAATTACTAACATTGGTTATATCCTAGGCTAGCAAAGCTCACGTGGACAATGTTCTTAATGTCAGCAACATCATTACAATGAGGAAGTGAGGGAGAGATAATGCCCAAGATAAGCTTTCACAATTATTACTATTATTACTTTGATAAACAAATGCTAAGGGAGAATGACTAGAAATGTCAGCCCTCTCCATTGTTGCTCACAGGATTCAGCAAACGCAAATAAGTGGTAACTCTAGCTACTGTAGGTGCAGTTTCCTGCTTCTGGAACTTGTGACCTCTTCAGAATGAGAATAAGGGTGTATCAGATAGGAATTTGGTGGCAAGGCCATTGGGGGAAAAAGTGGACTACACCTTAAATACTTTCCACTAATTTTCTTATTTTTTCATAAATATCCTGCCTGCAACAACTCAAAAAATGGGCTGCATGGAAAGAAACAGAAAGAATGAGAGGAATATTGTAGATTAGGTTTAATGTTCATTGGAGACGGAGATAGAAAACTGTGGCCATGAGTGAAGGCAAATTACACAGTATGTCGTTCCATCTTTCAATTATTGGAAGGCCTTTCAGACCTCTATTTTCAATTACCCAGAAATCATCTTCTGCATCTCCATGAAACTCTTGGCAACTATCAAGGCTAGGAATCCACATTTGACTGAGTGACTCCCAGTCAATTTTAGACTCTCCAGTAACCAGAGTTTTGTGGCTATGCAGTATATATTAAAATGTAAAACACAAACAATAATTAGAAACCAGATGTAACACAACAACAGTGCACAAAAGCAAAACAAGGCTGGTAGGAATAACCTTTTTTTAAAGACTTAGCTGAATAAAGGTTTCTCCTTAAGACCTAAGATGACATTGTGGAAGAAAGCAGAACTCTCTGAAAAAGCCATTCATAGACAGGGTGCCAACACTAAAGAGCTATTTTCTCTAACAGCTACACTCATTTGTCAAGAACAGGAGGGAAACAAGTTCTAGAGCTGAGGTTTGGCTTTGTTTATGTGTTCCTACATGGCAGGGAGGTATTTGACTGGATGGCTCTTGTGGTATCTTGCAATTCTATGATTCTAGATCATGAGAGGTGACACTTCTCTACAAAAGTGTACTCAGACCATATAGGGCTTTCAATAATAAAAATTACCATGCTTACTTTTAAAGACCAGCCACTGAAAGTCTCAGAGTGCCCAACATCATATCACTGGCATTTGAACTCAAGTTTTCAGGTTTCAAACAGCTTTGGCTACAGACGAAACCTGCCAAATATTAGGTATGTGCCAAGTGCTGAGTTTATCTCTGAAAAGCAGTGGGTAGATGTGGGAGAATATTGCATGCTGGAGGGGCTTAGACAAAAAAAAATTACCCCTGAGAAGCAGCTGAAGAAGAGCAAATGGTCAATTGTTCAACAGCAACTAGGCCTCGTGTATTTTTCTCTGACACTGGGTGTATTTATACCAGGCATGGGCAAACTTCGGCCCTCCAGGTGTTTTGGACTTCAACTCCCAGAATTGTGGGAGTTGAAGTCCAAAACACCTGTAGGGCCAAAGTTTGCCCATGCCTGAGCTATACTGTAGAATTAATGCAGACTGACATGACTGTAACTTAAATGGCTCAATGCAATGGAATTGTGGAAGTTGTAGTTTTACAAGGTCTTGAGCCTTCTCTGCCAAAGAGAGTTGGAGCCTAACCAAACTACAACTCCTAGGATACCATAGCACTTAAAAGGGTATCAAACTATGAATCCCGAGGCAAACCTAAACTAAGTAGAAAAATCTGGTTATACCCAACACCACACCTTACAGAGCCAAACACGTGCCAGAAAACACAGAGTATCTGCAGAATGAGGGGAAAGGGCTAAGCAGAATAACAAACAGATTAATACAAGTGGCATGTGATTTTTTTCCCTTGTTTCTTAGCTCCCTATGAAAACACTAATGCCACAGTAGAAGGATATTAGATAGCACACAGCAAGCAGGAAAGTATGCTTCCTTTGTTGCTTGGCATTTGGGTGTTGCTACCAGGTTACCCTCAATACCTACACTACAGTAAAAGGAAAACAAAGTCAGTGTAAGGACTGAACTATCCCTCCCATTGCACTGGAGATCCCAAGAGGAAACCTGCCATCAAAACACCATGTACCAGGAAGAACAAGGCAAACAGGCAACAGTCAAAGACCTAAATATATTTTGAACAAGGGGAGACTCAAAAACATTTGGCCCTCCAGATGTTTTGATTTCTACTCCCACAATTCCTAACAGTCTACCGGCTATTTGGAATTATGGGAGTTTGAGAGCCAAAGTTTGCTCATGTCTGCTCTAAAAGACCTACCTGTTAAAAACTCTAGGACCATAAAACATATGGAAACATCCTCCAGTGGTTCCCAAACTTTGGTCCTCTGGGGGAGCAGCTACACTGTTGAATTACTGTATATACTCGAGTATAAGCCTAGTCTTTCAGTCCTTTTTTAGGTTGACAAAGCCCCCCTCAGCTTATACTCAGGTGAAGGTCCTAGTGGGAAGGCATGGGGCTGAAAGGACCCTCACATCTCTGCACACCAACCCAGCTCTCCTTCCTCTCCTCCTCTCTCGGCACAGCACGCGCCTTCCCCTCCTCCTCCCTTGGCACCAGTCTTTTCCTCTTTTCCTTATTCATACACACACAGCATTTTCCCCAAGATGTATGGTTAAAATAAACTACGGAGATTATTGAAAAGGATATGTAAGCATACTTACATTGAATAAGGTTAGAATAATGATTTAATCAGAGTTGGACAGTCTTATCTTAAATTACAGTTTTATGTAAATACTGTATTCAAAATCATTTAACCTACTGATGCCTCCATTAATGTAATTTTATTTGTACCTTTTTAAAAAAAATTACTAGTGGCTGCTGCATTTCCCACCCTTAGCTTAAGGTAAAGGTTTCCCCTGACATCAAGTCTAGTCGTGTCTGACTCTGGGGAGTGGTGCTCATCTCCATTTCTAAGACAAAGAGCCAGCGTTGTCCATAGATGCCTCCAAGGTCATGTGGCCGGCATGACTGCATGGCGCGCAGTTACCTTCCCGCAGAAGTGGTACTTATTGATACACTCACATTTGCATGTTTTTGAACTGCTAGGTTGGCAGTAGCAGGACCTAACAGAGGGAGCTTACCCTGCTCCCTGGATTTGAACAACCAGCCTTTCGGTCAGCAAGTTCAGGGGCTCAGCAGTTTAATGCCCTTGGCTTATACTTCAGTCAATAAGTTTCCCCAGTTTTTGTGGTAAAATCAGGTGCCTTGGCTTATATTTGGGTCAGCTTATACTCGAGTATATATAGGTAATACACTTGCCACCACTTTAATACTATGGCTCAATGCTATGGGATCCTGGGTTTGTAGTTTGATGAGGTATGAATGCTCTTTGACAGAGAATGCAGAAGACCTTGTGAAGCTTCAGCTCCCAGGAGCCCAAAGACACTCTGAGTCCCCCCAGAGATGAGAAAGGCGGTATATAAATGCTGTAAATAAATAAATAGCCACTTCAGTTAAAGTGGTGTCAAACTGCATTCATTCCTTGGTGTAGATACACCCCAGATATCTCCCAGCCAGGAATGCTGGGAGTCGCAATACACCAGAAGGATCCAAGATTGGGAATTCTAGTCCTAGAGGGAAACTTCCCATGTAATAAAATAAACAAAAACTTTCAATACATGACAGTGATGTGTGCGAGCATGGACTATAAACTCCATCCAACCCTCTTTCCTGAAAGTGGGAGGGAAAGGCAAAGAAAAGGCGTGAGAGAAAGGAAAACAAACTCCAACTGGGGCGGGGGGGGGGGTGTCATGTGACTTTGTGACAAGGCAGAACTTCATTCAAAGAACCCAGCAACCATGGCTTTGGCTCCAACGAAGTGGAAGTCCCTCAGGGCAAAACATGACTACTAAAGGAGGCCTTCCTGGGGTCTCCTTCCCACGAATGTCGTCGTATCCAAGCAACCGGGACTGGGTTTCCTGCATGTGCGAACAGGCACGCAGCTTACGGGTTTGAGGGAGGGAAGCGTGAGGAGCCGGGACTCCTGAGCTCTGCCTTTCCGTCTACAAAAGACCCGTCTTGGCCCCTTCCTGCCCCTGGACCCCGTTCTCCCCGCCGCCTCTCCTTACCCGCGTCCGTTTCCTCGCCGGGCCCGTCCCTCAAGCCAACTCCAGCCCCGCGCAGACAGGCCTGTCCGTCAGCGATGGGCGGGACCGAAACGCCGTGCCTCCTGGCCAATCCCAGCGCGTTTCGCATTCTTCCCTGGCAAATCACAGGGTTAAGGCGGACGTTGAGGGCGTTTCACGGCAGGTCCCTTCCTTCTTCTCTTTCGCCTCTCTCCCCCATAAAGGTGCAATGGAAGGGGCGGGATTGGAGGCGGGGAAAGAAGAGCGCGAGGGAGCGGGGCATACCAATCTTGAAAAGGGGAGGGCCATTCAAAGAATGCGCCGGCTTCCCAGCCCCGAAAGTTACGTTTGGTTCGTGCTTGTGCCCTCGCAGCCTCTACTGGCCAATCGCTGTCACTACAGCCTTCTGGAAGCAATAACAAGGCCGAAAGCTGGGCGTGGTCTGAGCCAGAGGCGACCCATCTGTTCTGTTCTCAGGAAGGGAAGGGCCTGTTGGTGGGGCGCGGCCAGAGTCAACGCAGGTCGGAAAGCTGCGCGCGCAGGCGCATCCGGCTAATGGCAAGCGACCTTGTGTATCCGCGGATTCAGTCATCCGCGCCTGAAAATTATTTATTTATTTACGACATTTATATGCCGCCCTTCTCACCCAGAAAGGACACTCAGAGAGGTTTACAAGATATATATACATACAATATATTATATTATTAGCATAGTACAATATCAGTATCATATTGGCGGATCTGGTCACCTCCAGATTGGACTACTGTAATGCACTCTACGTGGGGCTACCCTTGAAAACGGCCCGGTAATTTCAATTGGTTCAACGAGCGGCGGCCAGGTTGTTAACTGGAGCTCCTTACAGGGAGTGGTCAACCCTCCTGTTTAAGGAGCTCCATTGGCTGCCGTTCATTTACCGGTCCCAATTCAAGGTGCAGGTGCTTATCTACAAAGCCCTAAACGGTTTGCGACCTGCCTACCTGCGTGACCGTATCTCTGTGTACGAACCCACACGATCTGTTCGATCTTCTGGAGAGGCCCTGCTCACGCTCCCACCACCATCGCAAGCGCGATTGGTGGGGACGAGGGAGAGAGCCTTCTCGGTGGTGGCCCCTCGACTCTGGAACTCACTTCCCAAGGACATTAGGCAAGCCCCAACTCTGGCAGTCTTTAGGAGGAGCCTGAAAACGTGGCTGTTTCAGTGTGCCTTCCCAGAATAAGGAAACTCCCAGCAATATGTCCCTAAACGCACTTTAATAATGATTTAAGATTGTCTGCACATTTCTTCCCTCTCCAAAATTTCTATCCCAGTTACATGTCACCTTGTCATGCTCAGCATTATTTTTTAATTTTTTAATTATTAAATTTGGCCGGGCCATAGGTTTTTAAATACGTTGTGTTATTGTTAATGTTTATTGTTTATTTTTGCTTATGAGTTTATTTATTGTTTTGTATTGTTGATATTATTGTTTATTGTTGTATTGTGGGCTCGGCCTCATGTAAGCCGCACCGAGTCCCTTGGGGAGATGGTAGTGGGGTACAAATAAAGTGTTATTATTATATATATTACTATATTGTACTATACTATTACATTGTAATATTATTAGTAATATTACATGTAATATAAAATATATAATTATAATATCATATTATTATTATATTGTATTACATTATAATACTATAAATATTATATGTATATATACAATATATTATATTACGTTTCATTATATTATTAGCATAGCACAGGAGACAAGATGGAACTGTTCCCTGCCCCCCCCCCCCCCTCTTCACTCTGGCCCAGAGCGGCAGTTGGTGCTGGGGGGAGGGGTCCCCCAGAAAAGACATTTGAATTGCTGTCTAATTCAAAATACTATCCAAATTATAATGCTTGCTGTCACATTATAAATTATAATGTGACAAGGATCCCCGGGTTGAGGTTGCCTTCTTTCGGGGGACTACCTCTTCTTCTTTGGATAATATTTTGAATTGGATAGCAATTTGAACTATTTGGACTTTATGTGGACTGCATTTTGAAGACAGTTTGCTTTTTGTGTGTGTTTTAATTGAAAGCTTAGTATTATACTTTTCTCTGTAGGTAACTCACCCACCCTCCTCCAGCTTCAGAAGTTATTAAAATGCTAGTTTGGCAGATCAAGTTAAGTGTAATTCCCTGTACCACTATTTTTAATGTATCAGAGGTTGCCAGTTATTAATATTGATGACACCTGGTTGCCTAAGAAATATCTATTGAAATTAGTGGGTTTAGTCACATCTAGGTCTCTTGACACTCCCAGGAGGTAGATTAAACAAGTGTTACTTAACCCGTCTGAGGTGAGCCAGGGACTAGCATTTTATGTGTGCCCATTTACTACAGCTGTTCCTTTCCTAGCAATTTGTGAGCCAGCACCTGCCTTTGGACCATGACAAGGAGCAGTGCTGCATTAGACAATAAGGCATACAAGGACTCCCAGCAGCCCCAAGTACCATAGTGAATCTTGCGGAGAGTTACTATTCAGCAGCATCAAAACAACCACTGAATAAGTGCATGGCCTATGGTATGCATGGACAATGAGTGAGTAGCCCCTTTTCCTTGAGCTTCGGAAGGTCTTTTGACCAGACCACCTAAGGTATGGAGCTCATGGACATGGTAATGACTTGACACAAAGGACATTTTCCCCAACCATGAGGGGAAGGGGATGTCACAGCCATTCCCTGTCCCAGAAGATCCAAGATCTTATCAAATAAACCAATATCACCGAACCTTTTGATAATGGATTGGATCTTCGGGGCCAAACAAAGATGTTGTTTCCATATTCTACACTGACATCAGAGCCAATCACAGCAAAGCTGTCTCGGGGTGGGTGTGGGAAATTTGGATTTGACAGTTCTATATATTCTGTATTGGCCTGCCCAAAAAGCATGTTGGCTTCTTGGCAGATTACTTTCCACCTGGAATAGAAAATAAACTTCTGTGGCCTTGTTTCATCCTGGTGAGATTTATTTGGAAATAGGGAAAGTTTGGTTGGTGCTTATTGTTTACCCAGGCTTATTGAGCCCTCCTTTTGGGTCCTCTCCAGCCTCTGCTCATGGAGGGCCCCCTAAAATCGTGCTCTGCTTCAACAGGGTGAAGGCAAGAACCAGAGGTTTATTCACTTTGGCCGAATGTAGATGTCAGGGAAGAAGTGCTCCCAAATCAGACATAAAGCCAATGGATACATACATAGATACATAAATGTCTCTAAGAAACATTTATTAGAGACTTGACAGCAATTCAAATAATGGACTTTTGCTGCTCCGGGTGCTGATTGATATAGGTTACGATCTGTGTGCTGATTGGTGGAGGAGCACCGCCTGCTGCTGCAGCTGATTACTTCCCCAGTCTAACTAGTTCCTCAGTCTAGTTCCCCAGTCTGTCAGAAATTAAATTGTTATTGTCCAGTTTGAAGCTTGTGATTGTTTTGCGTGTCCGCCTTTGGGTGCTTAAAGGAAAGGAATGTGGGCAAGGTCCAGGACTGATGAGTTTTCATGGTTTTTAATTCTGTCAGTGATCTCACAATAGAAAATAATGGGTGCCAAAACACCCAGGGAGAGACAAAGACAGCATGCTGACCTTTCAGGCTGGCCATTGTTAGGTGGAGTTCAATGTTAGCCAGGAAGGATTAGCACCAAGTGATTGTTTGAACCACCAGGAAGAGTAATGAAATTAGCCCTGGCTGTCCGTCCCCCCCCCCCCCTTCCAGGAGTGCTTGTGTAACTGTGTGTAAATGTGGTAAAGTTTATCCTTTAATGTCAGCCAGTGGGACCCTTCGTGGCCATCTAGTCAGACCTCTCTTGGTTGTGGGTTTTGGGGTTATAGTTTCAATAACAAGCCCACAGGGCTTTCTTAAGAAAGGAATATCCAGACATCATTTGACAGTTCCTTCTCCTAAAATATAGCCTACAGCGCCTAATATTTATTGCTGCTGTCCCATCCAAGTAGTAACTAGAGGTGATTCTACTTTATTTTACAAGTAGATTCCAGAATCAGACAGAATCTGGTGCCATTAAAGTATTTAAACGCTATATGCCTTTGAGATAAAATGCTTGGCTTAAGATGTGATTGAGACTTTTCTGTTGCAGACATGCGAGAAGCTCTAAATTGTATGCTCAGATTAGAGGTTTTACTCACAAAAAACTAGCCTATAGGAATGAAAAGTGCTAGCTAGAACTGAACCTTATTGAGCAAGTTTTCGTCAATATGGTTAAAATTTCCAATACAAAGCTACTGAAAGCAGTGGTCTATGGAATTGTGTCAATCCACAGAAACGTTCCAGGAAAGAAAGAAAAAAAAATCAATGGGCTTATATATAGTGCTAGTCTTTGGCACACTGGGAAACAAACAGCCTGCCACTCCCATGTATCAGAGAGCTTAACGGGTACTGCTCTAGAACATACCCATGGCCAATACTTTGAAGCTGAACAGATCTTTCCAAATCTCCTTAGCTATTAGTTGATGGTGCTTTGCATTGGGTCAGATGCCAGTATGGCAGAAGGAAAAGTAGCAGCCCTTCAAGAACCACTTTTCTGGACAGGGCCTCATATGCAAAATTTATTATTTCTTCTTTTTGTGATTGCCACCTTTTTCATATTACCTTTGAAGGGAATATGAAAAAAGGGTGGGTGGGCAGGCATGGAAAGACTTTGAGAAAGGAGCTGCTTTGTTAATAGAGGTATGCACAGTGACAGCATAAATGTGCATTAAAAGTATTGTGATCCTGGAAAATTTGTAAAAAAAATCCTGGCTGCTGCCACATGGCATTTGTCTTTCTTGCTGTAATTATACTACAGGTCAACATTTTTATTTTGCCAGCACAAGCTCCTGATCAATCCTTGCAAATGGAGACCCCCGTGTGCATATAAATCAGAGGTGGGCAACTGAGAAATGCTTATGATGTTGGATTAAAGCAGAGACTTCAAAGGGCAACGCCCCACACTAAATAAACAACTGATTGCAAAAACTTTCAACACTGAGGGAGAATTTCCATCTTGTTTATGCTTCCAGTCCCAAGATAAACCATTCCTGTTTTCAAAAGTGACCTCTTCTTGCTCTGAATTAGTTCCAGGCTTCAAAATGGGACAAAATGCCCCTGCAATACTTAAGAGGGCATTTGTGGGAAAAATTAAAGAGATGGCATTAGAGCCACAAAAAGCCCAATAAGCAGGCCATGTACTTCAATGACCTCGTAATATTAATGAAGGTGGAATATTTTGCCCAAATTTATATCATCTTGCAATATTCTGCTGAGCTTCATTTGTAATTTTGACACTCGTTCCTCTTCTTTGGAGCTCTTCGCTGCCTCTTGTAATCTAATAAATAATTTGTTCCCTTAGAAAATCTGACCATCCTCCCTTATTAACAAACCTTTAAAAATGGCATCATACCGATTGCTCAAGCATTTGTTTACTTCTATCTCATTTTGGGGCCTATTGAATAACTCTCAGTACACATGTTGACATTCCAACAGAACTTAAATAGATTTAGTGATACCAGAATAACTTCTTCCTGTTGGCTCTTCTCCAGAAGTATCTGTTCTTTTACACATCTGATCATTTTGAGTTGCCTTTGGGCTTAGGAAGGCGGCATAGAAATGCAGTAAATAAATAAATAAATTTTTGTCAGTACAAGCTTATCTCAGGTAACAAAGCCTCTAATAAAGTATTTTGAAGTGTTCTCACAGGAATCCAAACTAGCCTGCCTTTTCTTGTCTTCTATTTACCTTTTTTTGGGTGTAAAATGAAGGGAAGTTGAAAAGACATGACTTTCACTGCTCAGTTGTAGTAGCATGCTTAGAGAAAACAATGCAATAAAGCTTAACCTAAGAAAGGATGTGATTCCACTCCAAGTGGTTCTACTATGGCTGTGTGTGCTGAAGTACAACAGGGAGGTAAACAGCTGCCTCCAGAATCACTTACTGGGAATGAAAATCAAAACAATTCCCCTGGTATGTTGAAAAAGCATATATCTGTAGGTCTCACAACCAACATGGAAAGTCTAAAAAAGTGTAGGATGTTGAATGAGAAAAATAATCCAGTATGCATTTTGGAAGGCACTTTCAAGTTATCCTTAGAAGATTAAAAGTTTTTGCTTCCTTATGCAAGACTTACCTGACCTGGTTGTTCCATTTCATAGTGCATATTGCTAGTTTTGAATTTTAAAAATTGCCCAAAACATGTCGACTAGCTGTAATTTTTTTCTGGCAACCTGTTTTTCTATATTTCTACCTCTAGTATCAAAAGGGATTGTAAGGTAGGGTATAAATAAAGTAAATAATAAAAGAGAATACATTTACATCACTAACTGATGAAAACATAATTATTGCTATCAATCTAATCTGAAGAGATATTAATACCTCTGTACAGTCTTTTAAAGATTAGCATATTAGGTCACTCTCCAACCATTACAGAAGCCCAATCTTAAGAGAACCTATAGGTGTGG
Source organism: Anolis sagrei (assembly GCF_037176765.1). NCBI lineage: Eukaryota > Metazoa > Chordata > Lepidosauria > Squamata > Anolidae > Anolis > Anolis sagrei. The sequence continues at coordinate 128,026,129 of NC_090022.1, read as the reverse complement.
GGGGGGGGGGTATTTAGTCAGATACCCATTGTACAAGTTCTCCCACTTAAAAAGATGAGAGAGGCCTGTAAATGACATCATAGATAGCCCTCAACTATAAGAGACAACATGAGAAAACACATCCAGAAAATCACATTGTTTGGTTTTTAACAGATTTATTTGCAAATTATGGTGGAAAATAAATATTTGGTCACCAACAAACAAGATTTCTGGGTCTCACAGACCTGTAACTTCTTCTTTAAGAGGTTCCTCTGTCCTATTTGAAGTAATGGCACCTATTTGAACTTGTTATCAGTATAAAAGACACCTGTCCACAACCTCAAGCAGTCACACTCCAAACTCCACTATGGTGAAGGCCAAAGAGCTGTCGAAGGACACCAGAAACAAAATTGTCGCCCTGCACCAGACTGGGATGACTTAATCTGCAATAGGCAAGCAGCTTGGTGTGAAGGAATCAACTGTAGGAGCAACAATTAGAAAATGGAAGAGATACAAGACCACTGATAATCTCCCTCGATCTGGGGCTCCACGCAAGATCTCACCCCATGGGATCAAAATGATCACGTGAACAGTGAGCAGTAATCCCAGAACCACATGGGGGAACCTAGTGAATGACCTGCAGAGAGCTGGGACCAACGTAACAAAGGCTATCATCAGTCACACACCACGCCACCAGGGACATGCAGTGCCAGACGTGTCCCCCTGCTTAAGCCAATACATGTTCGGGGCTGACTGAAGTTTGCTAGAGAGCATTTGGATGATCCAGAAGAGTGTTGGGAGAATGTCATGTGGTCAGATGAAACCAAAGTAGAACTGTTTGGCAGAAACACAACCCATCGTGTTTGGAGGAGAAAGAATGCTGAGTTGCACCCAAAGAACACCATACCTACTGTGAAGCATGGGGGTGGCAACATCATGCTTTGGGGCTGTTTCTCTGCAAAGGGACCAGGGCGACTCATCCATATACATGAAAGAAGGAATGGGGCATGTATCGCGAGATTTTGAGTGCAAACCTCCTTCCATCAGCAAGGGTACTGAAGATGAAATGTGGCTGGGTCTTTCAGCATGACATTTATTCCAAGCACAACGCCAGGGCAACAAAGGAGTGGCTTTGTAAGAAGCATTTCAAGGTCCTGGAGTGGCCTAGCCAGTTTCCTGATCTCAACCCTATAGAAAACCTTTGGAGGGAGTTGAATGCTCGTGTTGCCCAACGACAGCCACAAAACATCACTGCTCTTGAGATCTGCATGGAGGAATGGGCCAACATACCAGCAACAGTGTATGCCAACCTTGTGAGGATTTACAGAAAATGTGTGACCTCTGCCATTTCCAAAAAGGACATATAACAAAAGTATTGAGATGAACTTTTATTATGAACCAAATACTTATTTTCCACTATAATTCGCAAATAAATTAGTTAAAAACCAGACAATGTGATTATCTGGATGTGTTTTCTCATGTTGTTTCTCATAGTTGATGTCTACCTACGTTATCAATTACAGGCCTCTCATCTTTTAAAGTGGGAGAACTTGTACAATTGGTGTCTGACTAAATACCCCTTTCCCCCCAGTTTTGTCAGCACCATAATTTAATGTTTGAGCTTAATAATTTTTCACTGCATGAATCTGCATCCATCTTCTCTTCTCTCTGTTTGCCAGTGGGGTCCTCCTGTTGCTATTTGTGTCTGCTCCCTACACGGTCTTCCAAGAAATCCCAAGTTCAGGAAGATACGTATCCTACATTTTATATAGTAAAGACAAACCAAAGTAATTTAGCTTCTAATATTGTTACTCAATTATTCATTTGCCTTTCCAGATGGTTATTGTTTCTAATGTAGGTGAGAATATACTCTTGCCATCCATTTGTATTCAGCAATACCGACCCCTAGGACAAATGTATCATTCTGTTTGTTTGTATTTCTATTATGCAGGTTTGTGTTCCAGGAACCACTTATTTCTGAAATATATGCCCTCTTTGGTGGCTTGACCATGCTTGTTAGCCATGCTAATGGTATCTTGGGGGTACAAGTTGAGCATCCCTTACCCAGAATTTTTTTTTAAAGTGTAAACATAGGTAGCCGAGACAGTGAATCCTCTTTCTGATGGTTCACTATACCTAAATTTTGATTCATATGCAAAACTTAAAATGTATAAAATTCAGGCAATGTGTTTAAGATGTATATAAAACACAAATGTTTACTGTTGAATCCTATTCTCCATAGACATGTATTTTTATTATTGGGATATCCATCTACAACACTTCTTGTACCAATCATTTGAGATAACAGAAACACAACCTGCACCTTTCCGACTTATTCATGCAATGAAGGCAGCTTCTGTATTGAGAAATCTTGGATTGTCCAGCTGTCCCCCAAAGTATCATCCCTCTTGACTCACCTGAAGTTACCTCAACACTTGGCTTAATATCATCTAATTGTTTTCTGAACAGAAGACCTATTGAGAAGTTAACGTCAAGTGACATTTGACTTCAAAACAGGAAACATCTAACATAGGGATTAGTATTGGATAATCTCAACAAACTGGTGAACACTGGATATTTCCCAACAGTCATAACACAAAGTAATATGTAAATAGTAAACTGGACTTCATGCAGTTATCAAAGTTGGGACACATCCAGTACAGCTTCTTGTAACAGTCTATGCACACAAGGAGCTGTATGAACGTAGCTGTCAAATAAGCCTTGTTAAAAGAAGTGTTGAAAGAGAAATGCACGTTCACCCCAGCTTATCATATGCTTATACAATGCAGAGGAGATATCCAAAGCATTTGAAAGAAAACCGTTTTCCAGGAGTCCCACAGTTCAGAGCATGAAAGTACATGCGCTTACAAATGAGCACGTAACATCTAACTACTATCATCAAAATGCCAAGGGCAGAAGTAAGGAACTCTTGCTATGAATGCCTACTGATTTACTTTCTAGGAAGAGCTTACAGCTATGCTCTTTACTACAGGACTGTTTGAAGGGCCCCCAGAGGTAGTATTAGATATGCATCACATACTATCTGGCAATTTCTGGTTTAGAAAATAGGCTTATAGAGCAATGCTCTATGCTGTGGCAAAATAGCATTTCCGTACTATAAAGTGCAATTAATCATTTAAAAAAATTATGCATGTCCATGGTGAAAAATTAAACGTCCTATCCAGTATTAGTCACTGACCAACAAGTGCATGCTTCTGCATACTGTTAATGTTCAAAAATTGACACAGCACATAGCATGCAAAAACAAGTCACAGAAATACTTTCCTTCAATATCTTGTACATGACTACTCTCCAAAGTCTGCATACAATTCTTAAAAGATACATGAAGTGTTTCATCTAGAACTTTGACAAAATATTGACACTTTGATGAACTTGTAGTGCTAATAAGAAATCTGAGGCACTAAGATTTTATGTTATTTTAAGTATGTTTTAGAAGAGCTGAGTGATCATGCAAAGAAATTGAAGTGTAATCTTGCACAGAAACTGATGTAGGACACATTTTAAAAACAAACTGGCTAAATTTGGCTACAGGAATTTAAATATCTTTCATCCATCCCCTCCACCAATAACAGTGATTTTGTTTTCAGAATTATCTACTCAGAACATCTAGTAAGAAAAGATTGTGTGAGTAACAGTAGCTATATGTTCTGTACCCATTGATTCTAGTTGTATTTTCTAAGTGTGCAAATCACTTTAATACCATTCTTCCCCTAACTTCTTTGTCTGCTACTGAGGATACATCGAGATTGTTATTAATTCTGTGGTTACTAATTCTAAAATGAACTAAATTCGATTCCTTTAGTTTCTTGCTCAATGACCATAAATGAACATTAATTTTACACATCTGTTCCCTTGTTAACTCTTACTAATTAAAATCGGATTTATTGTAGAATTTACAGGATGCAATTGTCTTCAATGACTCAAAACAAAATGTATGAAAAATGCCTACTGCTGTACATATTTTCTAAATGTAAAGAACCTTTGAAATATTTTAACCCAAATTAAGATATGAACATCTGAAACACATCTTCTGCCAACCCACTTATTAAGTACAAGACAAATGACCTACCAGGGTCAAACCTGGTGTATATCAATGTGCAGTCACCTAATTCACTGAAAAACACATAAATCTCTTTACATGCTTTCCAGAAGGTGCTCGGGCTTCTTTAGCTTTCCAGCATGCTATCATGCCAGGAGCGATAAAACTCAAAACTACTCTTGTAAAAAAGGACAAGTTATTTGCATAACCAAATTCAAGAGTGACTTCTTTCCAGGAACAATATATGGCACCATTTAAAATGGCACTAAGAACATTGTGGCAGAGGAAAACCAAATGTTGAAAGCATCTCACTGGAAACCAGACTATAGAGTGTGCAAAGAGAGAACACAGTACAGCACATGAGAGATTGGAGTAAGTTTACTTTTCAAGTCCAGTTTAGAGTTTAGTGTAATTCTTTCCAACAGAGAATGTACATGGATAGGCCCAAAAACAGGGCCAGCCAAATAAGTGAAGACAAGAATCTCAACAGTCTGTTGTCCTCATATTTAATTATGAGATGTTCTGCCGATTCCTTATAGCAGTAACTGCCCATTCTTAAAAAGGCTCTGAGAAATGACAACATGGGTCTAAAGCCACTGAGCAGTGCAACGTTGATCTTGAATTATCTAGATTCTGTGAGAAACTTTTGACATCATGAAGTTACTGCCATACCCACTGTCAATCAGACCCTGAAATCCTGGTTCCAGTCCAAAATCGTCTGTTTGGAGACATGACAGTCCAGCTCTGCCAGGCTTTTTATATGGGCAAGATCTGTTCTAAGACACTTTTGGAAGACTGTGGAATTCTGTCTGGGAATTTTACATCAAACTCAATAATAAGGTCTCCTCGCTGGTTTGGACTCTTTGGATAGGGAAGGCCTTCTCCAGGAATTCTTCGCTTCATTCCAGGTTTAATGACATCCTTGAACACCATTGGGATGGTCCTACCATCTAATGTTGGCGCATTCACAGTACAGCCACACAGAGCCTAAACATAAAAACAAGCCAAACAATTAGTTATTTTCCCCATAAAACAAGTTTTCTCTTTTGAAAGAGAAAACAATGAAGTGTCAATTAATTACAGCTTTATGAACACAAGTGAGTGTTCGCAAAACTGAGCTGAATTTTCAACTTCCCAGCGTTGCCCCATTTGTACATTAAGTCATGCAATCTGCTTTATCAGCGTATTCTAACAAAGCTCTGATATTCTTGACAGCAATCTACTTCTAGCAGCTGCTCACTAATTTGGCAAGAATGTGTATAATAACCATTCTTATATAAAGGAAAGATGGTGTTGGGTATAACAACTTTCTTTTATCCAATTAAAAAACAACTTCCACTTTATTTTTTTTCAGAGCCAGGCCTAGCATTTCAACTTACCTCACGGAGGCTGATCTTGGCTGGGTATACAATATCAGACCCATCTCTTTTAAAAATGCTGTGTGGCTTGTCCTTTAAAACAAAGACAATATCAGCTGGAATGTTGCTTGCTGTTTGGTCTCCTTCTTTGGGGAATGTAATCTTAGTTCCTTCTTTCCAGCCACGTTTGACATCAATTGTTAGAATCTTATCTTCATTGCGTGTCGTTTTTCCATCTGGATTTAGCCGTTTGTGAGAAATTTTCATTTTCTTGGTGCATCCACTGTAAATTTCCTCCAAGGATACTCTCAGCTCGTGAGTGATGGGTGGATCTGGTTTCCTGCGAACATTTTCATGGCCCCCACGAGCACGGGAAAAGCCAATGTTGCCAAAGTTTTGAAAACCCGTGAAGGGGTCATCAATGTCCATATCTTCGTCACCATTCCTCTGAACAAAGAACGTATCAAAAGGATTCCGCCCACCAAAGAATTCTGCAAACATGGCATGAGGATCTCCATGAAAGGTGTAGGTGAATGAAGTGCCATTGGGACCACCTCCACTGCAGCTGGGACCACCTCCCTTTAGTCCTGCAATATAGGAAACACAATAAGCCTCAGCTTTCAGGTTACATTATCATTCAATATCAAAAAAGCCTAAGTATTATTTTTACTCATTTTACAGACATGTCAAACAACTGCATAAGGGTAATTAGAAATACTTCGAACAAATCTCACACCCAACAGCTAACTTCAGTACATTTGTGTGTTGTGTACCCTAGTGTCCAAATCATATAAAAAAACTACAATTCTCAGTTATTCACAAGATCTACTAAATCCATGCTCCTGGATACAAAGCTCAATTCAGAATGCATTTCACCTAATCTGTATACTTTAATAAGTATAAATCTTGCAGAAAAACAGTTCTACTAAGGAAAAGGTAGCACTGCAACAGATAAGCACAAGAACATGCTAGAATATTCTAGCAACGACTAGAAGACTTGTGTAACAAAAGCTCCACCTATCTCAGACAGCCTGTCATGCAGCCCAATAGATGCAGCCAAATTACTACAACACCCATTTAAAGGAAAATGCTCAGAATGTTCCATGAATGCCAGCTGTGCAATCGAAACAATACAGAAAAGCTATGGAAATTTACCACAATCTGTATAAATAAGTTGAGAGCTTCTCTTTTACGCACTAAACATTTCAACATTCTACGGAAGGGGTGGATGTTCTTCAGAACAAGAAAGTAAACATACAAAGCAAAAACAAATCCCTGAAGACACAAAGAGACTGATATGCAAAGCAGGACACTACAGAAATCCTACACAAGAGGGCTATAATTATTGCTAAATCTGGGTGATTTCAAAGTAGCCTTCCCTATCAGGAAGAGCCTGTAGATCAGTTGTTCTCAACCTTTGGTCTTCCAGATGTTTTCAACTAGAGCTCCCACTAAACCTAACAGCTGGTAAACTGGCTAGGAGTTCTGGGAGTTGAAGTCCAAAACTCCTGGGGGATGAAAATCTGAAACCCACTGCTTTAGATAATAGTGGATGTTGGAGGTTATAACTGGAACTATTTAAAGATGGCAACTCAACATTGGACTGCTTTCCAGAACCACAAAGTGAAATAACTCGTTCTTCAGCCCTTCTCGTCCACTTTCTACTTCAGGCATGGGCAAACTTCAGCCCTCCAGGATGTTTTAGACTTCAACTCGCCCAATTCCTAACAGTCTGCTTTTTCTACTTCATCCTTCATGAAAAAGCTTGGTTTGCTGTGAGTTTTCAGCATCGTCTTAACAGTTGCTCCAGAGGAAAAGGCGTCCAACTAGCTCTGGAAATTGGGGGTGATCATCAAGTAGACAGAAGGAGGCATCTCAAAATCGAGAAGGTCTTGCCTGGGCAGCGAGATCAGGGCAGAACAACTCAAACTGGCAACGTTTGTCAAAGGAACTTCAGCAAGAGGGGACACGGATTGCCTCCAATACCTGTGTGTGAATATTCTGCTTTCTACTCATCATTCCTCACTTTTAGCCAGTGTTAGTAAGATAAAGATTTCCCTTGACATTAAGTCTAGCCATGTCCAACTCTGGGGGGGTGGGGGGGGGGTGGGGTGGTGCTCATCTCCATTTCTAAACCAAATAGCCTGCGTTGTCCATAGATGCCTCCAAGGTTATGTGGCCGGCATGACTGCATGGAGTGCCATTACCTTCCTGCAGAAGTGGTACCTATTGATCTACCCACATCTTGCATGTTTTCAAATAGCTCGGTTGGCAGAAGCTGGGGTTAACAGCGGGGGCTCACCCCTCTCCCTGGATTCAAACCGCCAACCTTTCGGTGAGCAAGTTAGCAGCTCAGCAGTTTAATCTGCTGCAGCACCAGGGGGGCCTTTAGCCAGTTATTAGTTTTGATTAAAACCTTACAGGAAGTAATACCCAGAGATGTGCTGAAAAGAGACCCTTCCCCTCTCTCTCTCCTCTGCTCTTGGTGCCACAACGCAAACTCCCTGTGTACTTTCTCGTGAATGGCAGGGGAATCAACAACCTGAGCCAGCCATAGATGTGGATGAAACGTCAGGGACATGGCTATACAGCCCGGAAAACTCACAGCAAACCAAGCTGAAGCTGGTTTTCTAGGCTACACTCCAGGCTACATCTACACTGTGGAATGAATGCGGCTGGAGCCCACTTTAACGATATGGATCCCTGGCAGCTGCTGACAAGGCCCCTGGCTGCCAAAGAGCGCTGGTCCCTCAACAAACTACGCTTTCTGAAGAATCGAGCCGTGGCGAATAATGTGACGCCAAGGCGCATGCGCAGGTCCCTCCTGCCCCCCCCCCCCGGCCACCCCGCGGCCCCCGCGCACCTTCCTCGCCGAACTTGTCGAAGATTTCGCGCTTCTTGGGGTCGCTGAGCACGTCGTAGGCCTCGGCGATCTCCTTGAAGCGCTCCTCGGAGCCGGGGTCCTTGTTCTTGTCCGGGTGGTAGCGCAGCGCCTGCTTCCGGTAGGCCTTCTTAATGTCGTCGTCGCTGGCCCCGCGGGACAGGCCCAGGGTGCGGTAGTAGTCCTTGCCCATGGCTCGCCCTCACCGCCTCGGGTTCTAATGCCGGGCCGGGCGCGTCCCCTCCGGTTTTATACTGCGGGCGGAGGAATCTTCCAGAGCTTGCCACAACAATCTCCGCCTCGGCCCCGCCCATCCCTTCTGCCCTAGCCAATCGCCATCGAGCACTCTGTTCTCTCCGCCAATGGGGATCGACTGCGGGATGGGCAAAGCTTGGAAGTTAACGGCTGAGGGCGCCCACCTTGGGACTGAACGGCGGGGGGAGGGGGGGCATTCTTCGTTGGGCCGCCAACGGTCCTCGCGCTCGGGGTTCTTGAGATGCGCGCGCAGACAGTGGACGGGCCAGGAGTGGCGCGTGCCAAAAGAAACGTGTGGCCTTTGGGAATGAGAGCCGCCTCTTCCGTTAGAAACAGCTCTGGGTGCATCTGCATTGTGGAATGAATGCGGTTTGGCACCATGGTTTAGTGCTGTGGAATCATGGGACTTGTAGTTTGGAGAGTCACCAGCGCTCTCAAAGAAGAAAGAAGGCGTTGTAAAGCTATAATTCCTTTGACGGAATCATTGCAGTTAAAGTGGTGTCAAATCGCATCTATTCTACAGTGTAGATCAGTGGTTCTCAACCTGTGGGTCCCTAGATGTTTTGGCCCCCAACTCCCAGAAATCCTAACAGCTGGTAAACTGGCTGGGATTTCTGGGAGTTGTAGGCCAAAACACCTGGGGACCCACAGGTTGAGAACCACTGGTGTAGATGCATCTACCTGAACATGAGAAAAAATTGTTCAGCAGTAGAACTCTGTCCTGAGTGTGGTGGAGGCTCCTGTGGAGGCTTTTAAACAGAGGCTGGATGGCCACCTGTTGAGGGTGCTTTGGTTGTGCTCTTCCTGCATGGCAGGGGTTGGACTAGATGGCCCATGTGGTCTCTTCCAGCTCTGTGTTGTTTAAGACTTTCATGACATGGAATCACTGGGTTGCTGTGAGTTTTCTGGGCTGTAAGGCCATGTTCCAGAAGCATTATCTCCTGACGTTTCACCCACATCTATGGCATGCATCCTCAGAGGTTGAGGGGTCTGTTGGAAACTAGACAAGTGAGCTTTTTAGGTGATAGTATGATAGCTGGGCCCGGAAGCTCAGCATTACGGAGATGCTGCAAAGGCAGTTGTGAATAAGGGAAGAGGAGGCGGAGAGAGAGCGGGGAGAGCGAAGGAAGGATAGAAAGGACGGCATGCTTAGGGTTAGGGCAAGGTTTTGGGTTAGGGTTACTGTTGGGGGTTATGGTTAGAGTACAGTTTAGGGTAAGGTTTGGGTAGGGGTTAGGCTTAGGCTTACGCATACGGATCAGGGTTAGGGTAAGGGTTAGAGTTTCACCATTAAAGAACTCTTACATTCCTTCTAGAGTATCTGTCTCAGGCCTGGCTTACATTAGCTAAGTCTCTCTTGTGCAAACAGCGCTCCCAAAGGAGCGATGCGGCATCTCCGTAACACTCAGAGTTTCCAGACCCAGCTATCATACTATTACCGGTTTTTATATCTGTGGGATAATGTCCATGGTGGGAGAAAGAACTTTTGTCTGCTTGAGGCAAGTGTGAATGTTGCAACTGGCCACCTTGATTAGCATTGAATGGCCTTGCAATTCTGTTCTTCAATGATTCTATGCATTGTTTTTTAACAGAGGAGGGGGTTCTTATCCCCAAGACCACCTGTTGCTCTGACAGGTGCCACCTCCATTTTTTAATTGCTACCTGCCCCATGTTTATTTGGAAATATATCTAACATTTCTTCTTACGTACCTTTTCTTCACAATTAAGAAGTACCAAATTTTGTAACCATTTGGATTGCTCATGTTTGGATCATCTACTTGATGACTGTGGCCCAGTCTGTGTAGATGTGTTTTGAGTGTGTATATATTTGTTTATATGCGTACATATGTATGTTTGTGTATATATATGTGTGTGGTTTTGCACATGCGGTGTAATACATTTCTTGTTTTTTGGCATTTTAAGTCAAAAACTCTCACCCCCTGGGTGCTGTTTTTCAGTGTTTTATGAGTGATGGTCACTTGTTGGCCTGATACGTGTATTGTATCCAAATTTGGTGTCCATTTGTCCAGTGCTTTTTGAGTTATGTTAATCCCACAAATAAACATTACATTTCTATTTATATAGACTAACTGTCCCGCGTTGCTGTGGCCCAGTCTCTGTATATGTGCTTTGTGTGTGTATATGTGCATGTATGTGTGTATATATTTATGTATATGTGTATATACTTGTGGATGTTTTTTTTATTTGTTGGCTTTTTAAGTCCCTTCCACTGTGTTTTTATGAGTGAAAGTCACTTGTTGGCCTGATAGGTGTATTGTGTCCAAATTTGGTGTCAATTTGTCCACTGGTTTTTGAGTTATGTTAATCCCACAAACAAAAATTACATTTTTATTTATATAGACTAGAAGTCCCCTGCCACGCATTGCTGTGGCTCAGTTTGTGTATATGTGTTTTATGTGTGTGTATGTGTGTGTATATGTGGTTTTGCGCATGCGCTTTAATTTTTTTTGGCTTTTTAAGTCTTTTCTGCTGTGTTTCTCAGTGTTTTTTATGAGTGATGGTCACTCTTGTATTGTGTCCAAATTTGGTGTCCATTTGTCCAGTGGCTTTTGAGTTATGTCAATCCCACAAACGAACATTTTAATTTATATATAGATTGTACCATACTGTATTATATATTGAGGTTCCATGACCAAAAATGTGCACATTATTCCAAAATGCCACACCAAAAATGGTGTAAAGGAAGTATGGTTCTCTTCCCAATTATGCCCAGACCCAACATAGGTTTCACCGTGTTAGCAAACTCGGTCACTGTACTTGTAGACGACATTGAATTAATGATTCAGGACGGTGAAATCCCAGGAGGACAACAAAGAGCACCCAGTGCTTCCGTAATGGGACTTTACGCAGGAATTTCCACTCTTTGTTCACCTCCTTGGCACTGCTTCTCTATGGTGTTTAATTTGACCCCTGGGTGGGGCTGGTATGGTGGAGGGAGGTTGCCTTCCAGTTTGCAGTCCAGCCCTTGGCTCTTCTCCCAGGCAGCAGATAAAAAGTGGCAAAAGTCACTTCAATGCTGGCTTGTTTACAGCTTCTAGGTGTTAAGAAACACTCATTCCTGATTGATACCATTGTTCAAGGTGTCCACAATCTGAGGTCCCGTCTGTACTGATCATTTAATGATTTCCTATGTAATCATCTGCACAGTGAAAACACTTTCTTCAATACCAGTTTGAGACGGCATAAGATGAGATCTAAGAGAGATCCTTCCCAGAAGTCAAGGGAGAAAGATCAAATCATTACCACAGAGGACTCACTGAAATCTAAACAGATAGCATCAAACAATAATTGCAATGTTTTCCCCTGTTTCCGTCTTTCTTCCAACGCCCGAATATCTAACTAGCACAGTATTTATAAATGGAGTCCTCCCATTGCCTTTTGAAAGGGAAGTAGTTTTGAGATGTGTGCAGTCTGTAGCAGATTGATAAGCCTTAACCCACGTTTCTATACAGCTAGCCCTCCGTATCCATAGATTCTTTACTATGGATTCAATCACCCACGAATTAAAAATATTTAAAAAGAATCCTCCCAACAAACTTTGATTATACAATTTTATATAACTACACTATATATAGCTGTGTTGTACATCAGCTGCCAGAGGCTGGTGGGTTAACCGATGATTTAGAACTTTTAAACAGAGGCTGGATGGCCATCTGTCAGGGGTGATTTAAATGCAATATTCCTGCTTCTTGGCAGGGGGTTAGACTGGATGGCCCATGAGGTTTCTTCCATCTCTGTGATTCTGTGCAGGGCCTCAAGGACATTCAGGGGAATAAAAAGGTGCGACATTAGATAACGAATCGAGTGAAGAGCTGAGTGATAAAGAGGCTTTCCAGGGGAATCCACCTGTAGCTACGGAGATCAACAAAAGTCTTTGTTTACAAAGAACAGCTGAAAATAGATTGCGTCGTTCAGAGAGATTACGTGGGAAAGTTGTGAAGGAAATTCACGGGAAACAGAATGATTTCATGGGTGTCTATTAAACAAGTTGTTTACCTTAAGGTCATTCCAGGCAATGGTGCATTAGAGTGAGAAACTAAATCTGAGTTCTCTTGTTCCTGGTTCAAGTCAAGCGTTGATTTTGAATTTGATATAGCCTGAAGTTTTCTATGTTCCTGTTCAAGTTTTACTATTTATACCTTCTTGATTGTGGACTTATGCTGTATCTGTGATTCCTGGTTGTTCCTGGACTTTATCACCTCTGGAACTTTATGAGACATTTGGATTATTGTTGGATTATCACCTGTTGCTAAACCCTTTTGGGATTATGTATCTATCTTTCTTATTCCTAATTTATATGCTTTCTATATGTTTCTACATTAAACAGTTTGCTTATATTCCTGTGGTGCAGTGTGGTTATAGGTGTTTCCAGGCCTGGAGTGCAACAAGCAGGACTTGAGCATCCATGCAGTTTGATATCCACAGGGCTGGAACCAAACTTCAGCAGATACCAAGTGTCCACAATACCTTAACACACCTTCAGTATTACACACCTTCAGTGTATTCAAGAAATCTTTAATGCCTGTCTTTCAATTTGCTTGAAAACTCATTTCTGTAATATTTGAATGCTAGTACAATAGTGTTTATTTTTAAAATGTGTCAGTGGGGAAAACTGTTAGCCATCCTGAGTCCCTATGGGAAGAAAGTAGGGATAGAAATAAAGTTAACAACAACAAAAATAACTGATTCTGAATCACCAAACATGTGGTTTTTCCAGTCAAATCTATTTTAGCATCACGTAAAATTATTTCTGTTTCTTTATATATAGCTTTTACACTTCGGCATTCAGGCCACATTTACACTGCCATATAATCCAGTTTCAGAATGCAGTTTAACTGCATTTTGAAACTGCATTATATAGAAGTGTAGATGGAGCCTTAGTAAAAAAAAAACTCTCCCAGATTTGCTTACACATTTTTAATTTGACAGTTCTCGGTCCTCAGTCTTGTAGTAGAAAAAGACAAGGAAAAAGGAATGGCAGTGGAGAAGAGGACTGAGTCCACCAGATGCTGACCACTCTTCTCTCCTTCTAAAGCAGTGGTTCTCAACCTGTGATCCCCGGTCAAGTGGGCCCTGGTCAAAAAAAGTTTGGGAGTCACTTTAGAGTCACAGCAATGGCAATTGGCAGAGAGCAGAGCTTTCTAAACTGTGTGTCATGACATGTTTGTGTGTCAGCTGCAGTGGTAGATGTGTCACATGAACCTAATGGGAAATCTCTATATTTATGTGAAATAAGCAATGAATCATATATTTTATAAAAATATAAATGAAAGGTTTTCATGAGATATGCTATGTTCCCATACATTTTATTGCCACAATTCATATATGTGTCCATATCCTTTATAAGAGGTTGGTTTCACCTCCGGTTTGCTAGTAAAATCAAATTATTGTGTCGTGAAATTATGCATGCCTAAAAAGTGTGTCACCAACATAAAATGTCTGGAAAGCTCTGGTCTAGAGGGAGGGCCTTGCATCAGCTGCTGGAACCAAGGTACCATGATGCTGGGCCAGGCTCCTGTTCTCTCCCTTACAGCTTACCCTTCCTTATCTAGTGTGTATCTAACAAAGCAACAATGGTTATATGCAAAATCAATTTCTGAAGCAAATTTAAACACAGATATTTAAAACTGATGTACAGATGTGATTAAAACTTGTTTGGACGTGTTAATAGTAAGTTCTCTACTAACATAGCCATGTCCCATCTGTAACCGTGGATGGCACATAACACGGCATATTGAATACATTTTTAAAATCATGTTTAAGTATTTAGATGTGTTTAAATAGGCACCAAGTTCTTGTCTTTGGACTCCCAATGAAGAGAAATGGACACATATAGTTTAATTAATTATAATAAAGTTAACGATTGTCACACCTGATTCAATGCCTTCTTTCGGTTGCTACAAACAAATTCAGGTTCTTTTCAATCCTAGATTAGTTGTGCTTGCAATCCATTTTTGTAAATGTTGAGAAGAGCTTTAGGGATTTTTTTTCGCTATCCTGTTAATGGATAGGATAAATAAAAATAGCAAGAATATTGATCTATTTAAGTTTATTTGCAATTGTTTATTGGCTTCCTTTAAAAAACATTTTCAACACAGTATGAATTTCAGTCTTGCATGTAATAGAAGTGCTTCCACCCATAAATCATCTGAATGGGAGGATATACACTCAATCACAACAAGTGCAAAGAATATGATGTTCAGATATTTCTGTTGCTGTTGTCTGGAAAGACTCTTATTATCTATGTGGGTGGAAGGATATGTCTGTATTTCTGCTTAACAAGTGCAATGCTGACGTGAGCTGAGAGGCTACAGGAAGACCAGGTACACAACATAAGGAACAAGCTGAAAGAGCCATTTTCTGCATCAGTATTCGAACCAAATATTAATTTCACAGGAAACATAATACAGTTCTGCTACTACAAGTACACTGGTTAATTACATTAACTCACAAAACTAAACTATAAAACAGTGCTAAACATTGAGTACAGCTGTGTGTCTGATACATAGCACCGGATGTTTCATTTGCCTCCCAAGAAATTTGCACAATTGACAAGCTGAGGGACTGGCCACGGGAAATATTTTAAAGAATAGAGTCATGAACTTCCAGCATATTTTCTGTTCCTTTTGCAGCAGTACTCCTGGGGTGACAGGTTTCCTCAGTAACTTCCCAGAAGCTCAGCAGTTAATTGAACAAACTGTGCTTAAGGATAAAGTAAATACCTGAAGGTCCTTCATCCATGCCTTGAAGGTTCCATAAACAGAGAAGGGAGTGGCAATGCTTTTGTGGCCCTGAGGAGAAAGCCACAGTTTATTTCACCATTTCAACTGTGAGGGACTTGATCTACCTCCACTGCATTGATCTCATGTGTGATTGAGTTTGGCTGGGATGGTCCCAAAGAGAAAGGTGTCAGAATCCTGTTCACAAAGTTACTGCTAAAGCAGCCGCTCACTGTCTTGTAGTCAAAAAGCAGCCTAGAGTCAAACACAATAGTCATTCCAAAGAAGGGTGAAGCATAAGAGTAATTCATTCCAAAAACATCAATGCCAAGCAATCTCACCAACACAGACATTGTAAGTCAAGTTGCCAAAGTCAAGGTCCAATCAAGAGTTCACCAGCAGAGATTCCAGCTGTAGCAGTTGCTCTACATTTTTCCTAGCAGCTAACTGAATCAGCCTTCAGCTACTTATACCATTTTCCTAAGTGTTCTCACCATCCCTGAGCCAACAAACTAGTTACTTCATCAAATGGCTGGTGGCAGAAGGAGGTGGTGGTCTGCTTGACTGTGAGGCATAGGGAATCTGGTGCCCCGTGCCTCGCATCGCCTGCATCACCAGGAGAGCGATCACATGAGGGGAAGTGTGGAGTAAGTGTGGTGCACACGGCTCCCCCCACCCATAGGTTGGGCAACACGGGAAGCTTCCTGTGTTGCTAGGGCAGTGGCAGCATGCTGATTCTGCCCCTCTGCACCTACAGAGTTGTCATAACATTGTTTGATAGGAGCAGACCAGCTCCATGAGTGACCAGGACTACCTCAGCATTTGCCACCAAATCTAGCCCCATATGATGAGGTGGTAGATCTCATCAGTTGAATTGCATCAGCCCTTATTTGCAGCCTAGCTGGAATACTTACCTCTTGGTCTGCTTCCTGAAGTTCCTGACCCTGCCCCGACTCTGTATCCCTTGAGATTGCTGTTCTTGCTCTACAGAGATAGGTTCCTCAGTGTCAGGCTGCTCATGCTGCTGCTCTATGTTTCCCCTTCACTGAGATGCTGAGTGGAGACCCTCTTCATCTTTATCTTAATCACAAGCCCTGACAAAGGGGGGGGGGGGCAGTCCCTATCTGAATTTGGGTATTGGAAATGTGGGGACATAAATGTAATGTCCGTGTGATATATTACAAGTAAGGACCCCATTATACAGATCCCCTCCCCGCAGTTAGTTCTGTTTTGTCGACAATTGCTGGCAAAACAGAAGGCACTCATGGCGCCTTGTGATGACCTGCACAAGCTCCATCCTTCTCCCATCACATGGGGACATTAGGACAAAGTGCCTGACCCTGCCCCCATCAGAAGGAGGGAAAGGGCCAAAAATGCAGGTAGCTCCATTGGAGCTATCCAAAAGACACCTTACCTCCCATTATCGGTAAAGGAAGTATTGTGCAATGCTTCCTCACCACTTCAGCAATTAGTGGGGCGGGGGCACAGCCAGTGTCATGTGATGGCACTCAGCAGTCCCCATCCCAAAGAGGAGCAAAGAGCCCAAAATCCCCAGTGTGATGAGGTGTGGCGCTATGGGAAAAGGTGAACTTTGGGGCAGCTTTGGAGAAGGAGGCTCTGAATGAAAATTGAATTAATTTGGTGGTGTAGATAACTTTATAGTTTTATCTGTGAAGTTTTGCAGCTTCTCTTTCTGCCCAAGGCCCAGCCAGTGAGCAAGGAAGGATAAATTTAACCCAGCTATATCACTGCATATTATACAGGGTTAGTCAAAATGCATAGGCCAATAAGCCATTCAATTGAATGGCTTATTGGCCTATGCATTTTGACTAACCCTGTACTTTCCTTTCACTTTTCCCAAATAATAAATTAATATATACCAGGTTTCAAACTGTCCATATTAATATATTGGAAGGTTTTCTTTGTGTGTGTGTGTGTGACAAGATCAATGGCTTCTGAGCACACTCTTGTTCCTCCTTGCAAAAACTGGAAAAGGAGATTCATACTTTGAAGTATCATTAGTAACTTTCTCTAATCAACATCTTGCTCACATATGTGACAGCATTTCAGTTGAACTTTCAGAATATGTATTAGTTGTATTCAGCTGACCAGGCAAGAGTAAGAAGAATGATATGAACAGCAAGAAAATACATGATTCTCCAAAACCAGTACAAAGCAACAGCAAAAATACTCACCCAGACAGGTTAGAACAGAATAAGCTGAAGGAGAATTTCAGATGAATGGAAGGAGTAAAGTATAAGGATATATTTTAACTGATATGCATAGAAACTTGTTGTGACAGATGGGAATGAAATAAAAAGCCAGGCTGGAAATATACAGTATAGAAACAGAGCATGCCAAGTCATAATTACATTATTTTTAGAAATGAGATTCTTTCTAGAAGGGCAAGACTTGCAATATACAAAGAATTTGACTTGTCTGGAGATTGCCTAGGAGTGTGAATCACACCCTTCTATGACTCATAAATCAAAAGAGAAACTTTAACATCTTCCCCCTTCCTTAAGTTCATCTCAAATATTCAATAGCAGCCAAACCTAGACATAGATGCTTGAATACAGAAAAAAATTTACGAATAAAAGTGTAATAATGTTTAATAATGTGGTGATTCTGTTATCTCTATATCATATCATTGTGCTGAAACAAGATATTCATTGATTTCTGAACAGAACTCTAATTTTTTCCTGGTCTTATGAGATACACTTGGAATAAAATTGATTACCCTTTGCTCCAGTTTTTCCTTATAAGCCAATTTGGGGGGAGAGGATACTTTCCACGTAGTCTGCATCTCAGTTCTAATTCTGCTTAGGGAAGGGGTTAGGGAGCAATTTGATTATTTTGTGCCCCCCCCCCCCCCCCCGTGAAACTGTTTTTTTTATTATTTGAAGGCACGTGTTGTGTACATATGTGCCAACACATAGCATATCAGATGGAAGTGAGCAGAGGTGTTTTCCCCAACAAGGATTCATGGCAGGCAGGTACAAAGGTGCTGCAGTTTCAGAGTGACCCTGGAGACCAAAGGATGACTGGCCAGCTGACCTGAAGGAGCTCATATACTGTTTTTGCTGCTTCCAGTGAATTGACTGCTGGCCTTCCATTGCAACATCTTGTGAGGATTTATTGTGCCCATGTAGCTTCAAGTCATTTCTGACTTATGGCGACCCTAAGGCGAACCTATCATGGGATTTTCTTGGCATAATTTTCACAGAGGAGGACTGTCTGCCTTCCTTTGAGGCAGAGATGAGTTATTTGTCCACAATTGTAATCAAACATGACCACCCTCACCCCGAATAAAAAAGGGAGACATAGCTCAATCATAAAGTAAAATTACTGTTTCCCAAGGACGTGGAGCCAGGATGAATTGCAATGGCACCTGTCTCTCTGGGGAAGACTCCCTCAATTCTTCCCAGACCAGCAGCAAACCCCAGCTACACAAAGCCCAGTCTCCTTCACACATACACACGCTGATTCAGCCCTTTAAACCAATCCACACCAGCAATTGTCCGAAGCTCCGAAGGAGATAGCTTCAAGGAGCTACAGCTTCTAGTGCATAATCCATACATGGCTATCACATGTCTCCATTTTTTTTGGCTTTGCCAACACTTTCCCTTCCAATTCTATACAATGTATCTTTCCCCCCTTTTTTTCCTTCTGCAAATATACACGCGAGCCTAGGGAAGACAATTAAAATAAAGGAAAACAATATTTTCTATCCTGCATGCAGCCCAAACAAGATCCCCCTTTCTCTCATATCTCCAACTATACATAAGTTCATACTGAAACCCCACTTGAACCTTATTCTTTTATTACTTTATTTTCACTTTATTTTATTACGATAAGATATATAAAATAGAAGGCAAACCAGAATGAACGATTTTTCAGATTCACAGTCACCCAATGGGTGTCCATGGCTGAGTGGAGATTTGAATCTTGGTCTCCATAGTTATAGTCTAATGCTCAAACCACAACACAACATTGACTATACGTATGTGCATATTCATATAAATCAAACAATTGCGGGGAAAGTTCACACACACCTGTGCCAGGGAGTTTTAAAAAGTCCCAAGGGCTGCCTCTCATTACATTCTATGTGGCAAAGATTCTTCTGGAATCATGTTAATGGGAGAGCCATATATACCCTGTTGGCATGTCCCCTTATTCCAATTTTACTCTTCCCTGTAGTTCACAAGATCCCATGACAAGGGCATAAAACCTGAGCCCAGTAAGCCACAAATTGTTAATGCTATTCCAGTGTTTTCCTCAATCAGTATTGTTAATTCCTATAAATCCAGGGTTAGAGCAACACATTAGCACAGGGAGGTCCTATTATTTTCCATAGATGACTGACCTTAGTTGGGTGGAAGAACTCTCCTGGAAAGCAGAGTACGTTTAGGAGTACAGTCGTCATTGTATGCCCTCAGATGACCTGAAGGTGTGTGTACATGCAGACACAAAAGCCTTTGAAAAACTTTGTCCCAGTATTAGTGTTTAATTTCTGACAATATTATTGGCTTTCACAAGCCGAGTGCACAGGCATAATTTCATTACAGGGTTAATTTTATTATCATCATAATCGTCAGCTTGCTTCTGATTTTGTTTGTATAATCAACATCAAAATATTCTCTTCTGACATTTATTTAAGAAAGTATTTGGATGTTCTGTTCTTAGGTTTAAGAGAGAAAGAGTGCAGGGGTTAATGCTAAATCGGCATTATGTTGAAAAGTGAGTTTTCATTCTCATCACTGGTATTTTCTCAATGGATCCTGCACCCTCTGATCTTGAACGAGTCCTGCCATGTTTTTGTAACACATGCCTCCCTTCTGCATACTTCTTATGTAAAGTAGATTAGAAAATTGTAATGGGGGGGGGGGGAGTTTTTAGAGGCAGAGCATTTGAAGGCTGAAAATCTATGAGGAGGGTTGAGTCAGTTGGGTGTGGTGCTGGGAAACAGTGAAAAGAGTCATTGTTTAGCTTACAAAGTTAGTCACTTAATTTCAAAGCCAACATTGCATTACATGTAGCAACATGCACATACATAGACTTGCAAAAACACTAATCCTGCCAGTTAGTAATGTTTGACATCTGCGTGGTGCAACTCAGCAGTTCTCCTAAAAAATTATCATAGCACGTAGGCAAGGCTGTTGCTGAACAGCAGGTGGAGCACTTTAATCAATACCAATTATTAAGAATTTTTCTTTAATTCTGTGAGCTTATTAGAGAGCCGAGCCTCATCATTTATAAGTTGTAACTTAACTGTACACATATGTATGGGTTAGAACAAAACAAGTAGCAAAAGATACATTGCAAAATAATATTAAGCAGAAGCAATATAACCTAGCAAAGCATATGATCCTAAGACTTAACCTCAATTATTCCTTTACATCCATGGTTCCCAAACTCTAGTTCTCCAGATATTTTGGACTTCAATTCCAGAAGCCTGAGCTGCCTTGGCCAATGATCAGGGATTCCAGGAGCTGAAGTCTAAGGCTGGATCCACACTGCCATATAATCCAGTTTCAGAATACAGATAAACTGTGTTGAACTGGATTACATGGCACTGTAGACTCATATAGTCCACTTTAATGCAGTTAATCTGCATTCTGAAACTGGATTATATGTCAGTGTAGATCAAACCTGGAAGGCCAGAGTTTGGGAAACACTGCTTCAGACGATATCCAAGCAAATCACCTAAATGGTTTAGTAGAATTGCTGATTTAATGAAGACAATAAGATTTAATGGCCACAAACAGAGTTTTGAAGTAGACACAAGCAGTTATCACGGTTCCAGGGTTATTGAAGATAATGGATCTTGACCTGTTAGGACAGAAGTTCTCAACTTGTGGGTCCCCAGGTGTTTTGGCCTACAATTCCCAGAATTCCCAGCCAGTTTACCAGCTGTTAGGATTTCTGGGAGTTGAAGGCCATAACATCTAGGGACCCACAAGTTGAGAACCACTGATCCAAAGGAAGTCTATTTTAGTTTGGAATATTATAATGCTGATATGCTCAGTTCCCTTGCCAACTAATGTTCAGGGTCTGTCAAAATGGAATGAAGTCATCAAAACAATGGTTTGTTGATTATTACTGTGAAAGCTAGGACCTCTAACAACAAGCTGAAGTGTACAATAGTCCCAAGTCAAACCAGATCATTCACAGAAATACCAAATACTCAGGGGAAGAAGTTGGAGGGAAAACCAAATGTCCAGCCCAGGGTCAAGAGCCAATTATTAGTAATCCAAGCAACAAGATTGAGTCCACAAATCCAGAGCCGATGTCCGAGAGCAGTCCAAGATTCCAAAAATGCACAAGAGTTCAAGAGTCCAATGTCTTCAAATGGATCCTGAAGTTGCAGTCATCAATCAGATAACACAGTCTAGTTCTTTTAATGCTACTTTCAGAGGTGATCTGAGTTCCCCAAAGGAAGGGACATTTAACTCTTCCTCAGCCTGCTCAAGTCGTACCTTCTGGCTGTGGCTGAAGGAGTTGCTGTTACAGGCTGAACTCTCAGCAAAACTGCATCCACACTATCCATGACAATTACATAGACATATGAAGTGAGATGCAGCAAAAAAAAAAAAAAATTAAAAAAATCCAGCACCAAGTTAGCTAAGATTCATTAGCTGATCAAAACAGTTCTTCCTCATGGCTAATATTCATCAGGGTTCTCACAGAAAACTAGAAATTTACCCCAATGAACTAATTTCCTGGGCTGGACTACAGTTGAATTCACCTGCGAGATGAGACAATAAACAGATATTTCCCGATCTTTAAATATTCCTTATTTATTTATTTATTTATTTATTTATTTGGTATGCTTATATACCGCTAATATCTCAGCCTATACGGCGACTCATTGCGGTTTACAGCATATTTAAAACTACAATATTCCAATTACAAATATAAAGTTAAAATATAAAATACATACATATACATACATAAAAGTATTGGGCCACCAATACAGACCAGAACATCTCATAATTAAAGTCACAATCCAAATTCGTTGTCCGAGATTGCTAATCCATGATCAAGCATCATCAGGTCGGGTTAGCCGAAAACTTGCTGGAACATCCAGGTTTTCAGTTTTTTCCGAAATGCCATTAGCGAGGTGGCTGATCTTATTTCAGTAGGGAGGGCATTCCAAAGCCGCGGGGCCACCACAGAAAAGGCCCTATCTCTCGTACCCGCGAGCCGCACCTTACACAAAATTCAAAGATAGATAATTGAACACTACAGTAAAGATTGTCTATGCCACAGTATTTCCAATTTCTATGTATGTTTGTGAAAGCTATATAGTGAAAAAAGCTGACAAGAAAATAATCAGCTTATTTGAGATATGGTGCTTGATAAGAGTTCTACCAATATCGTGGTCTGCTAGAAAGACAAATAAATGGATCCTAGACAAAACCAAAACCCAAACTCTTCCGTAGAAGTCAAGATGACTAAACAAAGGCTCTCATACTTTGGACATATGAGAACACACGACTCACTAGAAAAAACAATAATGCTCGGCAAGGTAGAATATAGTAGGAAAAGAGGAAACCACATTTCCGATTGATGTTAGGATAATAGGGCGATGTGGAGGCCTCTGATTCATAAGGTCACCATAGGTTAAACTCAGCTTGATAGTAGCTTATAACAAATATTGAGAACTAAATATACTCCTTGCCAGTTCTTCCAGGAATTCCAAAACCGTGCAGGTATTCTGCTGGAATATTTGGAATACTTTTATGCTTAGAGCAGAGGTCATATTACAAGTTGGAATCCCAGGCCTTAGAATGCTTTAGGATTTCACATGCTGTATTATACAAAAATTTCGTATTATATAAAATTTGTTGTTTAATAAAGATATTTTTAAATAATACTTTTGCCATTTACATTAATTTTCTTCCATTCTAGATCTGCCGATACTGTTTCCAGAAGCTGTATTAATAGAACCTGCACTTGAAATAGACTGATGACCCTGAGTGTACATATGAAGGACAGTTGCAAAGGAAAGAGGATTAAGGAAAGGAGCTAAAATTAATGTGCAGCTCCTCCTTCCTTAAGCACTCACTCTTTGGCTCAGTAATCATTTTCGGATCCCATCCTTCTCTTCACGTAGTGTTTGCTTTGTATTGCTGCAACTACTTTTTCATTATTTCTACTTTGTGATTATTATCTATTAGTGACTCTACCCGACCAAATAATGCAATTTGAATTGTATTACATGATCAGTCTAGACTCTGTAATGCAGTTCAATAAAGCTCAAATGGCATTATCTGGCAGTGTAGATCTAGCCCATATTATATTTTTTTTATTAAGAATACTACTGTAGTTCATTATATATCATATATTGATAGCACTGATAGATCAATTGAGTTCCTTTAAACTCCTTTTCTTTTAGGCCAGAGGACTCCAAACTACAGTTCGCGGGCTGAATACAGCCCACCAAGGCCATTTCTCCAGTCCTTGCCTCCATTCCTGTGCTACCATTATGCCCTTCGCACCCCCGCCCCTTGTTTCATCTCATCCCCTTCACGCCTCTCCAGTCCTTTCAGGCCACCCTGCCCTCTTTGCTTTGTCCTGCCCTCCTCATGCTGCTGCCATTCCCTTTGTGCTGCTGCAGCTGCACATGCCACTGTGGAAGGGAGAAGAGGAAGGAAGGAAGGAAGGAAGGAAGGAAGGGAGGGAGGGAGGGAGGGAGGGAGGGAGGGAGGGAGGGGGGCAAGGATGGATGGAAGGAAGAAAGGGAATGAGGGAGGAAGACAAAAAGGGAGGAAGGAGAAAGAGGGAAAGGAAGAAAAGGATGTTCTCTTATGCTTGTAATTTTGGAGCAGGATCTCATAAGCATTGCTTCTTGGCCAAGATGCAAATAAACACCTCTGTCCTATTGTAGGAGCAAAGAAACCAAAATATTTCCCAAAAAGGCAGAAGCCCCCTTTCTAATGGGGAGGGCAAGGATGGACACCACAAAAGTTGAATCTTTTAAACTGCAAAAAACTATTTCTTGCGTGGCCATAGCAATAACGACAAATAAGCATACTGGGATGCAATCAAAGGGTTTGTCGCCACCCCCAATGGGGCCGCAGAGCTTTTATAGTAAATGAAATATACATTTTCATTGGTTCCAAAAGACAACTCATTTCATTGGTCTAAGCTAGCTATACAGTTGTTCATTTGTTGTTTATGATTTTGATTGACATTATAGCACACGTGAGATCCTAACAATGGCACAACTATAATACAGGGTTAGTCAAAATGAATAGGCCAATAAGAAAATTAATTGTACCCGAATGTATGTTTACTGTAACCAAACCACAGCTACGTAGCGACAGATAAACTATCAAAGTTTTTTTTGAGCAACACACATGTACGTTAATGCCGCTAGGCGTCGCTAGGAGTTGCTGTTTTCAAAATGGCGGAATCAGGCAAAGAGAAGGCGTTTTGTGTGATGACATTTGCTAAAACAATGTCAGTAATTACGGTCCAGCGAGAATTTCGAGCCAAGTATGGCAAGGAACCACCTCATCGACATTCCATTGCGAGGTGGGTAAAGCAATTTGAGGAGACGGGCTGCTTATGCAAGGGTAAAACCACAGGACGACCGCGTGTCTCCGAAGACACAGTGGAATCCATTCGTGCATCCTTTCAACGAAGTCCCCAGAAGTCGACAAATCGTGTTTCCATGGAATTGAACGTTCCGCAAAAAACTGTGTGGCGCGTGTTACGCAAACGTTTGCAGTTCAAGCCGTATAAATTGCAAATGGTGCAGGCTTTGAAAAAAGGTGACTATTCGAAACGACACGATTTTTGCGAATCAATGCAGCGAAGACTAGAGGAGGAAGGCTTTGCCAACAGACTGGTCTTCAGTGACGAGGCAACGTTTCACCTGTGCGGGAAGGTCAATAGGCATAATCTCCGCTTTTGGGGATCTGAAAATCCTCATGCCGTATTGGAACATGTAAGGGATTCGCCGAAGGTAAACGTTTTCTGTGCAATAACCAACCGTCACGTGTTTGGCCCATTCTTTTTCGCGGAGAAAACCGTAACAGGCATAGTGTACGCTGACATGTTGTCTGAATGGTTGATGCCACAGTTAGAAAAGAAAGTGCCCGATTTCGTATTCCAACAGGACGGTGCCCCTCCGCATTGGCACAACAGTGTACGCGAGTACCTCAACGAACACCTTCCCAGACGTTGGATTGGCCGTGCTGGAGTGACTGATCTTCCATTCCTCCTGTGGCCCCCCAGGTCCCCCGACCTCACACCATGCGACTTTTCTCTCTGGGGGTATGTGAAAGACACTGTGTTCCGACCTCCATTACCGCTGACCTTGGACGACTTAAAACAGCGCATATGTGCTGCATTCGATGCCATTACGTCGGATGTGCTGCAACGGATGTGGAATGAACTGGACTATCGCTTGGACGTCTGCCGTGTCACACGGGGCGCCCATATCGAACATCTCTGAAGGTGAGACAAAACTTTGATAATTTATCTGTCGATACGTAGCTGTAGTTTGGTTACAATAAACATACATTCGTCTAAAATTAATTTTCTTATTGGCCTATTCATTTTGACTAACCCTGTATAACTATAGTCCATTGTTCTCTGACTATGACTGTGTCTCATCTGTTAGTCTGTTGCAAACACGGCTTCAGAGCGACTGGGAAACTTGGGGGTTTTAACTAGCCACCAGCTAGCTGGTTTGGTCCGGATGTACTGTTATCCTTAAAGCAGGCACAATAAGAGAGAGAAGAATATGATTTTTGTTATTTCTTTGAAGGGAAGAACAGAAAGGAAAGCGGTATTGCCAGCTTCAGCTGACAGTTCTGTTTGGATCAGAGAACTGCAGGGAGAACTGTGTTGCTAAACTGTCATTGTTTTCTCCAAACAGTCACATCCTCATCTCAGATGCTTACTAGGTCAGGAATTAGCGTAGGAGTAACATAAAAGTGCCACTGGCTGATTTCCAGCTTTGGGTATGTATGAATCCCCAGTAATCACCAGCAGAGTTTCTATGCCTGTTCTTTCTTGCTCCTGGAACTATGGTTTCCCCTCCTCAAATCTATCGTGGTGTGGCTTAAGGGTGTCTTATGCAATTCTAGGAGGGGTCAAGCTATGAATTCAGTGAAAAAATACTTTGTGTTTTTAGGTAAAAAAGACTGAAGAAAATCTTATCCTAGGCTCTACTTTCTCTATATGCTTCCCACTTTAGTGCTGTCTTGTGAAGACCCTTTCCATACCAGATATTTTGACCTAATTAATTTTTGTGTGTGTGGAAAGGGCCCATCTGCACTGTCATATAAGGTAGTTTGAAGCTGCATTATATAGTCAGCATAGACTTATATAACGCAGCTCAGTATAGTTATACTGCATTATATGAGTCTACATTGACCATATAATGTAGTGTAGATGGAGCCTAAGTTTTATCTGTTTCCCCTCCCTATTTTTGGTATTTATTATGTTTAATTGGGTGTTCTACTTTGACGATTAATGATTTTATCAGTACAGGTAATCTCTCTCCAAATTTAGGTCACAATTATTTCACATCATCATTATGCTCGTTGTTATGGCCGACGTGTTTCCCCTAGTGACAAGCTTCTCTATACTTATCTAGGTTGGTCTACAGACAGCAGGCATGCCATCCATTTGAATATGGTTTCATATTTGAAAACTATCATGCAGAATTTTGATGTCCTCCACATTAGAAATACATCAGTTTGTCCTCCTCAGCACCTTGGTTTCAGTGCTATCTTTTTCATGTCTGGTTGTTGTTATTCAGCATTAAGTTAGGTCTTGCAAACTCAGGTTTGGTATCCTTGAATGGATCTATTAACCTGTAATGTGATCTTTTTTTCCTATAGCCTTCCAGTTTCCCCAACTTTATTTTTCTCATGTGTTTCTTACAGCATATCCAAAGCATTACCTTGCCTTAGTCTTGTTCTCTTCTATGAAGTTTGGACTTGATTTCTAATAGAGCCCATTTACAGCATTTGTCCTTTTGGCAGTCGGTGGAGCTATTCTTGCTTGCTGTTATAAACTGTCATCAAGTTGGTTTCTGCCAATGGCAATCATATGAAAAGTGAGCCCTCCAAGATCACCAGGAGTCAAGTGCTGTGCTCAGCTCTTCCTTGATTCTATCCATCCACCTGTAACACAGTTTTCCTCTGTTCCTGCTGCCTTCCACTCTAAGCAGAACTACAGCAGCGGTTCTCAACCTGGGGGTCACAACCCCCAAGGGGGTTTGTAGAGATGTGTTTATTATAAAGTGTTTATTATACTGTGTTTAAACTGTATTTATGTTTTACATTGGTTGCCATGGTGACAAGGCAGAAGAGGAGGTGGGCGGAGCTTAAGGAGAAAAAGGTTTGAAAGTGACAGTTAATTTTCAGTCAGGAGGATGAGACCCTGAGAGGAGGAGCAGAGTCAGATAGGACTCTGGGAAAGTAGCAGAGTCAGGAGGGACTCTGAGAAAGTAGTTTAGTCAGGAGGATGAGACCCTGAGAGGAGGAGCAGAGTCAGATAGGACTCTGGGAAAGTAGCAGAGTCAAGTAGGGACTCTGAGAAAGTAGTTTAGTCAGGAGGATGAGACCCTGAGAGGAGGAGCAGAGTCAGATAGGACTCTGGAAAAGTAGTTTAGTCAGGAGGAAGAGACCCTGAGAAGAGGGCAGAGTCAGTTAGGGCTCTGTGGTGTGAAGCAGTGTAAATTCAGTTAGTTCTTAGTGTTTGTGAATATTTCTTCAGCAAGGGAGCTGAAGGGAAACCTCGTTAGATTGCTTGAGTTAAAAAGAATCTAACAGAGGGGGTTTTAGGATCGCCAGTAGTGTAAGACTGGAGATCAGTGGTTTGATCCGGTATAGGACAAACAGTGAGAATATTCACAACAAGGAACACTGAAATAATAAAGCACTTCACTGTAGAAGGAGTTTATAAGATTGTAACATCTAAAGCCTGAATGTATCTCAACCAAGCCATATTGTAACCATCAAGCATATGCCAAGCTCAACATCTCAATATTGCAACAACACGCTCTGCCTCCTCCATTGATTTTATGTTCGGTGCATTCCACTCTACCAAAGTTACCTCACAACGCAAATAGGGATAAACAGAGACTTTAAGACCAGCGTCTCTAAACATATTGGTGGCAGTTTAATTTAATAGCAATCTAGGAACTTTCTTACATTTTTGGTAATCCCATTTGGTGGGATTAACGACTTTACATTTTATTGGTGGCATTGATACGTTCTTTACATTTTTGGTGGCAGACGACGGGATTCGTGTAACAACTGATCGAGTGCCTTAAGTTTAATTTAGGAATAAGTTGTGAGGTAAAAGTTGTTGAAACATGGCTACCAGGCGGCAGAGGAAGCTGGCTGAGGAAAGAGAGGGAGACCAAGAAGAAAGTTCGAGCTCTGAGGCAGAGACAGAGCCAGTGCCTATGTCAGAAATGGCTCTTAAGTACAAACTAGAGATGAAACGATTGGAGATGGAGGAAAAACAGAGAGAGAGAGAATTGGAAATGGAGGCAAAAGAAAGACAAAGAGATAGAGAACAGGAGTTAGAATTGAAGAGAATGGAGTTTGAGCTAGAGAAACAAAGATTGGCTTTGTCTCAAACATCCAGTGATATCCAGGAAGGGAGATCTGGAGGGGATACCCCAGATTTAATGAAGAAATTCCCAAAATTTACCAAGGACGATGATCCAGAGAAATTTCTAATATCTTTTGAGAGATGTCGGGATTTTGGGGTGGCTAAGGAAAAATGGATGACATACCTAAGGCCACAGATAAGTGGGAAACTTTTGCAGATTTATCGACAGATGCCTGAGGAGTCTTATGGAGACTATGATTTGTGTAAGAAACAGATTCAACAAGAGTTTAGATTGACTCCTGAATATTACAGATTTAAGTTCAGGACATTAAAGAAAGATAAAACACAAAGTTTTGCTCAGGTGGCCTCTAGATTGTCTCAACTGTTCGATAGTTGGATAAGGACGTCTGAGGTGGAAGATTACCAACAGCTGAGAGAACTTTTAAAGCTGGAACAGTTTTTTCAGTTAGTGCCTTATGATATTCGCTGGGTGATTCAAGATCGCAAGCCATCCACTATTGTAGAGGCAGCGGTTATGGCAGATCAAATAACAACCTTAAAAGAAGGATTCAAAAGGGAAGATCCGCCAAATGACAAAAGAACAAACAGGCAGCCATTTTATCCACAACAAACGCGCCCACAGCAAGAAAAGGGCTCTGACTTAGAAAACACCATCTATAGGAGGCAGAGTGTAACAAGACAAACTGCTCCTGAGGTAAAAAGACGGTGCTTTCAATGTGGAAAATTGGACCATATAAAATATCAATGTCCCCTGTTAAGGAAAGAGAAAACAACCCTATTTGTGAATAAAATGAAAGAAACACCAAAGGCAGAACCAGATACTGTTTCAAAGGAGAGTTCAGGCTCAGAGCCTCAAGAGAAACAATGTTTGTTCATCTTGTCAGGCAGCCCATCTAAGGATTACTTAGAAACCATTTCTATTGATAACAAAGACAGGAAAGGACTTAGAGATACAGGCTCCGAAGTGTGTATAGTGCACCCCGAAATAATACCTCAGAAATTTCAGCAGCCAACCTCTGAAATAAGATTAAAAGGTTTAGGACCTGCGATACCAACAGCAGTGGTGACTTTGCCAATAGAATATGAAGGATGGAAGGGTATGTGGGATTTTGCAGTCAGTCCTGACATACCATACAAATGTTTAATTGGAAATGATTTGGCTGAGAAGATTGAGAGCTGGAGGATGGCGTGTGAGGAGAAAGAATGTAACAACGAAAGCCCTGAACAAAAAGCCATGTGTTTTGCCATACAACAGGATGGGGATGAGAGTCCGGAAACCAGCGCTACAGTTGCTGAGCTTGTTAAGAAGACGGGAGGAGTTGAAGAGATTCTGCAGGAACAAGGAGCCGATGTTTCTCTTAAACCTCTATTCGCTTTAGCTCAAAACCCCACAGTATCGGCAAAAGAACAGCCTTCCGAGTTTGTGTTAAAGAATGGTGTCTTATATAGAGAAACCAGAAGTGTGAACTCGACAGAAGGATCAGTAACATGTAGTCAAATTGTAGTGCCTCAAAGTTTTAGAGAACAGCTGATGAGGGTGGCACACGAAAACCCTCAAGGTGGACATTTGGGTGTGAGGAAAACCACGAAGAGAATCACTAAGAACTTTTATTGGCCTGGCATGTTCCAGAGGATCAAAGAGTTTTGCCAGTCTTGTGACATCTGCCAGAGATTGAGTACTGGAAGGGATAAAGTTAAAGCTCCTATGATCCCTATGTCAATAATTGGAGAACCATTTTACAGAGTAGGCATTGACATAGTGGGTCCTCTTTGTAAACCAAGCAGATGTGGTTACCGATACATTTTAACCATGATTGACTACGCCACAAGATATCCAGAGGCTGTAGCTCTGACTAACATCGAGACAACAACAATTGCAAATGCCCTGTTATCCATTTGAGGAAGAACTGGTTATCCTAAAGAATTGGTTTCGGATTTGGGAACCCAGTTTACTTCCAGGCTTATGTTGAAATTGCTTGAGTTATGTGGAATTAGACACCTGACTTCAACAGCTTATCATCCACAGACAAATGGACTAGTTGAAAATATGAACAAGACTTTAGTCAAAATGATAAAGTCTTACAGTCAAGAGAAGCCATATGACTGGGACGTCAAATTGCAACAACTGTTATTCGCCTACAGGACCGTCCCTCATGACAGTACTGGCTACAGTCCATTTGAATTGCTATATGGAAGGAAAGCTCGTGGTCCGTTAGACCTGATAAGAGAATATTGGGAAGAAAGTCCGGCGACAGATCCAGTTCCAGTGTCGGAATATTTAAAAGATCTTCAAGCAACAATGCGGCTAGCTAGAGACATTGCTCAAGAACATTTACGTGCGGCTCAACAGAGACAAAAAGACTATTATGATTCTACTGCTAAACCAAAGATCTTCAACATCGGAGATGAAGTTTTATTTTTATCTCCCAACAAAACCAACAAACTTCAATTGGATTGGTCTGGACCCTGGAAGATCATCAGAAAGCACAGCCACATAAACTATGATATTTTTGATGAACATTCCCATGTAGAAAGAAGGGTTCATGTAAACATGTTAAAGCCTTATGTTGTAAGGTCTGCGAATGTATGTTTTGTTGTTTCGGAAGAGGAATCCGGTCCCTTTTCTTTTTGGGAGGGTGATCGTGAACAGTACAAAAATTTAGATCGGGTAGATATGAACATAGAATTGTCCCAACCACAGAGAAGAGAGGTTGTGGAAGTTTTAAGTAAAAAATGGCATTCTGATGAATGTAGTATGTCAACAAATGAAAATGGTTAGATAATATAAAAGGTACGAATAACAAATTGTTAAGATAGAGTTTGTGTTTACGGGATTTTATATTTGAAATTAAACATGTTTCAGGTAAACGAAATTTAGTTGCGGACGCCTTATCTAGACTTCCATAGGTTAAAGGTTTGTATGTATGTGTAATTGAAATGTATTTAACCATAATATGTTTCCCTTTCAGAATTGATGTATATGTATATATTGTTGAATAATATGTGGAATTATTTTTGCCATTCTGGGATTGAGAATGGTCCAAAAATAATTTTTCTGGGGGGGAAGGTGTAGAGATGTGTTTATTATAAAGTGTTTATTATACTGTGTTTAAACTGTATTTATGTTTACATTGGTTGCCATGGTGACAAGGCAGAAGAGGAGGTGGGCGGAGCTTAAGGAGAAAAAGGTTTGAAAGTGACAGTTAATTTTCAGTCAGGAGGATGAGACCCTGAGAGGAGGAGCAGAGTCAGATAGGACTCTGGGAAAGTAGCAGAGTCAGGAGGGACTCTGAGAAAGTAGTTTAGTCAGGAGGATGAGACCCTGAGAGGAGGAGCAGAGTCAGATAGGACTCTGGGAAAGTAGCAGAGTCAAGTAGGGACTCTGAGAAAGTAGTTTAGTCAGGAGGATGAGACCCTGAGAGGAGGAGCAGAGTCAGATAGGACTCTGGAAAAGTAGTTTAGTCAGGAGGAAGAGACCCTGAGAAGAGGGCAGAGTCAGTTAGGGCTCTGTGGTGTGAAGCAGTGTAAATTCAGTTAGTTCTTAGTGTTTGTGAATATTTCTTCAGCAAGGGAGCTGAAGGGAAACCTCGTTAGATTGCTTGAGTTAAAAAGAATCTAACAGAGGGGGTTTTAGGATCGCCAGTAGTGTAAGACTGGAGATCAGTGGTTTGATCCGGTATAGGACAAACAGTGAGAATATTCACAACAAGGAACACTGAAATAATAAAGCACTTCACTGTAGAAGGAGTTTATAAGATTGTAACATCTAAAGCCTGAATGTATCTCAACCAAGCCATATTGTAACCATCAAGCATATGCCAAGCTCAACATCTCAATATTGCAACAACACGCTCTGTTTAAAAATAAACTTGTTCTCTTGTTATTTTAAACCTGCCTCCTCCATTGATTTTATGTTCGGTGCATTCCACTCTACCAAAGTTACCTCACAACGCAAATAGGGATAAACAGAGACTTTAAGACCAGCGTCTCTAAACATATTGGTGGCAGTTTAATTTAATAGCAATCTAGGAACTTTCTTACATTTTTGGTAATCCCATTTGGTGGGATTAACGACTTTACATTTTATTGGTGGCATTGATACGTTCTTTACAGGGTTGTTTGGCCATTTCAGAGGGGTCGCGAGGCCACCTCCTTTAGCCCTGCCCCCCCCAAGGCTTTGGCCCCCGTCCCTCAAGGCCAGGCCTCTCTCAAAGCCACCCTTGCCTGCCTCGCGTTCTCGCCAGCTGGCAAGGGCGAGAGCCAGGCAAGGGCTCCTTTGCGTAAGGTCTGGCCTTGCGAAAAGCCACCCTCGCCTGCTTTGTGTTCTCGCTGGCCGGCAAGGGCAAGAGCCAGGCGAGGGCTCCTTCGCGTGAGGCTTGGCCTTGCGCAGAGCCTCCCTTGCCTGCCTCGCACTCTCAAAAATAATTTTATGGTTGGAGGTCACTACAACGAGGAACCATATTTAGGGGTCACGGTTAGAAAGGTTGAGAACCACTGAACTACAGTTTCTTAGTCCAAAAACAGATGAGAATACCTCAGTTACAAGTACTATTGCCCTGGTCTGAAGGTGCATCTACACCAGGCATGGGCAAACTTCATCCCTCCAGGGGTTTTGGACTTCAACTCCCACAATTTCTAACAGCCTACCAGAGGGCCGAAGTTTGCCCATGTCTGATATACACTGTAGAATTAAAGCAGCTTGACCCACATTTAACTGCCATGGTTCGCTGCTATGGAAACAAACAAGTTGTTGTTTGGTAAGACACCAGCACACTTTGGCAAAGATTCCCCAGCATTGAGGCCTGGCCGTTAAAGTGGTGTAAAACTGAATTAATTCTACAGTGTAGGTGCAGCCTCAGAGGGGGAGAACAAGAGACAGCATCTACTGTACTTAACCCCTTCTTCTTTATGCATTAATTCTTACATTTTAAAACGGAGGGCAAGTTTCTCTGATTGATTTATGATACATTTTTTTCTAATGAGTCATGTAGCTTCATTGATATGGCCAGTTTACTTCAATTTTTGTTCCATTTGGCCAAACAGTGGCAATGAGGTCCATTATGGCAGGTAGACTTCCACATTATTATTATTATTATTATTATTATTATTATTATTATTATTATTATTATTTATTAACTTTATTTATACCCTGCAAAATCTCCCGAAGGACTCGATGTGGCTTACAAAGGCCAAGGCCGCCAACAACAATAACATACAAATATAACAGTAAAACTCATAAGCAAATAATAAACATCAAGCAAAAACAATAAAACACTAAAAACAATGACACCATGACGCATTTAAAAACAATGACACCATGACGCATTATGCTTCCCCTCATTGGATTAAGTTTAGGAAAATCTTGAGGGTTTTTGGCAGGAAATGGTCACATCATAATCTCAGGCCCCTTCTAAACTGACATAAGCTCCAGTTTCTGATCACTGATTATCTGCTTTGAACTGGATTATCTGGCAGTGTAGACTCCAGCTCAAAGCAGATAATCTGGGAATAGATACTGGATTATATAGCAATGACAGCCTCAGTGACATGAAATAGGTCTGTGGTAAAATAAGTTCTATTCTAATTCCCATACAAATGATTTTCAGGATTGGGCTGATTAGCAAAACATTCTGGCAAATTAGACTCTTACTGATTTCAGTGGGACATGTTCCTTTGTATGTAAAGATAATAGAAGGAGTTGAAAGGAACTTACAGCATCTGGTTAAAATGAATTTTAATAGTACTTGCTCCCAAACAAAGATGTATCTTTTGCTCGTCTGATTTGCTTAATGTGAAATACAGACTTATATTTCATGTTATATATATTGAAATCTGAAATATATACAGAAAGTCTTTACTATATATAAAAGTGTATATAAATCTGAAATATATACACGTTTATATATAGTAAAGACTTTCTGTATATATTTCAGATTTCAGTATTGATGTCAAAAATACGTAGTATGATTTTACATAGGATTTGTGCTACATTAGAACAATAAAGACAAATATCACTTAAGTAAAATAAACATTAAATATTAAATAACCAGAAAAATAAAATAAGGTATAAACACTAAACTAATCTGGGAATCTGCAAGTGTTTTAAATTTTAATCTTTCGCAATTGGCCCTGCCCACTGAGATTATTTTTCTGTGTTTTAATGTTCTGATTTTATATTGCTTGTTCTGTTTATACTGTTTTTGTTTTTGTATTTTATTTTTTTATTTTCTTTATTTTCTGTTGTGTTCTTGTGTTATATTGTTTTATACTATTGCTGGGCTTGGCCTCATGTAAGCCGCCCTGAGTCCCCTTGGGGAGATAGTGGTGGGGTATAAATAAAGTTTTTATTATTATTATTATTATTATTATTATTATTATTATTGCAACGTATCCAATGAAGAGG
Organism: Anolis sagrei; assembly: GCF_037176765.1. NCBI lineage: Eukaryota > Metazoa > Chordata > Lepidosauria > Squamata > Anolidae > Anolis > Anolis sagrei. Next base: position 127,990,842 of record NC_090022.1, on the reverse strand, counting down.
TTTAAACCAGTATAAACAAAAGATTAGGACTAAGTACGTTCCTGTCTACTTGGAATACACGAAGCTCATTCCAGAAGCACTGAGCCATGGATGTTATAGTGGTGTCAAACTGCTTTAATTCTAGTGTAGATGTACCCTGATTTGAGTGTTGGCCTGCAGTTCCCAGAATCAATGGCCAAAGCAGCTAAGAGAGCTGAAGTTCAAAACACTAAATATTGAAAATTACTGTCTTGCAACAAAATTATTGTGATCACATCCAGACCATGAGGGAGCATCTACACTATAGAATGAATGCGGTCTGATACCACTGTCATATTCAATGCTATGGAATCATGGGAGTTGAGGTTCTACAAGGTTTTTAGTCTTCTGCCAAGCAGTTGGTCGCCTCACCAAATTACAGCTCTCAATGTTCTATAACACTGAGCCATGGCAGTTAAAGTGATATCAGAGCGCATTAATTCGACAATCTACACACGGCCTGAGTACAACTGCATTTAACCCGAGGGAATCTGCACGCACAAAAGCTCCTTCATGGTTATGTAAAATTGTAGTGCTTGGCTCTCCCTTCAGATGTCATGATTCGGTCGCCACCCTGCCACTCCAAGCTCTTTGCCTGTTGATTGGATCGGGCGCTGTCAGGCGGCGAAGGTTTCCATAGGGACGCTTGGGCGGGCACGTAGGTTCACGCGGCAGTCCTACTCCTCTGATTGGCTATCCCTTTTGAGCCGCCTCATTGCGATTGGCCGTCTTGTTCCAAGGGCCGCGCCCACTTTCAACGAGGTTGGGTGTCACGTGAGGAGGAAAAGTGCCAGGCTGTGCAAGTGGTAGGCGGCGAGGAGTGCGGAGCCATGAAGTACTATGAGGTGAGGAAGCGGGAAGGGGCGGGGATGTCGCATTCCTGGAACAGCGGGAGGCAAACGGGGGTCGCGCGGACGCCTGTGCTTCCTCGTGCCGCGGGCCGCCCCATTTCTCGAGCCCTCACCTGAGTGTGTAGAGGTGGAGGGGACGGCGCATGCGTGGGAGTGTGGCTCGTGGGGGGGGGGGGGGCGCATGCGCGCGAAGGTTGTGCTCGAGGACGGAATGGGGGCGTGAGCATGCGCCGGGGGCCTGAAGTTGGAGGGCTTCTGGGATGAGGTACCTTCAAGTTGCCTTTTGCTCTATGGCAACTTCAAGTAATACTCAAGAAGTGGTTTTGCTAGTTCCTTCCTCTAAAATACACCTTACAGCACTTGGTATTCCTTGGTAGTCTCCCATCCAAGTACTATCCAAGGCTGACCATCTTTAGCAACCAACGTCAGATGGGGTATACTGTAATTCCTTCACTATATTTAGGCCCCAACCAAGAACTCCCAGGGATGTTCTAAGCCTTTTTCTTTCGCTTTAGATAGTGCTGGTTTGGGTAACTATGGGTACATCTGCATTGTAGAATTAATGCAGTTTGACATCACTTTAACTGTCATGGCTCATTGCTAACAGATAACGGGAATCGTAGCTTGGTGATGCACCAGCAGAAAGGGTAAAGGACTTGTCAAACCACAAAGGCCAGGATTCCATAACATGGAACAATGGCAATTAAAGTGGTCTCATACTGTATTTATTCTCCAGTGTAGGTGCACCTTTTGTTTCCTGTAATTGCACAATAAATATGGAAAAATAATTACAGGAAAAATAATAAATAATTTCCCGTAATTGCTCTATAAATATGGAAAAAGGTTAAATTCAGATATTTCTCCAGTCCCATGCAATAAGAAGCCATAGAAGAGGTTTAAGATTCAGTAGCTCTTTTTATAAATCATCTTTTCCATTTTTGAAATTACACTACTGCATGCTTTTGTTGACATGGTAAAGGTAAAGGTTTCCCCTTGACATTAAGTCTAGTTGTGTCCCACTCTGGGGGGTGGTGATCATCTCCATTTCTAAGCCGAAGAGCCGGTGTTGTCCGAAGATGCCTCCAAGGTCATGTGGCCGGCATGACTGCATGGAGCGTTGTTACCTTCCCACCAAAGCAGTAGCTATTTATCTACTCACATTTGCATGTTTTTGAACTGCTAGGTTGACATGAGTATCCAAGAATTTGTGTACAGTACACCTCATGAGTATTTTTCAAATAAAAATCTGTCCTGCCCCCCCCCCCCATTTCTCTTGATATTGTAAGAACACGCGCTATTACTGTTCTTTTGTACATGTACCTTTGATTGCTTAATAGAGCCTGTGTCACTTCAGATCTTATCACTTTCATTAAGCAACCTTTTTTCTTGTGTTAATTTTCTGGTTTGCATGTCAGTTAAAAGACTCAAAATGGTGCAACAGTCATGGAGTAGCAAGTGCTGAAAGTATGAGCATGGGACAGGTGGCTGGATTTCCTAAGTGAGAAAATGAATGTGGAAGAGATAATTCTTACTAGTAATATAAATGGGATAGCTATGGCCATGGGGATATCAAGAAGGGGATACTTGCTATTTACTCCTCTTCCTGGTTTTCATATTCTTAAAAGACTGATTTTTTTATAAGCCCTGCAACAGGCTTCTCTGTTTTCTCTGTTACAACCATCTAATAACCCTTGAAAGAAAAGCATGGAATGTGTATAGTATGCAACTTTGATTTCCCTTTAGTTGTGTAGCCACACTTAACACACTTAATAAAAAATACAGCAGCCTTTGTTCCTAAATGGCTACCTTAGGGTGCATCCACATTATAGAATTAATGCAGTTTGATATCACTTTAACTGCCTGGGTTTAATGATACAGAATCATAGGATTTGTAGTTTGGTGAGAAATCAGCACTTTTTGACAGAGAAGGCTAAATGCATTGTAAAACTACAACTCTAGGGATTTCATAGCATTAAGATAAAGTGTTCTCTAACTTCATTCATTCCACAGTGTAGATGCACCCTTGGTATCTACATGTTACATGCATAATAAAGGATCACTGGTCAAGGGCCTTTGCAGCCTCCCAGGCCACCATGACCTTTGTAAGAGGCACCACTGACTGCAACTGCAGCCTTCAGGTTCTTGATAGGCAGGAATACAGAGGTTGGTAGAGGCACTCACTTTTTAGGAAGATCTTCCATCAACAATGCATCAGGTCTTGGTACTGCCATGTTTTAGGTTTGTATTTTTGCCATGGCTTTTCCAGGTTGCTGAAAGTTGTGTGTTTTCCATTATGAAGACGGAAAGTATGATGGTATGTGATGGTGACTCTGAGGGAATAGCTCCCTTCGTACAGTTGTTGTATTCAGTAACTTTCTGAGATGGAAGGAATAGAAGGGATATGTATCTATTGAGTGGGGTTTGCATATAGCACTAGGGTCTGGATGTTAAAAATTATTAATATTTTTCTAAAGCAAGTGTTTAATCCTTAATGATGGAAGTTTGAGATTATTACTTTTGTATTGCTGTCATCATTTCTTGGAGGTCAGCTCTTAAAAGTAGAGTATAGATGGAGTGTGAGACTAATACCGTAATCTGCAACATCTGCAGTCTGTGCTTCAGGCTCATATGTATGGCATTTGTACTTACGTGCAACTTTCTAAAACATGAGGAAAGAGAGCGGTGTTAGTAAGTTTCACTGGCAGCAGTTACTGATAGTGGCTGAAAATATGACTCAGTTATCACTAAGAGAGGCAATAAACCAACTTGAACAGTTGTGCATTATCATTATTTGAAATGTTTACCCCTTCTACATTGCCTTATAATCCAGATGATCAAATCAGATAATTCACATTATCTGCTTTGACTAGATTATATGAGTCTACACTGCCAGATAATCCAGTTCAAAGCAGATAATCTGGATTTTATATGGCAGTGTAGAAGGGCCTAAGCCTCAGTTAGGCACTGTCACATCTTTTAGTTTTTTTTAATTATAACTCTCACCATTAAGCATTAGCAAGGTCTTAGAGAGGTGTTAGAGAACAAAATAGTCCAAAAATCTGAAGTTTGCTTGCCCGCATTAAAATATTGGTCTATAAGTAGAGCCAATTTGACAGGTTAAAAAGTTGAAATATAAGACAACTAAATAATAGAAACATATAATTCAACACGAAGCCCCTTAAAAAGTTAAAAATCTTATCTATAACTAAATCTCTAGCATTAGCTAATGACATGGATCCCTTTAAACCAGGCATGGGCAAACTTCAGCCTTCCAAGTGTTTTGGACTTCAACTTCCACAATTCCTAACAGCCTACCGGGTTGTGGGAGTTAAAGTCCAAAACACTTGGAGGGCCAAAGTTTGCCCATGCCTACTTTAAACAGTAGTCTGGGAAATTCAAATTTTTGTCACATTCTAAATTCAAAGTACAGCATTTGTATTTTTTTTAAATCCAGCTTGTATTATCCTGAGATCACAATTATCACAGTGATTCCTACCTCAGAAGCAATTTTATTTAAGCACTATGAGAATTTTTAAAAGCCAAAATGTTACATTAACATGAAAAATAATAAATTGCAATTATTTTATTTATCTTAAAGCCGAAATGTAAGACACTGAGTGAAATTTGCAAGGCGAGTGTCCCCTTGTTTCTGCTGCATTCTGGAGACCTGAGGAGCTAAGTCTGTCCCTCCAGCCATGAGGTCAGAGGGGCCTTTGCACCTGTTCTGTAAATGGATATATGGCCAGCAGTGCAATACGACTAAGATTGGCTGTATGTTCTGCTTGTCCAACCAGCTCAGCAGGTTCTCGGATATTCTGTGCAGTGAAATTGCCTTGCCTAGAGCAGCAGAGGTTTAATATCAGTCTGCAGCATCATGATGTGGAATGCTACACATTCCCTAGACAAATTGTACTTTTTGAAATTGTCTGACAAATAGACTGTATCTTCTATTTCTATTTAACAATACAAAATATATTTAGTAACAGGACAGATGAGTTAAAACACTTTCTGATGTATTAGCATATTGTTCCTGATGGCAAATGCAAGTTCAGCCTTTCATGAAGTAGTCTCTTTTATCTATTTAATTTGCATCTCTTTAACCATATTGAAAATTTGTCTAGATCAGCCTTTCCTTATCATGGTGCTTGCCAGTGATCTCAAAGTACAACTAACATTTGCAGTCAGTATATTTGTATTGCTTATCTGGAATCCCAAAATCTGAAATATTCCAAAATTGTCTATGTGGGCAGTTGAGATAGTGGCACCTTTGCTTTCTCATGGTTCAAGGTATATAATGTTTTTTTTTCATGCACAAACATATTAAATATATAAAAGTGTCTTTATGCTATATGTGTAAGGTGTTTATGCAACATAAATGAATTTTGTATTTATACGGGTCCCATGTCCATTACATTTATCCAAATACAGGCTTTTCAGAATCCAAAATCCTGAACAACTCTGGTCCCAAGCTTTTTGGATAAGAGCTATGCAACCTGTATTTAGTTTTTATATAAAAATTCTTTTAAACTGAAATTTAGGGAATGGGAAAAAAGCATTTTATATACAGGGAAGTGAACTTGTGTGGATAGAAGAAGGCTATGTTCTCAGTAGCTCTGGTGATAAGCAAATGTAGCTTACATACCATTAGCTGTTTCAACATGTTCTCTTTATTTTTTACATCAATTTAAGGGAATTGTAGCAGTTCATATCTGCAGAGGAAGCAGAGTTATTGTTGTAATGATATTTTTAGTGATACTGTTGTAATGAGGGAAAACAACTGTCATTGTTTGTGTCAATAAAGGAGATATATGTGTGCACTGGCCAATATATGGGATCGGGTGGCTTATAGAACATGTATTTGTAGGTTGCTGTTTGTATCATTGACTTCAACTCCCAGCAGCCTTATGGATAAAAGACATCAAAGAAGAAGGAAATGTTGCTGGAAACATGTCAACTTATAAAAGGGAATACGCAGCAGCAACAACTATCTGTCATGTTGATTACATTTCTCTGATACGCATTGCATGTAGTACTGTGGACTTACTGCACAACACCTACCCAGATTTATCCAGGTCTTCCTAAATCAGGTTTGTCATTTTCTACTCTGGAATAAACCAATTCATCTGTAATGCAGTCTTCGTGATATTCTATTCCTTCCACTTTGCTGTCAATTGTTGTCATTTCTAGTAGGTCCCAAGTCTGGTAGTCTCATTTAGCCATCTTGGCTTCTAGAGAGAGTTCAAACCCTGATTTGCTCTTAACCAATTTATTTATCTTTTTGGCACTCCAAGGTATCTATTTAACTCTCTTCCAGCAATATGTGTTGATTATTATCTTCCTGTAAGATTTCTTCACTTTGTAGGTTGATTTACCTGCCCCCTCCCAATATTCAATAGAGAGGAAATTGTTGGGAGAGGGTCTCCAAAATATATAAAATACAACAGGTGGACAGGGACAAAGAGTAAATGTGGTTTTAGTGGTTTAAGTGTTGGATTAGGACTCCAGAGACCAAGATTTGAATTCTTTCTCAGCCATGGAAATGTACTTGGTGATCTTGAGCACATCACTTTTTCTTAGCCTCTGAGGAAGACAATGCCAAACATCATCTCAACAAATCTTGCCAAGGAAGCCCCATGATGAGTATGCCTATGGCAGTTATAAATCAGAGATGACTTGAAGGCACCCAGCAAGCAAACAACAAGCATAAAGGGCATCATGAACTCTAAAGATTATCTGGTTTAAGAAATAAAAAGCAGTTTAGAAGTGGGGGAAAAGGATCTAAGTTGGAATATTATCTCAGGCCTGTTGAACAGAAGGAAAACATGATCTGGCCTTTGCATCTCTGTCCACCATGGGACCTACTGATACTGGGAGACTGCACCTTATGTCAGACACGAAAAGCATCAAAGTAAGTGGAGGACCTGCCTGGACCCATCCATTGGCTGGACAAGGGACAGTTGCTGGAAGAATGTCACCATAGTAAAGGGAATATGCAGCATCAGGTATTACTCTAATACACATTGCATATAGCACTGTGGATATATTTCACAATTCCTATGCAGATTTATCTTCACAGAGATTTAGGCTGACTGCAAGAACTTCTTTCAGATTAGTTTGACTTTGATATCTACAGATCTACCAAAACATGATGATAAACAGGTTTGTCAAGGTCTGACATACAAAGGCAAGTTGTATAGCTACATGTAATGTAACTGCTTTTGAGTCAAACATTAGAGTTAAGTAAGAATGAGAAGACAGTTCTCGAACTACCATTAAAATTTCCTTAATTTATTGCAGAACACTACAGGTTCTTCCAGTTCCAAGGAAGGGTGAATTTGGCACATGTTTGAGCGCAAATGATATGGAGAAGAGGTGTAATGCACTATTCTGTTTAGAGACAGTGACCCATCTGGGTCAGGATAGACCCATGTTACAACTTCAGAAAGTTTGAGGGATTTATCTTCAATTGCCTTCTAATACCTTGAATTCTGTTGAATCTTTGTCTGCTTTAGTAATTCTTGGTCTACAAAGAGCAGACTCTCTGGCTTTGAGAAGACCACCTCTTTTTAGGTGTTTCTGCAAAAACATACAGATGTTTCCCATGAATGTGTTTGACAGTGCAAAGGGATGTGGTCCTTTGGGAATCTGAAGAGGAAATCTTGACTAAGTTTAAGTTTAGAACTTGGCAAATTTACTCTTTGGGACGATAACGGTCAGAATTTCCCAGCCAGCATTCTCAGAGTTTAGGTCCAAAAATTGCTTTTCTAAGTTCCGGTCATTTTGAACACTAGTGTGGAGACCATGATTTTTATGCTTTCAAAAAGCAAAGGAAAATTCAGTATATTGTTAAAAGTATATTAATAGCCTTAGTAACATCTTGAATGATATAGCCATGTTGATGTGTGTGTGCACATTGGGGCAGGTTGATTGTATTGATTCTGAGCACAAAATTTGTCTGGAAGTAGGTTGCTTGGGAGAAAGATTGTTGTGAGTTTGTCCTTTCCATATTTTTGTGATTTGAAATGTTGCTGCAACCATGTGGAATTCACCTTGTATATAGTATGTTTTATTCGTTCCCTCGCTTCCGACTCTTCGTGCCCTCTCACTACCCCCAGCTCCTTCAAGGTCAAGGCAGTCACTTCAAAAATAACATCCATCCATCTTGCCCTTGGTGTCCCCTTTTTGCTTTTTCCTTCCATTTTCCCCATCATGATTATCTTCTCCAAGCTTTCATGTCTTCTCATTATGTGGCCAAAGTATTTCATCCTTGCCTCTAGTATCCTTCCCTCCAGTGAGCAACCGGGCTTTATTTCTTGGAGAATGGACTGGTTTGATCTTCTTGCGGTCCAAGGCACTCTCAGAATTTCCCTCCAACATCACAGTTCAAAAAGCATCTATCTTCTTTTGCTCAGCCTTCCTTATAGTCTAGCTCTCGCATCTGTAGGTTACTATGGAGAATCCACTGCTTTAACTATGCAGACCTTCGTTTTACATGCGTATATAGTATATGCATGTAAAAAGTCAGCGTCATGCATAACTTGGCGGAAAGATTTAGGGCCAAAATTATGGATTATGATATGACACTGGATAAGTCCCAGTGTTATTCTGCAAAGAAGGTAAAGTGCCAGTGCCACCACAGGGCCAGCCAATACTGTCCACTGCTAATGTAATTTTCCTACCAAGATATTCAAAACGGCATACTCTAATAATGGGTGTTTCCTTATTTGATAAAAGTTCAGTATTAACTCTTGCCAAAAAAAAAGGGGGGGGGAAAGAAGTACCCCCTTCTCTGACTAGAATGGCAAAAGGCAAGTGCTTATTGTCGAAGGCTTTCATGGCCGGAATCACTGGGTTGTTGTAGGTTTTTTCGGGCTATATGGCCAGGAGAAAATGCCTCTAGAACATGGCCATATAGCCCCAAAAAACCTACAACAACCCGGCAAGAGCTTAGTTCATTCTGGGAGAACCTAAAAGAAGCATCAGCCTCCTCTACACTGTCAGCATTCTTTTATGGGGAAGCAACAAAGAGCTGCTGTTGCTATCAGTGTTATGGCAGAGAGAGGGTGTTGGCACTTCTTTTAGGTCCTCCTGAATGGACTAATCTCTGTTCTTTTGCCACTCAGAGAAGGGAGTACTTTTTAATACAAAAGTTGAAATATAGTATTTACACTGACCCATGGATAAATTGACTCAAGGTTTTTGGGTTGATTCTATGACTAAAATTTCTAGATATCTACATGACTTTATAAGTACATAAAGGTATTTTAGGCAAGAATGTTCAGAAGTCCCTTTATTGTATGATAAAATAAATTCTTCCACATTGCTCATTATTTCTAGATTACTTTTATGTGCACAAGTGCCATAGCATCTTATATGTTTTCATTTTGTTCTATTTTGGTTTCATTTTTAAAAATGTTAACTTTTAACTAAGTGAATAGAAGACATTACAAACAGCGAACACACACAATTGTACAAAGAGCACAAATACAACGTTCAACTTTTTTTCTCAGTAACAATAACAGTCGGAGACGACTGAACGAATGAACAACAACAATCCCTTAAGCATTCTTCACCCTAGTATTCTCGGTTTTATTCAGTCTGAATAACTGAAGCAGAAGTAGTAGGTATTTTGTATATATTTTGCTCTTTCTAAGCAAAATATATCCTTCATTTATATGCTGGTCTACACAGCAACCTAAGGCTGCTGTGTAGACCAGCGAGGAATTCCTTATCCCTTTTCAGTTGTTGAGGTGTGTTTGTACACCAGAGGGTGCTGTCAGCTCAATATTTGAATGTGTGCATTCTAATTTGGATCTATTCCTAGACTTCTCCTTTTTCTTCAATGGTTTAGCATGGCATTTAACAGAAAGAATAATCTCATTAGAGACTGGGACAGCCTCTAAGTAAACTGAAAAGTTTCGAGCTATTACACTGAAGTCATTGTGTATTTCAGCAGTTAACCTTGCTTTTGCACTCTGTAGTTTGTACCTTAATGGCCTGACCACCAGCCCAGATTTTCTTCTTGTTATTCAGTGGTGTGGTGCAATGCCTTTGGGCAGACCTTTTTGTTTGTTTGTTTGCTGATTGGTATTAGTACTGATGTGCTTTTTGGTTATCAGAAATAAATTTGTGTCCTTTGCAATGAGCAACTATATTGATTATATCTAGGGATTAAAGAAATAAAGATTTTTTTATTTGCTCCTTGGTTATTAAAATACTTGCAGCCAGCTATAAATTATAGAGAGGCTAGAGAGGCTATATACACTCAGTTCTATCACCTTCTTGAACTATAATTTTAAAACAGAATAAGGCATGTCATTGGCAAATTGGGCTAATTCTTTGTCAGTGTCTTCAGCTCAAATGACCTGAGTATGCCTGGTTGCTTCAGCACGATGCTGTAGTTCAAGATACGCAGGCTAAGACTGCATGTGGGACTAGGCAGGGTTAACCACATCACTTCCACGAAAATAAATATGATTAAAGTGTATTTAACACTCTTCTGGATCTAGTCCATGGGATAAATTGCACTTCCACCCAGATGTTGAACTACAGAAGGTATATTCTACCCAACTTTGCCCTAAAGTGAAGCAAAGCCAACTAGCCTCAGATCCACAATTTTCCATTGGATTACTGATTCAACCTGATTTTGTGTTGCTTACATAGGCACCAGAGAAAATCACTTGTTGCTGCTGTTGTTGTGTGTATGTTCAAGTCATTCTTTATTTATGACAATTCTAAAGTGACTCTATTATAGATTTTTATTGGCAAGATTTGTTCAGAGGGATTTGTCTTTCCCTTTCTCAGAGGCTGAGAGAGTGTGTCTTATGAGTCACACTCTTAATCACCTGTGGGTTTCCATATTGAGGGATTTGAACCTTGGTCTCCAGAACCATAGTCAAATGGCCAAAGCACTATGCTGGCAATCACGAAACACCCTCCTTTACAATATTTTAAGTGAAAAGCAGCTATAAAAATCAGGTATTTTGTGCATTTCACACTAATATAAACAGTATATAGATTACACAGCCCAACAACAAAAAATTCTTGGTGTCTTGGTTTTTATGCCTGTTCTTGGGGTTATTTGGGGCATTGATTCAAAAAATTGGAATAGATAGAACACATCAGCTCTAGGTTTTTAGATATGGTTATCATGGTTTTCTATGGGCTAGCAGACAAAGACTGGTATATGGTATATGTTCTTCATTTCAAAAACTAAGCCTGATAGGCAGAAACTAGTGATATTTATTTTGAATGACCAGGTCAATATACTCAGAAATAGGACAAACCTAGGCACTAAAATATGTGATTTTAAAGGCTCTGCTCTGTTTAGGATAAAATTGTTGAGTGTTTAAATATGCTATGTTATTGATCCCATTAAAAATAACCTGGTTTAAAATAGCTGAATCTAATATAAACATTCACTCTCTTTCTTAAATCTCACACTTTATTAAATAATAATATTGATAATAATAACAGCAACAACAAGAACAACAACAACAGTAACACTTTATTTATAACCTGCCCTCTCCTGAAAGGACTCATTAAGAACACAGATCTGTTCTATACAGTATAGTCATGTATTAGTCAACTTCATCTCTTAAGTCAGTGGTTCTCAACCTGGGGTCCCCAGATGTTTTTAGCCTTCAACTCCCAGAAATCCTAACAGCTGGTAAACTGACTGGGATTTCTGGGAAATGTAGACTAAAAACATCTGGGGACCCCAGGCTGAGAACCACTGTCTTAAGTTAAGTGCAGGTTTTGGAGCCAAAATAATAGATTTTAATATGATCCCTGACTAAGTCAAGGGTCATTCTACGGAGAGGGGAAAACACAATGCCACCGCTGCCATTTCCCTTTTCAGGCACTTTAAGGCCAGACATGGCACCATGGCAGATGGAGTGCTTCTTTTGGATTCTCCCAGCATGGAAAAAGATCTCACCATCTACTCAGTTAAGATGATGGTTTCTTTTCTGTGATGACATGACCGAGTAGTGGCCATACTGTTCTTCGGTGGGATGTGAACTATTTCACACATCCATGGAGGTGTAGAGTGGGAAGAAGACAGCTAATAGGACAGCAAGTTTTAAAAAAAGAAAATGAGGGGGAAAGCAATCTTGTGGCTTCTTTAAGACTAACTGTTGTGTTTTACAATGCAGTTTTTGTGGATACAACTCACATTCTTAGATTGTATTTCAATGGATTGTAATGCATGCTAAAATAAGTCAATTTTTAAAAGGCCACACAGCTTATTCCCTTACCTTTTCATATTATAAAGAGTAATATAGCTGTCTCTTAAGAAGATATTTATAACTGTGCCTATAAAGCTCATTTTTGGCTGTTTTATTGCAAATTAATAAAAGAAAGAAATTGTATAACAGGGAGATAGTTCCCCAAACTAATGCATTGTTACAGTTGTGTAAGAAAGTACCTGCTTCTAATTCCTAAACCAAAGGAGATTTGAATGTCATGCACAAATCATTGTAAGAACATTTTGGGATACTATTCTAATATGCTAGAAAGCAAATGTCATGAAAGATAAAATGTGCAAAATTCTGGAATATAACATACACTTACCTGCGAATTATGGCCCAAAATTTGTTATTGATTTGGAGAAATAAGACAGCTGTTTGGAAACACTGACAATGATCCACATATTGAGTATTTAGTTTTCCACTAGACCTCCAGTTGGTTAATCTTGTGTGTCCTTTCTAATTATCTCAAATATTAATGTCTTTGTAATTTTGGGAATTCAACAGGAACCTCCCAAAGAAGGAACTATCTTCCTTTTTTAGTACAGTGTAAGTATGTGAAGTCAATTATACAGTCAATTAATTAACTAACGTAGAACTCCAAAGTACAACCCTGGGGTTCATAGAATTTACTAGTGTTTGACTGCCTTTACACAAAACTATTCTAAATCACATTTTATTGAGCAAAAGTTCATGAAAGTTAGGGGCAGAAGACTCCCATGAAAGTGGGAAAACTGCAAATTTAAAAGAGGTATCTTTTAAACTTGAGAGAATAGCTGTATGGGAATCCTTAGCTCCTCCAGGGCTACTCTACCCTGCAGGACCTAAAAATCTGCCAGAAGCTGACCTAAGTCTCTAGCAATGCTTTTTGAGTTTGGATCATTCTCTCAGTCGCACATCCCATTCTCCCTCTGCATGGTTGACTTTCGTCTTTGGTGTCACTATGGTACTTATACCTAAACAAATGGTAACTGTATGTCACTACATCTCAGAGATATTTTGTTGCTTCAGTATCAAAAGTTGTCACATATTTCTTAGGAATACCTTTGGCATCCTTCTCTGCTGCTTCCCTATCTTTTAAGTCAGAAGGTCATCCCTAACATATTTCCACAATTCCACCCCTGTTAATCTTGTATCCATTGCTGCATATTGAATGCTGTGTTAAGACCTTCTAGGCTTAGGCTGGCCTTCATTTTCTAACAGGTCACTGAACGGCTGTCACTGAACGACTAAGCAGTTGGAAATGCTTTAACCAAAAAGCTGCCAAGACATTAAGATATTGAAAAGCATGCAAAGTTTGTATCTGCTGAATGTGGTTTGATACTTTTGTAACTTTGAGGTGTTGCTGGAGTTAGAAAATACTAATGCCATTCAGATGTGAAGTATGAATGTGTTACTGTTTAAAACAGAACTTTCCAAACATTTCATGTGGTGACTCATTTTTAAGACTTGCATCATTTTGTGACATAGTAATTTGGTATGGGAATACGTGTCCCATGAAAACCTGCCATTTATAGTTTTGGTACTGTTCTATTATCCGGGCGGAGACCAACAGGGGTGCTAGAGGTAAAAGGATTGTCCCATTTATGGGGTGGGCGGTGGATTGAAGGAGGAAAACCATTTCCCCTTGTTTCCCTGAAATCCCCCCACCCATGTCCCCATTGTGGAAACAATTCTCCTTCATGATATGGGAAGGGGAGGGGGCATAGCCAGCGAACATGGGGGAAATTGTTTTCCTCCTTCAACTCCACCCCATAAATGGGACAATCCTTCTCTCTCTAGTGCCCCTGCTGGCCTCTGCCCAAATAATGGAACAGTACCTATTTGGTAAAATACATGATTTTTTGCTTATTTCACTGACTTAGAGGGGTCTCATTACATTTATGTGACACACTTATACGTTGCAGGTGACACAATAATGTGTTGTGACACACAATTTGGAAGAGTCTGAGTAGATCTGCCCTAAACTCAACACCTGTTTAGTGTATTTTTATGTTTTGAGGAACTGAACTAGATCACAGAGCAAAACAAACAACTCAGAAATGTCCATTAAAATACTCTTTTTAGAAGGAACATGTCTCCTTATATCTTCCGAGTGATTAATACCTCTCAGGGACAGAAACAGCAGGGAACCTGTCTGATGCAGGTTGGAGTTGTTAATATTCTCAATCAGTGGGGATTAAAGGATACGATTACCACATTCTTGCACTGTCTTCAGTTTCGTCTTGAGAGTGAGAAGGGGGAGCGGGGAGTAAGGCAATGATTTCCTATTTCTCTTCTCTTCTTGCTCAACTTGAGCAGCTTCATATGTATGTGTGAGAGAAATTCCTTTATATATAAAACTGGGTGACTGCCTGCCTAAAGCCTACTGCTTTCCTTGAAATATAAAGCAAAAGGGGTCCAGTAGGACTCCAAATATGGTGAAAATGCCCTAAAGATCAGTTTGGGCATTTTGAAGAAAACGTTTTTGACCCTCTGAGGCTTGTACTTTGCTTATATTTGACATAGACATTTTCCCTAAAATGTTTTGTAAACCAGCAACCTACCCAAGGAGGTGTAAAAAGCTGTTAGGATTGATTTAAACATATTATTATTATTATAATAAAATTGGTTAGAAGAGGTTTTTGAACTGCAAATTGTTTTTCAGATTTATTAAATAATTCAGCTGGCAGATACAGGCTTTTTTATTTGAACAGACATTTGGTCGACTGATTGGCTTATGTGGTGAGATCTTTTAACATATTATATCTTATCATCAAGAATTTAAATGATTTTGCATTAGTGTATTGCTGGTTTTTTTATTTGGTAGTTTACTGTTTTTTCATATCTAACTATTAGGGCATACCTTGTTATTTATGATATGAGCCCCCTTGGGGGTCACTTGTTGGGAGAAAGGTGAGATACTTATTTGAAATGGCACATGTTTTTCTTAGGAGTGGGCAGAAAATCCTCACTCAGGCAGCTTGGGTTTCTTGTGCTGTTGAACCTATGAAGGAACTATAACAACCTAAACGTGTGTGTGGATTTTGGACTTCTTCACATTCACTCTTTTCAGGGTGAAGATTGCTTAATAGACTGAATTAAATTAGTGGGAAGTTCTCTGAATGGTCCCTTGAAGGAGATGAGCAAAGTACAAACTGAGCATCCCTTATCTGGAATTCTGAAACCCAAAATACTTTGTCCACATTGGTGACTGAGGTAATGACTCCATTACTTTCAGATTGTTCAATGGAGACAAACTTTGTGTCATGCACAAAAATATTTAAAATAATATGTAATTAATACCTTAAGGCTATGTTTGTAACTTATGTATATGAATCTTAAATGGAGCCCGGGTTCAGAATTGGGTTCCATCTCTAAGATATTTCATTATGTATGCATACAAGCATTCCAAAATCACCCAAAATTCAAAATTCAGAGCACTTCTGGTCACAAGCATTTTGGATAAGGGATACTCAATCTGTGCCTGGCCAAAATTCTACCTCATTGCATACCAGTTGCCTGCGTGTACATATTTTGCTTTCACAACAATTTTTATCTGATATAGTTATGAAGAATGTCAGAGGAAATTTCAACAAGCTGCATCTCTCCTTTAAAAAATCAAAGTGCTTTGCAAAGCAGTGAGTGTTCAACAGTTTATAATGTCTACTAGCCTGGTTAGTATCTGCAGAATTCACATAGAGTTAATCCCTTGTACATAGATGAGCCTCTGATACCCATCTAATTGCTTCACCATGGGTGCAAATTCAGATACTATTCTATGTATTTATCTTTTTCCTCTAGACAATCAATAGTCAATCCATTACTTACCAGAGCTTATTGGTTATGCCATGCCAATGGAGCTCTCTCTTTCTCCTTGAATCATATCTGGGTTTTACTGTCCTGACATCCTGGTTTTTTTCTCCACTTGGTTCATCTTGTGGATATCTGCACTGCTGCTGTACTTGGAAATTGTAGCCATTTCTTCTGAAGATTTTTACCAGATCACTGACATCTTGTTTTTTAAAACTAGGTAACTGATCCTACCTTTAATAGCCTACTGTGGTGCCTTCCAGTCTTGCTGCACAACTGTTGTTGCTCATGACAACTTAAGATTGTCTGGGTGTTTGTGCTGTTTCACCCTGGAAGAAATTCTTTGTTTGAGAAGCTCTGAGGCATGAGAGTGGTCATTCCAGTCTGAGGCTCGGTTCTATTAATACCACTGTTTGGAACTGGCCCTTACTATCTGTTGAAAGTGCTGAACAGGCTCCAAATTCTTGCTGACCCACTCAGGGCAGCACCTCCCTTCATGCCAGCCACATACTCATGAATAAGCAGTAGGTTGGTGGCAGGGTTTCTCTGTCTCTCTCCTTGGAAATGAGTGAGCAGCACCATTTATGGATTATCATGTTCGGGTATATTATGGTCCTTGGTTATTCCCACTTTCTTTGGATGAGAAACAAGATGGGCAATATTGTGAAGGCCCTGGTGTAACGTTACAAATACACTTGGTCTTCCACATTCACAGAAACACAGGACCCCTGCAAAACCTTTTTTTAAAGAAAAGAAGAACTCGACTATCTCACCCAGCCATATGCAACAGATTCCTTCCATGCCAACAGCCTCAGATGATCACTCCCTTTCCTAGATGAATCAGACTGAATGTAAAACCCATGTAAAACCCTTCTCTCATGTCTGCCGTTTCCCCACTTGCTTCTAATCCTCCCCATCCCTTGTCATAGTTTTTTCTGACCACAAAGATATCCCACTCTCTGTTGCCCTTCATCCCATCCCCAAATTTAAAAAAGAAGAAGGCAAAGGAGTTAGCAGGGGAGGGGATTTAAATTCAGGCTGGGTATTGTGGTAGGATGGTGGGCAATAGAGTGAGGGAAAGGGAAAGGTTAAGGAAGAGATTTAAAATCTGGATGAGGATTTGATTGGAAGGTGAGGACGGAAGTCAAGGTGCTGGTGTTGTTGGAAGGACAGTGATGGAGACATGGAGGAGGAGGAGCAAAAGGAGTAGGGCGGGGAGGTTGAGCTTGTTAAGAAGCAGTGACAAACATGTGAATAACACTATGTAACAAAATTTGAAAAAAAATCTGTTCCTAGTTCGAAAGTGTTACTCCTACTTAATTGTATGGTACTTACTTTTAAAGTAGTTGTTTTACTCTGGAATCTTTGTTTTTGTGGCTGCCACAAACTGTTGAATCGGATGAAACTCGAGATATTCATTGAAAAACCGTAGCAAAATGTGCTGCAGGATATCCTGCAAAAAACAAAGTTTTTGCAGTTTAATAAATCTTTTCCATATTTTTATGATAAAACCAATTAGGAAATGACATTTATAACCCAGGAACAAATACCTTGTTGCATAGTGTAATCGAATCCACAAAAGAGAACCCTCCAAATGTGGAGGGCTGACTGTATCTTTTATCACTCCCCTTCCCCAAACAAATACCTTCTCTTTTGCATGCCTTATCAGTCCTGTTGTCATAGCAGCTCTTTTGTCACAGAGACTGGTTTTTCCTTGAATCAGGTACACTGGTCAAAATGTCACTCTGTACCCAAAAGTTCAAGAACATGCCACTTAAAATTTAACAGCCTTCACTGATAGCAGTAAGTCATAACCATCTTTTGAAATGCAGCGTGTGGATGGAGATCATGTTCAACCCTTCTGTCAGATGACAGTAGCTACTTATACAGGCCGGGTAGGTTTTCTTATCCTCTGTTAATTGTCAAGTTACTTTCCTAATTCTACTCAGTTTTATTTTTCTCATGAAATCTTTTTATATAGCATCACATTTCCCAAGGCTACACAGGGTGAGGTGGGGAGGATATTTATTTAAATAGTTGTAGTCCTTTTGATCTAATGTTTAGCTCGGCTACATTATGAGTGTTACTTTTATGACCCACTACAGACTTTACGATTAAATATGACTGACTCGAATTTTTATCTGTTTCCCAATGGTTCAGGGCAGCATATATGGGAGATACCCCATATTATCCTCAGAACAACCCTGTGCAAAGCGTCAGTAACTGCTCCAGTGCATCCAGTATAATGATTAGATATGATTAGAATCCAGGCATCCTGGTTTTAATCTTCACCGTCCTTCCATTTTAATATATTAAAGACATATATAAGAACTCTTTGATGGGAAAGTATTATAAGAAAATCTCTTTTGGGTAATTCCAGTATTCAGATGGTTGTTGTGTAGACCAGAATGAGTTATTGGGCTGGAATTCCAGCAGTCCTGACCATCCAAACTAATGGCAAAAATTACTAGAAGAAATGGTTCCAACAACATTTGGAAGGTCACAAAGTTCTCACACCTGCCCTATTTCTGTTTCTAGCAACACATCTGAGTATTCTCTATGTAGAATCTGAAGTCAACTTCTTTCTCCTTTTATATGCTCCCAGCATCTAATCTAGTATATGATGCCTCTGACAGTGAATTCTATAAGTCAGCTATTTCGGTTGTGAAGAGTACTTCCTTTTGTTGAATTTTATGGATAATTTCATTGGTTGAGCTTGAATCTTTATATTATGGGAGGACAAAACCTTTTTGAGCTAATCACCTTGTGTATAATTTTGGAGTTCTCTATTATGTTGCTACTTAACTTTTTTTTCTAAAACACTCTAAACAGAACCATTTTTCATTGTGGGCAAGTTTGAAAGTATTGCATTGAAAAGAGAGCTGAAAAGGTTGGGCAATGTTATAAACAAGCACATTTTTGCAGATCTCTCAAAGCTGGTGTCAGTTTAGTACAGATAAATGCTTGGAAGCTGAAATTCTAGCTTCTCCCCGGAATGAAGGACTGTACAATGTATACCAGGGTTTCACAACTGAGGTTGCCAGGGGTCTTGTGAAAAATGTGATTGAAAACATCTTTTTCCTTTTTCTTTTTTTAAACTTTTAGATATGAATCTAGATATAAACTTCTAGACCTGAAATTTGTTTCAATAATATTTTAGGTGTTTCACCAGAATAAAAAAAAGGCGACAAAGGCATGGTTAGATTGTGCACACTGACAGTTTTGTATAAATAATACAGTGGGTATTGTTATTTGAAGTCCTTCCCATTTTATTGGTTTACCTGAAAATTTTGGGGAGTGAAATCTCCCCAAAAATCTCAACAGGCTATAAAAATAATGATGGCAGCTATAAAGCTGAAGTTGAAATGAAACAAACAAGTCAGCAGAAATGAATCAGAAGTCATACAGTAATGTATTCTGGAATATTGTTTTGAAAGGATATAGCACAAGGATTTGAGCAATTTCTATATTGATGGAATTGCACAATCTTGGATTGTGTGTGTGTATGTGTGTGTATACTTTCAAATCACTTGCTGACTTAATGATCCCATGAATTTTCATAGAGTTTTCTTGGGCAAGCAATATCCGAGATGATTTTAGCAGATCTTTCTTCTGAAAAATAGCCCACGGCACCTGGTGTTCATTGGTGATCTCCTATCTAATACTATACAGGCCTGAACCTGTTTAGTTTCTAAGATCAGTGTCTTTAGTATTGTCTCTGGCTTTATTATTAGCTAGTCTAGGGAGATTAGAGATCAATACAACAACATTTAAACCAGAGTTGGATCATAGCTCAAAAATATGCAACTGTAGTGGGAACATGGGAAATTTGTTACGACTGATGGTGCGTAGAGTGGACCAAACTTGCTGCCTTAATTATCTCATTTACCCAACCTGTGTATTGTAATTAACCAGGGTGAGTCTTTTTCTCTTAACACACACACCCGGTAGTGATCCCACTAAAACTTAGCCAGTTCCTTACATACACTGTAATAAAATTCACCAGTGTTTTCTTCTGGTAGGCCACACACATCATTATACTTCAGCAGGCCAGAAGTGACATATCATCCCACTCAATTTGATTTTCTCAGGGGTTTTGAAGGGATTCTGGGAGACAAA
The DNA here is from genome assembly GCF_037176765.1 of Anolis sagrei. NCBI lineage: Eukaryota > Metazoa > Chordata > Lepidosauria > Squamata > Anolidae > Anolis > Anolis sagrei. The sequence goes on along the minus strand of NC_090022.1, from coordinate 127,970,813 downwards.
CCAAGACACTTGAAACTAATTTGGGTGTTTTCATCAGTTTTGGGCTAAAAATAAATTGAAAATTGGCCCTAAAAGGGGACTGTGAAGACTTAGAGGGATTTTCAGTAGTTTTGGGGCCAAAGCTTTGGGCTCTGAAAAGTTACATGTGGTACATGGACCTGATACATAATATGTTAGTAATGAGATCTCAGCTTACCTAAGACTTTAAAGTCCCATATCAGTGACACCTCACCTTTGGAAACAAAGGTGAGGTGACTGTCTTGTAATCATCAGCAACCACCTTTTTGCACCAATTGAAGCATCCAAATGGTCTTTAGGGGCAACCACAGAAAGAGAAAGAGAGACAGATCAGGCCCACTTGTTTTCTTTGGGAATTTTTTGTTTCGGTGTTGCAAAAATGCAAGAGGCCCTTCAGCCCTCTGGATGATCAAGGCTGCTGAAATTCTAAGCCACTAACATCTGACTGAAGCTGGATCACCTCCTACGAATTTGTCAGTCTGTAGAGAAACTGAAGGGAGCATCTTGTAGTACAACCCCAGGCCTTAAAAGATGTCTTGTGAAATGTCCATAACAACTGGGTGGCTTTTTGGGGGTGGGGTCAGGAAGAGGGAGATGTCTTTAGAATCTCCCTGGTATGACTGGCCAAACCAGGAGGCTGCTTGCAAGTGGGTCTCTGCTGGGCTCAGTTTTATATTTAGCTGAAAATTGTAGCAGTTCAACTCCCTACGCTATCAACTTACACCTTTGGAACACAACCTGCCGAACAGACCAGAAAGGAACCCCTTTGGCATGTTGATCTGGGTTGACTTGGAGGGCTGATCCTGGAGCCCCAGTCCCTTGGGAAGCTACTTTCTCAGCGGTGGATGCCTTGCTTCTCTTGAAGACTATTCCAACTAAGAGTGGCCCATCCACATGTAGAACTTGCACACTGGGGAGCAAGCTGTAACCCCAGTTGTTCTTTTGTGCCCCCGTTTGGGGGGAAGATTTGGCAGCTGTGTGGCAAGGCATGGATGGAAGCCTGGTTCTTGTAGAGGGGCGTGTGCCCCATCAGAGAAATGATATGGGATCCAAATCTTCTTCTAAGAAATCTAAAAGGGCTGTTCTTTTTTTCGAGGTGGAGATCCTGGATGGCAAGACCCGGGAAAAGCTGTGCTTTCTGGATAAGGTAAGGGCTTGAAGCTGGGAGGGCAGGGCATGAGGATGGGGCTGGCCTTTTGCCACCACAGTATTTTTATAGTTTGCTGAATAACCTTTTAAAGGGGAAGGCATTGGTATTTCCTTATGTTGTGGTAAGCCAAATGTTCATGCTTTTCTTTATGGGGAAATCTGCTACAAGCCAATATGGTCAGCTGTAGCATAAGACTCATGAAGACACACACACATATATATAGTTGTTATCAATCCTGACTTTTGGGCAAGCTGGTGAACTTTTATCTGAGAAGCAACTATTGTTTGTTGTGTTATTATAGAGGATGGTCTGTTGTAAGACATTTGATTTATAGTTCTTCCTTAATACAGTACCCAATTATTGAATTATTTGCTCCCCACATTTCACTTTTCTGATAGAGAAAAATTTTTTTGCATCATTTCATTCATCCATTCATCATTCTCAATCCAGTGAAGTTAGAAATTGTCTCTTCTGTCAGGAAAAGCAACCTACTATGAGTCAAAAACCACATTTCTCTTTATGTATGTATATTTCTTCATTTATGATGGCTAAATTGGAAATAAAAGTTCATAATACACTTAATCCAATGATAAGAAAGTGGGAAACAAGTTTTTATGTATTTATATATATATGTTGTGTGTGTGTATGTATATATATGTATATATATGTTATTAGGATATGTGATTTTTTAGGGTTAAATGTCAAATGTGTTACATTGTTTAATATTTAATAATATCAATAAGAAGATTTTTAAAAAGAAAGAGCAACCAAGAAGTCCATGTTACTAACTCTGAATTTTAACAAAAAAATCTTAATTATATCTAAAAAACCAGAAATTTTGTTTGGTATAAGCTTTTGAGGACTGAAGCTTACTGACTCATGCAATTTGGCATTATATTTAATGTGTGGTATTTCTGTTTACCTTGTCATGTATGTGCACACTTCTGCTTTGTTTTCCTGGATCAGCATTCTAGCTTATATGCTTCTGTGTAGAGCATCCTTAAAGTTCTTAGTATCTATTGGTAAGAGTTTGAGTTTTCTAGAAACCAGCAGGTGTTACATTTCTGGGTGTAAATGCTCACATCTTTAAATCCTCGCTGACAGCAGTTGCCGGGGATGGAATTCCATTGCAACTTGGGAGGCCAGGGTCCTGTACCTCAGGACAGGTTGTTTCAAGAAACGGAGTTTCCTTTCTTACTGAGATGATTGATCTGTCCCTGGCTTGATGGTGAATGCCACAGGAGAAAGAACTTGGCTAACTTCTCTCACTGCTGCTAAATACTCCCTTACAAGAAAGTAGAATGCATCAGGAAACATCTGCCGTTTATGAAAAAATATGATTAAGAACTAGTTACAAAAGCAAGACCTGCTGACCTTCAAATTCCAGCATCCATATTATAGCAATGTTGTCCCCTTACAGGCCAAAAAAAAAACAAAAACAAAAAACAAAAAACAAAAATCCCAAAACATTAAAACCTCTATGTGGTTCTGTGTAATTGAGTGTGCCTGTCTTTTAGGCCATGCTTTTTGATTCCAAAATAAATGAATCAAACGTCTAGCTTTTTTCTGCTTTATCATTTTATTTACTTACTTTGTTTTTATCCCACCTTTACCGAAATATAAGAATTCAAGGCATTTATGATAAGAAAGAGCCGCTCTCTAACCAGAGTACCATAATTGTTCCTGAAAGGGTGTGAAACACTGACAATATCAACTTTGTGGGATCTTGAAAACACATTTTAAAGGTGGCAGAATCTTTTTTAAAAGTAATGTTTATTCATTTTACAACCATAACATAAAATCACAATACAACACAGTATTATTTATTTATCGTGTCAGGAGCAACCAGACAGTTGTATTACATTTTTAACAAAACAAACAGGCAAAACACAAAGTTTGCAAGCTTGGTAGTTGATTAAATGTCCTTTGACCAGTATCTGGCCACTTGGAGTGCCTCTGCTGTTGCTGCAAGAAGGTCCTCCATTGTGCACGTAGCAGGGCTCAGGTTGCATTTCAGCAGGTGGTCAGTGGTTTGCTCTTCTCCACACTTGCATGTCGTGGATTCCACTTTGTAGCCCCATTTCTTAAGGTTGGCTCTGCATCTTGTGGTGCCAGAGCGCAGTCTGCTCAGCGCCTTCCAAGTCGCCCAATTATATATACACTGTACTGACTGACTTCTAAAATGGAGTCTCAGTCTAGTCCCAGATCTGGTCACATGGTCTGTAGTTCTTCACACAACCTCAAACAACATAGAGTTAAAGGAAAACTGCATATCAAAATATGCATACAATATAGTAAGCAATCTGAATTATATGCATAACAAACAATTAGTGTAGGAGGCTTGTAGAAGATAAACATAAATTAGTTTACATTCGATCCCAGCATGTCATAAAGTTGTGTTGGAGGATCTAGAGATTCCTGGAGAGGTATCCTCTCTAGAAATTTGCTAAATCCTCCAACACAATTTTGTGGTAACCTCCAGGGAAAGCATATGATAGAATTGCTTGGAGGATCTAGGAGATTCCTAAAGAGCCCATTTTCCCTCAGACATGAGGCAAGTTAAACCAAGATTTGCGGAGTCTTACTGTACTTATTTTCCTCTTCTGTCCCATTGAGTGTGACAGTTAAGCTTTGTGAAAGAACAGGGCAGTCATTGTCACTATTCCCACCTGTGTTTCAATTGGTGTGAGCATTGTTCATCTTTTCAGACAAATGAGGATGTTGCACTGACAACGGAGGAAGGAGAAAAACTAAATATTCAGAGGTAATCGGAATAACATTCAAACAACATATCTCTAAAGGAAGAATCATAGCTTCCGTCCATGTCATCTGTTTCGTCAAAGCACATTCTGGCTTTAAACCTAGTAGCAACTGAGCTCATCCTCAGCATTCACCCAAGGAATGCTGCCCAAGAACATGCAGTTCTCCTTGCTGGACATCAACCATTTGGACTGTCCTTTACTTAGGGTACTTAATTTATAATCCCTCCATTCAGTTAGGTATAGCATTCAAGAACAGTAATAACTCTGAAATACTAAGAGGGCAACACTAATTTGTATGTTTTTTTACTTAGTGTCAGAACAGGATATTATATATATATCTATATATATAATAAAGAAGAGTGTTTGTTTGTATCGGACAGAGGAAGGACATAGGGCGGTGTATGTGCCAGCGTTTTGATTGGCCAGCCTGAAAGTTCCAACATTCGGATTGGCTGCCGCAGTGGTGCTATTTGCATATGGTCTCTGATTGGCCAGCTTCAAGAGGAGCCCCTGGTGGAGAAGAGGGTTCATGGCAGAAACGGGGCATGACAGAAGGAAATTTGCATATGGTCTCTGATTGGCCAGCCTCAAATCCAACATTCCGAGATGACAAAGAGAGGAAAGGAAAGGCCGGGGGCGGGGTCAGAACACTCCCAATACAGACCGAAAGAGGCACACAGAGCCCCCATCACCCACTCTACATCCTACTGCAGTTTGGAGGACTATGAACCATGGATGATGGGACTTGCAGTACCACCACTCACATTCTGAGACAGCTGTTAACCTTATCCAATGACTGATCAGGACCAAACTTCACACAGAGACCTCTCATGACCCACTTTATGTCCTGGTGTGGTTTGGCCGGGGATGGACCGTGGATTATGGGACTTGCAGTACAATTGCTCAATTCTTCAGACCACTGCAACCCTCATCCAATTACCAATAAATACCAAACTTGGCACACTGAGTCTCCATGACACACTCTACATCCAGCTGCAGTTTGAAGGAGGATGCACCATGGACGATGGGACTTGCAATACCTGCACTCCTTCCTAAGACCATTATAACTGCCAACAATGATGGATCAGGACCACAATTTACAGAGAGCCCGCATAACTCACTCTACATCCTGGTGCGGTTTGGAAGAATTTGACAATGGATGATGGGACTTCCAGTCACTTCACTCACTTCCTGAGACCACTGAGACCCTCGCCAATGACTCATCAAGACTAAACTTGGCACATGGAGCTTCAATGACCCACTCTACATCCTGGAGCAGTTTGGAGGACGACAGACCATGGATGATGGGACTTCAAGTACCTCCACTACCCAAGACTGCTGCAAAACTCATCTAATGACCATCAAGACCAAAGTTGGCACACAGAGCCCCCATGACCCACTCTACATCCTGCTGCAGTTTTGGAGAAGGGTGGACCATGGATGATGGAACTTCCAGTACCTTCACTCACATTCTGAGACCTCTGCAAACCTCATCCAATGACGGATGAAGACCAAACTTGGCACATAGACCTCTCATGACCCACTTTACGTCCTGGTGTTATTTGCAAAACTTTTGAGATGGATGATGGGACTTTCAGTACCTTTGCTCACTTCCTGAGACCACTGAGACCCTCGCCAATGACTCATCAAGACTAAACTTGCCACATGGAGCTCCAATGACCCACTCTACATCCTGGTGCAGTTTGGAGGAGGACAGACCATGGATGATGGGACTTCAAGTACCTCCACTCCCTTCCAAAGATTGCTGCAACCCTCTTCTAATGACCAATCAAGACCACACTTGGCACACAGAGCCCCCATGATCCACACTACATCCCGCTGCAGTTTGAAAGGGGATGGACTTTGGATGATGGGACTTGCAGTACCTTCACTCACTTACTGAAAATAATGCTGCCATTATCCAAATACCAATAAAGACCAAACTTGGCATACAGAACCACCATTACCCACTTTCTCTAATAACCCGGGCAACGCCGGGTCCCCAAGCTAGTATATATATATATATATATATATATATATATTTACTTAGTGTCAGAACAGGATAATATATATAATTGTATACTGAGCATACATTAAAATAAATCCAACCATTGCATATACATATAACTTCCTTTATACTCTGATACTTTGTGTCTTTTTTACACTAAGAGTTCTAGGGCTTGAAAGCAAATACTGAGGTTTTCTGTGCTCTATAACTAATTCTTAGCTTCACAGCCTCTGTCCATTAGAGTTTGCTTGTCATTCTGTAAAGTTTGGCAGCAGATCTATGCTGTCTGGCCCAGAGGCCTATAAAATGACCACCGAGGTGCTAACTGTCTGTCATGTGAGAAGGATCTTATTTGCAATGGAGTCATCTTGCTGACTTGTAAATTTCATTAGCTTGGCTCCTCTTAATCTCACACAAACATTTGGGTTTTCTAGTTTGTCAACAATACTGTTGAGAACCGTATGCCTTGCTGTGCTGCAGGCTCCCCTGCACTGTCTGAACAGTGTCATGCTGTTAAACCCAGTGCTGCTTTGGCAGGTCAGCCTTTTTCAGTTTGTTTTGGATCGGAGACCCTGCCTTGTAAGGTGGAAGAGAACCGTACTTCCCCCGAGGGAGCTGCCGATCAGTTGCCTTGGACACCCAACACCTCCATCTGCTTGAGTTGGCCATGGTGCCAGTGGTGGGCACACCCTCCTGAAATGTCAGCAATCCCTCCTTCACCTCCGTCAGTGCTTTGAATGCCAGAGGCATTCTTCACAGTGAGGGGAGGGAAACACAGTGTTTGTTGTGAGTTGAGTTGAGCTCCTTCCTAGAATAGGAAGGAAGAAACGATACTCATATGGAGAATGCAAAGGAGTCACTTTTGCCTTTAATAAACTTGAAGTTTAATCTGCACATGACTCAAAATTCTGGGTTTAGAGTCAAAAAATAAAAGAGGCCTCGTGGGCCATTGAGTCCAACTCCCTGCTCAATTCAGGATCTCTAGCAAAAACCTCTCCAGCAGATCAGTTTTTTCAAAATATCCAGAGAATGAAACCTCACCATCTCATCTCTCTAGGCAATTGCAAAATTTCTCTCACTGTCAAGATGTTCCTTCTAATGTTCAACTAAGGTTTACATGTAACTTCAAACTATTGAACATGGTTCTACTCACTGGCACAGTAGGGAACAGGTCTGTCCCCTCCTTTTTGTGGCAGCCCTTGAGGTATTTAAAGCCATGACATCTCTTCACCATGCTGAACATGCCCAATTCCATCAACATTTCCTTATATGTGTTGTTCTCCATACCTAATACCATCCTTGTGGTCCTCCTCTGAATTTGTGCCAACTTGTGTATATCCTTTTTAAAGGACCAGAATTGAACATAGTGCTCCAGTTGAGGCCTAATGAGCACAGAATATAGCAAGACTATTACTTCCCTTCACCTGGAAACTATGCTTCCATTGATCCAGGCCAAAATAGCACTTTCCTTCTTTATTGCAGCATCACACAACTGGCTTATGTTAAATTTATGATCAACAATAAGCCCAAGATCTTTTTCACATGTAGTATTGCTGAGTAATGTATATTTTTCATCCTATACCTATGTGTTTGGTTTTCGTGACCTAAATGTAGAATTCTGCATTTCTGACCAATTTTTTCTTTTTCGTCTAGATGCTTTTACATTTTGTTTCTATCTTCCTGCCCAGTTTTGTGTCATCTGCAAATTAGATAAGGATCTCCTCCACCCCATCATTTAAATTGTTGATAAAAATGTTGAAGAGGAAAGGCCCTAGGAGAGAACCTAGAAGTACTCAACTCCTGCCAGTTAGAACCAGAGGCCAATGATTATTGCTGTATGCGCTTGAGTATAAGCTGAGTTTTTCAGCCCCTTTTTTAGGCTGAAAAAGCCCCCCCCCCCCCCCCCGGCTTTTATACTCTGTTATTATTATTATTATTTGAAACACAAAAAGATTGGTACACAGCAAACAAGATAACTATGTTGGCTGATGTATTAGATCACACGTTGGACACTTCCCAAGTGTTGATGACTGTGTGATGTATCAGCGAATAATGCGTGCAGATCCCAGTAGGGTGGCCTTTTGCAGCTTACAGATGGTAATTCTGTCAGTGCCGATTGTGTTTAAGTGCAGGCCAAGGTCTTTATTATTGTTGTTATTACATTTCCATTATTTTACTCTGATATTATTATATTTATTATTTTACTCTATTATTAATGTTATTATTACATTTCCATTATTATTATTATTATTATTATTATTATTATTATTATTATTTTGGTAGACAGTTTGGGAGTAAATTAATGGAATTGGGCCAGAAGATAAAGGCTTGAATTAGACCAAATAATTTCTGAGAGACTTGGGCCGTTGGAGCCACAGACCAGCCTGCTTGTTTAGCTGTAACCCAAGACCTGGGTTGTGCTTCCCAGGTTGTGTTGCTTTTTCAGGCTATTAGAGGTGCTGATCCTTGCTTGGCACCTGTCTGGGAATCTTCATACATTCCTGTTACTTTGATTTGAAGATGGAAGCTTAGGGATTGCCTTCTTCTGTTTCATGTTGTGCTGTCCAGCATGTGAATGAAGGGCTGTTGGGGCTGGAAATGTCATTTTGGAAAGGAGTCATTTAGTACCTTTGAGACTAAGTATAATAAGTTTGCAGCATACGTTATTAGGCTCCTTCATAAGATGCAACAACTTTTGTGTAGAAGTAGACAGAATTGACGGAGTCTACAAATGCTTACCTCGCAACCACCTTTCACCCAATTTGTTTTTAAGATGCTAGAAGACTAACATGGCTTCATCTTTGAATTTTACAAAATGGACATGGGGATAATATCTTAACTCTTTTAACAGAGTTTTTTTGAGTTTGATAAATCCTGGTATAATGATCACATTGCTACTGGTTTTGCAGAGTAAATGGTTTAGAGATTCTGTTAGGCTTGATTTTGAATATTAATGATCCAGTGCCATATATACCCGGGGGGGGGGGGGGGGGGGGAGGAGAAATAGCATCTTCGATTTGTCCAGAACTGCCCCCTTTCTTAATGATGGCTTTATATAATCTTAAGGGAGTCTAAATCCAGTATCATTTTAAAATGTTGATGATCTGATAATTTGTAAAACAGAATTAGAACAGATTGTGAGAACTGGGAATATAGTTATAGTCCTTGGTGAGCTGTGCACATTTATCACTGGAGGTTCTAATGAGTCTCCCTTCTGGCTTTTGAAGAAACTGGCTCTGTGATAAATAACAATGCCTCTGGTGGTGCCCGCTTATTTCACTATGAATCTAGATAGGCTCCTCCAGCCTTGCAAACTTTATCATGGATAAGTGAGGGACTCCTCCCTGGCATGTGATTGTCAAGCTACAGTACTTGACTATGCCCCCCGCTTCCTGAAGCAATGATTGGGGTTTTGCGGACATACACTCCATGATGACTGCCACTGCTACTATGCCCAAGTGATAAGGTCAGACTGTCATGGTTTACTGTCTGGGTTCCTTTCTCAGAAATGTTAACTTTCTTCTCCAGGCAGGGAAAAGGTCAGTGCAGCCATATTATTAATTTCCCTTGGTAGAGTATGAACTTTTGTCCCCCAATACATTTCACTTGGGTGAGCCAGTGGAGATTGATATCACTTTGGGTCTGTTATCTTTTAGCTGTAAGGACCACTTTCTTTTTCTCAGTTGCTTGTGAGTGTCTGCCCCAAGAAAAGTTGATTGTGCCTCTTGTCCTTTCCAGTTATCTCTGTGAGCATTAGGTTGCGTGTTTTTGCCCCCTTTCCCATACCACTATATGTATATGTGTGTTGTAGTCTATTAAAATGGTAGCATAAAAGGGTTCATCACTTTCTTGGAGGGATACCTAGGGAATTGATGTAAGAAGGCTGATGCTGCTGGAGTCACTGGGGCAGATAGAGTGTATTCATTCATGAGCAGTCCTCAGTTGGTTGCCACTGGAAGCTTCCCCAAGGAGGCAAGGAGCATGTCTCTTGTGTCCCACCATTTTATCTTATCTAATTGGGTGTTTTTTGCACACGTCGGGGACTGTTCTGTTCTTAATGGTCGGATCTCTCCAGTCTTAGTACAATGTGACAAACTATGGGATGTTTCAGCTTGGGGCCACTTCAAGCTTGTTCATTTGGATTGGAGGCTGATTGGCTTGAGGTGGGCCTCAAATTGGTCCAGACTTCACAAGCATACATGTAGAATGCAGTGCTTGGTTCCCTGATCTCATTTGTCTGATTGCTTTTCAGGTAGAGCCAAATGCCACCATAGCAGAAATCAAGAACCTCTTCCATAAAAATCGTATGTATGGAATAAGTAAAAACAAATAAGTCCTTTGTTGGTTTTTGTTGGATTAGAGATAGATTTCTAGGGTGTTAGTCCCTTCTTTTGGAAAGGTGAAGCCTGATTCAATTAAGAATCAAGCCTACTTCAGCAGAGTATGCAAGTGAATGTGTTGAATCTTTGGTGATTTTTCTAATACTGTCTTCAGCAGAATAAAGCCCATAAGCAGCATACAAATTATCTAACTTCTAAACAGTCAGTAATTGTTTACATATAAATGTACATTAAGAACATGTATACATGCATTGCCCAGCCCTGGCTGCCTCAAGGAAAGTTTCAAGTAAAGCAGAGCTGGCAACCATCATCCTGAGGGGAGGAAGATGAAAGAGAGCACTAATAAAATATTGGTCCCAGACACATCTGGAAAGTTCTCTGGTCACAGGGTGTGGTTGCTCAGATATGTGGATGACCATACATTGCAACTGAGAAAAAATTTAGAGACAGTACAGATAGAGTAAAGGTGTGTAGGACACATATACTGCCTAAAGCCCCATCGCTCTCATAAAGAGAATGCTTAGTTGGGTAATACTTTCCAGCTGTTTTGTCTATTATTGTACTGTACCTGGCCTCTGATGACAAAACAGAAGACTGAAGAAGCAGAGAAGCTGACTTTATGAATACAATTAATCTTTGGAAACCTTTATCACTGTCAATTAAAACAACATATCCTTGAAAAATATTACCATCACAAACTTTCATTAATTGTAACAGATTTCTGAAGAGTCATTTGCTTCTAATTCTTTTTTCTCTTTGATTTGAGAAAATGGAAAGCTTGTATGGGTTATTAGCCTTCTTTCCTCTTCCACATATTGGCTTCTTTTTAAATTTGGGATATATGTTTTCAGACCAAGATCAGTTTCTTTCCAATGTTGTAGGATATGGAGAAATCTGAAGCAGGTTATATGATCAAAGCATAACAATACACATAACATCAAAAAGCAAATCAAAACATTAAGCAATAACAGTAAGCAATAAAAACCATACACCATAACACAATAAAACTAGGGCCGGGCCAAATGTAATGGGTACAGATTAAAAAGTGCTAAGTATGACAGATGAAATATAGGATTTTAGGGTAAGTGCAATGTGCAGACAATCTTAAATCTCTGATAAAGTGCTTCTGGGACATATTGCTGGAGTTTCCTATATAGATGTATACAGGTCGAGTATTTCTTGTCCAAAATACTTGGCACAAAAAGTGTTTTGGATTTGGGAATTTCTATTCTATGTGGTTCAAAAAGAAAATTGTTTCTTGTTACTCCTCTCTCTTGTCAAATCTTACTTTATAGAAATAAAACAAAGACATTTGAGACTAGAAAGGGGTAGGCAATAGAGGGTACACTTAAAAACTCAAGCCCGGCAATATAGCAAATTCATACATTCCTAAGCATATTATATTGCTCCTAGTTGCATGTTGTAGAAACCTGCTGGCATAGGTTTCAAGGAATGGGAGATGCTGCTGGAAACAGTTACCCTAGAATTCTATTTCCTAGAACAAGGGAGAAATGTGTTCCCTAGATCTGGCCTTACTCAGGGTCTGGCCACAACATTTTGGACCCACTGAAATTCCCAAGTTTCCAAATGCTTTATTATAGGAGGACTCTCTTATATTGCATGTGCCTAAGAAAGATTTCTCCCTTGGGTCCTGGGGAAATCTCGATGGCAGATAGACTGGATGATACAAAACAGCTTCTTTCTTTTTCCCCCCAGACCCTCAGTGGTATCCAGCACGGCAGTCTCTACGACTCGATCCCAGTAAGTTGATGTATCATGAAGTACTCTACTACCCACTTTTCAGGGTAACTTTTTTGACTATATATAAGCAGGCTGGTAGTAGAGTGTTGAGCCTTAGAATGGATGATGTAGCTGTGACCTGGAAATCTATGCATGTGGGAATTCACACGAGAGTCCTTATGAAGGGCTTTGCAAACCTACAAGGAGTAGGTATTTCTGGAAGACCAGATTGCATGGATTAGTGAAAGCTTAGTTGATGTCTCCACCACTATCATCCCATACCCAGTTTGAATGCTAAGTTTTTCTCCTGTGTAACCAAAGAGGTAGCTGACCTTCCCAACCACAGTGCCTGAGACAACTTCATCTTCATTGTGACTTTTCTTTTTTTGCCAGAGGGGAAGTCTCTCAAGGATGAAGACATCCTTCAGAACTTGCCTGTGGGCACCACCGCAACCATATATTTCCGAGACTTGGGAGCACAGATCAGCTGGGTGACAGTGAGTGTACTCCTTCCTTCCCTGAGAGAATTCCATCTCCACTTGAGTCCTTGATTTTCTCAGCCTTCCTCATCCTGCTTCTCTTCCTTTCAGGTCTTCCTCACAGAGTATGCTGGACCACTACTGATCTATTTGCTCTTTTACTTCCGGGTGCCCTTCATCTATGGTCGGAAATATGACTTCACTTCCAGCAAGTACTCTGTTGTACAGTAAGTATCTATAGGCTAAGCTCTTTTTTCTTTTGCTCTTGGTCTTTTGCTTGAATTGGAATATTGGCCACTTGCTTAGATGGGAACTTGGGTAATATAAAGGAAGGGCAATCAATAAAACATTTCGTTTTCTTCCCTGGTTGGAATAGCCTCTGTTCTTAGTATGAGAGCAGTCCCTGTTCCACAGTTAGGCACTCCCAGAAGCAGTGTGGAAAAGGAATGACTGTGCTGAGCAGCATAACTGTAAACCAAGAGGCAGTGTAATGCAGTTGCTAGAGCAGGTTTGGGAAAACTTTGACCCTCCAAGACTTCAACTCTTAGAAATCCCAGCTAGCTTACCAGCTGTTAGGAATTGTGGGAGTTGAAGTCCAAAACACCTGGAGGGCCAAAGTTTGCCCAGGCCTGGTCTTTAGTGATGGATTTGCATTTGAGGATCCCATTTTCAGTTCTCCATTGAACCATGAGGCCCACAGGGTGATCTTAGGCCAATAGATTTTGCATAGTCTGTTTAGAATCTTTGGTTTAGGCTAATACCTTGGGTGATTTTATGAACTTTATTATAACAGTGCTAGTTCAGTGTCTTAAAGCTGCTTAAGGAAGATTTCCTCAAAACATGAAATTTCTTAAAAGAGAGTGGGTTGCCACCTTCCTTCCAAATGCTTCACCTCAAATATGGCAGGAGGATATCTGTGTTTCTCTGGTAGGTTGTGCTGCTGTAGCAATCTCTTCTTCCAACCTTCTCTGTTTTCTTCCCAGCCTGGCCTGCATCTGCCACTCTTTCCACTACATCAAGCGCCTCCTGGAGACTCTCTTTGTTCATAGGTTCTCCCATGGGACAATGCCCTTGCGTAACATCTTCAAGGTAAGTAGGACTGGAGCTGAGCCCAAGAAAGGAGGGAATGAGGAAGGGCAAGTTTAGGTGTTTAAAGGAGCGTTCTGATACCCTACTTGCTCTCTTCAAGTAGCAAACCATATTGCCCTTCTTTGTAGGACTAAGGAGAAGGACTGTTTGAAGTCTTCTAAGGACCTGACAGCAGCTTCATTGAGAAGCCATTTTAAAGCAATATTTCTTTTTTCTTTTTCTTTCTTTTCTTTTTTTCATTTTTTTTTTTTTTTGCAGAATTGTACTTACTACTGGGGATTTGCTGCCTGGATGGCATATTATATCAACCACCCTTTGTATACTCCGCCTGGTGAGTTGAGAAAAGAAGCCAAAGCCCAGGGTCTTCATGGGCAGTGCTGACCAGAGAGTCCAAGCCAGAGAAGCCAAATATTTTGTTTGCATGTCTGTGTAAATTGTTTACAAATCACTTTTCTTCCCACCAAGGGCCTCCAGGGCAGCGTGCAATGAAATCAGAATATAGAAACAAAACAGAAACAAAATATTATTTTAAAACACGTTATTTAAACTAATTTTTAAAAGCTTGTAAAGAAGTATGGAGCTGACCGGAATACCTATTATGACATTCAGTTATTTTATTCCCCTTGCCTTTTAATTTACCAAACAGAGTTTCTATGTAGGAGCTTTGGTTGTGGCATGGCAGGGAGTGTGTTATTTATTTATTTACTTACTTACTTACTTACTGTATTTGTATACCACCTCTCTCAGCCAATTGGCAACTCAAGGCGGTTTCCAACAAATCAGTATGCATAAAACATAATATAGATAAAAAACATTAAACAGCATAAGGCATCACAAAAGCAATAAACACAACATCATCAGCGTCTCATTATTCTCAAGCATTGTCCAATTCCATTGTCAGGTCATTCAATTTCCTATATTAGCTACTCTGTATTTGTAAACGCTTGCTCAAATAGCCACGTTTTAACTTGCTTCCGAAACGTCAAGAGGGAGGGAGCAGATCTGATCTCCCTAGGGAGGGCGTTCCATAGCCGAGGGGCCACTGAGATTGTTGGCAGAAGCTGATTGTTACCCAATCAGATGCTAATGAGTCACTTCACCATTTCATTGGAATGGGTAATAGCTCTTTATATTCTTTGAGACTGGGTTATGTAGAAATATGATGGACATATGAATTAGCAGCCTCTGTCTGCTTAAAATAAAACTCTGGGCTTTATTACTATAAAGATATTTGTGAAACAATATAGGCAGTTTCAAGTTATTTTGATATTTTAAATAAGTTATTAATTCTGTTCATGCTTTATTCTATGCATTGTGAAGACCTTTGGCTCTGTATAACAAAGTTTAAGAAGCAGTGCTTTACACAATAAAATATTCAGCTAGAACAATATGACATAAGGAGAATCCATATGCTCACCACCTATAGTGGTGGGTCTGCAATGTCTCTTTTTTCTCCCTTTCCAAGATTCCTGAACTAACTGCATGTGAGCTAATATTTTTGGCTTTGTCTTCCCTCTAACATACTTTTGCCTTGCATGTGGCTGCAATAATTCAGTTTGAAAATTGTGTAGCCAGTCAGATGTTGCTAGACTGCATCTCCAAGCAGCCTTAGCTGGCATAGACAATGGTGAAGAATGCCAAAAGCTAGAATTCAGCAATGTCTATCATGTATGATGCTGCATGTTATCCCTTCCACTGCTCTGGATGTACATTTCCAATGAAGAAGCAAATGAAGAGCTACACCTCTCCTTTTTCTATTTTGTGTAATGGCTTTAGTGTCAAACTACTAGGAGTGAAGAGGGTCAGGTTCAAATCCTGTTTCAGCTCTTTGATTTACTGACTGACCCAGGACCAATCGTAATGTTTCATCATTTCCTGCATCACAGTATTATTTTGAGGATAAAAAAGAGTGAGGAAAAAACATTTATATGTATTACCTCCTTAGAGGAAAATAAATATATTGTCTCCAAATTGCCCTGTATTTGAGGACTTAGTGAGTGGTCACTCTACCATTTTATGAGGACAGATATTTTACGTAGCCACTATTTTATACTTTGCTGAGTTTTTAAAGTCTTATTAATTGATAGGGGTTTTTATCACTATTCTATGTGTAATGGGATTAATTTTATTGTTATTAATTTTACCTTTTTGTATTTTGTTGTATTTGTATTGTGTTGCACTATTGAGTGTGTCCTGTGATCCTTCCCGAGTCCCGGGGAGATGGCGGCGGGATACAAATAAAATTATTATAATTATTATATTACTATAAATCTTAATTAATATTAAAGTACTAGCCTATTAAGCAAGTTTTATACAGTCTATCTGTTTGTAGATGTAATGGTTTTAGATGTCATGCACATATCCAGTTGGATGTCCATTAGTTTTCATTAGTATGTCAGATTTCCTGTATTTTTAAGCACATTTCTATTTTTTACTGTCTTCATTGGCTTCTAACTAATGGAAAACTGAACCTTTCCCTTGATTTTTAAGAGGCTACTACATACCCAGTTCTAAACATCCTTTTATGATTTGTTACTTATCTCAGACATTTAGTTAATAAGAAAAAGATTTGATAATAAAGTGGGATTAAAAGCATTGGTATTTTCACAGTAATTAAGATATGTTTCCCCTTTATTTCTTTTTCTCTGTTATAAACGTCAGCTTGATCACAGTTTCACAAACCCAGCTACATAACTGCTGTCACAAGTTTTCCCCTCTAGAGAATTAATCTTACTTCTGTTCTCACTGTGGGAACTATTGTTTGTAGAGATATATTAATTTTTTCCTATTGTTAATGTTACCTTAACATGATAATATTTCTTTTTTTTCTCCCATCTCTCCTTGCCTCTTCTCCCCCCCCCCCCCCCCCCCGATCAGCATATGGACATGAACAAGTAAAACTGGCACTTATTTTATTCCTGGTATGAATTTATTACATTTTTGAGATTGGGCATATAGGGTTGAAGGGCTGGTGGAGGCTGCAGAAGGAAACAGGGAAGAAGACTGTGAAGATGTAGTAGGCTCTGGCAGGTGGCAACGGGCTGTCACGCAGCTATGAAAATGTTCTTTGTGCTGAATTGCAACTGTGCCAAGGGCCTGGCCTGTTTGTGCCACCCTGTGCAAGTCTCCGGGAGGCGAATGCAAGATCTTGCATAAAATACATGGATTCCCCATAGAAAAAGAGCTGAGGTTGCTTGTAGGATCCTTTGGGGGCAGGTAGGGGCAAGTTGGATTGGGATTTTTTAAGGTATCATGGGCAAAAGCTGAACTAGGTCAGAACTCAGTACTGGGACTGAAAGTTATATGGTGACTGAAAAATGCTCAGTGTGGCAATGAGTGCTCAAGTAACTCAAGTGATAAATTTCTTCCTTTCATATGTGAAAGACCAGGGCAGTGGCACTGTTAGTGGTTTTCTAAGAACACAGCATATTAAAATACTTTAATGAATGAGAAGACTGGTATGAATAGAAAAGCTGGGCAGGCCTGGCAGAAGGCAGTCAAAATCAGAGGATGCTGCGAATTGGGGTTGCAGGGCAAAACATAACAAAACCAGAGGCTTCTGTCTGTGAGAGCCAGATAAGGTTTGGATTTGATGGAGATAAGGTTTTGAGAGAGAGAAGGAACAGGTGGCATAGAGACAAGATAATCAGAGAAATGGGAGAATTGCCTGTACGTTTAGGGAACTGTGATTGAGAGTTCAAGGGCCAAATAAATTTATTTTTGAAGTGTCTTTATAGACTTCAACTTTTTTATCACTGCCTCTGTCTGTTCATATTAAGTTTCGTAGAGGCTAGTTATGCCAAGCACAGTGAACTCATGGTAACAACACAGTCAAAGGTCCAGATGCAAGGGAGCACTCTGAGGCTCAAACACCAAATCTGGGAAGGTATTACAGGGGGAACAAAGGCAGGATGAGTGACAGGATTTCAAAAGTTGGAACTGTGGATTTGTTGCAATAGGTTCCCACCAACTATGGATTTGTTGCAACAGGTTCCCACCATAAGGGACTTAAAATTTAAACCAGACACAGAAGCAACAGGGCAAAGAAAGATGAGTGGAGGTGAAGTGACTATGTGATAATTTCAGTTTTGTGTACCTCAGCTTATTTACAGGAGAATACTGGGTCCAAGAAGTGGTGGTTCCTCTTTATCCCCGCTTCTTTGCTTTGAAACAAGGCTTCCCTGTTCAGAGGTGTAGCTCCCTATTCCTTGCCAGGGCCCAGCTGTGGAAGTGTTGATGTGGCAGTTGTAGAAAGGGAGGTCAGAATTTAGCAGTGAGAGAACAGGATTCCTCTTTGCCCTGGATTGTTCAAATCACTATTTCTCCTTCCAGAGTACTTCCAGTGTTAAAAAAGAGCTTTACATCCTTGATAAAAATTATCTACAGGTTTTGGGTAGACTTGATGGAAAAATCTAGCTTGGGGTAATAGGAGATGCTTGGCTCCTGTTATGTTGGACTCACTGGCTCTGTTTCTTCTTGCAGTTTTGTCAAGTGGGAAATTTCTCAATCCATATCGCTTTACGAAACCTGCGCCCCGCTGGTGAGTAAAGAAGAGAAGGGTTATGGGAAGTTGGCTTCTAGGCTACATAAGAAGCCAAGTAACAGGAAAAGGCCCCCTAGGTCTGTAGCAATTAAAAAGATACACGGCTCAAGAGACAGGGCTGGACAGATGCTCCACATCTGACTGTCAGTTGGAAAAAAGTCAGCATTTGTATAATTCATTCTTGTTATGCTCTTGGGGTTTGCAGTGTCTATATGGTATATTTTACAAAGTTTAGGAGCAAAAAATAGGAGCAGCAGGAGGAGGTGTGATAACAAGGCAAGTAAGCATTCATGTTGGGTTTGAAGAACAACCAAGAGGAACGTGGAAATGTATAGGTTGGATGTAGCATTCAAATATTCTTTTGTTCGTCTGTCTTTATTAGAGATTCACTTCTTGCTTATCCCCATAACATTTCTTGAGGCTGTGAAGGCTGCAGATGATACAATCACAAATGCAATATAGGCACATGCCATACAGAGCTTTTTAATCATGCTGATATATTTTTAGCTTTCTGAATTTCATTTGTAAGTGTATATTGCATGTGTATGTGTGTGTGTATGTGTTTATGGACCCTTGAGCTGCTGCTGGAAGTCATATAGTCTAATTGCATATAGGTTGGGACAGAAATTATACCCCAAACATCTAAAAGAGCCTTTTCTCTGACCATCTCCTGGGCTGTGACCAAATTACTCACAATTTAGTAGTAGTAGCCTACTGTCTGTGGTCATGTTTGTTTCAAAGGAAATGTGTAACTGAACTATGGGAAGTGTGTCTAAAGATAATATCAGTTTCTCTTTGAGCACCCTGTCAGGAAGAAATATCTTTGCTGAGCAGGCTAGTCTGACCCAATAGCTCCCTAGTTTACTATAAATTCTGTGCCTTCAGTACTACACAGTACATGTAAAGACTGTATGAAAGACGTGTGTGTGACTAGATTGGTAATGCTAAACTGTGAGTTAGTGCTTTGCGCTAAAGCTCTGGAATGAGATCAGGTGAAGTCTTGGCTTCCATATTCCCTGTCTTCTCATCTTGCCTGGCTGGGAGAGTGACATTTACAGCTGTCCACTTTTACACAATTACTAATGAAGCCGTGTTTATGTTTAGAAAACAAGCCCTGCGTCGTTTTTGGGGGGGAAAGTCAGATTTTGATTATGCAGCTTGATAACTAAGAAGAGGTGGTAATGTGGAATCTGCAGACTTGGACAAACACAGCCCAGATGCATAGACCCAAAGTGTGGCTTAATGTTATTTGTAATTTACCTGCTGTCTTTGTGCAATCTAATTCTTCTTAATGCCTTGCAGGTTCAAAGGCCAGAAAAATCCCATATCCTACCAAGAATCCTTTTACATGGCTTTTCTTGTTCATCTCTTGCCCTAATTATACCTATGAGGTGAGAACCAGAACCTTGTCAAAGATTGAAAAAGTTGGGCTATGGAAGGCCTTTCCTTGCCTTGGTGTCTGCTTCTTGTTCTGTGCTCTTTTCCATATGAAGTATGCCGTGTAAGAACAGGTAGATTTTTGAGCATGATGCAATTCTCCTCTCTCTTTAAACTGTGAAGAAGTAGCCAAGGAGTCTTGCATGGTGGATTCTTACTGACCCACAGCTCAGAAATACACAGCTTCGTTGTAGGAGTCTTACTCTTCTTGGCTGCTGCAATGCTTAGTTAGAGATTTCCTTCTTTTTCAGGTGGGATCCTGGATTGGCTTTGCTATCATGACTCAGTGCCTTCCAGGTAAGTCTGTATATCTGTCCTATTTTATGTCATGACCTGCTGTCCAGTGAAATTGTACATCAAGGAACTCCTTGAAAGAGGCTTTCTAGAGGTTTTGGTGCTCACTCCATGCATATGGGGAGTCTCTTGGTTATTTCTGGTTACTGCGTGATCAGAAATAAGCAGAGCCTCTGTTGGGTGGGACTAAATCCAGCAGTGGAAGCATAATCCATTTCACCCCTTTTTTCTGTTACTTTTTTCCTCTTTCTCCCTGCTCAGCACATGGTTAGGAAAAGGTCTTTTGGCTCTTGCTTGAGATCTGAACCAGGGGCTGTAGTGGGATAGCAAACTCACTATGTTATTGTCACTCCTCATGTAGCTGTTCAGATTGGAGTGGCCGCAAGGGGTGTGACAGTATTGCACCACTGATCCAGAATTCCTGTTCTGCTCAAAACCAGTGCTAAAGAGTGATGGTAAAATGATGTGTACTCTCTGCTTCTGTGACGAGATTTCACTAGTCATTTGCAGAGAGCTTTTGAAATGCCGCCAAGAGCCCTAGGTTACCCATTCCATTCTAATCTAAATGAAGCTGCTGTCTCAAAAGTGCAGAAGTTGTTGGGTGGCTTGACTGAAAGACGCAGAATTTTATCTGATGTTCCCTATAATCTTATACAGTTCATATTTCTGTAATCCCACCATTGCGGTTGGGGAAGGAAGTAGAAAGCACATTTCTAGACATCTAATGCCATATATTACTCCTTTTTCTGCTTAACAGTGGCTCTGTTCTCCTTGGTTGGATTTATCCAAATGACCATCTGGGCAAAAGGAAAACACCGAAGTTATCTGAAGGAGTTCCGGGATTATCCGCCACTGCGTTCACCTATTATCCCTTTCCTGCTCTGAGCTGGAGGCAGCCACCTCTAGGTCTGGGCTGGCAGGCTTTTTAAAAACCTTGTGAGCAGCTGTTTTTGGAGTCTAAAAGCAGGGTTGTCTCTTGCTGTCTGCACTACGATCTGAATGAAACTGTAGGGATTCCTTGCTTCTGTAGGTTACTTGCCCCGCTTCCCAATCCTGTCCCCAGTATCTTCCTCCGTATCCCATTCCAGAACATCTCTGAGCTTGGAATCCCCCTTTTCCTACAAGATTGCATGGAGCCAAATGCTGCAGCAGAGAAGAAATAACAATCAAATTGTACCAAAAGTGGTGCCACTGAAACAGCTGCCAGGCATTATAGTTGCAAGAGCCAATGCCAAAAACAGAATCTAAGCTTAGAACCTCACTCAAAGGCAAAAATTGTTTTCCCACTCTTATCTACTTCAGAAAACAAGGGCTAGCTCTACTGCTCAATGACATTTTGGAGACTTCCTGCCACTTAGCCCTCCCTGGTGTGCCCTCTAATGCCAGGTTCTGGTATGGCATAAACCTGGTTTCCCTTTCTGTAATGCTTCCCCATTAAAAAAATCTGTTAAGATACTTAATGAAATGAGTAGGAACTGATAAGGACTTCTTGAGGTCATCTTCAAATCTTATATAGCATGGCCTTGTGTACCCTTTGGCCCCTTCTCAGCCAATAGGAACTTGTGTTTGAGGCCTATATTTTTAAACCTATGGAATAAGTAATGCCAGTGTTCTTCCAAGGCCAACAGTGCAGTTGTGGCTACCTATTGTGGTAAACTTGTGTTATGGTTCTGCATGAGTTAACAGGACAAAACTGGCATGATGCAAGAGCAACTTGGGGTCTTCTATAGGTTGCCACCACATAGTCTTAAGCACAAATGCCTCCCCCTTCCACTATAGTGATTTGTGTCTTAGTCACACTGAGCAGCCCTGATTTCTGATTCCTGTGCCCAAGTGCAGCAGGAAGTTCTTCTCCAAGTTTTCTCTTCTATGGGAGATGGTAAAATAGATTCTTTATCCTTAAAGGGAGATCATCAAAAGTGGTCTTTGAAAAGCCTGGCTTTCCTGCAAATCTTGCTGTCTATTCCACTGTCAGCCACTTCAAGCATTTAGATCTGGCTTACTTCAGTATTTGCTGCAGTATGATAGAACTATTGTCGAAAGCTCTATCTACAACTGCACTGAGAAACTCTTGGAGAAAGGACTGCTTTGAAACAAACCTTTTAGCCATTTCTTGTTCATGGAGAAGAAAAGAAAGACCTACATTCTCGCTATAAGGAAAATTAAGTGTTATAGAAATGAAGCTTGTCTGACAGTCTTCCTGTCAGGGCTTTCTTTTCTCCTGTTTGTCTTAATGTTGTTAAGGTTATGATCCTACATGTAGTTGGGAAACAGCACTACTTACCTCAATAGGACTTATTTCTAAGTAAATACGCCTAGGATCAAGTTGAAAGTTTGCAATAGTCTTAGCGAATGCTGCATGTGAGCAGTAAGATACTGGAAACCTGCTAGGCTCCATGGCAGCTGTTTAAAATGAGCCACCTGACTATCTGTATGTTTCATGTGGAACTGTCTTCTTGAAACTATGCCAATAAAAATAATCCAGCCGCTGGGCAGTGTCAAACTTTACTACTGTTTAGTATGGCAGAACTATTTGCAGAAGGACTTGCAGGCACTGAACCACAGAACTTCTATTAATATCGAGATTATCTCCTCTAGAACACAAGAACAATAGGCATTCAAAAATATTTTGGGAAAGAAGATGCCTATGGAGGACAAGAGCCACTGCTCACAAGAGCAACAGGCATCAAAAATGCTAAAAAGCAGAACCCAGAAAGGACAATTACACAGTCTTGATAAACTTCACTCCTCACAATTAATTACATAAATGGGGTGGATTTAGGAGTGGAAGAGCCATAAAGCCAGGGAGTCTGTCCTGGGGATATAGGCTTTCATACGCATTTACACCTCTTCCAGAGTCATGCTTTTTGAATCATGTGGGGAGCTTACACAAGTTTCCCTGTGTGAGAAAAGATTAAACAAAGTATGGAGAGTGAGCATTCCCTAATCATCCCCTCACTTTATCTATAAATACAAGTCTTAGTACAGTTCAATGCATTCTGAAAATTTAAGTTGTAAAATCATGGGAATGGCTAGGTTGTCAGATAAACATTACTTAATAGCAGTTGAATGATAATTGTATTGCTAAGTGGCAACTTAGCAACGCAACTTCAGCCATAGTGGTTAACAAGAAACTGAAAGAAAACTCAAGTTGTAAACAGGGATGGTTAAAATAATACCATCAATACAGGTGTTCTGTTTGGTTACTTCCACAGGACAGGCTTACAGAAGATATGTGGGTTTCAAAAAGCCACTGAAGATGAAATTTTATCACATTATCATCACAATCTATGGATTTCACATATTATTTATGTACTAGTGGAAAGGCCTTTATTGAAAGCTAGATATTACTGAAGATTAAGGTGCAAAAATCAACCATCCCCTCAAATTTAAACAAAACATATGCAAAAGCACTTGAGGCATGGGATCATCCTGGGGGGAAAAAAGGCTAAACTCCAGTTTTGGCATGTTCCAAAGGCTTTCAGTTGAGAGCATCATCAAAAGGCTCATTTTTGGTTGCCAATTCTGTGTTCTAGATCCACTGTAAGATAACCAACTGTAAGGGATCCTACTACACAGGAGAGTTTCATGAAGTTGTTTCACCCTTCTGCCTCTCCCATCCAGGAAAGGCAGCTATGGTTTCAGTTCAGTGGTGGGTGGGCTTCTTACTCTTCTCAGGGGCACCGATGCCAACTCACACCTGCTTTTCTCATTGAGAAGGGAATGGCATGATGGAGGGAAAGAATAGTTGCTCTGCCCTTTCCATTCCAAAATTAATTCTGATCAGCCAGAATTAAAAGATGGTTGGCAAGATGAAGGATGTGCCCCCATTTTTCCTCCTCTAGCAAACTGTATGTACTCTTAGCCCATGAAACAACAAGAGTGAGCATGATTCTATTGGGAAGAACTCTGCAGAGAAGGATTAGAAATATGGCAACCTGGGCATCTAAACAAGTAACTCTAAAGTCTGTAAAGATCAAATATGGATCTGTCTTGGAACTATTCCGATGGGTTCTGCACTTAGGAGCTATTCGACATAAGTCAAAGCAAAGGATTGAACCAAGGCCGGACAGCAAAAAATTGTACAGTACAGGTGCCACAAAGTCTGACTATTTTAGGCTGGGCCTGGGAAAGTGCCCCCACTTCACTGGTGTTAAAGGCTTCACACCCTGTCCTAAGGGTACTCTCTGCCTTTGATCCTGCCTATGTAACACCAGTCTAACCACATGGGGTGGAGCAACAGTTCCTTGCTTTGTAGAACAACGCACATAACATCAAACTGAAAAGCAGTTGCTATCAGCAGCTAAAATAAGGCTGCTTATTCAGTTCAATTGTAGATTACCAATAGCATTCAAGGAAAGAGTGACTGACATAAGCAGTGCATTCTCTGTTCCCCATTTTAAACTAGCCAATGCTTCCAACAACCGACAAAAGGAACAATCACTCCCCCATTACAGGAGTGGGAGATCTGTGGCCCTCCAAATGTTGAGCTGTAGCTCCTATCATTCCTGACCATTGGCTATCCTGGCTGGGCTTGATGGGAATCCAATCTATGGTATTTATTGTCCTATTAGAAAGATGGTTATATGATGATGGCACTCTCATTTGAACACAGGACTGGACTCATTTCCTTCTAGAGCTAGAAGTAAAACTTGGGGCTTTTGAGAACACAGATGCATCTACTTAGTGCTACTGCTCAAGTCCTAGCCTTGTCTTTTCATTACCTAAACTTCAATGATTGCTTCAAGCTCAGCCATAAGATAATGTCTTTATTATGATCAGCATAACAAACCACACAAGATTCCACAAATGGGGCCTGGAGACCCACTGAAGCCACTTAGGTGGCGGCTGCTTCTGCTCTTTGCTTCTCTTCAATTCGCTTCTTCCTAGTTAACAAACGCCGCTCACGTTCAAATTCCTTCATGCGCATAACATAGCTGTGGGAAAGGATACAAGTGTATGTTAGTTCAGAGCAACCAACCCCATTTTCTAATGACATGCTAGCATCCCCAGGCCAGAAGAATCTAGCTGATTTATATTAACCATATACTTTCTTTTGTCTGGAATTGAGGCACAATTTTAGCAATTGTGTGGCGATCCACCGTATGTTCTTATTCTCAAGCCTTCTGCTGATTTGAGGCCCCCTTATTTTTCCCTCTTTTTCATAAAAATGAGGAAAGAGGGCCATTTCAGATATGTCTGTTTAGGACTCCTTTGTCTGTGCAAAGGCTTATTTATGGGCTATCCTTTCTCTAATGGGACAGAGAGGCTCCAAAGCCAAATCAAAGTTCACAAGGCATTAAGGAATCAGAACTACAGAACACCATATCAGATTTCGTCCCTATCCGCATCATGGAGGTTATGACACACACCTTCACTCCACACATACTTCTTCACAGTTTTCTATTATGTTATTGATAGAGGTGGAATTTTGTTTGCTGACTATTACACAAATGTATGTTTCAAGGACCTAAAAATCAGCCTTCCAAAACAATGCACCCAAGGCGTGCAGGGCCAGCTGTAGATAGACTGGGTAATAGTCATGCTGACCAGGGTTGAAATCCAACAAATCTGGAGCACACTTGGGTTGGGTGTACATCATTCTAGACCATCTCCAAGTACAACCCGGGAGGTTTTCTGAGCTACAGCTAACAGAGAGAGTAAAGAAGAAAATGCAAAGATTGGAATAAAAAAAGAAACCTTGCTCTGACTTACTCTAGATGTTCACAATAGTCCCAGTCATGACGTTCATGTGCACACCCAAAGATATTAGGGAATTTGTCACGTTTGCACTTCATCAGTTTAATAAGATAATGCGCACAATAATCACGCTGATCCAGAGGAATCTGAGCATCGTTCATCTGCTCCTGCGTTGCTATCATCACTATATGGGAAAACAGAAGGGAAGGAATGGAGAGAAGAAAGATTAACATCAAAGTAAAGTTCTTCTACACTAGTCAATTTGAAAACCTCTACTGTACTACTGATAGGAATATGTTAGTGAGTTATGACATCTGCACTGGTTTAGCTGACCTGTTCTGAAAAACAGCTAAGTGGAAACCAAAGCTGTTGAGGATCAATCCATGCCCTCCCAAGATATGAATGCAGGTTACAGTTATAAGTAACAGCACACCACTGAAGTAATTTATGTGTTTAATATTGTTGTGCTAGTGAATCTGCTGGTTAGGATATGCATTATGACTATGGTGTTTGATTCCATGCTCAGCTAGAAAAGAAAACTGTTGAAGGGGGCAGATACTCAACAGCAAGTTCCAAGGGTGTGCTCCTTTTAATAGAAAAGCAGCAGAAGTGTTTGTGTAATGGTTTGTAAGCCTTTTGTATTATAGATGGATTTAGTATATTTGGTGCCAATCTATGCTGTAAGCCTCCTTGGGAGAAAGGAAGAATATAAATAAGATATACTAATTCTTAACAAACTGTGCTGGTTTAAAAGGCAAGTATTCCAGTCGCAGCGTATTAACAGTTATCAATATTGGTCTATACTATCTTTATTGTAAAACATTTTCAGTCCGCATCCTAGTATTGACTGACACCATGTAACAGCAATAACAACACAAAAGTACAGAACTCTCCCAGCCAGCTCTTAACCATTTGAGGCCTGCATTTAGATACTTAGAAGTGTGACCTGGAGGACAGTGTTCAGTCCTGGCAGGAGTAGAAATAGGGAGGCCATGAATTTAAGAAACCACTTGCTAGATGCTCCTGAGATTTGTGTTACAGAATAGATTTTTACAGTCTTCTGTATCCGTGGCTTAAAAACATTTTTAAAAAGGTAAACCTAAATTTTGCCATTTTATATAGGTAAAGGTTAAGGTTTTCCCTTGACCTTAAGTCTAGCTGAATCCTACTCTGGGGGGGTGACGCTCATCTCCATTTCACCTCCAAGGTCATGTGGCCAGCATGACTGCATGGTGTGTCATTACCTTCCCCCTAAAGGTTACCTATTGGTCAACTCACATTTGCATGTTTTCGAACTTCTAAGTTGGCAAAAACTGGGGCTAACACCAGGAGCTCACCCCACTCTGTGGACTCGAACCACCAATCTTTCAGTCAGCAAGTTGAGGAGCTCAGTGGTTTAACCTGCTGCACCACCAGGGGCTCCATCATTTTATATAAGGGACAACATTATTCAGTTTCACTGTGTACAAAAGGATACAAAGGGATGCAGCCAAACTCCAGTGGATATCAAGGGCCCACTGTACATGGCATCCAAGACCCAGGCTTTAAAATATTTCCTTTAGTACTTATTCCACATGCCTATGGAGATTAAAGATGCATAGGCCCACCACACTACGCCTATTTTGAGATGACAAGCGCCTCCTCCAAGAGAAATGTACTAATACATCTTTAGGTCGAAGGAACGGGCGAAGATTTGAAACTAGGCTATTTCCATCTCTAATCCAGTGACTCCCAAACGCCAGGTATTTTGGACTTCAATCACCAGCAGCCCAACTTTGGCCAATGGCCAGGGACTCTGGGAGCTGAAGTCCAAAACACTTGAGTTTGGGAATCCCCGCCTGCCCGAGGGTTGGAAACGTGGCCCTCTTGACCAGGCATCCTCGAACTGCAGCCCTTCAGCAGTTTGGGCCTCCAACTTCCTGAAGCCCTAACGAGCTTGTTCAGTTGTCAGGAATTCTGGGGGTTGAAGGCCCAAACAGCGGGAGGGCCGCAGTTTGAGGGTGCCTGACCTAGATGGTGCAGGGGGAAAGGAGGCATCTACACCAGGCCTGGTCTACACTGTAGAAGGAATGCAGTTGGGCAGTGCTGGAGCTGCCTAGGCGTTGTCGTTTCAGAAGTTCTTAGGCCGCCCCTGCCAAGGGCTGAGTGACCTTCCCTTCCTCCTCCTCCTCCTCCTCACCGCGTTCCTTGCGCTCGGGGAAGCCGAAGGTGGGCTCGAAGGTGGGCATCTGAAGCGGGTCGGGCTCCACCTCCGCGTCCCACAGGTAGCGCCGGGCCAAGTGCGCCCCCATCGCCGCCGCTTCGCCCCGCTCGGCCCAGTCCCTAGGGCACCGAGACCCACTTCCGCCCTTTGCTCCTCCCCTCCACTTCCTTCCCGCCCGGAACCGGAAGGAGCCTCTTGGAACGAGGGCCGCTCTTGTCCCACCTCTATGGTAGAGATGCAATAGAGTGGGGCACAGAGAGAATTCATGATGCCTCTGAGTGCAGATGGAAGACAGCGCTTTCACCGCCATGGGTCAACACGATGGAGCCATGGGAGCTGTAGTTTCATGAAGCACCAGCACACTTTGTGGAGCCCCCGGTGGCGCAGTGGGTTAAACCCTTGGTTCGAATCCAGGGAGAGCAGGTTGAGCTCCCTCTGTCAGCTCCAGCTCCCCCATGCGGGGACATAAGGGAAGCCTCCCACAAGGACGGTAAAACATCAAAACATCCAGGCGTCCCCTGGGCAACGCCCTGCAGACGACCAATTCTCTCACACCAGAAGCGACTTGCAGTTTCTCAAGTCGCTCTTGACACGGGAAAAAAAGCACGCACTTTCTAAGAGAATTCTAAAGACTATTAAACTGGAGCTCAAAGGACTCCATAATATTCAGACATGGCAGTTAAAGAGGGCCCAAACTGGAACAATTGTACTTTGCAGATCCACCTTATGGTTATAGAAACCTACAGGTAGATCTTAGGTGAATCGCACTCTCAGGGAGAAGCTATACTATGGAATGAATGCAGTTTGACACCACTTGAACTGCTGCGGCTGAGTGCCTGGGAGACCTGCGAGTTATAATTTGGAGGGACACAAGCACCCTTTGGCTAGGAATGCAAAAGGCCTTGTAAAAACCACAAGTCCCAGGATGCCGTAGCATTGAGTCACAGCAGTTCAAGCAGTGTCAAGTTGCATTCTTTCCTCAGTGTAGATGCAGCCTCAGAAGAAGGCAAGAGCAACCCCCACCAAACAAATCCTGCAAGAAAAGGTTTGCCTTGAAATGGACATGGGTTGGAAATGACTTGAACGCACACAAGAACAGAAATATAATGAGCAGAGGCAGTGTGGTTTGAGTGTTGAATTCGGCCTGGATTCAAATCTCTGTTTAGTCATGGAAATTCACTGGGAGACTTAGGTCAGGTCACACTCTCCTAGCCTCAGAAGGAGGCAATGAACTCCCCCCCCCCCCCCCCCCCACTGTGAACCAGGCTTGACAAGGAATCGATAAGTTGGAAAGGAACTGAAACCCATGTAAGAGTTAAAACTAGAAAGCACCCCTGCTTTTGTTGTTGTTCACTCGTTCTGTCGTTTCCGACTTCGTGACCTCATGGACCAGCCCACGCCAGAGCTCCCTGTCAGCCATCACCTCCCCCAGCTCCTTCAGAGTCAAGCCAGTCACTTCAAGGATACCATCCATCCATCTTGCCCTTGGTCTTCCTTTTTGCTTCCATTTCCCCCAGCATCATTGTCTTCTCTAAGCTTTCCTGTCCCCTCATAATGTGGCCAAAGTACTTCATCTTGGCCTCTATTATCCTTCCCTCCAATGAGCAATTGGGCTTTAATTCCTGAAGTATGGACTGGTTGGATCTTCTGGCGGTCCAAGGCACTCTCAGAACTTTCCTCCAGCACCACAGTTCAAAAGCATCTATCTTCCTTCGCTCAGCTTTCCCTATGGCCCAGCTCTCACATCTGTACATTACTATGGGGAATACCATTGCTTTAACTATGCGGATCTTGGTTGCCAGTGTGATGTCTCTACTCTTCACGCCCCTGCTTTTACTGGCTTCATAAATGAGGTGTTGCTAATTAGTCTAACCTCCAATAAAAAGCAGCGACCAATGTGTGTGTCAGTCTCATTTCCTATGGTCACTATGTTTCCATAGTATAAGTAGAGCAGAGTGTCACTTGTCTCTTGTGTGTCTGTGGCAAAAGTCCTCTTTTCTTTAACTGTTTGGGTTCAGCGGCTGCAGAATGTTGGCCTTCACCGATGAGCTTTGGTGACGTACTCAAAATGACAGGGAGAGAGGGGCAAAAGGGACGCCCTTAGGCATAACGTATTTCACACAGTGCTAAAAGGTATATATTGGGCATCTGTTTGAAAACTAGTTTTCAAGAACACATTCCTTTTACTATATATGCATCTTGTATATGCATGCGATACGTGCATTTTATTTATTTAGGGCAGGGGTCCTCAAACTAAGGCCCAGGGGCTGGATGCGGCCCTCCAAGATCATTTACCCGGCCCTTGCTCAGGGTCAACCTAAGTCTGAAACGTTTTGAAAGCACACAACAATAACAACAATCCTATCTCATCAGCCAAAAGCAGGCCCACACTTCCCATTGAAATACTAATAAGCTTATATTTGTTAAAATTGTTCTTCATTTTAGTTATTGTATTGTTTTTAAGTGTTTTTTGCACTACAAATAAGATATGTGCAGTGTGCATAGGAATTCATTCATGCTTTTTTCAAATTATAATCCGGCCCTCCAACAGTTTGAGGGACTGTGACCCGGCCCTCTGTTTAAAAAGTTTGGGGACCCCTGATTTAGGGCATTTATATCCCGTCCTATCTCACCTCCGCAGAAGGACTCAGGGCGGCTAACAACCAGCACAGCACAGTGCCCACAAATTCTTTTACTATATATGCATCTTTATCATAAAAATCTACATCTCCCATCAATATATATATATATTTTCAAATAATGCCTATACATTTCTTTTCAATGGCAGGGATTTTCACAATGGTAAATGCTTAAAGTTTCCCCACCATGAAATGCATATCCTCCAGCTGCACCAGTTTGACTGGGATGATTCCCTGTCATACTTTCTCAGATGCTTTTTTACTTCAGTCACTGCAAACCTTTGCTTAAAATGGTAACTGTGGGTGCTGTTCCCTCTCTTCTTGTTACCTGGCCACACTATTTCTGATGCAACTCGGCTACAGAGGTCACAGATTTCTAATGTTGGAGAGTATGCAAATGCTGCCGATGTAGAAGATACAAACAGCCACGGACGTGCTGCATTTGGGATAAGAAGAAAGAGAAAAATGTACCACATATGTTGTAATATGTGTGCGTGTGCGTGCTTTCAAGTCACCTGTTGGCATATGGCAGTCCCATTAATTCCCTTGGGTTTTCTTAATGCTATATTATAGTGTGTAGTATTCACAATGACTCAGACATATATATTAGCTATTCTGATTTTTGCTTCAACATTAAAATGTGAACAGAGCACTATAAAGGAGCTATGAGATTCGTATGTACAATGGCTCCTGTCAGTACTGCAGACTTGTTTGAAGGTGAAGAAGCGGATCCATAGCAGTGCCTTGCACATGGTTGCTATTACAGTGATTTAAGAAATCACCTTAAACCACCTTAAAGCAACAGATGAAACCACCCTAGGGGGAAGTAAGTAAGTCCATCCAGAGTGAGGTAACAAGGTTATGAGCCTTATCTAAAAAGGTTTGGTGGTAAAGTTATTTTATAAGGAGCACTGACATAAAATAGAAGCAGTTTAATTTGTGAAAGGCTGAGTAACTGAAGATCTGAGGTGTTTTCAATGGTGAGCAGTAGATAAGGATTCAACATATCAATATCATGCATTGTGGTAGTAGCAGCCCAGAGATGTTTAATAATAATCTTCAACCACCCAAATCTGCAGCTATTTAAGAAATATCCAGCCAAACCACAAGAAAGGAACTACATGGAACAAACATAAAATATAGGGAAATGTACTGCTTATTTTCTTAATTGAGGGCACTTTTCTCACACACAAAATGGACATTTTTATCACATGGAATGTCATTCCAGTTTTTCTCTTTGTACAGGACAGCACAGTTTTCCACATTACCAGCATTATTGGGTTCACCACGCCTCCAGTATCTGAGAAAGAGAAGGAGCATAAAACAGGGTGTTGAAAACCCACCATCAGGAGCCTTCCTGAATTCACTTATCACCTTCTCCATTGATGGGCTGCCTGTGATCAAATCTTTTTTCATAATCCAAACCATAGCATGCCCCAGAGAGACATGCACAAGTCTGCATTAATCAAACAACCTGGGGGAAAGTATGAATTAAACAGGAAAAGACTCAAACTGGTAACTGGTAGAATATAAATTGTTCAACAACACATTACAAAATTGTTTACACCTCCCTTGAAAAAAGGTGCAAAAAACGGTGGCTGTGGGAAGCCACTTAGAAAGCAAACCAGATCCTAGTCCCTTACAGGCCACAGCCACAATAAGGACCCCAATGCAAACGTTGCCAGCATCTTCTTTCTTCTCACTCATACTCATGGGATTAACCTGTAGTGACAATGGCTCCTCACTGGGTCATGAGCAAAGCAGACATGAAAAACTTTATGAGTGTACCCAATATCCTTTGAAAGGTATCTTAAATCAGTTACTACATTGTTTGCTATCTACTATATCGTGTTTGAAAAATGATTATTTTGGTCTGTTGTGATCTCCCACCATTCAGCTTCAGTTGATGATTCTGGGGTCTACTATTTATTTTGTGTGAGGAGCGACTTGAGAAACTGCAAGTCGTTTCTGTGATGAGAGAATTGGCCGTCTGCAAGGACGTTGCCCAGGGGACACCAGGATGTTTTGATGTTTTACCATCCTTGTGGGAGGCTTCTCTCATGTCCCCGCATGGGGAGCTGCAGCTGACTGAGGGAGCTCATCCACGCCCCCCCCCCTTGATTCAAACCTGCGACGTGTTGGTCTTCAGTCCTGCCAGCAGAATGGTTTAACCCACTGTGCCACTATTGTAAAAGTGAAAGGAGGAAAACACTCTGTCTGTTTTATCCATACCATACAAAGTTACATGTGTCTCTGTCATATTCTCCTTTAAATGTATTTGTTTCATGCAAAGACCTAGAGTTTGCAAAGACCCAGATCCTCTGAAGATGCCAGCCACAAATGCCGGCGAATTGTCAGGAGAAAATGCTACTAGAACACGGACATATACCACTGGAAACCACACAACACCACAGTGATTCCGGTTGTGAAAGCCTTCGACAATACTTTGTGACTTTTCCTCATAGGAGAACTGATTGTGTAGATGACACCTACAGATGTGGTAACTGGAGCTGTACACCTAGTATAAATACTTTTAGATTTTTTTCTGGAAAATACTTATTTGGTTCAGTAGAAATTTGGCCAAAGTTGTATTTTGCTGCTACATGGTTTTGGAAGGTATTATAGTAGGTTTATTTTAATCAGCTTCGAGTTATACATTGTTTATTTTAGACATTCTATGTTTTGGTATATACAGCAGCATCTATAACTCTTTTTTGTTGTAATTCGTTGTCATAAATTGTGCAAATAAAAATACAAGTGCTTCTGTGCTTCAAAAAGACCAAGACCTCAGGTTAAACAGTTCCAGGTATCCCACTAGGCAATGTTTTTCTAGCCACTAACCCAACAATGTCCCGGGCCCCCTTTTCTCCTTTGCCTTTGTCCTCATAAAGGGCCCTAGGAAGAAAACAAAGGAATGGTTCACATACCTATTGTGTTCTTGTAGTAGTGATCCATCAACCCAGCGCCAAGTTCTCTCTACCTCTGTATCACTTAGGCCAAGCCAGACTGAACTTTGCTTTATTTTTTGAACCACAAAATCCTAGGACGGAAAACAACAACATTGTATATTCTGAGATGCTAAGCATGTGAAAACAGAAGCCCACCTAATGTAACATCTTACAGGATGAATTGCTTTTTATAGCTGTAGGCAGATGAGGATCTCTGGGTGCACTTGTACTGTAAAATTAATGCAGTTTGACATCATTTTAACTTCCATTGTTCAATGCTGTGGGATCATGGGAATTTTACAAGGTTTTTACCCTTCTCTGCTCTAAGGTGCTTGTACTCCACCAAACTACAAATCCCAGAGTTCTATGGCATTGAATCATAGAGTTGGAAGACACCTCATGGGACATTCAGTCCAACCTCCTGCTAAGGCAGTTAAAGTATTGTCAAGCTTTATTAATTCTACAGTACAGATGCACCCTCTGACTATTTTCATGTGCAGTCCAGGTTTGGCTTCCAAAGCTGTCTGATATCACTCAATTGTGATCTCAAGCAAGACCAATCTATCCTGTTCCTAGAAGGCTACCTGGTTAAAAGTAGATCATGAAACATAGGCAGGAGGGCAAAGATGGTGGCTAGCGTGCAAACCTGGCAGATACACTTCCTCTCATTTCCTTTAGAAGTAAAAGAAGGCAATAATATATAGGGATAAAATATTAACTGTTGGTTTTGGCAATAGTCAGGATTATCTAAGTAGTAGAAATTTCAACATGTAGAGATTGCATAGGATGCTGCCACGGCATTTCAAGAGGAATCATAGCATAGAATCATAGAATCAAAGAGTTGGAAGAGACCTCATGGGCCATCCAGTCCAACCCCCTGCCAAGAAGCAGGAATATTGCATTCAAATCACCCCTGACAGATGGCCATCCAGCCTCTGTTTAAAAGCTTCCAAAGAAGGAGCCTCCACCACACTCCGGGGCAGAGAGTTCCACTGCTGAACGGCTCTCACAGTCAGGAAGTTCTTCCTCATGTTCAGATGGAATCCCCTCTCTTGTAGTTTGAAGCCATTGTTCCGCATCCTAGTCTCCAAGGAAGCAGAAAACAAGCTTGCTCCCTCCTCCCAGTGGCTTCCTCTCGCATATTTATACATGGGTATCATATCTCCTCTCAGCCTCCTCTTCTTCAGGCTAAACATGCCCAGCTCCTTAAGCTGCTCCTCATAGGGCTTGTTCTCCAGACCCTTGATCATTTTAGTCGCCCTCCTCTGGACACATTCCAGCTTGTCAATATCTCTCTTCAATTGTGGTGCCCAGAATTGGACACAATATTCCAGGTGTGGTCTAACCAAAGCAGAATAGAGGGGTAGCATTACTTCCCTAGATCTAGACACTATGCTCCTATTGATGCAGGCCAAAATCCCATTGGCTTTTTTTGCCGCCACATCACATTGTTGGCTCATGTTTAACTTGTTGTCCACGAGGACTCCAAGATCTTTTTCACACGTACTGCTCTCGAGCCAGGCATCCCCCATTCTGTATCTTTGCATTTCGTTTTTTCTGCCAAAGTGGAGTATCTTGCATTTGTCCCCGTTGAACTTCATTTTGTTAGTTTTGGCCCATCTCTCTAATCTGTCAAGATCGTTTTGAATCCTGCTCCTGTCCTCTGGAGTATTGGCTATCCCTCCCAATTTGGTGTCGTCTGCGAACTTGATGATCCTGCCTTCTAACCCTTCATCTAAGTCATTAATAAAGATGTTGAACAGGACCGGGCCCAGGACGGAACCCTGCGGCACTCCGCTCGTCACTTCTTTCCAAGATGAAGAGGAAGCATTAGTGAGCACTCTCTGGGTTCGTCCATTTAACCAATTACAGATCCACCTCACCGTAGTTTTGCCTAGCCCACATTGGACTAGTTTCCTTGCCAGAAGGTCATGGGGGACCATGTCGAAGGCCT
Source organism: Anolis sagrei (assembly GCF_037176765.1). Taxonomy (NCBI): domain Eukaryota; kingdom Metazoa; phylum Chordata; class Lepidosauria; order Squamata; family Anolidae; genus Anolis; species Anolis sagrei. The sequence goes on along the minus strand of NC_090022.1, from coordinate 127,935,509 downwards.
TACTGAAATCCAGGTACGCTACATCCACGGCATTCCCCGTATCTACCCAGCTTGTAACTCTATCGAAAAAAGAGATCAGATTAGTCTGGCATGACTTGTTTTTGATAAATCCATGTTGACCATTAGCGATGACCGCATTTGTTTCTAAGTGTTTGCAGACCACTTCCTTAACAATCTTTTCCAGAATCTTGCCTGGTATCGACGTGAGGCTGACCGGATGGTAATTGTTTGGGTCATCCTTTTTTCCCTTCTTGAAGATTGGGACCACATTGGCCCTCCTCCAATCTGCTGGAACTTCTCCCGTTCTCCAAGAACTCTCAAAGATGGTTGCCAATGGTTCCGAAATGACTTCCGCTAGTTCCTTCAGTACTCTTGGGTGTAGTTGATCTGGCCCTGGGGACTTGAACTCATTTAGAGTGGCCAGGTATTCCTGGACGACTTGTTTCCCAATTTGGGGTTGGATGTCCTCTAATCCCTCATCCACTCCATCTTGCTGAGGTAGCATCATAACAATGTGTTTTTTGAAGGATCCCATTGTATACTTTCCATCTCAGTGCTGTGCAGTTTGGGAAAAAGTGCAATTGTAGCAGGATCCCAGCCTTAAATATTTGACTCAATTGTATCACATGTTCTATTAGATAAATAGATGATAATTAGATAGATAGATAGATAGATAGATAGATAGATAGATAGATAGATAGATAGGCACACAGGCAGAAATACGTATTAATATAAACTTAACATAATTACAAATTTCAACCCATGCATGTCTTCTCAGAAAATGGGAAAGCATTCCCAGGCTGGATATGATTTCAGATTAATGGAATGAAGGTATGAAAAAATTGTAATACTTGGGTGTCTTTTCTTGGGTGTCTATGCACTGGTAGGCAGGCAAGTAGTGGAAAAGGGAGCTGGAATTCTTTCAAAAACTTGCAGAACTAGAAACAAAAGATGACTACATTAAACAGGGTTTGTACACTGTGAGGCGCCATTTACCTGCTCTGTCCTGCTGTTTATAATGATCAGATAGGAGTTAGCTGCAGCACATAATTTTTTGGCCTCTTCCCAGTGTTCTGCAGTATTTGAGAAATAGTAGTAACTGTCTCCAGATTTTTCCCATTGCAGAGGTTTGGGTGTGGGGCAAACAACTGAAAGAGGGTAAAGTAACATAGTGAATCTTAGTCATCTTTATCAGTGCTTCCCAGGCTGTCTGATGATGGGGACCAGCACTATTTGGTCTAATGCGGGGTATAAGTGTTTCTTTCTTCCCTGGAAACTCCAGGCAACAGCAGTCAATGGTTTAGGGACCACCACTTTGCATTGTTCCAATGTTATATCATACGTTCCACCAATTACTTTGTCAAAGAACTGGTGTCCTGCAATAACAAAAACACCCCCCCCCCCGAAAATGGTATTTATATGTTCCACACACTGTAATTATCCAGGTATGCCTTTAAACCAAGACACATTGGTTTCTAGGTAGAAACAGAATGGAAAGAACAGGTCTAATTTCCCCCAAAAAGAATATCGGTTCCAATATTTCAGCAAACGTTTAATTCAAAATGAATGATATGCACATGTGAAATGGGACGAAAAGCAAGTTAGATAAGCCTTGAATAAGTAGAAGAATATATTTTTAAGCTTCTACAGACCACCTGAAGTTTTCTACTAAGATGCATTTAGGAACAACACTTTTAAATTCTATGAATTCACATTTAAAAATGCATGCACACACAAATATGTTGGTTCTGGGGAATAGTACACTTTCCTGCTTGCCTTAATCTAATCTAAAAAATACTATCTTCCCAAAAAGTTGACTTTTTACAAAATATAAATCATTTGAAAGACAAAATGCTCAAATAAAAGACTATGAGGAAGAACTTCCTGACTGTGAGAGCCGTTCAGCAGTGGAACTCTCTGCCCCGGAGTGTGGTGGAGGCTCCTTCTTTGGAAGCTTTTGAACAGAGGCTGGATGGCCATCTGTCAGGGGTGACTTGAATACAATATTCCTGCTTCTGGGCAGGGAGTTGGACTGGATGGCCCATGAGGTCTCTTCCAACTCTTTGATTCTATGATTCTATGATTATCACCTGACAGTAAGTGACAGTAATAAAACCACTGATCAAAAGGTTGGCGGTTCGAATCTGGGGAGCGGTGTGAGCTCCCATCTGTCAGCTCCAGCTCCCCGTGCAGGGACATGAGAGAAGCCTCCCACAGGATGGTAAAACATCTGGATGTCCCCCGGGCAATGTCCTTGCAGACGGCCAGTTCTCCTACACCTGAAGCAACTTGAGAAACTGCAAGTCGCTTCAGGTGTAGGAGAACTGGCCGTCTGCCAGGGTCTTATTATGCTTTAGAAAGTAGCATATTCTTAATACATCCGTGTTTATGAAGTTATGGCCAAAGCTATTCTTAATAATCTTATTATATTAAGGTAAAAAAACCAAAACAAAAAAAAAACCAAAACAAAACCTGACAGCAAACTTGACAACAGAGGTGTTGGACTAAATGGCCCTCGTGGTTTCTTCCAACTCTATGATTCTATGAAAGTAATTTAAGCCTGATTCATTACAAAAATATAGTTTATGTCATATGTCTTAACAAATAATTTTATCCTGATGTTTGTAACATTTTATCAATGTTTTGGTATCAGAAAGGACTGCCATAAAAATCCAGATTATCAGTTTTCAACTGGATTATATGGCAGTGTAGACTCTTGTAATCTAGTTCAGTCATTCTCAACCTGTAAGTCCCCAGGTGTTTTGCCCTATAACTCCCAGAAATCCCAGCCAGTTTACTAGCTGTTAGGATTTCTGGGAGTTGAAGGCCAGAGCATCTGGGGACCCACAGGTTGAGAAGCACTGATTTAGTTCAAAGCAGATAGTGCGGATAGTACGGGTTATATGGCAATGTAAAGAGGGCCTAAAAGGATTTTTAAATGTTTTGATGACAATTATAAACTATGAATTTGGGGTCCTAGAAAGGCTACCAAGAGTCTCTGTTCTTAATTCCATTTCTTGTAGTAGAACATGTTTCTCAGATTCTCAATTCATCAATTCTACCATTTTTTCCAAATTTAGTAGAGGATGTGTTAAGCAGTGTTATCTCTATGTAGGGAAAATACGGAACCAAGTTCTTAAATGACCTGCAAACCCCCCCCCCCCCCAAATGTATGTTTAAAGCAAAAGAATGTGTGATTTTGGCATGCATGTCCAGCAGAAATGTGACTGGAGGATTTGGGTTGTTGATTTTTTTTTTAAAGTGCTCTTAAAAACGTTTCTTTCATTTCTGTCTTGTTCTTTCTCATACTTAACCTTGTCTGTTTTTCATTGCACTCAGTTCTTCATCTAGTCTGGATATTTCTCCCTCCATTTTTCTATCACTTGCTTCATACTTCTGATCAATATAATTTTCTAAAGTTCTGAACTTTGCTATAAATGTGCTCTTTAATTCTTCAATATTCAGAAGGGCTATTGAAGGTTCACAGATTTCAGTTGTGGGAGTGAAATTCATCTTCCTGAACTCTGAAAACATGGCAGCATCTGGAAAGGAAAGGGACAGATGATACTATCAACAAGGTGATCAAGGTTTATTGCAGCTATTAAGTAGTTTATTTACATTATTTACACAAGGATCGATAAAGCACATAGTTTAAGCAAATATGTCCGTACTGATTCAGGAACATCGTTGTAAAGATGGCAACTGCAGTCTCTCTTATCAGTCAAAGACACGCCTCTAAAATTTCGATGTGATGATTCAAGTCCATTCCATCAGAAGAAGCATAAAACATTTTTACTGTCCCTTCTAGGAAAAACTTAAACTTCTGTGGTCTGTTAACTCTACACATGCTAGATAGCTTTATAAACACATAGCCAGTTTTAAAAACACACACTATTAAATCTCCCAATTAATCAAACACAGTTCAACAGTTACCATCCTCTTGATCCTATTAATCCTTTGAGAAAATTTTCCTGCTTCTTGGCACAGGGTTGGACTGGATGGCCCATGATGTCTCTTCCAACTCTATACTTCTATGATCGGAAATGTTGAGATATATGATTACAACACAAGCTGAATTGAAACAGAGAAGCCCCAATTCAGCTTGCTCTTCATATCTATGAATTCTGTATCCTTAAAGTCAATTATCCATGGCTTGAAAATATTATTTCTAAAATTCCAAAAAGCAAACCATGATTTTGCCATTATATACAAGGAAGGCCATTTTACTAAACCATTGTATACAATTGGATTTGAGCACCTATGGATTTTTGCATTCACGAGGGTGAGGGAAACCAAGCCTCAGTGTATACCTAGGGCTCACTATAATAAAATATTATATATGGGGGCGATGCTTCCCAGTTATCCCATTATTCAGCCAGTTAGCCGAAGCAAACACCGTGATTGACCTGTTGTTTACCAGAAGCATTGTAGTGGGGCCAGAGATCACATGATGAAATTCCTAAGTTAATTTGAACAGTGGGTACCCCCTCAAACTTGTCTTTCCCCTCTCGCTTTCATTATAATTCTTGGAAGGGAAATGGATTAGCCCAGTAAGAATATAATATTACAAGTTATCCCAGTTGTAGTCAAAAGTAGTTTGGAATGGTTTCATTGTGCATGAGAAAATCCATTAGAGAAAAATAAAAAAACAACTGGTGGAGATAAGCATTTCTAGAAAAAAATTAAAGGACACTTGCATTTCTAGAATATTGTTATAGTTACTTGTGTGTTGGACTATGATCCTGGAGACCAGGTTTTAAATCCTTGTGCAGTTATAGAAACTCACTGGGCCCATGGCAAACCTCATCTGAACCAACCTTGAAAAAAAAAAGTGATAGGGTCTGCCTTAGAACTGACATAAGTTGGAAATGACTCAAGGACACATAAAAAAAACTACAATGGCCAATCAAATTATCACAAGAAGGGCCTGCACATCAAAATGTACACTTAACTTACTGCAGTGGTTCTCAACCTGTGGGTCCCCAGATGTTTTGGCTTCAACTCCCAGAAATCCTAACAGCAGGTAAACTGGCTGAGATTTCTGGGAGTTGTTGGTCAAAAACACCTGGAGACCCACAGGTTGAGAACCACTGCCTTATTGTCAAAGTGATCAGATCCCTTTTTGGTATAATTTCTGACACCTAGAGATGAACAAACTGGCAAAGGCGAGAAGTAAGTTAAATATTGAGCTCATTTGCTCTTACTCATCCTTTCCCAGGTTTGCTTGCTTGTTCTATTGCTGTTAACACTCTCTTTTCTGTCTTAAAATTAAAAATTTCATATTATGTCACTGAAATGTACTATCAGGTTGCTTATCCCTGCTGTTTGTACTCACGTTGTGAGAGGAGAATCATGTCCATTACGAGACAGCCAACAACAAGAGCCAAGACCACAAGTATGCCATTTCTCCTCCAAAAGCCTTTCCAGGAGGCAGGAGTGAAGGCCGGCTCAGCTCCAAGGGGAAGGAAGAATATTTGAATTAGTCATGGTCTGAATACCTTAAAGGCACCCAATTCCCTCTGATCTGGGAAACTAGGGTCAACCCTTAATAGTACTTGAATGGGAAACTGCCAACAAATACCAGGCATTGTCAGCTACTTTCAAAGGAAGGAATTGCCGAATCACCTTGCATAAGAAATTCACAGAACTGACATAAACTGATGGGTGACTGGTTGGATAGATGACAACTCCATGGGGGAAAATATGCATGGCATTAATCTATATGTGATGGGGATGTAGGATGTGTGACCCTGCAGATGTTAATCTGCAGCTTCTATGATATCCAGACATTGGTTAAGGGTGTTGGGAGTTGCCATCCAACAAGATTTGGAGAGCTATTTAGAAAATTTGAGAATTTATATGGAGAATGTATAGAGAATTTGAAGAGTCATGAATGGAGGGCGAAAGAGAGAAATGTGCCAAGCCAACCCTGACTGGGATCGCCTTCCACCTGGAAACCAATGCCCTCACTGCAGGAGAAGATGCAGATCAAGAATTGGGCTCCACAGTCACTTATGGATCCACCGCCAGTACACTGATCCTGGAAGACTATCCTACTCGGACAACAAGGGATCACCTAAGTAAGGAAGGAAGGCTGTACACTATAGTCTTCCTGTATGCAGAACAGGCAGTAGAGGGCAGCAGTGCTCAAGCAACAAAGTATCTGATCTCTTCATACCTGTAAAAGAGTTAACACCAGGGCTTGGATGTTCTGCTTGTGTCTTTGGCTTCTCCCTTTCAGAAGAAAATGGGATCCTGCCATAGCTGCTTCCTTCATCAAAGCTTTCATAGTCATCTGAATAGGGGAAAGGGAAAAGTTTAGTGTGGTCTTGGACCTTATCACATTAGGAAATACTCAATTTTCGAGACTGTTTGAGAATGATCTCGAATGGATCCCATCACATGACGTTTGCCCCATCCCGTCAGTATTCTGTTGGAATCCGTCTGCAAAGCATTGCAGAAACTGATTATTTGCAGACAGAATTCTTATCGGTCATGGTCTAAATACCTTAAAGGTATTTAGGGTTTAACCCCTTGTTAAGCTGGCTTATACTGATCACCCAATTCCCTCTGATCTGGGAAACTAGGGTCAACCCTCAATACTACTGAGTCCCCTTGTGGTCATAAGGGGGGGGGGGTTCAAATAAAGTTTATTATTATTTATTAAAGTTTATTATTCTTCTGTTGCCGAAGCACTGTTTTTGTGTATGATAAGAAAATCTGTATGTATCCCACCAGCAATTATACCTTTTCAAAGGCCATAGAGTGATGTAGGGGGGTGTTTTGAATGTATTGGGAGGAGCCGGCCTTCCATGGTATGATGCATTAAAGCGTCGTATTTTCAAATCATAACAATTGTAATAATCAGGTGTGATGAGGAGAGTATGCATCCCATCTCAATGCATCCAATCCTAAAAAATATGGGATGCATACTGAAATAATATCTCAATATGATAAGGTCCCTTGACTAGTGATGTCCTCCATTGCACCCCAGTCATCCAACCAAATTGAAGGATAAACTTTCACACATCTTTCAGTTAACTTGATTTTGAAGGGATGGTCCCAATTAATGTCCTACATTTTCAGCTGTTTTGAAATGTTCCTGTTTCCTCCCACTTTCTGTCTTTGTCCTCAGCTTATTTCAGAAGATGCAAACAGAAGGGCCTTCCACACTGCCCTTTATCTCAGAATCTGATCCCAGATTATCTACTTTAAACTGGAATATATAAGTTCCCACTGCCAAATAACCTGGGATAAACAGACAATCTGGGATCAGATACTGGGATAAAGGGGCAGTGTGGAAGAGCCCTGAGAAAAAGTAATTTTCGGTGGATTAACTCAGCAAAGAGAAAGGAGAAAAAAGAGACTAATCTTGACCTCCTCAACAGCTAAGGCAAAAGCAAATTGCTGCAGCCTTTATTAGCTTCTATAGCCTTCCTTATTCATTATTTCTGTCCTCTTGATCATGTTTTGATGTTGCTTGCCCACGTGTCCATCTTCATCTATGGACTACGTATTAGAGGGTGTGCTTTCAGTTTCCCCACACCATTGTTGCTTGAATAATACGACATGCACAGACTCTGAACTCACCATAGCTAGAAACTAAGTGCTCTGTTTTCTCTTGGACACGGATCTTGGAGGGAAGGCTGTTCTTCTTAATCACACCATCTTGTTAAGCTGGGTTATACTGATCAAAAAGTACTTCAATTGTACTTGCAATGGTAGCTGATTGCTAATGTGTATCACATCCTTGACACATTTATGCTATAACAGCATGATTCGTGCATTTTGTCATCGGCATTAATGCCATTATCACCACCCCATTTACCCAGCCATACACTTTGTATTTTGGTTGCTTATGTATACATAATGTCATAGCATTATTACAGTAATACTTTGATTTTTTTTTAAAAAAAATAGTAATTTTGTGGTGGCACAGGAAAATGTTTTGGAAAACATTCATATGAAATAACGGCATCTGAATAGCAACTTTAAATGGCTAACAGATCAACATTATTGCATTGTAACTGCAAACAATTTATATACAAATATTTTAAAAATTGAAAACGATTGCAAAAGCATAGATCAGAGAAAACACAATCATTCTTTTAGGAAGTTTTGTCATCTCCACTCAAATAGCAGAAGTAGCCATACTCAAGTTGACTATTGAATCACAGTGGAAAAGAAGGCCATAAATGGATTATTTTCTACATGAAAAACACAATGCTTCCAATTATTGCACAGCACTACAATACTGGGAGATCCAAGATTTATGTGCTAGGGCTGAGACAAAAACTCAACCAAATCACTCCTATGTGCTGGCACATAGGACCCTTGTACTAGCGGGACTGAAGATCGACTGGTCACAGGTTCGAATTCGGGGAGAGCGCGAATGAGCTCCCTCTATCAGCTCCAGCTCCTCATGCGGGGACATGAGAGAAGTCTCCCACAAGGATGATAAAAATTACATCAAAGCATCCGGGTCCCCTGGGCAACGTCATTGCAGATGGCCAATTCTCTCACACCAGAAGCGACTTGCAGTTTCTCAAGTCGCTCCTGACATGACAAAAAAAAAACTCCTATGAAAGTATAAAATTGTAGTGCAATAAGGACATGTGTATCTTATTGAAACAGGTATAGGGCAATTCCATAGCTGCTTGATTAGTTTAATTATTTGCATCCATATTGGACTAGTGCCCATAGCTATCTACTTACTTCTCAACAGTTCATATGCAAAAGAAGACGGGACTTCTGCACCTTTATTAGTTCTGTACCATAGAATTAAATTAGTTTTGTTATTAACTTTGACTTGAGAGAATGAGAGAATTCCAAGTCACCCTGTAATCAATAGACCTGCTCAGGTCTCTTAGATTCAGGGTTGTGGCTTACTTGATAGAGTCTACCCATATGTAATGCAGTGTTCCTCTTTTCCTACTGCTTTCTACCTTACCAAGCATTTTTGTCCATTCTTCTCATGATATGTCATATTGTCATGTCATCTCATGATATAGTCAAAGTATGACAGTTTAAATTTAGCCATCTTGGCCTCTAGGGAGAGTTCATGCTTAATTTGCTCTAGGACCCATGTTGTTCATTCGTTCAGTCGTCTCCGACTCTTCGTGACCTCATGGACCAGCCTACGCCAGAGCTCCCTGTCGGCCGTTACCACCCCCAGCTCCCTCAAGGTCAGTCCAGTCACTTCAAGGATGCCATCCATCCATCTTGCCCTTGGTCGGCCCCTCTTCCTTTTGCCTTCCACTTTCCCCAGCATAATTGTCTTCTCTAGGCTTTCTTGTCTCCTCATGATGTGGCCAAAGTACTTCAACTTTGTCTCTAGTATCTTTCCCTCCAGTGAGCAGTCGGGCTTTATTTCCTGGAGGATGGACTGGTTGGATCTTCTCGCAGTCCAAGGCACTCTCAGCACTTTCCTCCAACACCACAGCTCAAAAGCATCGATCTTCCTTCGCTCAGCCTTCCCTAAGGTCCAGCTCCCACATCCGTAGGTTACTACAGGGAATACCATGGCTTTGACTAGGCGGATCTTTGTTGCCAGTGTGATGTCTCTACTCTTCACTATTTTATCGAGACTGGACATTGCTCTCCTCCCAAGAAGTAAGCGTCTTCTGATTTCCTGGCTACAGTCTGCATCTGCAGTAATCTTTGCACCTAGAAATACAAAGTCTGTCACGGCCTCCACGGTTTCTCCCTCTATTTTCCAGTTGTCAATCATTCTTGTTGCCATAATCTTGGTTTTTTTGATGTTTAGCTGCAACCCGGCTTTTGCGCTTTCTTCTTTCACCTTGATTAGAAGGCTCCTCAGCTCCTCCTCGCTTTCGGCCATCAGAGTGGTGTCATCTGCATATCTGAGGTTGTTAATGTTTCTTCCAGCAATTTTCACCCCAGCTTTGCATTCATCCAGCCCCGCACATCGCATGATGTGTTCTGCATACAAGTTAAAAAGGTTGGGTGAGAGTATGCAGCCTTGCCGTACGCCTTTCCCAATCTGGAACCAGTCTGTTGTTCCGTGGTCAGTTCTGACTGTTGCTACTTGGTCCTTGTACAGATTCCTCAGGAGAGAGACAAGGTGGCTTGGGATGCCCATCCCACCAAGAACTTGCCACAATTTATTATGATCCACACAGTCAAAGGCTTTAGAATAGTCAATGAAGCAGAAGTAGATGTTTTTCTGAAACTCCCTGCCTTTCTCCATTATCCAGCGGATATTGGCAATCTGGTCTCTCGTTCCTCTGCCTTTTCTAAACCCAGCTTGAACATCTGGCAACTCTCGCTCCATGTATTGCTGGAGTCTTCCTTGCAGGATCTTGAGCATTACCTTACTGGCATGAGAAATAAGGGCCACTGTACGGAAGTTTGAGCAGTCTTTCGCATTTCCCTTTTTTGGTATGGGGATATAAGTTGATTTTTTCCAGTCTGATGGCCATTCTTGTGTTTTCCATATTTGCTGGCAAATGGCATGCATCACCTTGACAGCATCATCTTTTAAGATTTTAAAAAGTTCAGCTGGGATCCCATCATCTCCTGCTGCCTTGTTGTTAGCAATGCTTCTTAAGGCCCATTCAACCTCACTCCTCAGGATGTCTGGTTCTAATTCATTCACCACACCGTCAAAGCTATCCTCGATATTGTTATCCTTCCTATACAGATCTTCTGTATAGTCTCGCCACCTTCTCTTGATCTCTTCAGCTTCTGTTAGGTCCCTGCCATCTTTGTTTCTTATCATACCAATTTTTGCCTGAAATTTACCTCCAATGTTTCTAATTTTCTGGAAGAGGTCTCTTGTCCTTCCTATTCTGTTGTCTTCTTCCACTTCCATGCATTGCTTATTTATAAATAGTTCCTTATCTCTTCTGGCTAACCTCTGGAATTGCGCATTTAACTGGGCATATCTCCCCTTTTCACTGTTTCCTTTTGCTTTCCTCCTTTCTTGGGCTACTTCCAGTGTCTCAGCAGACAACCATTTTGCCTTCTTGGTTTTCTTTTTCTTTGGAACGTACTTTGTTGCCACCTTCTGAACAATGTCGCGGACTTCTGTCCATAGTTCTTCTGGGACTCTGTTTACTAAATCTAGTCCTTCAAATCTGTTCTTCACTTCCACTGTATATTCGCTAGGAATGTTAGTGAGATCATATCTAACTGGTCTGTGTATTTTCCCTGATCTCTTTAGTTTTATTCTAAATTGGGCAATAAGAAGTTCGTGATCTGAGCTACAGTCAGCCCCAGGTCTTGTTTTCACCGACTGGATGGATGTCCGCCACCTTTGGCTGCAAAGGATGTAGTCAATCTGATTTCGGTGTTGACTATCTGGTGAGGTCCATGTATAAAGCCGTCTTTTAGGTTGTTGGAAGAGAGTATTCGTTATACACAGCGAGTTTTCCTGGCAGAATTCTATCAGCCTGCGTCCCACTTCATTTTGTTCTCCCAGACCATGCTTGCCTGTGATCCCAGTTGTCATTTGACTTCCCACCTTGGCATTCCAGTCTCCTGTAATGAAAATAATGTCTCTTTTTGGTGTATTATCCAGTAGTTCCTGCAGATCCTCGTAGAACTGATCTACTTCTGCTTCTTCAGCAGCTGTGGTTGGGGCGTATATTTGGATCACTGTAATGTTGAAAGGCTTTCCTTGCACTCGAATTGAGATCATTCTGTCATTTTTTGGGTTGTATCCAAGCACCGCTTTAGCGAATTTCTTATTAATTATGAAGGCTACTCCATTTCTTCGATGTTCCTCTTGTCCGCAGTAGTAGATCTGGTGGTCATCTGATGTGAAGTGGCCCATTCCAGTCCATTTCAGTTCGCTGACCCCCAGAATGTCTATCTTTAGTCTTGACATCTCACCAATAACAACATCCAATTTGCCCTGGCTCATAGATCTTACATTCCAGGTTCCTATGGTGTGTTGATCTTTAGAGCATCGGATTCGTCGTTCGCCTCCAGTACCGTCGGCCGCTAGCCTTCCTTTCGGCTTTGAGCTAGCTGCGTCATCACATCTGGGGCTAGTTGAACTTATCCTCTGCTCCTCCCCAGTAGCATTTTGGCCATCTTCCGACCTGGGAGTCCCATCTTCCAATGGCATACCGACATATCTCTGGTTGTACTGGTCCATTTAGTTTTCTTGGCAAGGATACTGGAGTGGTTTGCCATTGCCTTCCCCAGGGATCACGCTTGGTCTGACCTCTCTGCCACAACCGTCCCGTCTTGGGTGGCCCTTCACGGTTTCGCTCATAACATCATTGAGGTGCTCAAGCTCCAGCTCCCCGACAAGGCGGTGATCCTTTGCTGGAGTCTAGGACCCATACAGTACACAAAAAACCCCAGAAGACCTTTTAAATGTAAAATATCGGTCCACAAACATCTACTGGAATAAGAAAGACAACAGCAGTTCCAAAATTTTGGAGCAACCGTGGAGAAGGCTCTCTCCTGTATTCACTTCTGTAGATGCCCATGAAAACAGTGTCCTGCCAGCTAGACCTGCTGCAATTCTCTTTTCTGCACAACAGTTAAGGTAACGGAACTTGTCGTCTCTTGCATCTGACCATTCATACACCTTTATTCTCTTCACAGAAACAGGGAAACAAACCTAGATCCACCCAGCTCTGCTTCTAGCCACTTGCAATTTTCCTGTTGGATCTGACAATCAACTCCACATCCACAGCTTCAAATTCTTCAGTAGCTGTGCCTTTCCTTTAGACAGAACTCACTATGCAAACCTTCTATACCACACTATATGCATCATAGTCTTAACATCTCATGCCTGAATCATTCTGCCATGCCTCAAAACCCACCCTCTCAATCTTGTTTAGGACTTTTATAAAAATTACCTTCCACATGTTCTGTCTTCTCTGTGGGCTCAGCAGGGAGGGGGCGGCAACTCCAATGCGGGAGACCCTCTTCCCTGCTCGGTGCTTCTGTGTCATCATACATGGCTCTACACTTAAGAAAGGGAGCTGCTTTGGGCTGATTAATATAGAGGCTCCCTTTCCCATTATGGTATTTGGGTTTCTTTCATTTCTTTAGTGGTTTTCTATTTATTCTGTTTTCTTATGTTTCTCTTCCTTTTTTGAGAAGGACAGATTCCATACTCTGGCAAATACTACAACACCTGCATGTTGGGTTGTCACTTGTCCTTTTTATGATTGTGTGGAACGGGTAATTTCAGCAGCAGTTATTTGTTACCTGGTTGTGTGACAAAAAACGGCTGTTGAAAATTCCCCCTTTGACACAGTCTTGAAAAGTACAAGAATCCTCTCTAGTTTTCAATCTTCCCAACTTTTATTGAAAGGCCCTTCCATATAGCCATATAACCCATAATATCAAGGCAGAAAATCTCACAATATCTGCTTTGAACTGGGTTATCTGAGTCCACACTGCCATATATCCTAGTTCAAAACAGAAAACGTGGGGTTTTATTTCGGCTGTGTGGAAGGGGCCTATGTCACCTGTTTAGGCAATGTTGACCTCCCCATGCGATACACAATCTAAATAACCAAGCCAGGAAACAATGGGCAACTGTAGCTACCCACAGAGACCTCAAAATAGCTGTGTGTCTTGGGCAGGTGTGTCCTTAGTGAAATCTTCTACTTCCCCATATAGTGAAAACTTCATGCAGTATTTTGGGTTGCTTGGAAGGAGAGACCAGTGGGGAATCTGGTACTTGCAGATGGATGGGCTGTTGCAAGATTGAATTGTGCAGCTCCACCATCTTTCTCTTCATATCATATTTTTACTGAAAAGGAAAGAAAAGAGGAAGAAATGACAGGAAAGTAAGATTTTCTGCCTCTTTGTATAAAATTTCATATAGGAGATAATGAATGCAACTGCACAATATCTAATAGTTGCTGTGTTCACAAATAGATAAGCCAAAGTCAAGCGGAAGCAAGGATGTTACAAGGCTTCCTATAACATCAGATAAAATCCTCAAAATGAAGAAGATTCAAAAGATTATTTCTCAAGCCATTTCACAACTTTCTGGCTCTAACTCTCTGTGCTTCCAGATAAAAAGTCAATAGTATTGCAGAAAACTTCTGTTGCAACCTTCAAGCCCACTTGTATGACTCCACCCTGCACATTACAGGGAGTGGTGCTTTTTCTTACTATTTCATAGACCAGTGATGGCAAACCTTTTAAAGATTGAGTGCCCAAACCACAACCAAGGGGTGGCAAATGGGTGAGTGGGGGGCAAGTGATGGCACATGTGCCAGGAGAGGGGTGCTGCATGCCCCTTCTAGCATGCATGCCATAAGTTCACCACTACTGTCATAGGCCCAATCCACACCAAGGCTATATCTTAGTTCCAGTGAGCATTATCCTGCCTTAGTTTGACCCTACTAACATAACACTCACCTGTTTAAATCTGCACTCAAGCCTATCTTCAAAGCTCCTGCCCCCATCACCTTTGATTATGTTAGGTCACATTATCATAACACCTTCAGAGTTTTTTTTCTTCCCAGTATGCGTAAATCTATCAAACAATAGTATTCCTTATTTCCCTAGCAGTCTTACCACCCACCTTGCACTCCTGTTGAAAGCTCCCCACTCCCTGCCCAATTCTCCGGTTAATACTTAGATAGGGGCCTACCAGGAAGTGACTGGCAAAACCACCTCCGTATAGTCCTTGTCATAGAAAACTTCATGAAATTCATGGAATCGTTATAAGTCAACAGATGACCTGAAGGCACATAAACACCCCTCACATCCTTCCTCAAGTCTCACCTCACTCTTTTCCCAAAATAAGGAACCTTAAAGGGCCTTACACCTCTTTGCTACTGGTGTTGGTGCACTGGCTTGTGGAAAAAGGTAGACACTAGACAGTGTGTTGTTGCAGTGCTGGAGGTAAATTTAGAGGTTGTCATTGATGGCCCAGGCTTGGACGTTTCAGAATTTTAAGGGCATGGGTATCTCAGTAGCTTGGGTATTGGGATTTCAGGCTTTTCAAAAGTATGTCCTCTCTTGGCACCACTGGTTTCTTAAAGTCGGAATCAATGTCCAGATACATTGTGAGATTATGTAGTTTCTGGGCTGCATTCAATCCCGTTATTTTCACAGCTCCTGGATCTCACAATCTTTGAGGATGCTTGCCATGGATGCAGGCAAAACATCAGGAGAGAATGCTTCTCGAACATGGCCATATAGCCCGAAAAACCTACAAAAACCCAGCTCCTGGATCTCTTTAAGACTTCCATCAGAAATAGTAGATTCTTCATCAGGATGCCACCCTAATGTGCTGTTCAGTGCACAAATGTTAAGGAAAGTAGCCTCACTGTTGAAAAGGGGCAAAAAAATCTTTTTTCTCAGGGCATCATTCTTTTTGGGCTGCCACTGTTGTCTTCCTGGCCAAGCACCTCCCCAGCAGAGCTCTCTGGTGAAGCAGAAAACTCTGAGATCAAGTAGCCAGAACAAGGTGTCCAGCTAGAGTTCAATTATGTGGTGGTAGCTGGATCAAAACCCTCACTGTTTATCTCATGGCTGGGCTTCTTGGAAAGGGGGTGGATGCCCTGAAGAGAAGGAATAAAGCAGTGCCAATTTGAATTTGGGTAGGGGAAAATGCATTTCACTCTGGTATATTACTATAGGAGTGGCACTTATGGGGTGGATCCGGGTCAACTCCGGAGCAGAATATTGTACACTGGTGCTGATTTTGCTGGTGTTAATTCTGTATGGGAAAACCTTATTTTCACTTGCCTTACTTTGGAAGGCAGATACAGCTAAAGAGTACAAGGACACTGGTCAGAAAGGAAATTTGAATGGAAAATACTGGGCATAGCCGTGCATGCTTAACCATTTTCCCATTGGCTAAATCATTTCTTGATTTTGCGATTAATTGCTTTCATTTTGTATCAGTTCTAGATGCAATGGACATTTAGAAAGCTTTCAGTAGAGAAAGCCATTGATGGAAAAATAGTTTAGGGTTTGCATGTCACTTGTGCTTGACATTTCACAGCTGTTGCGACCTATGAGTTATTTTGTTTGGGAGTCAGATAAAGCAACTAGAATTCATGTGTCAGTTATTTCATTCTCAGGAATTAAAATTCCTTTTGTTGAGATGTAATTGTCACACATTACCAGAGAATAGACTGGAAGTAATGCTTTCACAACCTCATTTTCCAGAAATGTCCCTTCAACCACCAAGATGAGTCACGTACATCAATTCTTGATGGCGCATGTCTCCACATCCAAGATGGTCAAGCTTTAAAAGAACCTGAAATAAAGGAGAGAAGCATTGGAAAATATAAAAGGGAACCAGTTGACAAGCTAGGCTTTGAAAGACTGCTCATTTTCCACTGATAAGAGGTTTCTCTACATTGTAAAATGGATGTATTTGAACTCCACTTTAACTACTTTGGCTCAATGTTATGGACTCCTTCAGCTTTCTCTTCCAAATACTGCTTGTATCACATCAAACTACAGTGTGTATGATTCAATGGCATTGAGCCATGGCAGTTAAAGTAGTGTGAACTGCATTAATTTTACTCTGTAGATGTACCCAAGGTTTCAATACAATTTATAACTCTGAAGTCATTTGTTCACAATTTTTTCTTTTATGTTCTTATTATTATTTTGAAGATCAATATAATAATATACAAAGCTGGAATCTGACTTCATATATCAAACAACAATTTAAACAACATTTGCTTGTTCTAAGCCATCTCAGATCCCAGGACAGTAAATAAATAGCAACACTCAGAAAACAGAGGAATTTCAGACATGAAACAATCAGGGCCAGTTAACAAATCCCAACAAAGTTTTCCCTCAGGCAGGAAATAGTCAAGCTTTGAAGCTGCAAAGCCATTCAATGCTAATTAACCTGGCCAATTGAAACATTCACACTTGCTTCAAGCAGGCAAGAGTTCTTTCTCCCACCCTGTACATTTCACAGATATATAAACTGCACTTGCCTAGTTTCCAGCAGGCCTCACAACCTCTGAGGATGCCTGCCATAGATGTGGGCAAAACGTCAGGAGAGAGTGCTTCTGGAACATGGCCAAACAGCCCAGAAAACTCACAGCAATCCAGTGATTTCAGCCATAAAAGCCTTCGACAACCACAGATATATTATGACATTCAGGGCTCCTCCAGACTGCCCCAAAGCCTCATTATATGGTAGGAATTACAGTTGTAATTGTTAGTTTTTAAAGAATGTCCATATGATATTATTCCTGTCCTAGTATTTTTTGTTTCCTTGTGAATTCCCAGTACAGGCAGTCCCCAAGTTATGAACAAGAAAGGGCTATGGCATTGTTTTGCTGTCTGTGCCCCTGTTCAGAAGATTTCACCTCACTTTCTGTCCCTGTGACAATTGGATTTTGAAAAAGTTGGCTTGTTGTGGAAACAAGGATTGGTGATAGTGCTTCAGTGGAGACGCCTTTTCCCCATGATAACTCTTCCAGGAATGATTTTCCTATCCCAGTGGTAGATTTCTCTCACTTCCTGTTGTCTCACTCCCATTCTTAACTATGGGTTTACATCCATTTGTAACTCGGAGACTGCCTATGTGTACTAGCTGCAATTTTTTAAGACCAGAAGTTTCTGATACAGGCCATAATAAAAGTTATTTGTCTGTATTTATTGTCTCAGTTCATCTCACTGCATTTTAGTTGGACCCATCAAATCCGGGGAGAGGCGGATGAGCTCCCTCTATCAGCTCCAGCTCCTCATGCGGGGACAAGAGAGAAGCCTCCCACAAGGAGGATAAAAACATCAAATCATCTGGGTGTCCCCTGGGCAACGTCCTTGCAGACGGCCAATTCTCTCACAACAGGAGCGACTCCTGACATGACAAAAAAAAAAAGTTGGACCCATGTAATGTGCTAATGAGGTTGTTTTCTGATGACCTCTTATTATATTTCTAACCAGGCTGAATATGTTCCCTTTATTTCTTCTTTCTTTTTTTTCTTTTTTAAATAATTTTTATTAGACATTTTACACACCGACACAGTGAAAGAGGGAGAACAATAACAAAGGAGATAGAAAAGTAGGAAACCCCATTACCCCCCCACAAAGAGAAGAGAGAAAAAAAAGGGCCAAAAAACAAAAAAAAAAAAGGCCCAAGACAACAAAAAAGGCCTAAGCTATTCTAAAATGACTTCCACTCCGACCTCAGGATCTTCTCTCACTATTACTTAAACTCACTTATATATTCTTAACCTCTAATCTTTTTCTATAATTTTCTTTTCATAGTCGTAAAAAATAGACCAATCTGTTCTCTTTAATGGTTTTCCGGTATTTTTTCTCATCAAAAAAGTTAATTCGTCCATATCTCTTATTTCTTTTACCTTCTCCAACCATTCATCAATAGTCGGGATCTGTTCATTTTTCCAGTGTTTGGCAAAAATAATCCTTGCCGCTGTAGTAAAGTATATAAATAGTTTATCTTCATTCTCATTCAATTTTAAATCTGAGTCTGTAAAACCTAATAGATAATACTCCGGCTTCTTTTTAAACTTCCTCTTCAATATCTTTTGTATTTCCTCATGTATAAGTGACCAGAACTTAGATGTTTCTTTGCATGTCCACCACATGTAGTAAAATGTGCCTGATTGTTCCCCACACCTCCAACATTTATCTGAAACATTTTTGTACATATGGCTTAACTTGTTTGGAGTCAAATACCATCTATAAAACATTTTATACCAGTTTTCCTTCAAATCCATGGCATAAGTATATCTCAACTTTTTGTTCCATATTTGTTCCCATTCTCTAAATTGAATGGGCCTTCTTAAATTCATACATGTTTTTACCTGTTCAGTTTCCATAAGCCATTGTATCAATTTATTATAAAGTATTGTAACTACTTTCTTTTCGATTTTTAAAGTTTGTCCCATGTGT
Source organism: Anolis sagrei (assembly GCF_037176765.1). NCBI lineage: Eukaryota > Metazoa > Chordata > Lepidosauria > Squamata > Anolidae > Anolis > Anolis sagrei. Next base: position 127,916,666 of record NC_090022.1, on the reverse strand, counting down.
TTTCCTCCCAGTCAAAACCAGCTTTTTTATCTTCTTTAAAATATTCTTTAATTTGTATGTAATGTAACCAAGTTATATTACCAAAAGTGCTCTTGAGTTGTTCAAAGGATTTAATCTCCATTTTCCCTTTAAGCAGGATGTCCTTATATCTTGGCCATACCCTCCATCTTAAAAGTCTTCTTTGGTGAGCCTCCATTGCCGATATCCACAATGGCGTAGTTTTATAAAAGAGGGCTTTATATCTCAGCCATGTCCTTAGTAGAGAGGCTCGCACAAAATGATTTCCAAATTTTTTTCCCTTAGTTTCTCTATTATACCAAATATACGCGTGCCAACCTACTCTCAGATCATGGCCTTCTAAGTTTAAACATTTTTCCTTGTCTAGGGTCATCCAATCTCTTATCCATGACAAAGCACATGCCTCGTGATATGTTTTCAAATCAGGAAGTCCCAGGCCTCCTCTTGTTTTTTTGTCAATTAAATTTATATAACTTATCCTTGGTCTTTTCCCTTTCTAAATGAATTTTAATAGATCTTTCTTCCATTTTTTAAATAGGGTCTGATTTCTTATTACCGGTATGTTTTGAAACAAAAATATAAGTTTTGGTAAGACATTCATCTTTATTAGAGATATTCGACTCAGGAGTGATAGGTTTAAATGATTCCATTTTTGTATATCCTTCTGAATTTTCTTCCAAACTGTTTCATAGTTATTCTTCAAAAGTTGGCCATTTCTCGCTGTAATCCAGACTCCTAAATATTTAATTTTTTTAACGCTCTCTATCCCCAGTTGTTCTTGAATCTTTCCTTGTTTCTCCTTTTCCACATTTTTAAATAAGAGTTTCGTTTTCTTCATATTAATTTTAAATCCTGCCACTTTCCCAAATTCCTCTATTTTTATTAGCCAGTTATGTAAGTTTTTTCCAGGATCCTCAATTGTTCCTAGCAAATCATCTGCAAACGCCCGTATTTTATATTCAAATTTACCAATTTTCGCTCCTTTGATATTTTCGTCTTCTCTAATTTTCTTCATTAGGATCTCAACTGCCATTATAAAAATCAATGGGGACAATGGACATCCATGTCTAGTGCCTTTTGAAATCTCAAATTCTTGTGTCATTTGTCCGTTTATTTTCACTTTGGCTTTTTGATGGTTATAAATTGCATTAATTGCATTATTAAATTTTTCTCCCATGTCCAGTTCTTGTATTAATATCTTGAAGAAATCCCAATTTAAATTATCGAACGCTTTCTCCATGTTTTCTCCTTTATTTCTTCTTTCTACACTTATAATGCTAAGGTAGTATGGCATTCTATCACTTTAGAGTTATGATGACTACAATAATTAAAAAATTACATGTGTAACACAGAGAATGTGCATATTTTTAGAGAACCAAGAGTTAAGACAGAGGGAAACTACACACACATTATTTAACCACACCTCAGGTGGGTGAAAAACACATTGACAAAGAAATATATAGGGCAGGAGTAGCACTAAAATCTGCTACAAAATTCGCAGCAAACCAGGGATAGCCCCCCCCCCCCCTATATTTAGTGCACAGGGGAATACAGCTGGGGACACGGCTGTGACAAGGCATTCCTAGGTGTAAAATTTCAACATTTAATAGAACAATTGGACAGCCCATAACAGTCCACAAAAGTGACTGACTTATTATGTTATAAGTTTTGTGAAGCAACCCGGCTCAGGATGAACTAATTAAAGGTGCATCTACACTGTAGAATTAATGCAGTTTGATCTGGCTTTAACTGCCATGGCTCAATGCTATGGAATCCTGGGATTTGCTGCTTGTTGAGGCATCAGCGCTCTGGCAGAGAAAGCCAAAGAGCCTGTGAAACTACAGCTCTTCTGGTTCCATACCACTGAGCCATGGCAGTTAAAGTGATATCAAACTGCATTAATTCTACAGTGTAGATCCACCTTAAGGTAGTTCATAAAATAAGAGACCACATGGGCCATCTAGTCCAACCCACTGCCATGCAGGAAAAGCACAATCAAAGCTATCGCAATGTAATTTTACAAGCTTTTAAAAGATTTGAGTCCTAAGCAATTTTCACCTAGCTAGTGACTGAAGTTTTGAGATGAAAATACCAGATAGATCCCTCTGAAACGAACTTTCAGTCAATGAACACCACTAACTAAAAAAACACCTCTGTTTCCAGCTATAACCCACTTCATTTATTTATTTACATCTAATTAATGTTTCCGAATAATGTAACCTCATGGAGGAATTTTGCAAGAAACCACAATGACTCATCAAGAGAACAGTACATGACTCATCAAGAGAACAGATTTTATACGAACCCTTTCACATAGTCAGAGGACAATGTCAGCTACCACGGTTGGGCCCTTTCCATCTTGGAGGTGAAAGTGACTATGACAGAGGGGGGGGGTGTTTGAAAATTTTGCGGGGGGGGGGTGAAACCTGCCTCCTAGCTCACGCTGAAGCAGGGGGCAGAGCACAGCAGGGGGCAGAGCAGAATTCAATAGCCTGCAGCTCCGCCCCTGTCAACCACCTCCACCAAGTCTGGCCTCCTTAATGAGAGCATTCAACACCCCCCCCCCCCCCGCAACTTGGTTGCTTCACTACATCAGCTATTGCTGCAAGTAATGACAGTGTGAATAAATTGTCAATATTTGTCTGAGATAGTGCTTGCAGTTCTGGAGGGACTCTTGCTTTTTTGCATCTCATAGACTTAGCATGGGGATTTGGTTAACCAATTAAAATTCATGAGTAAACCAGGTTTTTTAAAAAATCTGAAACATTTCAGGGGAGGGTTGAACCCCTAAAACCACCTCCTTGCTACAGGGCTGTTGCTGAGCGCTCCCATGTCAGCAGTAAAGACTGAAAGAAACATTTTCAGTTGCCAAATTTGTTTTGAGGATGTTATTAGCCCTATAGGTGATTTGAGTGGGATATTTCCCAATGCTGAGCACACCAACCCACACATACACCTCTTCTAGGCAAAGGGAAAGCCTTCCAAAAGGAAATACTTGATCAATCATCAGTATATGTGCAAGATTCCTTCTTCTGCTAGCAAATAGAAGCAAGAAAAGACAGAGGTGATTCTGCTACCAGTCACTGCACACAAGGAGTGTATAATACTTGTTACTGCAGGTGCTTGGAGTGACTGTAACTTGGGAACCGTAACGCCTGCTTATTCTACATCAGGCTCACATAGCATAAATCTTCCCATGTAGAGTCACATATTGGTTGAATTGTGTGACTTTTGCACTGAATGCTAATCTTACAAAATCAAATGCATATTCTTATGAGCATCTGACTTTATTATTTATTTATTTATTTCATACAATGCTACCCCACCCTTCTCCCCACAAAGAGGGACTCAGGGCGGCCTCACATAAGCATCATAGGATGCTATCAACACATACACCACAAGAATTACAATTAAAACAATAAAAATCATTTTAAAACATTATACAAATTCATTCTTGGCAGGGGGTTGGACTGGATGGCCCATGAGGTCTCTTCCAACTCTTTGATTCTATGATTCTATGATTCTAATAAATTCATTCAACAATAAATTAACATGCCATTTAAAACCAAGATCAAGTCAGATAAATCCAATGTCGCAAATGTCCAAAATGTCCTTCCGATTGCCGCTGTCCTCTAGTCGAACACCTGGTCCTAAAGCCAAGTCTTCAGTTGTCTTCTAAAGGACAGGAGGGAGGTGGCCAACTTGATGTCCTTAGGGAGGGAGTTCCACAGACGGGGGGGGGGGCACTGCCGAGAAGGCCCCATCTGTCATCCCCACCAACCGCGTTTGTGAAAGTGGTGGGGTCGAGAGCAGGGCCTCGCCTGACGATCTTAAGCTTTGTGATGGTTCATAGCAGGAGATATGTTCGGACAGGTAATCTGGGCCAGAACCGTTCAGGGCTTTAAAGGTTAAAACCAGCACTTTGAATTGTGCTTGGAAGCTGATTGGTAGCCAGTGGAGCTGGAGCAAAGGAGTAGTACACTCCTTGTATGCTGCTCCAGTTAACAACTTGCCTGCTGACCATTGGACTAATTGAAGCTTGCAAGACGTTTTCAAAGGCAGCCCCACGTAGAGAGCGTTGCAGTAATCTATTTGGGATGTAACCAGAGCATGGACCACTGTGGCCAAGTCAGACTTCCCAAGGAACGGGCGCAGCTGTTCCTTGGGAAGTTTTAATTGTGCAAAAGCTCTCCTGGCCACCGCTGAGACCTGGGGTTCCAGGCTCAGCGATGAATCCAGTGTCTTCAGGGGGGTGTAACCCCGTCTAACACAGGCTGTAACCCTATCCCCTGTTCGGCCTTTCGACTGACCAGGAGTACCTCTGTCTTGTCTGGATTGAGTTTCAATCTGTTCGCCCTCATCCAGGCTGACACAACAGCCAAGCACCAAGTTCAGGACCTGCACAACCTCCTTAGTGACAGGTGGGAAGGAGTGATAGAACTGAACATCATCTGTGTACAGATGACATCTGACCCCAAAACTCTGGATGATCTCTCCCAGCGGCTTCATGTAAACGTTAAACAGCATAGGGGACAGTATAGAACCCTGTGGGACCCAAAAGTCAATGGTTGTGAGGATGAGCAGGTGTCCCCCAGCAACACCTTCTGGGAACGACCCTCAAGGAAGGACTGGAGTCACTGCAGAACAGTACCCCCAAGTCCCATATCCCTGAGGCGTCCCAGAAGGATACTGTGGTCGACAGTATCGAAGGCCACTGAGAGGTCCAGCAGAACCAGCTTTAGCTTTTACTTTTGAATATGTGCTGTGTGCTTTTAGATCACTCTCTGCTTGTGTGTCAGAGAGATGTAGTGCATGATATTTTCCCTCTCTTGAAACCTTAGAAGAGATGGGCGTTAGAGTAGCTTAGACTCAATTCTTTACCATGAAGAAATGTAGTTAGTTCTTTATTATAGTAAATAAATCTTTTGTGATTTTTAAGATTTTTAAGCCTCTTTGTCTACCTAAGCTCTAAATGCTTTATAGCCACAACCAATGGCACTTCACGCTCTGCTCGCTAATGAGCTGAATGCTCAATTTTTAGTATCTTGTTTATTTTTGGATGCTCTCCTATATTTTAGGGTAGTTTTCCCTAACAGTACTTGAGAGCCATGCGTGACTTAGGGCCTTTTACTCTAGCACTTAAGACCTGGCTTTTCAGTAGAGTATTTGATCTATGTAATTATTAATTTTTGTATGTATGTATTTTTATCTTTTACAATTTAGCTTGTAAATCACCTAGAGCATCTCAGATGGAGGGTGATTAATAAATAATTAATGATGATGATGATGATGATGATGATGATGGAAACCAGGGAAGTGAAGTTTATATATTTGTGCAATGTCCAGGGTGGGAGAAAGAACTCTTGTCTGTTGGAGACAAGAGTTTGAAGCTGCAAGGCTATTCAATGCTAATCAAGGAGGCCAACTGCAACCTTCACACTTGCCTCCAACAAACAAGAGTTCTTTCTCCCACCCTAAACATTCACAGACATATAAACTCCACTTGCCTAGTTTCCAACGGACCTCCCAACCTCTGAGGATGCCTAACATAGATGTGGGCAAACTATCAGGAGAGAATGCTTCTGGAACATGGCAATCCAGCCCAGAAAGCTCACAGCAACCCTATCCTAGAAATGAAAACAAGACAATATTTCAGGCTGTGTGTATAAGATGTATATGAAACAGATGGATTTAATGTTTAGATTTGAGTTCCATTTCCTAGATACCTCTGTATATGGAAATATTCCAACATTAAAACAATCCAAAACACTTCTGGTAACAAGCATTTCCTGTGAGGTATACTCACCCTGTACAATACAATAAAGAGCATTATAAAAACAAACCCTACGTAATCAAGAAAAATATACCTAGACACTTATAAAATCAAAACATGTCAGGGGCCATTCAAAAGAATGCTGAACGTCACTTACAAGTGGGTTTACCACTCAGCAAATTTGTTTGTAAGGACACTCTGTGAATCAGTGTATTCACTTCACACAAAGATTTCCAAGAACTTTAATATGGAAGTGAGAGCCATATGCTCTGAATATAAAAGAGGAAGTTTGGATGCGTGTGCACATTTCCTTCTGGTTAAAAGGTCCCAGGAGCTGGAGAAGATATCAAAGCAATTGTGAGGAGCAACTCGCTGAGACTGCAAGAATGGCACCGGGAGGCATCTACAGGAAGTGTGAGGAGCCTGACCATGCTGAGATCAACGAGTCCACAATCCCAGGGAAGGCAGGTAAATGCCCATGCCAGCCAGGATCCCAGAAAGGGCAACTCTTGGCCTCAGTGAAAAGAAGCCCTGAGCCATCGAAGTCCACTGGAGAGCTGGTTGTGAGCTTCCTCTCTTTCAGAAAAGAGAGAAACAGAGAGGGAAGGAGGGAGAGTGAAAATTTTGCTAAGGGGTAATATCTGACATCATTCTGGACATGAGCTATAGTGTTGTCAAGGGCAATTGAACTCAGCTTTTGACTACCAGAAGATTGATATTGTACATAACAAAAGGGACTGTTTGCAACTTCTAGAGTTGGATGAAATATGAAAAGTCATCCAAAGAGGAATGAGAACCCTTCAGCTAATTATATGAAATACTTTGCAACTCTCATTCTATCCTTGTGTCAGCTTAGTTTGTGTGCCTCTCCAAACTGCAGCTGAGCCTCACATAACTAAATTCTCTATTACAAAAAACAGTATGAGGGCCCTTCCACACAGCCATATAACCCAGAATATCAAGGCAGATAATCCACAATATCTGCTTTAAACTGGGTTATCTGAGTCCTCACTGTCATATAATCCAGTTCAATATGGATTTTATGCAGCTGTGTGGAAGGGGTCCAAAATGGCCCACCTGCGCAGAGCTAAAGGTCAAGGGGTTAGGCTTACAGCATCCTGCCAGCCACATTAGCTCCTAAAAATAAGAACAGAGAATTTTCCATCCCTCCCTTGTGTCCCTCAACTCAGAAGAACAGCACGTGTTTCATGGTCCCAGGTTTGGACTCCTGGAGAAAGTAACAGTACACTCCTGCCAAAACCTGGCACCATTACTATGAATGAAAGCATTATAGATCAAAACATACAGAGGGAACCAGAATAGGAAGGAGTATTATAGACATTATGAAGCCTAATGAACCCAGTGTCTGATTTGGCAAGTTCCTGTGTTCCTAGTCTGCAGTTGACTTGGAGCCCCCGGTGGTGCAGTGGGTTAAACCCTTGTGCCCACAGAACTGAAGACTTACAGGTCGTAGGTTCGAACCGAAGAGAGCACGGATGAACTTCCTCTGTCAGCTCCAGCTTCCCATGCAGGGACATCCCACGAGGATGATAAAACATCAAAACATCTGGGTGTCCCCTGGCAACGTCCTTGCAGATGGTCAATTCTCTCACACCAGAAGTGACTTGCAGTTTCTCAAGTTGCTTCTAATACGAAAGGGAAAAAAAGCTGAGTTGGTAAAACCCAGCCATATGTTTTCTAGTTCTGCATGAACGAGGACTCTAGCTCTGTTTGATGGGCTAAGGAGGGATACAGGATCTTTCCCACATCCAGAAAGTGGGCGGTGGAGCTTTATAGAGATTTCAACTTGGGTTATAACTTTATCCACAATTTAACTTTTTACTAATTTTTATATCTAAACATTTTATTTATTTTATATAGTTTATAATGTTTTAATATTTATATAGTTTTACAACACCTAGAAAGCCATCTTTAGTTCCATTATTGGGAAATAGGAGAGATGATTATGATGTTGATATAATGAGCATCATTATATGCTCTGCTGATTATCATTTGAGTGATCACTACATCTACGTTGTGCCTTATGAAACCCCCCCCCCCCCATCATCATTGTCCATTTTGTGATACTTGGAAGTTGGTTTGAAGATATGTGTACTCATCTCACAAAGGACTCACCATGACGAATCATTAGAGCTAAATGAGTTGTTTTTATTGAAAAGTGTTGCGACAGGGGAAACAGGAAATTGCTGCTACTCTTTTTGATTAGGGGCAGAACTTGGACAAGTTGTTGTTTGGAAGACAACTTCCTGAATCCCACTTGCTGGCGGATTTTTAGGGGCTGTCTTTCAAAAAGAATTTGTCCATTTACAACTCGAATAACGACCTCATCATAAAGCCCTGGTGAAGCGTCCCACTTCTGGGGAGAAAAGGGGGAGCAGCGGCGCGAATCTGTTGCCCATATGCAGCTCCCTCTTGGCAATGTTTTCCCCATCACATGGGAAAAGCATTGCCATTGCAGGGAAGCCCCATGCACGCTCCATTGGAGGCAGCATAAGACAGGAAGCCTCCTGTGTAGGGGTGAAAGCGTTCAGCGACACTTTCACCCCAGTTGGGGGCGGGGCTTCCACAGGAAGTTCCCTTGCATCATCTGATGGGAGGTGAGCCCATTAGCCCTCCAGATGGGGTGGAAGTGTCCTAGGATGCTAAAATCACCCTGTTTGATGAGGTGATTGATGAGGTGAGTGTCTTGTGCCTCTCCAAACTGCAGTTGAGCCACGTGTAACTAAGGTCTCTTGGCTCATGGGTAGGGGAAACCAACCTTCCCTCTTCAGGTTAGGTGATAGATCCTTCACATCTGCAAATCAAGATTGAGAGACAGAACCATAAACTGACAGCCATGCTAGTGTAAACAAGGTCAAAATTCTGTATGGTCAGCAGGACTCAGTATGTAGTAGTAAGGTAAGTATCCCAGTCTCTGCTATGCCATTCCAGTCGTGGAATACCTTCTCCTCGGAAGCCCAATTGGTACCACTGCTGGTAGTGTACCAACATCAATTTGCACATGTGTTATGGTTGACATTGTTTCAAATTGTGCTAACTAGTTTTGAATTGTAGATGAGATGTTATGGACCACATTTTTTTGGACTGATTTGGAGGACATTTTAAACCTGGTGAACTGTTTTTAAATGTATATTTATTATCATTTTATGTAATTGTGTATTTTATTAATGCTTTTATATTGTTGGAAGCCACCCTGAGACCCTCTTCGGAAGTCGAGAATAGGACGGGATACAAATGTTCTAAATAAATAAATAAATAAAAGCCCAGGGCCTCTTTCATATTGCACAGTTATAGTGGTGTGATTCCATTCCAGCTGCCATGGCAAAATTCTATGGAATCCTAGCATTGGCAATGGAGAGAGGGGCCACTGTAATCCTCCAGAGCCTCAAATTAAATATCCTAGGATTCAAAAGACAGAACCATGGCAATTAAATTAGAATCATAGTGCTATGATTGTACAGTTTTATGAGATCTCTAATCCTACCTTTCTGATCACCACAGTCACGAGATGCATGTTGGAGCTCTCTAGAAGTTTTATGCTTAGGAAAATTAGAGAAAGCATTATTGATCTAAATTGGTAAACATTTGGATAGCTCCTGGATGGACAGCTCCTAACACTACCAGACAAAAGCAGTCATATGTCTGCCAGTTTTACATTGCACAATTGCAGTACCTATGAACTCACTTTAACTGCTAAAGTACTGCATCTTAGGGAATGCTGGGATTTGTGGTTTAAACAGAGCCATCAGGGAGGTCTCTGCTAGCAAACCTGAAACTGCCCATCCTAGGATTCCTTAAGCCAGTGATTCTCAACCTGTGGGTCCCCAGGAGTTTTGGCCTACAACTCCTAGAAATCCCAGCCAGTTTGCCAGCTGTTAGAATTTCTGGAAGTTGAAGGCCAAAACATCTGGTGACCTACAGGTTGGGAACCACTGGCTTAAGCTGTTGCCACAGCAGCTAAAGTGGAATCATAGCACTATAACTGTACAATGTAAAAGAGTTCCTTAATGAGTTGTCTGTGGTAAGAAGTGATGGCATTGGCAGTGGATCCACCACCAACATGTGGGCCATGAATCCACTCTTGATTTTGCTATTGTTCTTCCTGCAGTTGTTCTAAGCTTGAAAGGGGTTCTGTGGGTGCTGAAACTGTCAAGGGATAAGATTAACCTAGCTTCTGTTCAACTCATGTTGAGAAAAGCCATAAGAAACTTAGCAATGGGACAACATGGAAGAACTACTAAAGGCAATGACATCTAAACTGTCTGTACAAATGTGAATGGGGCAAGACGAATGCATAGCAAAAGCCTTCTTTGGAAGACATATCCATAGTATGATCCCAGCCTGTGTTCTTGTGTCTACTGCAGCATCTTGGGAATGATGTCAGAAGCGCTAGTTATTACTCAGTGAGTTAGGGAACAACAAGTTCCCTTCCTTAGAACAAGCCTTTTGCTGGATTAACAGCTGACTTTGTAGTCTCTCCTTCTCTTTTAAGAGAGGGTCATCTCAGGGGTACAGTTCCTGATCCTGGCTTTCATCAGCCTGAAGCTCAAGTACCAGAGGTCAGGAAGCTCTTTTGTTGGGCTCAGCAAGAGTCAGAACCTCTGGTGCTGAACACTGGGAGCATCAGAAGGCTGCTAATAAAGGCTGCTAATAAGCAATTTAGACCAGCATGGGTGAATTCTTCAAATGAGTCCTGGAAAAAGCTTGTTATGGTGGGGCAGGGCTGTGGGAGGATGTTAAGAATAACTCATTGAATCTCATTTGCCTTGGAGAACTCACTGAGAAATGCCCTGATAATTCTTACCTGAGGGCAACAGGAACCTTTTCTTTCTCAAAGTATTAATTGTCTGGACAGGAAGAGAACCAGTGCTTGAGATATCCGAGGGCAGAAAAGGAAATATCCCCCACCACCAATATGATTATCAGTTGTATGGCATGAATCAGGCACATAGGAACGATGGCATTCCAATCACAACACATCAGGTATCTCAAATTAAAGTAAAGAGTTAAGGCATGAAGAGGTTACAAAGTGAGATGTCATTATAAAAGACAATGCACCATTAAGATAGATGAAGTAGCACTTCCTAGCAGAAAATTGGATGCAGTCATGGCCTACAAGATCCAGTGAATTTTGGATGTATGTCCCTCTTACCATGCAGATGTTCAGAACCATCTGCTTTCAGGATGTCAAAGGTTATATTTTCAAATATCTTCAGCTGAGAAAAAGAGGGTCCGAAAAACCAGGCTACAGTAAAGGATTTGGTCTTTCTTGTGCTGTAGTATTATCTGTTGCTATAGATAAGGGGTCTTCAAACTTTTTAAACAGAGGGCCAGGTCACAGCCCCTCAAACTGTTGGAGGGCCGGATTATAATTTTAAAAAGCATGAATGAATTCCTATGCACACTGCACATATCTTATGTGTAGTGCAAAAAACAGTTAAAAACAATAGAATAATTAAAATGAAAAACAATCTTAACAAATATAAATTTATTAGTATTTCAATGGGAAGTGTGGGGCTGCTTTTAGCTGATGAGAAAGGATTGTTTTTGTTGTGTGCTTTCAAGTCACTTCAGACTTTGGGTTGACCCTGAGTGAGGGCCGGGTAAATGACCTTAGAGGGCCATATCTGGCCCTTGGGCCTTAGTTTGAGGACCTCTGCTATAGATAAACTCTTTTAAACGAAGTCTTCTCAAATTAAAGATGTGCCAGTTAATGTAAAGTATTACATGGCTAACTTGTGATCTCCTAATTGCTATAATGTTTCCGTTGTTATGAATTTGCATTCTGAAGAGTTCTGCATCTCTACCTAGCTCCTCGACTGCTCACTTCCCACTGTGCCAGGTATTCCATGTTATGTGTTTTTGTTGTCCACAGATAGTTTCCTCTTGAAGTACCGCACATGTGTTTCAGGAAGAACATCCTTGCCCATCCTGTACGCTGTGAATGCTGTCTTAGTTCTGCTATGGATCATAATTTTCGCTGTTACAATTTCAAAATGTAAGGATTCTGGAGTCTGTTTCGCATGTCTATCCTAAGAGGGAAGACATAAGAGGTGGGGTGGAGGGAAGAGTAGTGAAGAAAAGTAGTGGGGAAACACATTGAAATAAATTGAAACTTGGAAGCCAAATCGGATTTGTAATCATACATTTTTCATCAGATTACCAAATTTTTAGAGCCAATTTTCACATATTTAGACTGAAATTTTCAGTCAGTTTCAGGTTGGCTAAAGCCCTTCTTCCCTGATATATTGATATGTCTGAAAGCCTTTTATCCTATACAGATTATACTATAATAATATAAGGAAAGAAATGTTATTCGACTCCTATTCTTGCTATGCTATGTGAGGCGAACAGTAAATGGATTCTGGTAACATCTGAGACTAAGGACCTCATCACATGAGCTGTGAGAGGCAGGCTGAATAATCTGAAATCGTATCATTCCATCCTGAAACAGATTGTTATATCCAAAGGGACTCGGGGTGGTTTACATGGGGACTATGCCCAGCAATAAACTACAGCATAATTGATATACATAGCATTTCAAGAATTAAAACAATAAAACTGAATTAAAAAACTGAAAAACTGAAAACTGAAAAAACTATTTAGGCAAGGAGATTATTAGTAATATAGCATAAAACATTAATACTGGCCAATATAAGGAATATATACATTAAATGTCTAATGCATGAAAAAAATGTATTTATCTATTTTCAAATAATAGTTTAAAGAACACTCCTAAGTTCTGAAATATATGGTTGTGAATAATGACTGATGAACTTTGAAGTGGCAGCAATAGGTTTAAAAAAATAACAAGTTTAAAATAGTGGCATTGTGAAAGCACAGCATCCTGCATAGGAAGGAAATAAAGCTATCACATTGCGCAATTTCTGTCAGTGACATTAAAAAGAAAAAGGAACCAGTCTCAAACAGAAGGATTTGGGACAAGAATTGGAGCATCCATGCTCACCAGAAGACCACCGATAGGAATGTCTATTGCTCCATGTCACTGAAACAAAACAACATGGGTAAATCTGATAGATCCCATCCCATGTGTTTTTGAGCATTTTCTCCCATTTTTGAGTGCTTCGGGGGCTCAGACAATGATTTCTCCCTATCTCCTCTTCTCCCCCATTTCTACACACTTCAGTCACATTTCGACAATGAAATGCTACAGATGACACCAGCAAGCCAAGGAATGTCATGTGATTGTGCTCTATGGAATGTAGTCCACAAAATGGATTAGAAGTGTATAGAAATGTGGAGAGGACTGTGTTTGATGAGGTCCTAATACTGTTTCCTACCAATGATATGATGTAACCAGATGTGATGAGTCTGTGGATATATCGACACCACTTAGGTCAGTGTAAAGCCAGATCAAGCTGTGGTAGTCAAATGCCTCACAGATCTGATCCAGAGTAATGCAGAGCAAGGACGCCTTAACATGGCCTTTCCCTGTATTAACTACGATTGGGGGAGGTCCAAATCTGGCATAAAATTCAGACTATCCTCTGACTTTGCCCCCCCCCCCCTGAAAAGTTTGCGTTGGTTTTGCAACAGAACTTTCCTTGGTGCCATCCTGTGTTTCTATGGTCTATCCTTCCCTTTGAAAAGAGGGTCATCTGAGGGGCACAGTTCCTGATTCTGGCTTTCACCAGCCTGGGGATTAAGTGCCAGGAGACAGCAAACTCTTTTGTTGGGCTCTGCAAGAGTCAGAACCCCTGGTGCTGACTTCAAAATGGCATATATATATATATATATATATATATATATATATATATATATCTTTACAGCTTTTATATTCCGCCCTTCTCACCCCGCAGGGGACTCAGGGCGGATTACAGTGTACACATATATGGCAAACATTCAATGCCAATTTTTTACATACAAACATATACAGACATACGCAGAGGCTATTTAACTTTTTCTGGCCGCCAGGGGAGCTGTCGCTTTCATCCTCCATCTGCGACGCTGATGAAGTACTTCCGCATTCCTCGCATGCTTCCCCGCTGGAATGCTTTGCTGGAGTCTTCTTTATGGCCTCATAAATTAGTTAATTTAGCCTCCCCACACTTTAAGGTGGTACCTAATTTTCTTACTTGACAGATGCAACTGTCTTTCGGGTTGCAAAGGTCGACAACAGGCTACACACAATTGGTTGGAAACCCACTCCAACCCGGGCTGGCTTCGAACTCATGACCTTTTGGTCAGAGTGATCTTTAGTGCAGCTGACACTCAGCCAGCTGCACCCCAATCCCGATGCTATATATATATATATAGAGAGAGAGAGAGAGAGAGAGAGAAACATTGATATATCTATATCTATCTATCTATATATATCTATATCTATATCTATATCTATATATATAATAAAGAAGAGTGTTTGTTTGTATCGGACAGAGGAAGGACATAGGGCGGTGTATGTGCCAGCGTTTTGATTGGCCAGCCTGAAAGTTCCAACATTCGGATTGGCTGCCGCAGTGGTGCTATTTGCATATGGTCTCTGATTGGCCAGCTTCAAGAGGAGCCCCTGGTGGAGAAGAGGGTTCATGGCAGAAACGGGGCATGACAGAAGGAAATTTGCATATGGTCTCTGATTGGCCAGCCTCAAATCCAACATTCCGAGATGACAAAGAGAGGAAAGGAAAGGCCGGGGGCTGGGTCAGAACACTCCCAATACAGACCGAAAGAGGCACACAGAGCCCCCATCACCCACTCTACATCCTACTGCAGTTTGGAGGACTATGAACCATGGATGATGGGACTTGCAGTACCACCACTCACATTCTGAGACAGCTGTTAACCTTATCCAATGACTGATCAGGACCAAACTTCACACAGAGACCTCTCATGACCCACTTTATGTCCTGGTGTGGTTTGGCCGGGGATGGACCGTGGATTATGGGACTTGCAGTACAATTGCTCAATTCTTCAGACCACTGCAACCCTCATCCAATTACCAATAAATACCAAACTTGGCACACTGAGTCTCCATGACACACTCTACATCCAGCTGCAGTTTGAAGGAGGATGCACCATGGACGATGGGACTTGCAATACCTGCACTCCTTCCTAAGACCATTATAACTGCCAACAATGATGGATCAGGACCACAATTTACAGAGAGCCCGCATAACTCACTCTACATCCTGGTGCGGTTTGGAAGAATTTGACAATGGATGATGGGACTTCCAGTCACTTCACTCACTTCCTGAGACCACTGAGACCCTCGCCAATGACTCATCAAGACTAAACTTGGCACATGGAGCTTCAATGACCCACTCTACATCCTGGAGCAGTTTGGAGGACGACAGACCATGGATGATGGGACTTCAAGTACCTCCACTACCCAAGACTGCTGCAAAACTCATCTAATGACCATCAAGACCAAAGTTGGCACACAGAGCCCCCATGACCCACTCTACATCCTGCTGCAGTTTTGGAGAAGGGTGGACCATGGATGATGGAACTTCCAGTACCTTCACTCACATTCTGAGACCTCTGCAAACCTCATCCAATGACGGATGAAGACCAAACTTGGCACATAGACCTCTCATGACCCACTTTACGTCCTGGTGTTATTTGCAAAACTTTTGAGATGGATGATGGGACTTTCAGTACCTTTGCTCACTTCCTGAGACCACTGAGACCCTCGCCAATGACTCATCAAGACTAAACTTGCCACATGGAGCTCCAATGACCCACTCTACATCCTGGTGCAGTTTGGAGGAGGACAGACCATGGATGATGGGACTTCAAGTACCTCCACTCCCTTCCAAAGATTGCTGCAACCCTCTTCTAATGACCAATCAAGACCACACTTGGCACACAGAGCCCCCATGATCCACACTACATCCCGCTGCAGTTTGAAAGGGGATGGACTTTGGATGATGGGACTTGCAGTACCTTCACTCACTTACTGAAAATAATGCTGCCATTATCCAAAGACCAATAAAGACCAAACTTGGCATACAGAACCACCATTACCCACTTTCTCTAATAACCCGGGCAACGCCGGGTCCCCAAGCTAGTATATAATAAAGAAGAGTGTTTGTATCGGACAGAGGAAGGGCGGACGGTGTATGTGGCAGCGTTCTGATTGGCTGCCGCTGTGGTGCTATTTGCATATGGTCTCTGATTGGCCAGCTTCAATAGGAGCCCCTGGTGGAGAAGAGGGTTCATGGCAGAAACGGGGCATGACAGAAGGAAATTTGCATATGAACTCTGATTGGCCAGCCTCAAATCCAACATTCCGAGATGACAAAGAGAGGAAAGGAAAGGCCAAAGGGGGCGGGGTCAGAACACTCCCAATACAGACTGAAATAGGCACACAGAGCCCCCATCACCCACTCGACATCCTACTGCAGTTTGGAGGAGCATGAACCATGGATAATGGGACTTGCAGTACCACCACTCACCACATTCTGAGACCTCTGTTAACCTTATCCAATGACTGATCAGGACCAAACTTCGCACATAGACTTCTCATGACCCACTTTACGGCCTGGTGTGGTTTGGCCGGGGATGTACCGTGGATTATGGGACTTGCAGTACCATTGCTCAATTCTTCATACCACTGCAACCCTCATCCAATTACCAATAAATACCAAACTTGGCACACTGAGTCTCCATGACGCACTCTACATCCAGGTGCAGTTTGAAGGAGGATGCACCATGGACGATGGGACTTGCAATACCTGCACTCCCTTCCGAAGACCATTACAACTGCCAACGATGATGGATCAGGACCACAATTTACACAGAGACCCAGCATGGCCCACTCTACATCCTGGTGCGGGTTGGAAGAATTAAACAATGGATGATGGGACTTGCAGTCACTTCACTCACTTCCTGAGACCACTGAGACCCTCGCCACTGACTCATCAAGACTAAACTTGGCACATGAAGCTTCAATGACCCACTCTACATCCTGGAGCAGTTTGGAGGACGACAGACCATGGATGATGGGACTTCAAGTACCTACACTACCCAAGACTGCTGCAAAACTCATCTAATGACCAATCAAGACCAAAGTTGGCACACAGAGCCCCCATGACCCTCTCTACATCCTGCTGCAGTTTTGGAGAAGGGTGGACCATGGATGATGGAACTTCCAGTACCTTCACTCACATTCTGAGACCTCTGCAAACCTCATCCAATGACGGATCAAGACCAAACTTGGCACATAGACCTCTCATGACCCACGTTACGTCCTGGTGTTGTTTGGAAAACTTTGGAGATGGATGATGGGACTTGCAGTACCTTTGCTCACTTCCTGAGACCACTGAGACCCTCGCCAATGACTAATCAAGACTAAACTTGGCACATGGAGCTCCAATGACCCACTCTACATCCTGCTGCAGTTTGGAGGAGGACAGACCATGGATGATGGGACTTCAAGTACCTCCACTCCCTTCCAAAGATTGCTGCAACCCTCTTCTAATGACCAATCAAGACCACACTTGGCACACAGAGCCCCCATGATCCACTCTACTTCCTGCTGCAGTTTGAAAGGGGATGGACTTTGGATGATGGGACTTGCAGTACCTTCACTCACTTACTGACACCACTGCCACCCTCATCTAATGACTGATAAAGACCAAACTTGGCACACAGAGCCCCCATGACCCACTCTATATCCTGCTGCTGTTTGTAGGAGGATGGCCCATGGATAATGGGACTTCAAGTACCTTCACTCACTTCCTGAAAATAATGCTGCCATTATCCAAAGACCAATAAAGACCAAACTTGGCATACAGAACCGCCATTACCCACTTTCTCTAATAACCCGGGCAACGCCGGGTCCCCAAGCTAGTATATAATAAAGAAGAGTGTTTGTATGTGAGGGAGGACGGAGGGAGGACGTAGGGCGGAAAAGTTTGTGGCAGCTTTCTGATTGGCTGCCACTATGCTGCTATTTGCATATGGTCTCTGATTGGGCAGCTTCAATAGGAGCCCCTGGTGGAGAAGAGGGTTCATGGCAGAAACGGGGCATGACAGAAGGAAATTTGCATATGGTCCCTGATTGGCCAGCCTCAAATCCAACATTCCGAGATGACAAAGAGAGGAAAGGAAAGGCCGGGGGCTGGGTCAGAACACTACCAATACAGACGAAATTTGGCACACAGAGCCCCCATCACCCACTCTACATCCTACTGCAGTTTGGAGGACTATGAACCATGGATGATGGGACTTGCAGTACCACCACTCACATTCTGAGACCGCTCTTAACCTTATCCAATGACTGATCAGGACCAAACTTCGCACAGAGACCTCTCATGACCCACTTTACGTCCTGGTGTGGTTTGGCCGGGGATGGACCGTGGATTATGGGACTTGCAGTACAATTGCTCAATTCTTCAGACCACTGCAACCCTCATCCAATTACCAATAAATACCAAACTTGGCACACTGAGTCTCCATGACGCACTCTACATCCAGGTGCAGTTTGAAGGAGGATGCACCATGGACGATGGGACTTGCAATACCTGCACTCCCTTCCTAAGACCATAACTGCCAACAATGTTGGATCAGGACCACAATTTACACAGAGAGCCCGCATAACTCACTCTACATCCTGGTGCGGTTTGGAAGAATTTGACAATGGATGATGGGACTTGCAGTCACTTCACTCACTTCCTGAGACCACTGAGACCCTCGCCAATGACTCATCAAGACTAAACTTGGCACATGGAGCTTCAATGACCCACTCTACATCCTGGAGCAGTTTGGAGGACGACAGACCATGGATGATGGGACTTCAAGTACCTCCACTACCCAAGACTGCTGCAAAACTCATCTAATGACCAATCAAGACCAAAGTTGGCACACAGAGCCCCCATGACCCACTCTACATCCTGCTGCAGTTTTGGAGAAGGGTGGACCATGGATGATGGAACTTCCAGTACCTTCACTCACTTCCTGAAAATAATGCTGCCATTATCCAAAGACCAATAAGACCAAACTTGGCATACAGAACCGCCATTACCCACTTTCTCTAATAACCCGGGCAACGCCGGGTCCCCAAGCTAGTAACTATAATAAAGAAGAGTGTTTGTATGGGAAGGACAGAGGTGCGGAGGGCGGAAGGTGTATGTGCCAGCGTTCTGATTGGCTGCCGCTGTGGTGCTATTTGAATATGGTCTCTGATTGGCCAGCTTCAGTAGGAGCCCCTGGTGGAGAAGAGGGTTCATGGCAGAAACGGGGCATGACAGAAGGAAATTTGCATATTGACTCTGATTGGCCAGCCTCAAATCCAACATTCCGAGATGAAAAAGAGAGGAAAGGAAAGGCCGGGGGCTGGGTCAGAACACTCACAATACAGACCAAAATAGGCACACAGAGCCCCCATCACCCACTCTACATCCTACTGCAGTTTGGAGGAGGACGAACCATGGATGATAGGACTTGCAGTACCACCACTCACATTCTGAGACTGCTGTTAACCTCATCCAATGACTGATCAGGACCAAACTTCACACATAGACCTCTCATGACCCACTTTACATCCTGGTGTGGTTTGGCCGGAGATGGACCGTGGATTATGGGACTTGCAGTACCATTGCTCAATTCTTCATACCACTGCAACCCTCATCCAATTACCAATAAATACCAAACTTGGCACACTGAGTCTCCATGACACACTCTACATCCAGGTGCAGTTTGAAGGAGGATGCACCATGGACGATGGGACTTGCAATACCTGCACTCCCTTCCTAAGACCATTACAACTGCCAACGATGATGGATCAGGACCACAATTTACACAGAGAGCCTGCATAACTCACTCTACATCCTGGTGCGGTTTGGAAGAATTTGACAATGGATGATGGGACTTGCAGTCACTTCACTCACTTCCTGAGACCACTGAGACCCTCGCCAATGACTCATCAAGACTAAACTTGGCACATGGAGCTTCAATGACCCACTCTACGTCCTGGAGCAGTTTGGAGGACGACAGACCATGGATGATGGGACTTCAAGTACCTCCACTACCCAAGACTACTGCAAAACTCATCTAATGACCAATCAAGACCCACATTGGCACACAGAGCCCCCATGACCCACTCTACATCCTGCTGCAGTTTTGGAGAAGGGTGGACCATGGATGATGGAACTTCCAGTACCTTCACTCACATTCTGAGACCTCTGCAAACCTCATCCAATGACGGATCAACACCAAACTTGGCACATAGACCTCTCATGACCCACTTTACGTCCTGGTGTTGTTTGGAAAAATTTGGAGATGGATGATGGGACTTGCAGTACCTTTGCTCACTTCCTGAGACCACTGAGACCCTCGCCAATGACTAATCAAGATTAAACTTGCCACATAGAGCTCCAATGACCCACTCTACATCCTGCTGCAGTTTGGACGAGGACAGACCATGGATGATGGGACTTCAAGTACCTCCACTCCCTTCCAAAGATTGCTGCAACCCTCTTCTAATGACCAATCAAGACGACACTTGGCACACAGAGTCCCCATGATCCACTCTACATCCTGCTGCAGTTTGAAAGGGGATGGACTTTGGATGATGGGACTTGCAGTACCTTCACTCACTTACTGACACCACTGCCACCCTCATCTAATGACTGATAAAGACCAAACTTGGCACACAGAGCCCCCATGACCCACTCTATATCCTGCTGCTGTTTGTAGGAGGATGGCCCATGGATGATGGGACTTCAAGTACCTTCACTCACTTCCTGAAAATAATGCTGCCATTATCCAAAGACCAATAAAGACCAAACTTGGCATACAGAACCGCCATTACCCACTTTCTCTAATAACCCGGGCAACGCCGGGTCCCCAAGCTAGTATATAATAAAAGTCAAAGTTTGTATGCGTTGGAAGTGCGGCGGACGTAGGGCGGAGGGATATGTGGCAGCTTTCTGATTGGCTGCCGCTGTGGTGCTATTTGCATATGGTCTCTGATTGGGCAGCTTCAATAGGAGCCCCTGGTGGAGAAGAGGGTTCATGGCAGAAACGGGGCATGACAGAAGGAACTTTGCATATGGTCTCTGATTGGCCAGCCTCAAATCCAACATTCCGAGATGACAAAGAGAGGAAAGGAAAGGCCGGGGGCTGGGTCAGAACACTACCAATACAGACCGAAATAGGCACACAGAGCCCCCATCACCTACTCTACATCCTACTGCAGTTTGGAGGACTATGAACCATGGATGATGGGACTTGCAGTACCACCACTCACATTCTGAGACCGCTCTTAACCTTATCCAATGACTGATCAGGACCAAACTTCGCACAGAGACCTCTCATGACCCACTTACATCCTGGTGTGGTTTGGCCGGGGATGGACCGTGGATTATGGGACTTGCAGTACCATTGCTCAATTCTTCAGACCACTGTAACCCTCATCCAATTACCAATAAATACCAAACTTGGCACACTGAGTCTCCATGACGCACTCTACATCCAGGTGCAGTTTGAAGGAGGATGCACCATGGACGATGGGACTTGCAATACCTGCACTCCCTTCCTAAGACCATTATAACTGCCAACAATAATGGATCAGGACCACAATTTACACAGAGAGCCCGCATAACTCACTCTACATCCTGGTGCGGTTTGGAAGAATTTGACAATGGATGATGGGACTTGCAGTCACTTCACTCACTTCCTGAGACCACTGAGACCCTCGCCAATGACTCATCAAGACTAAACTTGGCACATGGAGCTTCAATGACCCACTCTACATCCTGGAGCAGTTTGGAGGATGACAGACCATGGATGATGGGACTTCAAGTACCTCCACTACCCAAGACTACTGCAAAACTCATCTAATGACCAATCAAGACCCACATTGGCACACAGAGCCCCCATGACCCACTCTACATCCTGCTGCAGTTTTGGAGAAGGGTGGACCATGGATGATGGAACTTCCAGTACCTTCACTCACATTCTGAGACCTCTGCAAACCTCATCCAATGATGGATCAAGACCAAACTTGGCACATATACCTCTCATGACCCACTTTATGTCCTGGTGTTATTTGGAAAACTTTGGAGATGGATGATGGGACTTGCAGTACCTTTGCTCACTTTCTGAGACCACTGAGACCCTCGCCAATGACTAATCAAGACTAAACTTGGCACATGGAGCTCCAATGACCCACTCTACATCCTGCTGCAATTTGAAAGGGGATGGACTTTGGATGATGGGACTTGCAATACCTTCACTCACTTACTGACACCACTGCCACCCTCATCTAATGACTGATAAAGACCAAACTTGGCACACAGAGCCCCCATGACCCACTCTATATCCTGCTGCTGTTTGTAGGAGGATGGCCCATGGATGATGGGACTTCAAGTACCTTCACTCACTTCCTGAAAATAATGCAGCCGTTATCCAAAGACCAATAAAGACTAAACTTGGCATACAGAACCACCATTACCCACTTTCTCTAATAACCCGGGCAACGCCGGGTCCCCAAGCTAGTATATATATATATAGAGAGAGAGAGAGAGAGAGAGAGAGAGAGAAACATTTCAATCTGTGTTTTCGAGAACCTCTTCTCCTTGTGATCCTTAGGAAGCATTCAACTCAAATTGCCAAGTGGCTAAAATGTCAAAATCAAGACTGTTCCTTGATCAGATTTTGTGTTGTTTCAGATTCTGAATTGGCCAGGAAATTAGAACAACTGAATGACCATCAGGCTGTGTTGACAGCAAATGGTAAGAATTGAGCTTTGCCATCTCCTACTTCTGTCTTATTTCTGTCCCTGGGTATGAATCTCTTTTATAGGTTAACTAATTATACATAAGGAGACTGTGAAGAACCCTTACCTTTAGCAGCCAGAATGTGGGCCTAGTGAAGCCTGACGGCTCAAACAGTCAGAATGTGGGCCTAGCAAACCCTGGCGGCCATCTTAGGATAGGGAAACAGGGAGATGCCATTTTAGGTCAGGTTTTCTTAGAGGGGGCGTGTCCTAGTCCAGTAAGCAAAGAGTAGATGGCCAGGATTGGTTAGGAATAGGGGGCAGAGCCTAACATTCAAATAGAGGAAAAAAGAGTACTTTTTGAATTTGAGGCTTGAGTTTTGGCAGTTGGGATTTGTCAGTTGGGAGTTAGGTAGTCGGTTAGTGTTCACAGTTGGATACTACTAGATAGGAGAACTAGGTTAATCTTTTGTAGTATTCAAGGGCTAGAGGAATTAGCCAGGAATACTGACAGTGGGAACAGGGCCTTGCTTATGGTCTGTTTCTTTTATTCCTGAGGAAGGTTAGGCCAAGGTTGTTTGGCTAAATTCCAGAAAGTGGGAATTTGGTTTGGAATTAGCATCAGAGATTAGTTTCCTGAGATAATCTCCTGTTTGTTATCTCTAGATTTGAACCCAGTACCCACCTAAGAATTGTACATCAAATGTAACCAATAGTTTTGTGCCATTAACTTACAGAAACCATTATGCATTTGGACCAGAAGAGTTAAAGCCTGTTAAATAAATGTTTTATTATAGTTAACACATCACAACAGCCTGTTTGTGAACGTCATTGGTATTTAAATCCTCTGAGGACAATAAACACTATAGTAACACAGAAGGGCGTTACTAAGTATCCTCTCCACACATATAACTCAGCCTGAATGCTAAGCAATAAGGTGGCAGCGTACCCAATTGAAGAGCCCTTTTAAAATCCTCACAGTTCAGATGTCATTCAAATATATCTTTCCTTGTTTTATCAATTTCCCTCCTGGGATATTCCTTATAAGGGTTGGTAGCTTGTGGGATTCACTATTTCAGAATTCCCTGTTCCCTCTCCCTGCTAAAAGAAGATCCTGAATGTGAAGCCTTCGTTATATTAAACATGTTAAACACAGGGTTAACTCATCAGCTGGTTTAATAAAATAAGTTCATGATGGAAATAGCAACATTGGGGAGAGGGTGTGTGTGTGTGTATGTATGTATATGTATATATGTATGTATATATATGTGTGTGTGTGTGTGTGTGTGTGTATAATCTGTTGTTTTTAACTCACTATGATTTCTACATTTTGTGTCAAAGAGTATTTTTAGGGAAAATACAAGAAGCAGAGCTTTAGAATCACTGTATTAGTTCATTTCACTTTTCTGAAGTGTCACAATTAGCAAGCTGCCAGCTTTAAACTTAACATTATTTGACATCAGAAATGTAGCTCAGTTCCAGAAAGAGATTGGTAGTTAGTATATTCAATTGTATCAAATCATTGAGTGAGAGTACATGAATGTGTGCACCAGACAGAACTTCTAGGGATTAAAATCAATGGTTAGAACTTCCAATCTGATTTTGGTTCTTCTGATGCAGTGGTGCCCTACCCTAGATAGGAACATGCTTGGATTTGTGCCAAAATTTACAGGTTGCTGTCCATATGGACTTATTTTACTACCTGAACATGGACTGAAGTGTTCCTGATTAAGTGGTTGAATCTACCCATCTGTAATATAATCTTCCCTTTTTCCTACTATTTTCTTCATTGCTCAGCATAATTGTTCATTCTAGTGAGTCATGTCTTCTCATGACATATCCATAGTACAATAGTTTCCATTTAGTCATTTTGGATTCTAGAAAGAGTTCAGGCTTGATTTGCCCCAGTGATCATTTATTCCAATGATGGGGTAAATCAATTTCTTTAAGAATATGCCACATTATTTGATTATGCAAACATTTATTATTCTTTTCAATAAATGGGCTTTGAACCACATAAGCCTTGCTAACTGAAATCTGTCATTTCTAGGCTCCAGGATGGAAAAGCAATTGGAGGGACTCCGTTCCAACCACTCCATTTTGGGTACGAGATGACTTTGCCATGATTCTCAACTGCTGTTTGTGTTCTGCCTCCAAGCCTCTATTAAATACTGCTAAAGCTGCTGTATGACTATCTTGGTTAGACTGGTTGTGTTTTATAATTATCTGTTATGATGAGTGGAAAAGGGATCCTGATGAAAGGGAGGACATATGTTCCTAAAACAGTAACGAGGCACTGAGTCTTGGTTTTGGGCAAAAAGACTGTTTGTAAACAAGGCAGCAATTAATAAATAAGCAAATAACACATTCACTCATAGATAGTGAATATAGTACAACCCCTATATCCATAAGACCTATCCACATCTGACAAAATACATCCTTTCTAGGAATTTTCTAGGTCCTCCACACCATTTTATGCTATGCTTCTGCCACAAATTACCATAGAGTCATACTAGCAAATTCTGAGAGAGGATCTCTCTCTAGTAATTTTCTAGGTCCTGCAGTGAGACTCTATGATACATTCTAGCCAAATGTATTCAGTAGGGTTGCTATTATCTTCACTTTTCTGCTTCTATCATAGGTTTATGAATATATTCCCCATGTATTATCTGTACTGTGTTATCTCAGCATGCTTTTGTTGAGTGGAAAATGAAATTGTATTTTGGGAGAGAATAGATGTGAGATCAGCGCTCTGTAGTCAGTAAAGAGTAGGCTGCTGGCAGTTTTGAGCATTTAATTAAGTGCTAAGCAACAACATTACGGTAATGAGAACTGGAATGGTATAAGGAAGATGAGACTGGCTATGATTCTACTAAGAGACGAAGCGGATTTTTATGTAGTTTGTATTTGTCGTATAGTTATATGTTGTTGATACTGGCCTTTGTAACTGTCTTTTTATGTGTACTGTACACCGCCATGAGTCGCCCGTAAGGGCTGAGAATGGCGGTTAATAAGTGCATCAAATAAATAAATAAATAAATAAATGAAAGTGTCAATGCTGCTGCTTTGGGAAGTCTGAAGCTGCTTGCCAATTTATTTCCATTATTCTCTGCTTTGTGTGATTGCGAGTAGTAATATTGAGTTGGATAACCAGAAGAGACTCATAGACACCAGTGGGAGGGTCAGTAAACATAACTAGGGGTGTGATGGCACACCAGGAAGATCTAATGAGAAACCTAAATGTGTCTGGCTATTTTCCCAGTGACCATCGATATGCCCTAATTACTATAATTCCCCCAAAATAAAACTCTATAAACAAGATTAAGTTTAACCAAATTGAGTTTACTAAACAAACAAGATGAATTACAACAATGTACAAAGGTGAAGATTAATTATGATGGTATAACTCTGAGGTAAATATAACTATACACTATGGGGGATGATGTAACTATCTATGACAAATATTATCTATCCTTTATTACATATATTATCTATAAACTATCTATCTAACTATCTATAACTATTCTATGGCAAATACAACTATCTATGAACTATCTATTATAAACTTTAGGGCAAATACTATCTATAAGGCAAATACGTGATTAGGATGGCCTGTTCAAATTGCTAGGCCAGACCAGACACTATCTGGCAACTGTCAACAAGCTAAGACTAACAAAGAATGGGAAACGAAGTTCTATAACCAGCCCATTCTGGCTCTGAGTCAGAATGGGCTGCACCAACCGAACTCGGCCTCTAGGGGGAACCTAAGCTCTCCCCTAAACTTGGTAAAATGGAACAGTCCAACTGAGAAATAAACAGGCCGAGACATCACAAGGGGAGACTCATTACCTTCAGTAGGAGGAATAGTAAGCATGACTGTTAGATCCTCTCAATCTCAGTGGGCCTACTCTTGATATGACTAGGAAATTCAACCTTATCACATGGCCACCATCGAGGGGCATGAGGAATCTGGCGCCCCACACTCCACATCACCTGGCTCCAGCTGAGGGCAATCCAAGTGGGGGGAGTGTATAGCATGTGTGGAGCGTGCACCTTCCCCCCATGGGTTTCCGTGACAACACAGGAGTCCGTGGAGCCATACCAGCAGTCTCTGTGGGTGACCTGGGTTAAACTAGTGCATGCAGCTGATTTTAGCCCCACGTAGCAGTTTGAAACCACATTAACTGCCATGGTTCAATGCTATAAAATTCTGGGATTTGTAGTTTTGTGACATTTTTACCCTTCTTTGTCAAAGAAAGTTCCCACACAAAATACAATTCCAGGATTCCATAGGATAGAGCCATGACAGGTAAAGTGGTTTCAAACTGCTATAAATCTGCAGTGTGGATAGTCTGTAGGTCGGCATCTGGGATTGTTATTAGAATATCTCTGTAATTTCTTAGTGTTCCTTCATAGAAAGGATGCTAATCCAATAGAACTGCCTTTGGGCCACTTCTTGCTCAGGAAAGTATAGAGGATTCACCCATATATTTGCTGTGATCTGTGATTTTCTTCCAGGATCAAGGCTAACTGAAGAGCTGAAAAAGCAAGAGAGTCAGCAAGAAACGAGGAAAAAGGAGGGTAAGGTTTTTAAAAATGTAAACATATTTTTTGGTAGGCAGTTGGTTATCCATTCAGATAGAGCTGTTTGTAAGGGGTCTCAAGTTCATTACAGATTCAACTCTGCATGAGATCAAGTTCATATTCCATTAAACTCTTTCCCTTAATATTTTATTACTAGTGGACAAACATCTGGCTAATTTAGATGCTGCAGAAGAAAGGATCCAAGAAGATACTCTTAAGATGCTGGAAGCACTACATAAGATTAATGGTAAGATGTGAGACTTTATTGGCAGTAATCCTACTTTTCCTCTGCCTTAAACCCATAGCATGCCATTACAGAGTTCTCGTGCCTATGCTCTTTAGAACTGCACTTTAGAAAGTCAATATGAGGCGATAAACAAATAGTTATGGGAAAACTGACCTTACTAGTCAAAACCAGACAGCTGATTTGCAAGCCTAGTAATAGGAACTCTGGGTTGTTGTAGGTTTTTTCGGGCTATATGGCCATGTTCTAGAGGCATTCTCTCCTGACGTTTTGCCTGCATCTATGGCAAGCATCCTCAGAGTTTGTCATTCTTTGTCCAGGCTTCGTTTTGGATCTAAACTTGGTGGGACACTCTTGACAAGAGTTAAAGCAAAATCATTATGAGTGTTTGACTCCAAGAGGTGTTTTCAACTTCTTGAGTAACTAAAAAATTAAAATCAAAAGTTCTGACCATGCAAAGAGGCCAGACTGTGAGTGCCAGTCAGAGAAACAGTACAGATGCTTTAAAAAAGTACTGTGACATATATAAAATCTTAGATTTAACTGCCTTTTCAGTGAATCAAGTCAGAGGTACAGATACAAATATTAAAAATGCAAACACAAAGGTAGGCTATGGGCTGAAGCCTTTCTCAATTGAACTGCATTCCTGCTAATGAATTGCTCTGGAATTTGTGTGTGATTTTAAAATCTCTGCATTATCTTTGTAGACTCAGCCTGCCAAGTTTGTCCAGAGGGATGGCTGCTGAACAGAGGACACTGCTACCATTTCCAAGAAAAACAGAACCACTGGTCTCTTGCCAAAACATTATGTGAGCAGCAAGAGAGCTCTTTGGTTATCATCAATGATTATGAAGAGCAGGTAAGGCAAGACTCCCTTTTAACAATCTGCTTTCTATTTATCAAGTCCATAATATCTTCCCTCAAGGTGTCACTTTCATAACAAAACATTATAATTCTTGAGTACTCAGGAGTACATCCACCATTTGAGGAATATTGATTTTTTTTTTGTTGAGGTGATTGTGTACAAAACTATGAGGTAAGTGATGTGCCATCACACCCAGACACTATAAAGTTAAAACTAAGATGTGCTTTTCTCTTTATCCGGGTGAACTGTGGGTGCCTTACTTAGAAGCTTAGGATTCCTAGCAACTGAGGCCAGTCCAGATTTGAACATCAAACAGAACATTTATTTCTCAAAGTCCTTGACAGACTTGGCACAGCTTGTTGAAGTTACAAACACAGTCAACCTGTGAAATTATATAGATGTTCCTTCCTTCCTTTTTTTTCCCTTCAGCTGCTGAGTTAACTTCCCCCAATGGCAGAGAAATCCTGATATATTCTCTGCCCCAGCACTGAGTTGCTATCTTTAGAAAGAGCAGGTCTTCCCCTATCTGAGCTCAGCACTAGTTTCAAAGGCAAGAGGGTAAGTACTCACGATGGCCTGTCCGAGCTACCTAGCTAGACCACAAGCACATCTGAGGCTTTTTCTAAACTGAAGAAAGAAGGAGAGCTTCTCCAAAATGGAGATCTCATCCCCAGGAAAAAGGGTAGTCTCTGGACCAAAGAGATACTTTTTAAGCTAATAACAGCAAAAGGCTTTGCAGGCTGGCTTTAAGCCCCTGGTAATGGTTAACTTTCAGGGTGCTGCTGAGACTGTAGCAACCCTGGGGGAAATGCAAAAGGATGCTATTTCATGCAACTAAGGGGCAATGCAAACCAAGCTCCTGGAAGATGGAACAAGTGATGAATATTTTTGGTAATGTCAACCATCTTTTTCAGCCACCTTTCCTTGTAAATGAAGAAACAAACAGTTGTTGATTAAACCCACCAAGCTCATGTTGCCTCATTGATTGTCGTAAAAGGACAATGCCAGCTGCAACTCAGGCCCCATCTATGCTGTCCATATAATACAATTTCATAATGTAGTTTAACTGCACTGAACTGCATTTTATGAGTCTACACTGCCAGATAATCTGGGATAAACAGATAATCTTGGGATGAGATCCTGGGATATAGGGCAGTGTAGATCTGGCCTTAATTCATAAACTCCCCTTGCCGCTGCTGTGGCCTCTGAGGAGGAGAAGAGTAGCCAGGCACTGCTCCATTGGCGAGAAGAAGCTTTCCTTTCATGTTGCAATTGCCATTGCTTTGCTTTCTGAGTGAAAGAAAAGCAGCCAGCTCTTGCTGGTCTTACTCCCTTTCTGCACTGCCACCCCACTTTGTGTCTCATTTACATTTTGAATTTGACAAATTAATGGTTTGTAAACTGTTCTACAAGCTTTTTTGGCTAATTGGCAAAGTATAAATACTATATCTATATTTCTCTCTCTCTCTCTCTCTCTCTCTCTCTCTCTCTATATATATATATATATATATAGCCTTTGAACATGGAAGGTGCATGTTTATCTAATAGCTTTTGATGAATTCATCTTCCACAATTTTGTCTATCACATGGACTAGAACTGTTTTATTTCAAGTTATGTCCTAGGTTCACGTAGGCCTTATAACTAACATTTGAATTCATTCAGTGAGAGCTGCCGGGTATGGTAAACATGCATTTCACCAGGATGAATAGCACTTGTGAGTCTGGCATTGTGTGCCTGGTACTGCAACTAAGATGACGCATCTTAATCATAAAAGGTTATTTGGTTATCTGTCCAGCTCAGCTTTTGTGCAATTAAATATGGTTTCTGTTTCAGAAATTTCTCACATCTCATTCAAAAGAGAAAGTCTTGTGGATTGGTCTCAGTGATTTAAACACGGAGAACACATTTGTATGGGTGGACCAAAGTCCTGCATCATTCACGTAAGTCTAGTTACATGCAATCTGTTCTTCTGTCCTTTTAAAAGTAAAAACCCTTTCAAATTGAAAACAAAACCCTCGGCAGAGAACCCATCTAGTTGCATTACGGAGAATACTTAGGTCTCACAAGGAAGATATAACTCAGAGATAAAATAAATAATACATCACTTTCAGCTGGTCTATGGATTCATCCTAGGTTAAAGCGCAGCAAGATTAACCATTTGTATTTTGTAGCTTCTATTTTTCTGAAGCCCAGATTTTTTATCGTGTCAGGAGCAACTTGAGAAACTGCAAGTCGCTTCTGGTGTGAAAGAATTGGCCGTCTGCAAGAACGTTGCCCAAAGGACGCCAGGATGTTTTGATGTTTTACCATCCTTGTGGGAGGCTTCTCTCATGTCCCTGCATGGGGAGCCGGAGCTGACAGAGGGAGCTCATCATTGCCAATTTAAAACAAGCCAAAAAGTGATTGAGATCAGTAAGGAATAGCCGAAAGTTATCATTGGGATCAAGGATCTTTTTTCATTTAACTGCTTGGTATAAAAGAGTGTTTACTATGACCTTGCTTAGCTCATGGCTGGCAAGCAACTGGATTCATATTGGTGTCCTGTAGGACTTTAGATGACACTTCCCCTCATCTTGGTGGACATTTTCAGGGTAATTTTTTTAACCTTAAACAAAATCAATATTGGAAATGCCCCACGTTGTCTTTTCTTCTGGGTCAGTTGCTAATTTGAAGGACTTCTCTCTTGAACTTAGAGGAGGTACCAAAATTTGATAGTTCGCCTCCCAAGCCCCTTCAGAGTTATGAGGTCATTTTTAGTGATGTTCATCAAAAATATTTGTGGAACAAATATTTTTGCAACCTCAAAAATGGCTTTGACAGGCTATATTTCTGTACTCCTATAATCAACTGTATAAACAAAACCTTTCCTATTATGCCTTATTAACTCCACCATGTATTCATTTACTAAACTTCCATCTGCAGCTATTGGAATCCACGGGAACCCAACAATGCTGGCCACGGGCAGGACTGTGTCGCGATGACCAAGTGGGGCTGGTGGGATGATCGTGAGTGCGGAAGCAATGTTGATGGGTGGATTTGTGAAAAGGCCTGGAGATGCTAATTCTGTGGCCAGCAGGAACACAACTGAAAACCATTCTGACTCAGCTTGGGACTTTGTTGTCACAGACTGTCAGTAATGCAAACATTGGGTTTCTTCTGGATGAAAGGTTTTAACCATAACTTTGAAATCTGTGATTAAACTGGGTCAATGGAGCATCAGTGTCTCTGAAGAAAGCTATGATTTGATTATAACTCTTTTCTACTTGATATCCCTCCATTTCTTGAGCTGGAGGTAAATTTAGAGAAGTCAGTTTCAGTCCCAGAATCTTCTGATTTACCAGTGAGATTAAGTTGGTTCACAATCAACTGTATATGTTTGTGTATTAGTCAATCCATGTATGTCGAGGACAGGTCTTGCAAGCATTTTTTTAAAATCTGTACATTTTTCCATAACACATTCTGTACTATGGTATGTATGTCAATAAACATATTTTAAAGCTTTCTTTATGTGGAGTCTACTTATTCATTCAATTTTTCATTTTATATACAGGCTTTATCAAAACATATCAGGATAGTGAACAATAGATATGCAATAAAAACAATAAATTGGCATTATGGTAAAATAATAAACTGGGTAGCTTAAAATGCCCAGGCAAATGATAAATTTATTATCTAGACTGCTATTTTTAAATGAAAAAGGCAGTTCACACAAGGAGTGAACAGTTGAAGGTGACAGAGAATTCTAATACACAGAGTGATTTGATTGATTACATGTAGCCTCCACAGTATGCTTGGCGAAGGTTAAGAAGGGACATGATGACCATATTTTAAGGATAAGGAGAAAACCAGCTTGTTTTCTGCTGTTCCAGAGACTTCAGATACAGAGCAATATATCCAAACTGCAGGGAAACATATTCCACCTTGGAGTATGGGGAAGTCTTCTTCTCTGGAGGTTTTTAAGCAGAGGCTGGACGGCCTCTTTTGATTAGGCTTTGTGTTTTTCCTGCAGATCAGAATGGGGTTGGACTGGATGGCCCTTGGAGACTGTTACAACTTTATGTTTATATGACTCAGTGACTCTCTTGGGCAGGCATGTAGCCGGGGGGGGGGGGGGGGGCTTGAGGGGCTTCAGCCCCCCCAAAATTCTTAGGGTGATTCGCGAGAAGGCCTTACTGGTACATTATTTAAACTTATGTTTATTCGTATCATGATCTGATCACCATGCTCAGTATATCCCATATGCATGGGGGTATTGGGATAACAATACAAAAGGTTTGCTAGGGTAGATCCTCAGCCCCCCCCCCCCCCCCCCGAATCAAACTTAGCACCCCCTGAATCAAAATCCTGGCTACGAGCCTGGGCCTTCTTGGGCCCTAAAAAGTGCAGGCCCAGACTAATTGCAGAATTGCCCCGAGCTTTGCTACCCATGGAAGAGGCCCTGCTCTCAGTCCCAGCCCCGTCTCAAGCATGGCTGGTGTGAACGAGACAGGACCTTCTCTGTGATTGCTCCCCGCCTCTTGAACTCCCTCCCAAAAGAATTAAAAACTCCTCCCTCTCTCTTTGTTTTTTTAAAAAACTCCATATGCACTGTTTTTAGAAAAACTCCATATGCATATACACTGTGGCATATGAAAAGGAGGAAGACTAATATGCTGACTCTCACCTAGACATGTTAAACCTTGTATAAAGACTGAACTGACTTCAACCCACTGGGAGTTATATAACATGTCATCTTTTTATAATGGTTTTAGCCAATGTTCTGAGTTCTTTTTATTTAATGTCAAATGTATATTAATTGTTACTTGTTTCGGTTAAGTTCTTACTGTATTTTGTCTGTTATTAAGTTTTGAGTTAGGTTGCTTTAATATTGTTTAATATGATTTGTCCTGGTGTAATTTGTCTGAATGTAGTTCCCTTTTTGGCGTTGAATGTTTGCCATACATGTTGGAAACCGCCCTGAGTTAGGGCAGTCTATAAATAAAGTTTTATTATTATATTACTATTATTATATATTATTACTATGCCAGTGTGATTCAACACAACTTTGATATTCTCAATGGATTTATGAATGCTGTCCCTAATTCAAATAACCAGAAATAAAAATGCACCTTTCTTCTTTCTTTCTTTCTTTCTTTCTTTCTTTCACATTCAACTTAATGAATTAAGAATTTAGTGTTTTGCAATGCAAGCGATAAGAATGCAACTGCAGGATGCTGTATACACACACCAGCATGTATTTCTGCTAGGCTGACAAAGTACAGGGACCTAATTGGCTCTGTTCATGTCTGACTGAGTGATCAAATGTATTAGTAACCAATTACCAATAATATAAGACTGTTTTTTCAGATATGTCTCACAGGGTCCTGTCTCCACCACAGTCTTTGATCTGCCCACAAAGTATAAATCTATATGCTGTATTGTTCTAAAAATGACAGAAAGCATAGAGAGAATCAGGAGGAGACCTGCAGTTCGTGACAAATACCTGAATGTGTTTTATTATAAGAATGATTCATCTCAAGGGCAGCCTAAACATAATATTTGACATATTCTCCTCTCTCTAGCTAATTTAAAAAAAAACAGCAAGCAAAAGAAGGAGAAGAAACCAAATTGCAGAAGTAGCACGGAAAGAGGAAAACATTAACCCTTCTGCTCCACCATGAACCCAACTGGAACTAAATATTCCTCCTATCTTTGCTTCCCATCCCCCTCTATCTTTAGTAACTAATTCTGAGACATGGGTTGTTCCTTGCAGCAGCCCATCCCTTAACATGAGCACATGCTTCTACTTGATCAAACCCAGCTTTTAAACACATCAACCATCTCCAGTTAAATAGGCTCTTGGCCCCTTACTGATAATGATGCACTTAACTTTGAAAAGGCTACTTTTTTTGTAGCTTTGACCCTGTAAACAAGATGTTATTTCCCTCCTCCCAAGTAGCAAGGCAGTCAGGGTGGTGCACGTGACTGACTTTTCTGTGTGGCTTGTTAGATAGAAGCTGATAATGATTTTAGAGATATCACCAGTATCTGTTTCCTGGGGAGCATCTGCCCTGAAAATTATTGTTGATGCAGCCTTTCCTCACCATGGGTGATGAGTACCAGAATGAAGACTACCACAGGGGAAAAAAATTGGAGGAACTATCCCACACCTCAGAGGTTTGCTCAGAACTCAGAAAATCAGGTAAACATAAAATAGAGGTCAAGGAGAGGGAAAGAAAGAGGATTTTCTAGAGAGCTCCTTTAGATCTACCGAAATTGAAAGTCTTGGAGAGAGTGTAGACATTGTACTTGGTATTAGCTTCATTTTCCTAACTGCAGTCCTATGTCTTTCTAATGTGTATGTCTGTATATGTTTGTATGTCAAAAACTGGCATTTAATGTTTGCCATATATGTGTACACTGTAATCCGCCCTGAGTCCCCTGCGGGGTGAGAAGGGCGGAATATAAAAGCTGTAAATAAATAAATAAATAAATAGATAGATAGATAGATAGATACTCCAGATTATGCTGTTGGTGTCACAGGTTGAAATCACATTTTATTAGTGCTGTTGTTTATGCTGACATGTTCCCAGGGTGTGTATCTCAAAGCATGTGCTTTACTCAAATGACTTTGAAAATCATTCTCATAAGATATCCGGCAGATTGAAGTGGTAACTGACTAGTAAAGTAGATTAATGGAAGGCTTCAGCCTTCCCTATTTATAAGCCCAGTCTTATATTTTAAGTGGCTTCTCCAAATTGGTTTGAGAAGAGTAGATTCAGTTTCCCAGTTATGAAGGCCAGTGACCCAACATAGCAGCCTCTTCACCTAGAAGGACAGACCTTTCTCAGGTTCAGATCTAATTTGGTGAGGGTGTTGTGTGCAGAGCTAAAAGCATAGGGCAGGGCCAAATTGAAGCAGGTGAGGCCAGATCTAAATCTGACCAGTTTCTTCTGGAGCGACAGCTGAAAAGCAGGAGTGCAAAATCTTGAAAGACCAGAAATCACATCTCATTTTACTGTGAGACATCCGCCATTTGAATAGTTGGTTAGCTCTGGTCACTGGCAACAGATAACAATGGAAGTCTCTGTGTGGATGCAAGGATGGGTTGGATTAGTCCATTGGGGAGGGCTGCCCCCTTCCCCCACACAAAAACAGGAATGCCCATTCCTCTAACATTTTTTAAAATTAGATGCTACATATGCCGGTTTCCTAGCTTTGTCAGCCTTTGAGAAGATATCAAGTGATTTCTGCTACCAAGGGTTTGGAAACTTGACATGACCAGCTATTCCAGAAAGCCAATATAGACACAAATGCGTTAGAAGACAAAAAAAGTGTATTCTAACTGGGCAGAGGGACTGACATACTACAATTGACTGACATACTGCAGTTATTAATACATGACATTATTACATTTGACCACTTTTCAAGAAACTCGTGCCAACTCCTAATTGGTTGAAATCTGTCCAGCTAGGATCTATGTTCTGTGTGGCTCAAGATTACATCAGAGGTCTTTGCTGGTGGACTCTTTGTAATGGCAGGAAATTCAATAAACTGTCACTGGATAATTTGAGGTGTCAGTCCATTTAATGGTCCACCACTGAAAGGGACGTGATCTAAAGGAATGTGGTGTGACAATATGCAAAAGAGTCATTTATAAGTTTAATGGGTTAGCTCTGGTTGACACAATAGGATTAGTCCAGTGTATATAATGGATATTTGGAAATAACAACCATTTCAATAGATAGAACTGGCTTCAGGCATGGGTGCTGGAGATAGCCCAGATCTTATCAATGGGAGCAGGAAACGGATCCAGGGCCCTCTTGGGTTGGTAAATGTGAATAAGCAGAATAAATAGAAGCTTTACCACAGTATTTAAACCAAGGTATATCCTGCTGTATAATAAAATGTCACTCAGGCTTGTGAAATAAAATAACAGTATCTTTAGTTCAAAGATTAAAAGTGGTTAACAATATATACATCGGTCTCTTTGAATTCAGGCAGAGATAAGAGGAATAAAATAGTCTTTTTAGATAGTCTTTGAAATATGCCTCATGCCATAAAATGATCAGTCCTTAAGATAGTTGGCAGGCCAGCACTTTCTCTTCACCGTCCAAAATGAGAATAATGGCAGAACAGTTAGAACCATTGGCCTCAGCAGCTAGCCAGAGGCAGCAGCCAATCAGAACCCTGGCCCCTGGAACACTCAACCAATCGGCTGCTGACACATCTCTCCACAGTTAACCCACCGTATCATGGTGTTCGTTTTCAAATCTTCACATCTCAGATGTACATCCATTGACTTATCACACACCACCACCCCCTCCCTCCGATCTCCCAGTTCATTGCCATTTCATATAATTTTATATAATTCATCCTTGGGGGGGGGGGGGGGGATTTCACAATATCAAAGCTACTTGTGGCATGGAACTGTATCTTGCAAATAGCTACATGAAACTATACTCATCAAATACACACATGTGAAGAGGCAGAAAGAGAGAAAAGCTGTCTTGTAACTTCCTTGTCAGTTGGACTATACATTCATTAAAAAAATTGAATGCCTTTAACAGGTGCTTCAAGGTGGTGAATCTTTTTGGAAATTTCCTGTTAGTCCTGGATTACCATACTGACTTGGAAACTGCCTCTCATCACTGGGGAAGAGAGGATCTTTGTGTGTCAGTATTTGAATTTGGACATGCTTTTACTTGAGTAGTCATGATAATTATGTTCTATAAGAATTAGAGGAATGGAATTGCATAGGTGAGAATGTATAGTAAGATCACCCAACCAAACTGTTCCAGCAGATTCCAAAGTACCTGAGCAAAGCCTCTTCTGTCTTTAGGATCATTGCCTGTCAGTGCTGAAGACACTCAGGAGAACTATGAATACATCCCTGATCCTGACATGCTGATGAGGAAGCTACCCAAGAGTGGGCTCAAAACAGAGCAAGGTGAGAGGCCACTGATGGCTGTGTTAAAACATATGCCAGAGAAGGGAGGTGTGATGGGGAAGAGTTCCATTCTTAGTTCCTAACAATGAATACTGGTTTGTGGGATAGGGGCATATAGTTCCCATAATGGGTATAGAACTGGTTTGAGGTATAACAAGAGAGAAATCCTGGGGAAATGATTCTAGGCTACTGGGGCCAGAAAATATGGGTTGTACAGTAATTCTTCTTTGAAATGCAGCCATTGTAGTCAAAGGGCCCTTCCACACAGCCCTATATCCCAGAATATCAAAGCAAGAAATCCCACATTATCTGAGTGTGGACTCAGATAACTCAGCTCAAAGCAGATATTGTGGGATTTTCTGCCTTGATATTCTGGGATATAGGGCTGTGGGGAAAGGCCCTTGGACTGTCCTTACAGAAAGATCAGTATTTTGTTGCCAGAACTTGGGAAATTAGATCTTTTGGACTACAAAGTCCCAGAATTCCTATACAAGAAACATCACATTTCTGTGATTACCTCTCCCCCACAACTCTTTTAGCTCAGAGCCCATGGCCAGTACCTAAGTGTTGTTGAGCAATTTAGAATGGTTCCGGATAGGCCCAAGCCATTGAGAGTTGCCTGGTGAGAAAGAGAAGACAATATTACAGAATAAATCTCACCAAGTTGAAGAGAAAGCCACTATGGTTTTTTTATTTCATTCCAGCTGGAAAGGATGACAACTGCAGTAATCTGCCAACAAAATCGACATGCCCACTGGGCAAAAAGATACTGTATTTATAGCCTTCAGATTCAAAAGTTCCCATGGCCACCCCTCCCTACCCAAGCTGGCTTTGTTTTGATTGGCTGTTACATCAGCAAACCAGCATGAGAGCCAATGGCGGCCTGAGCCCTGCTTTGGCCGCTCAGCCAATGAGGAGGAAGGGAGGCAGGCAATAGGGAAACAATAAAAGGAACGAAAAGATGACAGGATAAAAATGACCAATGTTTGTCCAAGGAGTCAGCAACAGCTTAAGCTCTCGAGCTGAGCCAAGGTTATTGTTGATATCTTTTGAATTAACATCTTGGACTTTGTTTTCTTCCTTCCTGGGTATGGGATCCATTGATGAAGTTTGAAGCTAGTTTCGGCCATTTGCGTTGACACAATGAGAAGAATCTGTGGTGCAATCCTAATTCCTCGCAGACAGGAAGACACCCTTTGTGTTGGGTGATTTAGATGCCTATAGGTCTTATCTCTCCAGATGGACTAGCCTTTTGCCCTCTGAGATCTGGTCGATAAGAGCCATTTATTTATTGTCCATGCAATGAGTTTCTGGTTGAGTCCTTTATCTAGGAATTTACTGGCCCAGGAAATTGGGAAATGCTTCCTGGAGCCATGAGGTGCTGGATTCATCAAGAAGAAAAAGGTGGCTTTTTCTTCATTTTTTCAAAATATAGCCATACTAACATATAGTGATATGGGGAAGGGAACATACAAGGATTTCATAGGGGATAAATCATGCAAAGTCAAAGGGGAACCTTGCCAGCCCTTTTTCCCTCTAAAGTTCATCAGGTCCATAAAGTTTGGTGAAAATCAGGAGGAGATCCAAAGGGATTTGGCAACAGGGTCTCTGAGAGTTCCAAAAGCACTTTAAAGCTGATAAAATTTCAAGGGGGGGGGGGGAGTGTGTAAAAGTCCTAGAGAAGTCCATAAGAGTCCATGGGGAGCATACTGGAGTCAATGGGAGCACTGAGAAGTCGGAGTCCATTCATAAAACAGGAGTTTCATTCATGAAAAAGGAATCCAATTAATAAATAAATAACCAAATTGGTCAGATGTTAGTTTGGGTCACAGGGGCATTGCCATGTGGGACCATGGAAAAAGCTTTAGGTTCTCATATGGGGAGAGATAGGGAATTATGGGATCATTCCAACCTGGTGTCCTTGGCAAAACTATGAATTCCCTGATTTTCAACCATCTTTTACAGAGTCCTGGGGGGCGGGGGCGGGTTTACCTTTAATCTTATAAATTGTTCACACAGAAGGCCAGCCCTGGGTATAGCGTTTTTGAAACAACTGAAATACTTCTCCTCTTGCTACAACTTTGTCTATGTACTTTTCTCTATTTACAGATCTGTTTGCATCTGGTATTGACAAATTGAAAGAATTGTCCAGATCTCCCATTAACTTTGCTTATGGACTGGCCTTCCTTTCTCTGATCATGGCAATTGCTGCCCTCAAATTAGCCATTCAAAGATGTAAGTTGAGTTTTGTAGCATGGAAAAGTGGATGTTTTCTCACCAGCATAGAACGCAGGCTATCGTCTGCCAATCTACTCCTGCAGAATTCTAGGAAATGTAGTTCAGGATGAAGCCTTTGGTATTCTCAGTTAGAGAGTTCCTTGGCTTCTCTAAACTACATTTCCCAGAATTCTGCAGGAGCAGATTGGACAATTGTAAGGAAGTGACTCCAAAGGGAAACGTGGTTCAACAGGGCAAACCTGAAGGCACCAGGAGGGTGAGGAGAGAGGATGAAAGGAAATCTGCTTGTGTACACGTTACTATATCTGCATTAACTCTCATAAGCATTGGCAAAATGCTTATGAAGTGCAGTGCACCTCAGAGAGTCACTGAGAAAAAAATTAAAAGAAAACTTCCAAAGGATTTCCCATACCTTTTGTGGTTCCCTTCAATCTGCATTAACCAAATCTTTCTGGATGCTGTAAAACCATTTCCCGTGACTAATAACTCAGTGTGAAGATTCTCCTTAACGTACCAGGATTTTTAATCTTTTTCTCTGGATTAAGCAGGTGTCCGGAAGGGCTCTCAAACCACTATACCATGCTGGCTCTCTGCTATATGGGATGTGTATGCATGTGGCTTCATGTTGACCTATAGCGACCCAATGAATTTCTTCTTTTTTTTAGGCAAGGAATACTCAGGGGTAATGTTGCCCATTCCTTCCTCTAAAATATAGCTTACAGGAAGCTGGCAGTCATTGGCTGTCTCACATCCAAGTACTAGCCAGGACTAAACATGTTTACCTTCTACGATCAGACAGGCTCTGGTAACTTTAGGGTATTTTGTCAGGGCCATATGGGATGTAGGATCCTTGGGGAAAGAGAAACCTGGCCCTCAGTGATGACCTGTTGCGGTTTTTGGACTACGGTTCTCAGAATCCACCAACCAGCATGGCCACTGAGATTTGTACTCTGAAAAGTTCATTTCACAGTGCCATGTGGATATACCAGAAGACCATGCATTGTTTGTTCCAGACTGGATTCTTTCAAGGCTCTATGTTTTGCAGGTTTCCCATCATGCCCCCATGAATGGATCATGTTCCAGGAGAAATGCTACTATTATGACCAAAACATGGCCGATTGGACAAATGCCAAGAGAACCTGCCATGACCTGGGTGCAGACTTTGTAGGGATTGACAATGAGGAGGAAAAGGTGAGCTTTCCCTGCTTGGCTCCTGTAGTAAATGGAACAAATACCAGAGGGCAACTATTTATTTATTTACCTTACTTATATACCGATGTTCTCAGCCCGAAGGCGACTCACAGCGGTGTACAACAAACAACAACAGCAAGAATTCAATGCTAAGTATAAAAACAATTAACAGCCTACACATTACACAGTTAATAAACAATTACTACAGAAGCCATTCACTATCGTCTCATCATCAGAAACATGATCCAAATTCATCATCCATTGTTCCATTCCATTGTTCGTTAACCAAGCATTGCACTAATTATTCGAACGCCTGCTCAAACAGCAGATCTTTAGTTTTCTATGGAATACCATTAGGGACTATGTTCTCTTGAGTATGTCAACTACTAAAATCCATTGCACTTCTGTGCTTTTCAGAGATAATAGACTAGATGCTGCTTCAACTGGTTTTTTTTTTTTAGCAGATATTATAAAGAAAAACACTTTTCTACTATTTGCAATTTCTGTTATTCTTCCTCCTGGCAACAAATAGAGCAGCAGCATTTCTGCTGCTCTAACCCGGAGCCCCCAGTGGCACAGTGGTTGAACTGCTGAACTGCTGAGCTTGCTGACCGAAAGGTCGTAGGTTCTAATCCAGGGAGCGGCGTGAGCTTACGCTGTCAGCCCCAGCTTCTGAGAGCCCAGCAGTTCAAAAACATGCAAATGTGAGTAGAACAATAGGTACTGCCCCGGTGGGAAGGTAACGGCACTCCATGTAGTCATGCCAGCCACATGAACTTGGAGGTGTCTACAGACAACACCGGCTCTTCAGCTTAGAAATGGAGATGAGCACCAACCCCCAAATTTCAGGATTCCATAGCATTGAGCCCTGGCAATGAAAGTAGTAGCAAACTGCATTAATTCCAGTGTTGATTCACTTCTAGTCCTAGTGTGAATTCAGCTATTGTCAGAAGGCACATTCAGCATGGCCAATGATAGGGGAGAATGGGAGAGCTAATGCACTGAGACGAAGGTTTCTTGCTTATATCACATGTTTTGTCTCCTATATGCTTAACAAAGGGTTCTAAAATATGACTATCTTTGCAATTTTGCTCAATGTAATTTTTAAAATCTATTTATTGTTTTATTTCCTCTTTCAACCTTTCTGTCTCTCTCCTGATGTAGCTGTGTTAGACAACAAATGGTAGTATTGGGTCTCTTGCATGAGAAACTCCTCTTCTGTTTCCAGAAATACCCCCATCACAAGTTCCCCTGGCTCTTAGGTCTTATCTACGCTGCCATTATAATGCAGATTTAACTACATTATTTGGCCACTGCAGATTCACATAATACAGTTTCACTCCATTGAACATGATTATATGAGTCTATGTCAGTGGTTCCCAATCTTTTTTTTTAACCACGGAACACTTGACCAGGGACCACTTTGACCAGGGACCACTCTCCAACATTAGTACCAAAAGGGTTATGAATCTGTTTTTGGACAACTTAAGATTCGGTTTGGTTATTTGGGTGCTGATCCAGAAAATTGCATTGGATAGACCACATCAGCTTTAGTTTCTGATACAGAACAAATGCCATCCAATAGTCACCATCTGCTCACTCACAAAAAAACCCCATATTTAATAAGTCTCAGCACTATAAGAGGGTTTTGTGAGACTAGTCACTCTCGTTACAATGGCATAGTAAAGTTGACGCTGTGGATCATATTTTAGTTCTTACGGACCACAAGTTAGGAAGCACTGGTCTACACTGACCATATAGTGTAGTTCAGTCTGTATTATAATGGCAGTGAAGTTGGGACCACAGTATTCAGAACAATATAAATTCAGCATAAGAGTAACATACAGGATTTCAGCTCAATGCAGTTGCATAGGTTGATCTGATTAAAATGTTATTTCATGGGTCCCAGAATTACAACCATACAGGAGAAACACACACATTTTTGTGTCTAGGTTGGAAGTTATAAATCTTAATCCAATTGCTAAAGCAGCCTCATACAATTGGTTGCTTAAATGCTGACTTATGCATTTAATTTATTGGGTCTCCCCTAGGCAGCTACTGCGGATTGGATTAATGGCCCTGTTAGACTATACCTTTCTATTACTTCTTATTCCTTGGGCATGATGGGCATGACTGCAGGGATTTGCAGGGAACCCACTTCCCATCCCTGTTCTAGAATGAAACAATGGTCTCAGCCAAATTTCTAGTGCCAGCTACAACAATCCAATTGTATTTAGGGAAATGTGGAGTTACCAGACTTGTTTTAATTGGTATTAGCAATTGGTCTTAATTCTTCATTTTCTTTGTGGTCTTTTTGACTCAGTTCAGTTGAATTAGATACGCATGAGAATTAGTGGACAAATTGAAGGGGATAGAAAGTTTCTCAGATTTTGGGCCCTTCCTCCAAGTGTCCTATTCCAGCCAAAAGCATTCTGCTTAATAGCCCTCTCAGACTCAGGAGCAACAGCACACTTTTTTGCGCAACATTTTCCTGCCACCCCATCTTTCTCCAAGGGATGCCCTTAACACTACATCTGTAAAAGGTCACCTCTTCACAAAAGTCAACATTGACACTGGACTTCAACACCGCTTGAGCTCTGTGAATGCAGCATTTTCCCAAATGAAGCAGAGAGTGTTTGAGGACCAGGACATCCGTAGGGATACCAAGGTATTTGTTTATAAAGAAATTGTCCTCCCAACCCTGCTATATGCCTGCGAGATGTGAACAGTCTACAGGCGCCACATGCGACTCCTAGAACGATTCCATCAGCGCTGCCTCCGAAAAATCCTGCAAATCTCTTGGGAAGAAAAGCGGACAAATGTCATGTGCTGGAAGAAGCAAAGACCACCAGCATTGAAGCAATGGTCCTCCGCCATCAACTCCACTGGACCGGCCACGTTGTCCAGATGCCTGACCACTGTCTCCCAAAGCAGTTGCTCTACTCCGAACTCAAGAACGGAAAACGGAATGTTGGAGGACAGGAAAAGAGATTTGAAGACGGGCTCAAAGCCAACCTTAAATACTCTGGTATAGACACTGAGAACTGGGAACCCTTGAGTGCTTCAGTTGGAGGTCAGCTGTGATCAGCAGTGCTGCAGAATTTGAAAAGGCACGAATGGAGGGCAAAAGAGAGAAACATGCCAAGAGGAAGGTGCATCAAGCCAACCCCGACCGGGACCGCCGTCCACCTGGAAACCGATGCCCCCACTGTGGGAGAAGATGCAGGTCAAGAATAGGGCTCCACAGTCACCTACGGACCCACCGCCAGAACGCCGAATTTGGAGGACCATCATCCTTGGACTACGAGGGATCGCCTAAGTAAGTAAAAGGTCAATTCTCATTGTGAGTTCCTGAGACATTTTGGCTTCATAGGCTATGAACATGTAGCAGCAGGCAAGAAGCTGTTCTCCTTTTCTGTCTTCTTTTCTTAGGATTTTCTTGTTTATAACATCCCAACAAAAGGCGTATACTGGATCGGCTATTATGAGGGCACATCGACAAGGGTGGATGGATCTGTTTCTCCTGACACGTGAGTAACTATTTTGAACAGACTTCCCTCTGATCTATCACAGTGCCGTTCACTAAATTACTTTACAGTTTTGAATTGGTAAATAATTCAATATATTGATATAACTTCCTTTCCCAATGGATTGCAATAGGGTTTGAATAGCATGTTGTTATTGTTTTATATCCAATCTTTTAACGCATTTTAATGTTTTTGTTTCTAACAATTATTTAATTATCTTTAAAAAATAAGTTTTGTATATTATTACGACTATTTGTATATGTTATTTATCTGTTCTGGTTTTGGTGTTCTGTAACCATCCTGAGATGAAGAAAAAAAAGAGGAAAAAGGTGGGATATAAATAAATAAAATATTTACACACATGCATATAGAGATCATATAGAGATCCACATGAAACTACATATGCAGTTTATATCATTCATCTACTAGGATAAGAAATGAATCAGACACTAAGAAATCTACAAAATCTGTTCCTTTAGTACATGTACATAGGGAGAGGTACAAATCCATAGGTTTGTATCTCTGCCTTTGTGGTAGAGGGACAAACCTATGTACTTG
Organism: Anolis sagrei; assembly: GCF_037176765.1. Classification (NCBI taxonomy): domain Eukaryota; kingdom Metazoa; phylum Chordata; class Lepidosauria; order Squamata; family Anolidae; genus Anolis; species Anolis sagrei. Next base: position 127,872,036 of record NC_090022.1, on the reverse strand, counting down.
TGGTAGAGGTACAAACCTGTTTTAATTGAAAAAGGTTGTGGTTTTTGCTATTATAATTCATAAAAAATAAAACTAGAATGGCATAGCTTCATATCAGATTTTTTTTTGGTTGTGTCAGGAGAGACTTGAGAATCTGCAAGTCACTTCTGGTGTGAGAGAATTGGCCGTCTGCAAGGATGTTGCCCAGAGGATGCCCGGATGATTTGATGTTTTATCATCCTTATGGGAGGCTTCTCTCATGTCCCCACATGAGGAGCTGGAGCTGGTAGAGGGAGCTCATCCGCCTCCCCCCGGATTCGAACCTGCGACCTGGGTTTAACCTTTTGGATTAATGTTTAAGTATGAAATTGTGGATTTGAAAGGTGTATTTCAATTCCTCATGTATCTGGGAAATTTGATAGTGTGTTCAAAAGAGTTCTGCATCAAGGGGTGTAGCTCTGGTAATGTTATTTTTAGTAGTCTGTTAATGATCTAATACCAGTTTACCTCTTTTTAGGACCAGTTCTTTCTAAATAGTTTTCTTTCTTTCTTTCTTTCTTTCTTTCTTTCTTTCTTTCTTTCTTTCTTTCTTTCTTTCTTGCAAAGCTCATTTTTCAACCAAAAATCATCCCCTTTTGTTTACCAGACTGGCATCCATTATATTAAACAGAACTGAGACATCTAGACCCATTTCAGCCCATTATTTCTTGCCCCACTGCACTCATTTCTGATCAGGCCCCTCTCATGGGAGGTTCAGTAAATTGACACAAGTATTCAAAATAATCCAATGACAGTTTATTACACTTTCCACCATGACTGGAGCCAACCAGAGATGACACTGAACAGAGCCCCAGACCAACTAGGGAGAGTATCTTAGCTGGCTGCATTTTGGGCGAACCAAAAGCCAGCATGATCGTATTTCTTGAACAACTGTCAAAATGCTATAAATATTTCTGAATGTTTGCGTTGAGGTATGTCAGTCTTTGGAAACACAGATTCTGCTGACATCCTCCTAGGCCAAAGAGAATAAATGCTTCTGATTTTGCCTTCAACTCATCTGTGTCTCATTTGATCCTTTGGGTGGTAGGCTCTCCCAGTCTGAACCTGAAATTTTAATGGAGGTGAAATTACATAACAACAACAACAAGAAGTTTATTTCTTCTCTGCCTTTCCTCATGGTTCGAGGCAGATTTCAACATTGCTAAAACACATAATCAAACACATAACCATTAAAAATACGTTGTAGAATACACATATTAATATTAAAACATATTTACACAAAAATATACATTAAAATACATATCTATGTTTAATATGATTTTAATGGTTTAATTTAAAGTAATATGTTATTGTTTTCGTTATTATGCTTTAGTTTATATATATGTTGGCATTGAATCTTGCTATTACTTGATGTATACTGCTTTGAGTCCCCCCAGGGGTGAAAAAAGCGTTATATAAATATAGTAAGTAAGTAAGTAAGTAAGTAAAATCCACACACAAAAATTAGACATAAAGCGGAAGTTTAAAATCCATCATTAAAACGGTCTGGGTATTTTAAAACCTAACACATGGAAGCCATATTTATTTTTATTTATTTATTTATTATATCTATTTATATACTGCTTTTTTTCTCCCAAAGGAGAGAAACAATGAATTCACGTGCCTCCAAAAACCCAGAATATTGTGTAGTAGTGACTTTTAGGTCCCATATGTGTAGTGCAACTTAGTCATGTGAATTTGAGTCAGAGACTGGAAGGGGCAAATGTAAAAAAGGACTAAGTGATAATTATATAGCAACAGTGATTTCTGACACTAAGTGCTTCTAAGAACATATACTTTCTCATTATTTTTTTCTAAAGAAATGATCCAGCTAACCCAGATCAAGAAAATTGTACAGTCATCAAAGAACCCAAGTACGAAACGTTCAAGGAGTCATGCACTTCTAACCATCTGTTCATTTGTGAAAAGCCCATAAAGCTTGCCTGTGTCTGGCACCTTCTTCATAATTCTTTCAATTGAAATGGTGAGGTTTTTTTTCCTTAAGGAGATTAAAAAGAACAGCAGGAAGATAAAGAATACAATGAAAATGCAAAAGGTCTGAAAGTGCATTTATCTCTATCCTGACCATGAATAGCTTAAAGAGTTCCTCCACAATTTTCTCTAGATTTGTGATACTGTTATTGTTCTTATGTGCAGTCAAGTTGACTTTGACTTATGACAGTGGTTTTCAACCTGTGGGTCTCCAAGTGTTTTGGACTACAACTCCCAGAAATTCTGGCCAGTTTACCAGCTGTTAGGATTTCTGGGAGTTGAAGGCTAAAACATCTGAGGACCCACAGGTTGAGAACCACTGGCATATGGGGACCTCGTGAATGAGAAACCACCATGGAGTTCTGCTATCTACAGGCCTTCTCAGATCTTACAAAATTCAGGGATGTGGCTTCCATCTGTGGTGTGGCCTTTGTCTTTTGCCATTCACTCTATCATCAACATCATCATCATGATCATCATCATGACGTTTATTTATAACCCGCTTTTCCTCTCATTTCAAGGGAGTCATGCCATCTCATGATGTTGCCAAAGTATGTATCCTGTTTTGGAACTGGGCGGATTTGTAGTTTATCATGCAAAGCAGACAAATTGTAATTATATGAGGACAACAGTATCATTGCCTTGGTCCTGTATTTCTCACTGCTTTCCTGATAGGAAAGAGACTGAAAATCATTTATTTTACAAATACAAATAATCCATTATTGACCTCCTTTTGTAAAAGAAATGCCTCTCAATGGTCTCCTACCAAGAGCCTGGTGGGAAAGTCTAAGGTAATGACACTACTGTGCTGTCGTAATGGCAATTTGCCTCCTAATGTGATAAACTTCAATATTTGGTGCTGAATATTGTCACATGTTACTGCTGTAAGATAAGCTTTATTAGTGGCAAGTTATGAGCATGCCAGTCTTTTTGCTAATGGACTCCAGCTTCCACTCAAAGCCAATGGTAGAAATAGGTCACAAAACAGCAAATTTTACCCATAGTATCTCATAGCCAATAATTCAATTCTCTGTGGCTGGATAAACAGAGTCTCTGGGTTTAGGTGCAGTCACTCAAGGTAGGACTGATGGAAAGAGCGCCAGATATAGTCCCCAGTTCAGAGATCTGATGATTTTTAAAAAGCAAGTGTTTAGCTTTCTAGCAATATATTCAACAACAACAATTATGTTGTAATGTGGGTGCGAGATTCTCAATCCGTCTCTGTCTCTCTTTGGCAAGGACTCTGTAGCTTGCAGGTCCCATGCTGTAGTGAAATCTACCTTTTAGGCGACCAGGCCGAAGCCTGAGTATCAGTAGCTGTCATCTTGAAAGACAGGCAGAAGCAGGAGGAGTCAAGCCGACTCCTGATTGGTCAGAGCAATTAGGGGAGGAGTCGGTTGAGAGAGGGAAAGAGGCTGTCAGCTCTTGACAAGGGGGAGAAGTGTCTTGACATCAGACACAGAAGGAAGGGATTTTTTTAGGAGAGGAAGCTAAATAGGAGTCTGACAGGGAAAGACAGCTTTAAAGTGAGCCTTAAGGATAGGGAATAAGTAGCAGACAAGGGCTAGGGTTACTGTATTGAGAGGATCAGTAACAGAAAGACTTGTCTTCTTAGACTTAGGAGAAGTTTAAGAGAGCTTATTACCCTGTGTGTGAGACAGATAGGAGTCTGTTCTCTAAGTGATACTGTTTCTAGGAGTAGAGCAGTGTGTTTAAGGAAACTCACAGTTTTAAAAGCTTTATTGTCGGTGAAACTCCTGACTAAGCCTCTATAACTGAATCAAGTTTCTGTACCACTCATTCTATGAGTAGTTATTTGTTTAAAGTTCAATAAACCTTTTCTAGTTCACTTTTAACTGGTGTACGCCTCAGTCTGTCAATCTCCTCAGAACTAAGTCAAGTCAATAATTGAAATCTCTTTAAAGTCCAGTCAGCCAGCGAAGAAGCAATAGAAGAACTAAGGGCAAACACACCTTACTTACGATACATTCACACCTTTGGGTCCTCAGACCAGTAAAACTGAGGTGGTGGCAGTCATATCTATCAAAAGCATCGGTCATTGATATATTTAACCTATGGTCAGCTGCTAATTTTGTTATACTGGTGGCAGCTTTGTTCCCCCCTGCCTCAGACATTTCCTTTGAATTTTTTTATACATGCAAACACCCTTCAATCATGGCACACCTCTGCAGCCAAATAAGCTATAAACAGCTTTATTGCAGCCGTAAAATCATTTACACTATATACAAAGTAACCATCAATTTTACACTGCTCCAGTCAATTAGCAGTTCAGCTAACAGTTCAATAAGTAAGTCCATTCCGTTCAGCAGGCTTCTTCAGTAGTGGCTATCGAAGGAAACTCTTATCAGTAAAAGCACCCCCAGTAAATTCCTAGATGATGACACAATGTCCGTCTACATCAGAGGAAGCAGGAAACATTTGCAGTGTCCTTTCTAGGAACTGGCCACCTCCTCTGTAGACTTTAACTCCATCCATGCAGGATAGATTTGCATACATGCAGACTGCCAGCTTTAAAACACACAATTTAAATTTCCCATTATTCACACCATTCTGACAAATTATTCATCCCAAGTCTCTTTATGTTTTCATCAAGTAATATGCTGTCATTTGCATATCTTAAATTGTTGATTTGTCCTCTCCCAATTCTCACATCTTCTTCCTCTGACTGTATTCCCAATTTCCATATTATGTTATATGTTCTGCCTATAAATTAAACAGATAAGATACAGACTTGTTTTGACCTGCTTGTGAAATGAAAACTATTGTTTCCCCATTTTCTAACCCAACAATAACGTTTTATCTGTTTTGTAGGTTTCTCTTCAAGAGAATCAAATGTCATAACACTTCATTTCTTTTAGAATGATACATCGTTTTTCTGATCAACACAATCAAAAGCTTTTCTATAATCAATAATGTATAAGTTGATTTTCTTCTGAAATTATTTGGCATGTTCCAGTAGTTTATGTTTGGTATTAAAAAAAACGAGCCTGTGTTTGGGTCTAACATTTGCTTTGGGATTATGGTGGGTTCTCAAAACATGTTGGAGAAATGCTTTGTAACTTTACATCCTCAATATTTGTAGAAAGCATTTGCGACTTTGAGTGCCAATGAATTAATTTTTGAAAGATTTGTATTGTCATTGAGCAAGACATTTCCCCACTCCAGTCATCAACCCGGGCTTGGGCTAGCATTACATAGCAAAGTGATAGAGTGCTTGGAACAACATGAGGATTCCTGAGGTCCAAGGAGGAGCTACTCCTCTTGCTCTCTCATCCCCCAGCCTGCACATAAATCCCCCAACAGATTCTCTTCCAAGGGATTGTTCTATCCACGCAGGGTCCTAGAACCACACCCCAGGAGATACCAAGGGCTTATTGTACTTACAAGCTGTCAAATTGTTGCCTATTTATGAGCTTTCCATGGGATTGTCTGTTCACTGGGGATGCCAGGCAGTGACCCTCCAGTTGAAGAGCCTTGATCCAGAGAAAGTTTAATATAGTCCCCAATGTGTCAGAACTGGATTCTCCCACCACAGTTCACATCACATATTATGCTGTTTCTACACCAAAGAAAGCATTTTTACATAAGAAAACTATTAAATCTGCATATAGAGTATGTATGATACACACAAGCACATGAAGATTTTCTCATAATAATCTACCATCGACCCTCCATATTCCCAGATTTTGCATTCACAGATTCAATCATCCATAGCTTGGAATTTTTTTAAAAAAGTAAACTTTAATTTGGCCACTATATATAAAGAATACTATTTTACTCACACTGTGTATATAACAGGAATAAGGCTGACTGCGGGATGGGGCACCTGGTCAGGGAGATAGTGTCTTTATTGACCATTGCTACCCCACCTCCCCATCCTTCTGATCCCAGTTGGTGCTACACGGCGTAACCTGGAGGACAAAGGTCTTCGTTATGCACGCCAGGTCTGCCTGTTCTTCCAATATTAGATCGTAAATAATTGTTGTTTCCCCATTAACAGACCTGGCGTTCAACAGCACCACCCTTAATCTATAGGGACCGAATGTTTGAAATGTTCTGCTTGGTATAGCACAATAAAGAATACCCAAAAAGAATCTGACAGCTAGAGCACATTGTTCCCACAAGTCCAACATTGTTCCCACAAGTCCAACATTAATAATAGTTATCCATATTTGTCAAACGGTAGCCATAAAGAAAACATGTTGTGCTATATGTATAGAGTAAGTTTAACAAATGTGGCATTTGAAAAGAAGGACCAAGTCCTGCAACGAGGTGGGCACTATTGGATTCTGTTTCCTGGAAAAGCATTAATGCTTTCCCAGGAAACAGAATCCAATAGTGCCAAAATCAAAATTTGAAAATCTAAATTCAAGATTTGGAAGTGCTTTACTTTGCTTGTGTCATATTCAATTTATTTTTGATTAAAAACTAATGACTTACTCAGAGGGAAATTTACTTTTATACTGTGTGGTTGCAGAAAGATATATATGGTGTATATATACTTTCCTTTTTTGCTCAGGACAGAAAAAAATGTGTAAAGGTTACTTTATTATAACTGAGATCGTTAACATGCTATGAGCACTCTTGTGTTGAAAATGTTGAGATTTTGAGCATTTACATGTATTTAAAATTATCTTAAAATAAAATAAAACTTGTTGATCTGGTAGGTTCTAATCATTTGTGGTTATGTGTTGTGATTCATCAACAAGTTTATGGGTTTCCGTTTCTCCTTTGCTAGCAGAAGCACATGGCAGCATAGCAGAAACAGATCTTGATAATGGACAACACGAGTAATAAGCATAGAATCTTTCCTCTTATTAAAAAACTTCTCTGGACCTCTTCCCACGTGCTGCCAGAATCATCGAGGATTGGTGTGGATTCCGGTGATTGTGACAGCGCCCATCCAGGGGGTCTGGGGACTCATGCCCAATGTTATGGCTTCCTCCACCCCACATGGAGGGGGGGGGGGAGTCAGGCAGCCGTCTTGATCCAGAGATTTCTATGGAATATGGGATGCCTCCTGTCTTTTGCCACTGGCTATTTTTCGGTGGTGGCAGGGTTTTTTGGCAGTTTTGCCATAGATCCGCCCCAGAGTACTTACTTCTCCAGGGTGTGTTGGGAGTGTCAGGCCCCATGGCAAAATTTCTAAAAACCCATTGCCGCTACCAAAAAAATAGCCTGTGTTAAAAGGCCTGATCATCATATACAGCTAAACCAGGAAATCCCAAATGGATGACCCCCCACGAGGGTCTTCCTCTAGGGGCAAACCAAGAATGGGCAACTTGGAAGTCCCTGAACAGACTCAGAAGTGGAGTGGGCAGATAAAGACAACTTGGCAAAATGGCACTATCTAAAAGAATCTTCCACCTTGTGTGACTGTGGAGCAGAACAGACAACTCTGCATCTGTATGGTTGTCCACTATGCCCTGCCTCATGGACAGAGGAAGAATTATTGGAGGCTGCAGATAATGCCGTTGCTGTTGCCCATTTTTGGTCAAAAGATATTTAGCTGCTTGTGCTCCTTCTATTTCTATGTTCACTAACTGGAACAGCTGGATTACATTTGAGGACCATGTGATTAATTGCTGATGTACTGTTTTATATGTTTTAAACTGTTTTAATGTATTTTAATGCTATTTGAATGTCTGTAATTGTATGACTTTATATGGTTGCTTACATGTAAGCCGCCTCGAGTCTCCTCCGGGGTAGAGAAAGGCGGGATAGAAATGCCGTAAATAATAAATAAATAAATAAATAATTTTTTTTCAGCCATTTCACAAAGCATGCCAAGAAACCCCTGTGATAGGTTGTCTAAGGTCACAATTACCTGAAGGCTTGCAACAAATGGGCTTCTAAGCCACAAAGTGTGTTAAAAACAGAGTGAAGAGTCATCCCTGCTGCTACAATAATTAAGAATAATCTTTGCAAGTTACAGAAACAAATCAATTAATTTTTTCAAATTGCAGCAAGCTGTTGGAGCTGAAGATTTGTAGTCCTTTCCTATTTCCCAGAGACAATGCTGGAGAATTTGCACTCTTATCTCCTACTTGGAGACAACTCATGAAAACTGGAGGCTTGTGACCAAGGCCTGAGAGATGGCAAACCTAATGTGACCATAAATAATTCATAAAAACTCATGTCATGATACACTTTGTTTATTGAACTGAGAATGAAATAGGAAACAGGAAGTAAAACTGCAACATAGGGTAATTTTTAAAAGAACATGCTTTGGCTTCCATTGTGAGACACAGCATCGCTTCTGCAGATTGAATAAAGTTTCTGTAAGTTTGCCTTCAAACCGATAAGGTCCTGATTCCTGATCTGGAACATTCACAGTTAGCAGATCTCGCCAGGCAGCCCTCAGTAACCTCAGGTCTAAGAAAACTGAAATTTCCAGCTTCAGTTATTTGCTTCTAGACTATTATTATACCTACAATGGCCCCTTGGTATCGACTGGTGTTTTTTCCCCAGGAGATATACAGATAGCAGTTCTGAGAAAGCTTATTTCCTTCCTTCACATTAAACAAACTATAGTTTGGGGGTAAAGTGAGGGATAGAAGTGTAAATAATACCCCAGAATATCTAATAGTTTGGGTATTTTCAGAAACAAGTAGTTCCTCCAGATTGACAATTTGTTGCAAAATGTTCCAGATATGTTGTTTCCTGCGTGTTCTTGTTAATTCCCCATTTTGAAAGCTTATCTGACCCTTAATGCAGAGACTTTAAATTGCTTGTGTCATTTTTAATTAAAAAATAAACAATAACTGATTCCAAAATTGAAGGGTTAGAAAACAAACTCTGCTGGTTTACAAAGACATAAAACTTAAAGAAGCCCTGAACAGAAAGGGCCTCATTTTGTATAGACGGGAAGTTCAAGTGAGAAACATCTTCCACATCTTCGTGTTGCTTAGTTACAAAGTACTGTGTCTTCCTGTCTTCAATTTGCACACAGGCTGGTTAAATCATTTCTGCATCACGGGTGGCTGCTGATCAAAATCTACAATGAAGTTTGTACAGACTATCTGGTTATGCAATGCAATAAATCTTTTCATTGCATGGCAATGAATTGTAGGAATAAAAATGTCTTCTGTCATGAAATATGTCTGCCTATGTCCAGCAACACAGATAATGCTTCCTGTCTCTAAGCTATGAGTATCAAACTCATTTTCATCTAGGGCAATATCAACCTTATGGTTGCCTTTAAAGGGCTGTTGAATCCATGGATGGAGAATCTGTGGATGCTGAGGGCCAACTATAATTTTTTTTTACACAGTTATTGTTTATTTTATTTATTTACTTCATTTCTCACTGCCTTTTTCCATCCCAGAGGGGACTTAAGGTGGCTTACAAATTCGGCAAAATTTAATGCCACACTGGTAAACAATAAACACATCTCAAACAAAATACAAACATATAAGCCGTTGTTGGTGCTCTTTAGTTTTTACCCAGTTTGAGTCTTCAGATGTTATTCAGCGATGACTCCCATCACTTCTGAGAATGCACCACGCAGACTGGGATAATGGGAAATACATCCCAACGGCACTTGTGGCTCTGAGGTTGGGAAAGCTTAAAGGCTGAGGAAAGGTTAAAGTCAGACATCATATCCACAAGCTCTGTATCTTAACTCAAACCCCATTATCATGACTGAACAGAGCAGCCTTCCAGATGTTACTATCACAACTCCCATCAGCTTCTATCACGATGGGAGGGAATATCTCAAAGGGATCAAATGGATCCCTTGATAATAATTTTGAACAGAAGAATCCTAAGAAAGACATGAGGCTGAAAGGAAGGGACATTTTTAACATTTTATAAAATGTAATCAGGTTTCTTCTGGATTCTTTCAGCTGGAAGCAGACCAGTGGAAATTTGGAGTTCTTCTCAGGGATACCTGGCAAGCTTCGCTAACCACAGATGTCAGGAATCAGGACTCTCACCAGGTTAGAGGCAAATGATAGAGACTTTATTCAATTTGTGCAAAAGGGGCAATTGTACAGCATGGACGCTCGAAGGGTACAAGTGTGAAAGCATAATCACAAGTAGGCATTTTTATACACAAGAAATTTCATGCATTAACATGGCTACATTTTGAAACTCCCTCTCTTTCCCTTGATTGGTCAGCACCGAGAAGCCGGCTGGCATCCCCCAGGCCTCTAATTGGTCAGGAGGTGGGTCTTAGCCGGTGCACACCATGATTAGAAGAGGCAGCAATGCCATAGCAGGGGATCTCCTCCCAGCTGGGCAGTGAGGCCCCAGAGCTTCCAATGGGCTGGTGGAGGCAGTCTTGGGGGCAGTGAGGCCAACCCTGAGGTGTTTCGCAATGGAATGCTGGGGACAAAGAAAAGTCCAAAAGATGATTTGACAGGATTACACAGATCTCAGACTCTGTCATAGAAGACAGAGTCTGTCATAGAAGACAGAGTCTGTCATAACAACGGGGTTTATTGTCCCAGATATCTTCCCATGCTGGGGAGACAAAGAAATAGTCCCAAAGATGTATACTGTTAATGGAATCACAATCCAAGATTTGTCCTGGGCCTTTGTCCTGCAGATAGCTGAGATCCCCAAAGGGGAACTGTTGGGCTGCGGGCTGATGGGCTCACATTGGGGTCCAGAAAGGTCCTTTGTCCCACAGATTATGTCCCATCTCTGGTTCTCGCACAGGGCATGGAATGGGGATCTGGAATTGCTCAGGAGAGGTTACTGGAGTTCATAGGTTCATGTATATTTGCGTTCATTTTATAGAGTTCAATAATAAAAAAATATAAAAATACAAAAGAGAGTTCATGTATTGTTTGGTACAGGCTTATAGAGAAGGAAGAGGGGATGAAGAGAGAGGGTGTCGTCATTGCTGAGTGCAAGATGGAAAAGATCATTTGTCTTATTTGTTTATATTTTACCCACTCCACTCAAGTACACCCCCCCCCCATGTCCACTTAAGAAAAAAGAGGGGGGAAAACAGTAAAAGAAATATAGAGAGTTACATAGTAGCAGGGGTATAGAAATGGAGGTGATTTGGATACATTTTAGCCGCTCACAGCTGAGTCAGGTGTGTGTGTTCGTGTGCGGGGCTTGAGGGCTATGGAGTGTGGGCTGCTGTCAGTCTTGGAGAGGCTCGAGGGAGGTCGTGGGGACAGAGTTTACTTCCAGTTCATCTGGCCATCTGTCCTTAGGAAACTGCAATTCCCATGGAGGTTGAACTATGTCTCCTTTTTATTAGGGGTGGGGTTGGGGGTCCTCAGATACTTCAAGCTTCTCTGCTCTTTGTTCATCAGCCATAATCATCATGCTTTACGATGCACTAAAGTTCACTGCGGCCAAAATGGGGATTGCAGAACACAGGCTACATGCCTGCTCTTTTCACAAATGGGTGAGGCATGGATACCTACACAGTGATAGTTATTCCACTTATTATTTTGTTGACCTATAGTCAAGCATTCGGCATCATATTTCGGGGGTTCTGCTAACCAGTTTCTGAAAAGAAAGAGAATTTTCTGTCAGTGGCAAATGAATAGGGAATTTAGCATGTTGGATTCCTGTTGAGGAAGGAGCAGCAGCTTGTTAGAGTTTGGGGTGCAGATTCAAAACAACAGACATTATGTTAGATGAAGCTGAAAATATTTAAAAAGAACCAGTGGTGTCACCAGGGTTTGTCCCACCATGACAACAAGAGTGCATGCTTGTAGAACATGCAGGTGAAAACATGTGATTGGATAATAATGACAGCGGTAACCAGAGGTCACATGCATTAGAAGAGTCAAAAAGGAAATTAGGAAAATGTTTTAACCTTGCAGGTATATTACAACAATAAATGTTAATTCAGTTTTTTAGATGCAGTTTGATGGAGTTCTTCCAAATGAACTTTTCCTGGCTTGTTTTCAAGTGAATGTTGTCTCCAAATCCCTGCTCTTATTCAGCCTCACATGACCAAGTACAACATCATTTCTACACACCAGGAGGACTGTCAGAGCAGCTTAATGGTGACCTGGTAAGTTTTTTTGGAAGGGGGCCTTTGGGGGAGGGGTGGGTGTTATCGCAAACCTTTGGGCTCCAGAAGCCTAAAAGGTGCGAGATGGCTGTGGGAACTCAACCCTGAAAGTACCCGAGGGTAAGTCCCCACAGGACCAATACACCATTAGTCCCGGGCCTATCAGGAAGGCCTGGATCTAATGAGGCATCAAATTAATTTCGGACAAAGCAGGGTTTACCTGCTCTCTCCCAAATTAATTTGTTTTCATCGCATTTTGGGGCCTGTCTGGTAGGGCCCTCAAAGCCAGTTATGCAGCAACAAATCAAAGCACAGAAAGAAGGTGATGGCAGCACTGGCTTGTGTAGACAGCTGGATGATTGTGAATTAGAACCGGTCCAGTTCACCACACCATTCCCAAAGTTATGACTAATGCAGGGCAAAATCTAGATAACACAGTTTACCCTGTGTTATGAGCAAACATTGTCTGGACATCCAGAAGAACTTCTGTCCTTGTGTTGGCAGAACTGAAGACTGACAGGTCTCAGGTTCGAATCTGGGGAGAGTGTGGATGACGTCCTTCTGTCAGCTCCAACTCCCCATGCAGAGACATGAGAGAAGCCTCACACAAGGATGGTAAAACATCAAAACATCCAGGCATCCCCAGGACAACCGCCTTGGAGATGGCCAATTTTCTCTCACCAGAAGCAACTTGCAGTTTATCAAGTCGCTTCTGACACAAGAAAAAAATGTAGAAAGAACCAAAGTTTTATTTCCCACTTCACTGTCGAAGAGTGTGTGATTTTTTAATTTAATGTTTTATACAGCTTGTAAGATCAGGAGTACCTATATTGATTTAAAAAGCCCAAGCTGTGGAAAGGTACTGAAGCATATTACTCACGGGTAGGAAAATGGTTTCCCATCTACCCACTTCCACACTTTTTCAGCTGCTTCATACTTTAAGCCAATCCAAATGTCTTTTCCCGATTTCTTTTTCTTTTCCAGAAAGGTCTAAAACAAAATGAAAACAGCATGGCTCAGCCCAAAGATCCCCAAGGAGAACAAGGCAGCTGTGCATTACACAAGGCTCCATCATAAAGAGAACAACAGTAAGAAGCATAAAGGAAGTTACAGCAAGAAGCTGTTCACTTTTGATTACATGCAGAAAAAGCTCTTTGATAAAATCTATTGATATTAATATATTTCATTTTTTGTCACACTGGCTAAATGTTGTTGCCCTTGTAACTTTTTGACATTGTTCCACTCTCTCTCGGGCAGCATTTGTCAGGTTGAAAGATGGTGCTAGTTCCAGGGACCAGTACCATGTTTGTGTGTGTTGACTATAACTGTTGTCTGCAACTGTTTCCTGCATTCTGCCCACTCTTCAAGGACTAGCAGTGAATGGTTGGTAGACTAGCAGAATACCCTGTGGGTATTTATGGGCTAAAAATGGGACTGTGAGAGATTACACAATGGACCTGTGAGGTTGCTCACAAATTATACTTTTCTCACTTCTATTTAAGAATACAAAATTGCACTTTACACCATGTTTTAAATAGTCCATAAGACAAACCTCCCTCAGCCCCTATGATGGCATTAAAATATTACAATTTGTATGTATGTGTGTATGTATAATGTTTATATTCTGCCCTTTATAGTGATACTAGTTTAGATTGGTTAGGTCTTTTGTAATGCTATTTATTATAAATAGTCATTGTTCATTTTTTGATTGTATGAATGGTTCGATTAGAAAATGCATCAGGTTATGGGTAAACTGCAACTCCCATCATCATCTGTCATTGCCTCTAAACTCTGCCAGTCCTTAAAGTTGGCCATGATACGTATGTGTGCTACATTTGGTCCCGATCCATTATTGGTGGGCTTCACAGTGTTCTCTGGATGTGGGTGAATCGCAACTTTTATTGTTCTCTGTCACTGCCCACAAACCTCACCAGTACTTAAAACTGATCATGGTGGGTATGTGTGTCAAATTTGGTTCAGATCCATTGTTGATGGGGTTCAAGTATGGATGAAATATAACTCCCATCGTCCTCTAATTGACGTCCGCCCCCCAAACCCTGTCAGTACTTAAAGTTGGTCCGGGGTGGGGGTCCGTTCCATCATCGGTTGGGTTCACAGAGCTCTCTGGATGTGGATAGACTTCAGCTCCCATCATCTTCTTTCATTGCTCCCCAGACTCTGCCATTATTTACAACTGGACCCAGGGGGGTGGAGGGTGGGCTAAATTCATCACTGGTGGGCTTCACTGTGGGTGTGGGTGAACTGCAACTCGCATAGTCCAGGGTCATCCTCCCAAACCTCTCCAATATTTTTGGTGGGTCATGGAGACGCCAAGTTTAATCCAGATTCGTTGTTGGTGGGAATCACAGGGGTCTCTGGATGTAGGAGCCATCTTGGAAATTACATACACACATAAATATTTTCACTTTTAATAGAGAGATAGATGGTAGATAGATAAATCAATGGATCGATGATAGATCGATAGATATCTCAGAGTGATGTATGAATAAACTAACATAAGTAATTTCAAACAAATCAATGGGTAGGTGGTGAGGGGAGAGATACCAAAACTAAATTCTGGCAGATACTTAGGCCCCACTGTATTTTACTCTTGAAAACAATGTTTTGGTCTAGAAATTATTACAAAACAGAAGTTGCAATTTGCAATATCAATTACATGTGTATAGATGGAACACCCTCCAAAAGGAGATTAGACTGGCTCCCACTTTAATGACTTTTAGGATGCAGTTGAAAATATGGCACTGGAAGCAGGGATTTGAAAATGGCTGATTGTAAACTAAGAGATGGAGGTTTTTTATGGGATTGATTTTAATTGGGTTTTGTTGTTTTTACCAACAAGAGCAGGTTCTGTGATGTTTTTAGTGGTACTATATGTCTTAATTGTTGTAAAGTTTTTATATTTATATGGGTGATGTTTATGAGTTATAATTAATGTGTTTATTGGGATTTATTTTTCTTCTATGTATTGTTTGTCTTTTTTTATTTGTTTGATTTGATTTAACCTTTTTTGGATTGTGTGACTGATATTATGTACATTGAGGTGTCCCCTTCTGCTACAGTCTCAACTTTTCCTATTTTCTATATAAGAAGAGATATGAAACACCCACCTGTTTCTCTTTATGATCAATCACTACGAGATCAGCACTTTCCTTTTGGCAAAATTTCCTGCTTTCGAACCATGTTTTCCTTTCTTCTGAGAAATAGTAGCATTTCTCTTGGAATTTCTCCCAGCCATCTGAACAAACTGGCTTGCCTGGAAATTAGGAAAACTTAAAGTAATGCTATACAGCTCGAACAGAACACATCTTAAGGGGTTTACTGATGGGTTTGCACCTGGAGTCAGATGGCAGCATCACAGCTAGACATCCAGCCCAAGGTCACACAATACCCAGAGGTTGTGTTGACTTACCCAAAGTTTATGCAGTATTGTCACCTAAGAGTCGCTAGCCCAGGAGACAGACCAAGATCATTCCTGGACCAACACTGTGGTCCTTCAGTTTTTATCACTCACCTCCATAATTCATTATAAGTTTTGTTTAAGAATTATTTTCTACAGTAATGTTTCAAGTGGAGCCTACAAGCCAAACAATAAAATATGTAATTGACTGAGCAATTTATTGGGTTTATACCCCACCTTTGTATGAAATCATAATAAGGCCAAAATATGAATTGGAATGAGGAAGGTAAATGGAACAGAACTGGTGTCCGGAAAAAAGGATTGTGCTTCAGATGTTCACTTACATTTATGGCATGTCATCACAAGAGCAACTGTTGCCATTATTAGAGAAGAGACCAACACAATGCAGAATATGATGAAGGGTTTCCTTGGGAAGGAGCTCAATTTGACATCTCCAAATATATACAGTCCTTCAAAAAAAGAAAGAAAGAAAGACAACTTCCATGAGTTTGGAATTTACAAAATAGTCATATTGAGACTCTTATCTTATTGAGACCCATATCTCCCCAATGAAGATTCATTTGAAAAGCTGGCAGATGACGGACTTTGTTTAAAAGTCTGTGCAGTCTGAGTCCAGTTTGAGTCCAGTTGTTAAAAGGCATAAAGCCATGAGAGGAAGTGCAAGCTGCGTACCAACAGTTGACCCTTGGTCAACAAACTAAGTAGGCAACCTATCCATTCTTTTGAGGGGGAGGAGTGAAGTACAAATGGAATAATCACTGGGGAAAGGGTATTCTGAAGTCTGGCTAGACTTCTACAAAGCAAGTGTTTTTCTCCATTTCTACTTATGCTCTCTCCTTTGAACCATACACATTTTGGAGCTTTAGGAAGAGTGGCAATGCAGATAACAATTGTATAGACCATATACACTTGAAACTGTAATGTCAACCATATTGCAGCTGGAGTAACCTACTTCACATGTCAATATGTAGGATATTTATTTATTATTTATTATTTACAATATTTCTATCCCGCCTTTCTCAAGCCCAAAGGTGACTCAAGGCGGCCTTACAACATAGGCAGCTATTTGATACCGTAACCATATACAGTATAAAATATATAGGATAGAAGGCATAAAAGACGTTAAAAAGGGTGCTCTAACTCTACATCAAAACTTTAACTAGAGATTATCCTCTTTAGCAGAGAATAATTGGTGCTATTTATTTTCTGCCTCAGGCAACATACTGGATTGCTCTAGAAAGCGATGCAACACAAATATACCCCTGACACAATCTGTGGAATTGTACTGAATCTTTCACCTGGATCGGCATTTAATTCCTCTTCTGGCAGTGTCTTCATCCACGTTCTTGACAATGGGATATATTCATATTCCTGGTCTGAAGCATTCTTCCAGCTCTGTTCCGAAGCCACAGATTCTAGAGATGAAGAAAAAAAAAAAGCATTCCTGAAGGATTGTTTAATTAGGATGCCAGCACTGGATCCTCAGAGGTTGAATGGTCCTTCTGAACACTGGAAAACTACATGCCCAGCAATATTACTGTCTTCAAATGTGTGTACATAAATGCCTTCAAGCTGCCTGTTGACTTATGGTGATCCAAGAATATTATGGGGTTTCTTCTACACTGCCATGCAATCCAGATTATCAAAACAGATGATTCACATTATCTGTGTTGAACTGGATTATATGAATCTACACTGCTATATAATACAGTTCAAAGCAGATAACCTGGATTTTAATGGCAGTGTAGAAGGGGCCTTAGTCAAAGAAGACTCAGAGGTGGTTTTGCCAATTCCTTCCTCTGAATTATGGCACCTGGCAGTCACTGAAGGTTTCCCATCCAAGTACTAACCAGGGCTAACCCTTTTTATTAGCTTCATGATTTGGTGTCTAGAGCCTCTTCTGCACTGCCCTATATCCCAGAATCTGATCCCATCTTATATGCTTTCAACTGGATTATATGAGTCTCCATTGCCAGATAAACTGGGATAAGAATATAATCTGGGATCCAATCCTGGGATATTGGGTAGTGGAAGGGGCCTATGAGAGGCTAAACGAAAATGGAATTTCTTATTCAAAGAGCTAAAAAATAAAGAAGTAGACAAACGGCTTGACAGCATTTGTGCCAATAACTCATATTTTAGAAATAGAAAATTATACCTCAATGCGACCATGCTGACACTACTGTATACATTTTCTAATATTTCAGGAAATCTACAAAATCACTTTAAAGGATGCCTTACCTTGCTGAAAAATTGTGTCTATGTGACCTAGTGGGTGGTCAACCTCAGTTTAGAAAGGAAGCTTTCTAGAGAAGTATGCATGTTTCTTCTGAACCTAATGTGCAGCACTAAGACTAGAGCAGCTCCCTGAGGTTTTCTTCTCACTCCACTTCCCACTCCTATTACCTTTTTTCACATTTTCTGATGTGGAATGTACTTCGCGGGTGTGAGAGGATTTCTCTGGTGTAGTGTCATTCTGGTATTGCTCATTGTGGTAGCCTTCATTCTGGTAGTCCTTATTCTGATCATTCTGGTAGTCCTTATTCTGATCATTCTGGTAGTCCTTATTCTGATCATTGTCATCCATTGCTATGGGAGGCTGTGTGGAACAGTCATACTTCAGGCAGATATTACCCACTGGGACCGGATGTGTAGGCTCTCTGTATCGTGATCAGTTTCCCTTCTGATCATGATAGAGATAACCAGCCACAGGAAAAAGAACATACATATGCATCGTCTCAGATATGTAGCTGTTCAGGAGAAGGGGGAGGGCTCAAAATAATTGCAAAGGTCTGCTTCCAATGGAACTGTCCTGGGTGGGAGTTCCTCTGAATTTCTTCTTCTGAGGAGGGATTTGTAGCGGAATGAAAATCACGTGTAGTTCACGCTTTGACCAGTCCACACACTGCCTTGCCAGAGAAAAGATATGTCATGCAAATGAATAGTAAAAAGCAAGACGTTTACTCTTTGTTATGCAGAGCAACATATGTACAGTCATATGAACAGTTACATTGATTCACACAATGTCTTTTGAGAAAGATTTAAAATGTCCTTAGTTATCCATGTGAAAGACCTTCTCGCAGCAGCCCAGAAGCAAATCTGTCTCTGCAAGCTCCTGCACGGCTAAAGACTGAAAATGTAGTTATTGCCAAAACTCCCAGGCTCAGCTAGCTTGGTTCTACATGACCCAACCAATCAGCTTTGTGCTTTGAATTTTCAGTTAATACACACTCATGAACTGAATTTTGCATGTTCCAACAGGATTTTCATCAAGAGGAGGAAAGAACTACATCTGTTTTCTCTGTTTGCTGTGATTGCAGTACTTATAAAAATACCTCTCAGCTGATGATTGAGTTTTTTTTTAAAAAAAATACTGTGATAAATGCAAAGACACATTTAACATTGGCTGGGCAGCTTCCAGGGATCTGGGAGGTTAAATAGCAAACACAAGAGATAGATCCCAACCTCTGCGTCGGGAATTCAATGTGATAATCATGATAATAACAACAACACCAAAAAACCCTCTCTTTAGAACACGAGGGTTCCATTTTAAACAAAAGTCTGTGATAAATATATCATTTATTTTGAAGCCAGTTAAAGACTTCTGGATTTGCTAGATTAAAAACAAGACACATGCTCGGCATACACCTCCATTGAAAGAAGAACCTTTAAATATGGTTTTGCCTCTGCAGTGGTGCATTGCAAATTTTAAATGAAAGCAGTTTTTTCTCTGACTCTGCTGCCATATGACCAGTGCCACAAAAATAGCCAAGGGGCACTCCCTGGGCACTGGAAGCAGAAATGAAAATGTGGAAGCAGAAACGAAAATATCAATGATAGATTATCTCACAGTCGTTATCCACAAAGTCTTAGCCCTGAGGAAATGTATCTTCAGAAAAGCGTTGGGGAGGTCTGTCAGACCCTGGGTGCATCTACATTGTAGAGTAACGCAGCTTGACATCACTTTCACTGCCATGATTCAGTGCTATGGCATCCTGGCAGTTATAGTTAGGTATAGTATAGTTCAGCACTCATTGGCAGAGAAGGATAAAAACCTTGTAAAATTACAACTCTCATGATTCCACAGCATTAAGCCATGGTAGTTAAAGTGGTTTTCAACTTGCAGTATTGATGCATCCCTAGTCTCTGTGTGCATGTCCTTTGACGACTTGATACCCAAGTAATTCTCAGAACAGAAGTCCTGGAAGAGGGATGGCCTTACCAGCTCACATTCCCTTGTATCCAGCTTGACAAAATACTTTGCATAGTACCTACAGTGGTACCTACATAATGACATGTTAGATAGGAATGGCATAGCATTTCTAGTCATGGAGAAAATATTGTTTGATGAACATGTGGAATGTTGATAGCATCTGGGTATGACTGTGAATGTCGCGATGCAATACCTAAGGGAATACTGTGCTGAGTACACATGCCCAACGTGGAACACATCTCACCACATTAAAACAGTGGATGTGGCTCTTAATGAGACATGCTGCATTATCACAGGATGCCTATGTCCCACACCACTGTGTCCCACACCACAGGTATGTCCCACACCACAGGTGGTGCCAGTATTGCACCACCTGACATCCGCTGGGAAGTAGCATCCAATAATGAAAGGACCAAGGCAGTGACGTCTCCGGCCTGCCCCCTGTTTGGATATGAGCCAGCACGCCAATGCCTTAAACTAAGAAAAAGTTTTCTAAGATCTACAGAGATACAGGAACACCTCAGCAAACGAGAGTCCAAAAGTGGCAGGCTAAAACCCGGAACCTCAAACCATGGCTGATACTGAATGAGAGACTCCCTTTGGGCACTGGGTGACTTGGAAGGTGCTGAACAGACTTTGCTCTGGCACCACGAGATGCAGAGCTAGCCTTAAGAAATGGGGTTACGAAGTGGAGTCCACAGTATGCGAGTGTGGAGAAGAGCAAACTACAGACCACCTATTACAATACAGTCTGAGCCTTACCACATGCACAATGGAGGACCTTCTCACAGGGACACCAGAGGCACTCCAAGTGGTCCACTATTGGTCAAAGGACATTTAGTATAATGCCACGTTTTTAAAACTTTTTCTGTTCTTAAATACATTACAACTGTACCCTTGGTTTGCTTCTGATATGATAAATATCTAAGGGAATGTGGTAATGGCTGAGTCATAACCACGTGAAGATTATTGCATAGATGTTGGATCAGCTAGTGTCCCTTACTGATGACCTATTAGCAGACGGCTATATAAGAAGGATGAAATAATACAACCTTTTCTCTCCTGTATTACTCGGTTTGAGCATCTGCCAGTGTGGTATGTGACAATCTGATGATTCTGGTGATTAGCTAGAAAAAACAAGGAAAGAAGATCTGCATATCCTGGCAGTTGGACTCCACTGATAGATGGGCTGAAGAACATGTTTTGCTGCGAAAGGCCTTTGTATTTTTGCTTGCTTCTGGGACACTTTCTATCCAGCTTGCAGTGGTTCAGGGAGGTCGTAATTTGGAAACTATAAATCACTTCATGACCAGCATCCCAAGACATGGCAGGAGGAAGGATGGGGGTGTCATTAGGGCTTTCTCAGTTCTCCTCCTAATGTGCCATCCAACTAAGCAGCACTTTGAATTGTATCTGGAAATGGACTGTGGTTAGCAATGCTGTGATACAGCTTTACAGTCACATGCCTTGGTAATTAGATATAGCTCAATCATCTAGATCTACCTGAAGTTTCTAAACATGTGTCAGTGGCATGTGCTGCAAGCTACAGCGCTCATTTGTACTAGCCAGATGTATGGAGAGTTGATTGTTTTTATTCCTGTAATTAAAACTTGTTTTTTTTAAAAAAAATGTAGAAGTCAGACTGGTATTTACAGGAAATTTGGAGTTTTCCTTGCTTCTTCCCCACCCTTTTTTATTTCTACTAATTGGACATTTTTTCAAAGACCAATACTTCCTGATTTGTTAGTCTTCCTCCTTTTTGTTTGCTTCACTCTCCTGTATTGTTGGATCTGAGTGTGTGTATGGGAAAGACTGTCCATGCCCATAAAAATAAGGGAGAGGAAAAATAGATGACCATCCTTACTCTCCTCATTATTTTGGGAGACTTGGGGATGGAAAGAGAGGGCAGAGAAAAGGTGGGAAAGGGGAAGAGATCATCAATAAGATCATCTATTCAACATGCCACTTTTTGTTCTCTTTCACAGGAGTGCTGTGATCCTAATTCCTGTGAGTGTCGAGGGCCGAGTCTATTTAAGTAGCTATTCCTTGATACCTTCCATGATTTCCCAAAACACATCCCTGCCACCTGCAGGTTATGACCCCAGAGCTGAAAGAACTGAAATCCAAACGAGTAAAATACAATTTAATTTCCAAAGTCTCTTATTTTTACACATCCAGACACACTCAAATAAAGTATCATAATGGGGACTGGACACACTTGACAAGTATGTTTGTTTCACAAATATATGGATGCACCTTTGTGCAGTCAACGCGGCTCCATTTGTGCTTGTTATTATCTTCTATCTTTGATGTAACACAATGGCCATCACCTCTATCCTCAAATTCTTCCAGTCTCCTCAGGTTTCTGAAAACGAGAATCAGCACTTGGTGTGAGCAGCATACTAATTGGGGATTTGGCATATGGAGCAGGTTTAGAAGTTAGGAGAAAAGTAATTTCTGGGAATCCATTTTGCTCTAAATATGCAGCAGCAGTTGGGGCCAAGTAAAGAAGAAATAGCACAAAATAGTCACATATTAATGTGAAAAATAAGGAAGATTTGGCTTATACCACTTTAAATGTCCTGAACGTACCACAAGATTCTATACTGTAGGACTTTATCACATGGGGAAGGCAAAGTGGCATTTGGCAATGGTTCCTATCACAGGGTACTGTATGCATCTTACTGCTGGTCTGCCTCCTTCCCTCAATTAACGGATAGCTGCCAATTCCATCCTGTTCCCATCTCCTACCTTGTACAATGGGGCCATCCCACTTCTGTCCCAGTAGCAAAGTGATGTCAGGGGCAAAATTCTCCCCCTCCCCACTCCTCATCATCCCACCCCTCTTTAGTATTACCAAGCTGTTTACTATTTTAAAAAATAGCATAGAACATGAAAACATGAGTACTGGCTGTGCTGGAGAAATGCCTTATTCTCCACTTTGTTTTGTACCATTGCTGTACCACTCTGGAAGGCAGTACTGAATATTCTTCTCCCATCCCATCCCATGTATTCAGCTTTATACAAGAATATATTGTTCAGGTTAACCATGCCAAAATGAGGTTGGTAGCTGCAACTAACTTAATAATAAATAAACATTTGCTTTTCACATGATGAAGACATCAAAAATGTTGTGCATGGTCCATTTACCTTCCTGGGTCACTTCTCACAATGTGAAACCAGGACAGTGATGGGTGCATTACAATGATATCAGGTTGTTATCGATTAATGAGTACAAACAAAGCAATTTTGAATAGGTTTTTCTTTTCTAGATCCAAACCACAAAATTGTGCACCTGGATTGGCTGAGATAATGACCCCTTTGCTTTGTAATGGATCGATGTACACAAATGTTGTTTCATGCACATTATTAAGAATATTGTGTATAAAATTACTTTCACAATATTTGTATAAGGTATTTAGAATTCCAGGAGCCCCCAGTGGTGCAACACGTTAAACCATTGAGCTGCAGAACTTGCAGACCGCAAGTTCGGCGGTTTCAATCCAGGGAGCAGGGTGAGCTCCGGCTGTTAGCCTCAACTTCTGCCAACCTAGCAGTTCAAAAGTATGCAAATGTGAGTAGATCAATAGATACCACTCCGGCAGGAAAGTAATGGCGCTCCGTGCAGTCATGCTGGCCACATGACCTTGGAGGTGACTTCGACAATGCCAGCTCTTCGGCTTAGAAATGGAGATGAGCATCAATCCACAGAGCTGAACACAACTAGACTTAATTTCAAAGGGAAACCTTTACCTTTATCTTTTATTTAGAATTTCATGTTTAGATTTGGGTCTCATCTCCAAGATATCACATTATGTATGAGCAAGTATTTAAAAAATCCAAACACAGCTCACTTCTGGTCTCAAGCATTTCAGATAAAGAAAACTCAACTTGTAATTCTGTTTTATGATATATGTCTATGTTCATGAAATCTATCTGTTTATCTATTTTATCTATCTATCCATCTAGCACAGGCACAAATGTACAAATTGTTTGTCACTACAGTATAATTTTGACCACTTGGCCTTTGGCAATTGTTATTCAGGCTCCTAAATTGCATACGACTATTTTCAAAAGACCTCTCCTCTGCTTTCCTGCCATCTATGAAGCACCAGGAGCCCCTAGTGCTGCAATGGGTTAAACCTTTGTGCCGGCAGAACTGAAGACCAACAGATTGGATGTTCGAATTTGGGAGAGGGTGGATGAGCTCCCTGTCAGCTCCAGCTCTCCATGCAAGGACTTGTGAGGAGCCTCCCACAAAAATGGTAAAACATCAAAACATCTGGGTGTCCCCTGGGCAACATCCTTGCAGACAGCCAATTCTCTCACACCAGAAGTGACTTGCAGTTGCTCAAGTCACTCCTGACATGAAAAAAACCTATAAAGCTTTACATCTCTAAATATCAGGAGTCCTGCCTGTTAGGAAATTCTCCCCAAAAAAGCATAGCATTCAAAAATACAAACAGGATACCTAAATGAGCAGTGTTGTGGCTGTAAAAATATTCTTGAGCTTATGAGGCAAGGATGCTAACTAATTGCAGAGTTGAAGAGTGCAGACTTGAGCAGTGTGAGGCTGACTTCCATCACTGCCAAACCAACAATTCCTGTTTTCTACATCATCCAGACACTGACCTTCTCAAACAAGGATAGCATTCATGCATTTGTCACTTCTTATCATCAATAATGCTATTTGGTTTTTAAAATTTTTTTTATTTTACATGGAGTTCTCAATCCTATGCCTCAGATTCTCTCTCTTACATATTCAGATTAAAGTAATGTAATATTCAAGGAAGAATGTAACTTACTGAGACAATGTTCTTGTCTCATTTACCCACTTCCATGTTTCACCTCCATGATAACGTAAGCCAATCCAGAATTCTCGTTGGACATTCATTTTATAATTCAGAAAGTCCTATTGAAAAATGGGAAGAAAGTGGGGAGAGAGAGATATAAAACAAGAACTATTTGTAACATTATGTAGAATAATTTGATAGTGGTGTCTTGCACAGCATGCCTTCTCCTGGAAACAGGATATAGAAACATCAAGGAGAGGTTTAGCTTTTTTTCTCATGCATTAGTTCACTAGACAGAAAGATTGCTCTGGTGCACATACCTTCTACAAAGCGGTGATCAGAAATAATATTGATAACTGGCAGTTATTTTCCTACCTCGTTCTTCTTCATATGGAACACAGTATCCTAGCCTTGCCAAAAATCTTGGGAATCAGATCTTTAAAAAGAATATCCAAAGGATATTCAATCCAAAAGAGTTCACATTTGGAGTGCATTTTATAATTTAGAAAAATGAAAATCAGATATGTTTCTCCCTTACCTTCTGCCCAGTGATCCAAAATGCCACCTTATAGGTGCAGGTGTTAAACACCACATACAGCCTGAAGTATGACATATCACAGTGCCCTTCCAACCTCCTACTTAGCAATATGTAGAAACCAAGCAGCAGGGTTATTCTGCTCATTGTGCATAATACCATATTTCACCACATAATAGTCGCACCTTTCCCCTTTTAAAATTGGGGGTGATGCAATTATTATGCAGTAAATTATGGGGCCTCCTTCTCTCTCCAACTGCACATGCCGATGGCAGAGAGCTATGGGGTCACCTTTGACTGCTGGCAGCTGAGGGAAGCTTGATATGTCTCCCCAGTAAGCATGCAAGCGGGTGTGCCTTCACCTGCCCACACCAGCCAGGGAGAGCTAGGAAACTGATCAGTTGGCAGCAGCCAAGAGAAGCCTCCCAGCTCTCCCTAGCAGGTGCGGGTGAGTGATGGCTCAATCAGATGGCGGCAGCTGAAGTAAGCTTCCCAGGCTTCACCTGCCCACAAATGAGTGGGTGCAACTATTATGTGGGGAATATAAAAATCTCAAACCAAGACCTCAAGAAGGTGGTACAACTATTATGTGATTAAATACTGTAATTTGGTCTAGGCTCTATATCTGTGAAGAGGCCTTAGGGAGAAATTGCCATCAATAGGACAGTAGCAGCTTCTTCTTCTTCTTTTTTTTGCAGAAAAATAAGTATACCATACTGATTTTAGATTAAAATCATTATTATGGAAAATGGAAAAGAAGACGAGATCTTATTTAGTTTTGTACAATCAGTGTTAGGAGAGTCGGAAGGCAATGTATATTTTAATTCTATGTTTTTCTTTTCATTTTTTGGTTATTGTACCTTTATTATGTGAAAAATAAATTAATGAAAGATAGCACAGGGGCAGTGGTTAATGAGACCCAGCCCTTGTCTTGACAGTTATACTCCCCCTCCTTCCCTGGGAGAACAAAAACTTCACAAACACACACAGCAAACACAGGCTGTAAGAAGATGGAAAACGGAGTTGGATAGCAAAATCTTTTTCCAAGCAAGCAATTGGCAAATGAGCATAACATTTCATATGCTCTTCAGCCATCATGTGGAAAGCTACAAATTTAGTAAGCTGTCTTCATCCTAGAATAAAAAGAAATGTAAGCCCTGACATGCATGGTTAAGCTAGACTTTCCCCTGTTCTACTCATGATGATCTCTGCAATCTGGGTTTTGTTGCTGTTGGGAATCTGTGTCTTCAGTCTGGGTTTTTTTTTTTCATCCAGCGTTTGGCCATACTTCCCAAGGTTAGGGACACTGCTGTCAACTCTTACATCAGTCCCAACAAGTTCCCTTATGCCTTATGGCTCTGGTTTTGTTTGTTTGTTTGTTTGTTTGTTTGTTTGTTTGCTTTAATAAGCTCTCACCTTTAAAAGGTGAGAGCTTTCTCACACAGAGGTTTCCTGATGGGATTGGTGTTGTCGCTTGTGTCCCTTTCCAAGTCCTGTGTGATGTTACCCCAAAGCTTACATGTTAATATTTTGTGACATGAAATTTAGTGCACAATGCTGCAGACACCATTAGAGTGCCAAATTCAAGCTTATTCTCCAAAATATACAAAATGACACATCTTCAAAGATTTTGGGATCCAATTATAATAAAGCTTTTATGGAAAGATAGCTTGATATCTACTCAGATGTCTCACTCTCGGGTTTGTCTGCAAGAACAGCAGACACAGATATCCTTCTGTGCCCCATTTTCAGCATTGCAATTTCTTATACAAGTCAGAACACCAGAGACTCACCTGTTCCTGTTTATCCCCAATTATTATCAGATCTCCTCCTCGGTTTTGGCAAACACTTCTGCCATCGTCCCATTTCTTTGCTTCTTTGAAGATGAGATAACAACTCTTTCCGACATCCTTCCACTCAGATGGACATTTGGGAGAGCCTACAATGAATTGAGTCTTGAAAAAAGACAGGCCAGGGAAAGTGCATCCTAAATGTCCCAGCACATTTTCTCCTGGCATTAGATACCACCACTGATGAATATTCAGCTGATGACTCTTTGGTCTTATCTATTGCATTATGCAGTGCTTTCATACAAGAGCTTTCCCTTTTCTACCAAGCACTTCATAGTCATCCAAAGTCATTTGTATAATTCAGGTCCATTTCAGAGCAAATTCAAACCATGGTTTTGGGATGTGCTAAAAGTCTGCAATGCCTGACTCTTTTCTGGAAGTCCAGAAAATGGACAACTATGTTGAAAGAAAGGAGGACATTTACACATTTATATTCAGCTAATTCTCACACAATTCAGCACACAGAGTGGTGGTGGGAGGAATATCCTATGGGGTTACAAGCATTGCTGCCTCCTTCATGATAAAAGGAGCATGAGAGGCAACTGGGCAAACAGAAAACCAACTAAGTAGTCCATTACCTCTCTGCCTATCCTCAAGTAATCTTTGCCCTCCTATCTTTCTTTGTACAAGATTTAAAAGATGGGGAAAATACCCATGTCATTTTCTCTCATTTTCTGTGGCTGCTTCTATACAGGCAGATTGAAAGGCATTTGAAGTAATTGTGTATACAAAATGTGCATTCCCAATGTGCACTGCAACACGCACTAAGCCAGAAATAGAGTATTAAAAAAAAACACTGCAAATTCTGGAACAAGTCACAAAATCCATTGAAGCCAATTGATGTATTTCCCACGCAGGGCTCAAATCCGAGATTTAAAAATGTGGAGCTCCATTAGAATAGGGCCAGCGCTGACACATTTTACAAACCCAAAAATATAGCTGACTGGAAGGTAGAAGAAACCATTTAGTTCCCATGGGAACACCCACTTTCTGTCATTTTGTCTCCCCTATGCTTTGGTATAGTGCTGATCCCCAATGATCATGGCAATGCACATTAATGTATTCTGGTGAACTAGGTAAAAAAAAAAACATTCCTGGCTTAGAAACAGTCCACAATAATTGAATATTTGTGGATACCATCTCAGGTTCTTGGGGCGAATGTGCAGGTGCTCTGCAGTGAAACTGGTTCCTATTAATTCACTTCCTAACTCAGTTTAAGTTCATTCACAGCCATGTCATCGGATGCAATTGATACCATTTTATCATCTGATTTCTTCACAATTTGCCAATTTTACTTTGTTATAGAACCTCATTGCTAAATTAATATAAATTCAGCATCCCTTATGCACAATAACAAAATCCCAAATCCCATGAAATCTAAAATGGTTTACACGGGTAAACCATTTTAGAAGCCTTTATTTTCTAATGGTTCAATGTACACAAACTGTCTCATGAACAAAGTTATTTAAACTATTGGATGAAATCAGTATCATACTATGTGTATAAAGCGTGTATGAAACATCAATGAATTTCATGTCTAGACTTGGATTCTAACTCCAAGATCCCTCATTATGTAAATATATGTAAATACAGGTATTTCAATATTCAGAAACATCCAAAACACTTCTGGTCCCAAGCATTTCGCATGAGGGATACTCCACCTCCATCAGTTGTGGATGCGAGTGAGGGAACGGAGGAGAGGAGATGGGGAACAGACTGAGTTCATTCTTTTAAGTGCACAGAAATAGTGTCCAGGGAAGGTTTGAGCTTGGGAACTGGACTTACACTGCAAGCTTGCCATCCAAAGGGCTGCTATCACCAATATCAGGGAGCAAAACAGAACCACACAGAAGATGATGAAGTGTCCCTTGCCAAAGGGTTTTCCCTCCATTTCATCCAGGAATAAAATTGGTGCTGTGAATAAGAATAATTTTGGAAATCACAGGAAGATCTAAAATTTTACACCACAAATTTACAGAGAATTCTAGAAGGCTAATAAATTATACATTATCTGTGTGAGCAAGAGAGGAAACTCTTGGTTGGGGCAGTAGAGTTCTAGTCACCCATATACATGTTGCAGGTTAAGAATAAATGGGGGATAAATAATAGCCAGCAGAGTTCCACCAACCAACTGAAGTAATCATCATCTTTGTAGCAATCCAGCTGGACTTTTAAAAAATATATACTACCTTCAGTATGTCAGATGTTATCTTTCCCATGTTCCTATATGGATAAAAAAGACATATCTGTGTAATACAGAATCTGACATCCTGAGGTATGTACATCCTTAGGGGAAAACATGCCACTCTTATAGTTATAGGGGAAATCTCATGTAAACAACAAACATATTTTGCTGTTGCCTATTGCTAAGCAGAACTTCTAGGAATCCAGGCTGACGTTTCCAGAGTGTACTGCTCATTGTTTTGTTGTTGGCCATCTTTAAATGCTACCGCAACTTACCACCTCTTCACACTGCGCATTTTTGCTTTGTTGCACGGTAAGGATGGGGCCTGCCATGTGCCATCACACGATGCATGGCAGACCCTGCCCATGTTCCTCCCAAAGTGCAGTGGAAGCACTGAAAGCCACTTCCTCCACCACTACAGGGAGGAAAGTGTAGTTTGGGTATTTCCAACAAAGCTACACAGGCTTTCCCCCTCTTTTCCTCATATAATGGGGGAAAGGGGGGGGAGGGGCAACCCTGTCATGTTCCCACCATATGATAGGGGAAGGAGGGAGGGTGTGTTGAGTGCCACAAGCCATCCCATGTGCCTTCCCTTTTGCCAGCAATTGCCAGCGCAATGGCATGGGCCAGAAGGGCCATGTTAAGAGGTCATCATGTTTTGCGGAAAGCACATAGGGATGTTAGACAAACCACCATAAATCTCAGATTCTTTTGAATTGTATGATTTTTGATTTAGACTTGAGCTATCAATATCAGAAAGTCCTAACGTACAGAGAGAAACTAATTCCAGAGCACACCCAGAAGACAAAACCAGAAAAAACATCCTTACTAATATTTCTCCTTCCAAGGGTGATTGGTTCTCAAAGCTGTAATACACCTTTTTTTTCTTTTTCAGTGCAAAACATAATAACAACTGTTGCAAATTCCTCTGCCCAGTTTTCTTACTCTCTAGGAAGTAAACTCCCCTTTAGCTAAATGAGGTGGGTGCTAAATTTGTTTTGTGCTTTGCTATTGACAGAAATACACACTGTCAATAAAACAGAGCAGGGGCATAAAATGTATAACTGTCACAGAATTGCCCTTCCTGTTATTATGCTATGTGACCCAAAGCACAAATATTCTGACCCCTGCACTTCATTGTGCACATCCTCCCCCCTAAAAAGAAAACCAAAGCAAAACTTTGTACAACAATCAGTTCTCCTCCCACCTGCCAAGTCAAAGGGTAGACTGTGTGTGATCTTGTGAAACTATCCCACAACATCTGAGAAAATACCACTGCCTCCAAAACTATTTTAAAAGTAGTATGGTGCCCTAATATGATTCTGGACTTGATATTTTCATTTGTTTCCTTGTTTGTTTGAACTTTCCTAGCGTTTATACGAAATCTTGAAATTTATAAATAATAGTTTATTTTAAACAATGTATATCATGTCATCACACTGTACTACGAGAACCTCTTTACCTGTCAAATGCTGTGCAGCTTTGCCCATATTCTATTTAGGTTATAAAGTGGTGATGACAGACAGATGACATACACTAAAGATTATCACTGTCTGCAGGAAACCAAAACATATAGCTATCAAATAAATCCGCAATTCCCTAAACAATTTTAATGTTGCACTAGCCCACAATGTCCGTTTCTTATACGATATACTATTTTAGCTACATTCACTTGCTTTCCAAAGTATTTTAGACAAAACAAATATCATTTCCAGAGGTGTAGTAATTTTTTCACCTGACTCAGAATTCACTCCATCTTCCATCAGCTTCCTCATCCGCAGGCCTGAAAATGTGAAGGACTCATAGTCCAGTTCAGAAGCATTCTCATAACCTTGGCTTGAAATCACTGAATCTAGGAACAGAAATGTTATTCCTAAGGGATTGTGAGTTCACTGGAGATGCCAGGCAGTGACCTTCCAGCTGGAGAGCCTTGATCCAGAGAAAGGTTAATATAGTCCTCATTGTGACAGAACTGGCTTCTCTCACCACAGTTCACATCACTTCACATATTGTGCTGTTTCTACACAAAAAAGCATGTTTACATAAGAAAACTATTAAATCTGCATATCGAGTATGTGTGACACACACAAGCACAGGAAGATTT
This sequence comes from Anolis sagrei, assembly GCF_037176765.1. Classification (NCBI taxonomy): domain Eukaryota; kingdom Metazoa; phylum Chordata; class Lepidosauria; order Squamata; family Anolidae; genus Anolis; species Anolis sagrei. The sequence goes on along the minus strand of NC_090022.1, from coordinate 127,840,898 downwards.
TCTCATAATAATCTACCATCGGCCCTCCATATTCACAGATTTTGCATTCACAGATTCAGTCATCCATAGCTTGGAATTTTAAAAAAGCAAACTTTAATTTGGCCACTGTATATAAAGAATACTATTTTACTCAGACACTTAAACATCCATGGATTTTTGTATCCATGCAGGGTCCTAGAACCAAACCCCAGGAGATACCAAGAGCTCATTGTACTTATAAGCTGTCAAATTGTTGCCTATTTATGAGCTTTCCATTAATGAAACAACACAGCATGTGAAAAAGTAGCTAGGAAGCAGTTTTTATTCTGCTGTGTTTCTTTCCGAGAAGGTGTAAAGCTACTGACACAATACTGGGTGATTATTGGTTTGCTACTCCTGGGATGCATCCACTTGTCTGCCGATAATTAGTTGGCTATCTATATGCTTTGTAGATATATAAATTTTATTTTTATTGTGTAACAACCTGGAAGGAAAATTGAGTTAATTAGCATTGTTACCACTTGATATGCAACACTGAAGTTGCAAATGTTACATAAACAGAAATGAACTGGTACTTTTTGTTTGCATAGGTTTTCACCCTCTTTGCTGTAATGTACTCCAAATAAGACAGAGGTCCCCATATCCTATCTGGGAGACCATTAGAGTAAATATCCAATAAAATGAACTAAAAATTAATAAAAAGGCAACTAAAATATGAATTATTTTGAATAATCTCTATTAAGGTATTTTAAGTTGCGCATAGGTTTCCAGTTATCACTCCTCCACCTGAACTCTGAAAGTACATTTTAAAGACAAACCTAATTTCTGTAGGTATGCATTTGGGGAGAATATAATTTTAAAAAAATATGAAGCCTACATTAATCTTGGATTTAAATATATGGGGGGTCGAGTTAAGCATAATACTTCTAATCTGGCCTGAACACTTACCTAAGTAAGTTCTTTTTCTGCCTGTGGCATCAACATGCCTAGAACTAGAGCGGTCCTTTGAGAATGTCTCATCATCCTCCGCATCAACTGTTCTTGCATGTTCAGGCCCAGACTGCACTTCTGGGATCTGAGACAATTTTGCAAAAATGCTGTTATTATGGTATTCCTCATTCTGGTAGGCATCATCCATGGCGGTATGAGGCTGCATCAGTAGTAGCCGTTCTTGGGAAGGATGGGGCCCGATGCCTGGGTTTCCTATCATAATCAGTTTCCTTTCTATCTGATAAGGCACAGAAGTTAGTTTCGTTTAGTATGTAAAAGACATTTGGCTCCTTCAATTTGTTCTCAAATAATACGGAGCCAGTATTGGTTTGAGCAGTGGCAACACAGTCACCACAGGTTGGAAACTCATAAACGAATTTTACTGGTAACTATTTAACTTGAATGCCAGACACACATATCAAGGTATAAACATTTTGGATTCTTCAACCTCAACTTTATTTTCCGTTGGATATTTCTCACATGCAATTTGACCTTAGGGTTCAATGGAGCTTGCTGTGGAGATGTCCAGTTGCACTAAAAGGAAGCCCAGTCTGTGCCATCCTAAATTCAGAGAAAGCCATCATCTTGCAATTGAATTATTGTTCTGATGAACCTGCAAACATTGTGAGTTGGTTTCAACCTAATAGGAGGCAACTAGGAGCTAGGTCCTTTGCCCAGTCACCTCTGAGTAAGGTTAACTTGTTTTATCTTTACCTGTCCTATCAAAATGTCATTGAGCAGGAGGAGGAATTATGTGGAGTACACACAAGTTTCAGATTCCAAAGAAGTTTAGAAATAGAAGCAGGTTAGAAAATTTAGATGAAGAAAGGACACATGAGGTGTTGGGAGTGTAAACATTCAGCAAGGCAGTAGAGAGAACGATGTATTTAATGAATCTACTAGTCCAGGGGTCCTCAAACCTTTTAAACAGAGGGCCGAGTCAAAGTCCCTCAAACTGTTAGAGGGCCGGATTATAATTTGAAAAAAACAAACAAAACCAAGAATGAATTCCTATGCACACTGCACATATCTTATTTGTAGTGCAAAAAAAAAAAAAACACTTTAAAACAATACAATAATTAAAATGAAGAACAATTTTAATAAATATAAACTTTTTAGTATTTCAATGGGAAGTGTGCACCTGCTTTTGACTGATGAGATAGGATTGTTCTTATTGTTGTGTGCTTTCAAGTCATTTCAGACTTAGGTTGACCCTGAGTGAGGGCCGGTTAGATGACCTTGGAGGGCCGTATCCGGCCCTCAGGCCACAGTTTGAAGACCCCTGTACTAGACCATCCCAAATAAGAATCTCAGTGTGAAGAACAATTCTGAAAACAATGAATGTACAAGCAGATAGATCACTTGTCCATATAGCCTTCCTGTCTTCCTCCCTGCCTTAACTTGCCCTTTTTCTTTTGTCTGGGAACACTCCATAACTAAGCACTTGTCTTCTGCCCACCATTACTTCTTTTGGGGAATATGCATTTACACTGCGGAATTAATGCAGTTTGACATCACTTTAGCCTCAATGCTATGGAACCATAGGACTTGTAGTTTTACAAGGTATCCAGCCTCTTCTGCCAAAGTATGTTGGTGCCTTACGAGCTATAAATCTCAGGATTCCTTAGCACTGAGACGTAACAATTAAGGTCCCTTCTACACTGATCCCAGATTATCTGCTTTAAACTGCATTATAGGTACCTCCACTGCCAGATAATCTGGGCTAATCTGGGATCAGATCCTGGGATACAGGACCGTGTGGAAGGGGCCTAAGTGTGATAAACTGCATTAATTCTACAATGTAGATGTACCGTGATGAATGGCCTACCTGTAGGCCAGGAAAAGCGCAGGAATTAGGCCCAGTTTTGTTGGGTTTTTTGCAGCCATTTTGTGTGAATGGTGCCTGGAGGCAGCCATCTTAGGTTAGTCATTTCCTAGTGGAGGCGGAGCTTAGAAGCAGCCTGGGGGGAAATGTGGAGAACCCTTGTGATTGGCTGGGAGAAAGTGGGCAGAGCTTAGTTGAAGTACAGAAAAAAAATTGCCTTGATCATTTTAAAATCAGACAGTTTAGTCAGGGTCTGAGTGTTGAAGAAGAAAGTTAGGTTTTGGGAGAGTTAGGAGAAGAGAAGTTAGAGAAGCCAAAGCGGTTAGTTAGAGAATATAGATATAGCGGTTAGTTAGAGAATATAGATAGCTATTAGGAGGAATAGCTGGTATAGAGATATAAACAGATCCAAAGGGAAAGGACTGTTTGAAGTATTAGGAACTCTAGTCAGAGGGAAGTCTGCTAGTTTCCTGAGGGAGTGTAGAGTTGTTTTTGGAACCAAATATTGAACTGTTTTAAAGTAACCATAAGCTTCATCTCATCCTTGCAACTGTTACACTTAAGTGCCTGTATTTTTTTAAAATCCACACAAATAAACAACTCTGTTCTTTGTTAATCATATAACTGTCTCACAAATGTCTCTGTGTGAAGAAGTTCCATAGCAGTTTAGGGAAACAGAGTTCCCAGATTGGTGGCAGTGACTATTTAGGAGAATCTCACTGTTATTCACCTCAATGTTCAGCACCCTGAGTGCGAATTCAGCACATTCCAGCTTACTTAAAAGCTCTAGTCAAACAAGAACTGAAAATCCCTTATTAAACTTGGTGGTAGCCTGTTTCCACATTAAAGATACCTCAGAATATTGTGTATTGCGGGCAAGGTCTCTGCAGCCTCCAAAGATTTAAGTCATTTTAAATAGTAATCTATTACAATTGGTGACACAGCGGTGGGATCTCCAAACTAATGGGGATCCCCTCTACGTAATAGATCTTCCCCTCTCTTCTATAATCTTTTACACACCCCAAGTCTTATACCAGTTCTTGCATGGCAACTGTGAAAAACTTGTGTTAGCAATTTCCAGGAAGTCTTAGTCTTCTCAGAAGCAGTAGGTGAACACGGATATTACCAGCATGTAACATTGGAATTATGAAAATACAACCCATATATTGCACAATGGCAATATGTAAAGTTGTGAAGCCAGATATCTGCTAATCTGAAGTTTGTTTTTAAAGAAATACATTTTTATAAACGGAAAAGCATTTCTTTTTCCAGCAATTATAAATATTAAAAAACTTGATATATTTTAAAGGAGAAAACTGCAATTTATGCACTCCTGCATTCATTGCAAAGGTGGCATGAATACATTCTACTCTGGTACCCATTTTCAAGTATGAAACCTTTTCTCTGAAGCACAATGGATATTTAATCAAAGTATGCCTAATGGAATATTTTCTAAAGAATCAAAGAATCTTACAGGTTATTTATTGGGTTCCACCTCCCAATCCTTTAGTGTTGAGGAAATGTATTTCAACAGTTCTATTATCACACCTACCTGGCATTTGCAGGAAACGAACATGAACAAAAACCTGTAATTCAGCTCAACTCCAAAATACCTATGCACAGAAAAGCCTATACTGTTACCTATAATGAAATATGCATTTTTCTGTGCATAAGCATTTTGTTAACAACTATACAAAGTTATTTTCTGTGCAGTTATTTTGCTCAGATAAGAGTCTGCGCTTATCCCCTCCTTCCTCTCACAGATGACAGGAAGGAGATTATCACGCCACCACAAGATAGGCTGATTTCCATGCATGTTCAGAAGTCTGATATTTACTGAACAAAACGGGGGGGGGGGGGGGGGGAGAGATGACTTTTCTGTAGAATTTGGAAGAGGGTCAATGCTTTTTTTTCCAGTAAGATTTATGATGTGACACAATGCTAACCAAGCTAAGACCAAAGTTTTGTTGCATCCTCCAAACATTTGTCCAATGCTATTTACAGAATTATTTATAAAGTGAACCAAATTTGTCACTACATCACTTGAATTCATTTTTAAAACATTAATAGGACAGAGTTTGCATGCTTCCATGTGGTATGGTTAGAAGGAGAGGAGAGGGATGGCATAAAATACGATTAATATCTCAAATCAGCTTTATTCCTTTCCAACAAGAATGAAAGTCTATGGGAAGAAATGAAAACATTTGAAGGGGGATCAATTTCCCTGGATTTGGAGTAGAGCTAGGAAACCATTCCCTCCTGATGTTTTCGGAATTAACTTTTCCTGACTTCTAGTACCTCATTTGGAAAATCTGATTTGCTGAGATCTAATTACTACCCCTTTAGACAGAAGGACCATGACAGAACTTACTATAAGAACAGAAATTGCAAAACCTCAATTAGATACAGAGCCACCAAGTCATACAGAACCTAACAAAGAACTTAATTTAATGATTTTTGAAATGAACTCTTTTGCATTAACTGAATGAATGCTAAACCTCTCAATTAATGATCTGTACTTTGAGAACAGGAAAGGTTTTTTTTTCAAAGAATGCATATACATTACTAAACAAGTTCATTTTGATCCATACAGTAAACTCTCTCATATATGATTCAGTACAATTTTGTGAAAAATAGTGCCCTTCAGAAGCACAAGTAATCTATTGTGTCTAGTACAAGAATGACATTAGTTCATTTCACTAACTAATGAAGTCAAGTTCAAAAAGAAAGACATTTGAAAGATCAGTAAAGACACATTTTACAGCACTTTTACTTGGTAAGTCAGTTCTTCAAGACATGTAGAACCTTTAATTAGTAGGACAATTTTGAACTAGTTTTAAAAGTGCTGTAGAATACCTTACAACAAATTAGGAAGGTTTTTATAATTATTATACCAAACCATGGTTGAAATCAGTTCTCCCAATGTAGGTACATCCTTTGGGATACTTTATTCTGAAATTCTTTACTTCCCTTGAAATGTGTGCCAGTTATCTGGAATAACCCAGATTAGGGAAGGCCAATTTACTATAATTTGTATGAGCAGATTAGAGCCTAAGCAAAACACCAGGACCTATACCTTTCTCCCTTGCCACTTTGAGAAGAAATTCAGCAAGTTAATTCATGCTGAGTACACATACCAGATTTCCTTTTCGGATTTCTGCGCTGTCAAAAGTGCAAATTGAGCACCACAATTTTAACAATTCCTCAACTGCTAAACAAACCAATTAAAAATCTAGATCGTTTAGCTGGCCAGAAAATGGGCACGTACAGCTTAGATCAGCCCTATAGAACTTACTTTGCCATACTACCTTCAGCTAATTCCTGCAGCCAAAGGAGCAAGTAAGTAGCAAGGAAGAGTAATAACTGACAGGGACTAGCTAAGAAGCAACAGAATGGAGAAAGGTTTCACAGTTCATTTCAGCAGCATATACCTTGGTTAATATTTTCTAATAGCGAGTTCAGTGGGGTAAATATAATAATGTGCAAGGAAGCAGCACCAAGGGAAGCCTGACATCCAATTGAACATAGCTTAGCCCTTCTTAACAGATGATATAGCTCTTGGCAAAAGAAGCAATTCCATTTGCTATTAAATCCTAAATTTCTAACAAGAAAAAAGAATAGAGTTCTGGAAACAGACGTAGTCCTAGATAAAAACAGAATAAACATTCACTGTCAGCATTAGTGAATGGGACACAATGCTTCACTCTGGACCTTGTTGCTTTGACTGTATAGTGTCCAAACATAGCTAGGGAAATTATTTTTGAATACTAAGTACATATGTACAACAACTCAGATTGCTTCACACTGGATGGAGTCAGCGGCCATCCAAAGCTTTGTCTCGGGCAATAACTGACTCGTCAAATTTGATCATGAGAGTGGTGCCCTTGTGCCAATGGGCTGTGACTTTGGCAGGGAAGCCACTGCAAGTCAGCATGGCCTCCACAATGCCAGCTGTGAAGGAGGCACAGTTCAGAGTGCTATTCTCCTTGGGAACTGAGATGTAAGTGTTGATGAGAGGCTCCTTCTCGATGATGTAGTAGGTCTTATCGTCGTCATTGGCTTGTTCCAGCTTGTCAGCCTCCTTCCCAAAGAGAGCCTTCCACACAGTCACCTTGATGAAGAGCAGTATGTTAATGACTTTGGTCTCCCGCTTGCCGTTCTTCTCCCGCATCACAAGCACATCCAAGATACGGGCTCCCACCTGCTGACCCAGTTCAGAAAGTTTGTTCTGCAGCTCTGAAACTGAGTACACCCTGTTCTGGCAGTACTGCACAATCTCAGAAAACAGCAGTGAAAAGGCACTGAGGCTGATGTCTGTCTTGGGCCGAGTTAGTGACCGCTCGAGGATAGCAGACTTCCCACGGGTAAAACGTGCATCCATGGTGCTAATGAGAATAAAAGAAGTTATTGGTTTGGGAAACACCTCACTGAGCCAATGTAGTTCTTTTTCTTAAGGGTCATTCCATGCCAAGTGATCTGAAATTTTAAAAAGTTCCCACCATCATGTTCTCCAATTTTGTCCAAATTTTAGCTGTAACACCAGTCAGAAGTTAACTAAGTCTAACTGCTATAGTTGCTGATCTAGACCCCTTTATCTGAAGAGTAGTCAGTCAGTGTGTGCACAACATTCAACATTTGGGGTCTAATAAAATTGAAACTAAATGTATAAGAATGGCTAGTAAATTGAAATCTGTACAGTTTTTTTTCCTACTGATTGCGATGAAATTAATTTTAACATTATGGATGCAAAATACAGTCAAACAAGTTGACTCAAAGTGTGCATCAAAATGTGTTGCGACAAGTTTTGACCAATATTCAGACTGCAGCAATTTCCATGCAAATAAAGGTACCGACTTGAAATTTTGATCAAGCATTATGTTTGTGCTGGACATAGTACTGCCAAATTTGCAACTACCCAGCATCTATAACTGCCCTACAGGATCTCTTCAAACTTTGGTAAAATCTACTAAAGTTTCAAGCAAATTATTAAAGAAGAGTCCACCTGTCTATGCTTGTGAACATTATCATATGAATGAGAAAAAATTGCTCTACAAGAATGATGTTTTTGTTTTGCAATGCAACCATTAAGTATCCATTTACACAGGTCAAAATGTTACATATTACATTGAAACCAGCATCCCCATCACCATGGGGCCACGCCCGATAGCCATGCAGTGGATGCATAGTGCATAAAATGCACAAAATATAACATGCTTTGAGCTAATGTGTGGTAACGGGCGACTACTAAATCACGCAGTCCCAGCCTAGGTCCCAATCTCTGCTACAGAACTAGTTAGTTATCATCTCCCAGCCTACATTACCACATAGATAAAGGTAAAGATTTCCCCTGACATTAAGCCTAGTCATGTCCAACTCTTGGGGGTGGTTCTCATCTCCATTTCTGAGCCGAAGAGCCGGCGTTGTCCGTAGACACCTCCAAGGTCATGTGGCTGGCATGATGGCATGGACCACTGTTACCACATACATTTGACAAATTCTACCAATATATTTTCCTGGAGAAAGCATCAACTAAATGCAGAACAATTTTTTGCAGCATCACAAGACTAACAAAAACCATTTTGTACGCAACTTGTGCTTTCCCTAGGATTTACATAGCCCCGATCTACACTGCCATATAAAATCCAGATTAACTGCCTTGCACTGGATTATATGGCAGTGCTGAAGGGACCTTTGTTATCTCCTCAAGTTACTTGGGCCTAAAGCAGTGGTTCTCAACCTGTGGGTCCCTAGATGTTTTGGCCTTCAACTCCCAGGAATCCTAACAGCTGGTAAACTGGCTGGGATTTCTGGGAGTTGTAGGCCAAAACACTTGGGGACCCACAGGTTGAGAATCACTGGCCTAAAGCTTGCTGCTAGTAACCTGATTGAAAGAAACCAGATGTAGTGGCATGGATCTACCAAACTGCCCGTCCCTTCCAGTGGTCCTCAACCTGTGGGTCCCCAGATGTTTTTGGCCTACAACTCCCAGAAATCCCAGCCAGTTTACCATCTGCTAGGATTTCTGGGAGTTGAAGGCCAAAACATCTGGGCGTAGGTTGAGAACCACGGCTTTACTCTGTCCTGGGAGCTGTAGTTTGGGGAGGCACCAGCACTTTTTAGCAGAGAAGGGAAAGGCATTTGAAAACTTCATCTCCTATAACACCATGGCACTCAGGTAGGGCTGTTAAAGGGGTGCCCAACTATACTAACTCCACAGTGTGGGTGCTCCCCTCCCTAAACAAGATAAAATCACTGGTAGCGGAGGAGGAAAAAATATGCCCCGAGTCTCCCGGCACCCTCCCCCGCCCACCATTCCTCCCTCTCACCCTCCGGCCGACGTGATGTTTGTGTCACCGCTACTTCCGCCTGCGACGCTCGCTTTACGGCTGCCGTAAAATGGGAGGAGTCCGGCGGAGGGGGCAGGGGCGTTGCTATGGGAGACGAGGCGGTTCCTTAGCTGAGTTAGGCCTTTGCAGTACGACGAAGGAGGGGCAGTCGCCTTCCTTGGGAGCTTCCAGGCGAACCAGAGGGACGACGCCAAGCGGAAGGCTCTGGCAAAGCGGTGGAGCAGAGAGGGGTCCGGCGACGAGAAAGAAATGTGGCCTGGGCGGAGAGTGGGAATGTCTCCATAGCAACCAACGTAGCCGCGCGCAGGTCCTTGAGCCGGTGACCAGCTAGAGAGGATTTCCGGCTTTGAGTCTGTCGATGTTGGAGACGCGCATGCGCACTGCGAGTAGTGCTTCTCGCTGTTTTGGGAATAGTGACATCACTGCACGGTTTGGCCCCGCTTTAACTTCTCTGGCTCAGTGCTATGGACTCATGAGTGTTGTAGTTTTATTAAATCTTTAGCCTTCATCCTGCAATGGTTCTCAATCCCAGGGTCCCCAGATGTTTTGGCCTTCAATTCCCAGAAATCCTAACAGCTGGTAAACTGGCTGGGATTTCTGGGGTTGTGGAGCAAAACACCTGGGGAGCCACAGGCTGAGAAGCACTGTTAAGGCTGCTGGTAACTCACCAAACTGCAAATCCTATGACTCCCTAGCATTGGGAGCCACGGCAGTAGAAACGGGGTCAAACTATTCCAGTACACTAATAGACGGGGCAGTGGCAACAGTGATGCATTTCAGCCAAATACACACAGCCCTGTTGGCCCTGCAGCAAAATGCAACAAAAAAAACCCCTCAAATTATCTATCTATCTATCTAGCTACCTTTATTGGGGTACCTAAAAGGTGCAAACACGTCATGCCAAGCTTTGCTTCATTATCAAGCAAAGACGTTGAAAACCATGCAGACAAAAAATGGCTGTGGTGGATATTTTCTGTTGGCAGTTCATATAGTCTGCAGGGATCCCAGTGCAGAGGGGGACTATTCTGCTTCTTGAATGGAGACCAGGGGGAAAGACCAAAGATGGCAGCTGATATACTGTAATTTCAGCAGTATTAAACTAACTGCTTTATATTCAAGCAACAAAAGCTACTTCATTGATTAAAATGAGTTCAAATGTTATTACCTTCTATTTCCCTTGCTTCCTAATCCCCACTCTGTGTCCATTGCTATATAATGCAGTTTGAAACAGCCTTACAGAATCAGTTCAGACTCAAAATGCAGTTAAAACTGTATTATATGAGTCTACACTGGTCATATAATGCAGTTTAATTCTGCATTATATCTCAGTGAAGATGGAGCCTAAGAAGAGAAGTGTCCTATGGCTACATTGCGATCCCTCCAGACCAAGCATCCTCAGACATCAGCCCTCCGGCTGTTTGGGCCTCCAACTCCCAGAAGCCCCAGCCAGCTTGTTCAGAAGTCAGGAATTCTGGGATTTGGAGCCCAAACAGCTGGAGGGCCATCATTTGAGGATACCTGCTCCAGACCATCTTAACTGATAATAGAAGTAACATCTGAGACAAAATGTACGCTTGTGATGCCACCATGGTGGCTTCTGTAGGATTCTCGACATCTTTCCCAGAAACAGAAGCCTTGCATTATGAATTTTGGACTTTTCGGGTGACCCAGTAAAGGTACTGTTTTGTGGACAGCCGAATAAAGGACACATAGAGGCTTAGCATGTTCTTCGGCTCCATCTCGTGGCCAAAGTCTAATTGGCAAAATGTTAAGTTGACATTTCTACATGGATAATATCTAGGGAGCTACAGTTTATTGCATTCAAAAATTCAGAGGGCTTTAAGTGGCCCTCTGAATGTTTGAATGTCCATCAATCGACCTGGCTCCAAATGAAGCATTAAGCATAAAATTTATCCTATCCATCCTTTCAGATGATGTTTTTGTTGGCCCATGTTTAATCTGGGATGCAGGACTTGAGTTTCTTGTTTGCCATTGTTTCTCAGGCTCGTTGTACAATAAGGAGTGTTACTAAAAATACAAGCAAATGAAGCCTGAGCTGTTGGTAGAAGTTTAGAAACTGAAACTGTGAGACATCTGATCTCAGTTTAATCAATCATCTTGTCTTCTATGGACGGCTCAGACTTAATTTGTTCTTGAGAAGTAAACAAGTTTATTATGATAGAATGCAGTGGGAAAAGAGGGAGGCCCTGTCCACAGGTTGATAGACTCAGTCAAGGAAACCACTGGAGTGCCTTTGTAGTTTGGTGAGGCACAAGCACTATTTGACTAAGGGCCCTTCCACAACCCTATATCCCAGAATATCAAGGCAGAAAATCCCACAATATCAGCTTTGAAACGAGTTATCTGAGGGCCCTTCCACACAGCCCTATATCCCAGAATATCAAGGCAGGAAATCCCACATTATTTCAGTGTGAACTCAGACAACCCACTTCAAAGCAGATAGTGTGGAATTTTCTGCCCTTAGGCCCTTCCACACACCTGAATAAAATCCCACATTTTCTGCTTTGAACTGGAAAAAAATGGCAGTGTGGGCTCAACTCATTTCAAAGCAGATATTGTAGGATTTTCTGCCTTTATATTCTGGGTTATATGGCTACATAGAAGGAACCAAAGATCACAGAAGACCTTGTAAAAATACAACTACAACAATTCCATACATTAAGCCATAGCAATTAAATTATGTCCATTTTCATTGATTCTACAGTGTAGATACATTCTGGAGATTGCTCATACATTAGGTTGCTATCAGTCAAAGCAGCCCATCTGCCATTAACAAAAAAAAATCAAAATCAAAATTATGATTGGAGAGATCATAAGAAAGCACGTCACTCCATTATGGTGATACGTAATCTTGGACAGGCTACAAAATATTTGCGGGCACAGAATCAGGCTGTTAATTCATTCCTGTTTGAAGTTTTTGTGAGAATAAGGAATGACTAACCAACTTCTGCATTTTCCACAAAAGGTCATGTTTCGAGGAGGCTGACAACAGCTGCTGCTTTTGTTTTCTAATCTCAAAATGCTGCTTTCTGTTAGAAGCCCGAACTTTGAAAATATATTCTAGTCAAAACATTCACATTATAATTCTTTTTAAAATATATTTTATTTAAGTTTTAAGTGCATGTGCAAAGAAACATACACATACAACATTAGTTAAATTAATACATTTAGCCACCACAGACATACTACACATCTTCTACTTAGCCTGTTTAAATCAAATTCAGGCACAATTCCTCATCGCCTTCAAATTGTGAATTGTTGTGTCAAAAAGTAATATTCCAGCACTGCAACCGATGTATTGGTGGTCAATGTGTTGGTTATATCTATGTTGTAGTGGTGAAATGTTGACCAGAATTTTACGAAGTCATAATAAGGCGGAACTACAAAATGGAACTTGGGGAAGTTACCAGTACTCATGGGATAGGGGGCAGTATGGGGTTAGGGAGGGGTTTGGCAAGGGTGGCGGGTGGTGATTGGATGTTTGGGTGGCAGGGGATGATTGGATGTTTATTAAACTGCACCACAACTTTGAACCAATGATTTTTGTTCCGGGGCGGTCCTAAACCGAACCCCTTTGACTGTATAAAAAGGCCACATGGCTTGAGGCCTGGGTCGTTTCCACGAGGCGCCATGTTGCGTAGGAGGCGACCCAAGCAGCTGCTTGACTTCTGAGTAAACTGCTTTCTTGAAAGAAACTGACTGCCTGTCTTGTTGTTCCTGCGCCCGCCGATTTTGCAGCCTAGGAAAGGGATCATCCACTTCAATCTCCCTTTATCTCTCTTCTGAACATGAATTAAATCTTATCAATGTTTATATATAATTCAAGTATTTATTTATTTATTTGCCTACTTATATCTTACTTTTTCCAGATGAAACACAATTAAACAGATTATTAAAACAGTATTGCATGGTTGCTGTTTTTTTAAATGCATGTGGGCATGAGAGGTTCAGCAACAATTAATCAAAAGCCCAATTTCCAACTACCCAAAAATGACTAGAAGGCTTTCTAAATAAAAATGAATAAATTGAGGATGAATTGTGGTAAGACTGAGGACCTGTGAATAGGAATGCCCCATTTCTAAGAATCTGGATTCTCCAATACTAAAAATTTTCTTGCCATATGCAGTAAATTCTATACAAGTTCTCAAAAATAATTTCTTAACTCTGGAGAGCCAGTTTCTCATCTAGTCACTGTTGACGGGCCCCAAACAAAGAAAAGGGAAGGGGTGTAACGACATTACTGAAGGAAGCTACAATAAAGTTGAACAATATTCACTCCATGCATTGGCTTATTGGGGAAAAATTGAAAGGATTTCAGAAGGAATTTAATGTGTGCTTTATGGAGCATCATACTAGCAATAAGTTTACACCATTTCCATCCTCCATGCACATTCTTCAGTAGAGAGTTGAGTGGTCTGTCTTCTCGTAAACCAGAATTTGAAACAGCTTTGCCAGATGTCTCTTTTGTAGATACAGTGAAGACAGAAAATAATAATTTATTTGCCGCCTGCATTGCCACAGAGCAAGCCTTTAAACAGTCTGCATTTAGTTAGATTTTGGGTTTTCTGCTAACATTGTTCTATCTTCCATCTCACTTGCTCACAGCTAGCTCCTCTGAAACAAACTGTATTCACAACCAGTCATGCCATTTTCACATTCAACTAGGAGTCCATTCTTACTATAGAATTGTAACACTATTATTCCACTTTAATTGTCATGGTTCCGCTAGAGCAGTGTTTCTCAACCTTCCTAATGCCATGACCCCTTAATACACTTCCTCCTGTTGTGGTCACCCCCAACCATAACATTATTTTCATTGCTACTTTATAACTAATTTGCTACTGTTAAGAATCGTAATGTAAATATCTGATATGCAGGCTATCTTTTCATTCACTGAACCAAATTTGGCACAAATATCTGATATGCCCAAATTTGAATACTGGTGGGGATGGGGGGGGGGGGGTTTGATTCTGTCAATTGGGAGTTGTAGTTGTTGGGATTTCTAGGTCACCTACAATCAAAGAACATTCTGAACCCCAACAAACTTGGGCCAAATTTCCTACACAGAATCTCCATGACCAACAGAAAATACTGTGTTTTCTGATGGTCTTTGGTGACCCCTCTGACATCCCCCTCATGACCCCCCCCCCCCCCAGGGATCTCGACCCCCAGGTTGAGAAACACTGTACTAGAGGCAAGAGAGCACTCTGCTCAAGAGCTCTTAGGGCCCTTCAACACAGCCATATGACCCATAATATCAAGGCAGAAAATCCCACAAAATCTGCTTTGAACTGGATTATCTTGAGTCCACACTGCCATATATTCCAGTTCAAAGCAGAAAATGTGGGATTTTATTCAGCTCTGTGGAAGGGGCCTTAATATTTCCCATTTCATTTCCAATCTCAGTATTTTACAAGAGGGAACTATGGCAGTTAAAATGACACCCTAGTGCTATATAATGTAAATAGACCCTAGGGATTGATTAGTACCAATGCTTAACCCATTATATAAACTGAATATATAGCTATAACTCAGCATCACAGGATAAGCAGATTGATAAAAGCAAGACATGAAAACATGCCCGAGATTTCTAGACTGATTTGTTGGGTGTTAAACCTTAAACTTGAGATAGCAGGAAACACTGCAAGAAGCCATCCACATCCATCAACCTTTTGGGGTAAACCATGTTAATAAATCCCCCACCCCACAAAAGCTCCAATTCCTAGTCTATGACAACAGAACGATTAAAAAAATTGCTCCATCCCAAGATCATTATCATTCCATCTAGCTCTAAAGTGTGGCCAGCAATATGAATGGGGCCAAATAGTACTTGGAACAGATTCATGATTGTCATGGCAGCCATGAAGTCTTGCACCACTCCCAATGAAATAGCCTTAGCATGGATAAAATCCTCCAGCTCCACTAGCTGAAAGAATTCTAGCGCCAATTCCGTCCACACGACTTGCTCAAGAAGGAAGGCCATTGTGCAGTGTGGTGGGCAGCACACAGACAGAATTAGTGTCCCACTTTAAATGGAAATATTCAAATGGGATAGGGTATCTGATCAGTGGGATGGTGTCACAGTAGACCACTGTAACTCTGCCTCCATACCAGTATCCACCTCAGGTCTAGCAGGAGAAAATATAATCCCCCAACATCCCCCAACTTCCCTTTCTATATTTTTTCTTGTTTATTCAGAAACAGAACTGAAAATAAAGAGTCACAGGGGTTCGTGAGATATCCAGTCCATTAAAAAAAAAAGATCATTGTCCATACAGTGACATTATTATTATTTTTTAAAAAATTATCTCATGAACCCCTGTGACTTTCATACATTATAATCCTGTCTCCATTTTTCTCTTGTTTTGCTTTATTGACCTTTACTGACAGGGGAATAATCTGAAGGAGCTGGCACAGGAATGATGTTTTGGGAACTACATTGCCTGTGGTTTCTCAGCTACAGGAAGAGCCTGTGAGGGTTTTTTGCAAGATGCAGCAACCGTTGAGATCCACTCCATTACAAATTGATCACTGTCTTTGCGGAAATAGACACACAGCCCACTTGAGAAATAATGCTAAATGACTCAACTGTCCTGCCACATTGGAGCTGCTCCACACCAGGGAAGAACAACACATGGAGTCCCGTAGGCCAGGTAAGAACTTCGCTAGGAGGGAGTTTGGATCACATTGCTGTGAAAGAGGTCTTTATAATATTATAACTTCTCTACACTTTGTTTTAATGCATTATGCTATTCACTCCCATTACTGAAGCAACTTTTACAAAGTGAGACCAAAACTTAACCAGGGGGCAGAAAAACTTGCCTAATGTCTGGGAACAGAGATACAAGCTATGCAAAATAGAGCAAAAGCTATTTGCCCCATTAAATCTGAATAAATCTAAAGGGGTTGTGGGAATAACCTAAATATGTCTAAGGGCCCTTCCACATGGTCATATAACCCAGAATATCAAAGCAGATAATCCACAATATCTGCTTTGAACTGGGTTATCTGAGTCCACACTGCCATACATTCCAGTTCAAAGTAGAAAATGTGGGATTTTATTCAGCTGTGTGGAAGGGGCCTAAAATACTGTGTAGAGAGAATGCCTTTTCACTTTCAGTGGCTTGGCAACCTGATTGTAGGGGAGAATGATGATCTGGATTGGTAGGAAGCTAGCATTCAGTCCTAAATGAGACTTCTCATCAGTTTTCCTGACTGACCTGCTTTTAATTCAGCTTAATGTTAGAGAAGCAGTGCTTTATCCAGGCATAACTTGCTGTTGGGTGCCCTCAAATTGTATTTAATTTATAGTTATCCTTCAGTGGGATTTTCTTGGCAAAGTTTGTTCAGAAAAGGTTTGCCTTTGGCTTCCTCTGAGGCTGAGAGAATGTGACATGCCCAAGGACTTCCAGAGGATTTACATCAACAAATGGCCACTAAAACCCTGGTCTCCAGAGTTCATACTCAAACCAATACATCATGCTGGCTTATAGGACTATCTTCAGTATTGGTTTTAGCTTCCTCTTTAGTATCTTTCTCAGAATTATTGCACTGCTTATGGGCAGATCGTCATAGTTCACGGGGGCCGACAATTGCACTTCAGCAACTCATGCGGTAGATCATACATTCTATCACATGGTCCATCCATCCGCCCCTCGTTTCCTCTTCAGCAGTCATTATGGATGTTACACTATTCTATGTTTTCTGGCCCTTGGTTGAAAAAAAAGGAACAATGATGTCATTCAAATAATGCTTTCTACATTTTGACCAATTTGTGTGAGAGAGCGTGTAAAGTGAAGAAAGGATAAAACCAGTACCCTGGACAGAGTGCTACATTTCATCTGGATTCAAATTACACACTAGTTATGAATTTATCGCACAAGAGGGGCAAACCACAATTTCAGCAGAACAATTGTGCCTTTATATTCCTCGCGACTTTGCTCCTTTCCCACCAGTACCCTATCAGGAAACAGCCTGATTATTTGTTTACAAACACAAATAATCTGTTAATTATCTCCTTTGTAAAATAAGTGCTTTCCAGGTTGTACCCTACTGGGAGAATGAGAGGAAAGAAGCAACATTATGGGATAAATTCAAGCAAAAGATGCTGTTCTCCTACTGTGATTATTATTTGCCTTTTTCATGTGCTCTCAGTCTACCATGAGATGAAATTATAATGAGCTAGTCATATAAATTTGCCTGTAGATTGAAGAAAGCATGGAGTATAAATGGGGGTTGTTTAAAAAAAAATGCTATTGCATAATATCTGAACAGCATAGCCAGTGGCAATGGGAATGGGAATTATGAACCAACAATATTTGGAGAGCCATGGGTACCCTTGACTCTCTTTCATCTGTCTGTCTGTCTATCTATCTATCTATCTATCTATCTATCTATCTATCTATCTATCTAATGTTGGCTTCATAGTAACCATGATGATCTATCTTTATTTCTGTCTGGATGGTATTTATTTATGCCTCTTTAATAAGGCTTGTCAGACAAGTAGATATAACAAAGAATGGGATAGGAGTAATGATGCAAGAGCAATGGGCAAAAGAGTGTATAATCTATCAGTGCTTATGCCTGGAATAGGCACCTTATATCAAATCTGTCAATTTTAGCCAGCGTTGTTCCAGACAAGTGGTTTCCAAACATAGCTTCCCAGATACTATCAAATTTCATCCCTCAGTCCGAGGAAGCCCAGCCAACAATTCTGAACCCTATAAACCAGCAATATTGGATGAGTCACGTTTTGGAACCCATATTCCAAATGGTTGACTCCTAATGCTCCTGGTCCAAGAGACACCAAGTAGCTATGATGCCCTGCCTTCATTGTTGTGTGATGAAAAAATCAAGAGAGTATTGCAAATGACATCTGGACCACTACCCATAAAAATCCCATGAACAATGCAGGTAATTGTACAATAAATGCCTGGTATCTTTACTCATCAGGGGCAATTCAAAGAAGCTTGTACTGTGGTGGTGTGAGCATGAAGGAAATGACTGATGAATGCAAAACTCACACTTTCAATTTAGAGGAAGAATCTAAGCAAGCCACTGCATTGTATGTTGTCTTTAGAAGGCTGTGAGTGCTTGTTAAGGCAGAAGGCAGAGCACATTCCAGATGGATAAACTGTCAATTATGGATGTCACAACTTCCATGAATCTGTAAGACCTGAGAAGAGCTGTGGATGAGAGGGTGAACTGGAGGCCTCTCATTCATGGGACTGAAGAAAAACTGACAGCAATTAACAAAAGCAAGCTCTTAAAAGCTTTTTAAAAATGGTTTATTGAAGTTGTCAATATATATTTTTCTACTTTCTTACATAACAGAATTACATGCAGAAGATTTCCTGTTTTCGTTTTAGGAAATAACTAAAACAGGATAACGATTATCATTAAAGTATTTTATATTAAGATGATAGTGCTGACATTATAAAGCAATATTGTTAGCTTGTGAACTTATCACAGACTTAGCCATTGATTTTTGTTTTGGATCATTTTGTGGCCATTTACAGATAGACCACAATTAGCAAAGTAACTGTGCTTCTAGGTATTATTTCTTTAACAGAAATTTTGATACTAGAACCAGAAAAAAAACATGGAAGGAATACAGATTTTTTTTTTTTACATCCTTGAAAAAGAACAACTTCACATGTTTCATATGTACACGTGAATTGAAACCAGATAAATCTTCTTGGACCTTAGAGGCCATTTGAAAACATCTTCCAAAATGTATTAAGGGATTATTTTCTTCCCTTTCCTCACGCTTCACATTTCTTATTATTTCAATTTTTCATGACCAATCTTATAAATCTGTTCCATCTAACATGCAGAAGGCAATGACGGGCAGGCTTTTCTGCTTTCTCCTGTTCTTTCTGTTTTTAGTTCATACACGCTCAGTTAAGGTGTCTGAAGGCAGCTTCTGTTTACCTTGTTTGCTGTAGGCAGCCACACATTGCTACCACAGGATTAGCTATTGCAGATTCTAATCCTTTCTAGCTCAAGGTCTTGTCTGTTTATCACACAAATGCTGCAGACATGAAGCTGCAACCAAAATCAAGTCTGTGTTCTTGACGTTACTCCTTCACCTTACTTCCAATACAATGCTTCTAAAAGGCTTTCCAGCCTCTCAGCCAGAGGACAATAAAGAAAGGAAGAGACTGGGTCTGCATAAAAGTACTTTGTAAAAGAGACTTTGTTAACTGAGGTATGAGTGTAGTTGGGCAGTAACGTTTATATAGGGCAATAATACGAAAAAGGTCAGTGGAAGAATTACATTTCTGATCTTTCCTGGCAGAGCTGTCAGAACTACCCAGACACATGCAATAGTGGCCATTGCCTTACCAGTGTTCTAAAACTCCTTGTGCCTAATGGTCATATGAAGGAAGAAATACATGTATTTCTCATGAGATATATACACCATGCAGTTCCAAGACAATATATTTTTAGCATTTTATTTTGATAAAATACCACTGAAAATCTGAATGTTCCCTTTGTCTGTTGTTTTAAAAAACAACAACAACAAAACCTTCCTCCTTAGAGCTGAGACTACAAAACTGATCTGATTGTGGGATTTGGACTAAACTCTATGGTACTGGTTGCCACACATTTAGGATCAGTTTGCATATATACATAGATCATCCAGTGTGATTTTTAAGATGCCATAGGGAGAAGCATCTCTGTAAATAGGGAGTTGATGCTGTATATCAGGAATTGTTATTTTACCAGTGAATGTGTTTATATGAATTGCTATAGGTTCTGAGGCATACTTACCTGATGCTGTGGTTCATGGCAGTTTCACATCTGTGTCATGGGGATTAAACAAGCAAGCTTTACTTTTGAAGACCAGAATTTCTCGGTTGTTCCTTTCTCTAGGGTCTGAGGTCAGTATTGCAGATTCAGAAAGGGATTATGAGAACGTTATACCTTCAAGTTTCCTAAGATGGCAGCAACAAGTCCCAGAACAAACAATGAAGGCCAAACCAGGTAAGAGATTATTAATAGCACAAACATTCCTGGGCATCAGATCCATAAGTCATATTTTTCTAGCTTGGAGATTTAAAAAAGCTTTTGCCAAACAATGTGGAAAATCTTCAACATTCTCATCGGGCCCATCCAGACAGGCCTTTAAACTAAGACCTGCCTTGATTTTATAAGAGGCATCCAAATGACGTCTCCGGTAAAACCAAGGTTTCCCTGCTTAGGGGTGTTTTCTGTTTTCTCAGAATTGCTGGGGTTAGAATGTGCAGAAGCCGATAGGCTCATAGAATCATAGAATCATAGAATCAAAGAGTTGGAAGAGACCTCATGGGCCATCCAGTCCAACCCCATTCTGCCAAGAAGCAGGAATATTGCATTCAAATCACCCCTGACAAATGGCCATCCAGCCTCTGCTTAAAAGCTTCCAAAGAAGGAGCCTCCACCACACTCCGGGGCAGAGAGTTCCACTGTTGAACGGCTCTCACAGTCAGGAAGTTCTTCGTAATGTTCAGATGGAATCTCCTCTCTTGTAGTTTGAAGCCATTGTTCCGCGTCCTAGTCTCCAAGGAAGCAGAAAACAAGCTTGCTCCCTCCTCCCTGTGGCTTCCTCTCACATATTTATACATGGCTATCATATCTCCTCTCAGCCTTCTCTTCTTCAGGCTAAACATGCCCAGTTCCCTAAGCCGCTCCTCATAGGGCTTGTTCTCCAGACCCTTGATCATTTTAGTCGCCCTCCTCTGGACACATTCCAGCTTGTCAATATCTCTCTTGAATTGTGGTGCCCACAATTGGACACAATATTCCAGATGTGGTCTAACCAAAGCAGGCATCGTGGAATTTCAGTCCTCCCACATCAACCCATCTTATGTCTTTTTTTATCTCAGCTCCTGCAGTGTTTCCCAGCTATTGCAGTGGTTACATTAGTTCCTGTTTATTTTTATTTCCCTTTCATTATTATGTGTGCTGGCTACATGTGTCCTACTGCTTTATACCAGCTATCTTGTGCTATAAAAATCACTTTGGTTATTTACAGATGTGCTCAAACCCACCACACATACTGACAATACAAGACAATACAAGAGGATTGGCCTCCTTTCCATCTTGCTGTGCGCTTTCCTGTTAATAGCCATCCCTGCTTTTGTCCTGGCAACCTTGAAATGTAAGTTCGGCAGTGAATTTATATGACATTATCAAAAATGACATTGTTAATATTCAAGTTAATCCTGTCATTCTTAAACTATATGCCACATTGTGAATGGATCACAACAATAAACTGAGCAAAGCCCATCTGTACCTAAAGGACAAATCCATGAAGCAGATTGTCATCTATACTGGGTTGTTGTAGGTTTTTTCAGGCTATATGGCCATGTTCTAGAGGCATTCTCTCCTGACGTTTTGCCTGCATCTATGGCAAGCACCCTCAGAGTTTGTGAGAGTGAGGATGCTTGCCATAGATGCAGGCAAAACATCAGGAGAGAATGCTTCTAGAACATGGCCGTATACCCGGCGCTGCTCCGCAAATGCTCCGGAAATCCTCTGCTCCAGCCGCTCTGCCTGAGTGGGAGGGAGCAGCCTCCCAGATGAGTGCTCTGCAGAGCAGAGCGGCCAGAGCAGAGGTTGTCCACCATGGGCAGAGTGGCGCCGGGTGGGCGTGGCCAGGCCAGGCCGCGCAGACTGGAGAAATGGCCTCGGCGGGCCGCATACGGCCCACGGGCCGTAGTTTGGGGACCCCTGGTCTATACTGTTTTTGCTTTCTTTCAATCAAGCACAAATCAAGATGGGTCATGCTATTGAGTCTCTGTGCATTCCCTGAGATAATATCATTCATCTACACAGGGTGCAGAGAAATGGAGCAGAATTAAGTTCTCTCACTTGGCCCAAAAACAGAGACTCATACAGAAACGCAATGGATGGGTTCCTTTTGAGACAAGGAAGCACTTACTCTGTACGCTCTGAGACTGATTTTTAGATGCAGGAATAAAGCATAACTTTGTTGTTACCTGCCTTCACATTGGCTCTGACTTATGGCAGCACCATTACAAGTATTTCTTAGCAAGATTTGTTCAGAGGAAGTGTGTCATTGCCTTTGTTTTAGGAAATCCAGGGATTTTCATGACTGAGTGGGGATTTAAACCATTCTGGTTCCCTTTTATCTTCAACTTTAGGCCTCCTCCCTCCTCTGCTAAGATGTCATTTAGCCTTATGGCTGCAGTGAAGCATTTTTGATTTTAAAGAATTAAAACCCTGTGGAAGGGATGATCAGGATGGGAGCCATAGCACAAAGAAGGAGGTCTGGATTTTCTCTCCCCCCACACAGCAGCACCAAAGAAAAGGCCTTCTGTTACAACAATGTTTGTTTGTTTAAAGCATTTATGTTGGACGATTCCACCAGTCTGGCGCAGCAACATCTCAAATAATGACAACAAATCATTTTAAATGCATGGTTTCTTTGTATGGCAACTAAAACTTAGTGAAAACATTAGCCAATATACAGCAAATAAGCAATGGATAAAAACATCTTCACTGATATAGAAGACTGAGGAAGGTGTCCCTGTCCCTTCAGGCTTTGTTTGACGGTTAGATTGTTGTTACTACCTGTTTGCAGTAATTGTTGTGGGTCTTTTAAAAATATTACTTGTATTTTGAACACATTTTTAGAGTCATTATGGAAGCATGTGGGTAGCTAGTTAGTGAATTCACACTTGGTTATTTGAGCAGAATGAAGGATAGACTCAGTAAGTTGGAGGATCAAATGGACATAATGAGGTGAGTATGAAGATAAATCTAGGTCAGCTGCCTAAAACCTCAAATGTGGCTTTCTTTTTTGTGGATGAAAGGAATACTTGCCTCTATTTTCTTTGAATATAAGAAGCATGTTCCTGTGCTGCATTGCTGTTCTGTGTGCCTTCATGTCATTTCCTACTTAGTTTGACTCTTAGTGAACTTCTGATTGGATTTTCTGAGACTGAAAATGTGTGATTCACCCAAGATCAGCCAGTGAATTTTCACTGCTAAATAGAGAGCCGAACCCTGGTCTTTAGAGTCATAGTCCAACACTAATACCTCAGAACTAGTAACTGGGCTGGTATAGAGAAGATTGTGTTCAGAGCCATACAGTCCAAAAGAAAAGGAACAGATCAAGCCTTTGTTGTGTAATACATCAGCCTGATATAATGATCAAAGACAACATGTCTGTCTTTGATCATTATCATTTGACCCAGGCTAAGATCAAATAAATAAATATCCATATTCATAGTATTGGACCCACATAATGGAGAGTCCAGTGGGAACTGTGCTGGTGTGAAGAAGTGGTTATGGTAGTAGCTGAGGCTGGTGGTGCATGTTTATTCTGGGAAGACAGAATCCTCTCAATGCCATGTTATCTTATCCAGGTTTCTGTGCTTTGCAGATATTCCTCGGTGTCCAGGTGACTGGCAAAAATTCCAGACAAAATGTTACTACTTCTCCAGTCATCAGCAGACCTGGCAAGATGCACAGAGTATTTGCGTTAACCTTGCTGGACACCTGGTGGTGGTCCATGACAATGCAACTAGAAAGGTAAGCTACTCGTTTTGACAGGATAATTGCAGCACAATTAGAGTGTGGATACATTTTGTGGTTTGGATACATCACTGAACCCATTCCTGTTGTCTAACCTACTCAGAGTTAAAATCCACCTTACTCATAATTCTTATTCTCACATGGCCCTTGACTTTTGCTCTCTCTTGGAACACTCCTAGAACTTTTAATTGCTCAAAAATTATAGCCGAGATTAAAATGTATTGGTTTTAATCCTATTTTTTAAAGACAACAATTGATGGGAAAGCAATACTTTCCTGTATGAGCATGCTTTAGAACTATGTTTCCATTGTTGATACCTTCTTCATTCTTAATACTGTGCCTCTAGAATTTGCAAGCTCTGATAGCTGTACCTTTTACACAACCTCTGTCTTTAGGTCATGATGTGAGTTTTTAAACCATTCTAATATTACTTTGGTTGTGGGGAAGAAATCCTTGATTATTTCACCTTCACATGAAAAGATGAACAATGCTGCAAGAGAAAAGTAGCATTCTTTCACTGTATCCATCTCATATTCCAGTTCACCAAAGTGTAACAGAAGACTTATTTTATGAAGATAGAAATGCATACCTTGTTTGCATGCATAAAATGTTTACTGCAGATGAAATGTTTTCTGTCCAAAACGCAGTGTTTTGCAAGAAGACAAAAATTTAACATTTTGGTATTGGACATTCCACAAAGTTGAACATTTTGGTCTCATCAGACCAGAGAACCTCTGTTTACTGTCAGTTCCAAATGTCTTTTTATAAATAGAATTTGATATAGTTTGTTTTAGCAGTGACTTTATTTTGTCTTCTGTTCCATAAAGTTCAGCATGGTGGAGTGTCCAAGTGGTAGTTGTTCTATTTTTCGTTTTTTCCCCTCTCAGCACTAGATTTCTCCAACTCCTTCACAGCTGTGTTTGCAAGAACTTCAGATTATGTGTCAACTCACAGCAATGCCACTAGAGAATGAATCCACTTTAAATCGGTTTCTGCCTCCTGGAGAATTCTGGGTTTTGTAGTTTTGTAGTTTAGTGAGGTTGTTAAAGGCTCCTCCCTAAGCTATAATAAACCTTAGAATTCTATTTTATTAGGAGCCCACAGTGGTGCAGTGGGTTAAACCTCTGTGCCGGCAGGACAGGTCGCAGGTACGAATCCGTGAAGAGCGCGGATGAGCTCTAGCTCCAGCTCCTCATGCAGGGACATGAGAGAAGCCTCCCACAAGGATGATAATAACATCAAAACATCCGGGCATTCCCAGGGTAACGTCCTTGCAGACACCCAATTCTCTCACACCAGAAGCAATTTGCAGTTTCTCAAGTTGCTCCTAGCACGACAAAAAATAATCATTTTATTAAAAAATTATTTGACAGTATAGCTTTTTGTAAATTTTAGTTGTTTCTTCTCATTCTTCTGGTTTTATTGTTTGGCCCTTGGGGAGATAGGGCGGGATACAAACAAAGTATTATTATTATTATTATTATTATTATTATTATTATTATTATTGCCCATTGAGTCATTGGGTTTTTTTTTTTACATGTTCATCAACTGTAAAGTCTTTCAGAAGGAACTGGTATAGTTTTCCTAACTTTTTGCCTTTTATCTCTAGGAGAAGGTTCCAATGACTCTCAAATTCTTGTATACCTTTTTTATCATCTAACCAATATCTTTGTTGAAGTTGGTAATAGTGAAACCATGCCATTTTTAAATCTTCTTTCTGTAGATCCTGTCGTGTTTTTAATTTCTGTGGTGCCCCCTTATCTAAAAATTGTTTATAAGTTAAATAGTCTCTCTCTCCTTGGTGTTCTTAATTGTGGAAACGCTTCTTACGGTTTTGTCCATTCCAGTATTTTATTGTAAAAAAGTATTTTATATTTATTCCATATTCTTATCTATGAGTTCATTATATTGTGTTTCTTTAAGTTAAAATCCAATTTCATTTTGTCATATATCAAAAATGCATGCCAACCATACCTTAGGTATGAGACCAGATGTTTTAAAACTATTTTCTTTGGGTGGATTTTTTTAGCCCTAATTATTTATTGCTCAGATAAACCTCATCAACATTTCTACCTGTTGGGACTTGAGCAATTAATGTAGACATTGATGTGACCTTTTATGTTTCCATTTCTTCCTGGAAGTTTCTAGATCATCAACAGAAGTCTAGCTACTGGCTTGGCCTGAGGACATATGCCAAAGGAGAATGGCTTTGGGTGGATGATACACCTCTACAGGACATGTATGTTACATTTACTAAGGATGTTTTATTAATATTTGCAAGCTCATTTTTATGACAGATGAGCTGGAAAGACCCAAGATGGGGGAAAGGGTCTGTCGTTACCAATTGGGAGGGAAATAAGTGCATCCTTTATAGTATCTCTTACATGACAAATATAGAAGTACATGCCCAATGTGGAATGATTTCAGAGGAAGGGCCCTTCCAGACAGGGCAAAATCCCAGGGGGAACTGGGATATTTAATCCTAATTCCTCCTGGGATTCAGGGCCCTCACCAGCCCCAAATCTTGTGCTTTTGCTGCTGTGGTAGCTACATGCCCTTCCAGGTCAACCAGAGGTTGACCCAGGAGGGCATCCAGTCAGCCATCAACCCCATTTTCCCCTAAAACTTACCTGAGGGGCCTAGTAAGTTTTGGGGGAAAAACAGGGACCAGGTAAGCTTTGGGGGAAAATGGGGGACTGGGAGGGGAGAGTAGGGATGCCATTCTGCTCCTTCAGGCTCTTAGAGCCTGAAGAACCAGGATAGAAATGTGGATTGACACCAGGGATCGTGGAATGTGGTCCCAGTTGTCAATCCTCATAGGCCCACAGGCAAGGTCCGGATCTTTCCAGGTGTTAAATTAATCTAGATTAAACTGGAAAATCCCAGTATACTCCAGATTCATCCAGAATACACCCATCACCTGTTGTGGGATTTGGACCTGTGTGGAAGGGCCCAATAATGTCACACATACTGTAACAGAAAATTATTGTGGCGACAGAAAGGAGCAATTTATGGTCCTGCAGATATTCTTAGACTGCATGAAAACTGGGACACATGTAGCTAAGTAACATCAGAGAGTGGCAAAAGGAAAAGAAGATTTACTAATGAGGAAGGAGATACAAGCTAGTAGCAACTGCAGCAGTTTGCTTTTGCCTAAGCCTACTAGGAAAGGCAAGAATCTGCCACTCATCTCTCATTAATTTGAGATCAAATGATGCATCTTGGCAATGTGGCCTCAAACGTTTCTTAACTAGTATTTCTCTGCAGCTCATATTATTTTTCTTTACAGATCCGAGAACAAAGCTTCTAATCGGACAACTAAATGCATGTATGTCGACCACACAAATAATACAAGCAGAATGACGCAATCTCTTTGCAGTTATTCCTTCCATTACATTTGTGAAAAACAGCAAGCATAAGAAACATTACATTTTGTTATAATTTGCAGAGTTTTTTTAATTTTAATTTGTGAAAAATTAAGTAGTCTGTGAATTATCATTCTCTTTAATGGCTTCTTTTGAAAGTGTGCTCTCCCAGAGATTGCAATAGTGAATATCAAATATAGAGAAAGCATGATGTAGGTTACAGAAATTGTGTATCATCTTGAAGGACTCCCCCCCCCCCTTTCCCATTTGTGGATTTACTTAGAATTGCAGGATTTGTTCATTGGATGCAACTACCCTTCCAACTCTTCTGTCCTTCCCATAGACAAGCCTTGAACTACATGGCAACATGATTTACACCAAGATGCAAAACAAGCCAATTTTAGTATCAGCCCCTAATCCTTCTCCAAAGACATGTACATTAGGGTTGCATGCAGAATTCATTTCCCCTGTTTCATCCATTCATCTGGTATCTTTGGTACTCCGGGAGCACATAACAGGTAGGGGCCTCCCCCGTACAAAAACCCACCCGACACAAAAGCAAGTGGGAGCCAATCTCAGCTCCTCCTTCCCTATTCGGCTTGTGCTGGTACGTCTGTACCAGGAGCTCCAACTTTATTTTCTTTCTATTAAGTGTTTGCATGCATTCCAAAGTTTCAGGGATTCTGCAAAAGGTGCCTTCCTTTGGTTTGCAGTCATAGGGCAAGCCACCTGTCTATCATTGTTAAGTTTGGATCCGCCCCTTCTCCCAGGGAGATGGGTAGGGAAGAGGGACCATTTTTAATTAGTCTTAGTGAGGAAAGCTAAGTTAGAGGACGTGGACAAGCTTCACCTGCAGAAAAGCTTCATTTCTCAAGACATTCCGGGGGGAATTCCCAAAGCTCTGGCTGGGAGCTTGCAGCCTCTCAGCCTTACAGCATCTGAGGGAAACAGCCCTAAAGTCTTAAGAAATTCTGGAGGGAAAACAGCTTTACAGACCCAAAGAACTCCAGCTGGAGAATCTGCAAGCCTTTACTGGTAGGTCTACTCGGTGCCCAAGATGCAGTTTGGATCCGGTTATAGTTCCCACATCAGTAAAGCTTAGATAATAGACAGCCTGGGAGAGGTTAAAAAGGGGTTTTTCTCTCAAAGTATAAGAACAGTTAATGAAGACAGTTGCCTGTCCCTTGTGGACAAGATTAAGGAAGCCACCAGTTGATTTAAAGCCTTGAAGCATTTGTTTGACTCATTGAAGATTTTAGAAATATCTGTTTAATTTGTTCAATAATAAAGGACTTTGTTTAACCTTTCAAGCCATCTAAACACAATTTCTTCAGGAAAATCCTTGAGGGCCTCTTTTGTGGCACCCTGGCTTCCCATTGGGCACAAGGTGCACGTCCTATTTCAAAAGACAATTATTACAGGCCCAGTGCGTGACAGAAAATGGCTCACAATTGAATCTTTTTTTATTTTCCTTTATTTTCCTAATTGTTTTTATTTAGTGGGACTGACTGGGAGTGGGGATCTGAGGGAAGGTGGGTGAGGTGCGCGTGCATGCATGCCTGTGTTTGGTGGCTTGGAGAGTCACTCTTTTAGCTTCTTTTCCCCCTTTCCTTTCTCTCCTTCAGAAAATACTTTTTAAAATTATTATTATTATTATTATTATTATTATTATTATTATTAGTAACTCCAGCAAACAGAAAGAGAAACCTACTTCTCATCTAGAGTAGAAAGTAGAAACAGCTAAAGGAAGCAAAACCCTAAGCAGAAAGAAGATTGCAGCCTTGCAGGCAAAACGGGATTTTTCAGGTAGTCCGGGGAGGATACAGCTCTACTGAGTTCCCAGGTCATCACTCTTCCCCTGGGCCTCCTTAAAATGCCTCTTGGAAAGCTGCTTAGCATGCTGGTGCTGTTGAGAGAAAGCATGTGGGCCTGCCTCACCTGCAGCCAAGCACCTCTTCTCTAGAGTAGAAAAAAGCTTTAAGAATAAGAAGCCTCCTTAAAACACACGCCTGCCTGCAGCTGAGCGCCTCTCTTCTAGAGTACAGCTTAAATGCCTAAAATGAGGGGAAGGGGAGCCTAGGATGCCCTCCCCCCATAATGGGCTGATAGAAAACTGATCTTTCAGCACCCCGAGAGCAAAAACAGTTATCTGGACCCCCATCGAAACAGTTATCGGGACCTCCATCGAAAGTTGGGACACTAACCAGTTCATGGTTTATCCGGATTGCACAACTCTAATGTACCTTCAGATCCATTGCCTGGTTTTGAGGGCTTTAAAATGATATTGTTTGTGGCATTTGAATTGTTTTGAAACAACAGTATATGTCATCACTAATGTCTCCACTATATGACCAGAAGTAGTGGATACAGTGTGAGCAAATTCAGGGAGGAGTCAAAGTGGAATGGGGGTGGGTGGGTTTGGGGTCCAGATCTAGCCCAGATTATACCTGTGAGCTGCATATAATCCATGGTATAATCCATGGATCTACATTGTGGCGTACATATTGTCCAACGCATCTTATGAACTATTTTAGTGGCTTTAACCATCTCCACTGAATACTCACCCTTTTCCTCTGTACCACCTTTTTGTAGTTGTTTTTACAATGCTGTTATATCTCATTAAAGTTGATCTCACTTTTTTAATAGTCCTGTGTTGGTTTCATTGTTTGCTGCATTATTTTTTATGCCTGATTTTACTTTCATCTTTCTATTTTATATCTATTTTGATTGTACTTTTTAATGACTTAGGAAATTTTGGGCAGTCTCAAACAATTTCTTTTAAAAAATAGCCAAAACATACATACATAACAGTATGCAGATATATTATATGCTTTACATTATAATCCACCATGAGAAAGTCTGGAGTCTTGAAAGGTGGGTAAGATATGCATTTAATAAAGATCAATAGATCTGATTCCAATAGTCATTCTTTAGAGATGTATGAATGTTCATAAAGGAATTTGTGGCTTTCAACGCAACTCACTGGAACAACGAATTAATATAAAACAAATAGGCAGCAATCCAAAAAGGCAGATTTTCCCCTATCTCTCTAGTATCCAGCTGTGGTGGATGCAACAAACTGTGTGTAAATTATGTCTATCTGTCTGCAGTTACCATAGTAGGAAACTTCATGCACATGCAGAGCTTTTGAAGTTCATGACCAGAAAAGTCGAGCTAGAATATGATTAAAATATATTTCTATTTTATAAGACTTCAGAAAGAAATGAAAATCCTCTGTGGGTCCACTTTTGGTTAACAGGTGTTAATTGGAAAAGAGAAAGTGGTAGCCATCCTGGCAGAAACTATCCACCCTTCTGAGAATAAAAAAGGGTGTGAACAAGAAAGCGAAACCCATGAGGGGGAAAACTAAGTTTCAAACTGAGCAAGCTATTTAAGGTAAGGTTTCATTGACAGGTTCAATAAAATATACATTAGGCAGGAGGCACAAACCACAAAATTAGTAACCAGATAGAAAAGTATTTTTATGTTAGGGAAGGAGTCTCAGAGTCTTTATGAGCAGTACACAATTTTTTTTAAAATGTGACTTGTTTTATTTATGGGCAAATCTATATAAATAAAAATGTAATGTTCGTTTGTGAGATTAACAGAACTCAAAAACCACTGGGGGAATTGACACCAAATTTGGACACAATACATGTATCAGGCCAACAAGTGATCATCACTCATAAAAACTCTGAAAAACACAGCAGAAGAGACTTAAAAAGCAAAAAAAAAAACAAAACATTACAACACATGCTCAAAACCACACATATATACTCAAACACATGTATATACGCAAATACACAAACACACATATATACACACAATGCACATATACACAGACTGGGCCACAGCAACACGTGGCAGGGGACGGCTAGTCTATATATATATGAATGCTCTGTTCATTTTGAGTGACATTATAACTCAAAAACCGCTGGACTAATTGCCACCAAATTTGGCCACAAGACACCTACTAACCCAAGGAGTGACCATCACTCAAAAAAAAAAAAACAACTTTCTCATTATTTTCCAGATCACCATACTGGGCCTCAGCAACACATGGCAGGGGATGGTTAGTGTTGAATAAAACTAATATCTAACTTGATTCCCATATGTTTCAGTGTCTTTATTCTAGAATGTATAACACATGATTTATTCCAATATCTACACAGTTACTAAGAAGAAGTTGCCTAAAATCTGAACATCTTCCATAAAAGTAGCTCAGTGTGTATCCAGGCTGTCTAAAATGACCAGAAAGACCCTAATTTTGTTCCTTCACTTACAATGGTAAGAGATTTGACAGAGCTATATTTTTACAATGTATTATGAACTGGGGGAGAGACGGGAGGGGAAAAATAATTTACCACCTGTGATAAAGTGTGTGTTTTCATGGTGAATAACACCCGTACTCTCATGGGTAATGGTTAACCTATTATTTGTCTGTGTGGGGTGGCAGTTCAGTGGCTGAGTTTTTTTTTTTCACATGTAGAAGATGCCTAAGCATCTGTCTATGGAGTGCAAGACTTGGTTAGCTATTTTCTGCTTGAAACTCAGCACAGCAGCTGCCAATCTGGACTAGATCTGGGACTGGACTAGATGAGCAAACCATCTCACCTGGACATAATCAACACTTCTGTTTTTACCCATTACTGCAGCAGCTGACTCATCCCATGCGGCACATGGCAGAGTTGACATTCTCTTGTCTTCATGCTAGTTCTTTAAAATCCCAGCATTTTCCAGTCCACATTTGTGATGGTTCCTGAAAACCACTGTGGTTTTTGATACTATATTGATTTAGGTATGTGCTGGCTAATATTATGACTAATGATGTTGGGAGTGCCTGTGGTGCTACAGAACCAGTTTAGCAATCTTTCTTCCTCACTTGCCTATTTGGTCTGTATTAGGAAAATCATGTGTGCTCTTTATTTTCTTTCATTTGATGTTGGCAAATAGTCAACCATTTACATATGTGCCATCTGCCCTGATTTGGCAGAGACAGTTCCAATTAATCCTCTGCTGTCCCAGTTGTTCAGCTGCTTTGAAAGAGTCATTTTTTTCTCTTCTCTTCCCATTTTCTTTGTCCAAATTTGTTTTAGCTGGTGCAAACTGAGTTCAAAGTGCAAAAGTAGCTTGTGACTAGTACCCCCTGAAGGATTTTGGAAAGGCTGAGACTTTACTACTGTGCTTCCCTTCAGCATCATACTCATGTATGATCTGGATTGATTCACTTGTATCTTCTTTTCTCTGCCACAGCCTATCACTCCATTCACTTCCTGCCTATAGGAACAAGACAGGGGCAGAAAGAGGTTGTTTGTTAATCAGCTTTTAAAAAGTAAAGAAAGAAAGAAAGAAAAAAAGAATGGTTTCAGCCATGAGGCAAGTTAAAAAAGCAAGACCTGAAAATTAAATGAGAAAATATCCATTAAAAACACAAAAGGGGGATGATATATAATTAAAGATGCTATAAATGGTGGAAGCCTGTAACAAGAGAAGGAGAACAAAAGGCCAAAAAGACAATTCTGAAATTGAATTTGAAATAGAAAGGGGTGTTAGAAAGGATAGCAAACCATCAGTAATAAGAGAAAGATGAGAGCAAATCTCCCTATGGTTCAAAGAGCAAGGTGAAATATTAATGGAAGCTAAAGTAGAGGAGAAAATTGTTCAATTTTTGACTCTGATACAGTCATCGCCAAATGCAGAGTGCAACTGGATTATTCCAAAATCCATGTTTTAAAAGATGGAAATGTGACCAATAATGCCCTTCCTCAAATATAAAAGAAGTAGGACAAATGATATAACACACATACCCACACCTATATAGCACTATATATGGTAATGCTGGTACTGATGAATATGCTGGAAAGTACAGCCATCCTTCCACATTTGCTTTTTTGACTTTTGCTAATTTGATTATTCACATTTAGATTAAAATGTTCTCTGGGTGATCTAGTGTGATTCCATGGTGGGCTTCCAGTAGAGTCCTACTACACTAGCCCTATTTCATGCAAATTTTGGGGCCACACAGGAGCCCAAACCCTGTCATTTTGGCAAGGGGGTAGCCAGACACCCACTTGTGCTGAACTGGTGTTGGCATAAATGGGCATGACCACCCAACTCCCTCCCCTACCTGGATCCCATTTCCCCATTTAAAAGGTAAAAGAAGCCTCCTTCATGCAGGCTTCTGAGGGCACTGTGTCCTATCTAAGTGATGCAATGGAGTTCTGGAAATGGGAGGGAGGAATTCCCCCTTCAGAGTTCTGTGCATCATTGAGAGGGAATGGAACCTCCTCAGAGGTTGTGATATCTGTTGGAAACTAGGAAAATTGGGTTTATATATCTGTGGAAAGTCCAGGGTGGAAGAAAGAACTCTTGTCTGTTGGAGCTACGTGTAAATGTTTCAACAGACAAGAGTTCTTTCTCCCACCCTGGACCTTTCACAGATATATCAACCCAATTTTACTAGTTTCCAACAAACCTCACAACCTCTGAGAATGCCTGCCATAGATGCAGGTGAAACGTCAGGAGAGAATGCTTCTAGAACATGGCCATACAGCCTGAAAAACCTACAACAAACCAGTGGCTCCAGCCATGAAAGCCTTCAACAATACATTATCACGAGGTATCATTTGGATGCTTCATGATAATGCAGCCCATACACCACATTATAGTGCGATGTAGATGAGGCCATAAAGGCATGCTGGAAGACTTAGAAATTCCTAGAGAAGAGTTCTCTCACATGAATTTCCTTATTCATGGTTTTTCACTGTCATAGAGGTCCTGTGCCCCTAACCCCTGCAAATGTGGAGGGCTGGCTGTAGTTTGAGTAAGTTTATAACACTACATTCTGTTCCTAACACTTTTGAAATACACAGAATAAAAAAAAGTAGTTGTATTGCTGCTCCCAACATCCTTCACTACTAACTATGCTCACCGGGACTGCTGAGACTGCAGCCCAAGATCCAGGGTCATAGGATTCCCATCCTTGGTTTAATTAAGAAATCAGTATTGAATCACTCCCTCTTCCATTATCCTAAACTCTCAGTGAAGACTGTTGCAATTTTTTTTACAGAGGAAAATTAAACAGAGGGAGAACTCTCATATCCATGTAATTTGACCTTCCTTCAGATTGGGCCAATTTTCTAATGAAAACATCAACTGCCATTAATTAGAAAGTATGAGTTTCAAATTCATACGGTAACTGTAATAATGATTAGATTTTGAGCACTTCACAGTTCACGGAGAACATCTTTAACCTTTATTTAGTAATTATTCTGTCTTGGGAGCAGATGTCTTTATTAAACCAGAAACCAGTCCTACATGTTGTGTATGAGGAGAATGAAAATTGGCAGTAGATATGAGGCTAGAAATACATGACATCAGAGGAATGAAGGTTGAATGAGACAGAACTACAGCAGAAAAAGAAACCTGATTCCTAAAGATAGGAGCATCTCTTCATAGGAAATTGTTAGGTAGAAGGTCCATTCTTCAGAAGAGAACTCTTTAAGTTCTTCTAGTTGCCTGTGAATGGGATACTTCTTTACGCTACATGCTCATGTATAAGTCTAGACATTTTAGGAAAAACAACTAAAACCCCAAAAGTCTGAGTCAACTTACCCATGGGCCAATGTTTGTACTGTACCTATAAAAAAGAACCATCTCCTCAGAGCAATGTGGTGAAAGACAATAATAATAATAATAATAATAATAATAATAATAATAATAATAATAGACTTCATTTATATTCTGCTTTATTTCCCCGGAGGGATTCAGACCGGATTACAGTACACATATAAGGCAAACATTCAATGCATTTTTACATGAACAACAACATACAATGCACAGATAAGGTAAAGGCCTTCCACTTTTCCCATCTCCGGTGTTTGAAGGCGATGCTCGACTTCCGGCCATGGGGTGGTGCTCTTGTTCCATTTTCTATGCTGAAGGAGCCTGCATCTCTGATTTTTTGCTGGCATGTCTGCATGGGGCACCCTTTAACCTTCCCAATGAGGTGGTACCTATTGATCTACTCACATTGCATGTTTTTGAACTGCTAGGTAGGCAGATGCTAGGACTGACAATCAGGAGCTCACCCTGACTCGTGGTTTCGAACTGTTGGCCCTCCGGTCAGCAGCCTTATCTGCAGCTAGCAGCATTAATCTCTGTGCTACTGTGGCCATCCTAGGAGACCTTAGTCCATCCTGAGAAAACTTAAAGGAAGCACTGACCCTTTCTACTGTGGCACTAGTTCTGTCTTTTTTGAATACCTGGATGGGAAAATAAAAGCGATAGCAAGGGCTGGCTGGCTACCTGAGTTAGTTCCCTGCGTGTTTTCATCTCTCTGTGGAACAATCTTGTAGTCATATCAAAATCCATAATTGTGGCTTCAAAATCTGTCCTCGACTTGTACTTGAGATCAACTCATACATGAATATACAGGGCCATAGCCAGAAAAAAAATTCGGGAGGGGTTGAAAATTTCGGGGGGGGGGGGTTTGAAAATTTCGCGGGGGTGGGTGGGTGAGTGGTTGAAACCTGCCTCCTAGCTCACGCTGAAGCAAAGAGCACAGCAGGGGGCAACCACCTCCACCAAGTCTGGCCTCCTTAATGAGAGCATTCAACACCCCCCCCCCCCAACTTGGTTGCTTTGCTACATCGGCTATTGCTGCAAGTAATGACAGTGTGAATAAATTGTCGATATTGGCTTGAGATAGTGCTTGCAGTTCTGGAGGGACTCTTAATTTTTTGCATCTCATAGACCTAGCATGGGGATTTGGTTAACCAGTTAAAATTCATGAGTAAACCAGGTTTTTTTTTAAAAAAATCTGAAACATTTGGGGGGGGGGGTTGAACCCCTAACCCCCCCCCCTCCTCGCTACAGGCCTGTGAGTATATACAGCACATCCCAAAAAAACTGCTTGTATCACTTATTCTCATACTAAGCCGTTAAATGGCAGTAGAATACTAGTCCCAGCAGGGCCACCAAGAAATAAGAGAAAGGCACCAGCATACTTGAAGGAACCCCAACTTTGGAGAAATGTTCCAAATGTTAAGGGAAAACAATACAAGAACAAAGCAAAGAAACAAATAAAGCACAGCAGAATTATACCAATGAGGACTGAGTATGCTCAGTTGCCAGAGACTACTGATTGTCTCTTGTGGAGGGGAGGGGACAGAAAAAGAAGTCGGTGTGTGTGTGTGTGTGTGTGTATGATATGGAATGGATCTTGGCTATTTGGAACACTGAAGAAGATGACTATTCTTATCATATCAATAACCCAACTATTAAAAGCATTGTAAATGCCAAATGCTCTCCTTTCAAGGGGAACTAAATCTTATAGTGCTGCCTCCACAATGCCCCCCCCCTTTTTTTCAGGAAGTGGTGTCACATATTCACATGACAAAAAAACCTAACTTAGCATGCATAGGAACAAAAACTCTTTTATATTTGAGGCAGAGGTCCCTCCACTACCACCATCAATTATGTTGCGTAATTAGTATTAAGGAAGTGAGAATTGTGGTGGGTTACAACATTGTTTGTTCATGTTTAAGTTAAGCAGATTTTTTGTTAACCTGCATAAAGCTAAGGATGGCTGTCTTTTCTGAAGGTCCTGCACACTTTTTAGTCATAGGCACTTCTGCCTTGGCACCTCCGAGTTCCTGAAAGAGTTCCCTTGTTGTTAGAAGAGGTTGGTATTATTCCTGAATGTTGTCCTCATTTTGTTGCCTTGGAAACTGTGGTCCTAACTTGCTAATTGTAGCTCTTCTGTCCAATGGCAGAAGAGTGATACTGACAGACAGTTTAAGTAAATGCTTATTGTTAAATCAACAAGTGTGCCATTTGAAAAGCTAACTGTATGTCATGGATGAAACTTCAATAGAAGGGCAAGATTTTTCAATAGGGTTGCAGCATGCTCTTAAAGAGAAGGAATATATTTCCAGAGTAGGTATCATGCATGGTTGTAGCATTTGTTAATTCTACTTCAACCACTATGGTTACCTCCTATAGAATCCTAAGATTTGTACTTTGGGGGACATTTCAAATTCTCAGCCAGAAACTGTCCAACTACAAACCCCAGAATTACAAACCCCAGAACTACAAACCCCAGGATGCTGTGGAATGATCATGTTATGTAATTTCAGGTTCCAAGGGAGCATGGGTTCAGGGGCTCGATGTGTCAAGCTACCCAGGAGGCCAAATGAGACAAACAGCATGAAGAAAAATTCAGAGGTTTATTCTCAATGGCCAAAGAGGACGTTAACAGAAAAAGCACTCCAAAGTACAGACATACTGCAATTATGAACACAGAATATATTTATTGTATTTGACCACTATTCAAGATAGCCATGCTAGCTCCTGATTGGTTCCGAAATTGGTGGTTAGGATGTGCTTCCTGGTTAACCAGGGATTCCCTTTTCATCATTGCTGGTTGGTCTCCACCGTGGTGGGAAACTCAACTGTCATCGGCTCCTTTTGAAGTGTCTGCCCATTTCTTGATCTGCCTCTGAATTTGACACAATTGGAATAATAGACTTTTAGAGACGGCATGGGCCATCTAGTCCTGCCATGCAGGAAAAGCACAATCAAAGTACCCCTGACAGATGACCACCCAGGCTCTATTTAAAAGCTTCCAAGGAAGGAGATTCCACCACACTCTGAGACAGAGAGTTCCACTGCTGAACAGCTCATACTGTCAGGAAGTTCTTTCTAATATTCAGGTGGAATCCCCTTTCCTGTAATTTGAACCCGTTGCTCTGAGTGCTAGTCTCCAGGGGAGTAGAAAACAAGGCTGCTCCCTCTTCCTTATGACATCCGGTAAAATATTTATACATATCTATTACAGCTCCTCAGGAAAGGAATGTGGTGTGGTGATAGTTGATGGGCTTAATGTCCAGGCTCTGGTGAAAATAATAGTGCAGGTCCAAATATATAATGGATGCTTTAGAGCAGGGGTCCTCAAACCTTTTAAACAGAGGGCCAGGTCACAGTCCCTCAAACTGTTGGAGGGCCGGATTATAATTTGAAAAAAGCATGAATGAATTCCTATGCACGCTGCACATACTTCTTTGCATGCAAAAACCACTTAAAACAATACAATAATGAAAACAAAGAACAATTTTAACAAATATAAACGTATTAGTATTTCAATGGGAAGTGTGGGCCTGCTTTTGGCTGATGAGAAAGGATTGTTGTTGTTGTTGTTGTGTTCTTTCAAGTCATTTCAGACTTAGGTTGACCCTGAGTGAGGGATGGGTAAATGACCTTGGAGGGCCATATCCAGCCCTCGGGCCTTAGTTTGAGGACCCCTGCTTTAGAGTGATGATTATTTTAATGGGTGTTGAAGAGCATGGATCTGGCTTAGGGCATGGACAAGAGACATTCCCAATTCATATCAGGTGAAAATAGGAAGAAGGTTCTCATGCAAGTTCATTTTGTATTTTCCCTCCCTTCTCCCAGTCCATTGTGAGTGGATTATGGATATTTGAGGGAATGTTTTCTGGGGTCTGTGGTGTGTTGGGCAACATTCCAAAGTAATTTATGGAAGGTTACTGTAGAACAAAGATGTGCACACCTGCCATAGGTTCCAATGGATTGACATCTCACAGTTCATTGGTGTCTCACAATTCATATAATTCATATATATTTCATAACTTGGAGTTCGATTTCCGTACTATAACAATGTAACATGATATTGACCTAATTATTTCATTTTTACTCATAATAGCATGTGTATAGCTGCTTCTGACAAATAATCAAAGGGGATTTGAAATAGAGAAGGAAAGTTCTGTTCCCTCCTTAGTTTGGCCACATGATGCCCTTGGAAACCACACCATGCTATAACTCTGTGGTTAGGACAGGAACTCAGAAATAATCTTACAAAAGCTTCAACTGGTATATGAACAGAGAATATGGTCAGCAAGAAATGGGGAGAAGGAAAGAATTGCATGAAGTTTTCACGTGGTACACTGGTTAAAGTGTCTAAAAATGAGACAATGGTCCAAATTCCTATTCCAGAATGAAGGCTCATGAGTAACTTTGAACTATATCTTGTGAAAATAAGTCCTTGAACTAAATGGCTAATAAACAGACCAAAACAACAATAACAATTCTGTTTTGGATATATATGTGGATGCATCTTGTTGCTGTGATGTAAGCTTAAGCCCACATCTGGTTCAAACTAAGCAAAAAGGGCAATACATTCTCACCCCCCCCCCCCCAAAAAAAACCCTCTTCAGAGCTGTGTGCCTCAACAACTAGATTTACAAAGCAAGACTGTGCTGAGTTTCCAATGACTAACCACAAAACACATCTCACTAAAAAGAAAATACAAAATTAGGGAACTCATGTATGACAACCAGAAACCACTGTAGCTTTTTAAAAATAGTATTGTGCATCTTGTCATTCAGATGACAGGGATTTTAGTGCCATTCTAAGCTAACAAATTAACATTTTAATACAATTCATTTGTAAGTGTGCAGCATTTGTAAGCAGTTTCCTTTTGTGAGTTACTGTCAGGGCCCTTTTCGTACAGCTCAGAAGCACTGCATGTAAATATTGTTAATGTGTGAAGTGTTGTGTGGTTTCTGGGTTGTATGGCAGCACTTTCTCCTGGTGTTTCACCTGCATCTGTGGCTGGCATCTTCAGAGGATCTGATGGTGGTAAATCAAGTGGAATACACACACACACACATATACATACACATACATATATGTGCCGTGTTAAGGGTGGGAGAAAGAACCAATGTCTATTAATCAAGTGTGAAGGGTGCAGTTAGCAAGCCTGATTTCCAAATGCTTGGGTTAGACCCAATCACATAGTGAGGGCATCTGCCTGGAAGCAGCCAGGCCTTTGTTCCCTTGGAGTGTTTATTGCCTGGAGGCATTCTTTGTGTGGGTGGTATTCATTAGCCCTTGATTGCTTGCTGCCTGGGGGCAGCCAGATTTTGTTAATTTTCATGGTTTCTTCCTTTCTGTTGAAATTGTCCATTATTATTATTATTATTATTATTATTATTATTATTATTATTACTTTATTTGTACCCCACTAGCATCTCCCGAAGGACTCATTGCGGCTTACATAGGTCAAGGCCTCAAAACACAATACAACAATACAATACCTAGAGCAAATTAAAAACAGTTAAGCAGAATAAACAACAGCAATAACAATACATCGAGACGTCAAGACACTATAAAACTGGGCCAGGCCAGAGTAATGGGTACAAGATTAAAAGTGCTGATGTGGCAGGAGGTATGTAGGATTATAAAGTAAGTGCAGTGTGCGGTGTGCAGTGGTCTTAGTTACTAAAGTGCTTCTAGGGCTTGGTATTGGGGTTCCTAATCTGAAAAGGCACATCGGAGCAGCCAGGTCTTCAAGTTCTTTCTGAAGACTGCCAGTGAAGGGGCCTGTCGAAGATCTTTTGGGAGGGCGTTCCAGAGTCGGGGGTGCCACCACAGAAAAGGCCCTGTCTCGAGTCCCCA
Organism: Anolis sagrei; assembly: GCF_037176765.1. Lineage (NCBI taxonomy): Eukaryota > Metazoa > Chordata > Lepidosauria > Squamata > Anolidae > Anolis > Anolis sagrei. The sequence continues at coordinate 127,800,348 of NC_090022.1, read as the reverse complement.
CCAAGCGTGCTTGCGACACAGGCGGGATCACGAGCAGGGCCTCTCCAGATGACCGGAGTGAACGTGTGGGTTCATCGACGGACTTTCTCCATGTGCTTGTGGATTTCAGTGGCTTCTCTGTGTAGTTTGACAACGTGGTTGTCAAAGTGGTCCAGAATTTCTGCATTTTCAAATAATATTTTGTGCCCAGCTTGGTTTATTGTGTGTTCGGCTATGGCTGATTTTTCTAACTGAAGTAGTCTGCAGTACCTTTCATGCATTTGGTGATCTTGCCCACAACTGCATGGTATGCAATAGACTCCTGTAGTCTATTGTTAATGTGTGATTGTTTACTCTGAAGTCTCACTATGTTCCCACAGAAGCAGGCACAGGATTACAACCTCAGATATCAACCAGCAGATGGCTCTTGAGAACACAAAATGAAATTTTGTACAAATCTGGACCAACATAATAGGTCAAAGCTTCAGAAAATGTAGCTCTTCAAAATTTTGTATAGCAGAACTGTAACCTCTGCTCTTGGCTCAACCTATTTGTGGTTCCTCACAACAATACAGAGAAATGTCCATCTTGTTCTTTCTTGTTTCCTGCCTTTCTCATGTTCACAGTTAACATAAAAGTGAAACATCCATCAAAATCAAAGGCAAGACGGCTGTATCCAAAGAACAGAGGTGCATGAGCCCTAATAACAATTGCTAGGAATCATGGACAGAAGGTGCTATTTTGCCTGTACTTTATTTTTGAGTTTTCCATGGGCATCTGGCTGGTCACAGCAAGGAAAGCTATGCACAGATACTCATCCATACCTCTTTTGATCATGAATACTTCCTTTAAAAAAGTGTACTGTTTTGATTCATCCTTAACTATTGTTGCTATCCATCTTATCTATCAGAAATGGACCCCTTGTTCCCACAATATGTGGTCTCTAGTCTCCCACACACTCTTGCAGTTGTTTCAGTTCTGATCCTGTGGGTCTGCCAGTGTAAACACTGCCCTGTGCATCATTATCATATCCAAGCTGTATGTCGCCTTGAGAAACACACCATCTCTTATGCCTGATCATACACCCTTGCAAACACACATTCATGTGTAGTTGATGCAGCTTTCTTGTCTTCCATAGATAGCCGTGGGAAGTGTCCTTAATTGGCAACGACCTTTCTTGCCAGGATTGGGAATGTCCAGAGGAGAGTGGGGAGGAAAGGGGGACACACAGAGAGAAGAATCAGCTGGGAAGAACCAGCAGATGGCGCACATGATACAGAGCACTTAGGTAAAGGTAAAGGTAGTCCCCTGACATTAAGTCCAGTCATGTCTGACTCTGGGGTGTGGTGCTCATCTCCATTTCTAAGCCGAAGAGCCAGCATTGTCCGTAGACACCTCCAAGGTCATGTGGCCGGCATGACTGCATGGAGGGCCGTTACCTTCCCGCTGGAGCGGTACCTATTGATCTACTCACATTTGCATGTTTTCGAACTGCTAGGTTGGCAGAAGCTAGGGCTGACAGTGGAAGTTCACGCCGCTCCCCGGAATCGAACCTGCGACCTTTCGATCAACAAGCTCAGCAGCTCAGTGCTTTAACCCACTGCACCACCGGGGGCCTCACAGAGCACTTGCTATTCACATAATCCCACATAATCTGGTCAACATGGCCAGAAAATGTGCCCCAAATGTGGCCAAGGTGGGCTGGACTTTGTGAATGAGGCCAGAACATCATCAGTATGTGAGGAGAACAAAGGAAGCAGGGAATCACAGAAAGAAGCAACTGTGGCCAAAACAAATTTAATTGGTTGTTTTTATTGTGCAAAAGCAACGTTGCTGGTGATGACATGAAATCATAAAAATTATCTCATGTTTGGGTGATTCTATGCATCATGTGAGAGGAAACAAGAAAACAGTATGCTTTACAGCACATTTAGCATAGCATGTACCCCTTTGTCAACAGAATGCTGGACTAGTGGCAATTGGTGTTTTGTAACCATGCAAAAATGCCATAGGGTTATGTACACTTTGTTGAAAACTAATTGGAGTTGTGAGTTTTAAAAATGGATTCAATTAGATAAATGGAGGTAGAGTTTTCCAAAAGTGGACTTTCATTGCCAGTAATTCTTAGTACTAGTCATCCTTAAGAAAAAATCCTAACATGAAAGTACAAAACTCTCATTGCGGGTATTAGTTTAGCTAATACACATAACTTGCACACACAATCTGATTTAGGGAATGTCCAGTGTGAAAGGAAAAGAAAGACTCCATAGTTTAACTGAGAGTTTTAGTTAGAGTCAGTTGGGTTTGGATCCAATTTGGAAAATACATTCATAAATCCAGGATATGGTTAGGAAGTATGCAATCTTTCAGAGTTTGTTGAACTTCAACTACCAGAAATCTCAGCACAACCAGTGGTGGAAAATACTGGGAGCAACAGCCCAACAATCTCTGGTGGACCACAATTCCCAGATCTAATACAGGTATTCTATAAATACCCTCAAAGAATGGTCTACAATTTAGCCTCATTTTCCCCTCAGGGTAATAGAGTTGCATTCTGTGTTGACCCCAAGCATAAAAGTAGAGGCAGGGCTCTCCCACCATTTAATCTCAAACTCCTGAGGATTTAATGTTAAAATTAAATTTAAAAATCATCAGTCATGGAGTCTGTAGACACTATCACTGAATACATCTGCAATGGAGTCTTTCAAATTCTGCTCGCAGGTGTATAGATATAGCCCCATTAACTCTTTGCAGCCCATTAGGAATTCTGCAACCATTTTGATTTATCACACAACTCTTAGCATCCTTGGGCAGTCCAAACCAACAAGAATTCTTCATCATACAATGTGTTAGGTCTGTTCAGTGACAAATTTCATTTCTGCATTGTGGGAGCCTGAATGCCCACCATTGTCCTGAATACGCTGACGAAACAGGAAAGGAAAAGCTTTCTTGAAAGACTTGCGGAAACTATCTCCCATGAAAGCGTAGACAATGGGGTTGAGGGAAGAGTTGGCATATGACATGCAATTGGCCCATGTCTTGATCTTATAGGTCTCATAGTTGGCCTGGAAATGAAGATAGAAGCCCTGAAAGAGCAAGTAGAACTGGATAGGACCCCAGCAAATTGTGAACAGCAACACAATCACCACGACCATCTTGGAAATCCTGGCTCTCATGGCAGCTGAGCGCTCGGACAAATGTTGCACCTGCTGAGATTAAAGAGAAAAAAAAACAGGCAGGGCATTTGGATTTAAGAGGGTTGTGTTTACATAGCAATAGAATCCACTCATTTTGTGATCTAGTGGACAAGAGAAACAATTTGAGACACATGAATAAGACCATTGAAATTGCCAGGCAATAACCAAATTCAAGTAACTGGTGAAACATTAGCCTTGAGTACCTGTCCTGGCAAGCAAGGAATGTGGAAGCAAGGAGTGGGTCACACTGAAAACCTCAGCTTTGATATTTTGTAAGTTTCTAGACCTTATGAAAGATAAAAAGAGAAGGAGAGAGGGAGATGTGGGGAAAAACCTCTTTTCTTAAAGAGGCAAGAATACAAAATAAGTGTTTACTAAATACTAACACATTGCTTGTAGTTCATGAAGTCAAAATAATTTAACTTCAGACATAGTGTCTGATTAATATTAATATTTATTTCTAATTATATTGCAAATCACAATGGCAATTAGATTGCCACAGATTATGACCTTTAACACAAACACTTCTATTGCTATGCAATCTATTGCTACATTCTATTGCTACACACCTTGCCAACTGAATTTCAACTGCTTTATGTAATGTGTAGGTCATATTTGGGGAAAGTGATGTCAGAACCACGTATTTTAAGGGAGTGGTATAAATTTCTGAGATACTATTTTTTAAATTATCTGACCTGAAAGTCTGCCAGAGTTTGGAAGGGAGAATGGAGCTGTTGCTGTAACTGTTGTTGGTATTACCAAGGCACAACAATATAAAAAAACAGTTACCCTTTCATTTTTGTCCACTACTTTACCTGGTAATCGTGGTCCACAGGTTCCACCACAGGTCTCCCAATGCGCTTGAGTATGATGGTGTAGCAGAGGCAGATTGTCAGCAGGGGCAACAGATAAACAGCCAGGAAAGTATATAGAATGAAGCAGCGCTCTTGGCTCTTGCTGGTGAAGGCCTCAATGCAGTAGGTCCGCAAACCATACCAGTAGCCAACTTCGGTGCGATGATACACAGCCATAGGTAATGAAAGAATGAAGGAACCTGTGATCATAGATATCATCATTATAGTCTAGTGAGGTACTGCAGTCATCAATATGATAGATTATTCTTGCAATCTTGCAAAATTGCAAGAATAATCTATGCTGCATCATCACAGTGTTTGCAAATCAGAAATAACTTTGCACATGTTAAAACATCTCCCTAGCTCTGTTCAAATGTTATTATTCTTGGGTCCACAGACATGGGAACTGAGAGGAGACCTGTGCAATGTTTAACTCCTCTTCTTGATCTCTTCTCCTTCCTCCAAAACGAGCACTGTTTAGATTAGATATTTTGTTTAAAGACGTGCTCCTTAGGAATCTTGGGAAAGATCTGAGTGGTAGTAGAAATTGCAGTTTAAACATCTGTTCAAAACCAAGCTCATGAGCAACCAGTTGCTCTTATGGACTCAGGACCTTTGGGGAAAGAGAAGGCTGCAATGCTGGTGGGACATAGTATTGTCCTGGAGTCTGACAAGGAAGCCGGTGGGGTGCCAAGTGAAGGCTTTGCCTCTAGATTGCCAAGAGAACAGATTGACTCCAGGGACTCAGGCAGATCAAACACTTATCTATTCTAAAAAGCACTAAACAGTTTGGGCCCCGCCTATCTCTGAGATCACATCTCCTATGAACCAGCGCGAGCTCGAAGATCTTCTGGGGAGGCCCTCCTCTCGGTCCCACTATCGTCTCAAGCGCAGTTGGTGGGGATGAGAGAGAGGGTCTTCTCAGTGGTGGCCCCCCGGTCTCTGGAACGCCCTTCCAAGGGAAATAAGACAGGCCCCATCCCTTCCCTCCTTTTGTAAGAGCTTGAAGACCTGGTGGTTTCAACAAGCCTTTGAAAATGACCAGTTCTAACTCAGCCCTACACATTGTCTAATACTGCCTTATTCTTCCTATCAGTTACCCAGATTCTTTCTTCTAATCGGCCCCAGAATGAACAGCCACAGACCCGTGCCTAATATTATTGTTACCTGCCATATCATTGCACTCAATTCCCGGGGCCCCTAGAATTTTTGGGCTTGCACAAATCTTGGCCCAGCCTTTTAAATTTTTAATTGCCTTGAACATGCAGGATTACTTTTAATATATGTGTGTTATGGCGACAAATGTTATGCTTATGTTTTGTTTGTTAATCTTATGGTTATGTTGTTTTTACTCTGTATGTTTTGTGATATTACTTGGGAACCGCTCTAAGTCCCCTCGGGGAGATGGAGTGGTATATAAATAAATTATTATTATTATTATTATTATTATTATTATTATTATTATTATTATTATTATTATTGCATTCCAGTGTAGTGGATGAGTGAGAAGAGGCTGAGAGTGGATCTACACTGCTGAATTAATGCAGTTTGACTCTTTCTTAACTGCCATGGCTCAATGCTATTGAATCCTGAGGTTTGTAATTTGATGAGGCATGGGTACTCTTACAAAGAAGCCTAAAGATCTTGTGAAGCTGCAACTCCAATAACTCCATACCATGGAGCTATAGCAGCCAAGGTAGTGTCAAACTGCATTAATTCAACAATGTGGATTCATGTTAAAATAAATATGTTTTAATATCATCTGAGAAAATTAGGAGTGAACTCAGGACAACAAACCAAATCCAGCAATAATATTGAAAGATGATTGTACTGAACTAAAGGAATATATTTTTATCCTGCAGTATATGTTGCATTTTGCTATCATCCTGGTTTAACCATGATCATTCTGCTTACTCTGCATATATTTCATTTTAATATAATTTCAACAGTCTACATTTTTCCAATGTCATTTCATTCTGACTTCACAACAGACTTTAGGCTAGCCTGTAGTAAGTGGTCCAGACCATAGCTGTTAAAGCTCATGCTATTAAATTTTTGTCAGCCTTTGAGGTACCACAAAGCTGCTGCAGCAGACCCTCCAGAAGTTGGAAGATGAAATATAGCTCAGTATAATAAATAAGTGAACCATATAGTCTGATAAAAATAATATTTCATTAGATGTTGATGTCTGAGACCAACCCAAGGGAAATTACAGTGGATGAAGTGCTAGGAGTCATCTGGCTCCTCCGCAGGAAGCCAGTCAGCCACCTTCTCTTTGAGATTGCTGCCCCACTCACCAATCCAAATAGCAATACTGACAGCCATGGCAACCTGTGGAGTTCGATAACGCAATGATTGCAGTGGATACAGCGTGGCATAGCAGCGGTCCACACTCATAGCCATAAGGGTGATGCATGTAGCCTGTACTGTCACCTGGTGAAAAGACAAAGTGGAGTTTGTATTTATAAGCACAAAAAGCTGTTAATGTCACCCTCAGAAAAAAATACCATATTTAAGTCAAGATCACCCAATACTCTCTTACAGCTGTGTACTTATGTGCAGTATATATACATCTAATGCATATCAGTCACATCCCTAACATCCTATTTCATTCTTGACACACAATTTTAATTTTAAATCTTTAACTTAATGTGTTTTAACTGTTTGTTGTTCAAAGGCATTGAATAGTTGCCATATGTAAAGCTGCCTCGAGTCCCCTTCAGGGTAGAGAAAGGCAGGATACAAATTGAGTAGATAGATAGATAGATAGATAGATAGATAGATAGATAGATAGATAAGAATGTCAATACAAATTCCTTCACTTCCCAGCTTACCTGCTGCAAATAGTTGACAAATTTGCACATGAAGTCCCCGAACACCCAGCTGGGCAGAGGGTAGAGCGTGGCAGTAAAGGGCACACAGCATACTAAGAATATGATGTCAGTAGTAGCCAGGTTTGCTGCAAAAGACACGAAGATGAGCTCAGTACAGATAACCTAGGCTAACTCTGAGTGACAACTGTCTACTGTGCTCCATGAGCCAAGGTTCTCTTTTGGAATATAAGTGGTGTTGGTCTTTTTAGCAGGAGGTAGAAAAAGATTTCAATTGAATTAATAAATATTGGTGCAGCCAAAACCAGTAAAGAATGAGATGCGGAGTCATTCTTGTTGACTTTGCTCTTCAAATGCTCTCAGCACCGGAAACCCTCATGATAGAGTCACCATGAAACCATGAATCAAGAAAAAAACGATTGTGAGCAGGGAGGGATGTAATAAAGGCACCAAGTAAAAAAACAAATCTTTTTCTTGTCAAAGAGGTGGTGCTATTTTAATCGGTTGTTCATGAAATCATTAGGGTGTATTTTGGAGATGAAAACATACCTTGAAGAATGTGTATTTATAAACACACACATACAAACAGCCACACTTTGTTCTACATCCAGTTGGTTGTTTGTTCAGTCCTTGTAGGCCCATGCAGTCAATGAGGCCCATACAGGCAGTAAGAAGCCACACCTTGAAAACTGCTAGGCCATTAAATGCTAATTGTGGTGGCCAATTGAAACATTCACACCTATCTCCAACAGACAAGAGCTCTTTCTCCCACCTTGGACATTTCACAGATATATAAACTTTATTTTCCAAGTTTCCAACAGGCCTCACAGCCTCTGAGGATGCCTGCCATAGATGGAGGCGAAACAGAATGCTTCTGGAACATGGCCATACAGCCCGAAAAAACTTACAGCAACTCAGTCAATGAGAACTTGGTAAGTCAGCACTTAGCTATGATTTGTCAATTCAATGAAATGATTCTAGTTAGAACTAACAATTGGATATAATGGCATGGAGAAAATTGCTGTAATTAAATACCACATGCAGCTAACATGTTTCAAGCTAACCCACATATTAAAATGTTTCAAAGTAACCCACATACTCATTCATGACTGCCTGGAAGAAGATAATGTAGGGAAATCATAACCCATGTGTCGACATTAATAAATGCCACATTAGATTTCAGTGCCTTTGTTTCCATCACTTGTAACAATTGTGGGAAATAGCATGGGTTTATGAGGATATTAAATAACTGTTCAACTACCCTTAATGGGCATAATTTGTCTCACTGTAGAGTCAATGCAGGTTGACACTGCTTTTAAATGCTCTGGCTCAATCCTATGGAATTCTGAGAGGTATAGTTTTAGAGGCACTTTAGCCTTTCCTGCCAAAGAGTGTTGGTTCCTCAACAAACAACAACTCCCACAATTCCATAGCATTGAGCTAGGGCAATTGAAGTGGTGTCAAAACTGCACTCGTTCTATAGTATAAGTGCACCCAGGACAGTAGACAAAACTGGGGAACTATATTAACCTGGGGCAACATAATAACCTTAGATTGGTGTGAGAGCAGGCATGGGCCATTACTAGAAATTAAGAGTGAGAAGAGAGATAAATAGATTAGGTTAAAAAAACAAGGGTAACAAAGATCAAGGGAGTTACGGGGTATTTACACATAATTTAACAGATTATTTTTTTTAAAAACTTACGGTCCTAGAAAGGTAGCATTAAAGATATGCAAAAAATGGCAGAAATATCTAAATAGAAACCTCTAGAGTGTCTATACAGGAAAAAGACTGACCAAAAGAGGTGGAAAGAAATGAGGAATAAAGAGTTATACAGAATTAAAGACATGTATAATGTGAATGGCCAATTAATACCCTTGAATAGATTTTTTTTAATGTCAGGAGCGACTTGAGAAACTGCAGGTAGCTTCTGGTGTGAGAGAATTGGCCGTCTGCAAGGATGTTGTCCAGGAGACGCTAAGATGTTTTACCATCATGTGGGAGGCTTTTCTCATATCCCCACATGAGAAACTGGAGATGACAATGGGAAGCCAATATAAACATTGTGCAGAAATTAAGGAAATTGTGTGCCTGGTTAAAGAGGCTCTAACCACATATTTATAGGCTAAATATGTGGTTAGAGGAAAGGGTGATGGGAGTGGGGATGTGACCACCCCAGGGGTCCCGACCCCCAGGTTGAGAAATCCTTCTAGTACAGGCATGGGTAAACTTCATCCCTCCGTGTGTTTTGGACTTCAATTCCCGTAGGCTGCTAGGAATTATGGGAGTTGAAGTCCAAAACACCTTGAGGGCCAAAGTTTGCCCATGCCTGTACTAGAAGGAGTCTGGCTCTTTCTGCTCAGAGCAGCATTTCTCAACCTGGGGGTTGGGACCCCTGGGAGGGGGGAGTCAGAAGGGGGTTTCAGAGGGATCACCAAAGACCATCAGAAAACATATATTCCTGCTGGTCTTAGGAACAGCTTTGGAAGAGAAGGCTGAAGATCTCTCTGCCTGTCCTTCTCTTCCTTTTTGGAAACAGGAGGCAAATCATCCCACCAAAAGCCCTACTCTGCTGTGATTGGCCAGCCTCTCAGCCAAGGGGAGAGCAGACATGTTCAGTGCATGGCAGCGTGATGTGTATGTTCAGGAAAGGGAGAGCATGCAAGTCTGGAGGGAGGCTCATGCCAATGATTCCCTTCAAGGCATGTGGGTTCTGTGTGGGAAGTTTGGCCCAATTCTATCATTGGTGGGGTTCAGAATGCTCATTGATTGTAGGTGAACTAAAAATGCTAGCAAGTACACCTCCCAAATGTCAAGGTCTATTTCCCCCAAACTCCACCAGTGTTCACATTTGGGCATATTGAGTATTTGTGCCCAGTATTTCCTGTTGGTCATGAGAGTTCTATGTGAAAAGTTTGGCTCATTTCCATCATTGGTGGAGTTCAGAATGCTCTTTGATTGTAGGTGAACTATATGTCCCAGGAACTACAACTCCTAAATGACAAAATGAACCCCCCCAACCCTACCAGTCTTCAAATTAGGGTGTATCGGGTATTTTTTCCAAATTTGGTCGAGTGAACGAAAATGCACCCTGCATATCAGATATTTACATTACGCTTCATAATAGTAACAAAATTACAGTTATGAAGTAGCAAGGAAGATAATTCTATGGTGGGGGGTCACCACTACATGAGGAACTGTCTTAAGGGGTCAGGGCATTAGGAAGGTTGAGGAACCCTGGCTCAGAGAGAGAGGAGGGGGAAGGATTGGGCTCTGAAGCTCAGCTGGCCCTGGGGCAGGCTCTGCCTCAGTGGGACCCTCCATCTCTTCTGGAGCTCTCGGTTGTGCTGAATCCGAGCCCACGAATGGCTTCAGCACCTTGGACAGCAACCTCGACTCCCAAGCTGGGCAAGTCTCTGCCTAGGGCGGCATTCACTCACTCACCGATGTAGAAGTTGGTGGCCGTCCGCATTTGGCGGTGCTTGCTGATGACATAGATGACCAGCGCGTTGCCCACCAGCCCCAGCAGCATGATGAGGGCGTAGAAGACGGGCACCAGCCAGGCGTCGGTCAGGAAGGGGGGCGACGTCTCCTCCTCCTCCTCCTCCTTCCCCCGGCTGCCGTTCAGGACCCGCAGGGCGTCGGGGCTGGGGCTGGCACTGCCTGCATCGCCCGGCCACGACACGGTGGGCTTCCCGGACCAGGTCTCTGCCTCCATGCTTGGAAGTGGCTGGGAAGAGCTCCGTGCCCGCTCCGAGGCGCCTAAGAGAGGAAGTGGCGGGGAGAGGGCAACGGGAGCACCACCCAACTCACCCTTGGGAGAGTCGAGCCCAAAGGCAGGGGAGGGGGCAGCACGCCCCTGCGCCCTCCAGCTGTGCCCAAGGGCTCAGCCCAGACACTTCGGGTCCCGCGTGGGGCCAAGTTGGCGGCGCTCCGAGGCTGAGAAGAAGGGGCGCTTCTGGTGCCCTCGGGAAGCTGCCTCGTCCCATCCAGGGGGAGAGGGGCTCCGCCAGGCGCCAAGCCCAACCCCACGGAGAGGAGGGGCGGCAGGAGGGCGCCCCGAGATGGAGGGAAGCGGGGAGTCGGTGATGCTCAGCCCAGGAAGAAAGGAAAGGGGCAAGCAGGTCTGCAGGCTCTTGTTCACACAAGCTTCGGGGGATCTTGGTGACTCTCTCTCTCCCTCCTTCCTAACTCGCTTCTTAGATTCCACGCGCGTCCCCTTTGCCTGCGCGCTTATTCAGATGTTTGTAAGCATCAGGCTTGAAGAGCAACTGGTACAACTCTCTGCAGCTCTTCCAGCCAAGAGCAAGGACAAGAAGGGACGGCAGTGTGACTCTGGTGGACATGGTGGTGAAGAAAGAGGAGGAGGAAGGAAGTCTTGAACACTGATGCCCCTCTTGATAGTCTTAAAGGGGTAACAGTCATATAATAACAACAACAATAACAACAACAACCCTACTAGGATCTGTACACATTATTCACGGATACATCACACTGTCCTAAACACTTGGGAAATGTCTGAGGTGTGATTGAATACAAAAGCCAGCATAGTGATCTTGTTTGTTGTGTATCAAATAAGAATAATAGTAATTATAGTAATAATAATAATAATAATAATAATAATAATAATAATTTTATTTCTTGCCTGCCTCTCCTCACAGCTGGAGGTGGGTTACTGCATTACTAATACATAAACAAACACAAAGTCATTTTAAAACACTCCATAAAATACACATATTAAAACATATTTCCACAAAACAAAAAGTATGCATACAGGGTTACAATTCATCATTAAAACTGTCCAGGTAGGCTTGCTGGAAGAGACCCAAGGTCTTTTCATAGGTCTTCACTTTTGTCTTAAATTCTGACAGCTGATTCAACTGTTGGAGCTCTACCAGCAGGTTGTTCCAGAGTCGTGGGGCAGCCAATGAAAGGGTCTTCTGGGGGGTTTTTTTTGTTTTTTGTTTTTTTTGTCGTGTCAGGAGCGACTTGAGAAACTGCAAGTCACTTCTGGTGTGAGAGAATTGGCCGTATGCAAGGACGTTGCCCAGGGGACGCCCGGATGATTTGATGTTTTTATCATCCTTGTGGGAGGCTTCTCTCATGTCCCCATATGAGGAGCTGGAGCTGATAGAGGGAGCTCATCCACCTCTCCCCGGATTCGAACCTGCGACCTGTCGGTCTTCAGGTCTTGCCGGCACAGGGGTTTAACCCACTGCGCCACTGGGGGGTCCTTCTGGGTGACCAGGCCTGTAGCCGGGGGGGGGGGGGGTTCGGGGTTCACCCCCCCCCCAATTTTTCAGGTTTAAAAAAACCTGGTTTACTCATTAATTTTAACTGGTTAACCAAATCCCCATGCTAAGTCTATGAGATGCAAAAAATTAAGAGTCCCCCCCCAGAACTGCAAGCACTATCTCAAGCAAATATTGACAATTTATTCACACAGTCACTACTTGCAGCAATAGCCGATGTAGTGAAGCAACCAAGTTGGGGGCGGGGGGGAGTGTTGAATGCTCTCATTAAGGAGGCCAGACTTGGTGGAGGTGGTTGACAGGGGCAGAGCTGCAGACTATGGAAGGCTGCTCTGCCCCCTCCTGTGCTCTTTGCTTCGTCGTGAGCTAGGAGGCAGGTTTCAACCTCCCCCCCCCCCCGCGAAATTTTCAACCCCCCCCCCCCAAATTTTCAATCTCTCCTGAATTTTTTTCTGGCTACGGCCCTGTGGGTGATGGTCACCAGTTGGGTTCTGGCCAGCTGAAGCAGACCCCATCCCACCCCTCCCATCCTCACCCACCCCTGAGGACCTCAGTGTTTGGGATAGATTGTATAGGAGAAGGCGATCCTGTAGATAACCTAGACCCAAACCATGTAGGGTTTTAAAGGTGAAAACCAACACCTTGTACTTTGTCCAGAAACTAATTGGCAGCCAGTGGAGAGACTTTAGGATAAATGTAATACGCTCACTCCTAGATATTCCTGTAACCAGTCCGGTTGCTGTATTTTGAACTAGCTGGAGTTTCCTAACTTGGTACCAGGGTAGCCCAGTGAGAGTATGTTGCAGAAGTCCAATCTCAAGGTTACTAGTGCGTGCACTACCATCTTCATGTTCTCCTAATCGAGGATGGGACGTAGCTGGCATATCACCCAAAGTTTATAGTAAGCATTCCTGACTGTTGCATCTACCTGGGCTGACATTTGGAGAGATGGATCTAGAAACACTCCCAAGATGCGAACACAGTCTTTCAGGGGGAGTGTAACCTCATCCAGAACTGATTGACACACCTCTATCCTCAGAAGAGGACCCTTGACGGCAAGCACCTCTGTTTTGTCAGGATTCAGTTTCAATTTATTTTTCCTAATCTAGCTCATTGCCTCCTTCAGTCATTCATTCAGAGGAGACATGCTATTCTTAGCTGAAGCTGTTTTTGAAGACATGGAGAAATATATTTTGGTGTCATCAGTGTACTGATAACACCCTGCCCCCATGCCTTGTTTCCTCTGAATTTAGCTGAAATCGCTCCACTAGCTAGATGGGAAATGGATTGTTTAAGCATTGTTATGAGCAATGCTCTTGTAATCCAGTGTATTTTCATGTTACTTAGATTTGAGCAGTCATTGAATCAGAGTTGCAGAAGGGGCCTCATGGACCATCATGTCCAACCCCCTGGTCAAAACAAGAGTATCCCCAGCAGATCGCTGGCAGACCTTTGTTTTTTGAAGACCTTCAGGCCCCATTTACACTGCCATTGAACTGCATTATATGACAGTCTAGCCTCATATAATCCAGTTCAATGCGGTTAAACTGCATTATGAAACTGCATTATTTGGCAGTGTAGGTTCAGCCTCAAGCTAACCCCAAGATAAGGAGATTAAAGTTAGTGAGGTCCTTGGACTTCATGCCTGCTGCAGACAAATTTTATTTTAGGCACCAATTTAGTCAGCTTCAGTCTCAAGTTTAGTGATATCAAGTTGATTTCTTTTCTTCAGTAGCAATCATTTACAGTACTAATGGCACTTTCAATTAAATATGAAGATGAGAAAGGCAACAACAGTTTTCTTGCAAAGTTAGTTGATTTTTTCTATTTTGTAGAAATACAAAATACAGAAATACAGAAATATTGACTTGCCTAGGAATTGTACTTTGGAATCTTTCACAGATTTCTTGCTACATTCATATGCAGAAGAAATATATTTTTTCCATATTTTTCATAGCTTGTAATGCTTAAAGAACATCGAGAGGAGTGGGATGTTTGGAAGGGAAGTGGCCTCCCTTTTCTGAGCTCATGTACTCTCTACTTCACTCTACCACTTCTTCCTCTCCATTAGCAGGCTTTCCCCTCTTCAATGCCACTAGCTGACCTCTGTGTACATTCTGATTTAATTTTTTAAAATGTGTATTGTCATAATATAGTGTATATGAGGCTTATAAAACAACAAGAAAGGCAAAAAAGCACTCATTCTCGAATTGGCCTCCTTAAAAATTAGATTGTGAGGAATGTGGCCCACGTTGGGAACCAGGAGTTTAAATACTGTTCCCAGCATCCACAACAAAGGAGAAATCTCTGTTTCCCAAGTAGCCTTTTGCTGAACAACTCTCATTGCTAGGTCAGCCCAAACCTATTTCCCTGCAATTTTCACATAATGCTTCCTGCCCTGATACTGGAATAGAATCATAGAGCTGGAAGAGACCTCGTGGGCCATCCAGTCCAACCCCCTGCCAAGAAGCAGGAAAATTGCATTCAAAGCACCCCTGACAGATGGCCATCCAGCCTGCGTTTAAAAGCCTCCAAAGAAGGAGCCTCCACCACACTCCAGGGCAGAGAATTCCACTGCTGAACAGCTCTCACAGTCAGGAAGTTCTTCCTCATGTTCAGGTGGAATCTCCTTTCTTGTAGTTTGAAGCCATTGTTCCGTGTCCTAGTCTCCAGGGCAGTGGAAAACAAGCTTGCACCCTCCTTCCTATGACTTTATCCCACATACTTATACATGACTATCATGTCTCCTCTCAACCTTCTCTTCTTCAGGCTAAACATGCCCAGCTCTTTGAGCCATTCCTCATGGGGCTTGTTCTCCAGACCCTTGATCATTTTAGTTGCCCTCCTCTGGACACATTCCAGCTTATCAACATCTCCCTTCAATTGTGGTGCCCAGTATCCTCTTTCATACCCTGAGGACAACATGCACATTTATGATATCAAAAGTGTGTGTGTGCACCAATATAGGTCCATTTAATTAATTTAATTTAATTTAAAAGATAAAAACATAAAAAGGGGAGTGTGTGTGGTGCACACAGCTGTGTTCTCCAACAGATGGGAATGGCTGGGGAACCCAGGAAGAACTGCCAAGGGACTGTATCTCCTTCCCAAAATGGCAGGTTCACTCTCCCCAATGGAAGGGCCTTGTGCCAGCTAGTGGGCTTCTCATAGGTCAGCCTGTTTGCTCTTCTTAATTTTTTTTTTCTGTTGAAAAATGTCCTTGCTTTTCAGATTTTTTTTTTTTTTTTTTGCTCTCCTGAGGTAGCAGCAGTAAAAGAATTTTCACTTGTCTTGAAGCTAAAATATCCTAAGCATCCCAAAGCTAAAATAATGTTGATGGTAAATCTCATTTGGCTTTGGTCTCATCTTATTGCAACTGAGTGTGCCCATGATTAACTCTCTCTGTTTGTACTCATCCTTCCACCCTCCTCGTGTGTAGAATGTATTTGTTCTGCTCCAACATCAGTGCAGCTTTGTGACTGCCAAATGGAATTTGGCCATGAGAAGAGAATGATAATTACCTTCAATTAAAACCATTTCTCCAAATACATTTTTCTATCGCATCCGCATGGAGCTTTTTATTTGAGACAGAGCAAACTGTGGTAAATAGCTCTGAGCCCTGTTCACTGTGGAGCATATGCCTAATTCATCCAATGAATTTTAATGATGAAAAATGCAGAAATGGTTGGGATGTAGTGAAGAGAGTACTTCTTCATATCACTCATAGTTAAACAGTTGCATTCACTCTCCCAAAATGTAGTGATGGCCACTTGTTTGGGTTGCTTTAATTGGGGGAATTTGACAGATTAATGAAACAAAAGGAATCAATATTAACAAATTTTGGTGGAATACCTGTTGCCTCCAATATCACGGTATGAAGTACATTTCTGAACATGGTTGCTGGCTAGGGAACATAAGTGGGAGACAATGATGCCCTCATATCCTACTTAAGGGCTTTCCATTGACAACTAATTGACTTTACATAAACAAAATGTTGGACTAGATTGGTGTTTACTTGGGTTCAGCAGCAAATTCCTTTGTCCCTTCCACACAGCTGTACAAAATCCACATTGAACTGAATTATATTTATTTTTATTTATTTACAGTATTTATATCCTGCTCTTCTCACCCTGGAGGGGACTCAGAGCAGTTTACAGAACACACATACAGCAAACATTCAATGCCAATTATACAATTAACAACACAAACAGAGGTAAAGGCAGCTTTTCCCATCTTATTTCCAGCATCTTGGAGGCTGTGCTCAAGTCCGGCCACAGGGGGTGCTGTTGTTCCATGTTCCATGCTAAGGAGTTTTCCTCCTATTGATGTCCTTAAGGGCACCTTTATTACCTCCCCACTAAAAACAGTACCTATTTTATCTACTCCATTTCTGCTTTCAACGTGCTAGGTGGGCAGGTGAGCTGGGGTGCTCACCCCAACCCGGGCTCAAACTACCAGCCTTCAGATCGGCTTGATTTTTCTGTAGCACAGCGGTTTAGCCTGCTGTGCTAAGCTTGGCAGTGTGAACTCTGATAATCCAGTTCAAAGCAGATATTGTGGGTTATTTGCTAGGCCTGGGTAACAACGGAAAAAATTGTTTCTAAAATCGATTTGTATTTGGGGGGTTTTTTTTGTTTCGATATTTAAAATAATTACAAAATTTTCCCTTAAAAAAGTTCGGTATTTACGAAATATCAATTCGTTAAAATGGCGGACGCGGTTGCGCGACGTGAAAATAATAGTTTTAAATAATAGTTTTTTTAACCTCGGAGAAGGAAAGAGGGGGGAAAGAGAGAGAGAGGAGCGGTGAAACAAACCACTTTCTGCCTTCGTGAATATAAGGGACAGTCAAAGCAGTACTGAAAGATGGCCATCCATTCTTAATAATAATAATAATAATAATAATAATAATAATAATAATAATAAATATAATTAATATAATAGTTTCAACCTGGAGAAGGAAAGGGGGGGGGAAGGAGAGAGAGAGGAGGGTGGGTGAGATCTCTATCTGGTTTGACAATGCTTCTTCTCAATAATAATAATAATAATAATAATAACAACAACAAACCACTTTCTGCCTTCCTGAATGTAAGGGACAGTCAAAGCAGTACTGAAAGATGGCCATCCATTCTTAATAATAATAATAATAATAATAATAATAATAATAAATATAATTAATATAATAGTTTCAACCTGGAGAAGGAAAGGGGGGGAAGGAGAGAGAGAGGAGGGTGGGTGAGATCTCTATCTGGTTTGACAATGCTTCTTCTCAATAATAATAATAATAATAATAATAATAATAATAATAACAAACCACTTTCTGCCTTCGTGAATATAAGGGACAGTCAAAGCAGTACTGAAAGATGGCCATCCATTCTTAATAATAATAATAAATATAATTAATATAATAGTTTTAACCTGGAGAAGGAAAGAGGTTAGGCAGGCAACAGGCAGGTCTCTGAGTGCTGCACTGCTGTGTCTCTTTGCCCAATGCACGCAGGCCAGAGTGAGGAACGAGGTGAGGTGACGACAGGAGGAGAGGAGAATTTGATCCACTTAAGCAGAGGCCAGGGACCCGGAAGTGGGGTAAATGCCGACCGCTTGCAACCAGGGAGAGGGGAGGGAAACAACTATCAAACTTGCACCAGACACATACGGAAATAATAACGAAACAATAACAAAACAATTACGAAATAGCTTTAAAAATTCGTTTCGTTTTTTAGTTGCTCCTGGATGGTTTGTTATCGCTTCGTTTACCCAAAAAATAACAAATTATTAACAAATTACGAAATTAACGAACGAAACCGCCCAGCCCTATTATCTGCCTTGATATTATGGGTTTTATGGCTATGTGGGCTCTTAGATTCACCTTCTCCAAATAATAATGAGGTTTCAGGGATTTATATGTGCTTGCTTGTTCTCGGGTTATATCCAACCACCTAATATGAAGGAAAGAGACAACTTTTTTTTTTTTTTTTTTAGAAATGATCAGTGAATAAACAATAATGGTACCAGCACTGCAGACCAGGCTTTCAAATATTATATTCAATTTCTATGACAAACTTTAGCATTTACCATTTGCTGCTTCATCTGTTTTAAGAACTGATGTCTCATCCTCTTCCCAGAATAGCTTTTTTTAAAAGGGTTTTGCTCACTTCTTGGCCATCTGCTTTCTCAAGCCTCTTTACGAAGTAATGTAAGAACATTACTGTTTCCCCGGTTCTCCATTTTTATGAATGAGGAATGAATATATAGCCACCCAATCATTGTTTCCTGGAAGAAGCATCTCTTTTTTTATTAACACTTCTGAAGGGGACGAATGGCTGAACTTCCTGATATAAAAATGTCCACATGTTCTTTTATTCGCCTTTCATTACAAGCCAATTTCTCAGAGAAGTGCATGTCTCATCTCTTCTAAGGTTCAGTCGATATCATCTTCAGTTGCTAATAGGCTCTGCATTCTCCTCAGCCTGATGATCTATTTGGAAGAGCTTTTCATAGGGCCTTTAGTAAGTAATTCCTTGACGATACTCTCTTGTATAAGGCCCTCAATGAGCAGAGAGACACCATAGATGGAAAAACACATTGTGAGAAAAAGCCACACTTACAATGAAGCATGAGGATGGCAAAGAGAGCGTTTACGTGGAAAGGGGGAAAGAATACAACTGAAGGGAAGAAAATGTTTTCGTTCCTTTTCTACGACCCATTCCCTTTCTCTTGTTCTATCATGCTTTTACATGTCTTATCCTCTTCTCCCCAAAATTAATTGACCTTCAGAGTTTTCAATGACATTCAAAGCTGCTTTCACCACTTACTGTTCTATTAAATGTAAATGGGTGTTAGACACCATTTCACATAAAGGTAGGCAACAGGTAAATTGTGGGCCTCACACAACCCCTACTCAGAAATTATTTGGCAGCCAAGAAAAGGCATTTTGTTTTTATAATAATGCATTATATAATATTATAGTTAATAGTAATCATGCTTCACATAATACATGTTGTAGGTAGGTGATTTTTCACCTTTTATCTCAGCTTTTTCTAAACTCAGCATATAAATAACTAGGGTTCTTTGCTTAAAATAATATTGTGCATGTACTTTCTAATCAGTAGCTATTGATCCCTTCTTGCCTGGCCTCATTCTTTTAACTACACTCAAGTGGCTCAGATTGGACCTATATTGGTGCACAGTGCAGTTTTAATCTGCATTGTATGGTCATTGTAGACCCATATAATGAAGTTCAACTGCATTGAACTGCATTATATGGGTGTACAGTGATTAAATCTGCATTATATGGCAGTGTGGATCCAGCCCCAGGGCTTATTTAAACTGACCATTTAATGCAAGTTCAAACTGTCATTGAAGAAAATGGTTCCACTGTGCAGATGATTACATAGGAAATCTTGGGACCAATTTGAGAACCAGCTGGAGTGCATTAAGGATTTTATTTTGCTTTTGTGGGAGTTTGTTTTCCACCCTCCCCAACCCCCCCCCCCAAGTTTGGAACTGGCTTCAAACTGCATTAAATGGTCAGTAAAGATCCCGATTTTCATATGTAAAATGTTGATATGATGATGATGATGATGATGATGATGATGACGATGACGACTTTCAGGATGTCATATATGATCTTCCTTATTTTATCAGTATGACTCCAAGATATTTTATTGTTTGAGATAAATAACAAAATAAGCTCTCTTCCTATTTAATGTACAAAAGCTGACTGGACTGGTCAATGACATTTTCCTGTTGCCGGAACAATATCCTCCACTTTGTCTGAGTCCAGGCAGGCTTAGGGCAGGCTGCCTGGGACACAACACTCTCTGTGCTGCCAACTTCTACTTTCTCACTATTGAGACAACCATCACTTCACTTTGCCTAATTATAGAATAGAGGTGGTTGGTGCTTCTTTTGGGTTCTTCCAGGACAGATTAAGCTCTTGCCTTTTGCTACTCTATTCAGAGAAAGGGGTGGTTCCTTTTAAAAAACAAACAAACACATTGACCAATAGATAAGTTGACCAATTTTTGGAGTTGATTTTTTTGCCTAAAATGTTTAGATTTATACACGAGTATGTACAGTATGTCTTCCTGATCCAAAACCATTTACTGCCCAAAGGAAGGACGAGTTTCCGTCTCCCTTTCTATGCAGAAGGCGTTCCATTTGACAGTCACAATGTCATTGATGAAAAGGAAATATTCTTCACCACACTGGAAGATTTAAGATCACACACAGACCATGTAACATACAAAACCCTGTTCCCACAACTTCTCCTTTCCCAGGGCTCTACCTCATTCTGTGCAACAAGAGAGTTGCTCTTGTTCTTTGGCACTGTCTAGCATGCTAAAGATCACGTCGTGACATACCACTAGCGGCCCTTCGAGATAGGCCCTATATCCCAGGATCTGACCCCAGGTTTTCTGCTTTAAACTGAATTAAATGAGTCAGTGCTGCCAGATAATCTGGGATAAACAACAAACCTGGGATCAGATCCTGGGATTTAGGGCCTTAATGGAAGGGCCCCAGCTCCTCACTGAAGGTTCAACCTCTCAACTTGCCCTCTGTCAACTGCTCCAGAGAATGAATGAATTCTCAGTACTGAAAAATACAGCTCTTTGTGCCTCTGGGTGCTCTCAGTTCCACCCTTTTTTCATCACTGTCTTTTCATGTTTTGACACCGAGCATAGTGGCATCTGTTACAATCTGTTCTTCTCACATCTTGGAGTGAAACACTCAACAGGCTAACCTGAATTTGCATCTCTGTATTTGCCAAAGAGCTTAGGCAATATATTGTCACTCTGCATAAGAACAAAGTGCTCCTGCTGCTTATTGTTGTAACTAATGATATGACATTGTGGAAGTTCCTCACAAGATGATAAAGGATAATAGGAAGCCAGTCATACAGGTTTATGAGCTATTTCCATGGTTACACCCCACAGGGCATTTATTCCAGTACTTGTGAAGAACAAACAGTCCAACCTAAGAACATCTGGTAAGATTTTCTTTCCTAATCAGTACTGCCATTCCCAGGCATTCAAAAAAGGCTAGCGGTGATGCCACGGTGGAAAGAGTTGAGGTCAGTGCGTGGAGGTTTATTTTTAGGTTCTCTCAGAATTGCCTTTTGCAACTCTGCTGAGTAAAGGAGATAGTTTTGATCTGACTGAACTCTCGTGGTTCAGTCAGATCAGGGTTTGGGGCTCATTTTTTATTGTTAAACTTTTTAATTATGCATGAGTATATATCCTAAGTATGCAGACAAATTTTACAAAGATCAGGCAAAGACAGCTATACCGCCGGATGAGATTTCAGAAATACTGTAAGCAGGTGAATACATCTCTTTCTTCCATCTCGCTGCATATTCAACAGCTTTTTTATTTCTATTAATCAGTGATATGAATGCTAATTAAATATTATAATTGATGTTATAGCATAAGTAACAGATCTGAGAAACACTATTTTGGACAAACATCACAGTGAAAGGCAGGGCTCTTATTCCAGTCTCTGTAAAGGAAGGACGCTGTTCTAAGGAGTTAAAAATTTGCCAGCAAGTCAGTTCAAGACAAAGAAGAAGACACTTGTTGATCTGGAAGAGCATTTACTGTAATTGTTGCCCAAGGGGCTGATGTAAATTAATTTATCTGAAGAATAATGATTGGAGAGACAACTCTGCATGGTTTCCCGATGGCAGGTTTTTACACAGGGTTTTGTTTTGTTTTTTGCCTTTTAATCGTGGTCAACCTGAGAAGGCCCTACTTTGTAAGTGTGGTTTTCACAGACTTTTCTTCATTGAGACAGTGATGTTAAAAAGAAACCATTCCCACTGAGTTATTCAGCTTTTGTATAGCACCCTTGTTCCATTATCCCAAATACAAGGCTGGCCCAATATATTTATCTATGTTACAATGCACAGTTCAGGTTGAGCATCCGTCATCCAGAATTCCACAATCCAAAATATTTTAGAATCCAAAATTGACCACAATGGTGGCTGAGATAGTTAAACTGTGCTTTCTGTAGGGTCACTATACATAAATATTATTTCATTCACAACATTATTATGGTTTTTGGGGGACCGGGGTCCCAAGAATAATAACAACAATAGCAACAACAATAATTTATTTCTAACCTGCACCTCAGGGGGATAACAATCATACCCGGAGATTCCTGATGTTCCCTGATGTTCTTCCATCCAATGTCTAACCCAGCCCAACTCTTCTTATCTTCTGAAGTCTAATGTACTTACATGATGATAGAAAACTGACATTCAAATAGGCCACAATCCTGTTCTTAATTCATTCATTTAATGTAGCCAAAGAAATTTTGATACAAAGGAATGTTCACATATGCCAATAGTGGGAAACAATACTGAATGTTTTTGGACTGCTATTCCCATCAGCCCCAAGTAGCACAGAAATGGTGACAGACCATGGAAGTTGCAGCCCAACAACATCCAGGCGGCCTTTTATTCTTCATGCATTTATTCTTCAACACTAAAACTCCCTACTCTGGGAAGCCAGAATGGCCTCCTCCCTAATCTGGTGGCAGGCTTTTTAAAAAAGACATTTTTAAGATCAGATCAGTGGGTGCTGTGGTTTTCGCTATATGAATAGGTTTTTAATTAATTTTCAGCATTTTAGCTCTTTATTTTTTAACTAGCTGTTCCCTGCCACGCGTTGCTGTGGCCCAGTCTTGTGATCTGGAAAATAAAGTAATGTGAAAATGTTGGTTTCTAATATATGTAATTTCTTTATGCTTGTTGGGTATGCAGTATTTCTTGCTGTTTCTTTGTCAGTGTTGATGTGGAGATTGTCTGATTTGTCTACTCTGGAACATGTCATATATTATTGTCCTTCTTTAGGGATCCTTTTCATATCTATGATACTATGTGTGTGTGTGTGTGAATCATATATATGGCCGAATGGCTCTTTGTCAGGAGGGCTTTGATTACATTTTCTTGTCCTGGTGAAGGGAGTTGGACTGGATGGCCTTAAGTATTTTCTTTTGCTCATGGGGGTTCTGTGTGGGAAGTTTGCCCCAATTCTATCGTTGGTGAGGTTCAGAATGCTCTTTAATTGTAGGTGAACTATAAATCCCAGCAACTACAACTCCCAAATATCAAGATTCTATTTTCTCCAATCTCCACCACTGTTCACATTTAGACATATTGGGCATATGGAGTATTCATGTAGAGTTTGGTCCAGATCCATCATTGTTTGAGTCCATAGTGGTCTCTGGATGTAGTGAACTACAACTCCAAAACCAAAGGACACGGCCCACCTAACCCAGTATTTTCTGTTGGTCATGGGAGAACTGTGTGCCAAGTTTCCTTCCTTCCCCCTTTTTCTTTACCTCCCTTTCTCTTCTTCCTTCTTTCTTTTTTTCCTTCCTTCCCATCTTTCCTTCTTTCCTTCCCTCCATTTCTCTATGGGAAGGGGGGGCGGGGCTTGGAGGAGGTGGGGTTTGGAGGGGAAGAAGGAGGGGGAGGAGGGATAGATTTGGACAGGGCAGGAAGGGGCGGGGCTTGGAGGGGGGAGGGCTTGCAGGGGAAGAAGAAGGAGGGGGAGGAGGTGAGATTGGGGAAGAAGAAGGAGGAGGTAAGATTGGGGCATGGTGTGGCGTGTGTGTGTGTGTGTGTCGCGGGGGAGTGTGGTGACGTGTTGTGGCGTGTGTGTGTGCTGCGGGAATGTGTGGTGAGGTGTTGTGGCATGTGTGTGTGTGTGCGCCGGGGGGTGTGAGGTGAGGTGTTGTGGGGTGTGTGTGTGTGTGTGCCGCGGGGGAGTGAGGTGACGTGTTCATGCTGGGCGGGGCGAGGGAGGGAGGTGCGGATGGTGCATTGGCCATTCGGCCATGTGCGTGCGCGCGCCGGGGACTTTGCGCCATTGCGCATGCTCAGTTGTTTTGTCGTTTTGTGAGTGTGTTGTTGTGTTGTTTTTCATTTTGATTTGGTTTGTTTGTACCTAGTGAGTTGAGGTATGTGCATGGGAATTTTGGTTAATTTACGTTGGGGATTTTTTGAGTTTTGCTGCTCCGTTCGACACCACTTTCAGATTTATATATATAGATATTCTTAATATTTAATTCTAGTTAAATATTTGCATATTTTAGGTTTTAAATTATATTGGATTGGTTTTATTGTGAGCCATGTCGAATCTCCTTTTTAGAGAGATAAAGATAAGATAAGAATAATCCATCCCTGGAATAGTCAACATCACACACCATTTTACAGGAAGTCTGCAATAGGACAGAAAGTTCAAGAGGAAAGGATGCAAATCTTCCACTGTGTGCAAAGCAATTTTACTTTTAAATCTTCAAGCCCCCAAAGTTATTTAGTAAATGTGAGTTACATTGCAAGTTTGTCATACAGATACTTCACCAAGCGGTAACATCATGTCCAGAGGAGAGCTACAGAAGGAGGGACCTGGAGACGAACTCCTGTGAAGAGGAGCTGAGGGAGATGGATATGCTTATAGTGAAGAAGAGATGGTGGAAGGTAATAGGACATCTTAAAAGATTTACAGAGCTGTCACATAGATGCTGGATCAGTTTTTGCAGTTTTTATTTTTTGTAGCTTAGCAAGGACCAGAATAGTGGGTTCCAATTAAAAGAAAATGGATTTCAAGTCAAACACCTGGAAGAACTCTGACAGTGCAGCTGACTGCCTTGGATGGTGGTGAATGTGTTTATGTTATACATTGAAAGCAAAGGCTGGGCTGTAAACTACAAACAACCCAGGAATAGCTGGTGAACATGAACTTTGGGATTCCTGGACTGCAATCGTTCTAGGATTTTATGTTGAACTCTAACATTACCCATCCAGCCAACATAAACAGAATACACTTAATGGATGTGTGAATTTGGCTTTCTCTTAGGCAGATGTTGTTAAGGTATACAGAAAACAGGGTTGAGTTTTGAAAGGATCAACACCGAGGTTCATATATGTGTTAAGGAAAAAAACCTAATTCTGATGGTCATTATGCATTATGCAGGTACTCATTAAGGCCAATAAGTGTGGGCCACATGTGGTATATAACTGGGTGTGCTTTGGAATACATGGTGCTCTCTCCCTTGTTCACTCGCTGGGGTTGTGGAAGTTGAAGAAGCCATGCTCTCTGCATTTATGTGATGCATACAAGGACTATGTAAGTTTTGATATTCTGAAGGATTTATTTTTGATGCAATGCCACAAGTTTATGTTCTTGACTCTGCTGGAAAAAAGTAAATTTATGTTTCCTCTTTCATCTGTGTGAAGCTATTGTGTCTTTGTTGGACTATATTCCACATAAACCGCGACAGATGTGAACTGCAAAGCTTCCTACAGGGTTCCTCAGTTTTTTGGTAAAGTAATATGGACTATGAGGTGAAAGTTGTTAGTGCAATTCTCAGTATGATATGCTATCTGTTTCGAAGAAAACAGCAGAGATCTGAGCAAGACATACTCAGCAGTAAACACATTATCAAAGTAGCAAATTGGGTGATTAGAAAATCAGCAGTCTTAACACAAAGCAGGCTGGCAAACAGCATATCCGCTGTCATAAGTGCTTCTCTGGAGATACTCAGCTAGACATATCTAGTACGTAATGGTACTAGACATAATTCACAAGCAGCCTTTGAAATCTCCATCGGATACAATATTGTGCCTTCTCTAGATCCTCCATCAAAAGGAGTGTCGAATATTTGCCAAATCATGTTTAAAAACAAATTAATGCCAACCAGAAATCTGTAGGACCTGTTAGCCATGGTACTATGAGTCTCCCATCCTACTCTGTCTGTTTGTACATTCAAGAGTGCGTTGGTGAAATAACCCTTATAATGAATGGTTGCACAAGAAACAATATCTCCGAAGAAGCAATTTGCAGTGAGAAAAGTCCTGGGGTGGTGGTAGTAGGAAACTGAACATCTTTCTATTACTGTCACCACTCAGAAATCTACACATAAAAAACTATTTTTTTTGTTTAAAGCAATTAAACTTCACATTTTACCCAAGCGGATCCAAGTGTGGCTTAGAAAAATAACCAGCTTTACATTGCCTGCACAGTTGCAATTGGAATGTAAAGCACAATGCATAAGGAATAAGAGATGGAGAGAGATGAGGGAATAAGCAGGTTCAAAGTAAAATTTTAATCATGACCACTGGATGGAGACATTCAAGTAGTTTACTAGGAGGACTGCTCCTAGTAGAATAGTTGAGGAAAGGATGAAGACATCTGGGAGCCATTCACACTGCAGAATTATAGCATTACGATTCCACTTAAGCTGCCATTCTGTAAAATTCTGGGTGTGTCTGTTTAAGGTAGGAGCTTTAGAAATTTTCGCAAGAATGCTCCAGTGCCTCACCAAATTACCAATCTTGTGATTCCATAGGATGGAACCATGGCAATTAAAGCCAAATAACTGTGCTATAATTCTATACTGTGGAGGGGCTCCTTATGCCTGAGTATGGGTGGTGATATAATCTTGCTTCTGTTTGGTCCTCCTCTCCTGCCATCTGTTGGAATAGGAGATATATACTACCATGTACTATCTGTGTGAGAACCAAGCTCAGAATTAAAAGAAAATGGATTTCTTGGTGAAGGCAAGTATTGCAGGAGAAACACAAGGGAGTGCTTTCCATTTGGACAGAAGCTAGGAGAAATAGTGTATGCTCAGGCTAATGATAAAAACCAAGAGGGTAACCCAGCTAAATAATGGGGTGCAAATATTGTAAATAAATGCATTAATAAACAATAAATAGATATCCTTGCCAAAACTTGGCATTACTTTACACATTTGCCCCTGACATTCCCAGAAATAGTTAGCACTCCCATGCTTCATCCTTTTGTGAGATAATTCTTGAGTTTCTTGTAAATAACATTCATGGAGCAATTTAGAAAATGGCAGTTGAGATTGTGAGGTTGTTTTGATGCAGACTGTTGTTAGAGTTTTTCCCATGAGAAGGCACTCATAAATTCCTACATAACATGAGATAGGAACTGGGGGGAAAGCGCTTATCTTCATTCACTGAAGCCTGGAAAACAATTACCAAGGCATATTATGTAATAAGATAGATAAATGTCTCTGCTCATGGTTGACGTAGCTGTGCCTCAATTAGTGAATGGAACAGAAGGCTGCGTGCTCAAAAGATAATGAATCTCTTGAAGCCATTTTGTTCATATAGGAGACAGATCTATTATCCCAACTATACCAATGGGCAAAAGCCAGGTTATGTTTTCAGGCAGTGAGGAGCGCTTCATTAAAGGTTATTTAATAATAATAATAATAATAATAATAATAATAATAATAATAATAATAATAACTTTATTTTTATACCCCACCTCCATCTCCCCGAAGGGACTCAGGGCAGCTTACATGGGGCCAAGCTTAATCAACAAGGTTAAAAAAAAATTAACACATTAGATTGCATAAAATCAATTTAAAACAACATAAAACAACATTATACCAATATAAAAACAAGCATCAAAACCAACAAAAGTAGCATAATTCAAGTCTTGATATGGGTGGGCAGACAGGTGCACAACAATTCAGAGGATAGGGCTAATGAGTAAAGTACATATGTTGTAGAGCAGTATTAAGAATAAGAGCAATATAAAAGGGTCATTCTAACTTTGTGTGGAAGCAGGACGGCCATATAACAAAAAAAGAAAAGGAAAACAGCCTTGTAACTTCAATAGCTGTTTGGAAGATAGAATTCTAAAAAATGGATTTCTTTGTTGAAATTCCTTCTTCCATACATGTTTCCTGTCCTCTTTTCTGTCCTTCTCTTTGCTGCCAATACTTGAAGACAGAACAGATAAAGACTTAAGATTCACTTGAATCAAACCAAGAAGCCATCTAGCTCAACATCCTACTTAGGATGATCAGTGAAAAGGGCCTGGAACTTCATTTCTTAACACTACTCTTCACTTGAGTTCTTTGCAGGTACTTGCCCAATCAGGAGCTGGTGTGGCACAGTGGATTAAACCATAAAGCTGTAGAACTTGCTGACTGGAAGGTTGGCAGTTTGAATCTGTGAGATGGGGTGAGCTCCCACTGTTAGCCCCAGCTTCTGTCAACCTAGCATTTCAAAACATGCAAATGTGAGTAGATTAATAGATACCACTTCAACATGAAGATAATGGCTTTCCATACAGCCATGCCAGCCACATGGCCTTGGAGGTGTCTACAGACAAGGTCGGCTCTTCGTCTTAGAAATTGAGATGAGTGCCACCCCCAAGAATCGGACTCAACTAGACTTAATGTTAAGGGAAAACCTTTACCTTTACCTACTTGCCCAATCATCCTCAGTAAAGATGGGTAATAGGGGCCACCTTCTGATAATTGATTTCATACATTACTCCTGCATTTTGAGACACGCTTATCTTCGATCTGTACTGCAAATCAACATTACTGTCTAGTTACTCCAAGTTCTTTTTTAACAGAATCAAATCACTTTAAAGGGATAATATGTTTTGTAATTTTTAAAGATAAGCAATATTTTAACTAGCAATGTTTTGTTTTTATATAGCTCTTTATTCTAATAGGAAAAACCACTACACTTGCATCTCAGAATTCTCCATTATAGCAGTAGAAACTTCAATAGAAACTGAAGGAACAGCAGATGTTTCCTCTTCAATTATAGCAATGCATTTTGAATTTGGTTTTGTCTCACTCTTTTAATTTGGACTGCTGCTTGAAAGATAATAGAGTTATTTGTTATCTCTGAAGACTAAAATGAACAAATCTAATTGATGTGACAAAGATGAAGATGAATAATTCCAAGTATTTTGTTTTGCTCATCTTCATTTGAAAATGTATAAGAGTTTAAGACCAAAAACGGGCATGAACGATTGCTTGTTCAATCTTTGTGACCTATGAATTGACAATTGTGTTCTAGATTCTGCAGCTGTGAGGATCGTCTTGGGTCTCAGATCCTTTAGCAACTGTTGAAGTCTGGAAGATGAACATGTAGTGCTGGTTATGGAGCAAAACTCAATCCTTATGGAGATTAACTTCTATATGTCTACCGCTCTTAGGATGCAATTTCACTACATTTTAACTGCCACAGCTCAATGATATGGAATCCTAAGATGTGTAGTTTGGTGAGGCATTAGCTCTCTTTGGAAGAAAAGGCTGAAGATCTTGTAAAATTACAATATAAAGATGACAGACAGATTGGTTACAGGAACATCCAAGAGTGAAGATAATACACCTATCCTAAAGTCATTCCACTGGCTGCCAAATAGTTTCCGGGCAAAGTACAAGGTGGTCTTTTGACCTTTAAAGCCCCACATGATTTGTGTCCAGGTTACCTACAGGATTACTTTCTCCC
The DNA here is from genome assembly GCF_037176765.1 of Anolis sagrei. NCBI lineage: Eukaryota > Metazoa > Chordata > Lepidosauria > Squamata > Anolidae > Anolis > Anolis sagrei. The sequence continues at coordinate 127,770,932 of NC_090022.1, read as the reverse complement.
ATACAATCCACCCCGAATACTGAGCTCCTTTGGGGGCCGTCTGCTTCAGCCTGCCAGAACCCAACTGGCAACCACCACCCAGATGGCCTTTTCATCACTCATCCCAAGTCTCTAGAATGACCTGCCAGAGGGGCGCCAACAGCTAGATCAGCTTTCTGAATTGAAACACTGACTAAAGACCTATCTCTTCTGGCAGTCCTACCCAGCCAGTTTTAAGCATGAATTTTAAACTTGTGTCTTGTGTTCAATCTCTGTTTTGTGTATTTTAATACGTATTGTATATAAATACATTTTAATACATGTTTTTATAGAAATATGTGTATTTATAGAATTTTTACAATGTTTATGTGTTTTAACTATATTGTAATCCGCCTCGAGCCACAAGGAGAGGTGGGTAAGAAATAAAATTATTTTACTGACACAAAAACACAGTATGTCACAGCAAACAAGATATATATGCTGGATTTCGTATCACAAAGTCACAAGTTGAACACTTCCCAAGCATTTAAGACTGTGTGATATATTTTCGAATGATGCGTGCAGATCCAAGTAAGGTGGCCTTTTGCAGTTGACAGATTGTGATTTTGTCAATGTTTATTGTTTTCAAATGCTGGCTGAGATCTTTTGGCACAGCACCCAGCGCGCCAGTGATCACTGGGACCACCTATACTGGTTTATGCCAGAGCCTTTGCAGTTCAATTTTGAGGTCTTGATAACAGCTGAGGTTTTCCTGTTGTTTTTCATCAATTTGACTGTTATCTGGTATGGTGACATCAATAATCCACTATCATGATGTCTGGAGTATTTGTTCTAAAACTTTGTCAGTTTGGATTTGAAAGTCTCACAGTATTTTTGCCTGTTCATTTTCCACTACCTTTGCAGGTTTATGATCCCACCAGTCCTTTACTACTGCCAGGTGGTACTTGTGACATAAGTTCCAAGGAATCATTTGGGCCACATAGTTGTATCTCTGTATGTACATTACTATCATTATTGTTATTATTTGAAACACAACAAGATGAGTCCACAGCAGACAAGATCACTCTGCTGGCTGTTGTATTGGATCACACATCAGTCACTTCCCAAGTGTCTAGGACTGTGTGATGCATCGGTAAATAATGCGTGCGGATCCCAGTAAGGTGGCCTTCTGCAGCTGGCAGATGGTAATTTTGTTAGTGCCGATTGTGTTTAAGTGCAGGCCAAAGTCTTTAGGAACTGCACCCAGTGTGCCGATCACCACTGGGACCACTTTTACTGCCTTCTGCCAGAGTCTTTGCAGTTCGATCTTTAAATCCTCATATCGTGTCTCTTCCAGTTGTTTCTCTTCAATCCTGCTGTCACCTGGGATTGCAACATCAACAATCCATGCTTTGTTTTTTAACACGATCATGAGGTCAGGAGTATTGTGCTCAGCAGTGGGTCCTGGTTCCTGTAGCCCACTTGTCGACGGGTGCCCAGGAGAAGCACTCACCGCGGTCCTTATTATCCTGGCAACGACCGAGCCAGTATAGACTTCTTTAGAGTTCGTTTCACCATATTTAAATGGGTTGGGTGCACTTAGTTCTGCTTCTCAGTTGAGACCACTCTGACTTGGTTGAACCTGCTGGTAGTTTACACTACTGCCAGCACAGCTCTCAACATCACAGAAGCAGTTAAGCCAACGACAAGGTGGCACCTGATGGGGGATTATATTATTATTGTGGTTGTTTTTGTTATGCCATTGCATTGACCCATAGCTATTAAAGTGGTGTCAACTCTCATTAATATTGCCTAACTGTTAGAGGGCAACTGACTGTTTCCTTTCTAAATCCAAATAAAATGACATACAACTGTAGATTGAACAATCTCTGAATAATCTTTTTTAAAAATATTCAGTTTATCTCCAAATCACCGCTGAGACCCGCCTCCACTGCCGCCGCCATTTTCATCAGGCCACGGCAACTGCCCCACTGGGCCATTGTGGAGCGGCGGATCCACGGCCTCCTCTGCTGACGCGCTATCATCGCAGACATCTTGTGCTGACCTTTTTGGGCCTTTCTGTGTAGACCTAACACGGTGTTGTCCTCCGCTGTGCAGCTCTCTGTGTAACTCCTGTGCAGACCATTGGGTAGACCTTTTTGCTAGCCTTGTGTAGACCTTTAGGCGGGCTTCCTCTGTATTAGTTCAGAGTGTGTAGTTTTGGTGGCCAACAAACCGTGCTGGCCCATGCCGAGTTACCATCCCCGGAAGCCCCATCCGCTTCACTTCGACCGTCTTGAGACTCCATCTGGGTCATAATTACCTTTAAGTTAACTGATCATCACCTCAGCCCTTTAGGAGGGTGATATATACCAGCTTGTACATTCCGGGCTTATATCGGTTGAGATACAGCACTTTATGATAAGAGCACTTTAAGGCGCCTGCCGTGCCGCCAACCGCATTAGCACTTTCGCCCCCTCCCAGCCCTCCGTGCCGCACCTTAGCTACTGCACTTTAACTATGGCACTTTAGGTACTATAGCGATTGCACTTTAGATCTAGCTTTTTATCGTGCACTTTATGAACTATTCTAGTGGTGTGGCCAGAACATCCAACACCGCCTTGTACTGCTGTTATCTATGTGGTCCCCCATCCCCCTCTGTGTGCTTTCCCTGTTACTATTATATAGTGTGACGGACAGGGGGGGAGGTGGGTGGGACCCTATAAATAAAAATGAGGTGGGGAGGGGGGTAGTGGGGAGGAAAGTAGACTGGCTAAGACCGGAAAGTCAAACAACGAATACAGCTGGAAGTAAGACCTTGGCATTAGATTGCGGCATGGAGGAGGGGAGGAGTTCCATGAGCCGAGGGGCCCCCATAGAGGTCGTGGTGGGAAGGAGGAGATGCGGGAAAAGGAGACCTCGAATTCGGCCTAATTCGGACCGCTCATCCATATTAACAACCCCCAACCGGTCTCCTAAGGTAAATTGGTGTAACCAGGTGAGCGGGCCCTCTGGTTTGAAGGTGGTGTTGTTGAACGCCAGGTCTGTCAACGGAAAAACAACTTGGATCCAGGATTTAATCCTGGAGGAGCGGGCAGATCTGGCGTGCATCACGGAGACCTGGCTGGATGAAGCGGGGGGCGTAAACCTCTCCCAGCTCTGTCCTCCAGGCTTCTCCGTGCAACACCAACCAAGAGCCGGAGGAAGGGGAGGCGGGGTCGCAGTGGTCTACAGAGATTCCATCCATCTGACCAGGAGCCCCATCCCGCAGACCACAAATTTCGAATGCGTCCACCTGAGGGTGGGTGACCGGGACAGAATAGGGATTCTTGTAGTGTACCGTCCACCTCGCTGCACTACAGTCTCCCTGCCTGAGCTAGCGGGGGTGGTCTCGAGCCTGGTGGTGGAGTCCCAACGGCTCCTTGTGCTGGGGGACTTCAACATCCATGCCGAGACGGCCCTCTCAGGAGCGGCTCAGGACTTCATGTCTGCCATGGCAACCATGGGGCTGTCCCAACAAATAACGGGCCCCACCCACTGTGCTGGACACACATTGGACTTGGTTTTCTGCCAGGGATGGGAGCAAGGTGGCGGTGTGGAGGAGTTGTCCATCTCTCCGTTGCCATGGACCGACCACTTCCTGATCAGATTTAGGCTCGCTGCGCCCCCTAACCTCCGCAAAGGTGGAGGACCCATTAGGATGGTCCGCCCCAGGAGGCTTATGGATCCGAACGGATTCCTGACGGCTCTTGGGGATTTTCCCGCCACCTCGGTAGGTGACCATGTCGAGGCCTTGGTCGCTCTCTGGAATGGGGAGATGACCAGGGCAATTGACAGGATCGCTCCGGAACGTCCCCTCTCAAGTAACCGAGCTAAACCAGCTCCTTGGTTCACTGAGGAGCTGGCAGCGATGAAGCGAAGGAAGAGGGAACTAGAGAGCGTGTGGCGCTCGGATCCAAGCGAGCCAAATCGAGCACGGTTTGTGTCCTTCTTAAGGGCATATGCCGCGGCAACGTCTGCAAAAAACCGTCCGGCGGAGTTGTTTCGGATTGTCAGAGGTCTTTTAACTCCCCCTACCTCAGGTGGGAGCCCTGACAACTCGGACACGCGCTGTGAAGCATTTGCTCGGTTCTTCGCAGACAAAGTCGCTTTGATCCGTTCTGGGCTGGACGCCACATTAAATGCAGTCTCTGTGGATGTGACACAAGCACCTGCTTGTCCTATTTTGATGGATTCTTTTCAGCTTGTGAAACCCGAGGATGTGGACAAGATACTTGGAGGAATGAGGCCCACCACGTCCATCCTAGACCCCTGCCCATCCTGGCTTCTGAAAGAGGCCAGAGGGGGATTGGCTGAGTGGGTAACGGTGGTGGTTAATGCCTCCCTTCGGGAAGGCACGATTCCAGCGAGCCTAAAACAGGCTATTATAAAGCCGCTGTTGAAGAAACCATCACTGGACCCCACTAAATTTGACAACTTTCGGCCTGTTTCCAATCTTCCCTTCTTGGGCAAAGTCATGGAAAGCGTGGTGGCCTCACAACTCCAGGTATTCTTGAGAGACACGGATTATCTGGATCCGGCACAGTCTGGCTTCAGACCGGGACATGGTACCGAGACGGTCTTGGTCGCCTTAGTGGATGATCTCCGCCGGGAGCTAGACAGGGGGAGTGTGTCCCTGTTGGTGCTTCTGGACCTCTCAGCGGCCTTCGATACCGTCGACCACGGTATTCTTCTGGGACGCCTTGCAGAGATGGGTCTTGGGGGCACCGCTTTGCGGTGGCTCCAGTCATTTCTGGAGGGTCGTACCCAGAAGGTGTTATTGGGGGACTCCTGTTCAACACCACAGCCTTTGACCTGTGGTGTTCCTCAGGGCTCCATACTGTCCCCCATGCTGTTTAACATCTACATGAAGCCGCTGGGTGAGATCATCCGGAGTTTCGGGGTGCGGTGTCACCTGTACGCAGATGACGTCCAACTCTGTCACTCCTTTCCACCTGCTACTAAGGAGGCTGTCGAAGTCCTGAACCGGTGCCTGGCCGCTGTGACGGTCTGGATGAGGGCGAACAAACTGAAATTAAATCCAGACAAGACAGAGGTACTCCTGGTCAGTCGTAAGGCCGAACAGGGTATAGGGTTACAGCCTGTGCTGGACGGGGTCGCACTCCCCTTGAAGGCGCAGGTTCGCAGCTTGGGTGTGACCCTGGACTCATCGCTGAGCCTGGATCCCCAGGTTTCGGCGGTGACCAGGGGAGCATTTGCACAGCTTCGGCTCGTGCGCCAGCTGCGCCCGTACCTTGGGAAGTCTGACTTGGCCACGGTGGTACACGCTTTGGTCACATCCCGCCTCGACTACTGCAACGCTCTCTACGTGGGGCTGCCCTTGAAGACGGCCCGGAAGCTTCAGCTAGTCCAGCGCGCGGCAGCCATGTTGTTAACCGGAGCGGGACGCAGGGAGCGCACAACGCCCTTGCTGTCCCAGCTCCACTGGCTGCCGATTAGCTACCGGGCCCAATTCAAGGTGCTGGTGCTAACCTACAAAGCCCTAAACGGTTCCGGCCCAAAATACCTTGAGTACCGCATCTCGGCCTATCAGCCCACGAGGACCTTGAGATCATCCGGGGAGGCCTTTCTCTCGGTCCCGCCTGCCTCACAGGCACGCTTGGCGGGGACTAGAGAACGGGCCTTCTCGGTGGTGGCCCCCCGGCTGTGGAACTCCCTCCCTGCGGAAATTAGACAGGCGCCCTCCCTCATGGCCTTCCGTAAGGGCCTGAAAACCTGGCTCTTTGAAAAGGCCTTCAATTAAGTGCTATGTTTTGGAATGACCACCGGAATGGACTAAGACGACGAGACGGATTATGACCCAAACAAGACGAAGCGGATTTTTAGCTTAATTAGTTGTTGTTAGTAAGATGTTGTGTTATGACTCTGATTTACTGTAACTGTTGTCTTTATGTTCTGTGTTCTGTACACCGCCACGAGTCGCCTTCGGGCTGAGAGTGGCGGTCAACAAATGCAAATAATAAATAAATAAATAAATAAAATCAAGGAAAAAGCTCCCTGCTTACACGGAAGCAGGGAGCCAAGTCAAAGGTAGCCCTCTACTTTCAATACTATATCTGCTATATTACAGGCAGGGAAATTTTCAGTAATGAAAGACTGAAAATGTTACAGAAGGTGCTCTTTTACTGCAGTCTAAACTACTACACTTCAGAATTCTGTGACAATGGTATTCCACCTAAGCCTTCCTCACACATGATAATGGAAAGAAGAAAGTTCACAAAAATAGAATTAAGTGGTATTACAATGTATATTACCCACTGTATGAGCTTTCTGATCTTCTGGAGAGGCCCTTCCCTCTGCTCTACTATTCTCATAGGTACATCTGGTGGGAACACAGAAGAGGCCTTCTTGGTGTGATTGATAGTGTAATTATATTTCAGACTTTGGTATGTTGCAATTTTTTTAGCTATATCTTTTTTAACTTTGATAAGTGTCCTTGTGTCCATGACTGGAAAAAAGGATGCTGTTGTTTCACTGACCTATATTCATACAAGAAAGCCAAAAACGGCCACCATTTTGGAGTGGTGGTAATGGCCTCTGTAGTTCAACATGTCTGGATAGCTGTTGCTATTCTAGAGGGATACAAGGAAATAATTCAAGGACAAAATGCTTAGAACACTTTAGCTGCATTTTATTGGGTTTAGAAGATGGACAGCAGTAGCTAGCACTAACCAGAGAAGCCACCAGACAATGAAACTTTACAGCATCGAGCAGAAGTCCAGTCAATGTTGGCACATTGGCAATGACACTGGTTTTCACCACGGATGTCCCAAGAACCACAGGCCATTCCACAGGAACATCCCGTGGCCTTGTAACCTGTGGGTATAAAAAGAGATTGATAGAGGACTGTACAGCCTAGCATCAGATATGAAAGATCCCTACTACATCTCACACATGTTGCAACAAGGCTAAAGGCTTTCACAATGGAATGGCCAATTAGCAAGCTACGCCATCAGCCAAACTTATGCAGCATCAAATCATAGCTTGCATGTTTACATCATTTATCCGCAAAATAAGCAGACTTCAATGGAAATGTGCATCTCTATCTACAGAAAGCATTATCTTCTTGCCCTCCCCTCCATACACCTCCCTCAACTCCTGATTTGCTCCCAATCAGAGCTTCTCCCACACTCACCAGAAGGGCAGAAGACATCAGCACCTCGGGCTGACACACTGGTGCAACTCAGCTCTGGCACAAGCATAGACACTGTAGGGTGAGATAAGGAGTTATTATTTGCCACCTGCTCTTCTTGCTCTCAAAAGAACTAGAGTTTTTTTCTCTTTATGCTGCTATACAAATATTTAGGATCAGTTGGAATTTACTCTCAACTTCAGGGAAGCAGGGGTGCCCTTGTATACATTTACCGACAAAAGTAAAATCAATTTCAAGTATCTGTGGGTACCTGCTTTATTGTAGTCTCCCATGACCAAGACCAAAGAAATGTTGGCCTGCATTTCTTTGGCCTTTCCCATCCTAACTGTAGCACTAGATGGCCATAGATCCCAGTCCTTTATGCTTTCTAAAATATTTTAATGTCTTGTTGAAGGCTTCCATGGCCTGAATCACTGGGTTGTTGTAGGTGTTTCGGGCTGTATGGCCATGTTCTAGAAGCATTCTCTCCTGACGTTTCGCCTGCATCTGTGGCAAGCATCCTCAGAGGTTGGGAGGCCACAACCTCTAAGGATGCTTGCCACAAATACAGGCGAAACGTCAGGAGAGAATGCTTCTAGAACATGGCCATACAGCCTGAAACACTTATAACAACAGAGTTTTTAATGTCCATGCAACTTATACATCTCAGCAAAGATACACAATAAGCCTGGAGGAAACCTGAGCATAAATAACATGAGCAGACAGTTATGGTCCTGTAGATGTTTTTGACATTCATTCTTTTTAGTTAGCAGTGAGGGGTTATAACAACAAAAGTCCAAAACATCGGGTCATAATTTTCTATTCTTGGGGAAGCGTGCAGGCTGATCTAAGTTTTGTTTAACATTATTATCCTCTTACTAACACAAAATGTAATAGCCTAGGTAGGCAAGAGTCTGGGACCAGTGTTTGTGTGGTAGACAAAGAATGGGTAACTATTTGGGGATAGAGACCACATAATCCACAGAATAACACTTTAGGGATCACATGAGTGAATAAGGCTGGTGAGCCATTCTGTAATGAAACAGAATTCTCCACATGAGTCACCAAAAACAAGATTATCTTAAGTGTTAGACCTGCCCCCCCCCCCCCCCCCCCCACCACCACACACACACATTTTATCTTCCACCCAGCTACAGATACTTTATGTCATTAATACCTGGAGGGCAAGCAGAAATCTGATTGTCACCATTTCCACAGCCCTACATTTCTAATTTGATAAAGGTTGCACCTATTACTTTGTCTTTGTACAATGACAGCTGCTATAGATACATAGTCTTAACTGTGGATAAGTGTGTGTAGGAGGTGACATCCTATTGAATATACCTATACTCTGACTCAGCAATGATTCTGCATAGGTCAACTCAAAAGTTAATCACTACATATTAATAGCAAGCAAAGACAATGGAATGTAAAATGTAAAGTTGAATTCTATTCTTCCTCCATCTTCATTAGAAGTTATTTACCATGGCATTATTAACACTTGACAATGTCTTTGGTAAATGAGCTAATAGGAAGGTACTGGTGTTCATATGATTTTAATGCCTTTTACCTGGTTTTTATAATGTGTGTTAAATGTTTTAATTTTTGTTTTTATGATCATTGTGGCATCGAATTGTGCCAGTGTAAGCTGCCTCAAGTCGCCTCCGAGCTGAGAGGGAGGGCACAGAAATACAGCAAATAAATAAATAAATAAATAAGGTATTGTTGCAGCATGTCATTTGACCTGAAATGCTGTGATCATTCTCCCATCTGAAATCAGTGGGTCTTACTGTTACATTACATTTCTGTTTCATTCTGAATTCCTAAATGCAAGTACCAGGGAATCACCCCTTCCTGAATATAGTAGAAATAAGCTTGGGGCAAAGGTTCATTTTATTGTTCTTCTGGATCAAATCTTACATGACAGAAACCATAATTCTATTACGGACACATCTAGGAAGAAATGTGCTTTTATTTAGCAAAGGGTGGGCAAAAGACCGGGAGAAACAGAATCAGTCTATCCAAAAAGGTACAGGCAAACCCCAAGTTACGAACAAGACAAGTTCTGAAGGTTTGTTCTTCAACTCAATTTGTTTGTAAGTCGAAACAGGTACATTTTTCAGTGTAATTTCAGCTTAATATATATACATAAGAACATAAGTCTAACATTTAAGGCAAGGCCGAGTAAATGATCATTGGGAGTTGCACCAGGCCCTCAGGCCTTAGTTTGGGGACTCCTGCATTTCATCTAAGGGCCCTTCCACACAGCCATATAACCCAGAATATCAAGGCAGATAATCCACAATATCTGCTTTGAACTGGAATATCCGAGTCCACACTGCCATATAATCCAATTCAATGTGAATTTTATACACATTCACCAAGCAAGAAGCAAAGGGGCCTTCTTGGTGGCTGCACCCAGACTCTGGACCTCCCTCCCCAGAGAGACTGGGGAGGGAGGTCCAAAATACCCCATCCCTGCTGGCCTTTCAAAGGCAGTTAAAAACATTACTCTGCCTTTCATAAACCGATGACACTTTAAAAATGTGTAGTTGATTTTAAGATACATTAACATTTACTGCATTTTAATACTTTAATGTTTAATGGTTTTAATAACATCAAGAGTTTTTTTTAAAATTTTCATATTTATATGTATTAACTTGGTTTTATATGTATTGTTACTTGCCTCGAGCCCTTATATCTGGAGAAAGGTGTTTTAATTAGTTAATTAATTAATTGAAAAGGAAAAATGTGCAATTTTTCAAAGACCAAGGAGACAATGAGCTTCAGAAATAAAAAAAAGGGGGTCCCCATCCAGCCCCAGACAGAAATACCTTTGGAATCAATGGCAGCATTGATCTTCGCATCGAGAGCGCTATCAACAGAGCATGTCTGAGCACTTGCATACTTTGCAGGAATCAGCATCGCAAAGAGGAGGACCAAAATGGCTTTCATTTTCTTGTTGGCGTATAACTACCTGTAGAATAAAAGTTATTGCCTTTACATCATATATTGTGCCATAGCAACAAAATCTACCAAGGAGAGGAAAAGCACTTTTTACAAAAAATTACAGAAAACCCATGCTATTTTATAGGGACCAAGTAAAATCACAACAAATACAGCAATTAGCTTATAATCAAGGTGTCTTTTTGGTGGTTGCACCCATGACTTCTCAAAGAAACTGATTTCTTCCCTATAATGTCTTGATGCCAGGAAATGCCCAGCTGATTTCCATTCTTGTTTCAAATTTGCATGCTTTTAATTCACTAAATTTCAGAAATCTTACATCTTTTTACACCATTTCCTTGCTGAAGTTTGGTATTTTTAACTGTATTACTAATGCTTATTTTATTTTAATATGTAATTAACTTATTAACAGCACTGCAAAGTGAATGGCACAAATAACAGAGAGTCTCCTATAATGACCATTTACTGCTGGAACAACTCTCCAATATAGTGCCCAGCAAGGCATTATTATTGGATTTGAGGGGGCAAGAAGCCCTTTGAAGCTGGTTTTTAATGGATTAGATATTTGAAGAAGAGAGATGAAGAAAGCACTAAAATTCCAGCAGCAACAAGTTATAATAGCAATATAATAAAAACCCACTGTAATACATACAAGGGAAAAAAAACGTTGTAAATGCTTTGGGAGTACATTTACGGTATCATTATTTGCTTATTCATATTTATAACTGCCTTATTTTAACTTACTACATAGAGTGCAATCAGGTCTTATCAAGCCTTGTTGTTCGGTTTGGTATTGTGATGTGGCCAACGGCTAATCAATAAAATTATTGTTGTTATTGTTGCTTATTCATATCAAATCTGAATCCAATAAGAGGAATTACTGCATGTACTTCATTCAAGGTTTAGAAAACATCTCCTCTACTAAAATATCAACTAGAAATTGATAGATTTCTTCTTTTAGAAACAAAGTATTAAACAAATGACTAATTTATGAGCCAAAGTTAAACACCCAAATTTCAGTGTTTGACATGTTTCTGTTAAGAGCCTTCCAATGCAATGCCATGTATACCCAGAAGAATATCTCATTGCATTTAGTATAACAAACTCCTATGTAGATAGGCACTATGGTATTTCTAATATGTAGCTGGAAAAACAGAAACCTACTTTCCATTATTTCTGCACTTGCTTTTAAAAAGGAGCAACACAGCAGCTCAGACTCACCTTCAGAAGCAAGAATTTCTTTCAAAAAGTTTTGTTCACTGAGCAAACAGGCTGCCTTTAAATAGAGCAGAATTATAACACGTCACATCAGATTGGTTTAGTTTTTCAAAATATTTAGCAACCACTCCCATTACAAATACACATCTTGCTCACAAAAAGTAATGTACCTCAGGGCAACACCTTGCACAATGATCTGAAGAAATGTACTTGTTTGCTCAAAATGTATTTCCTGGAAACAAGAAAAGGTTAAGGCATGCACTTTGTCCAGAATATTTACAGATTGCAATCTCTTGGTTGGCATGAAAGGTATTTAACATCATTTGTAAATCTGCTCTCAAAGATGGGAAAGTCCAGAAGAGGGATTTCCCAGAGGAATCACAGAATTTCACAACGCCAAATACTCCAAAATTCAAAATTGTCCAAATAGAGGTCTGAGATAGTGATGCCTTTGCTTTCTGGTGGCTCAATGTGCACAAACATTTTGTGCATATAATTATATTCAGGTCATATATGAAACATATATATGAAACATAAATGAATTGTTTTAGTCTTGGTCCCAACTCCAAGATATCCAAGTGTGTAAATATATGCAAATTTTGGTGATAGACTTTTGATTTGTTTGATATGTTTAATCATTTGAAAGACAATTTAATTGATACGTATACTTTTTTTACATTTTTATAATATTGTGTTTTATTGTTATGTTATTGTCTGGCATTGAGTTATTTCCATAGTTTGTAAGCCGTTCTGAGTCCCCCTCCAGAGGTGGGAAGGGCAGGGTATTAGTACAGTAAACAAACAAACAAACAAACAAATGCAAGCATGCCAAATATCTCCTAAATTCAAACTTCTAAACACTTTGGTTCCCAAGAATTTTGGATAAGGAACACTCCAACAGTACCGTTTTGTTTGAAACATGCTAAAAAATTACATCCCTCTTCCTTTTATAGATTTTCAAACAATAACATTGCTGTAATTTTATTCAAATACCTTTTAAAACCCATCTACCAAGTAAGTAAGTAAGCAACAAATCTGTCTGTCTATGTATCCACCTATCTATTTATTTCTATGGCAAGTGGCAAAGAAAAGTAGTTGTGAAAGTTCAGTATTTGCTCACATTATTTTGAAACATGTTGGACCAAAGAAGAAAACTATTATCTTCCACTGGACAGAAATGACAATCAAGACAGATTCATGGAACATAAGAATTTCTGACTTCAGGCATGTGGGATTGTTTGTGGTATAGTTATATCTCTGTATAGTTCTGAAATAAGAAAGTTGGCACAAATTGAGATAATTCATTTGAAAGGAGGTGTTATCTGCTGATCATTTTTTTGCTTTTATTCCCCCCCCCCCCCCAAAAAAAAAAAAAGAGAGCAATGCAACACATTTCATAAAAAACAACTGTTTCCAGACCACATCCTCGAGCACTGGCTGAACACGTGAAAGGAGAGTGGGGTTGCACTTTCTGATCCTGATTAACATGTTATTTACATTTGATTGAAAAGTCCAAAGGATATATATATATATATATACACACACACACACACACATTTAAATTGTTGTCCATAGGTTCTTTTTAAAATTGATCTATATTAGTTTTAACAAACACACACTAATTTACAACAAAGTAAATAGCACTGAAGAAAAACCAAAAAAAGTATTTTACATATGTAACAAATATGAGCAACTAAAACTAAACTCCCTTTACTAAACTAACACTCTGAAACTTTACTAAATCACTGATCTACCACAATATGCACAACCAAATAAAGACTGTATTGTCGGGGGCTTTCATGGCTGGAATCACAGAGTTGCTGTGAGTTTCCACTAATTTTGAGTGTTGTTCTTTATTTACTGTTCTGATTTTAGAGGGTTTTTTTTAATACTGGTAGCCAGATTTTGTTTATGTTCATGGTATCCTCATTTCTGCTGAACAGGGGAATTCCAGACAAGAAACAATCAGGGCCAGTTAACACCTCCCAACAAAGGATTCCCCCAGGCAGGAAGCAACCAGGCTTTGAAACTGCAAGGCTAGTCCATGCTAATCAAGCTGGCCAATTGCAACATTATAATTGAAACAATTATACTCCTTGTTTCATGCATTCTTTTTGTGTAAGGCAGGGGTGTCGAAATTCACGGTCCCTCAGCATGTTGGGGGGCAGACTATAATTTGGAGGAAAAAAACATGAATGCATTCCTATGCATATTTCTTATTTGTAGCACACAAAAAGAAACCCATGAAAGAACAATACAATATATAAAATGAAGAACAATTTTAAGGTAAATGTAAACATTTTTCAAAAGGAAGTATGCGCTGCTTTTGGTTGATGAGTGAGTCAAGTTAAATAGGATTGTTGTTGTTGTTGTTGTTTCCCTTCAAGTTGTGTCAGACAGTGGCATAAGTTGCCTCAGAATCTGGTGGAGTCTTGAACAGCAAGGACACAAAATTGGCCATAGTGTTGTATGGCCCTCCAGATGTTGTTGGACATTAAGTTTAGGAAGCCCTAGCTAACTCAGACAATGCTGAGGGATGCTCACAGTTGTAGTCCAATAATATTTGGAGAGCCACATTATTTCCATTTTGCACATGTCCTTTATAGAGGACATGTGCAAAATGGAAAGTACAACAAAATAAAATAGTCAAAACAAATTTAACGAAAGCCAATAGATTTCAATAGCTTCAAATCTCCTGACACCTCAGAATGCAAGGACAGTAATCCTTTTTAAGGTCGTGAACTTCCCCTCTTTTGACTGTGGGTTCTACACACAGCATCTAGCAGCATAAGGCAGGGAGAATGTCACATACTCTCTATTTCTAGAAGCTGGATGCTTTGGCACCTAAATCTCCCTTGTACACTAGTGATGTGACAACGACATTTTCTGTCAGACTTGACAACAGCAAGATTTCTTCTCTACTGTGTGTCTTGAAGCCAATCAAGACATCTTTAAATGATTTGTCTGCAAGAAGTCGGGTAATTATAATGTGCTGTGTCATCATTATGTCTGTTCAATGTGTTGCAGGAAGGCCAGAGAGCAGTAAAGTCGTGGGTTATCCCTGCTCGCTTTTCCAGGACATCAGTGCTCTACACAAGCATCAATTCCTTCAGTGGCAAAGTAATGAAGAAATATAGGACAACAAAAATTTGCTGGTTCCCAGTGGTATCAATTGGAAAACTCTGTGACTCACATTAAAGGGCTCTGTGATTCAGCCAAGTAATAGATTCACATGCATTATCTATGTCCTAATGATTTCGGTCTGATTTCTGCCCAATTTCTAGCCATTTCCAGCTGTGTTATGCTGTAAAACAGCTTGTTTTATTCCTGCTTCACCCATTTATTTGTTCTTTTTCCTAGAACATATATTAAAGTAATCTAATTTGTTTGCCCGTTTTCATGGAATACATGTGAAAATCATGTAACTTTTATTTTGAAATTTAGGATTATCTTGTTTCTCCTCCTCCATTTCACTAGGCTATTCTTCATCTCATGCCCACTGTCTGGTCCCAGATCCATCTTCAAATTACAGCTATTTCTAGATTATTTCCCCAGTTTTGGATCTAGCAATGGTCTTAAGCTCACATATGAAGTTTCATTAGTGCTCTGTTCATCAGCTTTGAAAAAACTGTTTAATAGCTGCATGCTGAGCATACTTCCTGGTCATTTGTAGCCAGTTTTACATTATGCTTCCCCTTTTCTTTAGAAACATTATGCTTCCCATTTTCACTGTTATATGAATTTTAACACCTCTGTGGGTAGGTCATCACTGAATCAACTCCGTGGTGGTTGCGAAACAGACAGTGCTGATTTTGGCTTACTGCAGCCTTGAACCATGTTAACAGAAGTTGTAAGTCTGGAGTAAACTGTGGCTTGGAGCATGTGTGATCTGCTGTGCTACCTTGTATTTGGAAAGTGCCTGTAATTGGTTGCACACAGCTGGGGGGGGGGCATCTACCTCTCCCCTCAATCTGTTGTTGCAGTGCCAACTCAACATGAAAATGGCATAGCAACTGGAATATTCAGAGCAATGAAGCAATTGGAGAAGGATGGGGAGAAAGGAGAAGCAATTCTTCCTTTTCCCTCTCCTCTCTTTCAGCACGGGACTCTTGTTTTCAGGGGGAAAAAGAAATAAACGTCCAGCTATCTCAAAAAGGCAAAATGAGTGCCTGTCTCCCTCGTCTCACTCCCAAAATTAGCAACAAACAGTAGCTGAACAAGCACTGAAATATATGGATTCATGGCTTCCACTAAAATAGTAACAAAATGCTGTTTGGAAACTTTAATGACCAACCAAATGCTTTCTGCAAGTATCTTTCCAGAATTTTATTTCTCTATATGATTTAAAACAACAAAATATTTTAAATAGGTAAAGCCTATCAACTTCTAGTACTGAAAAAAAATGTAAAGAGAGTCCAACGTTTATCAACCAATGAAAAGGCATCTCTGCAGTTTCTTCTTCCCATCTTCTTCTTGGCAATACCCTTGATCAAATTGTCTTTCACATTCTTACTTTAATACAGTGTTCTTAACACTTCAAGATTATAGCTAGATTAATCTTTGTTGTGCAAGATAATTTCCCCTTAAGTTGTTCCAGAAAGTCTGTATAGTGATCCTACTATAGTATGTATTAAGGGGAGAAAGGAAGAGGGTCTGTAATGCAAACAAGCCATATGCTGAAAGAGTACATTTTGGGATCACAAGGAGATATTACCAGTCTGTTCACTGTTACACTTATTGATCTAATGCAAGGATTAGTCTTATTTAGGATGGAGTTCATCATCTGGTGTCCACAGATCTGTCCCTTGCTGTACTCAGACACCCATCACCTTTGTTTAACTCTTTTAACATTTTATACTTTGTTTGTATTATGTTATTGTTATTATTTTTTTCCATAACTATGTTATTGTTAAGACTTTTTATTTGATGTTATTGTCTGTTTTGTATGTACTTTACTTTGCTTTATTGTAATTATTTGGGGTTGGCCTCATGTTAGCTGCCCCGAGTCCCTTCAAAGAGATGGTGGCAGGGTATAAATTATAGTTGTTGTTGTTGTTGTTGTTGTTGTTGTTGTTAGTATTATCTACGATCTGAAGGGAAACCTGTTAGCCATATCTCCATATGCAAAATTCAGAAATGGTGCTGCTGGCTCATACGTCCTGCTGGTTCATGTTGTGTTGGCAAAGCTGGATGCCTTCAAAGAAAACCACCTCACTATGGGAGAGATGAGCATCCCCAGAGATTTGTCAGGTGTGGTACATTGCACCAGTGGGGAGAATACAGCACTTTGCAAAATAGCTCCGGTGCTGTTTCAGAAAGTCCTTCTGCAGATGTTTCACAAGCTGAGCATGAGTGAAATTGCTGCATGAGAAATATGGGGAAACTCCTTCAAGCAAAATCAAAGAGCACTCTGTGTATTGCCCAAGTTGGGTCAGGGCAGGAATGACTGCCCCCCCCCCCCCCCCCAGATAAATAATAAAATGTACAAGTCCACAGTTGAGTAAGAGGCCTGATCGCATCTGTTGCCTCAGCACAAGAAGAGCCTTTCAAATGGCTTTTTAAAAGTATTTTCCAAAAACTGTCTTTGATAGCTCATTCCATTTTCGCTGGATGCTGATGTGCCCCTTCAAAATACTCATCTGATAATGAGTCTTTACAAAGTCTGTCCATGAAAGAAGATCTTCAGAGTCAGCACATTTTATTATCTGAATTTGTATGGCAGTGGGTTTTTTATTTTTAAAAATTTAAAATATAGGAAATCTATCAGCCTTTAATTTAGCCATTCTGTAGAATAGAGAAGAACTCTGCAAAATAGTTTCCTAGGGTGAGGTTTTTTCCAAAGTACATCAACTTTAACAGGAATTTATAACCTTGTGTATATTTACATAAAAACTCTGTTGATTGGCTATGAAAGACAGCATTATAGAACAAGCCTGCTATTTCCAGATAACTTTCCAGATATCAAGAATTTAACATATAATTCGATGTATTTCTATGTAATAAAGATATTTCTTATTTGTTTTTAACTGCTTTTGTACTAGGCACAAGAAGGAATGTTTTATCAGAAGTTCATTGCTCATATATTTCTGTGCTTTCCAAATTGCCTTGACAGTTTAAGAATGCAGCTTTCTTGTCTCTCTGACTTTTTAATTGCTTCTTTTTCCTCCATGGTTTATCCAGTCTCATGTCCTTTGTGACAAACAGAAATGTAAAATCCGTAAGCTATCACCTTCAAGTATCCTATCCATTTACAGTAACCTCGTGAGTTTCATAGAGTTTTCTTAGTGTTATCGGGAAATTGGACCTCCAAATTACATAAATTATATGAATTATGAGATGCGGCTCCATTGGGACCTACAGCATGTGTGAGTGCTTTTGTCCAAACCTTTCATGCTTTGGAATGTAGCTGAACACACCATGAATCCCAGGAAACATAACCTCACATTTCTATAATCCCCTCACAATGGACAGGAGGGGGAAATATGCAATGAACTTGCATCAGAGTCCAAGTCTTTTTCCTATTCTCATCTGACATGGTCTGGGAACGTCTCTCAGTCATGCTCGAAATAATCATCACCCTAAAACACCCATTGTATTTCTGGATGGCACTATTGTTTTCACTGAAGCCCCGACATTAAGCCTATCAGCTATCACCACACCACATTCCTTTCCAATCACACCCCTTTCAAAGATGATCAAAACATGAACAGACGCTTAAAAATTAACGACAGTTTGTTTGAGTTTCCTGCAATGGCAGGGACCAACCAGTGATGACGTTGGAGGGAAACCCCAACCGAGAAGTGGATCTTAGCCAGATAGTTTCTGAACCAATAAGGAGCTAGTGTGAGGATCCTGAATAGATGTCAGATGTAATCAATATGTTCTGTGTTCACAATTGCAGTATGCCAGTACTTTGGGGGTATTTTCTGCTCTTTTGGCCACTGAGAATAAACATCTGATTGGGCCTTTCACCTGTCTGTGTCTTATTTGTCCTTCTGGAAAACTTGACATGCTGGGCCCTGAACCCACAGTTGTAGGGATGAAATACTTAGAGGTGGCTTTGCCAATTCCTTTCTCTGAAATATAGCCAATAGCATGTTGAATTTGTTGGTGGTTCTCCCATTCAAGTACTAATTAGCACTAATCCTGGTGGGTTTGGATATTGGACTTGTGCTTTGACCCTTGAACTATGTGTTGGATATCGGACTTGTGCCTTGTACCTTGTACTCCAGCTTTGGATATCAGATGTGGACTAGTTTGTAAAAGACTGTGTATTTAAACCTTTTAGAATGGATATTGGAATTGACTTGCTTGCTCCTGTTTATTGACCTGACTATGATCTTAAATCCTGGCCTCTGACTACACTTAGAAGAAAGGTTACAGACCTTGACAGGCATTAATTTTATTGAAGGTTTAATTATATGTTTAACTTTTGTACACTTTAACATTTTAGTTATATCTCTTTTAATGTTTGTAAGCCACCTTATGTCCCAGAATGGAAAAAAGGATGCAGTTATTATAAACGTGACCCGTATTAATACAAGAGAGCCAAAGCAAACCATCATTTTTGAGTAGCAGTAATGACTACCGTAGTTCAACAGCTAGTGGTCACAATTTTATATCTTTAAATATCTGTTGCTTGAAATTAGTATGTGTTTTAATGAACTTTATATGTTGTATTTCTATGGGAGGAGGCAGGCAAGAAATAATAATAATAATAATTATTATTATTATTATTATTATTAATTCTCTCTCTATATAAATGTTCTGTTTGTTTTGAATGGCATCATAACTCAAAATCCACTGGACGAATTGCCACAAGACACCTACTAAACCAAGGAGTGACCTTCACTTAAAAATTGATTTTGTCATTTGGGAGTTGTAGTTGCTGGGATTTATAGTTCAGCTACAATCAAAAAACAATTCTGAACTCCACCAACAATGGAATTAAGCCAAACTTGGCACACAGGACTCCCATGACCAATAGAAAACACTGTAAGGGTTTGGTGGGCATTGACCTTGAGATTTGGAGTTGTAGTTCACCTACATCTCAAACAATGATGGATCTGGACCAAACTTGCCACAAATACTCCATATGCCCAAATATGGACACAGATGGAATTTGGGGGAAATAGACCTTGACAACTGGGAGTTGTCGTTACTGGGATTTATAAATTACCTACAATCAAAGAGCATTCTGAACCCTACCAATGATAGAATTGGGCCAAACTTCCCACACAGAACCCACATCACCAACAGAAAATACTGTGTTTTCTGGTGGTGTTTGGCGACCCCTCTGACACCCCCTCATGACCCCCCCCCCAGGGGTCCTGACTCCCAGGTTGAGAAATGCTGTCTTAAGGCCATCCAGTCCAACTCCCTCCACCAGGACAAGAAAACATAATCGAAGCCCTCCTGACAAAGAGCCATCCAGCCATAGATATAGATATGAATCACACACACACATGTATATATACATCAGATATAGTATCATAGATTTGAAAGGGACCCCTAAAGAAAGACAATTATATGTTGGATGTTCCAGAGAAGGTGTAGGAGTTCAGCCTGTGATTGTCTCTGTGCCTCAGGAGTATGATCATGTTCAGGACCCCTCAGAGCAGGACCCTTCAGAGGTTTCCATGTTTGATTTAATGATCAGGGTTGTGTAGATTCTCAAGGGTTGGTGAATGCAGATGATGGCCTAGAAAATACAGTTAGCCAGAGTGATCTGAAGGATTCTGGGATTGCTGTTTCTCAAGGCAGAGATGTTTTAGACAGCCTGATGTGAAACAGCTTGAAGCTGAGGAGTCAAGATTAGATAAGGACAGCGAAAGGGTTGCAATCTTCGATCAAAGACTGCAACCCGGAGGAGGCACTCTTTAATCGAAAAGGGCAGATTTATCATGATCGCCACCTGGACCAGGGAAAAAGGCATTCTGCTAGGATAAGAGAAAGAGTTTGAAAGGTATTTCCCAAGGGAATCAGAATGCTTTTGTGATGGCCCTATGAATAAATACAGGGCCTCTGCAACCCCGTCCTTTAGTGAGTGCAACATCTAGCTTCATGCCTGCTGCATGTCTTTGTTTCATGTTTCATATTTATTATTTATTATTATTATTATTATTATTATTATTATTATTATTATTATTTGCTTCACTTTTATACCGCATATTTCAGCCCTTGACAGGCGACTCAATGCGGTTTACAGTGCAATTAAAAACACGGCAATACAACAACCGGGACGACAACGTCGCTCCACAACAATTAACATAGACAGACAAATCGACAAACAACATATATAGCGCCTCCGTTAAAGTCAGATCCATTCTCATAGTCATTGTGCCGTTCCTATGTTCAGTTACCGTTTTCCTTAGTTAGTTGCATTGCTTAGCCGAACGCTTGTTCGTAAAGCCAGGTCTTGACCATTCTCCGAAACGCCAGCAACGAAGGTGCCTGTCTGATGTCAGCTGGCAAGGCATTCCATAGCCGAGGGGCCACCACTGTGACGCAGGCGGGATCGAGAGCAGGGCCTCCCCAGACGATCTTAATGTTCTAGTCAGTTCGTAGGCGGAAATGCGTTCGGAGAGGTAAGCGGGGCCAGAACCGTTTAGGGCTGAGACTCATGTAATTTCTTGCTCATACTGAGACTCATGTAATTTCTTGCTCAAGAATCGTGTTCATGCTGATATTTTTGTGGGTGCTGTTTCCTGATTTCCAGTTACTGTCTTTGGATTTATTTAAGTTTACTTCAGGACTTTCCAAGGGACTTTGTCTACTTACTTCTTGATTTTAAGGACTATTTTCCCATGGAGCCTTCACTGGACTTGAGAACCAATCTGGTTCTCCTGAACTTGCTGGCTAAGTCTACTATTCTTATGGATTGCTGAATGAACATTCCTTTATATTCCTTTTGATTGCATTTTACCTATTTGACATTTGCTTTATTATTCCTCAATAAACTGCTTGCTTATTAAGAACATTGGTGTGTTTGTGAGTTCAAAAGTGCTTATCGCAGCCTTGGTGTGTGACAGAAGGCAAACCAGACAATCTCTACATCAACACTGACAAAGAAACAAGAAGAAATACTGTTTACCCACAAGCATAAAGATATTAGATATATTAGAAATCAACACTTTCTCAATTCTTTATTTTCCAGATCACCAGACTGGGCCACAGCAACATGTGGCAAGGGATGGCTAGTTATTATTAGAAAGCACTGAAGATTTAAAACTTTTTAGATGCAGTTTATTGAATTTAAAAGATGCAGAACAGTGGTAAGAAGGAAAACCATCAACGAACGATTTTACAACACTGAGCAGCAGTCCAGTCAATCCTGCGACATTGGCAGTGACATGTGGAGTCACCACGGACGTCCCAAGAACCACAGGCCATTCCACAGGAACATCCAGTGACCGTGTAACCTGTGGGTATAAAAGAGATTGCTAGATGACCAGACAACCTATGATCTAAATGGACATCCTCCCATCTGGTGTGGAAGATGCCCATCTCTGTCTGCAGAATGTATCATTTTCTTATCCTCCTCTCCACACACCTCCCTCAACTCCTATTTTGATCCCAATCAGAGCTTTCCCCGCAACACAGTATAATGTCTCACCGTGAGGGCAGGAAGCAAGAGCTCCATGGGAAGAAGTGAAGACACATTTCAGTCGGCCCCTTACTATAACTACAGCCGCTGTAAGATGAGATAAAGGATAACTATTAACCACATGCTTTCCTTGCTCCAAATAGAAGAAGAATCTTTCTTTATACTACTATACAAATACGATCTCTGCACAAATTCACCCACAAAAGAAAAATCCATTTCAAGCATCTCTGGGTCATATCTAATTTATTACAGTCTTCCATGATAATTCCTCTTTGTTCCGTGTTGCTCATTCCTACAGTTCTGCAACAAGATTTTAAGTAAAATGGCTTTGGACAAGTAATTGTGAAGATATGAAAAGTGCTGCAAAGGGTGACTCAAGGAAATTAAATAAACTTAAATTTTAACAGCACTATAAACATTGGGAAGACCATCCAATTCTTATAAATTACAGAGAATAAAAGAAAACTAACTTAAGGCAGTGGTTTAGTAAATACATGGAGAACTGCATTGGGGCTGAAAAACAAGAAGATATGACCTCACAATAGAAGGGTAAGCGGCAATGACTCCTGCTGGCCATGAAGAACAATTACAATGGGAAAGATGTTTCTTTTTAAACTGAGCTGTGATAAATAGTATTAGATGTAAATGTGTGTTTAGTTTTTGTTTTTCTTAAATATTTTCCTTAGACATTTTGGTTTTATATTTGTTGCCTGTTAATAGTGACCTTCACTGTTAAGTTTTGTTTCTGTCTCATAGTGAATTCCGACAATTTCTCTTCATTTTCTCATCTTCTTTCCCCTTTTCTCTTTTAATCTGCACACTGTGTGATATTGTTGGAAATACCAGGGAATCTCCCCACAGTGGGAATAAGCTTGGGGCAAAGATTCATATTACTGCTTTCTAACAATAAGGAGTTTGGTTGTTAGTCAGTTGAAGAGTGCCGCAGCCATCAACTTTGTCACATGGGGCAAAATCAGCATCCTTGGACACTTCTGCCCCACTTCACCCATGGAGTCCCACACCGCCCACCATACGACGTAGAGTATCTTCCAGTGGGGCTTGGTGTCTGAACTGGAACAGCAGCATGGTAGAAGGCTGCCATCAGCAACAAAAAAGCAGACCTGTGTTCCAAAAGGAAAAATGGAGCTGCTCCGGGCACCAGCTATACGACAAAGCTTTCCCATGTGGGGAAACCAAGATTGCCCCACTGCTGTCCTGATGCCGCCCTGATTTGCCATGGAGACTGGCAAATCACAACACTGGTAAAGCTGCATTTGATGAAGTCCCATCTAGAAAGAAGTGTGCATTCATTTAGCAAAGAGCAGGCAAAGGAACCAGAAAACAGAATTAGAGCTTCTCTAATCAGTTATTTATCAGGTCTTTAGGATCTGACAAATATTATGGATCACTGGGTTGGGCTTCAGGATTTATAATGAATCCAACAGGAAACATATTTTAATAATACTTGAACAAATGTGATCTAGCAACAATATTGTAGCATGGAGGCAGCTCTTATTTTCCAGGTTTCTGATTTGACCTGGGGCGTATGCTGGATCAACCCTGGGCTAGGTCAGACTGGCAGCCCTGCAGCCAATGCCGTTTTTCCATTTTTAAAGAAGTCACGAGGGGAGAATTCATCTTGGTCCAAAATTGATGGTGCTCCCAGAAGCTTCTCAGAATTAGCAAGTTTCAAGATAATGCATATGATTTCCACACTTTGTTTTTAAATGTTCCACTGCATTCTCAAGGGAAAGCAGTGATTATAGCAATGGATTGCAATCCCCGGGTAACGTGGCTTCCCTAACATAGATGCACTTTGTTTCTTCTTTTATTTTTTTATTGAATATATATGTAGGATATTACAATGCAAAATCACATCACTGAAAAGTCAAAAGAAATAAACAGGCAACAATGTTCCATTAAGTTGGTATATTCTATTCTCTCGACTTTTCTGTTTCCATACATATCTACTACTTATATCAATCCGTTTTACCCCACTCCCTCCCCCTTACGCTCTTTCCGCTTCGCTCCTTTGGGAGCGCTGTTTGCGCAATGCAGAACAGAACACAGATATTATAGAAGGAATGTAAGAATTCTTTAACGTTAAAACCCTAACACTAACCCAAATCCTAAGCCTTACCCTAAACCTTACCCTAACCCTAACCCTTAACTCTAATCCTAACCCAAACCCTAATCCTAACCCAAATCCTAAACCTTACCCTAACCCTAACCCCTAAGCCTAATTCTAACCCTAATACTAACCCTAGCCTTAACCTTACCCTAAACTTTATTCTGACCCTCCCCTCCTTTCTATCCTTCCACCAAATTGAAGTATATTCCAGCTCTCTGTGTGCTGCTCTCACCTTCCCATATTCACAACCAGCCATTGCAGTATGTGCGTAACATTCGGAGCTTCTGGACCCAGCTATCATACTATCACCAGGCTAAGGAGCCATTGAACTCAAAACATGAAGGAGTTCCCAACCAGCCCCAGAAACCAATACCTTTGGAATCAACGGCTGGCTTGATATTCGCATCAGGAACCTGAGCATTTGCATACTTTGCAGGAATCAACAAAGCAAGGAGCAGGAACAAAATGGCTTTTATCATCTTGATGGTGCAGAACGACCTGCAGAGGAAAAGGTGTTGCCTTTACATCCTTGACTGACTATGCCAGAGCAGCAAAATCTGGCTAACTGGAGAAGAGAAGCAAAGTTTTTCAGAAATGTATAAAATTACAACATGAGAACTTTCAAATTTCACAGAATTTCTCAGACTTCTTTTTTGGGACGCAAAGGCATATCAAAGTGAAAGAGAAACTGAAACACAGCAGAAGACTGGCAGAAATAAAAGAACATCGAAATATACTGCTTTCAAAACTGATAGTTTCTTTTGTCAAAAACTGCTCCCATCCACTGTTATTTCTCCAGAAGTTGAAACAAAATGGGGGGAATTTAAACTTAATATCATCTTGTGTTAGAGGTAAACTAACTTTCAGGGTTACTGCTTGTGCGAATGGCATTGTTATTGAAAATCAGACCTCTAAATTATGAATTATAAGAGGCAGCTCCATTAGAATGTACAATAAGCCTGTATTGCCTTTTCCGTTTGATCCTGTAATAACCTTTCATGAATTTCCTTGGAATATCACCCCACCATGCCTCAGACTTCAGAATGTAATCTCCAAATTACCAAAACCCACTCACAATGTCCAGGGAGAACTCAGGACATACACAATGGGTTTTCACAAGAGTTCTTGGATCTTTTCCTATTCCCCGTGATATGATCGGATTATTCCGGGGAACACTTCCTTGTCCATGTCCCCAAATTAGACCCAACCCAAGGACACCCAGTGAAATGGCCAAAACCTTAAGCACCCTCTTGTTTGTCTTGAGTGGCACCAATTGCATTAACTGGATTTGGAATTTCAAGACCCATCTCAGCCCAATATCGATTGCCCCACCACATTCTTTTCTGATTGCACTCCTCTCCTGAGTGGATCAGTAAATAATCCAATGGCAGTTTATTAAAAATTTCCCACCACAGCGGGAACCAACCAGCAATGACGTTGTAGACAGCCCTGAACCAATCAGGGAGCAGATCCTAGCCAGACATTTATTAGACCAATCAGGAGCTGGTGTGGCATTCTTGAATAGCTGTCAAAATACAATAATATGCCTATCTCTTCACAGTTGTCAGTTCTTTGGAGTGGTGCCCCAAATGACATCCTCATTGGCAATTGAGAAGAAAGCCTCTGATTAGTTGGTTTTTTAACTGAGCAAATCAGATTTGAGTTGCAATTATGTGCTAATGATGGACATCTAATTGTTAAAATGTATAAGATGTTTTTGAAATGGGAAATACTAGATAATCAAGTTAAAGAATGCATGACAAAGTGGGCACAAGACGGTGGCCATAACATAATGTTGGATCACTGAAAGAAAATGTGGATCAAGGGGTTAAAATTTACATTATGTTATAATTTGAAAGAATTTGTAATAAAATGATGTATCAATGTTATGACTCCTGAAAAGCTTTTAAAGTTGTCTAAAGAGGTTTCCATCACTTGCTGGAAATGTAAACAGCTAGTGTGGGTCTTTCTACCATATGTGGGGGACATGTAAACATGCCAAGAAATACTGGATAGAAATACATAAGGTGATCCAGAAAATTTTGGGGGGAAATATCCAGTTAAAACCTGATACTTTTCTATTTGGTCTGACTGATATAAATTACTAAGAAAGATTGTTGCAATATATGATCACAGCAGCCAGACTGCGCTACACGCAGAAATGGAAGAACTCAGCAGCACCAATAGCAGAAGATTGGATGATAAAAATGATAGACTTGGCCAAGGTGGATACATTACCCTGTTTACTGTAAGAAGGGACATTGGAAAAAAAATTGAAATACTGGAAACTTTTTGTTCACTTTTTGCACGGGGCAGAGAAAGACTTGCTAATTTAGAGTTTTGAAGACTAATTTCCCATTAGGTCTATCATTTTTTGCAACAAGTGCAGTCTCAGCTAGAACCATTGTGGTGCCGGGGTTTCAGCATTTGACTATAGCATGACTGGTAGGATTTGGAAATCATCCATATATGACTGACCTGGCCATTTCAATGGTATTGCAATGAATTAATTTTGATCCTTTGCCTGATAACCTTTGCCTGATAACCTCTGAAACCCACTTTCTGAACAATCATTGGAATGCACTGGGATGGACATTAAACATCAATGGGCATCTATAGCTAGAACAGCTGGATCCAGCGCCAGCACCTCCTATGAGCCCCCTGACTGGGCTTTGGAAGGCTGAGAAACTCTCCAGAGCTGGTTTTTGATGGGACATGTTGAAAGCAGGATGGGGTAGAAATCGCTTCACCATGACCATGTGCTTTAATAATAAGGCATTATACTGTAATATAAAAAAAGAAAAGAAAATTAATGCTCTAAATGCCTTGGGGTTAATTTAAAATAATTTCCTTACGCATACCAAATCTGAAAATATAGCAACAAGAGGGATAAACTACTATAAATGTTTCATTCCGGATTTTCAAAAGATCTCCTCCACTAAGACGTCAACTGGAACGTTGTCAGTTTACTCCATTATGAAGAAATTATTAATAACACAACCAATGTATGAACTAAAGTTAAAAATACAAGGTTATCAGCACTGTTTGTAATATGTATTCAGAAAAAAATCAGAAGCTTACCTATTATATTCCAACGTTGTTAATAATAATAATAATAATAATAATAATAATAACTATTTTTATACCCCGCCAGCATCTCCCCGAAGGGACTCGGGGCAGCTTACAAGGGGGCAAGCCCAAAAATACAGATTAAAACAAACACAATAAAATAAAATGAAACAAATAAAATCAACAACAACATCAGAAAAACAATTACAATCACAGTGCAAATTTTAAAAACAGTAGAATGGCTGAGAGAATAGGTGCTGAGTGCGGAGGGATCAGAAAATGTGCAATCGTTCCTAGATAGAGCACAGGGAAAGTGCAAAATACAATTCCGTTCAGTTCAGGTCACAGCTGGGAGGGCAACGTCCTTAGACATTTAGAGTAACAGGATTACAAGTGGGAGGGCTAATGAAAGTGCAAAGGGCTATGGCTAGATCGATCCAATTCTCTGGTGAACGGCCTAATCAAATGCACAGTGGAGCAACCAGGTTTTTAACTCCTTGCGGAAAATAGAAAGGGTAGGTGCCAATCTGATTTCTTTGGGTAGTGAATTCCAGAGCCAAGGGGCCACCACCTTGAAGGCCCTCCCTCTCGTTCCCACTAGCCGTGCTTGAAACGGCGGTGCAAGCGAGAGCGAGCCTCCCCAGATGATCTTAAGGTACATGCTGGTTCGTAGGGGAAGATGTGATCTCGAAGATAGGCAGGTCCTGAACCATTTAGGGCTTTGTAGGTGATCACCTGTACCTTGA
The DNA here is from genome assembly GCF_037176765.1 of Anolis sagrei. NCBI lineage: Eukaryota > Metazoa > Chordata > Lepidosauria > Squamata > Anolidae > Anolis > Anolis sagrei. Next base: position 127,743,045 of record NC_090022.1, on the reverse strand, counting down.
ATTGGGACCAGAAAATTATTGTTAAAAGGAGGAGGAGGAGGAGGAGTTCAAACTCACCTTCAAGTGCAAGGAATTTCTTTCAAAAGCTGTCACGTTTTAAGTGAACAAACTGCTTTTAAATAAAGCAGAATGACATATTCTGTAATGATTTACTTTTTCACAAATCTAAACAAACACACACCTTATACACAGACATTTTGGTGATCACAAATGAAGTAACACACTTTACAGCATTGTAAAAAAATCCCTTGTTTGCTCAAAATTTATTTCCCAGAATAAAAAGGGAACAAGGCACACACTTTGGCCAGAATGTTTACATATGAAAATCCCCTGGCATGAAAGACATTTAAAATAACATGCAATCTACTCTTGAATTGAGGAAAGTCTGGAGTTTGAACCATGATAAAAATTAGATCCTTGTTCCTCATATATGTTCCTCATACAGATTATCAAACAACTACACTGTCTTTTATTCACATATCCCTCATATCCCATCTGCCAGGTATGTGTGTCTGTTTCTCCCTAGCAATTGGGAAAATGGTTCAATAAAAGTCCAATGTTTGCATAGTAGAGCGTATGGACCAGCATTGAATTTTTGTTTTGGGGGCATGGGAACTGAGAGGACAAATGGTAGTCTTGGATGGCACAGGTTTTTAAGACTCATTTGAAACTGGCTTCAGAGCAGGATAAAAGAATGAATAGTCATATGACCACCCATGTGGTCATATGACTGTGTTTCTGTCCCTGCTTTTCAATCTTTCAGTGGCATTTGATACCATTGATCAGATCCCTTGAGAATGCTTGAGACATTTGGAAACAAGGGATAACTGTGCTTCCGTTATTGTGATCTTACCTCTTAGGCACACTTTGCATGTGGTGCTTGGAAATAGTGGTCTCTCAAAAAAGGAACTCTTATATGGCACGCCACATGGTCCCATTCTATTTCCAAAGCTGTTTAACATCTATATGAAACTTAGAGAAATTGTAGATATGATACTGTGGTCAAGAATACTGAAAGAGAAGGGAGTTCGTGATGGCAGGGAACTTTTTAAGATAACGAAGTCACAATTTCAGACAATCGCAACAGGAAGGAAAAATAGGTGCTGTTTAAAGAAATCAGAATAGACATGAGTGTGTTGGCTATAGCGTATAGGTAGGCCATGTGAACATACCAAGAAAGCCGTGTCAATGTGAAATAAGCAATACCAGCGTACATGTATTTTTATGCAACCTATGTATTTTTATGCAGCAAAGGTGCCAATTAGTATGGTGCACTATATACTCCCCTTTCCATTGTATCTGTGTATCCACACTGTGGTCAAGGAATCATATAGTTACTGTGTAGTATGTGTGCTGGCACGGCAGTGCAAGGATATTTGAATTCCTTTTCTTGCACTGCTAGTTTGTATGAATCTATTTAAGCCATGCATTTTGCAATAAGGTAGTTTCCCTCAGGTTGCAATCATAGGGCCAACAACTTGGCAATCATCGTTAGAATCTTTAGACCCGCCCCTTTTCCCAGGGTTTTGGAGGGAAAGGAGGACCTTTGTTCAGTCTCACTGTTTGAAGCCTAACAGCAGGACGTGTGTAATTCTCTTTCCCACCTGCACAAAAGCTTCACTTCTCACAGCTCTGCTGGGGGAATACAGCCAGCTTTTGCTGCGGGTCAAAGAAATAGATCCACAGCTCTGCTGGGGAGTAAAGAAATAGTTCCTACAGCCTTCATGGAGAAACTAAAGGACACCTTTCAGCTTCGCAGATCTACAGGAACCTTCCCTGGTAAGGAACCACTCAGGCTATCCATAAAGCAGCTTGGAGCCGGGAGTAGGGGCCTCATGCCAGCAAGGTAAAGAGAGATTGCCCAGGGAGGGGTCAAATGATTCCCCTAAGGAAGAAAGGAACAGTTTACCACCAGTTGCCTGCCCCTTGATAGCAGATTGAGGAAGCTACCGGTTTTCCAAGGTTATAAATCTTCTGGGGAGGCCCTGCTCTCTATCCCGCCTGCTTCACAGGTGCGGCTGGCGGGTACGAGAGACAGGGCCTTTTCTGTGGTGGCCCCGCGGCTATGGAACGCCCTGCCCTTGGAGGTAAGATCAGCCCCTTCATTGATGATATTCCGAAGAAGATTGAAGACCTGGATGTTTAAGCAGGCATTTGGTTAACCCAATGCAACGAATGGTAACTGACTAAAGGACTGGCAACATGGATGATGAACTGGATCACGTTTTTAGTTAAGAGTCGAACTGGATTGGTATTGATGTATGAATTGTGTTTTTATGTTTTTTATGTTTTTTATGCTTTTAACTTTTTTACTGTTGACTGTTATATTATGTTGTAAACCGCGTTGAGTCGCCGGCTAGGCTGAGAAACGGCGGTATATAAATATAGCAAATAAATAAATAAATAAATAAATAAATAAAGCATTTAATTCATTTGTTTGAAGATTTAATCCCAAATAAAGAACTTTGCTCCAGCAAAGGATCACCGCCTTGTCGGGGCGCTGGAGCTTGAGCACCTCAATGATGTCATGAGCGAAACCGTGAAGGGACACCCAAGACGGGACGGTTGTGGCAGAGAGGTCAGACCAAGCGTGATCCCTGGGGAAGGCAATGGCAAACCACTCCAGTATCCTTGCCAAGAAAACTAAATGGACCAGTACAACCAGAGATATGTCGGTATGCCATTGGAAGATGGGACTCCCAGGTCGGAAGATGGCCAAAATGCTACTGGGGAGGAGCAGAGGATAAGTTCAACTAGCCCCAGATGTGATGACACAGCTAGCTCAAAGCCGAAAGGAAGGCTAGCGGCCGACGGTACTGGAGGTGAACGACGAATCCGATGCTCTAAAGATCAACACACCATAGGAACCTGGAATGTAAGATCTATGAGCCAGGGCAAATTGGATGTTGTTATTGGTGAGATGTCAAGACTAAAGATAGACATTCTGGGGGTCAGCGAACTGAAATGGACTGGAATGGGCCACTTCACATCAGATGACCACCAGATCTACTACTGCGGACAAGAGGAACATAGAAGAAATGGAGTAGCCTTCATAATTAATAAGAAATTCGCTAAAGCGGTGCTTGGATACAACCCAAAAAATGACAGAATGATCTCAATTCGAATGCAAGGAAAGCCTTTCAACATTACAGTGATCCAAATATACGCCCCAACCACAGCTGCTGAAGAAGCAGAAGTAGATCAGTTCTATGAGGATCTGCAGGAACTACTGGATAATACACCAAAAAGAGACATTATTTTCATTACAGGAGACTGGAATGCCAAAGTGGGAAGTCAAATGACAACAGGGATCACAGGCAAGCATGGTCTGGGAGAACAAAATGAAGCGGGACGCAGGCTGATAGAATTTTGCCAGGAAAACTCGCTGTGTATAACGAATACTCTCTTCCAACAACCTAAAAGGCGGCTTTACACATGGACCTCACCAGACGGTCAACACCGAAATCAGATTGACTACATCCTTTGCAGCCAAAGGTGGCGGACATCCATCCAGTCGGTGAAAACAAGACCTGGGGCTGACTGTAGCTCAGATCACGAACTTCTTATTGCCCAATTTAGAATAAAACTAAAGAGATCAGGGAAAATACACAGACCAGTTAGATATGATCTCACTAACATTCCTAGCGAATATACAGTGGAAGTGAAGAACAGATTTGAAGGACTAGATTTAGTAAACAGAGTCCCAGAAGAACTATGGACAGAAGTCCGAGACATTGTTCAGGAGGCAGCAACAAAGTACGTCCCAAAGAAAAAGAAAACCAAAAAGGCAAAATGGTTGTCTGCTGAGACACTGGAAGTAGCCCAAGAAAGGAGGAAAGCAAAAGGAAACAGGGATAAGGGGAGATATGCCCAGTTAAATGCGCAATTTCAGAGGTTAGCCAGAAGAGATAAGGAACTATTTTTAAATAAGCAATGCATGGAAGTGGAAGAAGACAACAGAATAGGAAGGACAAGAGACCTCTTCCAGAAAATTAGAAACATTGGAGGTAAATTTCAGGCAAAAATTGGTATGATAAGAAACAAAGATGGCAGGGACCTAACAGAAGCTGAAGAGATCAAGAGAAGGTGGCGAGACTATACAGAAGATCTGTATAGGAAGGATAATAATATTGAGGATAGTTTTGACGGTGTGGTGAATGAATTAGAACCAGACATCCTGAGGAGTGAGGTTGAATGGGCCTTAAGAAGCATTGCTAACAACAAGGCAGCAGGAGACGACGGGATCCCAGCTGAACTGTTTAAAATCTTAAAAGATGATGCTGTCAAGGTGATGCATGCCATTTGCCAGCAAATATGGAAAACACAAGAATGGCCATCAGACTGGAAAAAATCAACTTATATCCCCATACCAAAAAAGGGAAATGTGAAAGACTGCTCAAACTTCCGTACAGTGGCCCTTATTTCTCATGCCAGTAAGGTAATGCTCAAGATCCTGCAAGGAAGACTCCAGCAATACATGGAGCGAGAGTTGCCAGATGTTCAAGCTGGGTTTAGAAAAGGCAGAGGAACGAGAGACCAAATTGCCAATATCCGCTGGATAATGGAGAAAGGCAGGGAGTTTCAGAAAAACATCTACTTCTGCTTCATTGACTATTCTAAAGCCTTTGACTGTGTGGATCATCATAAATTGTGGCAAGTTCTTAGTGGGATGGGCATCCCAAGCCACCTTGTCTCTCTCCTGAGGAATCTGTACAAGGACCAAGTAGCAACAGTAAGAACTGACCACGGAACAACAGACTGGTTCAAGATTGGGAAAGGCGTACGGCAAGGCTGCATCCTCTCACCCAACCTTTTTAACTTGTATGCAGAACACATCATGCGATGTGCGGGGCTGGATGAATGCAAAGCTGGGGTGAAAATTGCTGGAAGAAACATTAACAACCTCAGATATGCAGATGACACCACACTGATGGCCGAAAGCGAGGAGGAGCTGAGGAGCCTTCTAATCAAGGTGAAAGAAGAAAGCGCAAAAGCCGGGTTGCAGCTAAACGTCAAAAAAACCAAGATTATGGCAACAAGAATGATTGACAACTGGAAAATAGAGGGAGAAACCGTGGAGGCCGTGACAGACTTTGTATTTCTAGGTGCAAAGATTACTGCAGATGCAGACTGTGGCCAGGAAATCAGAAGACGCTTACTTCTTGGGAGGAGAGCAATGTCCAATCTCGATAAAATAATAAAGAGTAGAGACATCAGACTGGCAACAAAGATCCGCCTAGTCAAAGCCATGGTATTCCCTGTAGTAACCTACGGATGTGAGAGCTGGACCTTAGGGAAGGCTGAGCGAAGGAAGATCGATGCTTTTGAGCTGTGGTGTTGGAGGAAAGTTCTGAGAGTGCCTTGGACTGCGAGAAGATCCAACCAGTCCATCCTCCAGGAAATAAAGCCCGACTGCTCACTGGAGGGAAAGATACTAGAAACAAAGTTGAAGTACTTTGGCCACATCATGAGGAGACAGGAAAGCCTAGAGAAGACAATTATGCTGGGGAAAGTGGAAGGCAAAAGGAAAAGGGGCCGACCAAGGGCAAGATGGATGGATGGCATCCTTGAAGTGACTGGACTGACCTTGAGGGAGCTGGGGGTGGTAACGGCCGACAGGGAGCTCTGGCGTGGGCTGGTCCATGAGGTCACGAAGAGTCGGAGACGACTGAACGAATGAACAACAACAACAAAGAACTTTGTTGAACTTATTTTGAGCCTTAATAGAACTTTGTGTTGGAAAATCTAAGGGGCCCTTTAGCTGAGGCACCCCGGCGTCCCGTTGGGCATACAGAGAGCATGTCCTGTAAACAGACATTATTTCAGGCCCAGCGTCCGACAGCACAGTATGTGTAATTGTATTGAAAAAGCTGCTTCCATGCCATTTCTTTGTTCTCAGCTCACTCCTTTTAGCCATCCTTCTTCTCAGGGTCCTTCCACACAGCCATATAACCCAGAATACCAAGGCAGAAAATCCCACAATATCTGCTTTGAACTGGGTTATCTGAGTCCGCACTGCCATATATTCCATGTCAAAGCAAATAATGTGGAAATATATTCAACTGTGTAGAAGGGGCCCCAGGCAGCAGATAATCTACAATATCTGCTTTGAACTGGATTATCTGAGTCTACACTACCATATAATCTATTTCAAAGCAAATAATCTGGATTTTAAATGGCAATGTAAAAGGGGCTTCAGATGCTATCTGGACAAAAAGCAGATAGCAATTTAATAACTCAATTTGGCAAAACAATTAACATATTGTTGAAAGCTTTCATAGCCAGAATCATTGGGTTGTTCTTTTTTTTTTTTTGGTCTGTATGGCCATGTTCCAGAAGCATTCTCTCCTGACGTTTTCAACAGCCCTCACAACCTCTGAGGATGCCTGCCATAGATGCAGTTGAAATGTCAGGAGAGAATGCTTCTGGAACATGGCCATACAGCCCAAAAACACACACAACAACCCAAAGCAATTAACAATTGTTACTATCTTAGCCTCTTTCTCTTCACTGTGGGTAATGCTCACAGTTGGGTACAAAATTGCCCTTTTCTGTTCTTAATTGAACATGTTTAAAGATTTAAGACCTGTGGCTTATCATCCTTTCCAAACCAACTGTTCTGGTGGACAATGCCTGTTAAGGGGAGCCACTAGTTAAGGGGAAATCCCCCCCCCCCCAAAAAAACCTTATGAATTGGCCTTTTATTCTTTCAAATAGTCACAGTACAACTATTATATTTCCTAATTGGTTATATGACATTGTTGTAGTTGGATTCCAACTTTTTGCATTGTTTATTGCATTGCACGTTGCCATATGTTTGTGTCTCTTTCATCTTTTATTGTTTTATGCAAGTCTCTCCCGTATCCCACCTGCCAGGTAAATATATAGAGATAATTTCCTGAAAAATGGTAATGAAAGGTAATCATTAAAGTCCAGTGCTTTCATGCCTTTTTTCACTGGAACAAAGGCAATATTTACCTCCAAGTGCTCTGTGATGGTGGGGGTTTTTTTTAAAAAAAAAATTGAAACAAGTGCTATGAGTTTCAGGCTATGTATAAATGTCAATGACCTTCTTAGATTTGCAATTGGACCACGATTTTAGTTAGGAGATGTATTGGATTGTGATTTATGTGAAATATTGTGTATTATGTTTTTTACGGTTTTAATTGTATACTGTGTACTGTATATTCTGTTGTAAACCGCGTTGAGTCGCCAGTTAGGCTGAGAAACGGCAGTATACAAGGACAGTAAATAAATAAATAAATAAATAAATAAATAGATCCACCTGCTCAATTTGTGGGTATTTTAAACCATTGCACCACAAATCCCATTCCTGATTAATAAAATAACACCCCCGAGGTAGGAAGGGAGATTTGCTTGTTACTTATGAATGTGAAATTTCTTAACACCAATATATAAAAACAGGCTTTGAGCACCACACAGACAGAAGGTAAGTAGGTAAGACCGACCATGTGGGTCAGAGGCATGAAAGCATAATCTATCTTAGTTAACTTAAACCAATAGGGCAATTGATTACTGTACGCCAATGAGAATGTACTTTTAACTTTCTGTAAAAGTGATAAAAAACCTTGCAACCGAACTTTGGGGCGGCAAAACCTTTGTGTGCACTGCTATATGCATTTTTGTTGCTATTGCTTGGCCTGCAATAAATAGCTTCTGCAGTTGGAATTCAACTTGGGAGCATACAACTCCTCTGTTGCACCAGCTTCAGTGGTTGCCAGTTTGCTACCAGGAACAATTCAAAGTGTTGGCTTTGGCCTATAAAGCCCTAAACGGTTCCAGCCCAGCTTATCTGTCCGAACGTATCTCTTCTTATGAACCATCTAGGAATTTAAGATTGGCTGGGGAGACCCTGCTCTCGATCCCGTCTTCCTCACAAGTGTGCCTAGTGGGGACGAAAGGCAGGGCCTTTTCAGTGGTGGTCCCTTGGCTGTGTAACTCCCTCCCTAGGGATATTAGCTTGGCCCCCTCCCTCCTGAAAAAAGAGTAAAAACTTGGCTTTTTGAACAAGCATTTGGAAGTGCAGCGGAATAGGTAATTATGAAATAGGAAGAATTAACATGGAATGGCTGGATGATGCTGCTGGATAATGATTTTTTTAAAAATATTTTTATTAATTTTTCATAAACATACACATTGTTAAAAACAGGTAGTGGGTATAAAGGGTGGGTTACAGAAAGGGGGGGGTGCATCGGGTAAAGGAGGGTTGGGGAGGGGAGGGGGGGGTAGTGTTCACGGGTGAGGGGAGAGGGCTAGTGGTAGGGGAGGGGGGACAACAAGGGGGGGGGTTTGGTACTTCCAGGTTTATCCATCGTGGTACAAACATATTTGGTATTACATACTAAATTTGACTTTTACATTTCTTTTTCCCCTTCTTCCTCCATTTTATATTCTGGATAAATTATTAAGTTTTGTCTTGCGCCTTATGGCTAGCTTTCTTAAGAAAATAGAAAGTATCATTGTAGTTAATTACTCCGGGCGTTTAAACCCTTGTTTTTTTTCTTTAACATTTAATCCTTTTCTTGGAATGCTGTTATATTTCTATTGTGTACAACCCATTGTTTTCCTCTTTTATAAATTTTATTACTGAATTCCAATTGGTTTTCTGAGGCTTTCTGTAACTTTGGGACATTTTCTGTGTCAAGATATCCATGTTTATTATATCAAATATCTTGTCAATCCAGTGTTCCAATGATGGAACTTCTTTGATTTTCCACATTCTTGCTATGACCATTCTAGCTGCTGTTATTAAATAAAAGAGTATTTTGTCTTCATTTTTATCTAATTTGAGATTGTGGAGCCCTAATAATAGTATTTCCGGTTTTGGATCAAATTTAACTTCTAGTATTTTTTCGACTGATCTGTGGATTTGTGACCAAAATTTTTTGATCCGTTTACAATTCCACCACATGTGTAGGAATGTGCCTTTTTCCCTCTCACATTTCCAACATCGATCTTCTTTTTTGTTTTTATTTATTTTGGCCAAGATTTCCGGAGTTAGATACCACCTATAGAAAATCTTATACCAACTCTCCTTAATATCAGTGGCGTATGTATATTTGATTTTATTTTTCCAGATTTTTTCCCAATCAGCTAGGGGTATTGAATGGCCTATATCTCTTGCCCAGGTTATCATATTGGTCTTCACTTGTTCTGTCTCTGTGGCCCAGATTAATAGCTGATTGTATCTTTCTTATGAGTTTAGTGTCAGTTGTTAGAATGTTGTCCCAGAAAGAAGTTTTTGTTTCAAAGCCTACTTTTTCGTCAATTCTGAAGTTTTCTCTGATCTGGTGGTAGTGAAACCAGGAGATAGAGGCATCCATTTGGTTTAGTTCTTCTCTAGATTTTAGTTTTATTTCCTGCCACCTGATGTTAATGAGTTGTTTATATGTAAGCCATATCTTCCTAGGTATTTCCCTTCTATGGTGTGCTTCAGTGGGGGAAAACCACATTGGCGTTCTTTGGTGGAATTTGTTTTTGTACTTGTTCCAGGTATTAATTAGAGCAGCTCTTATTGGATGGTTTTTAAAGAGTTTTTCTTTTTTATCCTTATTTCTCCAAAGATAAGCATGCCACCCCTGGATAATGATTTTAACAGGACGACATAGGTGATTATATTTTTTTAAATGGTTTATATATGCTTTTTAATGTTTTTAACTGTATTATTATGAATGTATGGCACTAAAATTGCTATTTCTGTGAGCTGCCTTGAGTCGCCACAAGGCTGAGAAAGGCAGGCTACAAATGCCGTAAATAAATAAACTTGTAGCGTTCCTTCCTTTACATCTCCCTCTCAAGCAGAGGGGACTCTTGACTTCATGCAGAGTGCGCCATTCTCCTACAATCATCGAACATTAGAGTTGGAAGAGACCACATCCAGTCCAACCCCTTGCCATGCAGGAAAAGCACAAAGTATCCCTGGCAGATGGCCAGCTTCCAAGGAAGGAGCTTCCACCACACTCCGAGGCAGAGAGTTCCACTGTTGGACAGCTTGTAGTCAGGAAGTTCTTCCTCATGTTCAGGTGGAATCTCCTTTCTTGTAATTTGAACCTATTTTGCTCTGAGTCCTAATCTCCAGGGCAGCAGAAAACAAGCCTGCTCCCTCTTCCTTGTGCCACCCTTGATGTTTACATTGGAAGAATGGCTGCAAATGATGTCATGAATAAACTCCAGGGTCATCGATCTACTACCCAAGGAAGCAGAGAGAAGGCTCAAGACTTTTTAAAATAGGTACGGGCAAACTTGGTCCCTCCAGGTGTTTTGGACTTCAACTCTCACCATTCCTAACAGCCTACCGGCTGTTAGGAATGGTGGGAGTTGAAGTCCAAAACACCTGGAGGGACCAAGTTTGCCCAGAGTTGCTGATTATATGGCATTGAGCCTGGGTAAAGTGGTGCCCAACTGCATTCATTCATTCTGCAGTGCAGATGCGCCCTTGGGCTCTGCAGGGGAGTTCCTTCCTTCCTTCCTTCCTTCCTTCCTCCTTCCTGGGGGGCGGCTCCTTTGGGCGAAGGGGGCGAGTCCTCCGCCAGCCAGCCCCGCCTGCCTCCAGACGCGGAAGTGAAGGCGGGCGGACGGGCGGCAGGACAAGAGCGGGCGCAGGGAAGAAGAGGGGCCGCAGCATGGCGCCGGCGGGGCTCAAGGCCGTCGTGGGAGAGAGTGAGTACAGCGGCGGGGAGGGAGGGAGAAGCCAGGTAAGGGAAGGAAGGGGGCGCCTCCCGCTAGCCACTCTCCGAGGCTTAGCCCAGGCAGCAATCCGCCTCCCAGGCAACGGGAAGAACTGCATTTAAGGCCAGTCTCTCCGCGACTCCCCTCTTTCCCTCTTGGTACAGTCCTTCAAGAAGGGCGGGGGGAGGCAATGCGACAGGTTTCTTGACCCTCCGCCACAGGGGGCTCCCTGATAGGAGCAGAGTTGGCGAAGGGGCGGGGCCAACGAGAGGCCCCGCCCCTTCTTCGCCTCAAGTTAGCCTTCCAGATAAGGAAGGAGCTGGGCGGTGGGTGTGTGTTGGTGTACATACACACAACACACTCATAGGGCATCACCACAATACACACAACACACTCCTAGGGCATCACCACAAATGTATTCCCTCCCTACATAGCATGTGTGTGTAGAGCAGGGGTCCACAAACTTTTTAAACAGAGGGCCAGGACACAGTCCCCCAAACTGTTGGAGGGCCGGATTTGAAACAAAAATGAATGAATTCCTATGAACACTGCACATATCTTATACCTAGTGCGAAAAACACGTTAAAACAATACAATAATTAAAATGAAGAACAATTTTAACAAATACAAACTTATTAGTATTTCAATGGGAAGTGTGGGCCTGCTTTTGGCTGATGAGATAGGGCTGTTGTTGTTGTTGTTGTTGTTGTGTGCTTTCAAGTCATTCCAGACTTAGGTTGACCCTGAGCAAGGCCCAGGTAAATGACCTTGGAGGACTGTATCTGCCCCCCCCCCCGGCCTTAGTTTGAGGACCTCTGGTGTAGAGTCTCGCTTATCCAACGTAAACAGGCTGGCAGAATGTTGGATAAGTGAAAATGTTGGATAATAAGACAGTGGTTCTCAACCTGTGGGCCCCCAGGTGTTTTGGCCTACAACTCCCAGAAATCCCAGCCACTTTACCAGCTGTTAGGATTTCTGGGAGTTGAAGGCTAAAACATCTAAGGACCCACAGATTGAGAGCTATTGGAAGAAAGGAAGGTTTATTGAACGTCAAATTACATTATGATTTCACAAGTTATGCACCGAAACACCATGTTTTACAACAAATCTACAGAAAAAGCAGTTCAGTACACGGTAACATTATGTAGTAATTATTATATTTATTAATTTAGCACCAAAACATTGCTAAATTTGTAATTTTGTAATTTTAATCGATATGTATTTTAACTCGTTATTATATGGTATTTTTAGATTGTACTGTTAGCATTGAATCCTTGCTGTAAGCTGGTCTGAGTCCCTCTACGGAGGTTGAGAAGATCGGGATATAAAAGTTTTTAAAAAACAAACAAACAAATAAATAAATTGAAACAGCTGTGGATCTAGACAGAAGGCAGACTACGTTAAATTATACAGAATGTTGGATGAGCGAAGGTTGGATAAGCAAGACTGTATGTATATTATACACACACACACATATATATACATACACTCATACATACCAATATAGATATATATATATATACCTGAACACATCTGAATAGCTAATAGTATATACTATAGTTTTTCAAACTGTGCTCCTCCAGATGTTTTGGATTTCAGCTCCCACCATTCCTAACAGCTGGTATGGAGGGGCTATGTTATTGTTGATTTTACCGGTATTGAATTGTACCGGAGTTGTAAACCGCTTTGAGTATCCTGAGGGGGAGAAAGCAGGGTATAAATGAAGCTGGCTTGGATTTCTAGGAGTTGAAGTCCAAAACACATGGAGGAGCATAGCTTGAGAAACACTGCTATATACATCACGTACACGCACCAATAATATATATAATTATACACATACATACATATACTTCACTCACAGTGGATCTCCAAAAATGTATACATCCTTAAAATGTTAATAGATACACACACATCTATCTGTATGTATGTATGTGTAGTAGTATACACACACACACACTTCATAGGGGATATCCAAACTTGTATATACCCTTAAACAGCTAATAATATATAGATAGATGTACCGTAGATACATACACACAAACCACTAAGATATATACTTACATATACTCATACAGATACATATCCGTGAACACACATGCACAGTACACACAAACACCACTCACAGGAGATCTCTAAAAATATGTACACACTTAGACAGCTAATGGCATATGCACATGCACAATACTAATATGTATATGAGTATTAATGCACATGCTCACTGTACTAATAGGGGTCTCCAAAATGTATACTCCATTAAACAGCTAATGCTATATACCAGTGGTGGCGAACTCATCACGTGCATCCCAGAAGGGGCACACAGCTCCCTGCCTTCTGGCACGCGTGTCATCGTCCCCACCCCCAGTACCTCCTTTTTGCCTGCCCGCTCACCTTATAGCTGGTTTTGAATTGTAGTTTGGGCACTCAGTTTCTAAAAGGTTTGCCAGAACTGTTGTATATACACACATGAGAGAAAGAGAGAGAATAGTATATACTCACTCATGCACACACACACGCACTACTCTCACAAGGGATCTCCAAAGAGTATACACCCTTAAAGAGCTAATAGTACCTGTAGTGACTTTGATGGTGAAATATATTTATATTGAATAATGTGTGATGTAATTATGAGTTAATCGGAGTCACAAATTCCACTTTAATTAGTTTTGTATTACATATGTGGATAGTCATCCCTGAACAGTAATGGATTTCTCACCTCATCATTCACAAAGTTCCAAGCTTCATTTGTTTATTTATTTTTGTTATACTTTCCTAATACTTCTCCACTGTTCTAATCTTTAATCCTGTACAGACAGTATATATATATTTTAGTGGAGAAAACTGTAAATCCCCTTGAACTGTAAGTTGTTAAGGGTGTATTACATATACACTTTTTGGATACCCTGTGTATGTAATATTTTAAAAGTTGGCCAAATTCTTTATTGTGCATTTTTACAGATGCCGAGTTTTTATGCTGAATTACCTAGGTGGCCATTACTGATATGACGTCCTTCCATTTTTGCTATCACGACTTGTGTGCTTTCTTGGTGTATTTTGTGCATGTTTGGTTGGACCAATCATTGTTTTGTGTGTTTTGGATGTTGTAACTTGTTTTGTTAGCATCCCATTTCCAAGCAATGCTTTGAGAAAGAAGAATCAATACAGGTTCATTGCATAAGCACCATCCTTGTTACCAAAAGCTCCATCCTTGAACAACGTGTCTTGTCACTTCAAAAACTAACACATTTATTTGGGTTTTTGACTTCTTCCTTTTAACATGATGACTTCAAGTTCTCTGCAGAACTATTGTTTTCCTTTTTGATGGTGATGTTTTGAAATTCCAATGTTTCAAAATTTGCCACGTCATCTATTTTAAATCTTCTTTTTATTTATCATGCCAACCTGTATGATTTACTTTAACCTTTATAACAGTGGTTCTCAATCAGTGTGTCTCCAGGTGTTTTGCCCTACAACTCCCAGAAATCCTAGCCAGTTTACCAGATGTTAGGATTTCTGGGAGTTGAAGGCCTAGAAACAGCCTCCACGTTTTCTCCCTCTGCCAGTTATCAGTCACCCTGGTTGCCATAATCTTGGTTTTTTATGTTTAACAGCAACCCAGCTTTTGTACTTTCTTCTTTCACCTTGGTTATAAGACTCGTCAGCCCCTTCTCGCTTTCAGTGGTATCATCTAAAATCATACCTGAGGTCACATAAAGCTTCATTTTTTGCTTGTCTTTGTCCCAAAGTTAGGCAAGGTTGGCGATACACAACTAGTTAGCTGATAATGTTAATGTTATATAAACCTGTCAGAATAAACTGATTTTGAAACAAATTAATGTGAGTTTTTCCGACGAAAGAAAGCTAACATGAACTTTCAGTTGGTAGTATCCCTATTGTGCTAAAGTTTCCAAATAAGTCCCTAAGTTAAGGGAGTGGGAGCGGGCCTTGATCCCTAATCATAAAGTATCTCAGGACACTATAAGATGTGTACTGAACAAAATGCATGTGACTCAGATTTGATGCCTAAAGATTTTAGCCTTGTTTTCCCAGTTTTGCTGCTTTCTTTAGGCTTTTGTTGTTACGCCTTTCCCTCAGATCTGCTTGCTGGCGCAGATAAGGATGGGACAGCTAAAACATCTCCACAGATTATGCCACACCATCCCACAGAAAGTTCAACATTCACCACGAATAATATCCTTGCAGACCCAAAAAGCATTGCAGGGACAGGGCGTAGAGGACCTTTTGCTCAGCCTTTGATTCAGGGTCCCCTGTTCTGGGGTGGAGTAAGTCGAGCGAAAGCAATCAACTTGCCAAAGCCAAAACACGTAGCCTTCCACTCCCCACTTTTCCTTCTATGCTGGCCGGCATAAACAGGCTAAACTTTGGAAGGGTTCAAGTTTTCTCATCTTCACATCTCTCCCCTTCATGCCTTACTTTTATTTTTATCTGATTTTTCTCACACATGCATAATGCAATATAATATTGGCCAATATCAAATCTACTACAAACGTTGCAAGTATTTGCATTTTTCCTGTTGTCACTGTCTTTTGCACTAGGCCTGCCTTAACAAAAATCCAATATATCTGATAAGGAAATGATAATCTACTTGCTGCTGTTGGTTCTGCTTTGGGATCCCTTCAAATTGTGGGATCACTTCTTCAGGCCTGTATGAAACCATTTTTTAAAGCCCAGGGAATTGCTGTCATATTGATGCAAGCTGATGCTTTTAAAATTCTCGCTTGAGAGAGAGGAGGAGACATTCAAGGTGAAGGCACCTACTATTAGGACCACTAGCTATGGTTTTTATTGATAATGTTTTGCAACATTATCAATAAAAATAGCAGTGTAAGATATAATGCTATTATTGGTCTTCTACATGGGCTTGAGGTTGTGTGAGGTATTTACAGAAGGCCACACCATGAGTTCATAAAACAAAGGTGGGGCTTTACTCTTTATTGTTATTATTATATTTATTTATATCCTGCTTCCTTTCTCCCAAAGGAGACTCGATACACCTAACACTAAAAATCATACAATGTGCAGATTAAAAATATACCTAGTTAAAACCAATAAAACCATTTTAAACCACTAGCTATGGTTTTAATTGATAATGTTTTGCTACACATTGATTTAATAACAGCAGTGTAAGATGCAATACCTTTATTGCTTTTCTACATGGACTTGAGGGTGTGTGTGAGGTATTTACAGAAGGCCACACCATGAGCCCATAAGTAAAGGTAGGCCTTTATTTATTTATTATTATTATTATTATTATTATTATTATTATTATTATTATTATATTTATATCCTGTTTCCTCTCTCCCTAAGGAGACTCAACACACCTAACACTAAAATCATACAATATGCAAATTAAAACCCAAAGCATCCAAACATTAAAATAGAATTAAACATAGCATTTATAAAATATACATAGTTAAAACCAATAAAACCATTTAAAAACCTGTAAACCTACGTACTTTGGGAACTCAAGCCACCAAGAGTAGAAGTCAGTGTCCCAAGTCTTTTGAGTGTGGGAGCAACTACAGATTGAGTATCCTTCATCTGAATGCTTGGGACCAAAATGTTTTGGATTTCTGAATATTTCCGATTTTGGAGTCCCTCAATTTGTATATATGCACACAATGAGGTATCATGGAGATGGGACCAAATTTTAAATATAAAATTCATTTATGATTATGTTGAGTGATTTCACCTTTCTTCTAAAACCGCGGGTTCAGAGCCTAGCGTGGTTCACTATTCCAAAGGTCAAATCAAGGCACAAATCAGGTTTGAAGGCAAATGAACAGAGGTGTATTCTTTTAGGCTTGAAAGGATGTCAGAATAGAGTCTGCACTCAAAGATCTGACATCACCCATTGTAAAACAGAGAACATATTTATATACTTTTGACAGCTAATCAGAACAGTTGTGCCAGCCTCTGATTGGTGAAAAACTGTCCCGGCTAGGATCCAGGCTGTCATTGGCCACCAGCTCCATGAAATGGTCCGGTGATTGGTTCTCCTGGCGGCAGGAAATTCAAGGAGCTATCATTTGTTGACTTGAGGCACGAGTCCATTTGAAGGTCTGTTCCGGAGTTAGATACAGTCCTCTGGAATGTGATGTGGGAATATGCAAAACAGTGATGGGATTAATTGCTCAGACGAGTTTATAGAAAGGAAGATGTTTGGTAAACGCAATGGGTAGTTATGTTGATGGAACAGGTCAATGGAGGGTATACACCATTAATCTGTGCACTTATCCCCAGGAGCAGAGATCTCCAAATCTTATCAATAAGCTGAAAAAAACTTTACATGATGGGAACCAGGAGCATCTCAGGTACATAAAGAGGCAAGCTAAATAATTTAACAGGTTTTCCAGAACTTACACGCTGAACCATATAAGCACATGTGTCCATACATAGCCTCAGCACACATATTTCTATTTTATCAATTAATGCAGAAGGTTTATGAATGGTCATGCAGAATTATGAATGAGGTTGTACAGAATTTATAAATGAGTCCAAGGAAAGTACACAAGGAGAGGAGAAAAGCCCCTTTAAATTACTTTTTATATACATACAGAGAAAATACCAGTCTGTGGGTTGGGAAGTATGCAACCATTTCCTGGGGAGCCCTTTCCTGAGGCAATCCCCTTACTGACAAAAGAATAGGTTAATGTTTCTGGTGTGTGCCATCAGCCAGCCTTCCATAGCAGGGTCAATGAAAGGAGGGCAGAATGGAAGGATACTGACTTAACGGTATTGCAAAGTTGTTAAAATTATTTTAAAAAATCATATTCACCCATATGGAGCTCGCATTGAGTCTGTACTTCAGAAGTGGGAGGATCTGCTTTCTCAATAACATTTATTATACACTTTATACATATAGGAGCCTCCGGTGGCGCAGTGAGTTAAACTGCTGAGCTGTTGAACTTGCTGACTAAAAGGTCAGCAGTTCAAATCTGGGGAGCAGGGTGAGCTCCCACTGTAGGGCCAGCTTCTACCATCCTAGCAGTTCTAAAACATGTAAGTATAAGTAGCTCAATAGGTACCACTTCTGTGGGAAGGTAACGGCGCTCCATGCAGTCATGCTGGCCACATGACCTTGGAGGTGTCTACGGACAATGCCGGCTCTTCGGCTTAGAAATTAAGATGAGCACCAACCTTAGAGTTGGACACGACTGGACTTAATGTCAGGAAAAAACCTTTATCTTTACTTTATACATATAAGGTAATTTTATACCGTATTTCAATTGATTTGTACATGAAACAGATTTTGTTTATATTGACCCATCAGAAGGCAAAGGTGTCACTGTCTCAGTCACTCATGTCTATCATTTTGGAATATTTCAGATTTTGGAATTGTAGATAAGGAATTCCCAACCTGAATATGCATAATTCTTGCCTCCTCCAAACGTAATAATAGATACATGTGGTTTAGGTGACAATGTTGTAAGGCTCTTGTCCCTGTTGTCAAAGAAACCAAAATATGCATGTAATGCTTTTAAGGGGAGATCGAACCACAGGACCTGGTGCATTTACACTTATCTGGCATTCTGAATAGTTTTACAGTGGCACGTGATAGAAGGAAAAGAATCGTTAAAATTCATAGCGCTCTGGAATGAAGCGAATGGGAGTAATCACCATCCTTTTGATGAAAACGATTTATTGAAATCATGTATTTCCATTATGTATAATGTTATTCATGTTAGCAGTTAAAACATACTTCATGCTTGAAGTGTGAAATGGCTTTGAGTTAAGAGCAATGGTTTAGTAGTAAAAGCCATTTGTATATGGACTACCTGCAGTTTTCTTTTAAATAAATGGTTTAAAAATTCTCCTTTTTCCCCTCATCACACATTTTTTTATATCTCGAAACTGACTGCATTGGTACTTAAATCTCCCTTTGACACTGGTGATGTCACAGCAGCATTTTCCATCACACTAAGAGAGCAGCAAACTGGTTTAGATGGTGGAAACTAATCTACTTGGGATGCACAATTTTCTGATCCAAATATGGGATGCACAATTTTCTGATCCAAATATGGTTAGGGGGCTGCTGCTGCTGCTGCTCTTTCTTCCCTCAGTTTTCTTCTGCACACAAACTTGGGGATTTGCATCTGAGATGATGTCACTCTGTATATGGGCAAGGCTAGCCCTTGGTACCAGGAAGGTGGAATATAAAAATATGCTATGGTTGTGTCTCTGAGTCGTTTCTGAGTACTGGTCTTAGATCCCTCCAGTACTGTGTGTCTTGAAGCATTTCAAGAAATCGTTAAATGCCATGGCTTCAGGAAGCCAAGTAATCACAGTGTGCTGTGGTTTCATTATGTCTTTTCAATGTGTTGCAGGAATGCTTCCTGTCTTTCCTGAAAAATGGATGCCAGAGGGCAATAAGGTTATAGGCTGCCTCTGCTTGCTTTCCAAAGATGGCCAATCTCTGATGGAGTATCAGATCCTTCACTAGCAAGATAATACAGAAGTGTAGGAAAACAAATACCTGTATTTACTCAAGTCTAATGCACCATCGAATCTGATGGACGCCTCAGTTTCCAAAACCCTGAAACCATAACAAGTATTTGCTGGTGAATGTCATGCACAGTGACAAAAAGTGTGCTCTTTGTCATTTTGCCAAAAAAAAGTGTGCTTTACAGTTGCTGCCTGCTTAAGATTCCTTCTTTTAAAACAAACATGTTAAAACACCAAAGCTTCCAGCAACCTTGGGATGCATCTATGGTGCAGAATGAATGCACTTTAATTGCCTTGGTTTAATATTATGGAGTCATGGGAGCATTAGTTTAACAAGACCTTGAGCCTTCTCTGCCAAAGAATGCTGATGCCTCACCAAACTACATATCCCTGGATTGCACAGCATTGAGTCGTGGCAGTTAAATGAGATATGACTTCCCTCACATAGGAGCACCAGGTGCAGCTCCTGAAACAGCTTCCTCTTTGACTGAGCACTAAGGTTACTGTATGATGCGAATTTAATGCACACCCTAAGTTTGAAGAGGTTATTTAGCCAAAAAAATTGAGCTTTATATTCGAGTAAATACGATGAATGCTAGTTCTCAGTGATGTCAGTTGGGAAAAATGTATGACTCATGTTAAAAGGCTCTCATGTCAATCTCTGATTTAGCTATGAAAGAGACTTACATGCATTATCCAGTATCCTAATGATTGCCCAATTTCTGTCCATTTCCAGCTATGCTGTAGTTTGTTTTGTTCCCGCTTCACCAATTTATTTGTCCCTTTTGATAGAACATATGTTAAGGTTCCCTAATTAGTTTGTACCTTTTCATGGAAGACATGTTAAAATAGCATAACAAATTATTGGAATTGGGTTGTCTGGATTCTGCTCTTCCATGTGTGCTCCTCTATTTCCAGATAAAGGCTGCTCTTCATCTAATGCCCATTAAGGCTGGTCCCAGGCCCATCTTTTAAATTACTGCTAAGGCTAGATTATTTCCCCAATTCTGGGTCTAGCAATGATCTTTAAAATGCATATGGAATCCCACTAGTGCTGTGATCATCCGCCTTGAAAGAGCTGTTTAATGGCTGCATGCTGAGTGCACTCCCTGGACATTTGCAGGCAATTTGTGCTGGACATAAGCTACCAGGTCAGTGTGTAATTGTTAGTTTGCTGTAAAAGGGGGAAATTTCCTTTAACAAAAGAAATGTGTTTTCCTTTGCTACTGCTATATGCTTTTTAGCATCTGCTGTGTTCAGTTGTAAAAATGAACAAGTAGCATCTACTAGCTACTACCTAGTAAGGATAACTTGAAGTTCTTATGCTCCCTTAGTATCACCATATTGATTGAAGTTCACTAGAATCTTTTTCAAAATTGTGTTTGTACAGATCCTTGACATTTAAGTAATTGAAAAATATTACTACAGTAGTTAATATTTCGTGTCTAGTTTCTGCTGTTTGTGTTCTTTCTCCTAGTGCTGTTTTTTTTTTAATCCAGATGATCGAAAGGAAGGGTGAGATGACACCTATGTTGACTTCAAATTAATTCGCTTTCTTTCTTTTATAACGGAAAACTTGTTTGAGGATTGTTATTTGCATTCATTTTTTCCACTGCCAGCTAAGTTGTAGACTTATTTAGTGGAACATAGCTATCAATGGAAAGGTTTCATGTTCAATTCAAGCCATTGAGAACTCATCTGTCACAATTTTGTTGATCTTCAGGATCCTGCAGTGGTCTGAAATGGTCATATTGTAGCAACATTACTTTCCAGATTCATGTACAGAAAACTGGGGTGATCATACACAATTACCTGGGATTCAGAGGTTATGATTGGATGCTCAATGTGGTTTTGTGTGGAGTTCAGCATATTCCTAACAAACAGGAAGCAGTGGATACTTTGGTTCTATAAACTCACATGAGACTGTATGCCATCTGTTAAGGAAATGGACAAAAGTATGATAGCTGGGACCCAATGGCGAGGCAGCGCAGCAAGTGAGAGACACAGGTGTGACAGAGTCATGGCAAGATTGTTCACCAGAAAGGGGGGGGGCAACAAACAGCCAAGCATAGTGCTTAAGGCTATCCGGATATTGTATGCAAACATGTTCAAATATATAACGTCTTCGCTGCTCTAATTCTGACCTGTGTCATGCAACCAGCATTGGGTCCCAGCTATCATACTTTTGTCAGGAAATGTTGTGTAATGGGGAGCTGTCTGACATCAACTAAAGCTAAACTGGCCTGTGTTCATGACACATTGAACTGGTACTCCGGTATAGTTGTAGGTAAAATCACATTTTGGTTTTCTAAATTCATATGGCATTGCATAATCTGTCAAATCTGTTGCATAATGCAGAACTGTGTGACAGCAACTAGAGCTAAACTGACCTGTGTTCATGACACATTGAACTGATGCCCCAGTATGACTGTAAGTAAAACCGTGTTTTCTCAAAGATTCCATATTTCTCATTAATGTAACATTTCCCTGGTTCAAAATCAATGTATTCCATAATACAAAAGGGCCTCTGAAAGATTTAAAAAATTCAAAAGGGGTATTGTTATTATTTTTGCTTGAAATGTCCTGAAAATGACTCCTAGGGGGTGTTGAGTCATTTCCACTGCATTTGGAGGTTTCCTGGGCCAAAATAAACCCTGCCCATGGATCCAAAATTCCCTCTAGAGGAAAGACCAGAAGTATAGGTGAAAATGTTCCCTTGTCATCTGGTGTGTTATTACAGAGGATGGTGAGAGATATGCTTAATAACTTTCCTAGCTCAGCTAGTAGAAACTCCCTGACTGAGGGAGGGAGGAAGTAATTAGGTCAGAGTTGGAGATAGCTTGAGCAAGGACAATATGGCAACAGGGATCACAGAGCATTCTTGCCTGTGGCAGTCCATTTGGCAAAAATGTAGTCAAAGCTGGTACGGGTTCAGTAAAACAAGCAATGTTGCCAGCCAATCCAAGGTCTAAGAATCCAGCAGTGTTGGCAGACATTCCAGGGGTCCAAGTTGCAGAAGTCACAAAACCAGAATGCCATCCAGAAAGCAGGCAAGCTGCTTCCAGCAACTGGCTCCAGCCAGAGCTGCCAATTATATAGGCTGCAATCAGCTGCTCCTGATCAGAAGTTCCTGTCATGCTGGCTGGCAAGGAGACTCATTGCTTCAGCTACTTCCTCTTGATAGCTTGGCTCCTCTCTCTTTAGATTCTGAGTCTTGGCTCATGGCAATCCCTGCCTCACCTTCCAGCCACCCTGACATCCCAGGAAATCTGAAACAGGACCCAAGCCACTCTCAAAACCTCGCCTTATTCCTTTGTAATCTGTTAGAAATAAAATGCAAATAATCTATGACCTTCTTATGAATGCAAAAACTTGACTTAAACAAAACTTGGCTGGGAGATGTCAAGGAGGTGGAGTAGCTGTGGTCTGTAAATATTGTAATCTGACCAGACTACCTGTTAGGAAATTGAATCACTTTGAGTGTGTGCGTGCTTGATTCTGAAGATCAGGGAGAAACTGAGGATTCTGTTAATGTGCCAGCTATGTCACTGAATATCAGATTTCCTAGCCGAGCTCACAGAACAGGTCTCAAAGTTGGTGTTGAAACTGAATATACTGTGAAAAGGAACTTTCCAGCAGCCATTCATCACAGCCGTACTTTTTCACAAAATGATAGCCACAAATGGAAAGTCCTATGAACGTTTGAAAGTTGCAACCCCACAAAGTTGCTTCTCTAGAACCACACTGTTACTCGCTCTTCATGTTCATAAAGTTTTATTTTTAAAGTCAAGGTAGATAAATACCAGTTGCCTGTTCTTAACTCAGCAGGAAGAACAGAAACTTGTATTTAAGATGCTGAATGTCTAAATCTGGGAGCTCTACAGCTGGGCCACCTTATCCATGGAGTCTGTTGGACAGTCGGGTGGAGAAAGCAGTCCTGCACTTCAAAGCTTGTGAATCGTGTGTTGTGCTGCCGTGCGAATAGCTCTACTACTTATGCCAATTAATAATTTTAGCCTTTGGCATCAATTCATATGGACAGGTTCAACAGCAAATTGTTCCTTGAGAGATTACAGAAGGCTGGTGCTGATCCTCTGGCAGTGTTTTCTGCCAAAGTTCTTAGTGTATTATGAACTTCTCACATCAGTTCACAATGCGTGTGTGATGACGCTGATATGATGGCATTAATGTATGATGGTTCTCAGAAGTCAGGCATTTTTGTTAATGCAATGCTATACATGCCTTCTTGGAAGTAAGTCCTATTGGACTCAGTGGGTTGTACTTCCAGGTAAGTGCATGTAGATTGCAACATGTTCCTCTTTTCTTTTTTGCATTTTTGCAAATTTTCTTTCAGTGAGCATAAACCTAGTTTGCCACTCAAAATACTAGTTTTTATTTCACATTATGCTTGGATGTTGCTTGTTTCCAAGAGATGGCTGCTCTGCAGTGACATTGCATGAATTTTGCTTTCTCAGCTATGTTTGAGTCTTAGAGATATATTGTCCCTGTATGCTTTCAGGGTTGCATTTAATCTATAGTGAAGTTAGAAAAATGACATAAAGCTTCTCCTCTTCCTGTGGGGGCCTCATTCTGTCACGACATTACAAGGTTGGATCTTGATTGAGGAAGATCTTTCTGTTTTATATACAAAGTCTACCTCTTACTTTAGTGTGCATTCTTATGTAAGCACAAATGTCAGCAATATCACTATAATTATCTATTTTTGTGCTATCTTTAGTTCTGATCCCACATTTGCTAATAAGAACAGTTATTTAGTTCCAATAAATACTTTTGGTTATCATAGGGTCAAGAGTGTTCTGATCAGTAAATGCAAAGGGACCTTACAGCTCCATAGAGAATAAGAGAACAAAGATGGTAACATAAGTTTGCATAGACTAAATCTACTTCCCTCCATGCATGGAGTACATCTGAGGAAATAGACTTAGTCTATGAAGGCTAATGCTACCAACTTTATTCTCTCCATTAGTCTCTAGGGTGTATACTAGTATTCCGGACTAATATGGCGTGTATTTGAATACTAATCAAAGACATAAAAGTTTAAGCTTGAAATCTTTTCACCTCTAAATTTCTACTTGTCATAAGTGAATAGATTTCAAGCTTATGCTCATGCTTGAAATCAGATCAGCATTTA
Organism: Anolis sagrei; assembly: GCF_037176765.1. NCBI lineage: Eukaryota > Metazoa > Chordata > Lepidosauria > Squamata > Anolidae > Anolis > Anolis sagrei. Next base: position 127,718,741 of record NC_090022.1, on the reverse strand, counting down.
TTTCCGTTTTAAAACAAACGCCCGTGCCATATAACATGTGAACATCCTTCTTCTAACTTTTGACTCACTGATTCTTCATTGTGTGTTCAAATAACCTCTATTGCTCTTTGTTGTCATCCTCACAACTGTTGTTCATCACTGAATCACTGGATTGCTGTATGGGGAAGATATGGTTTTGTTAAATGTTTTTCTGCATAAGATCTGACCTTTGGCATCAGTTTCCTAGAACTCTGTTTTCTGATTTCACTGCCTACTGATGGCTATCATGTCACTTGAAAACCTTTGCTTTTTAACAAACATGGAACTAATTAATGAATTGTTTTGCAATTCTCCTAGAACATTTGTGCTGCGGTTCTGTATATACTAGAAGTGTACTTCCGACAGAGGACACTTATATGTTCTATATCTATTTTGACTTTCCTCTTGAATAGTTTCCTATAAAATGATCTGTTAGAAAAGAGGTAAGAATGAAATGGAAAAATCAGAAGAATTAAAGATTGTAGGTAGCTATATGCACTGGATGTCTCAGCTTAGCTATACAGCTTGCAAACAATAAAAAGGTAAAGGTTTCTGCTTGACATTAAGTCTAGTCATGTCTGACTCTGGGGGATGGTCTCATTTCCATTTCTAAGCCAAAGAGCCGACGTTGTCCGTAGATGCCTCCAAGGTCATGTGGCTGGCATGACTACATGGAGCGCCGTTACCTTCCCACAGAAGCAGTACCTTTTGATCTACTCACATTTGCATTTTTTCGAACTTCTAGGTTGGCAGAAGCTGGGGCTAACAGCGGGAGCGTACCCCACTCTCTGGATTCAAACCACTGATCTTTCGGTCAGCAAGTTCAGCAGCTCAGTGGTTTATCGTGCTGTGCCACTGGAGGCTCCTGCAAACAATAGACATGTCCTATAATGTGACTTGCTTTCTTCATTGCTCTAAAATGTATATAAGGCATGTGTGAAGTCAATTAGCTTGTCTGACCAGTTCTCAGACTGCTTAGCCTAATTGTGGTTTGACCCTTTTGGTCAAAGGGCAATGTGTGTGGGTTTTCTCTCTCTCTCTCTCTCTCTCTCTCTCTCTTATCAGATTCAGTTTCTTTTACAACTCTGTGCCTATGTGTGGTTCTGGATAGGGCTGAAATTGTAGTTTACTATTGACTGGATTGTTTTGAACTTCCTTCTTCCGAAACCAATGCCTTACCCAGTGCGCTACGGTAGAAGATATGCAAAGTATTGTGCGGGACTGTGCCATTTCATCTGTCTTTAGTTCGGGCCTTTTTGCATTGCAGTTTCCATGGCAATGTGGCAAGTGGCAGCCTGGTTGCTCTCAAGGGCCTGCCTAGTTTAGCTTCCCTCTCATGTCGTTCTCCGTGCCATCCTCAGTCAGAGCTCTGGTGTCGGCAACAAAATTCCTCCAAAGAATATTCACTTTGTTGTTGTCGGTTTTATGGGCAGTATGGCCATGTTCCAGAAGCATTCGCTTCATTGTAGCTGCTCATTTAACAGCATGTTTTACATTCTCCAGTTTCTTGTTGGAACTCTTTAAACAAGTGTTACCAGTTTTTCTTTTTCATTCCACTAATCCAGTTATTACATATGTTTCTGAGTCGTTTGGACTGGGCATTTCTGAACCTGAGCCTAGGATTAAACAATGTTTAATGACAAGATTTAGCACTCATATATGACCAAGAAGTGATATTTTGGCTATGAGACTTCATCATGAGATGTCCTACATTTAGCTGCTTTCTAATGGCTGGATCAGTTCCCATCTTAGTTTCAGAACCATAATTCAACTAAATGCAACTTTTCAGGAAAGGGGGACACTTTATCGTTTTTTTAAAGCTATTAATTTAATTGAACGTTTGGATTTGAAATGAGTCATCATCAGACATCTGTGCATTGCAGCCCAAGAGATTGCTTCAAGCTGGAGTGTACTTACTACTACAGGAAGGGTTTTCCATTAATCTGCCCAAAATGTCTTCTCAATTAGAGATCAAATTGAGTGTAGCAAAAGAGACTTTGGCTGTTGTCCTATCCCTGGGAAAACATTCGTGTCAGTGAAATGAGGCTTGGAATGAGAATTCCTAGTTTCTGCTCTGGGGCCCTTTTACACTACAAAGTTATACGATATGCTCTACTTGAACTGCCCCGGCTTCATCCTGGGGAACCCTGGGGTTTACAGTTTGGGTAAGCAATGGAATTGCAATGAATTAGGACAGAGAACTTTATTTTCCAAATGGAGAAAGCTACATTTTAGTCTTACGTTTTTTGTAATTTTATGCAAGTTAGTGCTCCATGTGTGTGTTTTTGTGTTCACAAATCACTGTCAATTAATGATGACCCCATGGAATTCATAGGGTTTTTTAGACAAGGAATACTCAGAACACTTAGCCAGTTCCTTCCCCTGAAATATAGCCTATGTAATTTGTTCCCAATCACTCATCCTTATATTAATCAGGACTGGCCCTCTAAGCTTACAAATGAGTCAGAAGCTGGTGCTTTTAAGATATTTGGGTCCTATAGTTCTCCAGTCACTGTGTGATTTTTTTTTATTCTAAAATTCAAAGAAATCCCCACCTTGTTGATCAATGTATTTTGTTATCATATATGTTGTGTCCTTGATTTGTTGCTTCATTTTCTTTTGAGTGAGACAACACCATCTTGGGCTGCCAGTGATCCTTAATCAGGGCAGGGCATATGAAACTCAGGGGGTGCATGAATCTCACCCCACCACCACCACCCCTTCCCTATCTGAACAGTAAAGATAGCCTTGCTGGGGTTGGAAATGGGAGAATCAGAATATTGACATGCTTTTCTGCAGTAGAAGATACTTCTGTGCTAATTTGGAGCGTTCCTTCTCCTTTCAGAGATACTGAATGATGTAATACGCAGCATGAAGAAGGAAGGAGAATGGAAGGTAAGAAGCATGGCTCTGAGTGGTGGGGTGAGTTGCATGTCATGAACACATTTAATATAATCTGCAAAGTTGTTGGATTTCTCAACCTTCCCATAAAAGTACCTGCATCTCTAATGTCATTGTTTATTACTCATTCTTGTGATCTTTATCCTTAACATGTCTCTTTCTCTGGTATAGCAAGGGTGTACTTGTTAGAGGGAAGAGTATTTTGGTGGGGTGGGGGGTCTTCTGCACTCCTACAGCTTTCCATAACTTGAGACACAAGAGGGTGCCTACCAACTCATCCATGAAATTACTGACTGCAAACAGATCAACACGAATGTTCCCATTTGCTTTGCTCCATTGGTTTGAAAAGGGCTTATATAATAATACTGGCTTCTATGTCTTTTTAATTATTCCTCCAATGTGTTTGATAACTCTGGAAAAAGTGAATGACATAAAATTTGTGAAGATGGAAGAACATCTAGTTTAATATTTTAGAATGCAGAAAAAGTGGATTGGAACAAAAGTGAACATGGTGATTTTTTTTCAAACTGCTTTTTAGTGGTGTGACCATTAAAAAAACTCTCAACAAACAAAAATGCCCTTCTTGCAAAGTTGCCATTGTTATTATTTCTGTAGTTGTTGTTGATGTTATTAATGGCAGCAACAGTGCTTACTATTACCGTATATTCTGGTGTATAAGACTACTTTTTAACCCAAGAAAATCTTCTCAAAACTCAGGGGTCGTCTTATACGTGGGGTCGTCTTATACACCTGGAGTAGTCTTATGCGCGGGAGTAGTCTTATAGACAGGAGTCATCTTATACCCAGGAGTCGTCTTATGCACGGGAGTAGTCTTATGCACAGGAGTAGTCTTATAGAGCGGGTGCTGAAACTTCCAATCGGATTGGAAAATCTGTGGTTACCGCATATGGTGGGGGGAGCTCAAAAATGGCAATGGCCGTGTCCCTGCTGTATGCAGCGACTGTATGAAAGCATTAAGGGCGACACTGCACAAGTACGGTAGAAGAAAATCAATTCATCAGGATTTGTGGACTTAATGCGGTCCCGGTGGTGAGGTAAAGGGGCGCCTCATCAGGAAGGTGTAAGTGAAGGGCGGAGCAAGCTGCAGGCATCCGGGGCGCCCGGGGTATGGAAAAAAGAGTGGCTCTGGGCCCAGACAAACACACCTCTTTTACCTGTCTGGCCCGCCTATGTATCCTATTACCATACCTCCTCCTCTGCCTCTCAGATCTCGCTCCTGAAGACTGCAGTGAAGTGGTGCAGGTGCGCATGTGTGAGATCTGAGAGGCAGAGAAGGAGGTACAGTAATAGGAAAATTACCAGATTGAAATCAGATCTGATGCTTTAAAAAAAACCATTTGGTGTGTGTTGGAAGAGGGGTAGTCTTATATGGCGAATATATCCCAAACTCTATATTTTAACTGGAAAAGTTGGGAGTTGTCTTATATGTCCGGTCGTCTTATATGCTGGAATATATGCTACATTTATATCCTGCCTTTTCTCCAGTGTGTTTAAAACAGTGTACATGGTTGCATTTCTCCTCAATTTATGCTCAGAACAATAGTCTGTGAGTTCGAAAAGGTGAGGGACAGTCTTGGCCCAAGGTCATCCGAGGGGTTCATTGCTTCAACGGGGATCTGAATCTGGTTCTCCAGAGAGCTAAAGCAACACTTTAGCCACTACGCTCCTCTGACTCCGTTCTTGCTCATCATTCTGTCTCCATCCCTACAGGTCCTTGTTATGGATCATACCAGCACACGTATTCTGTCGTCCTGCTTTAAGATGTCAGATCTCCTGGCTGAAGGAATCACAAGTGAGTCATTTGAGCAAGATGCTCTTGTGTTCTGCTTAATCTTGGGAGCTGGGATTCAATCACAGTAGGAGAGCCTTCCCTCCACCCTATGCTACTAATTGTTCCATTCTATTCCTATGGATTTAGTAGTCCAGCTAGATGCCCAGGTTTCACACTGCCCTACTTTGGTTTATACATCTCTTTAGTCTCACCTATTTTTCTCCTTCCAACTATCCAAACAAAGTCCGGGAAATTGCTCTGCCTTGTTCTTTCCTTGCTCTTCCCACCCCAAATTTAGACATTTGACATTCATTTCTTTTCTTCAGTTATTGAAGACATTAACAAGCGTCGAGAACCCCTCCCCAGCCTAGAAGCCATCTATTTGATCAGTCCCATTGAGACGGTAAGTCCTTAATCAAATAGTAGCTCCCATAAAACTGGTTGCCTCCTTAGAATTTCTGAAACCCCCGGGCTCCAGAGCTGTTCTTTTCACAGTTCAATATGATTGTTTCTGAGTGAAGCTAATTGCAAATGTTTAGGTAATGGGAAAAAACTATAAAGAATTCTCTGTCAACATCAAGACTAACGCATTTATCATACCATGAAGCTTTGTGGACTATGAGCCATTTTATTAGATACTAGCTGTACCCGGCCACGTGTTGCTGTGGCCCTCAGAAAACAGAGGAATTCCAGACATGAAACAATAGATGGAACAGATGGAAGAGACATTGATAGATGGAACAGAAGGTAGATGGATAGAACATAGATAAATAGATAGATGTATTGATAGATGGATGATTAGACACACACACACACACACACCCCTTTACGCCCAAAGGGGGTTGGACTGGATGGCCTTTGGGGCTCCCTTCCAACTGGTTGGCCATCAGTTTGGAGGGCTTTGATGGTGTCTTCCTTTACTGCAAAATGAGGTTGGATAGGATGGCCTATGGGGGATGGCCTATACCCAAAGCATTTCCCGTGCCCGTCCTTCCCTGCACGGCATCAAAGGGCCTCTTCCCTGGTGTGGATGGCCTTTGGGGCTCTCTTCCAACTGGATGTCCATCAGTCGGGAGGGCTTTGATGGTGTCTTTTTTTACTGCAAAATGAGGTTGGACTGGATGGCCTATGGAGCCCTTCCAATACCCCAAAGTGTTTCCTGCACCCATCCTTCCCTGCACGGCATCAAAGGGCCACTGTCCTGGTGATCCCCCTCCATCCCCATCCTCCCTTCATGGTCTCCCTCCCTCTCCTCCGCATCAGTGTCCTCTTTACCTTCTTGGGCTCCACGTCACCCGAGAGCCTCAACTGCAGCTTCCCCACAACTTCAACCATTGACTCCGCCATTTTGAGTGCTGGCGAGGCCTCTTTCACAACAGAAGTGGGCCCGCAGCTTCAACGCCTCTACCCAAACAGCCCTTGCAGCTCCAAAGCCCTCCTGAGAGATGGCCATCCAGTTGGAAGAGAGGCCCAAAGGCTATCCAATCTAACCTCCTTTGGCCGTAAAGGAAGACACTGTCTAAATCCTCCCAACAGATGGCCATCCTGTTGGAAAGGAGCCCTAAAGGCCATCCAGTCCAACCTCCTTTTGCCGTAAAGCAAGACAACATCAAAGACCTTCCAACAGATGGCCTCCTTTGCCTCCTGGAAAAAGAGGGGCTTCTTGAGAGAGGTGGGGCGACTGTTTGGTTTGTTTTCCTTCGTGCAGGAGGGGAGCAAGGCCAGGGGAGTCATTTTCGTGCATGTGCTGTATCATGTTATAGCATTTTTGGGTTCTTAAGTCCCTTTCTCTATGTTGTGTGTGTGTGCATGCAAGTGCGTTTTATGAGTGATGACCACTCGTTGGCTTGATAGGTGTATTGTGTCCAAATTTCGTGTCAATTCGTCCAGTGGTTTTGGAGTTATGAGGTCCCCACAAACAAACATTACATTTTTATTTATATAGATGTAAAATACCTTCCATAATTTCAGGTGCATTTCTTGCTGAGGGTGGAATTGAAGCAGAGGAAATTAAAAGCAGAAATGACTGACAGAAACAATTACATTATTAACATGAACGTTTGCCAAGTTGTTGTTAATAACACAAACATTTTGACTTTAAGGCAAACCAATTAACATGTAGTGTGGTAAGAATTTGTTAATTCCGCTTCAAACCTCTAGTGACAGACTGGCTTTTCCTAACAAATCATAACAATGGTTGCTACTGAGATAGTGATAACTATCTAGTGGCAGAGAGTTATATATGTAGATAGCTGCTGTTAACAATGTGTTTTCACTTTACAGTCTGTGCATGCTCTGATAAACGACTTCAAAAGCACCCCAACTTTTGCATACAAGGCTGCCCATGTCTTCTTCACTGACAGTAAGTTCATGGATGGCTCCTGTGTAAACAGAGCATAAAGTAAGAGAAGGCAGTCATGGCATGTAGATTCACTCTTTAGTCCCACTGAGACAAAGTGAGTACTCTGGGTGCTCTCTGTTATGGAGGTAGATGCTTATCCAACTGAAAGCTCATCTTGCTATCAATCCTGCCTACAGGTATTTGGCTATGGATAAAAGCACATCGTTGATTGCAATATATAAAGAGGTTGACCCTGAGATGCAAGTAAATCTTAAAAGACACCAAAGTCCATTCTCGGGCCTTCTGTTGTGGTTTCTGCTTAAAAAGCAGCCAGCTTCATTACTCAGACTTTCTCAGCATCAACTTTTTGAGCTTTATGGGGTTGCTTGGAGATTAAAGCAGACAGGGGAAACGTAAAAGAAAAATCTAACCATGAGCACTCAGTATGACTTTCAGTTCTGGGACAGCATGTAAAACTGATTTCCCTTTGTTTTCCTTCTTGTAGTTGTCAGAATGAACTGTAATAAACATTGCCTAATTGGGTGGTTGAACAAGAGGTGTGTGTCCTGTGTTGGGAGGAGGAAATGAAGTAATTCATGTTCTCTCCTTGACTTCCAGCCTGTCCTGAAAATCTTTTTAATGAGCTCAGCAAGTCCAAAATCACCAAAGCTATCAAAACTCTCAAGGAAATCAATGTTGCTTTTCTTCCATATGAATCACAGGTGAGGAGAAGGTAACACAGTCTGTAGGTGTCTGGCCATCATAGCACAAATGTGCATGGGGAGGGTATCACCATTCCTACACACATGCAGAACAGCTGTCCACCACGGCAGAGTTATTGTGGGTGGGGGTGGGGGAACCACAGAATCTTTCTGTTCTAGCTCTCTGTATAGTTTCAGAAGAAGGCCCGTGCACATTTTGTAGATGGTTGCAGGAATTCTCTTTGTTTGTTTGTTTACTACATTTATATCCCGCCCTTCTCATCCCGAAGGTGACTTGTTGGCTTGTGTGTAGTGGGAGATGTATCTTCCACAACAGATGTTGTTACAGCATAATGTTCTTTTATGGTAGATATTTTTTGTATAACTATAAACCTTTGAGATTAATGAATTATTTTAAAATCAGAAGACAGATTACCTATAATAATTTAAAATCAAAAGACAGCATTTATATATGCGACTAAATTCACACTCTCACTATAAGAATATTAGTTTGGCTACCAGGCAATTTCAGAACGGTAGCAAAGTATCTTTGCATTCTCTGAGAAATTCAGCCATTCTGCGGATTAACAAGAAGGTTTTGCTTTGAGTTATTCTGTCAAACTGTTTATATATATAATGGCAGAAATGCAGGGATCTAGCCATCACAAGAGATAATGTTGCCAAGGGGCCCTGTACTCCTCTAAACAGCACAGAATCCTTGTTATCAGAGGAAAATAGATAAACCTCCAAGGTAAAGGTAAAGATTTCCCCTGACATTATGTCTAGTCGTGTGACTCTGGGAGCCCCTAATAAACCTCTAGCCATCTCAAAAAGGGAAAGTGGGTGCTAATAGTCTTCCTCATTTCACCCCCAAATGAACACAGAAATAGTAATTGAACAAGCACTAAAACATGCTGATTTGAGGCCTCCACTAAAATGGTCTTTAACCTTCTTAGGCTTTAATACAGTGTTCTTAACACTTGGTAATGTAGGTAGGTTAATCTGCCTTGTGCAAGATAGTTTCCATACAGGTAATGATTGTTAGCCCCAAAGAACCTGCCGCTGTGATACTCAGCAAATGTTTCCTCAGTTGTAGGATTAGCCACAGTATACAACAGGCAAATTATCAGCTTCTGTGATTCAAAAAAATGACAGCCATATATGCCTTTGAAGTGTTGCTTTAGCTTCTTATGATGTCATTGATAGTTTAATGTTATTGTTGTTTTTATATTAAGTTTTCATATTTTTGTGAGTCATAAAATTTTGTTGTGAATATGTTGGGAACCCCCCCCCCCCCCCCCCGGGTGACAAAACTGGTATACAAATGAAGTAAAGAAATAAATAAAGTCTTCCCCAGAGTAAATGATGTAACATCCAAAATGAGGAGGAGGCTATTTTCTGGTTGGCAAGGCCACTCTGTCAGGTGTGCCCTGGCTGACATCCAATGGAGAGGTGGTTGCTATAGAGTCAGTTGCTTGAAGAAAACCTTCTTTAGAAGAGTGCCATTGGTGTGTGATTGTATTGGTTATTTAAGCAACAGGCCCCTTTGTGATTTCTTGACACCTTGCAATCAAAGAGCAAAGTGTTATGTGAATTCAACTTGTGTTCCTCCTATACCATCAACATACCATTATTCTTGTTCACCCCCATTTTCTAGGTGTATACCCTGGATCACCCCCAAAGTTTCCATCATCTCTTCAGTCCATACTGCAGGGAAGATAAGAACAAACACTTAGAGCGGATGGCGGAGCAGATTGCTACCTTGTGTGACACCTTGAAGGAGTACCCCTCAATTCGCTACAGGAAGTGCGTACAATGCTCCTGCTATACACAACGGTGGAAAAGGGGGGGCTTGTAATATGTTTTAGGGTGAATCACAGCAAAACAACCCATATACTGAAGGGCTATACAGTTAGAGTCTCACTTATCCATCCTTTGCTCATCCAACATTCTGTATTATCCAACGAAGTCTGCCTCCCGCCCAGACTAAAGTCCAGGAGGAGAGACAGAAAGAACCCTTGTCTGTTTTGGTGCTAAATTTGTAAATACAGTAATTACTACATAACATTGCTGTGTATTGAACTGCTTTTGCTGTTGTAAAACATGACGTTTTGGGGCTTAATTTGTAAAATCATAACGTAATTTGACATTTAATAGGCTTTTCCTTATTCCCTCCTTATTATCCAACATTTTTGCTTATCCAATGTTCTGCCAGCCTGTTTATGTTGGATAAACAAGACTTTACTGTATTTTGAGATAGTTAAAAGATATTACTATATCACTATGGGTTCAAGAAGTGACCTGTTACACTTATTCTAATATAGGAATTAATGTGGTCACTTAGGTAGGATGGAGGTTTGCCATCAGGGGTCCACTGTTGGATGGGTGCTTATTTCTGAATGAGAAAGTAGATACTTGCCTTGGCCAGTCTCCCGTTGAACCCAATATGCAAAATTCAGAAATGGTGCTGCTGAATGGTTTTATGTTTCTTTGTCACAGTGGCTCTGAAGACTGCGTCCTGCTGGCTCATGCTGTGTTAGCAAAACTGAATGCTTTCAAAGCCGACAACCCCACTATGGGAGAGGTGAGCAACCCCAGAGATTTGCCAGGTCTGGTACATTGGACCATTGGGAGAATACTGCACTTGGCAAGGCAGCTCTGATGCTGCTGTCTCAGAAACCCCCTTCTGCAGATGTTTCACAAGCTAAGCATGAATGTGATGGCTGTATGAGAGATATGGGGAAACTCCTTCAGAATGCAGAAGAAGAATGTGAAGGGAACCTTCTTCAAGTTCACAAAGTCAAAAAGCATCTCTGTGTATTGGCCAAGTTGGGTCAGAGCAGAAATGACTGCCTTCCAGATAAATGGTAAAATGTACATGGTAGGAATTGGGTAAGAGGCTTGATCACATCTGTTGTCTCAGCTCAAGAAGAGCTTTTCAAAAGGCTTTTTTAAAGTCCTTTCCAAAAATGACCTTTGATAACTGCCTTATTCCATTTTATCTGGATGGTGACATGTCCCTCTGAATACCAACCAGAACTGTTACATGTTCCATCAACAAATACACTGTATTTTCCCAACTCGTCACCTGCTTTTAACTACATCCTATTCCCAAGCATCAGACGTGGTATCTGAGGCTACTGGGAGTTATAAATCAAAACATCTGGCAGACAACAGACTGAGGACAACTTTCCATCCATGTTGCTCAGAATTATTTTGCGTCTGCAACGTACCTCCTCGAGTCACTCAAAAAATGAAAAAGTCTCCTATTTTCATAGGACAGCGCATGTGTTTTTGCATGTTGGCATTGCCACCTGTTGGCTGAAGGATACATTGCACTGTAATCTTGTATGACTGAGGAGGTGCATTATTGTTGTTCTCATTCTAACCAGCTTTGAAATTGCTGGAAAATGAGGCTTAATGCTGTGATTTCAAAGCTTTGTTCGCTGTGATGTTAGGAGCAGTCGTTTCCTCCACTTCCCAGCTACTGTTTTTATGCTCATAGAGCTAGAGCATTACTTTTTAAAAAGTTATCTTTGGTATTATTGTTAAATCATTGGTGTTAACACTTTAATTACTTGAAGAATGGTGAATTAGCAATTAATTACAAATACTTTTTTTAAAATGCAAAAATAATTTTTGAAATCCTCCAAAATAGACCCCCAGCTTTTTAGGAGTGGCAAGAAAACCATCTTTTAAATAACAATTAACAAAATTACTTTCTTTTTTGAGAAATTTATTTATTTATTTATTTATTTATTTCCGTCACTTTTACCCCGCCCTTCTCACCCCCAAGGGGGGACTCAGGGCGGCTTACAGAGGAAGGCACCATTCGATGCCTTTGTCACATATACATACATATATAAAAGCAATTAAACAGTTACAAATTAAAAATTAAAATCATCAATACAAAACAATACAATAAACACAGTAGTAGGCTAACACAGTAGTAAGCTAATCTGAGTTCAGCGTTCGGAGTTCCGTAAATCCATTCCGTCTCGTCAAATTCCAGCTCGTCATCAGGTCTTTCTTTAGCTGCCAGAATGTCCAAATGCCTGGTCCCACATCCAGATTTTCAACTTTTTCCTAAATGAAAGAAGGGAGGTTGCCGATCTAATCTCCCCGGGGAGTGAATTCCACAGGCGGGGGGCCACCACTGAGAAGGTCCTGCTCCTCGTCCCCGCCAATCTCACTTGTGATAGAGGCGGGGTCGAGAGCAGGACCTCCCCAGAAGATCTTAGGTTACGAGGTGGGACGTAGAGGGAGATCCGTTCGGACAGATACACTGGGCCGGATAACATTGTTATGCCCTTGTTGCCTGCAAGAAACATGTGTTACGTGCCACATCACTACTTTTCAGATGGAACAGCTGTTTGTGCTTTCCTGTGCCAGACCCCTTCACTTCCTGTTGTATTTATTACCATCATCAAAACAGCATAAGTTTGAGATGTTGAGATACTTCTCCTTGGTTTCATCTAAGCCTTCTGCTTAGCCGATCTTCTAAAGCACCCAAGGCATCACAGAAATTGTTCACTGGTCTGTGTCCCACCACAAAGTGTGTTTTTTCCTCTGCAGTTTGCATGGCCTTACATTTTTGAGTTACTGAGTCATCTCAGTTAATAGGATTGTGTGCCGTCAATTGAGAAAGGATTTTGTGCATTTGAATAATTACATTGCTGGCCCTGCCTCCAACCATGAGATACTAAGAGGGTGCATGCGTCTAGTAGCTTAGGGATGGGCAGGAGAAGCAAAGTGCAAGAAATGCTGCCCTTCCTACACATTGTTTTTCACCTACAATAGTGCCAGTGTTGAATTGTTTACAGAGCATCTCTTTTCCTGTCAATAAAGAAGATCAGTCTCAAGAAGTCTGTGAGATTTACCGTGAGAACAATGTGTCAAGGATTTCAATCTCAATATGATTTTCCAAAGGATTTCTTTAGTTTTCAGACAGCATGCTGTAGATTGCACTCACATGATGCCTAATTATTGTTTTGAATGGGGAAGTGGCAATGCAGTCAAGGCACAGAATTCACAAAACCAAGGAACTAACTAATGTTTCCCTTTTCCTTGCCTTCCTTCTTTTGCTGCTGTCAGGGCCCTGACAAATCTCGCTCACAGCTTCTGATTGTCGACCGGAGCTATGACCTTGTGTCCCCACTTCTGCATGAGCTCACTTTCCAAGCCATGGCCTATGACCTGCTCAACATTGAGAATGACACTTATCGGTGAGGGCCACATGTGTGTACATGCATGTATGAGGGCACCAAGAAAGAAAGGTGGGGGGGGGGAGTTGCCTCCCTACAGAGATGTCAGGCCTGTCTGTCTAACAAAGCTTCTTCCCTGGTCTCTTGCAGGTATGAATCCACAGGCATCAGTGACTCAAGAGAAAAAGTGGTACTCTTGGATGAGGATGATGACCTGTGGCTGCAACTCCGCCACATGCACATTGCTGACGTTTCCAAGTGAGAGCCTATCCTTGTCTGTAGATGCATACACATAAGTACACTTCTCCCACCATTGTATCTGACTCATTCTGAAGTGTATGGGTGAGGCATTTTGGTAGCTTTACTCTCATTTCTCAAATTAGCTTTGCTTGCCACATCGATCTATAGTTTTTTGCCTGGAGAGTCTGAATGTGAATTCCTTCCACAGGAAAGTGACAGAGCTGCTGCGTACCTTCTGTGAGAGCAAGAGACTTACCACTGACAAGGTGAGAGTTTTCAGCCTATTTGATAGACACTCATCCTTTCGTGATCCATTGTCCCTCTTGAGAGTTCAGGCTTAGATAGGGGTCCCAGTCAGTGTCCCATGCTACCAGACTTGCTCAACTTAAAGAGTGATATTATCTTGGCCTCTTTTGGACCTTTCTAGAGCAACATCTCTGTGTAGTCACAGCAGAGATACTGGTGGAACCTATCCGAGTGAACCAGATTGGGAGTGGCGAGTTAGAAAGAAGAGCTAATGCTAGAAAGAGGAGCAGGCAGGCATAGAGTTTAAGATAAGAGTTACAACTTCTGATGCTCCCGTTCTTTATGACTTTACCTTCTGAATGAAGTTCTTCTACATAGTGAACTCTCCATTCCCTTCCTAGGCCAACATTAAGGACCTGTCTCAGATCCTGAAGAAAATGCCCCAGTACCAGAAGGAACTTCACAAGGTAAAGGGTGCAAGGAATCAGGACTGGCACCTGTGTTGCTGTTCATGTGTTTAAAAAACGGATACCTACACATTCTCCATGTAGGCCTTGGGGGAGCCATAATTTCACTAGAAAAGACTTTTTTTCCCAGAAATCCATGTTTTCAGGGGTTGGAATTACTGCCCTGGAAAAAGAGAGTGCTCCAAAATAATCACAGGGGCAAATGTGCTCAATTTGCACAATTTGAACTAATAGCGAATTTTAATTCATTATTGCAAAATATCTCCTGAACCACACCTCTGAGCCTTCAGTGAACTCTCCTGTTCCTGAATTGGCTTCTTGCCCCTTTTGTGGCAATGAGAACACAGATTGAGGTGTAAATATCTTCATCTTGCAGTATTCTACGCATCTACACCTGGCAGAGGACTGTATGAATAGCTTCAAGGGCACAGTGGAGAGGCTGTGCAACGTGGAGCAGGTGAGCACACAGAAAGTACACGGGGAAATGGGAAAAGTGGAATGACTGTGAGTTCTAGCTATAAAAGTAAAGGTTTCCTGACATTAAGTCTAGTCATGTCCGATTCTGGGAGGTGGTGCTCATCTCCATTTCTAAGCCAAAGAGCCAGTGTTGTCCGTATACGCCTCCAAGGTCATGTGTTTGGCATGACTGCACAGAGCACCGTTACCTTCCCACAGAAGCGGCACCTATAGATCTACTCACATTTATATGTTTTCAAACTGCTCAGTTGGCAGAAGCTGGGGCTAACAGTGGGAGCTCACCCCACTCCCGGGATTTGAACCACTGACCTTTTGGTCAGTAAGTTCAGTAGCTCAGTGCTTTAACCTGTGCCACCAGGGGCTAGGCTTAGCTATACTTGGAGGTTATATAAAAAGATTTAAGTGGGTCTGTAAACTTGAATTTTAAAAAATCAACTAATTATCTTTATTTTCTCCGACCTATGACTGAAATATAGGGGTGTCTATCTGCCGCTACATTATAAGAAGGGGTCTGTGATTTTCACCTGAGTGGCAGAGGGGTCCATGGGCTAAAAAGGGTTAAGAGACCCTCTGTAGTGGGTGATTCTTCTATTTGTTTTTCTTGGAAAATGTGCCAGTGAGGACAACCAAACAAAACAACATTTCTGGTTCTTTTTCCCCCACTGTCCAGGACCTAGCTACAGGTTCAGATGTTGAAGGGGAGAAAGTTAAAAATGCAATGAAGACGATTGTGCCAATTGTCCTGGATGCCAGCGTGACGGCGTTAGATAAGATTCGCATTATCCTGCTTTGCATCTTCCTCCAGAATGGTACATCCTTCCTTGTACCTTCACCAGCCTTGGGGGCTATAGAGAGAGTCCACTCCAAGAAGGAAAGGATTCCTCCCACTGTCTTCTCAACCCCTGATCCCCAAACTTCCCTTCATCTCCCTGCTTTTCCCCAAAGTTACAACCTGGTTCAAATCTCCCTCTTGAATTAAAAAAAAACAAGTCTTGCTTGTCTTGAACTCATTAGACTAGTCTGTTTTTCTTACGATTCCTGTGAGACTGTCTTTCCTTCTTTTTAAGCAAATTCTGTGATGTCTTGTATAGCTGGATGGCTTGACATGGACAGCTATTTAGGGTGGGTGGTTCACAGACTTGACACCACATATAACGTAGTTAATGAGTGGCGTTTTCATCTGTGTTCTCCTCCCCATATAGGCATCAATGAAGAGAACCTAACCAAGCTCATCCAACATGCCAACGTTCAGCCGGAGAAAGACATCCTTTACAACATGAACTGTCTGGGTGCCACCATCATGCCAGAGGTATGCTTTCCTGCTCATGCCTTGCCCCACCTGCTGTGCAAGTAGCTTGTGCCAGGGATGCATCAAACTACCCATTTACCCAGTTTGGTGGGGTGTGGATCTCTCTTCCTCTGTCTCTCTCTGGATTCTTTTCTCTCACATATTTTTTGCTCTTTTCTTTTCTGCCTGCTTCTTGCTCTATCTCTGGTCAGAACATCTGGAGCCAGTTGGGTAAGCCACTCTATCTCATTGCAAACTTTTGATATTCCCGAACCTTTAACCTTTCTCTTCCCCTTCCCACAACACAACATCCATCCAGGATTATAGTCTTGTCTCTCTCATACCTCCTCCTTTTGTTAATGTGCAGGATGCTGGTGGACACATGAAGCCTGTAAGGAAAGTGCGGCTGGAGCCCACCTACCAGCTCTCCCGATGGATCCCCATTCTTAAGGATGTAATGGAGGTATACAGAAAAAGGTTCAGGGGAAGGGGATCTGGGGGGGGGGGGGGTTATGCTTTAAGTGGCTTAGTGCAAAAAAGAGTGCTGTCCACAGTGAGATTGGGAATTGACAGAAACAACTGGGCATTGATGTCTTTCACCATTGGAAGTGATTTCTTGATCTTGGTTGGATTCTCTAGCATGCATCCAAATGTGTAGAGTGCAGCCTGAAAAAGAGACAGGAACAATCCACCAGTTGTGTGGGTGGCATCCCATACTGTCCCTTTAAAATGGCAGTGGACTGATTGGTGCACCAGAGCATTCTGCTTATGTCTTTTATAGTGTTCAGATACACTGAGCTGGATATCCCTGATCCATTAAAGTGCACAGAAATGTTGAAATCATCCGTACTCTTTGATGATATGTGATCACCTCTAACAGAGTGTAAGAAGCTGCCATGTATAAGATCTGTTCAACAGTAAACGCTGTTCAGCAGTGCCTCGGCGTGTGGTGGAGGCTCCTTTTTTGGAGGCTTTTATGCAGAGGCTGGATGGCCATCTGTCAGAGTGCTTTGATTTGCTTTTCCTGCATGGCAAAGGGTTGGACTGGATGGCCCTGTGATCTCTTCCCATTCTTATCATTCTAGGGTTTTGTTTTTATTTTTTCATTAGTAGCAACTTGAGAAACTGCAAGCCGCTTCTGGTGTGAGAGAATTGGCCATCTGCAAGAATATTTTACCATTCTGTGCGAGGCTTCTCTCATGTCCCTGCATGAGAAGCTGGAACTGACAAATGGGAGCTCACCCTGCTCCCCATATTCAGACCACCGACCTTTTGGTCAGTACTCCTGCCGGCACAAAGCTTTAGCCCATTGCGTCACCAGGGGCTGCGATAATTCTAGGTCAGACCATTGACAACTCTAGACCATTGACTACATTTACTAGTAGTGCATTCCTGTAATTTCAGTCAGAATTCTTCTCTAGCTGTGCCCAGAGATGCCAGGCTTTGATCCTACAGCCTTCTGCATGGGAACATGAGCTCAAGCACTGAGCTATGGACCTTCCCCTTCAGAGAATTTGCATAATGCTAGATACCATTATCTTCTTTCTTAGCCCTCTGAATGCTGGCCTGAAATTTCATTGAATCTTGTACCTTTTTTTCTCAATGGGTGGGAGGCTTTTACATCTGGTGCTTTAAGGTATTAGAATCATAAAATCATAGAGCTGGAAGACCTTGTGGGCCATCCAGTCCAAGAAGCAGGAAAATCACATTCAATACACCCTTGACAGATGGCCATCCAGTCTCTGTTTAAAAGCTTCCGAAGAAGGAGCCTCCACCACACTCTGGGGCAGAGAGTTCCACTGCTGAATAGTTCTCACAGTCAGGAAGTTCTTCCTAATGTATTATCTTGTTGAATTTATGCTGTGGCCACTGCATTGTGGTACAGTTGGGGTTTTTTTTTGGGGGGGGGGGGTAAGATTAGGAAGGGGAAGGATGTTTGTGCTGGCTTGGGTGCTGTTGCCCACTGTTTAACTTGGGACTGCCCTCTTGAGGATTTCGGGACAAATCCCCAGCTTCTATTTCGCAGTTAATCCAATCAGGAGAGCCATTCAGCCATCTATCCCATTCCCAACTGACTCCATGCAGCTTTGTGAGATGGGCTGCACAAAACATTTTAAGCTCCCACTGTGAAAAGTCGACCATGGCTTAATCCGACAGTCCTTATCAGGAAGCATTATTTTGTTGTCATGTAGGCTATCCCTGTTGCTTAGCCAGACTGCGTGCCACGGAGCTACTACTTATACAGCAGTGGGTTTTGGAGGAATGCTGGAGGCAGAGGGATGCCACTTACACATCTATCCCAGAGGAGAGATTTTTGGCAAAGGAAATGCATTTAATAAGTCCCCGTGTCTGGAAATAGAGAATAAATTTACTGTGGGTGTATCCTGCTAAGTTCCTGCTAAGATCCCCAGACAACATTGTCATCCAGTTGTAATATTCTTATGTTTTCCTGAGGCTTGGTCCATCATTTTTCTTACGACAAAGTTCTGCAAAAGGAAAGAAAAAATGGAATAGCTGCACAAAATTATCCCTCTGAGGAGAGCTCTGCATGTCTTTTAAGTTATCTTCCTCCATGTGCTTTTAGGCCCACTAATGTATATGTCTATTTTTACTGTATATATATGTGTGTGTGTGTGTGTGTGTGTGTGTGTGTGCATGGCATTAAATTGCTGCCTTTTTAAAAGGCTGCTCTGAGTCCCCCTTTTGGGATGAGAAGGGTGGGATATAAATGTAGTAAATAAAGAGTAAATAAAAAATTTCATACTGTGGGAATAACTCAGTGGAATCCACAGTTGTGCTTCCTCCAGCATTGCAGAATTCTTCATCTCCTATTCTTTAGCCTGTGTGTGATTTTTTATTCCTGCTTCTTGGCAGGGGGTTGGACTGGATGGCCCATGAGGTCTCTTCCAACTCTTTGATTCTATGATTCTATGATTCTATGACTTTGAAAGGAAGCAAGCATCTTGTTTATTTCTAGCAGAGCAAGAAGAAAGGCAGATGGTAAGGCTTCTCTTGTTGCCCATGTTCCCACAGGATGCCATTGAGGACAAGCTAGACAAGAAAATGTGGCCCTATGTGTCTTGCCCAGCTCCGGGTCCTTCCTCACAAGCTGCTGTGAGGTGAGTAAAGGAGATAATAGTCCCCCAATTTCCTCACCATTCTCTGTTCCGCAGCCCCCTCCCTCCCCAAACACACACCCATATGCAGTCCAGGGCTTCCTGTTGTTTGCCTCAATGTGTTACTTTGTGGTGAGGATCAGATATGTTCAGAATAGAGGGGTCTATATAACAGCAGTATTTTCAAATGTACAGGCAACATGAAACCAAGATTTGCTTCTTTTTATACACCTTTGCAGAATATACATCAGAGCTGACTGCTCAGGGCCCTGAGGAAAGGAGGAATGATGGTTCCCAGATAGGTTTTTTGGAGGAGCATGGAAGACCCAGAGAGATAGATAAAATCCCTACATATGAGTTTGCCCACCAGGATTGGAGGACAGTTGCAAAATGGGCTCCATCATGTCAAAATGTTATTGTATGTGCCTTTACAATGCCCAGATATGACAGAAGACCGTAGTGCAGTTGAGCTGAAACCTAAAAGTATGAAGGCTCTCTTTTTTCCAGGTTAATTTAGTGTGCATGTTTTGTATTTCCCTGCTTTTATTATTATTATTTTATTAGTATTTTATTCTCCAGCTGTCCCTGGAGAAGTGTCCTTCCGCCCTCACCCTACCTGCCTAACCCCAGCCTTGAGCAACTGTTGCTTTTTCCAAGGCGGGAGACTCTGCAGGAGCCAGTCCTGTCCCTTTTCTAGAATGCTTGCCCTTAGCAGTCTCCTTGTAGCTGATGATCCCATGTCCTTTCCTCCAGCAGTGCCCGCTTTGGTCATTGGCACAAGACCAAGACAGCAACGGAGTACCGAACTGGCCCCCGCCTCATCCTGTATGTGCTGGGTGGAGTTACCATGTCAGAGATG